>NC_134356.1:205597518-206797518 GCF_048569485.1 Anomaloglossus baeobatrachus
GTGGAAGAAGAAGAGATCCCCCTGCCCTGAAAGGGAAACATTATTATTCTGTATATAATGTACATGTGTCTGTATATATATTGTATATGTGTCTGTATATATAATGTACATGTCAGTATATATAATGTACATGTGTCTGTGTATATAATGTATATGTGTCTATAGATATATATATATAATTTATATTTGTCTGTACATGTAATGTACATGTGTCTGTATATATAATGTATATGTGTCTGTAACTATAATTTATAGTTGTCTGTATATATAATGTTCATGTGTCTATATATATAGTGTACATGTGTCTGTACAGCATGTATATGTGTCTGTATCTATAATGTATATGTGTCTGTATATATAATGTATATTTGTCTGTATATATGGTGTACATGTGTCTGTATAGCATGTATATGTGTCTGTATATATAATGTATATGTGTCTGTATATATAATGTATATGTGTCTGTATATATAATGTATATTTGTCTGTATATATAATGTACATGTGTCTGTATATTTAATGTATATGTGTCTGTATATATAATGAAGGTGTCTGTATATTTAATGTATATGTATACTTACCAAATTTAGGACATCTGCATTGCTTCCAGGTCCTCCTGCAATGCTCTTTTTGCGCTTCCAGCAGGTCCTCGTGTGCTCCAGAGTGATCCTGCATTGCTTCTGGACAGCAGGGGGACCTGGGAAGCTGTAAGATGCGCACACACTCACACATCCGATCACAATAACATCACACACACATCCGGTGATACTGCACTGTTTCCGGTTGCTGTGGAACGTGAGGATCTGCGGTGGAACACATCTAGGACCTGCAGGTCCTCTATGTGTTCCCCAGCAGTTCGTCAATGTGCTGGTCCTCGTGCTCCACAGCGTCCCAGGTGACTGAAGCAGTAAGGTATTACCAGATGTGTGTGTGTGTGTGTGTGTGTGTGTGTGTGTTGGCACCTAAAAGCCGTAGCAGTTTGGGGTTTGGTTAGTATAATTGTTGGGCCTGTCTTCTCTCCTTTGGGGCTGTGTTCTGTCTTTTGGGGCTGTCTTCTCTCTTTTGGGACTGTCTTCTCTCTTTTGGGGCTGTCTTCTGTCTTTTGGGGCTGTCTTCTCTCTTTTGGGACTGTCTTCTCTCTTTTGGGGCTGTCTTCTTTCTTTTCTGGGTGTCTGCTTTTTTTAATGAAGTGTTCTGCTGTATTCTGTAACTTTTTTTGCTGCATGGACACTTCATTATTGAACCGTGACTAGGGCTTATTTTCGAGTTGGGCTAATATTTAAGTCTTGCTCCGAAAAGTCCAGAAATTACTACTAGGGCTTATTTTTGGGCTAGGGCTTATATTTGGGGGAGGGCTAACAAACGGTATTTAATCTCCTCGGAGCAGGTGTATGTGTCTTCATCTCTGCAGAGTCTGGCTCTCCTGAGCTGATAATTACATACAGATATAGTAATATGCAGCAGGACAGACACGATCC
Source organism: Anomaloglossus baeobatrachus (assembly GCF_048569485.1). NCBI lineage: Eukaryota > Metazoa > Chordata > Amphibia > Anura > Aromobatidae > Anomaloglossus > Anomaloglossus baeobatrachus. Next base: position 205,598,997 of record NC_134356.1, read on the forward strand.
AGGGAAATATCCGATCGCCAGAACTGGGGTCAGGAAGGAATTTTTTTTCCCCCTGAGGCAGAACTCTCCGGGGGTTTCTTCGCCTTCCTCTGGATCTTAGGGTCCAGTGACTCTCTACCAGTCCACAATGACCACAGCTCGTCCTGTAGTCTCCACTGATCTGAGAGTCACTGTGATCATTACTTCATCACTTAAAGGGCCAGTAATAATTTCATTACAATGCTGCTTATTGCTTTTCAAATAAAATTAATTAAAATTTATATACGGTGTGGTGTGTGTTTCTTGTCTAGAATTTTACTTGTGCAGAGTGACAATGATGGGAGTGATCACTACTGCTCTCAATATTCCACAAATAGCACCAGGCCCATAGGGGGCACTATGTACTCAAAGCGGATTGTGTATAATCCACCCATTTAGATGTTAGCTTCTGTTAATAATCACATTACATGTGTGGCGCCCCTGACCTGGTCAGGCACCACAGAGTATTGCACCCATGCGGGAGCAATGCTTCCAGGTAATCTCCAAAGGCCAGGATGAGGTGCACACACAAACATATAGTGACCAGGCCTCCCACATCACCAGAGGGGACCCTTGGGTAGCCAGAAGGGGTTAACTTTCAATTCCCAGCTAGGGGTGTGTTCAGGGGCTGGTTGCTAGGAAGCAGGGCAGAGAGAGAGAGGAAGTGAGAGGAGTCTAGAGGAAGAAGTTGAAGTGTGTGGAGGGGAGCAGAGAAGCTCTCGTGCAGACAGGTCCTGAGGAGTGCTGTAGCTGGAAACGGAGGAGAACGGAGTACCGTGGGTCGGCCTGAAAAGCATCCAGAGAGAGAGGGGTGGCTGAGTACGGAGATCTCGGTATCCGAGCACCCAAGGGGAACTAGATCCCCAGTACAGGCAGCAAACCAGTCAGAGCTGCTCAATCTACAGGTGGGGATACTCCATGCCCTCACCACTACTACGCAGCGCTCGGGCCAAGCAGCAATCAGCAGGCCCATAAGGGGACAGGGCCAGAAGCCATCCCACCAAGGCCACGCTGCCGGCAGACGAGCCAGAGAGAGGGGAGCAGGGTGGTAGCAGCTTCCCTGGAGGGGTCCTACCACGCTTCAAGCAAAGGACCCTCCTAAAACAGAAAGAGTGCAAGGAAGGCGAGTGGACAGCTACCCTCGGAACGGCCTCCTGGAATTCCTGGTTCCACCTGGTTATCACAGTGTCGCCCGGGCATCTCACCGTGACCCCCCCAACAGTGAGTAAACACATTGAAAGACTTTTAGACTGTGTTTGAGTCATTCTGCGACTTGTGGTACTACAAACCCACACCGGGCCCTGGGGCTTGCCTCACTCTCAGGAGGCTACTACATCCGACTGCACCCACCATCAGCCCCAGGCGTCCCCTAACCTGCAGTGGCGGTCCCCACTGACCGCAATACTGAGAGTGGCGTCACGATCAAAACCGAAGATTCCCTACCTGTGACCAGCACCAGCTACGTGGAGTCCCTGAAGGTATGCACCGATACAACACCTGTGGGGCTTCACATCTGGCGTCACGAACAGGATAAGGACTAGACCTGTTCAGACAGGTGACCGTGTGCCTCAGAGGTCCGACCGCAAAAATTGAACCGCCGCCATATTGCCATCTTCAAAAGCGCGCGCTGCAGCCCGCGCGAGGGAGAAGAGCACCGCCCACGAAGAGGTGTGGCCGCCCCAGAATTCCCACAATTCAGAGAGCGTTCTGACCCAGGAAGTGGAAAGGGAGCGCGCAGATTTCTGAAGAAAAATGGACGCTGCAGGAGGTAATGCCCCTGGTCAGGGCGACGCAGCCCAAGCGATGCCAGCCCCTGTCGCGCTGGACGCCGCAGCGCCTGGTGCCGGTGCCGCGGTCGCAGCTGCGCCGGCCGAAGTCGCCCCCATAATGCCAGTGTCCTTGTTGTATGCCCCAGGGGCGCAATGGCTGCCTCAATACGCCGGTAAGATAGACACGCTGACCGGGTTTAAGAAAAAGATCAACACCCTGCTAGACATGCACGCGATGACTGGTAAACAGAGGGCCGCTGTGGTGCTGGGACAATTGACTGGAGCAGCAGAATTGGAAGCTGAGTCCTGGGCCAATGATGACCGGAGCTCTGTTGAGACCATCTTTGCCAAACTAGCAGCTGCTTTTGAACACCGCACGGAGGGAGAGCTGAGAACGGACTTCTATAACTGCCGGCAGAAGCCCCAAGATAGTATAAGAGACTATGCCCTCAGGCTGCAGGCTGCACTACGGGCTCTCAAGCTGGTGGACCCTGTCAGTGACCAGGAAGGAAACCGGATGATGAAGGAACAATTCCTGCGGGGCCTGCGCTCTCCTGAGGATGGGAAGCAGATGAAGCTGTGGTCCCTAGAACACCCCGACGTGGACTTTGCCATTCTGAAAGACCGGGCAGTGAAAGCACTCCAACCCCTTGTGGACACAGACCCTGCCAGTTCCACGGCTGCAGGAGCGGAATCCTCCACGCAGGCCCTGATGACTGCAAAAGGACTCAACGCGCCAGCAGAGACCATAAGTACGCTATCCTCCCAAGTGCAGCAGCTCACTAAGGACGTCGCACAAATCCTGAAAGCAATGCAGTTGCCCTCAGAGACCAAAGTCCCTCATCAGATCCTGCTAGCCGACAACCCAGAGGACGTCCCTTGGATGCGGAGGAGAAGGGGTCCCCCAACTCGAGGCAGGAGCAGTGATCGCTATGACTCAGCTGGACAACCCATCTGTCGTCGTTGCCAGAAGGCAGGTCACTATGCAAGGGCCTGTCCTTTAAACGAGTCAAACCTGGGGCCGAGGGCCAGTCCTCAGGATTAAGAAGATCAGGCCCAAGTCGCTGCTGTGATCAGTACGTGGGTGGACGTCCTGTCCTGTCCATCGTCTTGGACGGGATCCCTACCCCGGCATTATTGGACACCGGCTCTCAGGTCACCACGATCCCGCATGTCCTTTATCGGAGGTTTTGGTCGGACGGCGATCTCCGACCACCGGACCCCTCCCTCACCATCTATGCTGCCAACGGACAACCTATAGACCAGATCGGGGTCAAAGAGGTAACCATAAAGGTGGGAAGGCAGGAAATGAAGGGACAAGGACTGATTGTTGTGGACACTGATGTTAGAGAAAGGAACCCGCAAATGATTTTAGGCACTAATGTCATAGAAAATTGCCTAGGGGAAGTGTTGTTGTTGCTTCACCAGATTGTTGAAGGTGCTGACGGCAGGTCGCAAAGAGCCTTGCAAAAGGAGATCCGAATCATTCTGAGGAAGCAACAGGTAAAACAGACTGGCGGTGAGATTGGTAGTGTACGGGTGATGGATGCTAACCCCATTGTGATACCCCCACGGAGTGAAATGATGATGTGGTGTAGAGCAGCGGTAGGTCTCAGAGGACAAGATTACCAGGCTGTACTAGAGCCCACTCATTCAGACCACTGGCCCACGATTCTGACAGCCAGGGGGGTAGTTGATGTACACAAGGGACGAGTGCCTGTACGAGTGTTGAACTGTGGGGAGGAGGAAGCCAGACTACCAAGGTACGCTACCATAGCCAAACTGTTTACATGCTCCGATGACGCCATAACACCTGTAGGTCCCCTGACACAAGCTGACTCAAAAGAGGGTGAGACCTCCCAAAAGCAGTTAGAGGATTGGTGCCAGAAACTACACGTGGGGACTGACTCTACACCCGACTACCAGAAACATGGGGTTTACAGGGTCGCGCAGGAATACGAGCAAGTCTTTAGTAAGAACCCACTAGACTTTGGTAGGATCAAAGGGGTGCAACATCACATACCCACAGGCAGTCATCCTCCCATTAAGGAAAGACATAGGCCTATTCCACCAGCCCATTACCAACGCACAAAGGACATGCTGAAGGACATGAAGGAGGCAGGCGTCATAAGGGACAGTTGTAGCCCCTGGGCGGCTCCCCTGGTCCTGGTAAGAAAGAAGGATGGCACGATGAGGATGTGTGTGGATTACAGACGGATAAATCAGATAACACACAAGGATGCCTACCCTTTGCCAAGGATAGAGGAATCCCTCGCTGCCTTGAAAGCCTCTAACTACTTTTCTACCCTAGATCTTACTAGTGGCTACTGGCAAGTATCTGTAGCAGAAGAAGATCGGGAGAAGACGGCCTTCACCACCCCAATGGGCCTCTGTGAGTTCAACAGCATGCCATTTGGACTCTGCAATGCCCCCGGGACCTTCCAGAGGCTTATGGAATGCTGCCTAGGGCACCTCAACTTTGAAACCGTCCTGCTCTACCTGGATGATGTCATCGTGTACTCCAAGACCTACGAGGACCACCTGAAACACCTGGCTGAAGTCTTTGAAGCACTATCCCGATATGGAATGAAGCTGAAATCATCCAAGTGCCATTTACTGAAGCCAAAGGTCCAGTACCTAGGTCACGTGGTCAGTGCAGAAGGAGTAGCACCGGACCCAGAGAAGGTCACAGTCATCCAGGAATGGCCCACACCTACTACCGTCCGGGAGGTACGTCAGTTCCTTGGCTTGGTAGGCTACTACCGAAGGTTCATCAAGGGCTACACGAAAATGGCAGCGCCTTTGCAAGAGCTCCTGGTAGGCCACCCAAAGAAGAAAGGAAAGATCTCCGGCCCGCCATTTCACTGGGGAGAAGCAGAAGAACACTCCTTCAGACAAATGAAAGGGGCCTTGACGGGTGAAGAGATCCTAGCCTACCCTGACTACGGCCTGCCATTCGTACTGTACACAGATGCCAGTAATGTGGGACTGGGAGCAGTGCTTTCACAGGTGCAGGGAGGCAAAGAGCGTGTGATTGCTTACGCCAGCAGGAAGCTCAGGCCTACTGAAAGAAACCCAGAGAATTATAGCTCATTCAAGCTAGAATTCCTGGCCATGGTATGGGCTATCACAGAGCGGTTCAAGCACTACCTGGCAGCCACCAAATTCACTGTCTTCACGGACAACAACCCCCTGACCCACTTGGATACTGCTAAATTGGGTGCCATGGAGCAGCGTTGGGTAGCCCGACTGGCGAATTATGACTTTACTGTCAAGTATCGAGCTGGCCGCAAGAACGGCAACGCAGATGCTCTGTCCAGGATGCCTCACCTAGCAGACGAGGGTGAAGATGAAGATGATCTTGAAGAAATTGAGCTGCCAGCGTTCCATCGCCATGGAGCAAAACAGTGTCGGCAGTCGCGTGCCAACCGCCAAGAGGTGACCCTGAACCCACTACCTCACTACAACTGGAGGGAGACCCAGGAAAATGATCCAGCGGTAGGCTTGGTAAAGAAACTGATCAGCCAGCCTGGCGCCAGCCTTGACAAAGGAGCCCCACCTGAGGCACAGTACCTATGGAAGGAGAGGGGTCGATTATTCATCTATCAAGACAAACTTTACAGGAGCATCATTGACCCGAGGACGCATGAGAAGGTGTGGCAAGTGATTGTACCACAGAAGGATACGAGGATGGTGCTAGAAGCCTATCACAATGGTGCAGGCCACTTTGGTTGGAAGAAACTGGAGGCCCTACTTAAAGTAAGATTCTACTGGGTGGGCATGAGATCTGCCCTAGAGAAGTGGTGTCGAAACTGCGGGCCTTGCAATCTTAGAAGAAAAGACCAGCACCGCCAGAGAGCACCACTCCAGCCCATCCAAACTAAACGGCCTCTGGAGATCGTGGCCCTGGACCATGTAAAGTTGGCACCCAGCAGACAAGGCTACAACTACGCTCTCACTATGGTTGACCACTACTCCAGATTCCTGGTGGTAGTACCAGTCAAGGACTTGACAGGTCAAACTGCAGCCAAAGCTTTCCAGACACACTTCTGTCGACCACATGGCTATCCAGATCAAGTGCTCACTGACCAAGGACCAGCCTTTGAAGCTGAAGTGTTTAAGGAGTTTTGTAACCTGTACGGCTGCCAGAAGATCCGTACTACGCCTTACCATCCTCAGACCAATGGCATGTGTGAGAAGATGAACCACATCATTCTCGATCTTCTGAAGACGCTCCCATTGGAGGAACGAAGTCAGTGGCCAGAAAAACTACCCGATCTAGTGGACATGTATAACAACATCCCTGTGAGTTCCACGAACTGCACACCGGCATACCTGATGAGGGCCAGACCAGGGAGATTGCCAGTAGATCTGGAAATGGGAGTTGAGACCCCTGAAGACCATCAACAAGGTGCTGATTGGGATTCCAACCGCCAAGCCCAATACAAGAAAGTACAAGAGTGTGTGGAGCGAAGCCAGACTCAGCAGCGTGAGAAACAAGAAAAGGCCTACAATCGAAAAGCACCTGCTGTTCCTTTGATGCCAGGAGATATAGTTCTCAAGGGAAAGAGAAGGCGTCATAAACTTGACAATCACTGGGAAGAAGAACCCTATATTGTGTTACCATCAACGCTTAGCAATGAAAAGACATGCCTTATCAGCAAAGATGGAGGAAAAACAACAGCTGTCGTTTCTAGAGATCGCCTAAAGAAATGTCCTGAACAACTAAGAACCCCTGAAGAAAGTCCCAACCCTTTGCCAGTTCAAGAACCAAAAGAAAGGATGATCCATACTGCGCTTGGAGATTTTCCAGCAAGTTGGCCTCAATACAATGGAGCAGTTGTTATTCCAGTCATTACATTCACTCAATCTAGAGAAGTAGGAGACCTAGAAGCACCTGTTCAGAACCTAGAAGTGCCCAATGTAGCTGAAGCAGAAAATCACGCATTGGTATCAATACCCAGTACACCCATTATTCACATTGAGACACATACATCGGGTGGGAGGACACAACCTCAGACAGATGACAGTATAGTACTGCGTAGATCAACCCGCAGCAACTTTGGTCAGCTCCCATTACGCTATAGAGAAAATACAGTTTAGTTCAAAGTAACGGTATGAAAAGTAATGTTTAACCTGTTATAGTTAAGCAACGTTTAAGCGAAATGTGCCCACAAGGACTATTGTGAGACTTCCTTAAAATGTTAGACCACTGGTTATGAACTGGCTTTAACCACAAACTTTGCATTGTAAAAAGTTGCCTTCTTGGTACCAACCACAGGGTCTGCCTGTTGAGGGGCATGGCTCTGCACCAACAAGGGGGCACGCCTGTTTATGGGGCCTGCCCTCCAACACTCGGAAGCGGGTACGCCTGTTTATGGGGCCTACCTTACACCACTCTCCTCAGGAGAGGAAGATTGGAGGAAAGGTCTGGGGAATGTGATGGCCCAGACCTGGTTACCAAAAGGACCGGTGACCTACCTCCTGGAGGTTTTTGGGTGGGTTCGGACATGTGGGTGGTTGGTGGTGGAATGGTACCTGGCATGTTTAAATGTAAATAATTGCCCCTGTGTGGAAAAAATTTGTATTTACCTTTTTTCTTTCTCTTGTCTTTGCAGCCCGAGGACGTGCTGATGATAACTAAGGGGGAATGTGGCGCCCCTGACCTGGTCAGGCACCACAGAGTATTGCACCCATGCGGGAGCAATGCTTCCAGGTAATCTCCAAAGGCCAGGATGAGGTGCACACACAAACATATAGTGACCAGGCCTCCCACATCACCAGAGGGGACCCTTGGGTAGCCAGAAGGGGTTAACTTTCAATTCCCAGCTAGGGGTGTGTTCAGGGGCTGGTTGCTAGGAAGCAGGGCAGAGAGAGAGAGGAAGTGAGAGGAGTCTAGAGGAAGAAGTTGAAGTGTGTGGAGGGGAGCAGAGAAGCTCTCGTGCAGACAGGTCCTGAGGAGTGCTGTAGCTGGAAACGGAGGAGAACGGAGTACCGTGGGTCGGCCTGAAAAGCATCCAGAGAGAGAGGGGTGGCTGAGTACGGAGATCTCGGTATCCGAGCACCCAAGGGGAACTAGATCCCCAGTACAGGCAGCAAACCAGTCAGAGCTGCTCAATCTACAGGTGGGGATACTCCATGCCCTCACCACTACTACGCAGCGCTCGGGCCAAGCAGCAATCAGCAGGCCCATAAGGGGACAGGGCCAGAAGCCATCCCACCAAGGCCACGCTGCCGGCAGACGAGCCAGAGAGAGGGGAGCAGGGTGGTAGCAGCTTCCCTGGAGGGGTCCTACCACGCTTCAAGCAAAGGACCCTCCTAAAACCGAAAGAGTGCAAGGAAGGCGAGTGGACAGCTACCCTCGGAACGGCCTCCTGGAATTCCTGGTTCCACCTGGTTATCACAGTGTCGCCCGGGCATCTCACCGTGACCCCCCCAACAGTGAGTAAACACATTGAAAGACTTTTAGACTGTGTTTGAGTCATTCTGCGACTTGTGGTACTACAAACCCACACCGGGCCCTGGGGCTTGCCTCACTCTCAGGAGGCTACTTCATCCGACTGCACCCACCATCAGCCCCAGGCGTCCCCTAACCTGCAGTGGCGGTCCCCACTGACCGCAATACTGAGAGTGGCGTCACGATCAAAACCGAAGATTCCCTACCTGTGACCAGCACCAGCTACGTGGAGTCCCTGAAGGTATGCACCGATACAACACCTGTGGGGCTTCACACATGTCTGTGTGATGGGGGCACTAACCTTCTATACAGTGTTTCCTACACAACAAACTACCCAAAACCAAACTACCTGGGACACAGAAGCGCACAATACAGGAGACACAAGGGGTCCTGTATAAAATTAGGAAACACACTAAAGAGGTGCAAAAACTAGCCCCAGGAGAAGACCTTACAGAAGGACCTACTCAGTAATAGCCATTGTTAACAGATGATAGCCGACTTTTACTAGAATTGGAATACCTTGTTTTATATTTCTTATGCGAAGCTGAAGTGGTGTGTGTAACTTTAGGAAAAGGTGCAGTCCTCTTAAAGGAAATCTGTCAGCAGGATGTTGCTATTTCATCTAAGAGCAACATAAGGGAGATTCTGAATTCAACAATGTGTCACTTAGCTTACTAGCTGCAGCCGTTGTGACACAATCAGAATTTTAAGATTTAGCCATGTAGCAGAGCTGAGAGAGCTGCCCCCGCCCATCAGGCTTTCTATAGGGATTGTACATTGACAGTGAGGTGTCAATCAGTGGAAGGAGCCATGCAGGACTGCCGTGCGCGTGGCAATGTAGTCCTAGCAATGAGAAATCCTTCTGCTTAAACAAACACAGCAAAATAACAGATGGTTCTTGACTATACAGCCATCCCTGAATTCTCCGTGTTAACCCTTGCAGCATGCTGGCTTCAGTTTACATAGAGAAAACCTGCTCACAGATTCCCTTTAATAATTGTGGTACACTTCTGAACATCCACTAGTTTACATTTCTCCAGCACCTTTGTCGGTCCTTGTGACCACTAGGCCATGACAGCAATGTTACAGCTACATGTACAAACATGCCGCTATCAAGACCTTATGCAGCTGAAGTCCTGTTCCAGAGAGGTAGTTTGCACAATTGGAGTCCAAGTGCATTTAGACAAGGGATCCGTCTAGTTCAGACTCACACTTTTATTATTATTCCAAGTCCAAAAAATCAACAAGACAGACAGCCCTGGGGTAAAGTGACCGTAAACGACAAAGTCTCTTAAATAACACGGCACCATAGGTTATAGTGGTACGTGACGTATCCGTGAAAGAAAAGGACACCACACATACATGCTACACACATGTCTGAATGAGGCCTAAGTAATGTGTATTTATACAGGAATATCTGGAGCTTTTACTATAATAACATTGTACGATCACAGTCTAAAGCAAGGGTGGAACAAAAAGTAGCAATAATACGTTATAAGACCCCAACAAGGAGTAAGAACCCAAAATAGCAGAGGGGTAGTCACAGAAAAAAAAGAAGCTTAAAGCATAATAATTAATAATGTGCTCATTAATAAGTGATGACTCACTACATAAAAACGTGAACTAAAAACTGACCAATATACCACTAGGCCACCAAGCTCAAATTGGGCCAAAGTAGCACGTGAGGCACATCAAACCAAACCATCCCATACTAAACACACTCAAACAAAGTGGTCAAAAAGGACCCCAAAATGCCCACAGAGAAGGAACCGCCTTCAAGTGTGGTATATGGGTTTAATGTAATAGGACTGTGTACATGTAGTGCCAAACCTTTTAATTATCAAGGATCCCACCCTTCACCATCCTAGATGGGTCCCGTTCTAACAAAGGAATGGTCTTACCATGAAAAGATTGGCATACCTATTGTCACGTTGTACAAAGGCTAGTAAGACGCAGTACAGCGTAATCCCCACTAGGTGGCAGCAGAGTAGTGAAGGAGAGACAAAGAAACACTGTAACAGAAAGGCAGCTGAAGCACAGCAAAGTACTGGGACGCAGGAGAAGCAGGGTTGCTGAGGAGAGTGCTTCAGAGCTCCCTCAGAGAGCCCGACCAAGGGGAGTGCTTTAGAGCGCCCTCGAGAGAAAGAGGAAGAGAGTGCCAGGACATCAGGGACTCACAGAACCACGGCCACTGAGAGGAGTGCTTCAGAAATCTTTCAGGACACTGGAAGAAGCAGGAGACGACCGGTGGAGCTGGTGAGACAAAGCAGCAACACGGTAGCCGAGATTTGAGCCTAACAGCCCCTTCGGGACCAATGCAGTCAGGGTGCAGAGCCTTAGGGTGGCGTACACTCCTCGTTGCGCCATCAAGATCTGCCAGGAAGGGGGATTTCATGTCGCATTGCCCACCATAAAGATCCCAGGACACAGTAGCATATAGAGTTAGGAGTCAAGACCACGGTCGGGCCCATATTTGATTTGCGCTGCCTGGGAATGGGACAGGAACTTAATTTACTAAGCGCAGGTGTCCCCAAGTACCTTCACGCCACGGGGATTTACACTACAGGGCGCAAGGAAAGAAGGAAGGTCTCACACTCTACAACACCGTTGGTGGTTTCTGAACCATCCGGGATTGGTTGGGGCCCATCACGGCGGAACCCGGCACTCCAAGGGGGATGACCTGATAGTGTGTAAAAGAACTTTGTCCTCAGTCTTGTTGTTGTCCCGTCATTGCCGTCGCCATCGCCACACGCTCCAGCGCCATTGGCTGCTACCCCCCACCATCGTCCTCCCTGGGGCCTAGCTCTGCCTGTGGGGAGCTGGACCAACTGAGCTGCATTACCATACGCCCCAGAAGAGAACAACATCTTGCAGTGGCGGCTAATCGTTGGTCGCATACCACAGGTGGCGCTGCAAAGCAAACCCCCATCATCCCCTATACCTGTCACCTTTCAGCTTTTATTGACACCGACGGGGTCACGGAGCTGGGTCAGGCCATTCACAGCAACCCCAAATACTACTGGCCCGTTGACGAGTAGCCCTGAGGCCCCGTGGGCGTGTCATATGCCCCCAGCTCCTCCAGTGATGTATGTGTCTCCTGTGATTTATATACAGCAGTCCCTGCATCTGTTATGTGATATATATGGTTTACCAATCTTATCATCACAAAGAGCTGACTGCGCTTCAGACCGAGACAAACCTGGAAAAGCAGTTGTGAGAAGCAACATGGTTACTATCACCAAATATCACAGCCGCACCAAGGAGAAGCAGCTCCAACCATCAGAATAGGGGTGAGTTAATTGTTTGACCAATTATAGCAGGGTAATTTTCACATTGATAATTTTGTGCGGCCACCGAAGGTTGGTAGAAATTTCCAAATGGCCCTTGGCAGAAAAAAGGTTCCCCAGCCCGGGTCTATGTGCTGATTCCGTCCTCATCTGATCCCTAGAAATAGTCCTGACCTACATTAATCTTTGTACAATGCCTCTGCTTGAGTCCTCACTACCTTTCTTTTCTTCAAACATCTTGACCATCTAGTAGGATCATTACTCAGCATCAATCATCAATCACCAGCTTCCCTGGGTTTTATAAGAGAATTTTCCCTATTTCTCTGTTACTTAGTAGTAAGGTCCTTTTGGTCCCTGATCCATGCAAAGGGACACATTTTCACTGAGTAAAAATATAAATACAACACTTTTGTTTTTGATCTCATTTCTCATGAGCTGAACACAAATTTGTCTAAATCTGCGTTACAGAGGTAGCGGCATTCAAAGCAAGTGCGCATGTCACGCCACTTCCGGGGTCCTGCTCGTTGTGTGCGCCAGGCTTGTGTGCACTCGCTAGGGGGAAGTGCATCATCCATTACTAATTAGAGATGTGGGTATATAGTGGGGGTACGGCGGTTAGTGGCACATCTGCTTTCCCTTGCTCCGCTGAAGAAGCTGATGAGATATGTGCGTTCGGGACCTTGGACTTCATCCCTTCCACTGGCTGCTGGCAACGTGTACCTCCTTTCACAATGCGTAAGTGATATCTCTGAACATTTGATCTGATTCAATCATGGATGTATACTTTATACCTGCTTTGTATACCCATTTATGCTATGCTCTGTGTAGTGGCCACAAGTGGACATAATAGATCATTTGATCATTGATAGTGCTATGCAGAGATTTTGTGAGGTGCATGTTGCCTGAAATACTGTGGGAGTGATTGGTTGAGCCCTCCTCCTATACCCATGTAATTTTTGTATCACAGATGTTTTGGACGGTGCGTCCATTATTTATTAGTCTGTACGTAATTTTTAAAAATAAACTTTATATATGTTCATGAATTCTGAGAGGGCCCGTCCAGGAGAATCAAGGAAGAAGTAGCAGGCCGAGATGTTCCTATATCCTTTGACGACTTGGTATTCCTGGCTATCCGGACCGACCTCAGGTTACAAGAACACACTATAGAGATGAGCCGATTATGTCTTGCTCCAACTTTTCAGAGGCTCATCGTGCTGCAGTCTGCTGTTTGGGCTACTTCTTCTGAACCCATGCAAGCGGATCGTGTGACTTAGCAAAGCATTGCCAGGAAGACCATCGTACCGAGGGAAGGTGCATCTGACTCGCCCACCCCAGGGCTATGGGACACCCAGTGCCGGGCCGGACTAGTCCGGGGGACGTCAGTGGTGGCTGGGCCCGACTCCGTACCCTGGTGGGGTCAATTAATATGGCTTCAGTGGGGGTGATTAAAGTTTATATTTGTCGTGACGCCACCTGTGGTTTGCGGCTATTAAGCCGCCGCTGCTGTATGGGGCCTCCGGGGCTTATGGAATGGCAGCTTGGATGGTCCTGCTCCCCACAGGTGGAGCGGTACCCCGGTGCACAGTTGGTGCTTGTAAGTGTCTATGGTGATGTTGGTGTGAATGATACGGTGCAGGGCCGACTGGCAGTGAAAGAAACAGTCACAAATAGTAGACTCTTTACCTTCTCCTCTTTTACTTTGAGAACAGTCCTGTCCTGGGAGACCGTTACAGGTGGTAGAGGGCTCCGGCCGGCCTGGAAGTAACTGAGGTATCTTTTTGGCCAGATGAGTATGAGGACTACTCCTGTTCTTTCTTTGCTGTTATAGGACCCTGCACTCTGGATTAGCAATGGCCGTCTTGCTGCTGGGACCAATGATACGTCTCTCTCCCTGTGTGGTAGGCTGCGCAGGCCCTCTCCGGTGCTTCTCTGCTGGAGTCCACACCGGGCCCTGGTGATGCAGCTGTACCTTCAGGTTGTTTATGGGCCAGGTGCTTGCATCTCTCCTGCCCTTCGGATTCAGCTACCAGGGAATATTTTAGGCCCTGGTGGCCACAGACTCCGATGTCCAAGTCTACTTCTTTGCCTCTCTGCAGCTCTGGCCTCCCTGGACTGAGCTAACCAGCTCCAGCCCCAGTTCACCAGACTGCACACTCTGCGTCTGCTCTCTCTTCTCTCTCCTCACAGACTGAACACTAACTCCTCCCTCAGGTCAGACTTGAGGAATGCTCCCTGGAACTCCAGGCTCAGAGCTCCCCCTGCTGGCCTGAGGGAGAAACTGCGTTGGATGTTGAACTTACTGGCTAATAGACCTCCCAATTACCTCCAGGCTCAGCATTAACCCTTTGGAGGGGCAATGCTGTTGTGGCGACCAGGTCCTGGGGCGCCACACTTCTACTGCAGAATTCCTAAACACCAGATCCTTTCCTGTCCTGTAAAGCTGGGAAACTCCCAAGTCTAGGGTCCGTAAGAGAGGCTACCCTGGGTGAGAGCAAGTCCTCTCCACCCCTGTTGTTTGTATCCATATCCTGTGGCAACATCCGATTCACTGAGTTGACCTATCTGGACTCCGGTTCCGCAGGAAACTTTGTGCAACAGGCCGTGGTGGATCGGTATCAGATTCCTATCCAGCAACTTCAGGCTCCCCTAGTGGTGTCGTCCGTTGATGGAAAACCCTTAGGGGGGCTTTACACGTTGCGACATCGCTTCCGAAATATCGTCGGGGTCACGACGTTAGTGACGCACATCCGGCGCCAGTAGCGACATCGCAACATGTAAATCCTAGGTGCGACGATAAATGATCGCAAAAGCGTCGAAAATCGTTGATCTGTGTAGCGTCGTTAATTTCCATAATGTCGGGTCGACCGCAGGTACGATGTTGTTTGTCATTCCTGCAGCTCCACACATCGCTGTGTGTAAACCCGCAGGAGCAACAAACATCTCCTTACCTGCGTCCCGACGGCAATGCAGAAGGGAGAAGGTGAGCGGGATGTTACGTCCCGCTCATGTCCGCCCTTCCGCTTCTATTGGCCGGCCGATTAGTGACGTCGCGGTGACATCGCTGTGACGCCGAACGCACCTCCCCCTTGAGGGAGGGATACTTCGGCAGTCACAGCGACGTTGCAGAGCAGGTATGTGCGTGTGAAGCTGCCTAGCGATAATGTTCGCTACGACAGAAATCACCACATATCGCATGTGCGACGGGGCGGGTGCTATCGTGCTGGACATCGCTAGCAATTGCTAGCGATGTCGCAACGTGTAAAGCCCGCCTTACCTGACGCCATCCAATTCATCACTGAGCAAGTGGAGCTTCGGGCAGGAATGCTGCACACTGAGAAGATCGCTTTCTTTGTGTTACCAGGCCTGTCACATCCACTGTTACTGTGCCAGGTTTGGTTTCAAATGCATGAGCCTGTCTTGGACTGGAGATCTGGTGAGGTGCTCAGATGGGGTTAGTCCTGTCATGAGAGATATCTCTTTCCTATCCATCTTACCCAATCACCCCCGACACCATCAAATCTTCCTGGTCTGCCACCCACTTATTGGTAATACGCTGACATCTTCGACAAGAAGTAAGCAGGCAAATTATCACCACATAGGCCGTATGACTGTCCTATTGACCTGCTTCTGGGTTCATCACCTCCTTATTGTCTAATCTGTCCTCTGTCCCAGGCGGAGACACTAGCTATGTCCGAGTATATCAAGGAAAATTTGGCAAGGAGATTCATCCAGAATTCCTCGTCTCCGGCGAGGGCTGGGTTTTTCTTCGTGAAGAAATAAGATGGCTCCCTCCAGCCATGTATAGACTATACAGGTCTCAATCAAATTACGATCAAGAATAAATATCTGTTGAGACTTATACGGGAATTGTTCAACCGTACACGAGATTACAGAATCTTTTCAAAACTTGACCTGCATGAAGCATATAATCTGTCCGTATATGGTCTGGGAATGAATGGAAAACCGCCTTCAACACCCGCGAAAATCACTACAGGTATCGAGTAATGCCATTTGGACTCAACAATGACCCTGCGGCCTTCCAAGAGTTTGTAAACAATATTTTCCGGGACCTGCTCTACTCGTGTGTGGTCATGTACCTGGATGGCATCCTGGTGTTCTTCCCCGACTTGTCAACACACAAGAGAAATGTTAACCAGGTCCTGCAGAGACTGACAGAGAACTTAAGCAGGCCTTCTCAGCAGCAGCAGCAGCAGCAGCAGCAGCACTGCATAGACCAGGAAACAATAAACAATTCATAGAAGTGGATCCTTCTTCCACTGGGGCCAGTGCAGTTCTCACTCAGAAATCTTCTACAGGTAGGATGGTAACCTGCTGTTTCTTTTCCAAGGCCTTTTCTGCCCCTGAGAACAACTACTTGATTCGACACCGAAAATTGTTGGCAATTAAGATGGCTCTGTAGGATTGGCATTACCTACTAGAGGGGGCTTTGCATCCCATTGTCATCTACACTGACCGGAAGAACTTGGCTTACTTGCAGTCTGCTCAGGGGCTGAATCCTCGCCAAGCCCAGTGATCACTGTTCTTCCCTCGCTTCAACATTGTTCTTCTCTTCCCTCCAGCTGAAAAGAACATCAAGGCGGACACACTCTCCAGGCCCTTTTCATCTGCTGACTAAAAGGAGAAACCTCAACACATCATTGAGCCCTCCAAAATGCTTACAGTAGCTCCGGTAAGTTTGGCTCGAGTCAAAGCCGGAAAGACTTTTCTTTCTGAAGTGGAGAGGATATTAGTATTGCAATGTAGTCACTCCTCTAAGCTTGCAGGTCACACCAGGCAAAAGAAGACAAGTCTTCTTTTGCCGCCCCTGCAGCGGATCGAACCGCTTGGATCCGTGTGCTTGCTTGTGGCTTGAGGGTGTCCGGACCCGGACACTTGGGGCCACTCTAAATGTAAAGGGGGGAGTTATTTACATTGGAGTTATAGTTCATGACGCCACCCGTGGTGTACGGTAATGAGGGGATACCGCCGCTGCCATTGGGAGTACCCGGGGTGATGGAGTGGGGCAGCAAGGTGTCGTTGCCCTCCACGGGTAGGGAAGGCCCCGGGACTCAGTGGGATGCCGTGGGATGCAGGGATCACTCAGGTCACTCAGGTCACTCAGTCAATAAGCAGACACTGACAACCGGGTAAACCAAATCTCGGGGTCTCGCTGCCGCTTGAGGGGAGCTCGTCCGGGTCCCGTCCCCTGCAGTGTTGCCTGGTGATCCGTGACCTGCCTCCTGGCACTAAGTTTAACTTCAACGTAGTGGTCCAGTAGTCTGAAACTTGCCGAGCCCCGCTCCCCACTGTGGCTAAGTGTGGGAGCCTGCTCTCAGAGCTCATGCTTGGGATTTTCTTGGACTGCTTGTTTGGAAGGCCCTATCCCCCTCGTTGCGCTAGTGCCCCGATTCTGGAGCGGGTGGGAACAGATCATAAAGGCTCTGTTCTCCTCAAGTTAATTGTCGGGTTGCCTGAAGCTTCTCTCCGACCTAGGGTCCGTGTACCCCGCCGTACATTCGGTCCCGGACCGGTGATAGTGAAAGGCTGCTGACCGTCCTCCTTGACAGGTCGAGGCACCTAGCTGCAATCCCCTGTGACTGGGGGTTCGACTCCTCTAGGTCCAGACCACCGTCTGCAACCTAGACAGCTTCTCTTGGGAGCCACCACTCCCAACCTCCTCTGAGCTCCTCACAGCTCAAGGGCTACTTAACTTCTCTCCTCTCACTACTCACTACCGACTCACTACACTACTCACCACCCTCCCTCACCCCCAGGTGGGCGACTCTATTCCACTCAAGTCATTCACTGGTGTGCCTAGTGGGTGTGGTGCAGTGTGTACCTAGGATTTGATTTGCTGTTAGGGGCAACATTGCAAGATAGGGACCCAGAACCATGAGGGACTTGGAATACTTCATGGAAGGGCAGTTTGTGCAGTACCCTGTGATGACCTGATAGTCCAGGGGTATCACATTCCCCCTTGGTTAAACGTAGCTCGTCCCCGAGCTACAGGACATCCAAAGGTTTATTTTTGCAACTGGGAAGAAAAAAGAATTACATTTATTTACAAGTTCACATTCCACATTAGGGAGGCACATTATTTAAACGCTACTTTAAACTCTAAAGGTTGATTTACACGAGTCAATCCATCGTGCGATTTTTTTGGCAAAGTCTTTTTTTTTTTTTTTTTGTTTGTATCGCTGATAGGTAGTTTTCCATGTGTCACACGTTGAGTGTTGTTAAACGACCCCAAAGCGCTCATCGATATATTGATTGGCCATGGCGGACGTCCAAAAGGCTTCACACATGTTTTTCTTTGGTCAATCTGTCTTTTCTATGGGCGTAATTAGGCAAACTATACACCCCTCCGTGACGTTGTCTGGATTGTTGCACGCCCTGAATTCTTCTGACCTGCTCAATCCAGTTCTGCTAATGTGGTTGATTGGTTAGATCCCATATATATTGTTTCTCTTCTGCGTCCGTCTTTGTTGCCTCGTGTGTCCTTGGCATCAGTCTTGTTTTTTGTTTGTGGTCTGGTTTATGTCGATTTCAGAGTATCTATCTTCAAAAGGTGGGTTAGTTTTGTTTTTTTATGGTTTTTTTATTGTGTTATTTAGCCGTTCACAATGTGTCTCTTACGGTTTTTTTTTTTTGTATGTTTTATCGTGTATTATGTTTTTTGCAACATAATAAGGTTTTCGTTTTTTTGTTAATTTTTGTTTTTTTTCGTTTACAAAAACAAAAAGATTACATGTTTCTTATAACAGTGTAAAATAAAATGTTCTCATATATTCCTGCACAGATGACGGCTCATCAAAACGAATTATTTTTGCGTGATTTCATTGAAAAATATCGCACATTAACCTGTCTTTGGAAAATTAAATCGCCTGTATATAGTAACAAACGCATCAAACAAGCAACTTATGCGGATCTGATTAGTATCTATAAAAACCATTTTCCTAATGAGCCTGTGGATGTAAATCTTATCAAGAAAAAAATACAAGGAATATGCACTGTATATAAAAAGGAACTCAATTAAGTCGAGGAGTCACGACGTTCAGGGGCTGCGACTGCCGATCTTTATGTCCCACGGCTGTGGTATTTTGATCTACTTGACTTCACAAGAGATCAAGAGATTGCAAGGTCATCAACAAGTAAGCTTTCCATTCAGGAGTCACAAAATGGGGCGATTGGCAGCGAACAAACAAACGTAAGAAAAATTAGGACTAATGCACTAAAAAACACTGTGCATGACGCCAAGGCTGAATGTTGACACATCATGACTACAGCTCCGTATTTTATAACAGTAATAACCAATCAAAACGCATCTGCTACAACCAATCCGATTAGATTAGGCGTGATTATTTAAAACCACAAATACGCCCTGAAGGTTTAATGACGTCACAAACAACTACGAGGATGGCCGATTACACGGTGTCACACTTTGCAATGTGTCGTTCATGAAGACTAAAATGAACGATTTTATGGAATTAAACGATGAGTACACGATGGCCAAATTTCAAACGATTAGGCATCGGTTGGACTCGCAAGGAGCTGTCACATGAGAAGATGTCGTTACGAATGACGGAAGTGCGTCACAAAATCCGAGACCCCAACGATGCATCGCACAATAGATCGACTCGTGTAAAGCAGCCTTTAGAGTTCACCTTTTAACTATGGAACGCTACCGGTTATATATTAGTAGCGGAGGCTCAACCTGTTCTGTTGCAGCCTCTTCCTGCGACAGTCCAGTCCCAACATCCCGGATCCCATCAACCTGCCACCCAAACAACCTGACCCGCTGCATTCTTACTTGTGGGCCCGTTACCAGGTTAATGTCCCGGGTGTTGAAAAGACGACTCTAGTAGCAGTCCTGAGCAACGTGGTAGCCATTGCCCTTTTTTGCTGACCTTAAACGGGGCCTCCTGGTGCCGTCTGCCAGCACTGCAACGTTCAAGGCTCTGATGGTCTTTTCCCTATAACAAAGGGTGGAAAAAGGTTCAACAAGGAAGGCGCAGCTTATTTATAGAAGAACTTTCCTGTCACCTTCCATCAGGGACCCTTCAGCGGATCCCCGACAGCCTCCTCCATCTGGAACTCTGGAGAACATTCAACAAAGGTGACAGTCCACACAATACTTTTTAGAAACTTGCAGGTTACGGCCCCGTTAACCTCGGGTACCTCCTGGACACACTCTAGCAAAGTGCCCGGGTAAACCACAGCGACGGCATATGGGCACCACCACATCAATGGTATTGGCTGGGATCTCTTCATCTGAAGTGGACTCCTGTTCCACCTACATTACATCAAACTCATGTATCGCCCGTGATGACAGGGACATCCGATAGCCGTTTCCTCCAAAGCGTGGTACCCATGCAGCCTCTGGAGTGCTGGAACCTGAATAGCCTTCCTCCATCTCCTCCGGTTAACCGGGACAATCTGATCAGGAGCCGTGGCCTGGCCATCTCCCGCAGGAGTTGAGGAATCTGCTGCCGGTGTTGCGGGCAGCGTCTCGGGATCAGCCATGGTAGAGGGCGGAGGTAACAGCGGCTGAATGCTCACGGCGGGCGGGGGCACACCGGACCCCACAGTCATATAGGCCGGGTCAACCGGGGCTGGGTAGCTGCTTACCCGCTCCTCGCGTGGGACTTCAATCTCGCGGGCTTGCACCACCGCGGCCGTCCTCCGCATCTCGTTCCAGGCAGCTGTCCCGGGAGCAGTATCCTCAGCTGAACAGTCGCGCTCTCCTGACATCTTGCCTTTGCGGGGCCCAGGAACGTTATGGCAGAATCCTAGCGTCCCTGCTTCTCTTCCGCTGCTACATGCTGTCACGCCCCCTCGGTTTTCGCCCGCCACTCACTGCTGCGATTGGGCCCTCTGGGAACTTCCGGTTCCGGGCAGACTCTCAGGACGAAGGCCGGGGCTTCTGCTTCGCGCGCTTTTGGTCGAGAAGACGGCGTTTTGGCGCCAAAGATGGCGGTAAATGGTGAAAAATAGCGGGAACGGGACTTGGAGCCATGAGGGACTTGGAATACTGCACGGGAGGGCAGTTTGTAAAGTACCCTGTGACGACCTGATAGTCCAGGGGCGTCACATTCTCATGACGCGGCATTACTGTTGGCCAACTCTGCGCAAAGACATTGTGGGCTTCGCTTCTGCCTGTCCTTTGTGTGCCTGCAATTAGACCCCTAAGAAGCTTCCCTCTGGGCGACTATTAAACTTACCTGTGCTGTCAGTCACCTGGCTCGATGGACTTCAATATTGACCTCCCGGTGTCCTCCAGTTGCTCTGGCATCAAGGTAGTAGTGGCCAGATTGTCCAAAATGGCTCACTTCACTCTTTTGTTCTGTCTTGCTTCTGCTCATGTGCTCGCAAAGCAGTTCGTCCAGCATGTCTTCCACCTGCATGGTCTACTCCTCCACATAGTTTCTGATAGATCCGTCTAGTTCACATCTAGCTTCTTTCGGGCCATCTGCAAGCAGCTGACTGTCATCCTGGACTTCTCTTCAGCCTCAGTCCAACAGTCAAATAAAGGAGGTCAATCAAATTCTGATGAATTTCCTGCGGCACTTTATTAATGCACACCATACAGATTGGGTCAAGCTTTTATCTTGGGATGACAATCATGTGAGTGAGTCTTCCGCAAATTCTCCATTCTACTTTGTACATGGACAACAGCCCAATATTCCTTTCCCTGTGGCTACTTCACCAAAAGTATCGCCAAAATCTGGACAAAGACCAAGGCTTCTCTGGAGCGGTCTTCAGTATGGATGAAAAAGCATGCGAATTAGTGATGTCTGGATCTTCCCTGCCTGGAGACAAGGTATGGCTCTCTTCCAGGTATGCCTGTCTCAGGATGCCTTCCTACAAGTTGGGTCTTTGCTTTATCGGTCCCTTCGAGGTTCTTCAGCAGATTAATGCTCTATACTACAAGTTGAAGCTTACAGCCTCCATATGTATCCCCAATTCTTTCCACTTGCTTCTCCTCAAGTTTGTCATCCACATCAAGAATCCTGATACCCTGCCTTCACCAGTCAGCTTGGAGGATATCTTTGAGGTAAAAAAAACATCCTGGACATGAAAAAGGTGAAAGGTAAAACCTTTTTGCTAGTGAATTAGATGGGTTTTGGCCTTGAGAGGTCGTGGGAGCCCAGGGAGAATAGTAATGATCCTCTTCTCAAGAGATTCCTTTTGGGCTTGGAAAAGAGGGGGCCCAAGGGGGGGTACTGTAACGCTGGTGTCCCCGCACTGTCCTGCTTCCTCTTCCCAGCAGGAATGCCGGTGCACCTACCATGCCTGCTGCTCTGCAATAGTGTCTGCTTCTGTCTCCAGCCTCCGGGGCCTGTGCACGCTGAACAGGACTCCCAGTAATGCACTTCTGACGCGCTGGCCGAGCCAGGTAGTCACAAATAGGGCCCCGCATTACACCTTTCCCTCACAGGTAACACACAGCCAACCTTAAAACCCTAGTCAACCCCCTAAGTGCTTGATAGAAACACCAGGGGGAGGAACCAGGCGGTTGGAAGATGCCCACCGAGGAGTTTTAGACATCCCAGGGCAGGGAAAAGTCGGTTGAGTTCAGAGAGAGCAGTTTGAGAGTTCGAGGAGAGTGGAGGTCAGGCCTGTGTCTGGGCAAAACTGAAAGGTACCAGGGTAGGACCCCTCATGCCTTTGGCTAGGAGGCAGATGGCGGTCTCCGTCTGCAGGAGCCGGAAAGACGGCTTGGTGGAACCATGGTGGACCGGGACAGAGATTTAGCCCGCCAGTACTGACCCGGGGAACCGACTCGGAAACCGGAGCACACAGGGGGGTACTCAGACCCTGAAGCTAGGTCCAGAAGTGACTGGAACTGGTTAATGAACTGATCGCGGCCAGGACTAGAGGTCCTGTCCTACCCAAAGTCCCGATTGAAGTCAACAGCCCACCGAGGGGGATAACAGGCCACCGCCACAGCTCAGAGATCCCACGGGCCAGCGTCTTCGGGCAAAGGGCTCCTTAGGCGACAACGAGCCGGGAACGAACTCCTGAAGTTGCAAGCACAGGCAGTCCACCATTCTAAACAGGTGCAGGAGAAAGACAGAGACCACCAGCCGGGTGGGGGAACCCGAACGCAGCCGGCTGCGGGCACCAACCACTATCACCTTGGTTTACCAAAGACTCGTGTGTTTTCTAATAGTGAGTACACCAGCACCCTGTGGTCACCCATCTCCCTACACCGCCAAACCCCAACGGGTCCCGGGGCCACCATCCCTGCCCACTGAGGGGTTAACAGCTTGCTGCACAACATCTCCCCCGGGTGCCCTGAAACTGCAGCGGTGTTGTCCAAACTCACCACATACCATGAGTGGCATCACGAACTCCATATGGCCCAGTCTGCTGTACATATACATCCTACATCCACCATCCCATCACCCCCCTTTTTACTTGAAGTGACCGCGAGACTCCCCGGGTCCAGAGACCCTCAAGCCACCCCCAGAATGACCGGATCCGAGCAGCTCGGCTGCCGAGAGCGGGGCGGTACACCTCAATTTCTGGCGTCACGAATAGGATACTTACCCATCCACTTACCTTGTGGAAGTGCGCCTTGTATTGAAGTCAGCGGTGATCCGTTGAAAAATTTCCAGAAGCCGCCATCTTGCCGCCATCTTTTGGCGCGAAGATTCCCGCCCAGGTTCTTCTTCTCCGCGAAAAGGGCGTGAAAGCTGAAGCCCCGCCCCCTGGGAACACGGCCGAAAAGCAAAGCCAGAAGTTGCAAAACAAAACTTACCGGCCAAAAAGAGGAGTGCCAGGAAACGACCAAGGGGGAGAAGCGGGAAGATGTCCGTGCCTAACCCTGGCGGCGGAGTGGCGCCGGCCGTTGGAGCGGCGGCACCTGCCGGTGCGACAAACAATGGGAATGGGGCGGAGATCGCTCCGGTCGCAAGAGCGGGGGAGGCCGCGGCTCCGACGGTCGCCCAGGTTATGCCAATCTCCTTACCCTACGTGCTCGGTGCTGCCTGGCTACCCCAGGATTATGGGAAGCCTGATGCTTTGCAGGTGTTCCTGAAGAAAATATGCACGATCCTCGATTTGTACGCCATGACTGGCAAACAGCGTGCAGCGGTAGTACTAGGGCAGCTGACCGGCGCTGCGAGCAGGAGGTGGAGACTTGGCCAGACGCGGACCCGGCCTCGGTAACTGCCATTTTTGATAAGCTCCAGATTGCTTTTGAAACCCGCACAGAAGCGGAGTTGCGGATGCAGTTTTATAATTGTCGGCAGCAGCCGTGGGACAATATCCGAGACTACGCCTTGCGTCTACAGACGGCCTTGCACACGCTGAGGCGGGTGAACCCCATCAATGAGACTGACAGTAACAAAATGCTGGTAGAACATTTACTGCAGGGGCTGGAGTCCGCCGAAGATCGCAAACAACTACGGCTGTGGTCTCTGGAGCACGCTGACCTGAACTTTGCAGTTCTAAAAGACCGGGCCGTCAAAGCACTGCAGGCGCCGGATGCTGGTGGCCCCGACCCGCCATCTTGGTCGGCTGACACCGCTCCCGTCTCAGTAGCAGCCCCCTTGTTGGCCCTGCCGGCCCCCACCGCAGCCACCGGAAGATCTGTTGTCGCAAGTCCAGCGCCTGAGTATTGACGTCGCCAGGATCCTCGCTACCCTGCAGCTACTGACGAAGGTCAATTCTGCAGAGAAGATACAGCTTGCCGACAGCCCAGAGGATGTCCCCTGGATGCAGCGGAGGAGGAACAATAACACCTGGTATGGACCACCTGTCTGCTACAAATGTAATAAGACCAGGCACTACTCCAGACGGTGTCCTTTAAACGAGAAACCCCTGAGGCCAAGGGCCAATCCTCAGGAGTAGACCCTCAAGGCCCAGCTGATTGGCGGGATAGGTATGTGGGAGGTCGCCCCATCATCTCCCTGGCGGTGGACGGTATCCTGACTATGGCCCTTCTCGACACCGGATCGCAGGTAACGACTTTGCCCTATACGTTATACAAACGGTATTGGTCTGATAGTGAACTTGCCCCTCCGGACGACAGTTTAACCATCATTGCGGCCAATGGACTCCCTATGACCCAAGTGGGATTCAAGGAAATGACTTTGACCGTAGGGCGCACAGAGCTGAAACGTCAGGGGATGATTGTGGTGCAGAATGACTCTAGCGACTGTAACCCAAAGGTGGTCCTCGGGACCAATGTGATTGAGACCTGTATGGGTGAGGTGCTCCACTTGTTGCAACAATTGTCCTCCACTGCGGGAGGGGGCCGGCAGACAACGTGAAATCCGGGCTCTCCTGCAGTGGCAACAAGTGAACATGACAGGTGGAGAGATCGGTGGTGTGCGAGTGATAGACGCGGCGCCCTTGGTGGTGCCACCGCGGAGTGAGATGATGATTTGGTGCAGGACAGCAGTAGGTCCCCAGGGACAAGATTACCCGGCAGTGGTGGAGCCCCTGCCTTCGGAGCATTGGCCCACGGTAATGGCAATGCTGGTGAAGAAGAAGGATGGTACCATGAGGATGTGTGTGGATTACAGGAACATTCATCAGATAACGCATAAAGATGCATACCCTCTCCCTCGTATTGAAGAGTCGTTGGCTGCGCTGAAAACTGCTAACTATTTCTCTACCCTTGACCTTACTAGTGGATACTGGCAGGTGGCAGTTGCAGAAGAGGACCGCGAGAAGACTGCGTTCGCTACCCCGATGGGACTGTGCGAGTTCAACAGTATGCCGTTTGGGCTGTGTAATGCCCCGGGAACTTTCCAGAGGCTTATGGAGGGTTGCTTAGGGCACCTCAACTTCAAGACTGTTCTGCTGTACCTGGATGATGTGATCGTCTATTCCAAGACATATGAAGCCCATCTGGAGCACCTTGCAGAAGTGTTTGCAGCCCTCTCCAAATACGGGATGAAATTGAAGCGCTCTAAGTGCCACATGTTGAAGCCCAAAGTGCAGTACCTCAGACATGTGGTGAGCGCGGAAGGTGTGGCCCCGGATCCAGAGAAAATCACCGCCATCCAGAGTTGGCCGCAACCTACCACAGTAAAGGAGGTGAGGCTGTTCCTGGGCCTGGTGGGCTACTACCGTCGTTTCATCAAGGGATACACCAAGATGGCCGCGCCCATGCAAGACCTCCTCGTGGGACAGACCAAAAATGGCAGAGCTCCCGGACCCCCATTTGCCCGGGGTGAGAAGCAGGAGGAGTCCTTCCAGCAGCTGAAGTCGGCCCTGACCGGGGACGAAATCCCGGCTTATCCCGACGCTAGCAATGTGGGCTTGGGTGCTGTCCTATCCCAGGTGCAAGACGGCAGGGAAAATTTGATCGCCTACACAAGCCGGAAGCTTCGGCCCACGCTAAGAAATCCCGAGAACTACAGTTCCTTCAAGTTTGAGTTCTTTGCACTTGCCTGGGCGATAACGGAAAGGTTCAAACACTACCTGGCGTCAGCAAAGTTCACCACCTACACAGACAATAGCCCGCTGACACACCTAGGCACGGGGAAATTGGGGGCCCTGGAGCAGCGATGGGTGCCCCGGCTGCCCAACTATGACTTCACCATCAAGTACAGGGTCGGCCACAAAAACACCAATGCAGACACACTGTCTTGAATGCCGCACCTACCCGATGAACAGACGGAGGAAGACGGTCTGGAGGCGATCGAGCTGCCCGCATTTCATCAGCCAAGAGACGAGAAGCCCTATGTTGGCCAACAGCAAGCGAACCTGGACCCTATGTCCAGCCAGGGGTGGCAGGAAGTTCAAATCAGGAGCCCGCAGTCCAGCTCGTGAAAAGGATGATTGCCCAAGGTGCTTCCAGATTGGAACCCACAGCCCACTTCGAAGCTCAGCCATTATGGAAAGAGAGGGACCGCCTTTACTTGCAACAAGGAAAGCTGTAAAGGGGATTGATTAGCCTGAAAACACATGAAAAAGTCTGCCAGCTGGTGGTGCCGCAGGCATATGTGCCCAAGGTCTTGGAGGCTTACCATGACGGGGCCGGACATTTTGGCTGGAAGAAACTGGCGATGCTGCTGAGAGAGCGCTTCTACTGGAATGGGATGCGAGAGTCCGTAGAGGCCTGGTGCAGAGAGTGTGGTCCCTGTGCACTGAGAAGACGGGATGAAACCATTCAGAAGGCCCCGCTTCAGCCGATTGTCACGCGTCAGACGTTGGAGTTGGTCACTCTGGTCCACGTCAAGCTTACGCCTAGCCGCAGCGGGTATACATACACCCTGACCATCGTAGACCACTACTCAAGGTTCATGGTGGTGGTCCCCGTTAAGGACTTAACAGGCCGCACTGGAGCCAGGGTCTTTCAGGCGTACTTCTGCCGGCCGCATGGCTACCCAGAGAAGGTGCTCACGGACCAGCGCCCAGCCTTTAAGGCAGAAGTGTTTCAGGAATTCTGCAACTTGTACGGGTGCAAGAGATCCGGACCACGGCCTACCATGCCCATACTAACGGGATGTGTGAGAAGATGAATCACCTGGTCCTTAACCTCCTCAAGACCCTGCCCCTGGAAGAACGGAACCTGTGGCCCGAGAAGCTGCCCGACTTGGTGGACATGTACAATAATATCCCCTGTAGCTCTACCAAGTGCACACCTGCGTACCTGATGAGAGCCCGGCCGGGGAGGTTGCCGGTGGACCTGGAATTGGATGTCGAGGTACCTGAGACTCTTCCCTCCACTACCAACTGGGATATCAAGCGACAGATGCAGTATCGGCAGATACAAGAGTATGTGGAAAAGAACCTGCGTCAGAGGCGGGAGAGTCAAGAACAAGGCTTCAACAAACGGTCTCAGGCTGCCCCGTTCGGACCCGGAGATGTGGTGCTAAAAAGGAAAAGGAAGACGCATAAGCTCGATGACCAGTGGGAGAGGACCTCCTAAGTCGTACAACCTACCGGATGGGAGGACAGAAAGACATATCTGATTAGTCGTGACCAGGGAAAGACCATGGCCACCGTTTACAGGGATAACCTGAAGAAGTGTCCAGAGCCCCTGAAGTTGGTAGAGGACGTTCCTACTCCTGCGCTGAGCATGGAAAAGAAGAAAGAGGTGATCCACACAGTGATGGGTGATTTTCCAGCTGATTGGCCTATGCAGAATGGCGCAGTGATTGTTCCCGTTATCATGTTCCCACAACCCGTAGAAGAGATAGAGCCAGAGAGGTCCGTCAGCGAGCTACCAGAACGAGCGCCCAGGGATGCACCTACACCACGCCCCCGCAGGTCTCTGCCAGCCATACCTGACACTCGAGAAGAGGGACCTGTCGTTCCCTCTCCTCCACTTGCCCAACACGCGAGTATTGGGGTCAGAAGGACCACACATCCTACCTTCGGTCAGCCCCCGCTCAGATACAGGGAGACCGCAATCTAGGGGTGTTGTATGTTGATTGTGTAAATAGATGTGTGAATGAATGCCAATTAACCGAGATTCTCACCTTATTCCGAAGAGTATTAAGTGGTAGCAGTTCCCGGCTACCTTTCTGCAAGTCCCCGTAGGGACCCTGTTGATGTTCCCTGTTGTTTTATTACCCGTTCATACAAAAAGACATGGCTGAGAACTCGCAGGCCAACCCAAAAACTACGAGGTCTTGTAAATAGCCCCAGACCACTCTTTTCATCATCCTGCAGTCTCCGGAGAAACTGGTTGGAGGAAGTGTCTGCGGCAGAGTTGGCCGAGGCCCCGTCACCACGGCAACCGGTGACTATCCTCTGGGTCAGGGGTCCCCTAGACGTGGGGCCTCTGAGATAGACTGCCGGGTAAGGAACTTATTACCCGGCCCGTGTGGGCAACACTCGGACCCGAAACCGTTTCCTGGACTGGGGAAAAGGGGTGCGCACCAGTGCTTAGCGGTGGCACCAGGGCTAGGTTTTCTTAAGTGGGTTAAGGTGAAAAGGACTCGGTCCCATTCCGGTTAATAAAAATGTTTTATGCAACATTTAAGCAACCCGCCTCCCGTAAGGGAAGAAAAACAAATATTCATATAATGTAAATATGCTAGTATAATTGTGTATGTTTTCTATCTTTTTCAGTTTAAAGCAAAATAAACCGGTGGTGGTCGGACAGCCCGCGGACGGTCTGTGTTTAACCAAGGGGGAGTGTGACGCCCTGGCCGGGCCAGGTAGTCACAAATAGGACCCCGCCTTACACCTTTCCCTCACAGGTAACACATAGCCAACCTTAAAACCCTAGTCACCGCCCTAAGGGCTTGGTAGACACACCAGGGGGCGGAACCAGGCGGTTGGAAGATGCCCACTGAGGAGTTTTAGACAGCCCGGGGCGGGGAAAAGTCATTTGAGTTCAGAGAGAGCAGTTTGAGAGTTCGAGGAGAGTGGAGGTCAGGCCTGTGTCTGGGCCTGGGACAAACTGACAGGTACCAGGGTAGGAGCCCTGGTGCCTTTGGCTAGGAGGCAGACGGAGGTCTCCGTCTGCATGAGCCGGGAAGACGGCTCGGTGGAACCGTGGTGGACCAGGACAGGATTTGTAGCCCGCCGGTACCGACCTGTGGAACCGACTCGGAAACCGGAGCACACAGGGGGGTACTCAGCAAGCACAGGCAGTCCACCATTCTAAACAGGTGAAGGAGAAAGACAAAGACCACCAGCCGGGTGGGGGAACCCGAACGCAGCCGGCTGCGGGCACCAACCACTATTACCTTGGTTTACCAGAGACTCGTGTGTTTTCTAATAGTGAGTACACCAGCACCCTGCGGTCACCCATCTCCCTGCACCGCCAAACCCCAACGGGTCCCGGGGCCACCATTCCTGCCCACGGAGGGGTTAACAACTTGCTGCACAACATCTCCCCTGGGTGCCCCGTAACTGCAGCGGTGGTGTCCAAACTCACCACATACCGTGGGTAGCGTCACGAACTCTGTACGGCCCAGCCCGTACATATACGTAATACATCCAGCATCCCATCACCACCCTTTTTATTTGAAGTGACCACGAGACCCCCCGGGTCCGGAGACCCTCGAGCCACCCACAGAAGGACCGGATTCGAGCACCTCGGCTGCCGAGAGCAGGGTGGTACACACTTATGAGACAAAACAATCACTGATCTCGGGGAGACCAGCCAGGGAAAACACTGCCAGCAGCCAACAAGGGCGCTCAAGACAGTGAAATCCTAGGTGCATTGCCCCCTGGGAAATATGCAAATCAAAAAAGTTGTTGGCTGCTGGCAGTGTTTTCTCTGGCTGGTCTACCCGAGATCAGTGATTGTTTTGTCTTGTTGGTCTACTAGACACTGCTCCCACCTGGCCAGAATCCTACTGCACACCGATGAGGGGCAATACCCCGAAACAGATGTCTGTGGATGGCTACCTGGCCTTGGTAATTTCCTTGTCATATCTTTAAACTTGTCAAAGAGTTGGATATTGACTAAAAGGGCCACTTAATATGGTGGTTATGGTGGTTTCCTAAAAAGAGCCACTCCTTGGCTAGGTCCTTCCCGGAGGGATATCTGGCTAGTTTTCTGTGTTGAAACTCCTAACAGACGCTCCACAGACTTTTTTGATTTGCATATTTGAGTAATGCACTTATGGCACACACACGCGCAACTTCCCTTTCTTAAAGGACCAGCGTGCTTTGACCTGGAAGTGCTGAAAGGCCATGGGTATTGAAGGCATCCTTCCCTTATGGGAGGTGCGTGAACAATGTGGTCTTACTGCTAGAGATGCACTTACTAGTTCTCAGGTCCCGTTCCCTGTATTCTGTGTCTGTTACCTGTGCCTTCTAACCCATAACTGTGTTCTAGTACCTGCTGTACCTACCTGAAATGGCCATGCATCTGGAAGTCTGAACAATGGAGGCCTCACCGCACAATTTGTAGGACTTAACAGGTTTTCACTGGACAACCCCTTTATCTACAGGATAAGTGATTATTTATTGATTGGTGGATGTCCAAACACTGGGACTTTCCCCCCCTCAACAGATTGGGAAATTTTTATCCCAATGGAGTAGTTCTATCCCAGTGTATTGCAAATATAATAATGGCTATTTTTGAGCACATACATTATGTTATACACACATCGCTGTGTGTGACAGCGACAGAGCAACAACTGAATGTGCAGGCAGCAGGAGCCAGCTTCTGCGGACGCTGGTAACCACAGTAAACATCGGGTAACCAAGAAGCCCTTACCTTGGTTACCCGATGTTTACCTTCGTTACCAGTGTCCGCTGCTCTCAGCTGTCAGTGCCGGCTCCCTGCTCTCTGCACACGTAGCTGGAGTACACATGGGGTAATTAACCCGATGTGTACTGTGGCTAGGAGTGCAGAGAACAGGAGTCAGCACTGACAGCTGAGAGCGGAGGACGCTGGTAACGAAGGTAAATATCGGGTAACCAAGGTAAGGGCTTCTTGGTTACCCGATGTTTACTGTGGTTACCAGCGTCTGCAGAAGCCGGCTCCTGCTGCCTGCACACGTAGCAGAGTACACATCGGGTAATTAACCCGATGTGTACTCTGGCTAGGAGTGCAGGGAGCCAGCGCTAAGCGGTGTGCGCTGGTAACCAAGGTAAATATCGGGTTGGTTACCCGATATTTACCTTAGTTACCAAGCGCAGCATCGCTTCCACACGGCGCTGGGGGCTGGTCACGGGTTGCTGGTGAGATCTGCCTGTGTGACAAGCTCACCAGCAACCCATGTAGCGACGCTCCAGCGATCCCTGCCAGGTCAGGTTGCTGGTTGGATCGCTGGAGCGTCGCTAGAGGTACCGTCACACTAAGCAACATCGCTAGCAACATTGCTGCTGATGCACAACTTGCTAGCGATGTTGCTTAGTGTGACATCCAGCAACAACCTGGCCCCTGCTGTGAGGTCGCTGGTTGTTGCTGAATGTCCTGGGCCATTTTTTAGTTGTTGCTCCCCCGCTGTGAAGCACACAGACAGAAGCTCGTGTTTCCTGCACCGTGAGACGTCCGGGCAGTGATGTCCAGGAGCTCTCTGTCTATGTCATGCTTCTCTGACTGTAGTTCCAGACAGATGATGTTCCAAAACTCCTTAGTGATGTAAGTATTTAACTGTACTTAACCTTTGTATGTTCAATATACAAAAGTGGACGCAATATCATACTTTTCCTTTAAGTTTGTATTTTATATTAACCTTTATAATAAAATTACTTATTTGCCTTCTTTAAAGCCGTATCTGAACCTTAATGCTAAAAAAATATAGCAAAACACCCAGTTAGAAGTAGGCTGGATGCCTGACTGCTGCTACATTTATTCTCTATATGGATGCGGAAATAAGTTGAGCACAGCACTAAGCAGCCCCATCTGGAATAATTCGAGCTACCACTCCATTTTAAAGGACATTTAATTACCCCATTCTATTGATTGGTATGAGTCCTAGAGGTCAGACCCCCCTCTGCCGATGTATTTGTGACGCCCTGGCCTATCACGTCGTCAGAAGGGTGCCGTGCATTCTGCCCTTCTGCATGGTACCCGCTCCTCCTTGGTTACGGGTCCTGTCCCTTTGATGTTGCTAAGAACAGGTATACACACCCACCAAACACCCATTGGACTGCCTGAGGGGAATAGGGCCGCCCAGATGGAGGGATGGTAGAAGGAGGGCCAGAAGTGTCAGGAGAGAGAGGAGTAGTTGAAGAGAAGTGCCAGTGAGCGGTGACAGGAAAGGTCACGCTGCGGACCTGGGCTCCTGTAACAGTCCCAGGTGTCAGACGTTGGTCTGGCCAGGAATGAGCTGGAACCCCGGTCGCAGGGGGTAGTGACAGGGGGCACAGTACTGCCACGGAGGGCAGACCGGCAGCCTTGTGCTACAACTGGGCAGGGGCCACGTCACGACGCAGCCCAGTAATTCACCCGACTGGAACGGAATCTTCATGAACCGCTCTCAACCCGCTCCAAAATCGGGGTACTAGCGCAACGGAGGGATAGGACTTCCCAAAACCGTCCAGAAAATCCCACGTATGAACACTGAGAGCAAAC
Source organism: Anomaloglossus baeobatrachus (assembly GCF_048569485.1). Lineage (NCBI taxonomy): Eukaryota > Metazoa > Chordata > Amphibia > Anura > Aromobatidae > Anomaloglossus > Anomaloglossus baeobatrachus. The sequence continues at coordinate 205,631,481 of NC_134356.1, forward strand.
TCACCCTGCTAGCCACACTGGTGAGCGGGACTCGAGTAGTTATAGGCGAAAGGGATCCATCAAGTGTAAACACGGTGCCAAGGGACAAGGCTTCAGAAAAACCAGCAACGCCAAAAAGGCACGGACACAACATGTTTGGACTATAGCTGCATGACGTTCAAGACTTTGGTTTACCTGGTGTTAGTGTCAGCATCTCTGGACTGTGTGAGTACGCTGTGCCCCTTTGCTCCCAACGGGTCCCCAGCCTGCCAGCACCGAGCTCCAGGACACCTTCCCCTGCCCATGGAGGGATTAACATCAATAGCTGCCATTCCATCGCTCCTGGGCGCTCCCCTATCCCCTAAACGCAGCAGCGGTGGTATCCCAATTTTTACAACGAACCGCGTCACGAACACTATCCAATCCACCCTTTCTACCCCTCTTTTATTTTCGTGAAGCAGCGCGACACTGCCTCGGGTCCGGAGACCCCTTGAGCCACTGCGGATCCGGATCCGAGCAGCCCGACGGCTGTCGCGGGGGCGGTACATATATTTTATCACTGCATTATAAATCCGGATGCCAACAAAGTGAAGGAGAATTCTGAAGTTTCGTGCACATGTTTAGTATTTTCTCCTTGCAGATTTGGTACAGAAAATAATCTACAGCATGTCAATTCTTTCAGAGTTTCTGCAGTGTTTTTTCAAACATTGACTTCAATTTGGAGAAACTAATGTAAAAATGCACGTTGTGCAGCTGTATTTTTTTCTGGCAAGAGATGCAGAAACGGTGCAGAAATTTCTGCAATCAAATAATCAATGGGTACACATACCCTTATACAAGCTGTACACTGACTACTTTACATTGTATCAAAGTGTGTTATCTTTAGTGTTGTCCCATGAAAAAATATAATAAAATATTTAGAAAATTGTGAGGGGTGTACTTACTTTTGTGATATGCTAAAACTTCACTTACTTTTGTGATATGCTAAAACTTCCCAGGTCAGGTGGCTGCAGGTCGGGTCCCGTCCTTCTCTGCCCTAATTCACATTGATGTCACATACTAGAGTAGTGCCGACCCCACTAGTAACACCTTGTCATCTTGTGATGGCTTTTATGATTTTTATCAAATAGTGTTAACCAAGTGCCGCATATTCTTTACATATACTACTACAAGTGCATTTCAATACATTAGAATATCTTCAAAAAGTTAATTTATTTCAGTAATTCAATACAAAAAGGGAAACATATATTATATAGAGTCATTACACACAGAGAGATCTATTTCAAGTGAAGTGTTTATTTCTATTAATGTTGATGATTATGGCTTACAGCCAATGAAAACCCAAAAGTGATTATCTCAGAAAATTAGAATAATTACCACAAAATACTTGCAAATCCTTCCTAAGCATTTAAAATGGTCCCTTAGTTTGGTTCAGTAGGCTACACAATCATGGGGAAGACTGCTGACTTGACAGATGTCCAGAAGGCAGTCATTGACATACTCCACAATGAGGGTAAGCCACAAAAGGTCATTGCTAAAGAAGCTGGCTGTTCATCGAGTACTGTATCCAAGCATATTAATGCAAAGTTGAGTGTAAGGAAGAAGTGTGGTAGAAAAAGGTGCACAAGCAACCGGGATAAGCGCAGCCTTCATAGGATTGTTAAGAACAGGCCATTCAAAAATGTGGGGGAGATTCACACGGAGTGGACTGCTGCTGGAGTCGGTGCTTCAAGAGCCATCACACATGGATGTATCCAGGACATTGGCTACAAGTGTCACATTCCTTGTGTCAAGCCACTCATGACCAATAGACAACGCCAGAAGCATCTTACCTGGGCCGAGGAGAGAAAGATCTGGACTATTGCTCAGTGGTCCAAGGTGTTGTTTACAGATGAAAGTAAATTTTGCATTTCATTTGGAAATCAAGGTCCCAGAGTCTGGAGGAAGAGTGGAGAGGCCACAATCCAAGGTTTAAAAATAGAGGGTATAGTAACCGTACTCCCAAAAAAGCCTATCAGAGAGCAAGATCAGTGTCTAGGGATGATCTGTTACACGGGAGAAGAGGTGAAACCAAGTCTGTAGAAAATACAAGATTCATCTCCACATTTAATGTGAAATGGCAGGAGATGAGGGAAATTTTTACAAAATTTTGACCAATCCTTCAGTCTGATTCCGCTTTAAAATCACATCTACCCCCAGTACCATTGATGACTGCAAAACGATGCAGAAACCTCAAGGATTATTTGGTCAGAAGTCACTATATACCACCTATGACTATTAATCCATTGGCTCTTCTGGACCAACTAAAGGTTGTTTCCCTTGCGGCCGCTGTGTCTCCTGCCCGAATATCTCTCGCTGTTCCTCCTGCCATGCTAGTGATGGAACTAGAACCTTCTCAATTAAAGAATATATTTCCTGTACCACTACGAACGTCATTTATCATGCAACATGTGACTGTAACAAAGTTTACATTGGCATGACGTCTAGGGAATTGAGGGTACGAGTGAGGGAACATGTGAGGGATATTCGGGCGGCAGTCACAGCGACCAATGTAGCAGAATTAAAAACCATTCCGCGCCACTTTAAATTGGTCCATGGGTGCAACCCTAAATCATTTAAGGTCAGGGGAATAGATGTGATCCATTGTGGCATAAGGGGGGGGAAATGTTAAAAATCTCTTAGCCCAACGTGAAATAAAATGGATTACCATTCTAGACACAGTGACACCGAAGGGCCTAAATGAGGCTCTAAACTTTACCCCCTTCCTGTAAAGAGATCTTTGATAATTGTTGGTACGGCACCATTCTTTCTTCTTTTTTATTTCTTTTTAAAATTGTTTTTTAACCACTTTTTTATTTTCCCTTTACTCTTTTCCCAGTGTTCTAAAATTATTTCTTTTTACCGTTATAGCACTCTTGATATCTAAATCTATTAATGGATTGCTTATTGGACCTGGAACTAACACCTGAATCAGAAATTTTCCATTCATGATTTTTTCATTATATGGATGCACTTTAGGCCCCCTTCACACGTCCGTGATACACGTGCGTGTTTGGTCCGTTTCCGTATATACCGGAGACACGGCCAAACGTGCACCAATGTTAATCTATGATTGTGGTCACACGTGCGTTATTTCATTATGTCCGTGTGTGCGTGTCCGTGATCCGTATGTGTTTGCGTTTTGCACGGATGCATGTCCGTTATCTGCACGGAGCACGCACACGTGGACACAATGAAAGTCTATGGGTATGTGCACACACGTTAGTAAACACGTATGCATCTACCTATAGTCCGTGTCCGTTTGGTGTTTTTATTTCTAGTGATGTCGGCTATTCTTTCTATTTCTGTGTATGTCGGTCAATCTCCCTGAGTCCGTCGGTCGGTCTCTCTGTCTCTCTGTCGGTCTCTCTGTCTGTCTGTCCCTCTCTCACAGTCTGTCGGTCAGTTTCCCCCCCTCTCTCATACTTACCGTTCCTCGATCCCCGGCGCGGCGCTGCACGGCTTTCACACTGCTGCGGCGGCTTTTACTATTTTGAAAAAGCCGGCCGCTCATTAAACAATCTCCTATTCCCTGTTTTCCCCGCCCACCGGCACCTATGATTGGTTACAGTGAGACACGCCCCCACACTGAGTGACAGGTGCCTCACTGCACCCAATCACAGCAGCCGGTGGGCGTGTCTATACTGTGCAGTAAAATAAATAAATAAATAATTAAAAAAAACGGCGTGCGGTCCCCCCCAATTTTAATACCAGCCAGATAAAGCCATACGGCTGAAGGCTGGTATTCTCAGGATGGGGAGCTCCAAGTTATGGGGAGCCCCCCACCCTAACAATATCAGTCAGCAGCCGCCCAGAATTGCCGCATACATTATATGCGACAGTTCTGGGGCTGTACCCGGCTCTTCCCGATTTGCCCTGGTGCTTTGGCAAATCGGGGTAATAAGGAGTTAATGGCAGCCCATAGCTGCCACTAAATCCTAGATTAATCATGTCAGGCGTCTATGAGACACCCTCCATGATTAATCTGTAAATTACAGTAAATAAACACACACACCAGAAAAAATCCTTTATTAGAAATAAAAAACACACACATATACCCTGGTTCACCACTTTAATCAGCCTGAAAAAGCCCTCCATGTCCGGCGTCATCCAGGATGTTCCAGCGTCGCATCCAACTCTGCTGCATGGAGGTGACCGGAGCTGCAGCAGACACAGCCGCTCCTGTCACCTCCACGCAGCTAATGAAGACAGCCGCGCGATCAGCTGAGCTGTCACTGAGGTTACCCGCTGTTACTGGATCCAGTGACAGCGGGTAACCTCAGTGACAGCTCAGCTGATCGCGCTACTCACCTCATTTGCTGCGTGGAAGTGACCGGAGCGGCGGTGTCTTCTGCAGCTCCGGTCACCTCCATGCAGCAGCGCTGGATGCGACGCTGGAGCATCCTGGATTCCGGCGGACATGGAGGGCTTTTTGGGGCTGATTAAAGTGGTGAACCAGGGTATATGTGTGTGTTTTTTATTTCTAATAAAGGATTTTTTCTGGTGTGTGTGTTTATTTACTGTCATTTACAGATTAATCATGGAAGGTGTCTCGGGGAGACGCCCGACATGATTAATCTAGGATTTAGTGGTAGCTATGGGCTGCCATTAACTCCTTATTACCCCGATTTGCCAAAGCACCAGGGCAAATCGGGAAGAGCCGGGTACAGCCCCAGAACTGTCGCATATAATGTATGCTGCAATTCTGGGCGGCTGCTGACTGATATTGTTAGGGTGGGGGGCTCCCCATAACGTGGAGCTCCCCATCCTGAGAATACCAGCCTTCAGCCGTATGGCTTTATCTGGCTGGCATTAAAATTGGGGGGGACCGCACGCCGTTTTTTTTTAATTATTTATTTATTTATTTTACTGCACAGTATAGACACGCCCACCGGCTGCTGTGATTGGGTGCAGTGAGGCACCTGTCACTCAGTGTGGGGGCGTGTCTCACTGCAACCAATCATAGGCGCCGGTGGGCGGGGAAAGCAGGGAATAGGAGATTGTTTAATGAGCGGCCGGCTTTTTCAAAATAGTAAAAGCCGCCGCAGCAGTGTGAATGCCGTGCAGAGCCGGGCCGGAGATCGGGGAACGGTGAGTATGAGAGAGGGGGGGAAACTTCAGTCACTCGGGGGATTAGCGGTCACCGGTGAATCCTTCACAGGTGACCGCTAATCAGTACTTGACACAGACAGAGCCGCGGTATGAGGATAAAGTCGGGTGAAGTTCACCCGAGTTCATTCTCATCGCGCAACTCTGTCTGCTGTCAGCCGACATTTATAAACGACATTGTGCATCACACACACGGACATTCCACACGGACATTCCACACGGACATTCCACGTACACATACACGTTAATTCCACACGCACACACGGACGTTCTACACACAAACACGGCTAGCATACGCAATTCACACAGGTGCCACACGGACCATAAAAACGGACACAAAAACGGGACACGGACCCGAAAAACGGCCCGTAACACACGTGCGTGTTTTTCACGGACGTGTGAAGGGGGCCTTAAGAAGATTATCTTCTCCTTTTTTACTTGATAGTATTGTATTATTTGAATCTTCTTTTGCTATTCATGTTATGTTCTATACTGTTTCAGTAACCGAATGTAATAGCAAAGGTATTTATGATATTTATTGCCATTTTTTTCTTGGCTTATTTACCCCTTTCCTAGCCATCTGCCTGTCCCGCCCTCTGGTTGTTGTGCGCGCTCGCATCGCGCGGTGACTCATCCGCACTGCTTGCCCGGCATCCTTGAAGGTGTGTGGGGGGGCGCTGGGAGTCCCTGGGCCCGGGGGCTCGCAGTGTCCCCCCCCACTGGATTGCCGGGGACCAGGTGCGGGTTCTCACCGCGCTATGCGCACGCGCCGTCATAACAACCCGATTGGCTGATGGACGGGTTTTGGCCAGGAGCTGTGTTCCGCCCTCTGATCTCTTTGACCCATGCGCGCCGCCCGCTGGTCTCGCCCGCCCCTCTGGCTGTTCTATCCCGATGGTTGGAGATGACTTGGCGTCCAGGTTACCCTGGATTCCGGGCGCCCCCTCCCATTGGACGGCCGGGGGGCGTGTGATGCCTATCGCGCGGTGTGCATGTGCTCGAACGGAGATCCGATTGGCCTGAACTCATCAAGTAGGTCCTTGCAGATCCAATGCGGTCATGTGACTGCCTATTTAAGGTCCTTAAACGGTATTATCCGATACACCTTCCCTGAAGAAGCTACAAACAACTCGTATCGCGAAACGCGCGTAGGAGGGTATTTCTTGCTGGTGTGGGATGCTCTGGTGACCACCTTTATTATGTGTAAGTCTTGGGACTCTTATTTATATTTTGTGACTGACTCGCTTGGTGCCTCTTCTCTGCTTTGACTGTGGGATATTGACTTGGCCTGTGTGATTATACATATATTATGCTGAGAATGGGAGCGCCTCACCTGCCAGCCACTTTTGATTACTCCTTTACTTAGTTCCCTTTCAGGCTACTTTCCTTCCTCTACGGTGGTATTTGCCTTTGCTCCCCATCAACATGTGGGTCTTCACCTTTGTCTCTCATTAGCACTATTATATAATTGTAATAAATTGAATCTTTTAATATTTATACTCAATAAAGAATTGATGTTTCATACATTCAGCCTTTGAATACTCCGTTTCCTTGTTTCTTCTGAGCCTTATGGAGTGGCATAGATATTGATAGAGATGTGCTTTAGTTCAATTTTTTTTGTGTCTGGAGGAAGAGTGGAGAGGCCACAATCCAAGCTGTGTGAGGTCTAGTGTGAGCTTTCCACAATCAGTGATGCTTTGGGGAGTCATGTCATCTGCTGGTGTAGGTCCGCTGTGTTTTATCAATACCAAAGTTAGCGCAGCCATCTACCAGGAAATTTTAGAGCACTTCATGCTTCTCTCTGCCTACAAGCTTTTTGGAGATGGAAATTTCATTTTCCAGCAGAACTTGGCATCTGTCCACACTGCCAAAAGTACCAATACCTGTTTTACTAACCACAGTATCACTGTGCTTGATTGGCCAGCAAACTCGCCTGACCTAAACCCCATAGAGAATCTATGAGAGACACCAGACCCAACAATGCAGACGAGCTGAAGGCTGCTATCAAAGGAATCTGGGCTTCCACAACACCTCAGCAGTGCCACAGGCTGATCGCCTTCATGCCACGCCATACTGATGCAGTAATTCATGCAAAAGGAGCCCCGACCAAGTATTAAGTGCATTTACTGTACAGACTTTTCAGTAGGAGTCAACATTTCTGAGTTTAAAATATTTTTTTTCTTTTGGTCTTATGCAATATTCTAATTTTCTGAGGTAATGACTAGGGATAATCGAATACCAAAATATCCGACTACGCAGATATCCGACGAATAGGTCGCGAATATTCGATGCGCAATGTAAGTCTATGGGAAACTCGAATAATTTCATGTTGGACCTAACGGCGAGCTGTGGTGACTGAGGAAAAGGCTAAAATTGATGGGAAAAGGCTGAAACAGTATAAGCACAGCCGTAGAAGGTGCCTGACTGCATTTCTGGTGTCTTGGAATAACGTGGTCAGAGCAGCACGCGGCGTTTACGTAGTCGCCAGAACAGCTCTCAAACCAAAGTAAAAGAGGGGAAATTGAAAAGTAACAGTTTGTAGTGCCTAATAACTGTAATAAAACGTCAAATAAAGCCCCGACCTAAAAAAAAACACTTTAGCATATGTTCACATGTTTCGTTTTTTACATTTTTCTCCCTTTTTCGATTAGAAAGGGCTGTAACTTATACATTATATTGGTGACTGTCTCACACCTCCTTTTTTAAGACATATTTGACGGCACTTTAAAAGGTCAGCTACAATGTGCCTGTTGGGATGTTGGCCTTGCCCTCCTCCTCCTCCACCAGCACCATCGGCTCCAGTGGCCCTCTATTCAAATGTAGAAAGGGCCACTGGCTGTCCTCAAATCTCAGACTTCTTAGCGCCCTCAGGTGGGCCCTGTAGCATACATTTGGGAGGGATGGCAGTTATTTGTAGTTTTCTGCGTCCCCAATGTCATTAGTGTGAAAGTTGGAATACGTACTCCATAACACTTTACAGTGCTATTGCCAATGTAGCCATTTGGGTGTTGGCCTTGCTCTCCTCCTCCTCCACCAACACCACCGGCTCCAGTGGCCCTCTATTCAAATTCTATTCAAATTATTCAGTAATGTATGATTTATGGACAAATTAATGCCATGCTGGGACATCGAAGCTGATGTCGTTGATGATGTTTGCATCTGACCAAAAGCAGGTTAGGAGCAGGAGGCATCATTGCCTGCTTCCTAGACCGCAGTTTGTGAAGCGGCAGTTGATTCACTCTGGAACTCAGGCTTTATTCCACTAGCTAATGACCCGCCCCAGGGCCGTGGGGTACTCGGTTCCAGGTGTTGGTTAATGGGATTATGTCACGGGGGCCTGTGCCCGGTTCCGTGGCCCTGGTGGTCGCTGAAAGTCAATAAATAATAAAAATAATTAAAAAAAAATAATAAAATAAATAAAAAAAAATAATAAAGAAAAAAATAAATAAATAAATAAAAGTATTTCGTGACGCCACCTACGGTTCCAGTATGGTTACTGGGGCTGCAGGTCAGACCTCAGGGGTGATGGTTAGGCAGCCAGTTGTTTACGCTTCCCGTAGGTGAAGCGGGGTCCTCAGGGCAGTTTTAGTATTACACAGATATGGCGGTTTTCCTTCACAGCCTTTTCAACTGTCACTTTAGTGCAGCAGCCTATGGCTCCTCAGATGAAGAAATAAAGTGTGTCACACCAATTCATTAACTCTGACCAGATTTTACTTGCAGGTGTTAAAAAGGGGTTCAGTTTCTGATGTTACAGTTTTTGGTGATCTGGGAACAGTTCAGGATCTCTATGCCAGGTTAGTTGTGTGGCCTCCCTGCTGCGCTGTGTCTCTCATTGGTCCTAGGCTGCCTGTAGCTATACCTTGTCCCTCTCTCATTGTCTTCACCTGTATGGCAGGCGGCAGGAGCTTCTCTAAGGGGCACTGCTGTACTCACTGCGGTCCCTAAGCTCTGTGTAGCGGCTTTGCCTTCAGGTGCTGCTGCAGCCAGGAGATCTGCAGTCTCTCTGGCCCCCGGTCTTTATTGCTGGGTAGATTAGATCCCTCACAACCTCGGACACCGGTGTCCGATAATCAGCGCTGTTCCTTGGGGATGAACCGGTCTGGCTCCACCTCCCCGATCACTCCTCTTGATCCCTCAGGCGGTCACGCAGTTTTTTGTGCGGGCTAAGCACTGCCCTCTCCATTTTGATGTCTCCCCTCACTCTCTGCTCGCACAGTCTCCTTTTCTCCAACTGTCAACTGTCTCTCTGACCGCGCCTCCAAACCTGGTTTTAAAGGGGACCTCACCTGAACTCGACTTGTAGAGCTCCCCCTCCAGGCTTTGAGTGGAAATGTTGTATGTGGGATTACCTGATGTGGAGATCCTTCCCTGCCCAGGTACAGGTATATTTGTGGCAACTGAACCCTCGGGTGCCACACTAACACCGAGGATTTCAAAAAATTCAGTTTCTCCAGGGGCAATGGTTCAAACACCATGGAGTACAGCATCAGAAGGTACTCCCAACTGCTTTTTATCAAAAAAAATTGGTAGGATTTGCAACAGTCCATAACATGCCAATGAGATAAAGGCCTTTGGTCATTCCAAGGCTGCACCCAGGAGCCTTATTACTACAGACTCCAGCTTGGCAGGAAATAGACACAGATTTACTATACGACTAAATTAGGAAACAAATAATGAGAAAAATAGACATCTCTATTCTTTACAGACCCCGGTGTAGAAAATGTGCGATATTATCAGCCATTGTGAAAATAATGAAAGACTGGAAGTTGTGACAGATTTATCCAGTGGGGAAATGTCTGTCCGGTCAGTAAGATAACGGTGACACTGATCATGCGGCGTCTCTACCAGGGCTGCCATTAAAGGCCACTTTACACACAGCGACATCACTAGCGATGTCGCTGGTGAAAGCACCCGCCCCCGTCGCTTGTGCGTCACGGGCAAAATTGACTCGCCCACCCCAGGGCTATGGGACACCCGGTGCCGGGCCGGACTAGTCCGGTGGTAGTCAGTGGTGGCTGGGCCCGGCTCCGTGGCCCTGGTGGGTGTCAGTTGAATATGTGGCTGATGAGTTAGGGTTAATGTTCGTGACGCCACCTGTGGTATGCGGCTATTAAGCCGCCGCTGTTATGGGAGAACTCCGGGGTGATGTTATGACAGCTATGATGGTACTGCTCCCCACAGGTGGAGCGATGCCCCGGGATACCGTTGGTGCCCGTGAAAGTCTATGGTGTTGTGTGGCTAACACGGTGCAGGGCCGACAGGCGAGGAAAGAACCAGGCACAAACAACAGTCTCTTTACCTTCTCCTCTTTTACTCTGGGAACAGTCCAGTCCTGGGAGACCGTTACAGGTGGTGATGGGGATCCGGTCGGCCTGGAAGTACTTGGGATGATCTTTCTGGCCAGCTGAGTATGAGGCCTACTCCTGTACTTTGCTTTGTGATGATAGGACCCTGCTTCTCTGAATCCAGCAATGGCCCTCTTTGCTGCTGGGACCGATGGCACGTCCCTTCTTTCTGTAGGTGGCTGCGCAGACCCTCTCTCTGGTGCTTCTCCGCTGGAGTCCACACCGGGCCCTGATGCTGCAGCTGTACCTTGGATCTTTCTGGGCCAGGGGCTTGCAGCTCTCCTGCCCTTCGGACTCGGCTACCAGGGACGGATTTTATACCCTGGCAACCACAGACTCCGATGTCTGAGTCTCTCTGCTGCCTCTCAGCTATTCCTGCTTCTCTGGGCCAAGCTGCTCCAGCTCTAGGCCCCAGATTCACAGGACAGCTCACTCTGCGTCTGTTCACTTCCACTACTCCCTTCAGACTGACTCCACTTCCTCCCTCTGGTCAGGTAGAGGAAGGCTCCCTGGAATTCCAGGTTCAGAGCTCCCCCTGCTGGCCGGAGGGAGAACTGTGTTGGGTGTTAAACCTGCTGGCCAATGGATCTCCCAATTACCTCCAGGCTCAGCATTAACCCTTTGGGAGGGCAATGCTGTTGTGGCGACCAGGTCCTAGGGCGCCACACTCCCCCTTAGTTAAATTCAGTACTCCCGGACTGTGGAAACAAAACATAACATGTCATACATTTCATCCCAATATGGGAGGCACATTCTCTTTAACGTTACAAATTCAAACAGTACTATAAGAGTCCAGTGTGGCTCCCTGCCGGGTGTCCATTACACTGCTCCATGGGGGACCCGCCGCGATAAAACCCCCAACGTAGGCTCTGGGCGTGCGTCAGAGCATTGATGACCCCACTCTATGCACGCCGGACGGGTTTTTCTTCAGGGGTGTCGAGCACACTGGTGCTAACTATGAACAATTTAGGTGTTGGCCACCCATAGTCCAGTGGCCCAATTGTCCATTTTCACAATCAAAGAAAAAGAAAAACATTTTGTACACAACATTACAGACATTTCGCATAACTATTTACATTCCAATAAATACTCTTTCTTCCTCCTTTATACATTTGATTCCCTATACCTTAGAGGGGGTTGTCCCCGAGTGCTGCGTTGGGACCTGCGTAGCTCTGGTGTTTGTCCCTGACTACTTAGTGTGTCTCCTATCTCAGCACTACCGGTAGGCCTAACCCCAATAGGTATGCATGATGATCGCCCATGTGGTCTAAGAGTCGCCAAGGGTATGACAGGTTCACCACTGACAGGGGGTTGATCCTCCTGTTCCACTGCTGGCGTGTCACCTCGTGTCGGGGCGGACGGTTCTTTGGGTGGATCCGGAACCTGTTCTGTTTCTGGCTCGACCAACTGTGGGAACGTCAGGACCGGTACCACTACGGCACCATTTATGCGGGTCCAAGTCTTGGGGAATTTGCCGAGGATTGTTTGTATCATCTCTTCCCCCTCTTCTCGAACTTCCTCCACTTCCTTTTGAACTTTGCACCGCTCAGGGCACGTCTTCAGGCGGTCTCGGGAAATTGCTTGGCAGGTCTTGCCTTCATCTTTGCTTATGAGGCATACCTTACTATTGTCAAAGTTGGAGGGGATAATGGTGTAGGGCTCGTTTTCCCACTGATCATCCAACTTATGCGTCTTCCGCTTCTTCTTGAGGACTTGTTCTCCAGGTGCTAAGGGAGTTGCTGGGGCTGTTTGATTGTAATGCTGTTCTTGTCTCGTTCTTGCTTGAGACAGGCTCCTTTCCACGCACTCCTGGACCTTACGGTACCGCTGCTGCCGTTCTGCATCCCAATCCTCTATTTCTTGAACCGCCTCAGGCGACACAGTCCCCATCTCAAAGTCTACAGGCAACTTGCCTGGTCTGGCTCGCATCAGGTAAGCGGGGCTGCAGTTGGTCGAAGTCACTGGGATGTGGTTGTACAGGTCTACCAGATCTGGCAACTTTTCTGGCCATTGGTTCCTCTCTTCCAGCGGTAGGGTCTTCAGCATATCAATAACCACATGGTTCATTTTCTCGCACAGTCCATTGGTCTGGGGGTGGTACGGTGTGGTTCGAATTTTCTTACAACCGTACATGTTACAGAACTCTTGGAACACTTCAGCCTCGAATGCAGGACCCTGATCCGTCAGTACCCTTTCCGGATAGCCGTGCGGTCGACAAAAGGATGCCTGGAACGCTCTAGCTGCCGTCCTGGCTGTCTGGTCCTTCACAGGCACTACTACCAGGAAACGAGAGTAATGGTCCACAATGGTGAGGGCGTACACATAGCCTGACCGACTTGGTGTCAACTTCACGTGGTCCAGGGCCACCAACTCCAGGGGCTGCTTCGTGACAATTGGCTGTAGGGGAGACCTTTGGCTGGCATCATCCTTCCGCCTCAAGTTACACGGGCCACAGTCTCGGCACCATTTCTCGATCATCTTTCTCATGTGCACCCAGTAGAACCGATCACGGAGTAAGGCCTCCAACTTCTTCCACCCGAAGTGTCCTGCGTTATCATGATACGCTGCTAGGACCATTGGAGCATCCCTCTGCGGAACCACTATCTGCCAGACAAGTTCATTTGTTCGATAGTTGACATATCTCTTGCAGAGCTTGCCTTGGTAGGTGAACAGTCGTCCCCTCTCCTTCCACAGCTGCTGGGCTTCCTCTGGAGCGTCTGGGCCAAGATGGGTCTCAGCTTGCGCTAGCTTCTCTTTGACCAATCGCACGGCCGGGTCACCATTCTGTGTTTCTTCCCAATTATGGTGGAGTAATGGGTTAACCGAGACCTCGTGTTGGCTCGAGCGCTTCACTCCCACAGCATGCTCACACTGGGAAACACCCTGATGATGGAAAGCCGGTAACTCTATCTCTTCGAGTTCATCCAGGTCTTCTCCAGATTCGGGTAAGTGAGGCATTCTGGACAGCGCATCAGCATTGTTATTCTTCTTGCCAGCCCGATACTTGATGGTAAAGTCAAAGTTAGACAGCCGGGCCATCCACCGCTGTTCCAACGCACCTAACTTGGCTGTTGCCAGGTGTGTCAACGGATTGTTGTCCGTGAAGATGGTGAACTTGGCCGACGCCAGATAGTGCTTGAAGCGTTCAGTCACTGCCCAAACAATAGCGAGGAACTCCAGCTTGAAGGAACTGTAGTTTTCTGGATTCCTTTCTGTGGGCCGAAGCTTCCTACTGGCGTACGCTATCACCTTCTCTCTGCCTCCCTGCACCTGGGACAACACGGCTCCCAGGCCCACGTTGCTGGCGTCTGTATACAGTACAAACGGCTGGCTGTAGTCAGGGTAGGCCAGAATTTCTTCTCCCGTGAGAGCCCCTTTCAGCTGGACAAAGGATGTTTCTAGTTGGCTGCTCCATTCAAAGGGAGGGCTCTGCTTCTTAGCCTGCTTTGGCTGGCCCACCAGGAGATCTTGAAGGGGCGCTGCTATCTTGGTGAAACCATCAATGAACCTTCGGTAGTAGCCCACCAGCCCAAGGAACTGCCGCACCTCCTTTACCGTGGTGGGTCTTGGCCAGTCCTTGATTACGGTGACTTTTTCCGGATCAGGTGCCACACCTTCTGCGCTGACCACATGACCCAGGTACTGTACCTTTGGCTTCAAGAGGTGACATTTGGACGGCTTGATCTTCAGGCCATATTTTGACAAAGACTCAAACACTTCTGCTAAGTGCTTCAGGTGGTCTTCATAAGTCTTGGAGTAGACTATGACGTCATCCAGGTACAACAGCACGGTTTCGAAGTTGTGGTGGCCCAAGCAGCACTCCATCAACCGTTGGAATGTCCCTGGGGCGTTGCAGAGCCCGAATGGCATACAGTTGAACTCGCAGAGGCCCATTGGCGTCGTGAATGCAGTCTTCTCCTTGTCCGCCTCTGCCACGGGAACCTGCCAATACCCACTGGTGAGATCCAAGGTGGAGAAATAGTTAGCTGACTTTAAGGCTGTTAGTGACTCCTCTATTCTGGGTAGTGGATAAGCATCTTTATGTGTAATGCGGTTAATTTGCCTGTAATCTACACACATTCTCATTGTACCATCTTTTTTCTTTACGAGCACTAGTGGAGCTGCCCAGGGGCTACAACTATCTCTGATAACCCCAGCCTCCTTCATTTCCCGTAACATTTCTTTGGCACGCTGATACTGTGCGGGGGGTACAGGGCGGTATCTCTCTTTAACGGGAGGATGATCACCCGTGGGGATTTGATGTTTAACCCCTTTCACCTGCCCAAAATCTAGGGGGTGTTTGCTGAAGACCCGCTCGTACTCCTGTACCACCCGGTAAACCCCATGCTTTTGGTGTGAGGGGGTGGAGTCGGTGCCCACATGTAAGTTTTGGCACCAGTCTTCCAGCTGCCCCTTGGAGCCATTGTCTTCCGCCTGGTCGGACGGGATCAAGGGTTCCACTGCTTTGATGGTGTTGTTGCTGACAGTGTACAGTTTTGCTACAGTGGCGTACCGGGGCAATTTGGCTTCCTCCTCCCCACAATTCAGGACACGGATGGGCACTCTCCCCTTGCGGACGTCTGCTACCCCTCTGGCTATCAGGACTCCAGGCCTGCTGTCTGAATACACCGGTTCTACCAAGGCATGGTAATCCTGACCCTTGAGGCCTATTGCTGCCCGACACCATATCAACATTTCACTTCTTGGGGGTATTGCAATGGGGAGGGGGTCACTTACCCTCACACTGCCAATTTCTCCTCCGGCCAGCTCTACCTGCTGCCTCCTCATCAGGGCTCTGATCTCCCTCTGTAGGGCACGCTGCTGCCCGGAGCTGGCAGTTTCAGACGCCTGCTGCAACAAAATTATCACTTCGGCAACACAATTTTCTATCACATTTGTACCAATGGTTACCAATGGGTCAGATTCTTTGCGATCAATATCTACAATTATCATCCCCTGACACGGCAATTCTACCCGCCCCACTTTAATGGTTACTTCTTTGTACCCAATTTGAGGTAAGGGCTGACCATTACTGGCCACAATTGTTAAATCATCATCTGGGCCATGGTCAATGTCTGAATCAGCCCAATATCTTTTGTACAGTTTGTAGGGGATGGTTGTTACCTGGGACCCCGTATCCAGGAGGGCATTCAAAGGGATCCCATCCAGCACAATAGGAAGGACCGGTCGTCCTCCCACATACTTGCTGCGGCTGGGTGTTGAGCCGGGCTTCCTTACACCTGGGGGTCGGCTCCTGGCCCCAGGCTCGGCCCATTTAAAGGACAGTATCGTGCAATGTGGCCCGCCTGGCTGCAGCGGCGGCAGATCGGTTGTCCCGTTGAATCATACCGGTCTGTGTCTCTGCCTCGGGTCGGCGGAACCCTCCTCTGTCGCATCCATGGGACGTCATCTGGGCTGGAGGCCAACTCGATTCTTGCAGGCGATGGGGTCACTTGTAGAGACTGCACGGTCTTGGCAAGGGCAGCCACAGTCTTGGTCAGCTCCTGGACCTGCTGTCTGAGCTCTGCAGTGGGATCCTTATCCAGGGACTGCGCCTCAGCCCCTGCAGTGGCTCGTGTTGCAGGCACCACCCCGGGGTACGTGATAGCAAGAGGCCGGAGGGGTACTGGGTCATTCGGTGTAGATTCTCTCAGTACCCGGATGGCCTGGTCCTTAAACTTTGCAAAGTCCAGAGCAGGGTTCTGCAGGACCATGATACGCAGCTGGGTCCTGTGGGCATCTGACAGGAGCCCCTCTATGAACTGCTCAGTTAGGAGTTTGTGTTCCTCACGTACACTCTCTGGGTCCACTTGTTTAACCGCTTTCAGGGCCTCCTGCAGGTTTAAGGCATAGTCCCTTATGCTGTCTGTGGCCCGCTGCTTGCACCCAAAGAATCTCATCTTTATCTCTGCTGCGGTGCGGGTGTCAAAAGTACTCTTTAGCTTGGCCAGTATCTGGGTTACTGTCCCTTTATCTGTATCAGGCCAGGACTTCACTTCACGCTGGGCTGCGCCGGCTAGCTGTCCCATTAATATGCCCACCTTCTGGCTCTCAGTCAGCGGATACACCCGGAACAAGCTGTGCAGGCTTTCTCTGAAGTCGCTCAAGGTATGGGACTCCCCGGAGTACTGCGGCAGCCATTCTGCTCCCGGTATGTATGGCATGGTGATCGGCATTACCGGCGCTACAGCGGGGGCTGGGGCGACGGCGACAGGGATCGCTTCGGCTGGTGCTGCGGCGTCTCGGGCTATGGCAGCCACCTGCCCTCCCTCTGCGTCGGACATCTTCCTCCCCCTTAGTGAACCTTACCAGGCTCCGTTCACTTTTCAAATTTCCTTCTGGGTCGCGCGGGGTTAACAGCGCTCTGCTCTGATGGCGCGCTCCCTTCGCGCTCTTTGTCAGGCACGCCCCCCTTCTTCCTGCGCTCAGTGAGGCTAATGGCGGCGGCAGTTTTCAAACAGTGAAACACGCAGTAATACAGTCTTTAAAGCGCAATTCTTCAGGCGCACAGTACCCGGTGTGACCGGGCACGAAATCCTGTTCGTGACGCCAAAGTTGACTCGCCCACCCCAGGGCTATGGGACACCCGGTGCCGGGCCGGACTAGTCCGGTGGTAGTCAGTGGTGGCTGGGCCCGGCTCCGTGGCCCTGGTGGGTGTCAGTTGAATATGTGGCTGATGAGTTAGGGTTAATGTTCGTGACGCCACCTGTGGTATGCGGCTATTAAGCCGCCGCTGTTATGGGAGAACTCCGGGGTGATGTTATGACAGCTATGATGGTACTGCTCCCCACAGGTGGAGCGATGCCCCGGGATACCGTTGGTGCCCGTGAAAGTCTATGGTGTTGTGTGGCTAACACGGTGCAGGGCCGACAGGCGAGGAAAGAACCAGGCACAAACAACAGTCTCTTTACCTTCTCCTCTTTTACTCTGGGAACAGTCCAGTCCTGGGAGACCGTTACAGGTGGTGATGGGGATCCGGTCGGCCTGGAAGTACTTGGGATGATCTTTCTGGCCAGCTGAGTATGAGGCCTACTCCTGTACTTTGCTTTGTGATGATAGGACCCTGCTTCTCTGAATCCAGCAATGGCCCTCTTTGCTGCTGGGACCGATGGCACGTCCCTTCTTTCTGTAGGTGGCTGCGCAGACCCTCTCTCTGGTGCTTCTCCGCTGGAGTCCACACCGGGCCCTGATGCTGCAGCTGTACCTTGGATCTTTCTGGGCCAGGGGCTTGCAGCTCTCCTGCCCTTCGGACTCGGCTACCAGGGACGGATTTTATACCCTGGCAACCACAGACTCCGATGTCTGAGTCTCTCTGCTGCCTCTCAGCTATTCCTGCTTCTCTGGGCCAAGCTGCTCCAGCTCTAGGCCCCAGATTCACAGGACAGCTCACTCTGCGTCTGTTCACTTCCACTACTCCCTTCAGACTGACTCCACTTCCTCCCTCTGGTCAGGTAGAGGAAGGCTCCCTGGAATTCCAGGTTCAGAGCTCCCCCTGCTGGCCGGAGGGAGAACTGTGTTGGGTGTTAAACCTGCTGGCCAATGGATCTCCCAATTACCTCCAGGCTCAGCATTAACCCTTTGGGAGGGCAATGCTGTTGTGGCGACCAGGTCCTAGGGCGCCACAAAATCTCTGCCCGTGGCGCACAACATCGCTAACACCCGTCACACGTACTTACCTGCAATAGCGACATCACTGTGGCCGGCGAATCGCCTCCTTTCTAAGGGGGCGGTTTGTGCAGCGTCACAGCGCCGTCACTAAGCGGCCGCCCAATAGAAGCAGAGGGGTGGAGATGAGCGGCCGTAACATCCCGCCCACCTCCTTCCTTCCTCATTTGGCGGCGGCCACAGGTACGATGTTGTTCCTCGTTCCTGCTGTGTCACTCATAGTGATGTGTGCTGCCGCAGGGACGACGAACAACGTCGTACCTGCAGCAGCAACGATATTTGAGATTAGAACGACGTGTCAACGATCAACGATATGGACACACCTTCTCATCTCTAGAACAACTGTTAAGAGGAGACTTTGTGCAGCATGTCTTCATGGTAAAATAGCTGCTAGGAAACCACTGCTAAGGACAGGCAACAAGCAGAAGAGACTTGTTTGGGTTAAAGAACACAAGGAATGGACATTAAACCAGTGGAAATCTGTGCTTTGGTCTGATGAGTCCAAATTTGAGATCTTTGGATCCAACCACCGTGTCTTTGTAGAAAAGGTGAACGGATGGACTCTACATGGCTGGTTCCCACCGTGAAGCATGGAGGAGGAGGTGTGATGGTGTGGGGGTGCTTTGCTGGTGACACTGTTGGGGATTTATTCAAAATTAAAGGCATACAGAACCAGCCTGCCTACCACAGCATCTTGCAGTGGCGTGCTATTCCATACGGTTTGCGTTTAGTTGGACCATCATTTATTTTTAACAGGACAATGACCCCAAACACACCTTCAGGCTGTGTAAGGGATATTTGAATAAGAAGGAGAGTGATGGGGTGCTACGCCAGATGACGTGGCCTCCACAGTCACCAGACCTGAACCCAATCGAGAAGGTTTGGGGTGAGCTGGACCGCAGAGTGAAAGCAAAATGGCCAACAAGTGCTAAGCATCTCTGGGAACTCCTTCAAGACTGTTGGAAAACCATTTCTGGTGACTACCTCTTGAAGCTCATCAAGAGAATGCCAAGAGTGTGCAAAGTAGTAATGAAAGCAAAAGTTGGCTACTTTGAGGAACCTAGAATATAAGACATATTTTCAGTTGTTTCACACTTTTTTAAGTATTTCATTCCGCATGTTTTAATTCATAGTTTTGATGCCTTCAATGTTAATATACAATTTCCAGAGTCATGAAAATAAAGAAAATTCATTGAATGAGAAGGTGTGTCCAAACTTTTGGTCTGTACTGTACATACCAGAAAGGGCCCAGGATGGGGACATACATACCGGGAGGGAATATATATTCCAGGAAGGGGACGTATATACCAGGTCGATATTATACAGAGGGGCAATGTGTGTGTGTGTGTGTGTGTGTGGGGTGGATAGTATACAGAAGGGCAGTGTGTGTGTGTGTGTGTGTGAGAATATATATATAAAAAGAGGGGCAGCTTGTGTGGGGGATAGTATACAAAGAGGCAGCGTATTTAAGAGATATTATACAGAGTGGCAATGTGTGGGGGGATATTATTGAGTGGCAGTGTGTAGGGGAATATTATACAGAGGATCAGTGTGTGTGTGTGGGTATATTTTACCTAGGACCAGTATGCATGTGGAAATATTAAATAGAGGAGTAGTGTGTGGGGGGGATATTATATACAGGAGCAGTGTGTGTGCAGGGGGATATTATACAGAGGAGCAGTGTGTGTGTGGGGGGATAATATACAGAGGAGCAGTGAGTGTGGGGGGATATTATACAGAGGAGCAGTGTGTGTGGAGGATATTATACAGAGGAGCAGTGTGTGTGGGGGATATTATACAAAGAAGCAGTGTGTGTGGGGGGTTATTATAAAGAGGAGTGGTGTGTGGAGGAGATATTATACAGAGGAGCAGTGCGTGTGTGTGCGTGGGGGGATAATATACACAGGGGCATTGTGTGTATATTATACAGAGAGGCAGTGTGTGTGGGGGATAAAATACAAGGCGCAGTAAGGGAGAGATATTATTGAGAGAGGCGGTGTAGAAGGTATATTATTAATTTTCTGAGGAAAATACTTCATTTTCTGGAACAACTTCAAGGGTGCCAACACTTTTGGCCATGACTATGGTGGTGAGTGTGGAAGGTTTGAGGGGTGGAGACAGACCTGGGGAAGAACCTGGGTAGAGTCTCACGGGGGCCCCAAAATTTTGCCAGTATAGGGCTCTGAAATTCCTAGTGGTGGCCCTGGTCTTTACTATGTGAGTAGTTTTAAAAATAATCTGTAGGATATTGTTTTACATAATAAGCTTTCATCCTTTTTGCTGCATTTTTTAACATTTGTTTTTTCCTTTAGAACATTTGCTGTACAGGCCAGGCAATGTTATATTTTGAGAGATCAAACTTCAATCTGTTATGAGTCGGGAAGGGGTTAAACAGGCAGTCCTGATGACATCATAGACATAAGATGACATCACAATGGTATAGAATGTGCGGAATACTAGACCTGAGCCATATTTTCTCATTAGCGCCTGACAGCCGGAAGGGAACAAGTCCAGGTAGGAGGCTCCTCACCCAAGATCTCATCCATACTTTGTGTAGCTGGGGGGTTAGTGGGGGACACAGAACACATCAATTACCCAAAATCTCTGTATGGGGAGTTCTCTGCTGAAATTGTCATGATGATTCTGTAATGGAGACGTCAGAGAAATCTTCAAGACCTGATTGTATGTAACATATGTACATCTGGTGCTCTGCTATGTCAGTGTAACCCCGGCCGTACAGGGGTCACCCCATCTGGACAAACCTTCCTTAAATATAGATCTGAAGAATCCTTAGTAATTGGTTATTTTTCCTCCAATGACAATCACAGGCTTTAATAACAGCATATAGCCCAGGCTGGTTCGGTTGGTAAATCCCAAATTTTAGTAGTTTTGCCATTAATGTTGTCAAAACAGCATTTTCGTAACTAAAAAATTTACATGCAAAATGCTGTTCTTCTCTGTTGTCAGCTGTGTTGGTCTTGTCGGATCAGGGGATGACCTGGAACCTGCAGGTTATTGTAGTCAGGAATGGCAGAATGGAGTCTTGTGTTTCCCTTAGTTCATAGAGCAGCAGGTGATAGGGATTAAATAAAAGAGGCGAAATATTACAAGTGTAACCGTCATTATAAGTTTTATTTTATAAATCAATAGATCACATGAAAATAAGCAACTTTGTAATAAATTGTAGATAAATCTGCTTTATTTTCTCTTTATGTATTGATCTTTCACTCTCAAATTCATGGGTAAAATCTGTTTAGTGAAGACAAATTTTCCCATTAATGAGATAGGAGTGGACAGTTGGTGCTCATAAAGTTCTATGTGGAGAAGAGGGGAGGAGCTAGAGGACGAAGGAGGAGCTAGAGGCAGAGGGAGGAGCTAGAGGCAGAGGGAGGAGCTAGACACAGACACAGACATGTTGCCAGTTCTCTAGAATCCCAGTTACAGGTCTCATGACATCACAAAGCACATGACATCACAGGTCACATGACATCATATGACATCACAATTGGTCCAGAATGTCCAAAGTTCTAATCCTGGCCCATTTTGTGTCACTAGAGCTCGTCAGCTTGAAGAAGCAAGTCCAGGTACGAGGCTCCTCACTTATCGCTGAGGCCACATTCACACATTGTCTATCTGAGGGGAGATTGTGGTGAAGTTCAGAACTCCACTATTTACACGTAAATAATCTCAACCCCCTGTGACATGTTCTCTTATAAAAATAATGATGTACTTTTCTTCTTGGTGTTGATGATAGGTGTTGCGTCTCTCCGGGTGAGGTGATCCTTTGGGTCAGATAAGCAGTTCTACTTCATCATGGACAGATGAGGCTGGTGCTGCAGACTGGTCAAGAAGGAACAACCGAAACTGTAGTGACCGGACAGCCACAGGAGGAGAAGAACTAGAGCCACAGGACATGATCAGCAGAATCGAGGCAACATGATAAATGTGCAATCCAGAAGGCAGCGGGGAAGACTCCGCCATGAGGAGCCAGTGTAGCCGGGCTGAGATACACCAGCGATTCTACAGCAGGACTGGACCAGCGATGGAGAAAGTGCAATGTGGAACAGCAGTGCTGACTCACCGATATAGCAGAGCTGACTCACCGATATAGCAGAGCTGACTCACCGATATAGCAGAGCTGACTCACCGATATAGCAGAGCTGACTCAACGTTATAGCAGAGGTGACTCACCGATATAGCAGAGCTGACTCACCGATATAGCAGAGCTGACTAAACGATATAGCAGAGCTGACTCAATAATATAGCAGAGCTGACTCACCGATATAGCAGAGCTGACTCAACGATATAGCAGAGCTGACTCAATAATATAGCAGAGCTGACTCACCGATATAGCAGAGCTGACTCAATAATATAGCAGAGCTGACGTTTTTCACAAGGTCCATGGATGATTCTGCCTTAGCAGATCTATAAGACCAGAGAAAGTAATTTCAGGAGGAAAAAGCCCAGCGCTGGAGCCAGGACAGGTGAGTAACAATAGCTACTATAGTCACTATTATATGGAGCAGATATGTGGGGCTCCGGGGCCTGAGATCCCCAATGATTGCTCCAAAAATCTGCACTGTATATATGGCGATACTCATCACGCTGCAGTCATCATCACGTTTGGATTCCTTATTATTTTGCACCTATTCAAAAAATGTATCTGAAAATGAATATATATATATATATATATACTTTATATATATATATATATATATATATATATATATATATATATAAATATATATATATACCGTACTTACTTTGTATTTATGTATGTAATGTGTCTAAAAAGATTACTATAAATAACGTGTATATATTCCTGAAATGTGCTAATGTGTAACATGCGAGGTGTGCATGACTGAAGTGTATATGTGTTTACTGTGTGTATATATTGTGTGGACATGTATATATGTAATGTGTGTCTGTAATTATATGAGTCTGTACATATAATATGCATGTCTTTGAATATATAATGTGTGTCTATATTTAATGTACATGTGTCTGTATATATAATGTATATGTGTGTCTATATATACATATTTATATATAATGTATATTTGTCTGTACATATAATGTATATGTGTCTGTATATATAATGTATATTTGTCTGTACATGTAATGCACATGTGTCTGTATATATAATATACGTGTCTGTACATATAATGTATATGTGTCTGTACATATAATGTAAAAGTGTCCAGGAATTGTGGTAGGGAGAGAAGCATGGTGCCGGGCTGCAAGAAGAGACTGGGAGGGAGACTGCGAGCCAGACTGTGGCAGATCCCTGGTGACCGCCAAGCGAGTACTGGACTGGGAAGCTCCTGGGGTCGGTGATCCTAAACACAAGAAGAGACGCCATCCAGAAGAGTCAAGGAACCCCGATTCTGTGGAAGAAGAAGAGATCCCCCTGCCCTGCAAGGAAAACATTATTATTCTGTATATAATGTACATGTGTCTGTATATATAATGTATATGTGTCTGTATATATAATGTACATGTCAGTATATATAATGTACATGTGTCTGTATATATAATGTATATGTGTCTATATATATATATATAATTTATATTTGTCTGAACATGTAATGTACATGTGTCTGTATATACAATATACGTGCCTGTACATATAATGTATATGTGTCTGTATAAAAAATGTACAAGTGTTTGTATTTATAATGTATATTTGACTGTATATAATGTAAAAGTGTCCAGGAATTGCGGTAGGGAGAGAAGCTCGGTGCCGGGCTGTAAGAAGAGACTGGGAGGGAGACTGCGAGCCGGACTGTGGCAGAGCCCTGGTGACCGCCAATCGAGTACTGGACTGGGAAGCTCCTGGGGTCGGTGATCCAAAGACAAGAAGAGACGGCATCCAGAAGAGTCAAGGACCCCCGATTCTGTGGAGAAGAAGAGGCCCCCCTGCCCTGCAAGGAAAACATTATTATTCTGTATATACTGTACATGTGTCTGTATATATAATGTATATGTGTCTGTATATATAATCTATATGTGTCTGTATATATAATGTATATGTGTCTGTATATAATGTACATGTCAGTATATATAATGTACATGTGTCTGTATATATAATGTATATGTGTCTATATATATATATATAATGTATATTTGTCTGTACATGTAATGTACATGTCAGTATATATAATGTATATGTGTCTATATATATATTTATATATATATATATAATGTATATTTGTCTGTACATGTAATGTACATGTGTCTGTATATATAATATACGTGTCTGTACATATAATGTATACGTGTCTGTATAAAAAATGTACAAGTGTTTGTATTTATAATGTATATTTGACTGTATATAATGTAAAAGTGTCCAGGAATTGCGGTGGGGAGAGAAGCACGGTGCCGGGCTGCAAGAAGAGACTGGGAGGGAGACTGCGAGCCGGACTGTGGCAGAGCCCTGGTGACCGCCAAGCGAGTACTGGACTGGGAAGCTCCTGGGGTCGGTGATCCTAAAGACAAGAGACGGCATCCAGAAGAGTCAAGGACCCCCGATTCTGTGGAAGAAGAAGAGACCCCCCTGCCCTGGAAGGAAAACATTATTAATGTGTATATAATGTACATGTGTCTGTATATATAATGTATATGTGTCTGTATATATAATGTACATGTCAGTATATATAATGTACATGTCAGTATATATAATGTACATGTGTCAGTATATATAATGTATATGTGTCTATATATATATATATATACATATATATATATATATATATATATATAATGTATATTTGTCTGTACATGTAATGTACATGTGTCTGTATATATAATATTCGTGTCTGTACATATAATGTATATGTGTCTGTATAAAAAATGTACAAGTGTTTGTATTTATAATGTATATTTGACTGTATATAAAGTGCCCGGCTGGAACCCCACACCCCCTCCCCAGGGGGTAGGTGGAGGCCGGCATGACGTGGCTAGGGGGGATAGGGTGAGGTGAGAAAGGGGTGGGGGTACAGGGACTGGTAGGGGATAATATAGTGAAGCTCAAGGGGGAAGTAGCCATTGCTGCGGTGGCAGCTGAAGAAATTGTCAGCAGCTTATACAGCACACAGAAAAAAAAAAAAAAAAAAAAGTTCAGTTATCTGCAGCTTACTTGTGAAGGTCCGCAGGTTCATGGAGGAGCTGCGGGAGGCAGCCCGGCGCCAACCTCCGGGCTGGTTAGAGGAGCAGTGGCGGCCAGTGCTGGCCGGCGGTGAGGCATCGGGCGCGTCTGCTCCCGCTAGGCCGCAGGCGTGGCCGGCTTGTAGTGGTCCACGGTCGCGGGAGGCTCCAGAGGCGGCCGCGGAGGTCTCCCCTGTGACCCGGGGGCGGCCATACTGCAGGTCCAGGCCTCCGGAGCGTCTCACTCCCGGTGGATCTGGGTAGGCACGGCCTGCTCGCAGGCCTCGGCGGGAGTCGGGGCGGTTCGGTGCAGCGCCTGCGGGGCCTCAGCGGCAGCGGGGGAAGCCCCGTACGGGACCCTCTGGCGGTGGGGGAGGTGTCCAACCTTGGGAGCCCCCTCCACGCCGGGAGGAATTCCAGGCCGCGGCTGAGGTCGGCGGTGGTTAGTAGGCCTCAGCCCGTGAGGGGGGAGGGGCCTACTGCTGCCTGTCATCAGGAGGATCTGGAGGCTACGGCGGGCCGCGCTGGCGATGTCCCTGTCGGGCGGCCTGGCTTGACTGCGGAGGCGGCGGTGGATGGACGTCGGGATCCTTGGGCAGGAGGTCGGCGGGCCAGAGCAGGATGGCTCTGGGTCTCAGCGGCAGCCTGGTGGTCTGAAGCCAGGAGCAGCGGTGTGGGGGCCACCTGGATGGGGTTCAGGACGGACCGATCCGAGGTTACCTTCGCTGATCAGTCAGGTGGAGGATGACGGGCACGAGAGTTACACAGCGCCAGTGGCGGCGGCTGGACGGCAGGATTCCGGATTGGCAGCTGGTGGGATCACAGCTCCTGCGCAGCTCGGTGAGTATAGTTTTGTGTTTTTGTTTGTCTCCTTTTGCTGTTTATGTTCCGGGTAGTGTGGTGGGTCCGGGGGTGCTGCCATGGGGGGCTCAGGGACGGGCGGCTCCGCCGGGGTCAGTGGAGGTTGGGGGGTACAAAGGAAGTCCGAGCCCGTGTCGGTTTCGGTGCCGGCGAGAAAAGGCAAGGTCCGGATTCACTTGGTTGATAAGGCGAAGAATAGGTTGCCATCTTCTCTTTGCTGCTTTTAAAAAAAAAAAAAAAAAATCAATTACGATCAGCCTAAGACACAATTCGAGCCAGTGTGATAGGAGAGGAGACGCCGGACAATTGTTCGCACCTTTTGTTGCTATATGGGTTTTATTTGGGAAGCCTCTGGGTGCATGGGGGGCAGGCATGGTTGTGATATGACGGACAGTTTCATCAGAGGAAAGCTATTCGGCCGTCTATACGGTGGGGACAGGAGGATATTGGGCTCTGCTTGTGGTTTAGGGCACGGAAGAGGTACGGGCAATCCTTTCCAGGGGTGGCCGGGGTTTCCGGCCAGGCTGGGGGGCGG
The DNA here is from genome assembly GCF_048569485.1 of Anomaloglossus baeobatrachus. Classification (NCBI taxonomy): domain Eukaryota; kingdom Metazoa; phylum Chordata; class Amphibia; order Anura; family Aromobatidae; genus Anomaloglossus; species Anomaloglossus baeobatrachus. The sequence goes on from NC_134356.1 coordinate 205,658,163, forward strand.
TATGGGTAACAGTCCGGCGGGGGAACTGGAGGTCAGTTGGTATCCCGTAACGCAGGACTTAACTGGCTTTTATGAGGACCAATGCAAGTTTTGGGAGCTGTGGAGTTTAAGCACCACTGCTTGCACTGTAGTGGACCCATTCATGGGGCGGGGAAGTGTTTCCGGCGCAATAGGGTGAAAGGGGGGGCCTGGTAATTCGACAGGGGGAGACTCTGGTGAAGCTTCACGAGATGCTCCCTTAGCTAAATAGGTTCTCGAGGAGGGAGGAGGCAGAGTTACCAGCAAGGGGTTTTTGAATTTGGTTTTGTATTCCTTCGGGAGCGGGTCCGGGGCGGGGGCGTTTTTGTTTTAAGAACTTACAGTTGGAGAGCCAGCATCCGGAGGTGGTTCGGAAAAAGTTGTCAGGGGAGGTGTCGTTCGGGCATATGGCGGACCTTTTTTCGGCCCCCGACCTTCCGGCTTTGGTGGTTTTCTCCGCTGGGGGTGGTGCTGATGAGAGAGAGGATTAAGTTTCGGCTCCATCACCTCTTGTCTTATCCGTGGGGGATCAGTACATGATGGTATAGATCCTGAGTTTTGCTGGGTGGTTGATACGTCTTTCGATGAAGCAGCAGACTGGGTGCGGCGGTGTGGAAAAGGGGGCCCCTGATGGCTAAGATGGAGGTCGACGCGGCGTTTCGGCGGTTGCCAGTTCATCCGGATAGTGTGCGCTTGCTCGGCTGTTGGGGGGGGGGAGTTATTTTGTTGATAGATGCCTATCCATGGGATGCTCGTTGTCTTGTTATTGTTTGAGGGCTTAGTTCCTTTTTGGAGTGGGTGGTTAGGGAGTTTTCTGTTTTGCAGGCTGTTATTCCCTGTTTAGACGTTTTCTTGTGGCGGTCCGGGGGACTCTGTGGTTTGCCGGAATGTGCTTGCAACAATTGAGTGGGTGGCTTTGCGTTTTTGGGTCCCTTTGGCGCCGGAAAACGGAGGGTCCGGCGGCATGTATTTCCTTCCTTGGGATGGTTATTGATTCGGACAGGTGGGAGTTTGGTTACCGGTGGACAAGGTGGTGGCCCTCAGGGAGGAGGTGGCAAGGGCATTGAGGGTTGGATAACTCATCATGCGGGAGGTGCAATCGTTGCGGGGCAAATTCGATATTACATTTCGGGGGGATGCCGATGCGGCGGAATTTTCACGGCGGCTTGGGATGGCCTCTGTGGGGGCGCTTGCACCTCACCATTTTTGTGCGGTTGTCGGTCGAGTTTGAGGCGGATTTGGAGGTTTTTTGGGGACAATTCCTGGGGGGGACTGCAATGGGCGGTCACTGTTGATGGAGCCTCTGGGGGTAATTTGGCTGGGGGTCAAGGCTTTGGGGCCTATTTTGGGGGCGAGTGGTGTGCGGAGCGAGGGCCGGAGGTGGGTGTTCTGCGGGTTTGGTGGAGCACTTAGCGCGGCGGAAAGATTTTTTCCGATTTTGACACCAGTTACGCTGTGGCGGGAGCGGTTTCGGAACGGTCGGGGGCGGTTTTACTTGTGACAACATGGGGGTCGGTTTTGCAATTTATAAAGTTTCGGTTACCTCTCCCCCGGTGAGTAGAGTGTTGCGGAGATTAGTGTTGGCTTGTTTGTCCATCAATGCTAGTGTATCTGGGTCTCATGTGCCGGGGGTGCTGAATTCTATTGCTGACGCTCTCTCTCGTTTCCAGTGGGCCACTTCAGTGATTTGGCACTGGGGGGCTATGGCCGGGGGATTATCGTGCCCTCTTGAACTATGGGGGGTGGGTTGAGGGCCGTTGGACATTGGATCAAGGGATCGTTGGCGGCGGAGACTGGACGGCTTATCAGCAGGCTTGGTTACAATGGGGGGACTGGTTTCAGTCGTTTGGTTGATTTGATAGGTGGGGGGATCAGGTAGGCATGTTGCTCTTGGGGTCAGGCGGTGGTCAGCATGGGGTTGGTCCCAGGAAAAAATGGGGGCGGATGGTGGCGGGGCCTGGCTTTTGGTTTCAGTTGAGAACAGGCTGGATTTGCCGGAAACTTGAATTGGTGCGACGGGCCTTGAAGGGGTTTCGCCGGGGGCGGCATAGTGTAGATAGGAGGAGGCCAGTGTCTCTTGCTTTGTTGGAGCGCTTGGGGGGCCCACTTGAGTGTTGGTGTGTCATTCGGTTTTGCGGTTATTTTGTTTCGTTGAGTTTTCCTTGCGTTCTTTGGAGCGCTTAAGATTAGGGAGTTGGTGGCGGTTAGTCGGCAAGGTCATGGGAGGATTCAGGCGGGAGACGTGCTTTTACTCGAGAATGGGGTGGAATTTTGGCTTCTGGGGCTAGGGACGGATCAAGCCGGCAGAGGACGGTGTGTGGTGCAGGGTATTGTGGCTGGGTCGGTAGTGTGTCCGGTAAGGTATTTAAAAAAAAAAAAAAAAAAAAAAAAAAAATGGGGGTTGGGACCACGGGTTGATGGTCCGTTGCTTTGTCACGAGATGGTTTGTGTTATCAAATTATCAGTTTCGGGCAATTTTTCGGAGATGCATGGAGGGTTTTGGCCTGGATCCTGGTTGTTACGCGCCTCATTCTTTTAGGATTGGAGCAGGAACGGAGGCGGCTGGGTGCGGTTTGAGTCCCTAGGTGGTATGGAGGATAGGTCGGTGGCATCTAGGCGATATTTGAGTTACGTGTGCCTTTAGTATTGTTTACATGGGGGGAGCTGTGGGAGCTGTTTGGTTATGTCATGGTACTGTGAGGTTTTGCTGTCTTCTTTGCAGGCGACCTGGCTTATTTGGTCTGGATATGGGGCCACGCCGTTGTGCACTGGGCAGTGATCCAGGTGAGCATTCGTTTGGAGAGACGTCAGCTGAGCTTTGCTCAAAGGGCGGTGTAATCAGGTGGTTGGGTTTCCGGGGCATGCGGAGGATGCGGGTGCTGCCCAAGGTGCACAAGGCGATGCGGCTGGATCGGGCGCCAGATATTCTGGCTTGTATGTTGGGGGAAATGATGTGGGGATGGTGGCGAGCCAGGATGTGATAAGGGATGTAAAACATGATTTACTTCGGCTGTGGGTCTCTGTGCCAGGATTTTGGACGGCTGGTCAGACATGGTCCCAAGACGGACGTGGCGTAGGGCCCTGTCTGACTAAAACTGATTAAGACCCGTATAATATCAATCGGGTAATTTCAGCTTTGGGCGAGGAATGGGGATGTGGCGCTTCGTCACTTTGGTTTGGAGGCGGTGGACAAGGATTACCGGTTGGCGGAGGGGGTCCACCTGAATGCAGTAGGAACGGATTTATGGTCTTTGGGGATTCAGAAGGGTTTTGAGTGGGCCATGGCATTGTCAAGTGAGGGAGGGGGGTCTCAAGCGTTTGAGGGGGTCAAAGCGCTCTCGTTGTGGCGGTTGGGGTGGGGTCCTCGAAGTTGGTGAAAATTGGATTGGGGGTCCCAATGGAGGTGGAACCCCCTTTAATTTACTGGTTTGGGGAGTGGTCTGGTGATCATGGGGGAACGTCGGCTTGGTGGTGCTGGTTCCCGTGTTTGGTGGTTTAACCCTTCCCCCTCATATTTGTTTTGGTGCTCCCGAGTTGGTGGTTGCGGCTGGGAGTAATGGGGGTTTAGGGGGAAGGTAAGATTGGAGTATTGGGTGATCACCAGACTGTTTTGAGCTTCGAGGACCACAACCCCCTTTTTTCTATAATGTTATTGTAAGTTATGTTTAAATAAAGGCTGCTGTGGCCATTTCATCCATTTATGTGTCTGTGGTTATTTTAATAAGGGGTTTAAACTATTGGGGGTGGAAGTTTGGTAGCAGTATAGAGGGGCACCCAGACTCCACTATGCCAACGTCAAGTGCCCGGCTGGAACCCCACACCCCCTCCCCAGGGGGTAGGTGGAGGCCGGCATGACGTGGCTAGGGGGGATAGGGTGAGGTGAGAAAGGGGTGGGGGTACAGGGACTGGTAGGGGATAATATAGTGAAGCTCAAGGGGGAAGAAGCCATTGCTGCGGTGGCAGCTGAAGAAATTGTCCCGCCCACCCTCCCTTATTTTTTGTTTCGGGTCATAGTGGCTGTGGCGGTTGGGGTGGGGTCCTCGAAGTTGGTGAAAATTGGATTGGGGGTCCCAATGGAGGTGGAACCCCCTTTAATTTACTGGTTTGTGGAGTGGTCTGGTGATCATGGGGGAACGTCGGCTTGGTGGTGCTGGTTCCCGTGTTTGGTGGTTTAACCCTTCCCCCTCATATTTGTTTTGGTGCTCCCGAGTTGGTGGTTGCGGCTGGGAGTAATGGGGGTTTAGGGGGAAGGTAAGATTGGAGTATTGGGTGATCACCAGACTGTTTTGAGCTTCGAGGACCACAACCCCCTTTTTTCTATAATGTTATTGTAAGTTATGTTTAAATAAAGGCTGCTGTGGCCATTTCATCCATTTATGTGTCTGTGGTTATTTTAATAAGGGGTTTAAACTATTGGGGGTGGAAGTTTGGTAGCAGTATAGAGGGGCACCCAGACTCCACTATGCCAACGTCATGTAAAAGTGTCCAGGAATTGCGGTAGGGAGAGAAGCTCGGTGCCGGGCTGCAAGAAGAGACTGGGAGGGAGACTGCGAGCCAGACTGTGGCAGATCCCTGGTGACCGCCAAGCGAGTACTGGACTGGGAAGCTCCTGGGGTCGGTGATCCAAAGACAAGAAGAGACGGCATCCAGAAGAGTCAAGGACCCCCGATTCTGTGGAGAAGAAGAGACCCCCCTGCCCTGCAAGGAAAACATTATTATTCTGTATATACTGTACATGTGTCTGTATATATAATGTATATGTGTCTGTATATATAATCTATATGTGTCTGTATATATAATGTATATGTGTCTGTATATAATGTACATGTCAGTATATATAATGTACATGTGTCTGTATATATAATGTATATGTGTCTATATATATATATATATATAATGTATATTTGTCTGTACATGTAATGTACATGTGTCTGTATATATAATATACGTGTCTGTACATATAATGTATATGTGTCTGTATAAAAAATGTATAAGTGTTTGTATTTATAATGTATATTTGACTGTATATAATGTAAAAGTGTCCAGGAATTGCGGTAGGGAGAGAAACACGGTGTCGGGCTGCAAGAAGAAACTGGGAGGGAGACTGCGAGCCGGACTGTGGCAGATCCCTGGTGACCGCCAAGCGAGTACTGGACTGGGAAGCTCCTGGGGTCGGTGATCCTAAAGACAAGAAGAGACGCCATCCAGAAGAGTCAAGGACCCCCGATTCTGTGGAAGAAGAAGAGACCCCCCTGCCCTGCAAGGGAAACATTATTATTCTGTATATAATGTACATGTGTCTGTATATATAATGTATATGTGTCTGTATATATAATGTACATGTCAGTATATGTAATGTATATGTGTCTGTATATATAATGTATATGTGTCTGTATATATAATGTAGATGTCAGTATATATAATGTATATGTGTCTGTATATATAATGTATATGTGTCTGTATATATAATGTACATGTCAGTATATATAATGTACATGTGTCTGTATATATAATATACGTGTCTGTACATATAATGTATATGTGTCTGTATAAAAAAATGTACAAGTGTTTGTATTTATAATGTATATTTGATTGTATATAATGTAAAAGTGTCCAGGAATTGCAGTAGGGAGAGAAGCTCGGTGCCGGGCTGCAAGAAGAGACTGGGAGGGAGACTGCGAGCCGGACTGTGGCAGATCCCTGGTGACCGCCAAGCGAGTACTGGACTGGGAAGCTCCTGGGGTCGGTGATCCTAAAGACAAGAAGAGACGCCATCCAGAAGAGTCAAGGAACCCCGATTCTGTGGAAGAAGAAGAGATCCCCCTGCCCTGCAAGGGAATCATTATTATTCTGTATATAATGTATATATGTCTGTATATATAATGTACATGTCAGTATATATAATGTATATGTGTTTGTATATATAATGTATATTTGTCTGTATATATTATGTATGTGTCTGTATATTTAATGTATATGTGTCTGTATATATAATGTATATGTCTGTATATATAATGTATATGTGTCTGTATATATAATGTACATGTGTCTGTATATTTAATGTATATGTGTCTTTCTATATAATGTAGGTGTCTGTATATTTAATGTATATGTATACTTACCAAATTTAGGACATCTGCATTGCTTCCAGGTCCTCCTGCAATGCTCTTTTTGCGCTCCCAGCAGGTCCTCGTGTGCTCCAGAGTGATCCTGCATTGCTTCTGGACAGCAGGGGTACCTGGGAAGCTGTGGGATGCACACACACTCACACATCCGATCACAATAACATCACACACACATCCGGTGATACTGTACTGTTTCCGGTTGCTGTGGAACGTGAGGATCTGCGGTGGAACACATCTAGGACCTGCAGGTCCTCTATGTGTTCCCCAGCAGTTCGTCAATGTGCTGGTCCTCGTGCTCCACAGCGTCCCAGGTGACTGAAGCAGTAAGGTATTACCAGATGTGTGTGTGTGTGTTGGCACCAAAAAGCCGTAGCAGTTTGGGGTTTGGTTAGTATAATTGTTGGGCCTGTCTTTTGTCTTTTGGGGCTGTCTTCTGTCTTTTGGGGCTGTCTTCTGTCTTTTGGGGCTGTCTTCTGTCTTTTGGGCTGTGTTCTGTCTTTTGGGGCTGTCTTCTGTCTTTTGGGGCTGTCTTCTCTCTTTTGGGGCTGTCTTCTCTCTTTTCTGGGTGTCTGCTTTTTTTAATGAAGTGTTCTGCTGTATTCTGTAACTTTTTTTTGCTGCATGGACACTTCATTATTGAACCGTGACTAGGGCTTATTTTCGAGTTGGGCTAATATTTAAGTCTTGCTCCGAAAAGGCCAGAAATTACTACTAGGGCTTATTTTTGGGCTAGGGCTTATTTTTGGGGGAGGGCTAACAAACGGTATTTAATCTCCTAGGAGCAGGTGTATGTGTCTTCATCTCTGCAGAGTCTGGCTCTCCTGAGCTGATAATTACATACAGATATAGTAATATGCAGCAGGACAGACACGATCCAGGGAAATATCCGATCGCCAGAACTGGGGTCAGGAAGGAATTTTTTTTCCCCCTGAGGCAGAACTCTCCGGGGGTTTCTTCGCCTTCCTCTGGATCTTAGGGTCCAGTGACTCTCTACCAGTCCACAATGACCACAGCTCGTCCTGTAGTCTCCACTGATCTGAGAGTCACTGTGATCATTACTTCATCACTTAAAGGGCCAGTAATAATTTCATTACAATGCTGCTTATTGCTTTTCAAATAAAATTAATTAAAATTTATATGCGGTGTGGTGTGTGTTTCTTGTCTAGAATTTTACTTGTGCAGAGTGACAATGATGGGAGTGATCACTACTGCCCTCAATATTCCACAACTAGCACCAGGCCCATAGGGGGCACTATGTACTCAAAGCGGATTGGGTACAATCCACCCATTTAGATGTTAACTCCTGTCAATAATCACATTACATGTCTGTGTGATGGGGGCACTAACCTTCTATACAGTGTTTCCTACACAACAAACTACCCAAAACCAAACTACCTGGGACACAGAAGCGCACAATACAGGAGACACAAGGGGTTCTGTATAAAAGTAGTAAACACACCAAAGAGGTGCAAAACTAGCCACAGGAGAAGACCTTACAGAAGGACTTACTCAGTGATTGCCCCTATTAACAGATAATAGCCGACTTTTACTAGAATTGGAATACCTTGTTTTATATTTCTTATGCGAAGCTGAAGTGGTGTGTGTAACTTTAGGAAAAGGTGCAGTCCTCTTAAAGGAAATCTGTCAGCAGGATGTTGCTATTTCATCTAAGAGCAACATAAGGGAGATTCGGAATCCAACAATGTGTCACTTAGATTACTGGCTGCAGCCGTTCTGACACAATCAGAATTTTAAGATCTAGCCATGTAGCAGAGCTGAGAGCTGCCCCCGCCCATCAGGCTTTCTATAGGGATTGTACATTGACAGTGAGGTGTCAATCAGTGGAGGGAGCCATGCAGGACTGCCGTGCGCGTGGCAATGTAGTCCGAGCAATGAGAAATCCTTCTCCTTAAACAAACACAGCAAATTAAAGCGGGCTTTACACGCTACGATTTTGCTATAGCGATCTCGTTGCGGTCACGGAATTTGTGACGCATATCCGGTCGCTGTAGCGATCTCGTAGTGTGTGACTCCAAGGAGCAATTTTGGATTGTTGCAAAAACGTCCAAAATCGCTCCTCGTTGACATGGGGGTCCGCTCCCAATTATCGATACTATCGCTTTCCCGTTGTTGTTCCTCGTTCCTGCGGCAGTGCACATCGCTGTGTGTGACCCCATAGGAACGAGGAAAATCTCCTACCTGCCGCCGGCCATAATGCGGAAGGAAGGAGGTGGGCGGGATGTTCATCCCGCTCATCTCCGCCCCTCCGCTTTCATTGGGCGGCCGCTCAGTGACGTCGCTGTGACGCCGATCGGACCGCCCCCCTTAGAAAGGAGGCGGTTCGCCGGTCACAGCGATGTGAAAGGGCAGGTAAGTACGTGTGCGCGATTTTGTGCGCGACGGGCAGCGATATGCCCGTCGTGCACAAACGATGGGGGCGGGTCGCATGCTAGCGATATCGGGCCGGATATCGCAGCATGTAAAGCCACCCTAACAGATAGTTCTTGACTATACAGCCATCCCTGAATTCTCTGTGTTAACCCTTGCAGCATGCTGGCTTCAGTTTACATAGAGAAAACCTGCTCACAGATTCCCTTTAATAATTGTGGTACACTTGGGAACATCAACTAGTTTACATTTCCTCAGCAGTTTTGTCGGTCCTTGTGACCACTAGGCCATGACAGCAATGTTACAGCTACGTGTACAAACATGCCGCTATCAAGACCTTATGCAGCTGAAGTCCTGTTCCAGAGAGGTAGTTTGCACAATTGGAGTCCAAGTGCATTTAGACAAGGGATCCGTCTAGTTCAGACTCACACTTTTATTATTATTCCAAGTCCAAAAAATCAACAAGACAGACAGCCCTGGGGTAAAGTGACCGTAAAGAACACAGTCTCTTAAATAACACAGCACCATAGGTTATAGTGGTACGTGACGTATCTGTGAAAGAAACGGACACCACACATACATGCTACACACATGTCTGAATGAGGCCTAAGTAATGTGTATTTATACAGGAATATCTGGAGCTTTTACTATAATAATATTGTACGATCACAGTCTAAAGCAAGGGTGGAACAAAAAGTAGCAATAATACGTTATAAGACCCCAACAAGGAGTAAGAACCCAAAATAGCAGAGGGGTATTCGCAGAAAAAAAAGAAGCTTAAAACATAACTTTTAATAATGTGCTCATTAATAAGTGATGACTCACTACATAAAAACGTGAACTAAAAACTGACCAATGAACCACTAGGCCACCAAGCTCAAATTGGGCCAAAGTAGCACATGAGGCACATCAAACCAAACCATCCCATACTAAACACACTCAAACAAAGTGGTCAAAAAGGACCCCAAAATACCCACAGAGAAGGAACCGCCTTCAAGTGTGGTATATGGATTTAATGTAATGGGACTGTGTACATGTAGTGCCAAACCTTTTAAATAACAAGGATCCCACCCTTCACTATCCTAGATGGGTCCCGTTCTAAGAAAGGAATGGTCTTACCATGAAAAGATTGGCATACCTATTGTCACGTTGTACAAAGGCTAGTAAGACGCAGTACAGCGTAATCCCCATTAGGTGGCAGCAGAGTAGTGAAGGAGAGACAAAGAAACACTGTAACAGAAAGGCAGCTGAAGCACAGCAGAGTACTGGGACGCAGGAGAAGCAGGGTCACTGAGGAGAGTGCTTCAGAGCTCCCTCAGAGAGACCAACCAAGGGGAGTGCTTTAGAGCTCCCTCGGGAGAAAGAGGAAGAGAGTGCCAGGACATCAGGACATCAGGACATCAGGGACTCACAGAACCACGGCCACTGAGAGGAGTGCTTCAGAAATACCTCAGGACACGGGAAGAAGCAGGAGACGACCGGTGGAGCTGATGAGACAAAGGAGCAACACGGTAGCCGAGATTGGAGCCTAACAGCCCCTTCGGGACCAACGCAGTCAGGGTGCAGAGCCTTAGGGTGGCGTACACTCCACGTTTCGCCATCAAGATCTGCCAGGAAGGGGGATTTCATGTCCTATAGCCCACCACAAAGGTCCCAGGACACAGTAGCATATAGAGTTAGGAGTCAAGACTACGGTCGGGCGCATATTTGATTTGCGCTGCCTGCGAACGGGACAGGAACTTAATTTACTAAGCGCAGGTGTCCCCAAGTAGCTTCACGCTACGGAAATCCACACTACAGAGCGCAAGGAAAGAAGGAAGGTCTCACACTCTTCAACACCGGTGGTGGCTTCTGAATCATCCGGGATCGGTTGGGGCCCGGCACTCCAAGGGTGACGACCTGATAGTGTGTAAAAGAACTTTGTCCTCAGTCTTGTTGTTGTCCCGTCATTGCCGTCGCCATCGCCACACGCTCCAGCGCCATTGGCTGCTACCCCCCACCATCATCCTCCCTGGGGCCTAGCTCTGCCTGTGGGGAGCTGGACCAACTGAGCTGCATTACCATCCGCCCCAGAAGAGAACAACATCTTGCAGTGGCGGCTAATCGTAGGTAGCATACCACAGGTGGCGCTGCAAAGCAAACCCCCATCATCCCCTATACCTGTCACCTTGCAGCTTTTATTGACACCGGCGGGGTCACGGAGCCGGGTCAGGCCATTCACAGCAACCCCAAATACTACGGGCCCAGTGACGAGTAGCCCTGAGGCCCCGTGGGCGCATCATATTCCCCCAGCCCCTCCTGTGATGTATGTGTCTCCTGTGATTTATATACAGCAGTCCCTGCATCTGTTATGTGATGTATATGGTTTACCAATCTTATCATCACAAAGAGCTGACTGCGCTCCAGACCGAGACAAACCTAGAAAAGCAGTTGTGAGAAGCAACATGGTTACTATCACCAAATATCACAGCCGCACCAAGGAGAAGCAGCTCCAACCATCACAATAGGGGTGAGTTAATTGTTTGACCAATTATAGCAGGGTCATTTTCACATTGATAATTTTGTGCGGCCCCCGAAGGTTGGTAGAAATTTCCAAATGGCCCCTGGCAGAAAAAAGGTTTCCTGGTCTATGTGCTGAATCCCTCCTCATCTGATCCCTAGAAATAGTCCTGACCTACATAAATCTTTGTACAATGCCTCTGCTTGAGTCTTCACAACCTTTCTTCTCTTCAAACATCTTGACCATCTAGTAGGATCATTACTCAGCATCAATCATCAATCACCAGCTTCCCTGGGTTTTATAAGAGACTTTTCCCTATTTCTCTGGTACTTAGTAGTAAGGTCCTTTTGGTCCCTGATCCATGCAAAGAGACACATTTTCACTGAGCAAAAATATAAACACAACACTTTTGTTTTTGATCTCATTTCTCATGAGCTGAACACAAATTTGTCTAAATCTGCGTTACAGCGGTGGCGGCATTCAAAGCAAGTGCGCATGTCACGCCACTTCCGGGGTCATGCTCGTTGTGTGCGCCAGCCATGTGTGCACTCGCTGGGGGGAAGTGCATCATCCATTACTAATTAGAGATGTGGGTATATAGTGGGGGTACGGCGGTTAGTGGCACATCTGCTTTCCCTTGCTCCGCTGAAGAAGCTGATGCGATATGTGCGTTCGGGACCTTGGACTCCATCCCTTCCACTGGCTTCTGGCAACGTGTACCTCCTTTCACAATGCGTAAGTGATATCTCTGAACATTTGATCTGATTCAATCATGGATGTATACTTTATACCTTCTTTGTATACCCATTTATGCTATGCTCTGTGTAGTGGCCACAAGTGGACATAATAGATCATTTGATCATTGATAGTGCTATGCAGAGATTTTGTGAGGTGCATGTTGCCTGTCATACTGTGGGAGTGATTGGTTGAGCCCTCCTCCTATACCCATGTCATTTTTGTATCACACATGTTTTGGACGGTGCGTCCATTATTTATTAGTCTGTTCGTAATTTTTAAAAATAAACTTTATATATGTTCATGAATTCTGGGAGGGCCCGTCCAGGAGAATCAAAGACGAACTAGCAGGCTGTGATGTTCCTATATCCTTGGACGACCTGGTATTCCTGGCTATCCGGATCGACCTCAGGTTACAAGAACACACTAGAGAGATGAGCCGATTATGTCTTGCTCCAACTTTTCAGAGACTCATCGTGCTGCAGTCCGCTGTTCGGGCTGCTTCTTCTGAACCCATGCAAGTGGATCGTGTGACCTTAGCAAAGCATTGCCAGGAAGACCATCGTACTGAGGGAAGGTGCATCTACTGCAGAATTCCTAAACACCAGATCCTTTCCTGTCCTGTGAAGCTGGGAAACTCCCAAGTCTAGGGTCCGTAAGAGAGGCTACCCTGGGTTAGAGCAAGTCCTCTCCACCCCTGTTGTTTGTATCCATATCCTGTGGCAACATCTGATTCACTGAGTTTACCTATCTGGACTCCGGTTCCGCAGGAAACTTTGTGCAACAGGCCGTGGTGGATCGGTATCAGATTCCTATCCAGCAACTTCAGGCTCCCCTAGTGGTGTCATCCGTTGATGGAAAACCCTTAGGGGGGCTTTACACGTTGCGACATCGCTTCTAAAATATCGTCGGGGTCACTACGTTAGTGACGCACATCCGGCGCCGGTAGCGACATCGCAACGTGTAAATCCTTGGTGCGAATATAAACAATCGCAAAAGCAACGAAAATCGTTGATCTGTGTAGCGTCGTTCATTTCCATAATGTCGGGTCGACCGCACGTACGATGTTGTTTGTCGTTCCTGCAGCTCCACACATCGCTGTGTGTAAACCCGCAGGAGCAACAAACATCTCCTTACCTGCTGCCGACGGCAATGCGGAAGGGAGAAGGTGGGCGGGATGTTACGTCCCGCTCATCTCCGCCCCTCCGCTTCTATTGGCTGGCCGATTAGTGCTGTTGCGGTGATGTCGCTGTGACGCCGAACGCACCTCCCCCTTGAGGGAGGGATAGTTCGGCAGTCACAGCGACGTCGCAGAGCAGGTATGTGCGTGTGAAGCTGCCATAGCGATAATGTTCACTACGGCAGCAATCACCACATATCGCATGTGCGACGGGGCAGGTGCTATCGTGCTGGACATCGCTAGCAATTGTTAGCGATGTCGCAACGTGTAAAGCCCGCCTTACCTGACACCATCCAATTCATCACTGAGCAAGTGGAGCTTCGGGCAGGAATGCTGCACACTGAGAAGATCGCTTTCTACGTGCTACCAGGCCTGTCACATCCACTGTTACTGTGCCAGGTTTGGTTTCAAATGCATGAGCCTGTCTTGGACTGGAGATCTGGTGAGGTGCTCAGATGGGGTTAGTCCTGTCATGAGAGATGTCTCTTTCCTATCCATCTTACCCAATCACCCCCGACACCATCAAATCTTCCTGGTCTGCCACCCACTTATTGGTAATACGCTGACGTCTTCGGCAAGAAGTAAGCAGGCAAATTATCACCACATAGGCCGTATGACTGTCCTATTGACCTGCTTCTGGGTTCGTCACCTCCTTATTGTCTAATCTGTCCTCTGTCCCAGGCGGAGACACTAGCTATGTCCGAGTATATCAAGGAAAATTTAGCAAGGAGATTCATCCAGAATTCCTCGTCTCCGGCGAGGGCTGGGTTTTTCTTCGTGAAGAAATAAGATGGCTCCCTCCGGCCATGTATAGACTATAGAGATCTCTATCAAATTACGATCAAGAATAAATATCTGTTGAGACTTATACGGGAATTGTTCAACCGTACACGAGGTTACAGAATCTTTTCAAAACTTGACCTGCATGTGTGACGCCCTGGACTAGCCAGATAGTCACATACATACCAACATACACCCCCCCCACCCTAGACAGTTACAACAGTCAGACAAAAACCCTTGTTGCCTACCTCCAGGGTCTGATGTCCACACCAGGTGGGGTGGAGCCAGGTGGTTGGCCCCACCCACCGAGGAGTTCACAGGCCTGGAGGCGGGAAGAGTGACAGATCAGTTTTGGAGGTGAAAGTGAGAGGAGTAAAACGTCTGCGTGTGCCTGGGTAGGAGCCCAGGCACTGACAGCAAGGTTGGCAGACGGTGGTGGCCGTCTGCAGGAGTTGGTGGAACTCTGCAAAGCCGTAAGGACCGGGGTCGGGCGTTGGCCCACAGGTACCGAACCGGGGAGCGGAGTGAAGCTAAGCACACAGGCAGGGCCATCGGACCCCGACCAGGCTTGGAGCCGCCATCAATAGTCAAATCCGAGTGTGACAGGAACCCCAGGGGTTCCCCAACAACCAAGTCCCGACAGAAGGCAACAGTCCACAATGTGAGGATATACAGCCACCACCACAGGCTAGAGATCCAAGGGCCACCGACTGCGGGCAAAACGGGCTCCTACGGCACCTATACGCCGGGGAGCGGACTACCGGTGGGCAACCACAGGAGTCAGAACATTTCTAACAGGTGCAGGGAAAGACAGCCACCATCAGCCATCCGGGGAGAGCACATCAACACTGCAGCCGGCTGCGGGACCCGTCCATCCGGCCGTTTTGGTTTACCAGAGACTCTGTCATTGATTGTCTGAGTGAGTACACCAGTGCCGTCCGGCACCGCGCCGCGCTGTCCCTGCAACCCTGCACCCCAGCCATCCAGCTTCCCCGTTACACCACCGAGCCCCGGGATCACCAACCCCCTACCCACGGAGGGGACAACATCCTAGCTGCTCCCTACCATCTCTCCCGGGATCCCCGTCACCAGCAGCGGTTGTGCCATCATCACCACGTCCCGTGGATGGCGTCACGAACTCTCTCCCCAAACAAACAATCCCTTTTCACTCACGGGTGAGGAGCGCTGTTCGAGTCCCCGGGTCCGGCCCACCGCTCGAGCCACCGAGCAGCAGCAGCAGAAGCCCCAGACCCGAGCGTGGCGAGCGCGTCCCCTCCAACCGCGACACATGAAGCATATAATCTGTCCGTATATGGTCTGGGAATGAATGGAAAACCGCCTTCAACACCCGCGAAAATCACTACAGGTATCGAGTAATGCCATTTGGACTCAGCAATGCCCCTGCAGCCTTCCAAGAGTTTGTAAACAATATTTTCCGGGACCTGCTCTACTCGTGTGTGGTCATGTACCTGGATGGCATCCTGGTGTTCTTCCCCGACTTCTCAACACACAGGAGAAATGTTAACCAGGTCCTGCAGAGACTGACAGAGAACTTAAGCAGGCCTTCTCATGAGCAGCAGCACTGCATAGACCAGGAAACAATAAACAATTCGTAGAAGTGGATCCTTCTTCCACTGGGGCCAGTGCAGTTCTCACTCAGAAATCTTCTACAGGTAGGATGGTAACCTGCTGCTTCTTTTCCAAGGCCTTTTCTGCCCCTGAGAACAACTACTTGATTCGACACCAAAAATTGTTGGCAATTAAGATGACTCTGTAGGATTGGCATTACCTACTAGAGGGGGCTGTGCATCCCATTGTCATCTACAAAGACTGCAAGAACTTGGCTTACTTGCAGTCTGCTCAGGGGCTGAATCCTTGCCAAGCCCGGTGATCACTGGTCTTCCCTCGCTTCAACTTTGTTCTTCTCTTCACTCCAGCTGAAAAGAACATCAAGGCGGACACACTCTCCAGGCCCTTTTCATCTGCTGACTAAAAGGAGGAACCTCAACACATCATTGAGCCCTCCAAAATGCTTACAGTAGCTCCGGTAAGTTTGGCTCGAGTCAAAGCCGGAAAGACTTTTCTTTCTGAAGTGGAGAGGATATTAGTATTGCAACGCAGTCACTCCTCTAAGCTTGCAGGTCACGCCAGGCAAAAGAAGACAAGTCTTCTTTTGCCGCCCCTGCAGCGGATCGAACCGCTTGGATCCGTGTGCTTGCTTTTGGCTTGAGGGTCTCCGGACCAGGACACTTGGGGCCACTCTAAATGTAAAGGGGGGAGTTATTTACAGGGGAGTTATAGTTTGTGACGCCACCCGTGGTGTATGGTAATGAGGGGATACCGCAGCTGCCGTTGGGAGTACCCGGGGTGATGGAGTGGGGCAGAAAGGTGTCGTTGCCCTCCACGGGTAGGGAAGGCCCCGGGACTTGGTGGGATGCCGTTGGATGCAGGGATCTCTCAGGTCACTCAGGTCACTCAGTCAATAAGCAGACACTGACAACCGGGTAAACCAAATCTCTGGGTCTCGCTGCCGCTTGAGGAGAGCTCGACCGGGTCCCGTCCCCTGCAGTGTTGCCTGGTGATCCGTGACCTGTCTTCTGGCACTAAGTTTAACTTTAACGTAGTGGTCCAGTAGTCTGAAACTTGCCTAGCCCCGCTCCCCACTGTGGCTAAGTGTGGGAGCCTGCTCTCAGAGCTCATGCTTGGGATTTTCTTGGACCGCTTGTTTGGAAGGCCCTATCCCCCTCGTTGTGCTAGTGCCCCGATTCTGGAGCGGGTGGGAACAGATCATAAAGGCTCCATTCTCCTCAAGTTATTTGTCGGGTTGCCTGAAGCTTCTCCCCGACCTAGGGTCTGTGTACCCCGCCGTACATTCGGTCCCGGACCGGTGATAGTGACAGGCTGCTGACCGTCCTCCTTGACAGGTCGAGGCACCTAGCCGCAATCCTCTGCGACTGGGGGTCCGACTCCTCTAGGTCCAGACGACCGTCTGCAACCTAGACAGCTTCTCTTGGGAACCACCACTCCCAACCTCTTCTGAGCTCCTCACAGCTCAAGGGCTACTTCACTTCTCACCTCTCACTACTCACTACCGACTCACTACACTACTCACCACCCTCCCTGACCCCCAGGTGGGTGACTCTATTCCGCTCAAGCCATTCACTGGTGTGCCTAGTGGGTGTGGTGCAGTGTGTACCTAGGATTTGATTTGCTATTGGGGGCAACATTGCAAGATAGGGACCCAGAACCATGAGGGACTTGGAATACTTCACGGAAGGGCAGATTGTGCAGTACCCTGTGATGACCTGATAGTCCAGGGTCATCACATTCCCCCTTGGTTAAACGTAGCTCGTCCCCGAGCTACAGGACATCCAGAGGTTTATTTTTGCAACTGGGAAGAAAAAAGAATTACATTTTATTTACAAGTTCACATTCCACATTAGGGAGGCACTTTATTTAAACGCTACTTTAAACTCTTAGAGTTCACCTTTTAACTATGGAACGCCACTGGTTATATATTAGTAGCGGGGGCTCAACCTGCTCTGTTGCAGCCTCTTCCTGCGACAGTCCAGTCCCAACATCCCGGATCCCATCAACTTTCCACCCAAACAACCTGACCCGCTGCATTCTTACTTGTGGGCCCGTGACCAGGTTAATGTCCCGGGTGTTGAAAAGACGACTCTAGTAGCAGTCCTGAGCAACCTGGTAGCCATTTCCCTTTTGCGCTGACCTTAAACGGGGCCTCCTGGTGCCGTCTACCAGTACTGCAACGTTCAAGGCTCTGATGGTGGAAAAAGGTTCAACAAGGAAGGTGCAGCTTATTTATAGAAGAACTTTCCTGTCACCTTCCATCAGGGACCCTTCAGCGGATCCCCGACAGCCTCCTCCATCTGGAACTCTGGAGAACATTCAACAAAGGTGACAGTCCACACAATATTTTTTAGAAACTTGGAGGTTCCGGCCCCGTTAACCTCGGGTACCTCCTGGACACACTCTAGCAAAGTGCCCGGGTAAACCACAGCGACGGCATATGGGCACCACCACATCAATGGTATTGGCTGGGATCTCTTCATCTGAAGTGGACTCCTGTTCCACCTACATTACATCTAACTCATGTATCGCCCATGACGACAGGGACATCCGATAGCCGTTTCCTCCAAAGCGTGGTACCCATGCAGCCTCTGGAGTGCTGGAACCTGAATAGCCTTCCTCCATCTCCTCCGGTTAACCAGGACAATCTGATCAGGAGCCGTGGCCTGGCCATCTCCCGCAGGAGTTGAGGAATCTGCTGCCGGTGTTGCGGGCAGCGTCTCGGGTAAAGCCATGTTAGAGGGCGGAGGTAACAGCGGCTGAATGCTCACAGCGGGCGGGGGCAGACCGGACCCCGCAGTCATATAGGCCGGGACAACCGGGGCTGGGTAGCTGCTTACCCGCTCCTCGCGTGGGACTTCAATCTCGCGGGCTTGCACCACCGCGGCCGTCCTCCGCATCTCATTCCAGCCAGCTGTCCTGGGAGCAGTATAATCAGCTGAACAGTCGCGCTCTCCTGACATCTTGCCTTTGCGGGTCCCAGGAACGTTATGGCAGAATCCTAGCGTCCCTGCTTCTCTTCCGCTGCTACATGCTGTCACGCCCCCTCGGATTTCGCCCGACACTCACTGCTGCGCTTGGGCCCTCTGGGAACTTCCAGTTCCAGGCAGACTCTCAGGACGAAGGCCGGGGCTTCTGCTTCGCGCGCTTTTGGTCGAGAAGACGTCATTTTGGCGCCAAAGATGGTGGTAAATGGTGAAAAATAGCGGGAATGGGACTTGGAGCCATGAGGTACTTGGAATACTGCACGGAAGGGCAGTTTGTACAGTACCCTGTGACAACCTGATAGTCAAGGGGCGTCACATTCTCATGACGCGGCATTACTGTTGGCCAACTCTGCGCAAAGACATTGTGGGCTTCGCTTCTGCCTGTCCTTTGTGTCTGCAATTAGACCCCTAAGAAGCTTCCCTTTGGGCGACTATTACACTTACCTGTGCTGTCAGTCACCTGGCTCGATGGACTTCATTATTGACCTCCCGGTGTCCTCCAGTTGCTCTGGCATCAAGGTAGTAGTGGCCAGATTGTCCAAAATGGCTCACTTCATTCTTTTGTCCTGTCTTGCTTCTGCTCATGTGCTCGCAAAGGAGTTCGTCCAGCATGTCTTCCACCTGCATGGTCTACTCCTCCACATAGTTTCTGATAGATCCGTCTAGTTCACATCTAGCTTCTTTCGGGCCATCTGCAAGCAGCTGAATGTCATCCTGGACTTCTCTTCAGCCTCAGTCCAACAGTCAAATGAAGGAGGTCAATCAAATTCTGATGAATTTCCTGCGGCACTTTATTAATGCCCACCATACAGATTGGGTCAAGCTTTTATCTTGGGATGACAATCATGTGAGTGAGTCTTCCGCAAATTCTCCATTCTACTTTGTACATGGACAACAGCCCAATATTCCTTTTCCTGTGGCTACTCCACCAAGAGTATCGCCAAAATCTGGACAAAGACCAAGGCTTCTCTGGGGCGGTCTTCAGTATGGATGAAAAAGCATGCGAATTAGTGATGCCTGGATCTTCCCTGCCTGGAGACAAGGTATGGCTCTCTTCCAGATATGCCTGTCTCAGGATGCCTTCCTACAAGTTGGGTCTTTGCTTTATCGGTCCCTTCGAGGTTCTTCAGCAGATTACTGCTCTATACTACAAGTTGAAGCTTACAGCCTCCCTATGTATCCCCAATTCTTTCCACTTGCTTCTCCTCAAGCTTGTCATCCACATCAAGAATCCTGATACCCTGCCTTCACCAGTCAGCTTGGAGGACATCTTTGAGGTAAAAAAAACATCCTGGACATGAAAAAAGTGAAAGGTAAAACCTTTTTGCTAGTGAATAAGATGGGTTTTGGCCTTGAGAGGTCGTGGGAGCCCAGGGAGAATAGTAATGCTCCTCTTCTCAAGAGATTCCTTTTGGGCTTGGAAAAGATGGGGCCTAAGGGGGGGTACTGTAACGCTGGTGTCCCCGCACTGTCCTGCTTCCTCTTCCCAGCAGGAACGCCAGTGCACCTACCATACCTGCTGCTCTGCAATAGTGTCTGCTTCTGTCTCCAGCCTCCGAGGCCTGTGCACGCTGAACAGGACTCCTAGTAATGCACTTCTGACGCCCTAGCCAGGCCAGGTAGTCACAAATAGGGCCCCGCATTACACCTTTCCCTCACAGGTAACACACAGCCAACCTTAAAACCCTAGTCACCCCCCTAAGGGCTTGATAGTCACTCCAGGGGGCGGAACCAGGTGGTTGGAAGACGCCCACTGAGGAGTTTTAGACATCCCAGGTCAGGGAAAAGTCGGTTGAGTTCAGAGAGAGCAGTTTGAGAGTTCGAGGAGAGTGGAGGTCAGGCCTGTGTCTGGGCCAAACTGAAAGGTACCAGGGTAGGAGCCCACATGCCATTGGCTAGGAGGCAGATGGTGGTCTCCGTCTGCAGGAGCCAGAAAGATGGCTTGGTGGAACCATGGTGGACCGGGACAGAGATTTAGCCTGCCGGTACCGACCCGGGGAACCGACTCGGAAACCGGAGCACACAGGGGGGGTACTCAGACCCTGAAGCTAGGTCCAGAAGTGACTGGAACTGGTTAATTAACTGATTGCGGCCAGGACTAGAGGTCCTGTCCTACCCAAAGTCCCGATTGAAGGCAACAGCCCCCCGAGGGGGATAACAGGCCACCGCCACAGCTCAGAGATCCCACGGGCCAGCGTCTTCGGGCAAAGGGCTCCTTAGGTGACAACGAGCCGGGAACGAACTCCTGAAGTTGCAAGCACAGGCAGTCCACCATTCTAAACAGGTACAGGAGAAAGACAGAGACCACCAGCTGGGTGGGGGAACCCGAACGCAGCCGGCTGCGGGCACCAACCACTATCACCTTGGTTTACCAGAGACTCGTGTGTTTTCTAATAGTGAGTACACCAGCACCCTGTGGTCGCCCATCTCCCTACACCGCCAAACCCCAACGGGTCCCGGGGCCACCATCCCTGCCCACTGAGGGGTTAACAACTTGCTGCACAACATCTCCCCTGGGTGCCCCGAAACTGCAGCGGTGTTGTCCAAACTCACCACATACCGTGGGTGGCGTCACGAACTCCATACGGCCCAGTCTGCTGTACATATACATCCTACATCCACCATCCCATCACCCCCCTTTTTACTTGAAGTGACCGCGAGACTCCCCGGGTCCAGAGACCCTCAAGCCACCCCCAGAAGGACCGGATCCGAGCAGCTCGGCTGCCGAGAGCGGGGCGGTACACCTCAATTTCTGGCGTCACGAATAGGATACTTACCCATCCACTTACCTTGTGGAAGTGCGCCTTGTATTGAAGTCAGCGGTGATCCGTTGAAAAATTTCCAGAAGCCACCATCTTGCTGCCATCTTTTGGCGCGAAGATTCCCGCCCAGGTTCTTCTTCCCCGCGAAAAGGGCGTGAAAGCTGAAGCCCCGCCCCCTGGGAACACGGCCGAAAAGCAAAGCCGGAAGTTGCAAAACAAAACTTACCGGCCAAAAAGAGGAGTGCCAGGAAAAGACCAAGGGGGAGAAGCGGGAAGATGCCCGCGCCTAACCCTGACAGCGGAGTGGCGCCGGCCGTTCGAGCGGCGGCGCCTGCAGGTGCGACTCACAATGGGAATGGGGCGGCGCTCGCTCCGGTCGCAGGAGCGGGGGAGGCCGCGGCTCCGACGGTCGCCCAGGTTATGCCAATCTCCTTACCCTACGTGCTCGGTGCTGCCTGGCTACCCCAGGATGATGGGAAGCCTGATGCTTTGCAGGTGTTCCGGAAGAAAATATGCACGATCCTCGATTTGTACGCCATGACTGGCAAATAGCGTGCAGCGGTAGTACTAAGGCAGCTGACCGGCGCCGCGAGCAGGAGGTGGAGACTTGGGCAGACGCGGACCCGGCCTCGGTAACCGCCATTTTTGATAAGCTCCAGATTGCTTTTGAAACCCGCACGGAAGCGGAGTTGCAGATGCAGTTTTATAATTGTCGGCAGCAGCCGCGGGACAATATCCGAGACTACGCCTTGCGGCTACAGACGGCATTGCACACGCTGAGGCGGGTGAACCCCATCAATGAGACTGACAGTAACAAAATGCTGGTAGAACAGTTCCTGCAGGGGCTGGGGTCCGCCGAAGATCGCAAACAACTATGGCTGTGGTCTCTGGAGCACGCTGACCTGAACTTTGCAGTCCTAAAAGACCGGGCCATCAAAGCACTGCAGGCGCCGGATGCTGGTGTCCCCGACCCGCCATCTTGGTCGGCTGACACCGCTCCCGTCTCAGCAGCCCCCTTGTTGGCCCTGCCGGCCCCCACCGCAGCCACCGGAGCTCCGGAAGATCTGTCGTCGCAAGTCCATGACGATGACGTCCATGATGAGTGATGACGTTGCCAGGATCCTCGCTGCCCTGCAGCTACCGATGAAGGTCAAGTCTGCAGAGAAGATACAGCTCGCCGACAGCCCAGAGGATGTCCCCTGGATGCAGCGGAGGAGGAACAACAACACCCGGTACGGACCACCTGTCTGCTACAAATGTAATAAGACCGGGCACTACTCCAGACGGTGTACTTTAAACGAGCAACCCCTGAGGCCAAGGGCCAATCCTCAGGAGTAGACCCTCAAGGCCCAGCTGATTGGTGGGATAGGTATGTGGGAGGTCGCCCCATCATCTCCCTGGCGGTGGACGGTATTCCGACTATGGCCCTTCTCGACACCGGATCGCAGGTAACGACTATGCCCTATATGTTATACAAACGGTATTGGTCTGATAGTGAACTTGCCCCTCCGGACGACAGTTTAACCATCATTGCGGCCAATGGACTCTCTATGACCCAAGTGGGATTCAAGGAAGTGACTTTGGCCGTAGGGTGCACAGAGCTGAAATGTCAGGGGATGATTGTGGTGCAGAATGACTTTAGCGACCATAACCCAAATGTGGTCCCGGGACCAATGTGATTGAGACCTGTATGGGTGAGGTGCTGCACTTGTTGCAACAATTGTCCTCCACTGCGGGAGGGGGCTGGCAGACAGCTCTACAATGTGAAATCCGGGCTCTCCTGCAGCGGCAACAAGTGAACATGACAGGTGGAGAGATCGGTGGTGTGCGAGTGATAGACGCGGCGCCCTTGGTGGTGCCGCCGCGGAGTGAGATGATGATTTGGTGCAGGGCAGCAGTAGGTCCCCAGGGACAAGATTACCTGGCAGTGGTGGAGCCCCTGCCTTCGGAGCATTGGCCCACGGTAATGGCAGCCAGAGGGGTGATTGATGTCAGGAAGGGGAGAGTGCCCGTGAGAGTGATGAACTGCGGAGAGGAAGAGGTTAGGCTACCCCGCTATGCCATCATAGCTAAATTGTTCACCGTAGATGCACAAGCCATCCATGTACCAACCTGCACGATCACCACATCACAGTCGGGCAGTGACCCTCCACCCGAGCAGTTAGAGGAGTGGTGACGGGAGTTGCATGTCGGCACCGAGCCCACACCCACACATCACAAGGAAGGGGTATATCGGGTAGTACAAGAGTACGGGCAGGTTTTCAGCAAGCACTCGTTAGATTTCGGGAGGATTAAGGGGGTGCAGCACCATATCCTCACAATATTTATCTGGTGATCCCACTTTTTTGCACATTCCTTCTTCTTGTCGTTGCTTACCATATCCCCACAGGCACACATCCAACTATTAAAGAGAGGTACAGGCCGATTCCACCTGCACACTACCAGTGCGCCAAAGATATGTTGAGGAACACGAAAGAGGCAGGGGTCATCTGGGATAGTTGTAGTCCCTGGGCAGCTCCGTTGGTGCTGGTGAAGAAGAAGGATGGTACCATGAGGATGTGTGTGGACTACAGGAACATTCATCAGACAAGGCCCAGCTGATTGGTGGGATAGGTATGTGGGAGGTCGCCCCATCATCTCCCTGGCGGTGGACGGTATCCAGACTATGGCCCTTCTCGACACCGGATCGCAGGTAACGACTATGCCCTATATGTTATACAAACGGTATTGGTCTGATAGTGAACTTGCCCCTCCGGACGACAGTTTAACCATCATTGCGGCCAATGGACTCCCTATGACCCAAGTGGGATTCAAGGAAGTGACTTTGACCGTAGGGCGCACAGAGCTGAAACGTCAGGGGATGATTGTGGTGCAGAATGACTCTAGCGACTGTAACCCAAAGGTGGTCCTCGGGACCAATGTGATTGAGACCTGTATGGGTGAGGTGCTCCACTTGTTGCAACAATTGTCCTCCACTGTGGGAGGGGGCCGGCAGACAACGTGAAATCCGGGCTCTCCTGCAGTGGCAACAAGTGAACATGACAGGTGGAGAGATCGGTGGTGTGCGAGTGATAGACGCGGCGCCCTTGGTGGTGCCACCGCGGAGTGAGATGATGATTTGGTGCAGGACAGCAGTAGGTCCCCAGGGACAAGATTACCCGGCAGTGGTGGAGCCCCTGCCTTCGGAGCATTGGCCCACGGTAATGGCAATGCTGGTGAAGAAGAAGGATGGTACCATGAGGATGTGTGTGGATTACAGGAACATTCATCAGATAACGCATAAAGATGCATACCCTCTCCCTCGTATTGAAGAGTCGTTGGCTGCGCTGAAAACTGCTAACTATTTCTCTACCCTTGACCTTACTAGTGGATACTGGCAGGTGGCAGTTGCAGAAGAGCACCGCGAGAAGACTGCGTTCGCAACCCTGATGGGACTCTGCGAGTTCAACAGTATGCCGTTTGGGCTGTGTAATGCCCCGGGAACTTTCCAGAGGCTTATGGAGTGTTGCTTAGGGCACCTCAACTTCAAGACTGTTCTGCTGTACCTGAATGATGTGATCGTCTACTCCAAGACATATGAGGCCCATCTGGAGCACCTTGCAGAAGTGTTTGCAGCCCTTTCCAAATACGGGATGAAATTGAAGCCCTCTAAGTGCCACCTGTTGAAGCCCAAAGTGCAGTACCTCAGACATGTGGTGAGCGCGGAAGGTGTAGCCCCGGATCCAGAGAAAATCACTGCCATCCAGAGTTGGCCGCAACCTACCACAGTAAAGGAGGTGAGGCTGTTCCTGGGCCTGGTGGGCTACTACCGTCGTTTCATCAAGCGATACACCAAGATGGCCGCGCCCATGCAAGACCTCCTCGTGGGACAGACCAAAAATGGCAGAGCTCCCGGACCGCTGTTTTCCCGGGGTGAGAAGCAGGAGGAGTCCTTCCAGCAGCTGAAGTCGGCCCTGACCGGGGACGAAATCATGGCTTATCCCGACTATGGCCTCCTGTTCATTTTTACACCGACGCCAGCAATGTGGGCTTGGGTGCTGTCCTATCCCAGGTGCAAGACGGCAGGGAATATTTGATCGCCTACACAAGCCGGAAGCTTCGGCCCACGCTAAGAAATCCCGAGAACTACAGTTCCTTAAAGTTGGAGTTCATCAGCCAAAAGACGAGAAGCCCTATGTTGGATAACAGCAAGCGAACCTGGACCCGATGCCCAGCCAGGGGTGGCAGGAAGTTCAAGATCAGGAGCCCGCAGTCCACCTCGTCAAAAGGATGATTGCCCAAGGTGCTTCCAGATTGGAACCTACAGCCCCCTCCGAATCTCAGCGGTTATGGAAAGAGAGGGATCGTCTTTACTTGCAACAAGGAAAGCTGTACATGGGATTGATTAACCTGAAAACACATGAAAATGTCCGCCAGCTGGTGGTGCCGCAGGCATATGTGCCCAAGGTCTTGGAGGCTTACCATGACGGTGCCAGACACTTTGGCTGGAAGAAACTGGCGATGCTGCTGAGAGAGCGCTTCTACTGGAATGGGATGCGAGAGTCCGTAAAGGCCTGGTGCAGAGAGTGTGGTCCCTGTGCGCTGAGAAGACGAGATGAAACCATTCAGAAGGCCCCGCTTCAGCCGATTGTCACGCGTCAGACGTTGGAGTTGGTCACTCTGGTCCACGTCAAGCTTACGCCTAGCCGCAGCGAGTATACATACGCCCTGACCATCGTAGACCACTACTCAAGGTTCATGGTGGTGGTCCCCGTTAAGGACTTAACAGGCCGCACAGGAGCCAGGGTCTTTCAGGCGTACTTCTGCCGGCCGCATGGCTACCCAGAGAAGGTGCTCACGGACCAGGGCCCAGCCTTTGAGGCAGAGGTGTTTCAGGAATTCTGCAACTTGTACGGGTGCAAGAGATCCGGACCACGGCCTACCATGCCCAGACTAACGTGATGTGTGAGAAGATGAATCACCTGGTCCTTAACCTCCTCAAGACCCTGCCCCTGGAAGAACGGAACCTGTGGCCCGAGAAGCTGCCCGACTTGGTGGACATGTACAATAATATCCCCTGTAGCTCTACCAAGTGCACACCTGCGTACCTGATGAGAGCCCGGCCGGGGAGGTTGCCAGTGGACCTGGAATTGGATGTCGAGGTACCTGAGACTCTTCCCTCCACTACCAACTGGGATATCAAGCGACAGATGCAGTATCGGCAGATACAAGAGTATGTGGAAAACAACCTGCGTCAGAGCCGGGAGAGTCAAGAACAACGCTTCAACAAACGGTCTCAGGCTGCCCCGTTCGGACCCGGAGATGTGGTGCTAAAAAGGAAAAGGAAGACGCATAAGCTCGATGACCAGTGGGAGAGGACCTCCTAAATCGTACAACCTACCGGATGGGAGGACAGAAAGACATATCTGATTAGTCGTGACCAGGGAAAGACCACGGCCATCGTTTACAGGGATAACCTGAAGAAGTGTCCAGAGCCCCTGAAGTTGGTAGAGGACGTTCCTACTCCTGCGCTGAGCATGGAAAAGAAGAAAGAGGTGATCCACACAGTGATGGGTGATTTTCAAGCTGATTGGCCTATGCAGAATGGCGCAGTGATTGTTCCCGTTATCATGTTCCCACAACCCACAGAAGAGATAGAGCCAGAGAGGTCCATCAGCGAGCTACCAGAACGAGCGCCCATGGATGCACCTAGACCACGCCCCCGCAGGTCTCTGCCAGCCATACCTGACACTCGAGAAGAGGGAACTGTCGTCCCCTCTCCTCCACTAGCCCCACAAGAGAGTATTGGGGTCAGAAGGTCCACACATCCTACCTTCGGTCAGCCCCCGCTCAGATACAGGGAGACCGCAATCTAGGGGTGTTGTATGTTGATTGTGTAAATAGATGTGTGAATGAATGCCAATTAACCGAGATTCTCACCTGATTCCGAAGAGTATTAAGTGGTAGCGGTTCCCGAATACCTTTCTGCAAGTCCCCTGTTGATGTTCCCTGTTGTTTTATTACCCGTTCATACAAAAAGACATGGCTGAGAACTTGCAGGCCAACCCAAAAACTATTGGGTCTTGTAAATAGCCCCAGACCACTCTTTTCATCATCCTGCAGTCTCCGGAGAAGCTGGTTGGAGGAAGTGTCTGCGGCAGAGTTGGCCGAGGTCCCGTCACCATGGCAACCGGTGACTATCCTCTGAGTCAGGGGTCCCTAGACGTGGGGCCTCTGAGAGAGACTGCCGGGTAAGGAACTTATTACCCGGCCCGTGTGGGCAACACCCGGACCCGAAACCATTTCCTGGACTGGGGAAAAGGGGTGCGCACCAGTGCTTAGCGGTGGCACCAGGGCTAGGTTTGCTTGGGTGGGTTAAGGTGAAAAGAACCCGGTCCCATTCCGGTTAATAAAAATGTTTTATGCAACATTTAAGCAACCCGCCTCCCGTAAGGGAAGAAAAACAAATATTCATATAATGTAAATATGCTAGTATAATTGTTTTCTATCTTTTTCAGTTTAAAGCAAAATAAACCGGTGGTGGTCGGACAGCCCGCGGATGATCTGTGTTTAAATAAGGGGGAGTGTGACGCCCTGGCCGGGCTAGGTAGTCACAAATAGGGCCCCGCATTACACCTTTCCCTCACAGGTAACACACAGCCAACCTTAAAACCCTAGTCACCCCCCTAAGGGCTTGGTAGACACACCAGGGGGCGGAATCAGGCAGTTGGAAGACGCCCACTGAGGAGTTTTAGACAGCCCAGGCGGGGAAAAGTCATTTGAGCTCAGAGAGAGCAGTTTGAGAGTTCGAGGAGAGTGGAACTCCGGCCTGTGTCTGGGCCTGGGACAAACTGACAGGTACCAGGGTAAGAGCCCTGGTGCCTTTGGCTAGGAGGCAGATGGAGGTCTCCGTCTGCAGGAGCCGGGAAGACGGCTCGGTGGAACCGTGGTGGACCGGGACAGGGTTTGTAGCCCGCCGATACCGACCTGGGGAACCGACTCGGAAACCGGAGCACACAGGGGGGTACTCAGCAAGCACAGGCAGTCCAGCATTCTAAACAGGTGCAGGAGAAAGACAAAGACCACCAGCCGGGTGGGGGAACCCGAACGCAGCCGGCTGCGGGCACCAACCACTATCACCTTGGTTTACCAGAGACTCGTGTGTTTTCTAATAGTGAGTACACCAGCACCCTGCGGTCGCCTATCTCCCTGCACCGCCAAACCCCAACGGGTCCTGGGGCCACAATTCCTGCCCACGGAGGGGTTAACAACTTGCTGCACAACATCTCCCCCGGGTGCCCCGTAACTGCAGCGGTGGTGTCCAAACTCACCACATACTGTGGGTGGCATCACGAACTCTGTACGGCCCAGCCCGTACATATACGTAATACATCCAGCATCCCATCACCCCCCTTTTTATTTGAAGTGACCACGAGACCCCCCGGGTCCGGAGACCCTCGAGCCACCCACAGAAGGACTGGATTCGAGCAGCTCGGCTGCCGAGAGCGGGGCGGTACACACTTATGAGACAAAACAATCACTGATCTCGGGGAGACCAGCCAGGGAAAACACTGCCAGCAGCCAACAAGGGCGCTCAAGACAGTGAAATCCTAGGTGCATTGCCCCCTGGGAAATATGCAAATCAAAAAAGTTGTTGGCTGCTGGCAGTGTTTTCTCTGGCTGGTCTACCCGAGATCAGTGATTGTTTTGTCTTGTTGGTCTACTAGACACTGCTCCCACCTGGCCAGAATCCTACTCCACACCGATGAGGGGCAATACCCCGAAACAGATGTCTGTGGATGGCTACCTGGCCTTGGTAATTCCCTTGTCATATCTTTAAACTTGTCAAAGAGTTGGATATTGACTAAAAGGGCCACTTAATATGGTGGTTATGGTGGTTTCCTAAAAAGAGCCACTCCTTGGCTAGGTCCTTCCCGGAGGGATATCTGGCTAGTTTTCTGTGTTGAAACTCCTAACAGACGCTCCACAGACTTTTTTGATTTGCATATTTGAGTAATGCACTTATGGCACACACACGCGCAACTTCCCTTTCTTAAAGGACCAGCGTGCTTTGACCTGGAAGTGCTGAAAGCCCATGGGTATTTAAGGCATCCTTCCCTTATGGGAGGTGCGTGAACAATGTGGTCTTACTGCTAGAGATACACTTGCTAGTTCTCAGGTCCCAATCCCTGTATTCTGTGTCTGTTACCTGTGCCTTCTAACCCATAACTGTGTTCTAGTACCTGCTGTACCTGCCTGAAATGGCCATGCATCTGGAAGTCTGAACAATGGAGGCCTCACCGCACAATTTGTAGGACTTAACAGGTTTTCACTGGACAACCGCTTTATCTACAGGATAAGTGATTATTTATTGATTGGTGGATGTCCAAACACTGGGACTTTCCCCCCCTCAACAGATTGGGAAATTTTTATCCCAATGGAGAAGTTCTATCCCAGTGTATTGCAAATATAATGGCTATTTTTGAGCACATACATTATGTTATACTATAACATATTGTTTAATCAGACAAAGTGTACATGGTTACAAAATTTTGTGTATCCTTAAGGGTACCTTCACACTTAGCGATGCAGCAGCGATCCGACCAGCGATCTGACCTGGTCAGGATCGCTGCTGCATCGCTACATGGTCGCTGGTGAGCTGTCAAACAGGCAGATCTCACCAGCGACCAGTGAACAGCCCCCAGCCAACCGATAACCCGATGTGTAATGCAGCTACATGTGCAGAGAGCAGGGAGCCGCGCACACTGAGCGCTGGCTCCTTGCTCTCCTAGCTGCTGTACACATCGGGTTAATTAACCCGATGTGTACAGCAGCTACATGTGCAGAGAGCCGGAGCCGGCAGCACAGGCAGCGTGAGAGCTACAGAGGCTGGTAACTAAGGTAAATATCGGGTAACCACCTTGGTTACCCGATGTTTATCTTGGATACAGCTTACCTCAGCTGTCAGACGCCGGCTCCTGCTCCCTGCTCGCTTCATTTGTCGCTCTCTTGCTGTCACACACAGCGATCTGTGTGGCACAGCAGGAGAGCGGCTTTGAAGAAAACGAACCAGGGCTGTGTGTAACGAGCAGCGATCTCGCAGCAGGGGCCAGATCGCTGCTCAGTGTCACACACAGCGAGATCGCTAATGATGTCACTGCTGCGTCACAAAAAGCGTGACTCAGCAGCGATCTCGGCAGCGATCTTGCTGTGTGTGAAGCACCCCTAAGGGTTTCTGTGTGTTTGTCTTGAATATACAGGCAGACAATATACCATTGTAGGAGAATCCTTATGATTTACTTTAGTTCAACAATCTGATGTTTTATGTGTTTGCTATATACACAGACAGACAATATATCCATTTACCTAGCTCAAATACCTGACATGTATTCTTGGAAGATTTGAATGCTGTGGGTTTATTACCACATTGTCTGATGTGTGGTGTATCTCTGATTCATCTATGCCCAATGACTGGCCATCAAAGGGCATGGATCAATAAGACTACAACACATTAACTCCAAGGCTTGTAATATTGTTCAAGCCTCTATAAGATCAGATGAAATATAGCACAGACAGAAGCTCGTGTTTCCTGCACCGTGAGACATCCGGGCAGTGATGTCCAGGAGTTCTCTGTCTATGTCATGCTTCTCTGACTGTAGTTCCAGACAGATAATGTTCCAAAACTCCTTGGTGATGTAAATATTTAACTGTACTTAACCTTTGTATGTTCAATATAGAAAAGTGTACGCAATATCATACTTTTCCTTTAAGTTTGTATTTTATATTAACCTTTATAATAAAATTACTTATTTGCCTTCTTTAAAGCCATATCTGAACCTTAGTGCTAAAAAAATATAGCAAAACACCCAGTTAGAAGTAGGCTGGATGCCTGACTGCTGCTACATTTATTCTCTATATGGATGCGGAAATAAGTTGAGCACAGCACTAAGCAGCCCCATCTGGAATAATTCGAGCTACCACTCCATTTTAAAGGACATTTAATTACCCCATTCTATTGATTGGTACGAGTCCTAGAGGTCAGACCCCCCTCCGCCGATGTATTTGTGACGCCCTGGCCTATCACGTCGTCAGAAGGGTGCCGTGCAATCTGCCGTTCTGCATGGTACCCGCTCCTCCTTGGTTACGGGTCCTGTCCCTTTGGTGTTGCTAAGAAGAGGTATACACAAATCCTGAGGAACACTCACACCCACCAAACACCCATTGGACAGCCTGAGGGGAATAGGGCCGCCCAGATGGAGGGATGGTATAAGGAGGGCCAGAAGTGTCAGGAGAGAGAGGAGTAGTTGAAAAGAAGTGCCAGTGAGCGGTGACAGGAAAGGTCACGCTGCGGAGCTGGGCTCCTGTAACAGTCCCAGGTGCCAGACGTTGGTCTGGCCTAGAATGTGCTGGAACCCCGGTCGCAGGGGGTAGTGACAGGGGGCACAGTACTGCCACGGAGGGCAGACCGGAAGCCTTGTGCTACAACTGGGCAGGGGCCACGTCACGACGGGGAACGCGGACCCTAGGCCGGGAAGTAGCTTCACGCAGCCCAGTAATTCACCCGACTGGAACGGAATCTTCATGAACCGCTCTCAACCCGCTCCAAAATTGGGGTAGTAGCGCAACGGAGGGATAGGACTTCCCAAAACCGTCCAGAAAATCCCACGCGTGAACCCTGAGAGCAAGCTCACCCTGCTAGCCACGCAGGTGAGCGGGACTCGAGTAGTTATAGGCAAAAGGGATCCATCAAGTGTAAACACGGTGCCAAGGGACAAGGCTTCAGACAAACCAGCAACGCCAAAAGGGCACGGACCCAACGTGTTTGTACTAAAGCTGCAGGACGTTCAAGACTTTGGTTTACCTGGTGTCAGTGTCAGCATCTCTGGACTGTGTGAGTACGCTGTGCCCCTTTGCTCCCAACGGGTCCCCAGCCTGCCAGCACCGAGCTCCAGGACACCTTCCCCTGCCCATGGAGGGATTAACATCAATAGCTGCCATTCCATCGCTCCCGGGCGCTCCCTTATCCCCTAAACGCAGCAGCGGTGGTATCCCAATTTTTACCAGGAACCACGTCACGAACATTATCTAATCCACCCTTTCTACCCCTCTTTTATTTTTGTGAAGCCGCGCGACCCTGCCTCGGGTCCGGAGACCCCTTGAGCCACTGCGGATCCAGATCCGAGTAGCCCGTCGGCTGTCGCGGGGGCGGTACATATATTTTATCACTAGTTTATAAATCTGGATGCCAACAAAGTGAAGGAGAATTCTGAAGTTTCGTGCATGTTTAGTATTTTCCCCTTGCAGATTTGGTACAGAAAATAATCTACAGCATGTCAATTCTTTCAGAGTTTCTGTACTGTTTTTTTCAAACATTGACTTCAATTTGGAGAAACTAATGTAAAAACGCACATTGTGCAGCTGTATTTTTTTCTGGCAAGAGATGCAGAAACGGTGCAGAAATTTCTGCAATCAAATAATCAATGGGTACACATACCCTTATACAAGCTGTACACTGACTACTTTACATTGTATCAAAGTGTATTATCTTTAGTGTTGTCCCATGAAAAAATATAATAAAATATTTACAAAAATGTGAGGGGTGTACTTACTTTTGTGATATGCTAAACTTCTCTCACTTTTGTGATATGCTAAAACTTCCCCGGACAGGTGGCTGCAGGTCGGGTTCCGTCCTTCTCTGCCCTAATTCACATTGATGTCACATACTAGAGTAGTGCCGTCCCCACTAGTAACACCTTGTCACTTTGTGATGGCTTTTAGGATTTTTATCAAATAGTGTTAACCAAGTGCCGCATGTTCTTTACATATACTACTACAAGTGCATTTCAATACATTAGAATATCTTCAAAAAGTTAATTTATTTCAGTAATTCAATACAAAAAGGGAAACATATTATATAGAGTCATTACACAGAGAGTGATCTATTTCAAGTGAAGTGTTTATTTCTGTTAATATTGATGATTATGGCTTACAGCCAATGAAAACCCAAAAGTGATTATCTCATAAAATTAGAATAATTACCACAAAACACTTGCAAAGGCTTCCTAAGCATTTAAAATGGTCCCTTAGTTTGGTTCAGTAGGCTACCCAATCATGGGGAAGAATGCTAACTTGACAGATGTCCAGAAGGCAGTCACTGACACACTCCACAAGGAGGGTAAGCCACAAAAGGTCATTGCTAAAGAAGCTGGCTGTTCATAGAGTGATGTATTCAAGCATATTAATGGAAAGTTGAATGGAAGGAAGAAGTGTGGTAGAAAAAGGTGCACAAGCAATCGGGGTAACCGCAGCCTTGATAGGATTTTTAGAACAGGCCATTCAAAAATTTGGGGGAGATTCACAAGGAGTGGACTGCTGCTGGAGTCAGTGCTTCAAGAGCCACCACATATAGACGTATCTAGGACATGGGCTACAACTGTCACATTCCTTGTGTTAGGCCACTCATGACCAATAGACAATGCCCGAAGCGTCTTACCTGGGCCGAGGAGAGAAGATCTGGACTATTGCTCAGTGGTCCAAGGTGTTGTTTTCAGATGAAAGTAAATTTTGCATTTCATTTGGAAATCAAGGTCTTAGAGTCTGGAGGAAGAGTGGAGACCACAATCCAAGCTGTGTGAGGTCTAGTGTGAGCTTTCCACAATCAGTGATGGTTTGGGGAGTCATGTCATCTGCTGGTGTAGGTCTGCTGTGTTTTATCAATACCAAAGTCAGTGGAGCAGTCTACCAGGAATTTTTCAGCACTTCATGCTTCTCTCTGTCTACAAGGTTTTTGGAGATAGAAATTTCATTTTCCAGCAGGACTTGGCACCTGTCCACCCTGCCAAAAGTACCAATACCTGGTTTACTAACCACAGTATCACTGTGCTTGATTGGCCAGCAAACTCGCCTGACCTAAACCCTATAGAGAATCTATGAGAGACACCAGACCTAACAATGCAGACGAGCTGAAGGCTGCTATCAAAGCAACCTGGATTTCCATAACACCTCAGCAGTGCCACAGGCTGATCGCCTCGATTGCATGCCACATTGATGCAGTAATTCATGCAAAAGGAGCCCCGACCAAGTATTGAGGCATTTACTGTGTAATAACCTGCAGGTAACGGGATACGCAAGGACTGCACAGAACCACGGGGGTTAATCAATGCAAATTTAATAACGTATTGCACAATACAGGTGGAGGAAAAGTGCGAGAAAGGAAGGAGAGAAAAGCGGGAAGGTGCACAGCAGTAGATATAATGTAATATACATACAACTACTTTGAATAGCTTGTCAAGGGAGGGAAGCCTCAGATCGTCCTCCAAAAGCAAAACACAAAAATCCTTATTAAGCAAAAAAAACGCAGGGTCCTTGTTACCTTACTCGTATAACACAGTGCAGAGTCTTTTCCTATCTGTCCCTAACTAAAAGTAGTGTGCACACTTAACTGCAGGTTTCAGCGTGGGGTACCTCGTCACCGTTGGGGCCCGTGTTCTGCCGGCAGGCACCTCTAAAGTTCAGTCTTTGTCCCGGATCTGTAACTTGCCCGTGCTGTATGGCTCTTCGCTGCACATCCAGCCTTTCTTGGATCTGTGTCTTGGGGAGACGCCACGCAACACTCTCAGGTACTTGGACCTTGTTCAGCAGAGCAGACTGCGGCCTTCTCTTCTTCAGCAAGGCCGAACACACACCTCTCTGCATAAACAGTTACAAAACAAAAAACTAGCTCCTCTTCCTGTCTCTCTTCACATCCTGTTCAGGACTGTACCAAGTAAATAGTAGGGGCCTTGTGCCCGCTGTTCTTTGTTTTGACAGCAGGTGGCAGCATAACACAAGGGAAAGTCCACCAGCAGTCTTCTAACCTATATATGTAAATGTTAACAGGTCTTACATTCCCACCCTCTTTAACCTCGGCCATCCCGGCCGATACTCTCCTGAGGCGCTCTGCACAAGGGCACACGGTGGCAACTCCTGCCCTGCTTCACAACCTGTTGCTTTGGAGCCAATGTCTTAAAACAGGATCCAGTGACAGAACACACAAATTCATCTGCCAAGTACCGATCAGGGGGAATACCAGCATTAGCCCGCTCAGTCCGGCGTGGTACTATGGCTAAGTCACCAGACGTCGGCACTGTATCAGGGAGTACAGTATTCTCGTCCCCATCTCTGGCGATTGGTGACTCCTGCTCTGCAGGGGCAGCACCTGTGTCTTGAACAGATGGGGGTGTGGATCTCTCCCAGTCTGCTGGGTTGGTCAGGGCCCGCCACCATTCTGAATCGTCAAAGCCCTCTTCGAGGGTAACAGGAACAGGCATGGGCACCGTCTCCGAGGTACTTTGTCTGGTCCTGTCTTCTGAATAGCAGGGCCTCAGCATATTGCGATGCAGGATGAGGATACTGCCTCTTTGCTCGCCTCTCACTTCGTATACTGATCCGTGGGGCGAGATTTTTCTGATCACAATGTAAGGCTCTGTTTTCCAGCGCTCGCTCAACTTGTATCTCGGGTGTTTCTCTGCAACTAGTACTCGGTCCCGTGGCAAGAAAGGGGTTTCACACACAGGTTTCCACTGTGGATGTGTATTTTCTTGCAGCCGCTTGGTGACAATTCGATGGATTGTCTCCAGCCGTCGACGGTGACAGTCAACCCAGGAACCCACGCTCTGACCTTCACTGATCTCGGGGGGAGCCAGGTTTAGCTCTACAATGCCTCTTCTGGCTCTTCCAAACAGTAGCACGTACGGGGTGTACCCAGTGGTGGAGTGAACACAATTATTGTACGACCAAACGAGTTCTGCGAGATAGCCGGGCCAGTGATTCTTACGATCATCCTCTAACGTGCGTAGCATTTGTAGGAGGGTCCGGTTAAATCTCTTGCAGGCTCCGTTGCCCTGTGGATGATAAGGCGTAGTCCTCGACTTCTGCATTCCGTAAATCCTTTGCAGCTCTCTCATGACACCGCCCTGAAAGCAAGCCCCTTGGTCGGAATGTATTCTTTTGGGGCAGCCGTACACCTGGATAAAGTCATCACTGATGGCTCGAGCAGCTGATTCAGCCGTCTGATCTCTGGTGGGCGTCACCACCGCAAATTTGGAGAAGTGATCTGTCATCACAAGGCAGAACTGATAGCCCCGGTGGAAGTGACTAATCTTCAGATAATCGATCATGAGTACTTCCAACGGCTCTTTGGTTACAATAGTCTGTACTGGTGTTCGCCATGGGGGAGCCTTACTTAACTCGCAGGAATGGCACAGTTTACAGGCCTTCTCTACTGCCCGAAGCATCTGAGGACAGTATACTATTCTTTGCAACCACTGGTAAGTCTTGTCCGGTCCGAAATGGGCTCCCTTCTCATGCGCCTCTCGGGCCAATGGTACTGCCATCTTCTGGGGTATCACTACCTGCCACCGTACTTCCAACTCTGTAGCTAGGTGCACCTTCCGATACAGCATCCCTTCTTGCACCGACAGCTAATCCCACTGGCTGAGAATCTGGAGGGCCATGTGCGACAGCGTGGCCCATATTTCCTTTCTAGGCTTGCGCTGCTGGATCACTCACTCTTTCACTTGAGGCAGTTCTAGGTCCGATGACAGGATTTTCACCCATTCCTCTCTGGTTTGGCCAAGCAGGCGTGATGTCGTGCCCGACGTAATTTCCAGCATACGAGCCTCTACCACTTGAGCGGTGAATTTACTGAAGTCCGGAATTTCGTCTTCCTCCAACTGTTCATCTCTCTCCCCCACTGGGGCTTTGGTGGTAACACGAGAAAGGGCATCCGCATTCTGATTTTCATGCTTGGAGCGGTACTGCACATGATAATTGTATCTGGAGAGTCGTGCCAGCCACCTCTGTTCCATTGCTCCCAGTTTGGCGGTGGAGATGTGAGCCAGGGGGTTATTATCCGTATAGACTTCAATTTGGGCTCCCGTGAGATATTCTGAGAACCTTTCGGTTATTGCCCATACTAGTGCCAGTAACTCCAGCCGAAAGGGACTGTAATTCTTGGGGTTGCGCTCGGCTTCCCGTAACGTCCGACTTCCATATGCAATCACCCGTTCAGTACCATTCTGTACCTGGGCCAGTACTGCACCCAGGCCGTAGAGGCTCGCGTCTGTATACAACCGAAAGGGGAGGTTATAGTCTGCATAGGCAAGCACAGGGGCGCTAACCAAGGCCTCTTTCAATTGGTGTAGGGCTTCTGCTTGTCTTGGTCCCCAGCAAATTTTCTGTGCTTTTGGTCCTTTCGCAGTCCCTTGGAGCAATTCGTGCAAAGGTTCTGCCTCCTTCGCGAAATCATTGATAAAACGACGGTAATATCCGGCTAGCCCCAGGAAAGCTCGAACCTCCCGCACTGTGCTGGGTGTGGGCCATTGTAGCCCTGCTCTCACTTTCCCATCGGAGGGCTGTACGCCGGCTTCCGACACCTTGTGTCCGAGATATTCAATCTCTTCCTGAAAGATCCGGCATTATTTTGGTTTCAGTTTAAGCCCATGGGCCTGTAACCGCTGAAACACTTGGCCGAGGTTTTCTAGATGTTTCTCAAAGGTTGCAGAATACCCTATTATGTCGTCCAGGTAAATCAACGTGGCCTCGAAGTTCATGTCTCCAAGGCAACTTTCCATAAGGCGCTGAAAGGTTCCTGGGGCATTATTTAATCCAAACGGCATGCGATTGAACTCGAAGAGTCCCATGGGTACAATAAATGCGGTCTTGGCCTTGTCTTTCTCTGCCACAGGGACCTGCCAATATCCGCTGGCTAGATCGAGGGAGGAGAAGTAATGTGCCTTTCCCAGCGCCGACAGGGACTCCTCTATCCGGGGCAGAGGGTAGGAATCACGAACCGTGCATCCATTAAGCTTGCGGTAGTCAATCGATTCTGTGGTCGTCACCTCTTCATGCGCCAGGTAGACATAGGGCAGAACAACTCCCAAGGTCAAGGTGTAGGCCTGTTCACCGGTGTTCATGCAACGGAAAGGAACTCTTCCATTTCTTACTGTTACTAAAGTGCGAGCCACCAACGGTTCGTCTCCGTTCTCTTCACCACGGTAAGGCTCCACCAACACCTCCATCCCCTTGAGTGTACGGTGGGTCCCGGCTGGCAAGGTGAGGACTCTCTCACAATTTGGAGGTAGAGTAATTGTTGTCTGTCTTGGGACTCGAACCCTCCCCACCGGGTAGCGGCTCCCACCATTCTTCCACAGTCCTCGGGCACGGATAAGGTATTGGAAGACCTTTTGGGTGGGCCTGTTAGCAACTGTCGTCTTCCAGTAATCACAGCCCCCCTTGTTGAAGAGCAACTAATCTAATTCTTTCAGGACGTTCATGCCCACGATAGCCGGCATCTCTCTGTCGTACCGGCTCTCCGTTAACACAATCCCTTTTTTGCCTAAGTTCTGGCCACAGGCACGTATGTTCATCCACACGACCCCTACAACTGGAATGGGAAGATTGTTTGCAGCCCTCAGTTTGATATGTGCCCCTTTGTCAATGCATACAGTTTGTCCAAAATGTTGGTAGAAGAACTGTTCTGGCATGGTGATCACTTGGGACCCAGTATCCATAAGGCATCTTACTTCTTTCCCTTCAAATTCGGCCGTATCGTCGGCGTGCTGGCTGCTATATCTTCAGGGTGT
Source organism: Anomaloglossus baeobatrachus (assembly GCF_048569485.1). Lineage (NCBI taxonomy): Eukaryota > Metazoa > Chordata > Amphibia > Anura > Aromobatidae > Anomaloglossus > Anomaloglossus baeobatrachus. The sequence continues at coordinate 205,696,831 of NC_134356.1, forward strand.
TGGTTTTCTCTAAGCTGAGTTGGTCTCCCCGCCATGTGCCCATCCATGGAGGGAGGCACTAGTTTAACGGCGGTCTTTCTTGAGACGTCTTCCTCTCCGGACAGTGTTGGAATAAATGGTATCGATTTCCACAGTTCCAACACTGGTACTCTCCAGCGGGTTTCGATCGTCTCTGCTCGATCTGTCCCCTCTGTTCTTGATAGGTATGCGTGCGGGTATTTGGCCGCGGTGCTGTTGTTCATACTTCTGACGTCGGGGCTTGCATATTCTTCAGCAACTCTTGTAGAGCAGTAACAGTCTCTTGTAAATGATCCACTTTAGCCTCAAGTTGGCTCGGTTCTCAGTTTTTCTCACCCGGGACTACCTTATGCATACAAACTTCTCCCCAGGCGTTCTGCGGGTCGCAATTTTCAGTTTGTGCGCGGGAGACTGCTTCTTCCAATATTTCCTGGAAAGTTAGTTTTTTTCTACCCTGAGCCGTTCACGGAGGGCACCTTTGATATTGGGGTTATGTAGCCCACGGAGGAATTGATCTCGTAGGGTACGGTCAGCGTAACCAGGGGTTTGTGCTAGCTCTGGCTCTGCTGTAAGCATTTGTCTCATTATTCTCTGGAGTGCATTTGCATACTGTGGCAGACCTTCTTCTTCACCCTGCAGCCTGTAGAACAGTTGCGCCTGTAAATCTCCTGCTTCTGGTTTCCCACCATACACTCTCTCAAGAATCTTCACCACCTGCTCTAACGTCTTTCGTTCACTCTCAGGGCGCAATAAAATAGTCTCTTGAGCATGGCCTTCAAGGGCAATCAACAATATCTCCCCTTGATTTTCTGCAGTCACTCCTGCCACTCTCAACATGCCCCTCACTCTCTGCGCCCAGTCATGGAGAGGTACATTGTTGCCAGTAAATTTTGGTATATGGGTCAGCATAGCCCCCAGGGACAGTTGCCTTGCTGGTATTCCCCCATCAGGTTGTATTAGAACACCTCCATCAGCGACACCCCCCTGTCCGTCCATTGTTCCGTACCAGCCTGTGTATCCTGCTGACTACGCCAAATGTAATAACCTGCAGGTAACGGGATACGCAAGGACTGCACGGAACCACGGGGGTTAATCAATGCAAATTTAATAACGTATTGCACAACGCAGGTGGAGGAAAAGTGCAGGAAAGGAAGGGGATAAAAGCGGGAAGGTGCACAGCAGTAGATATAATGTAATATACATACAACTACTTTGAATAGCTTGTCAAGGGTGGGAAGCCTCAGATTGTCCTCCAAAAGCAAAACACAAAAATCCTTATTAAGCAAAAAAAAAAAACGCAGGGTCCTTGTTACCTTACTTGTGTAACACAGTGCAGAGTCTTTTCCTATCTGTCCCTAACTAAAAGTAGTGTGCACACTTAGTCCACAAACAGTCTTCTAACCTATATATGTAAATGTTAACAGGCCATACGTACTGTACTGACGTTTCAGTAGGAGTCAACATTTCTAAGTTTAAAATATTTTTTTTTTCTGTTGGTCTTAGATAATATTCTAATTTTTTGAGGTAATGAATAGGGATGATCGAATACCAAAATATCCGACTCCGCGGGTATCCGACGAATAGGTCGCTGCTATTCGACTATTCGTGAATATTCGATGCGCAATGTAAGTCTATGGGAAACTCGAATAACTTCATGTTGGACCAGTCAGTGACCTGTGGTGACTGAGGAAAAGGCTGAAATGGATGGGAAAAGACAGAAACTGTATGGGCACAGCCTGTAGAAGGTGCCTGACTGCATTTCTGGTGTCTTTGAATAACGTGGTCAGAGCAGCACGCGGCGTTTACGTAGTCGCCAGAACAGCTCTCAAACCAAAGTAAAAGAGGGGAAATTGCTAGTAAACAGTTTTTAGTGCCTAATAACTGTAATAAAACGTCAAACCAAGCCACGACCTCAAAAAAAACACTTTAGCATATCTTCACACGTTTCGTTTTTTACATTTTTCCTTCTTTTTCGATTAGAAAGAGCTGTAACTTATACATTATATTGGTGTCTGTCTCACACCTCCTTTTTTAGGATATATTTGACAGCACTTTAAAAGGTCAGCTACAATGTGCCTGTTGGGATGTTGGCCTTGCCCTCCTCCTCCACCAGCACCATCGGCTCCAGTGGCCCTCTATTCAAATGTAGAAAGGGCCACTGGCTGTCCTCAAATCTCAGACTTCTTAGGGCTCTCATGTGGGCTCTGTAACATGCATTGGGGAGGGACGGCAGTCATTTGTAGTTTTCTGCGTCCCCAATGTCGTTAGTGTGAAAGTCGGAATACGTACTCCATAACACTTTACAGTGCTATTGCCAATGTGGCCATTTGGGTGTTAGCCTTGCTATCCTCCTCCTAGTCCAACACCACCGGCTCCAGTGGCCCTCTATTCAAATTCTATTCAAATTATTCAGTAATGTATGTTTTATGGACAAATTAATGCTATGCTGGGACATCGAAGCTGATGTCGTTGATGATGATTGCATCTGGCCAAAAGCAGGTTAGGAGCAGGAGGCATCATCACCTGCTTCCTAGACCGCAGTTTGTGAAGTGGCAGTTGTTTCACTCTGGAACTCAGGCTTTATTCCACTAGCTAACACCGAGGATTTCAAAAAATTCAGTTTCTCCAGGGGGAATGGGTCAAACACCATGGAGTACAGCATCAGAAGGTACTCCCAACTGCTTTTTTATAAAAAAAATTGGTAGGATTTGCAACAGTCCATAATATGCCAATGAGATAAAGGCCTTTGGTCATTCCAAGGCTGCACCCAGGAGCCTCATTACTACAGACTCCGGCTTGGCAGGAATTAGACACAGATTTACTATACGACTAAATTAGGAAACAAATAATGAGAAAAATAGACATCTCTATTCTTTACAGACCCCGGTGTAGAAAATGTGCGATATTAACAGCCATTGTGAAAATAATGAAAGACTGGAAGTTGTGACAGATTTATCCAGTGGGGAAATGTCTGTCCGGTCAGTAAGATAACGGAGACACCGATCATACAGCGTCTCTAACAGGGCTGCCATTAAAGGCCACTTTACACACAGCAACATCACTAGCGAAGTCGCTGGTGAAAGCACCCAACCCCGTCGCTTGTGTGTCACGGGCAAATCGCTGCCCGTGGCGCACAACATCGCTAACACCCGTCACACGTACTTACCTGCCTAGCGACGTCGCTGTGGCCGGCGAACCGCCTCCTTTCTAATGGGGCAGTTTGTGCAGCGTCACAGCGCCGTCACTAAGCGGCCGCCCAATTGAAGCGGAGGGGTGGAGATGAGCGGCCGAAACATCCCGCCCACCTCCTTCCTTCCTCACTTGGCGGCGGCCACAGGTACGATGTTGTTCCTTGTTCCTGCGGTGTCACACATAGCGATGTGTGCTGCCGCAGGGACGACGAACAACATCGTACCTGCAGCAGCAACGATATTTCAGATTAGAACGACGTGTCAACGATCAACGAAATGGACACACCTTCTCATCTCTAGAACAACTGTTAAGAGGAGACTTTGTGCAGCAGGTCTTCATGGTAAAATAGCTGCTAGGAAACCACTGCTAAGGACAGGCAACAAGCAGAAGAGACTTGTTTGTGTTAAAGAACACAAGGAATGGACATTAGACCAGTGGTAATCTGTGCTTTGGTCTGATGAGTCCAAATTTGAGATCTTTGGATCCAACCACCGTGTCTTTGTAGAAAAGGTGAACGGATGGTCTTTACATGGCTGGTACCCACCGTGAAGCATGGAGGAGGAGGTGTGATGGTGTGGGGGTGCTTTACTGGTGACACTGTTGGGGATTTATTCAAGATTGAAGGCATACAGAACCAGCATGCCTACCACAGCTCTTGCAGCGGCGTGCTATTCCATACGGTTTGCGTTTAGTTGGACCATCATTTATTTTTCAACAGGACAATGACCCCAAACACACCTTCAGGCTGTGTAAGGGATATTTGAATAAGAAGGAGAGTGATGGGGTGCTACGCCAGATGACGTGGCCTCCACAGTCACCAGACCTGAACCCAATCGAGAAGGTTTGAGGTGAGCTGGACCACAGAGTGAAGGCAAAAGGGCCAACAAGTGCTAAGCATCTCTGGGAACTCCTTCAAGACTGTTGGAAAACCATTTCCGGTAACTACCTCTTGAAGCTCATCAAGAGAATGCCAAGAGTGTGCAAAGTAGTAATGAAAGCAAAAGTTGGCTACTTTGAAGAATCTAGAATATAAGACATTCAGTTGTTTCACACTTTTTTAAGTATTTCATTCCACATGTTTTAATTCATAGTTTTGATGCCTTCAATGTTAATATACAATTTTCAGAGTCATGAAAATAAAGAAAACTCATTGAATGAGAAGGTGTGTCCAAACGTTTAGTCTGTACTGTACACACAAGAAAGGGCCCAGGATGGGGACATACATACCGGGAGGGAATATATATTCCAGGAAGGGGACGTTTATACCAGGTCGATATTATACAGAGGGGCAATGTGTGTGTGTGTGTGTGTGTGTGTGGGGTGGATAGTATACAGAAGGGCAGTGTGTGTGTGTGTGAGAATATATATATATATATATATATATATATATAAAAAGAGGGGCAGCTTGTGTAGGGGATAGTATACAAAGAGGCAGCGTATTTAAGAGATATTATACAAAGTAGAAATGTGTGGAGGGATACTATTGAGTGGCAGTGTGTAGGGGAATGTTATACAGAGGACCAGTGTGTGTGGGGGGATATTATACCTAGGACCAGTATGCATGTGGAAATATTAAATAGAGGAGTAGTGTGTGTGGGGAATATTATATACAGGAGCAGCGTGTGTGCAGGGGGATATTATACAGAGGAGCAGTGTGTGTGTGGGGGGATATTATACAGAGGAGCAGTGAGTGTGGGGGGATATTATACAGAGGAGCAGTGTGTGTGGAGGATATTATACAGAGGAGCAGTGTGTGGGGGGATATTATACAAAGAAGCAGTGTGTGTGGGGGGTTATTATAAAGAGGAGTGGTGTGTGGAGGAGATATTATACAGAGGAGCAGTGCGTGTGTGTGTGTGTGTGGGGATAATATACACAGGGGCATTGTGTGTATATTATACAGAGAGGCAGTGTGTGTGGGGGAAAAAATACAAGGCGCAGTATGGGGGTGATATTATTGAGAGAGGCGGTGTAGAAGGTATATTATTAATTTTCTGAGGAAAATACTTCATTTTCTGGAACAACTTCAAGGGTGCCAACACTTTTGGCCATGACTATGGCGGTGAGTGTGGAAGGTTTGAGGGGTGGAGACAGAGCTGGGGAAAAACCTGAGTTCTCATGGGAGCCCCAAAATTTTGCCAGTATAGGGCTCTGAAATTCCTAGTGGTGGCCCTGGTCTTTACTATGTGAGTAGTTTTAAAAATAATTGGTAGGATATTGGGTTACATAATAAGTTTTGATCCTTTTTGTTGCATTTTTTAACATTTGTTTTTTCCTTTAGAACATTTGCTGTACAGGCCAGACAATGTTATATTTTGAGAGATCAAACTTCAATATGTTATGGGTCGGGAAGGGGTTAAACAGGCAGTCCTGATGACATCAGAGACGTAAGATGACATCACAATGGTATAGAATGTGCAGAATACTAGACCTGAGCCATATTTTCTCATTAGCGCCTGACAGCCGGAGGGGAACAAGTCCAGGTAGGAGGCTCCTCACCCAAGATCTCATCCATACTTTGTGTAGCTGGGGGTTTAGTGGGGGACAAAGAACGCATCAATTACCCAAAATCTCTGTATGGGACGTTCTCTGCTGAAATTGTCATGATGATTCTGTAATGGAGACGTCAGAGAAATCTTCAAGACCTGATTGTATGTAACATATGTACATCTGGTGATCTGCTATGTCAGTGTAACCCCGGCCGTACAGGGGTCACCCCATCAGGACAAACCTTCCTTAAATATAGATCTGAAGAATCCTTAGTAATTGGTTATTTTTCCTCCAATGACAATCACAGGCTTTAATAACAGCATATAGCCCAGGCTGGTTCGGTTGGGAAATCCCAATTTTTAGTAGTTTTGCCATTAATGTTGTCAAAACAGCATTTTCGTAACAAAAAATTTTACATGCAAAATGCTGTTCTTCTCTGTTGTCAGCTGTGTTGGTCTTGTCGGATCAGGGGATGACCTGGAACCTGCAGGTTATTGTAGTCAGGAATGGCAGAATGGACTCTTGTGTTTCCCTTTAGTTCATAGAGCAGCAGGTGATAGGGATTAAATAAAAGGGGCGAAATGTTACAAGTGTAACCGTCATTATAAGTTTTATTTCATAAATCAATAGATTACATGAAAATAAGCAACTTTGTAATAAATTGTAGATAAATCTGCTTTTTTTTCTCTTTATGGATTGATCTTTCACTCTCAAATTCATGGGTAAAATCTGTGTTTAGTGAAGGCAAATTTTCCCATTAATGAAATAGGAGTGGACAGTTGGTGGTCATAAAGTTCTATGAGGAAAAGAAAGGAGGAGCTAGAGGCAAAAGGTGGAGCTAGAGGCAGAGGGAGGAGCTAGAGGCAGAGGGAGGAGCTAGACACAGACACAGACATGTTGCCAGTTCTCCTGAATCCCAGTTACAGGTCTCATGACATCACAAAACACATGACATCACAGGTCTCATGACATCACAAAGCATATGACATCACAGGTCACATGATATCATATGACATCACAATTGGTCTAGAATGTCCAAAGTTCTAATCCTGGCCCATTTTGTGTCACTAGAGCTCGTCAGCTTGAAGAAGACAAGTCCAGGTATGAGGCTCCTCACTTATCGCTGAGGCCACATTCACACATTGTCTATCTGGGGGGAGATTGTGGTGAAGTTCAGAACTGCACCATTTACCCCTAAATAATCTCAACCCCCTGTGACATGTTCTCTTATAAAAATAATGATGTACTTTTCTTCTTGGTGTTGATGATAGGTTTGCGTCTCTCCGGGTGAGGTGGATATCTCAAACCCTTGGGTCAGATGAGCAGTTCTACTTCATCATGGACAGATGAGGCTGGTGCCGCAGACTGGTCAAGAAGGAACAACCGAGACTGTAGTGACCGGACGGCCACAGGAGGAGAAGAACTAGAGCCACAGGACATGATCAGCAGAATCGAGGCAACATGATAAATGTGCAATCCAGAATGCAGCGGGGAAGACTCCGCATGAGGAGCCAGTGTAGCCGGGCTGAGTTACACCAGCGATTCTACAGCAGGACTGGACCAGCGATGGAGGAAGTGCAATGTGGAACAGCAGTGCTGACTCACCGATATAGCAGAGCTGACTCAACGGTATAGCAGAGCTGACTCACCAATATAGCAGAGCTGACTCAACGATATAGCAGAGCTGACTCACCGATATAGCAGAGCTGACTCACCGATATAGCAGAGCTGACTCACCGATATAGCAGAGCTGACTCACCGATATAGCAGAGCTGACTCAATAATATAGCAGAGCTGACGTTTTTCACAAGGTCCATGGATGATTCTGCCTTAGCAGATCTATAAGACCAGAGAAAGTAATTTCAGGAGAAAAAAGCCCAGCGCTGGAGCCAGGACAGGTGAGTAACAATAGCTACTATAGTCACTATTATATGGAGCAGATATGTGGGGCTCCGTGGCCTGAGATCCCCAATGATTGCTCCAAAAATCTGCACTGTATATATGGTGATACTCATCACGCTGCAGTCATCATCACGTTTGGATTCCTTATTATTTTGCACCTATTCAAAAAATGTATCTGAAAATGAATATATATATATATATATATATATATATATATATACCGTACTTACTTTGTATTTATGTATGTAATGTGTCTAAAAAGATTTCTATAAATAACGTGTATATATTCCTGAAATGTGCTAATGTGTAACATGCGAGGTGTGCATGACTGAAGTTTATATATGTTTACTGTGTGTATATATTGTGTGGACATGTAGATATGTAATGTGCGTCTGTAATTATATGAGTCTGTACATATAATATGCATGTCTCTGAATATATATGTGTCTATATTTAATGTGCATGTGTCTGTATATATATCGTGCATGTCTGTATATATATATATAATGTATATTTGACTGTATATATAATGTAATATATGTCTAAATATAATGTATGTGTATGTCTCTGTATATATAATGTACATGTGTCTATATAGAATGTACATGTGTCTGTATATATAATGTATATGTGTCTGTATATATAATGTACATATGTCTGTATATATAATGTATATATGTCTGTGTATATATGTAGGGGTGTCGCCCCTATGAACGGATAATCACACTATGACTTTAAGAGACAGTGCTTCCCTGTGTGCTGTGTATTGTGGACTAGCCCGCAGAGTCAGTGCTCCCCTCTGAACTGTGTAGTTGGACTAATCCTGCCCAAAAGAGACAGGCAGAGGAGAAAGAGCAGGAAAAGAGCTTAGGGTGAGAACAAGAAAAGTCAGGTCACATGAGAAGACGCTGCCTGAGAAGTGTCCGGGAATGGCGGTAGGGAGAGAAGCACGGTGCCGGGCTGCAAGAAGAGACTGGGAGGGAGACTGCGAGCCGGACTGTGGCAGATCCCTGGTGACCGCCAAGCGACTACTGGACTGGGAAGATCCTGGATTCGGTGATCCTAAAGACAAGAAGAGACGCCATCCAGAAGAGTCAAGGACCCCCGATTCTGTGGAGAAGAAGAGATCCCCTGCCCTGCAAGGAAAACATTATTATTCTGTATATAATGTACATGTGTCTGTATATATAATGTATATGTGTCTGTATATATAATGTACATGTCAGTATATATAATGTACATGTGTCTGTATATAAAATGTACATGTGTCTGTATATATAATGTACATGTATCTTTATATATAATTTATATTTGTCTGTATATATATAATGTATGTGTCTGTATATATAATGTATATGTGTCTGTATTTATAATGTATGTTTAACTGTAGATAATGTAAAAGTGTCTGTATATATTGTCTGTCTGTATATTTAATATGCATGTGTCGCTCTATATATAATGTGCATATATCTTTATATAATGTATATTTGTCTATATTATTGTATGTGTCTGTTTATATAATGTACATGTCGCTGTATCTAATGTGCATGTATCTGTATATATAATATATAATTGTTTGTACATATAATGTATATGTGTTTGTATATAAAATGTATATTTGTCTGTATATAATGTACATATGTCTGTATATATATGTAGGGGTGTTGCCCCTATGAACGGTTAAGCACGCTAAGACTTTAGCAGACGATGCTCCCCTTTGTGCTGTGTATTGTGGACTAGCCGGCGGAGGCGGTGGTCCCCTCTGAACTGTGTAGTTGGACTAACCCTGCCCAAAATAAACGGGAAGAAGAGAAAGAGCAGAAGAGCTTAGCGTGGGAAGAGGAGAAATCGGGTCGCCTGAGACAATGAGAAGACGTTGCCTGAGAAGTGTCCGGGAACGGCGGTAGGGAGAGAAGCTCGGTGCCGGGCTGCAAGAAGAGACTGGGAGGGAGACTGCGAGCCGGACTGTGGCAGAACCCTAATGGCCGCCAAGCGAGTACTGGACTGGGAAGATCCTGGGATCGGTGATCCTAAAGACAAGAAGAGAAGCCATCCAGAAGAGTCAAGGAACCCCGATTCTGTGGAGAAGAGATCCCCCTGCCCTGCAAGGAAAACATTATTAACTTGTATATAATGTGCATGTGTCTGTATATATAATTTATATGTGTCTTTATATACAGACACATATACTTTATATATACAGACACATATATATTATCTATACAATGTACAGTATGTGTGTCTATATATAATGTATATTTGTCTGTACATTTAATGTACACATGTCTGTATATATAATGTACATGTGTCTATATATATATAATGTATATGTGTCTGTAACTATAATGCATAGTTGTCTGTATATATAATGTTCATGTGTCTGTATATAAAATGTACATGTGTCTGTATATATAATGTATATGTATCTTTATATATAATTTATATTTGTCTGTATATATATAATGTATGTGTCTGTATATATAATGTATATGTGTCTGTATTTATAATGTATGTTTAACTGTAGATAATGTAAAAGTGTCTGTATATATTGTCTGTCTGTATATTTAATATGCATGTGTCGCTCTATATATAATGTGCATATATCTTTATATAATGTATATTTGTCTATATTATTGTATGTGTCTGTTTATATAATGTACATGTCGCTGTATCTAATGTGCATGTGTCTGTATATATAATATATAATTGTTTGTACATATAATGTATATGTGTTTGTATATAAAATGTATATTTGTCTGTATATAATGTACATATGTCTGTATATATATGTAGGGGTGTTGCCCCTATGAACGGTTAAGCACGCTAAGACTTCAGCAGACGATGCTCCCCTTTGTGCTGTGTATTGTGGACTAGCCGGCGGAGGCGGTGGTCCCCTCTGAACTGTGTAGTTGGACTAACCCTGCCCAAAATAAACGGGAAGAAGAGAAAGAGCAGAAGAGCTTAGCGTGGGAAGAGGAGAAATCGGGTCGCCTGAGACAATGAGAAGACGTTGCCTGAGAAGTGTCCGGGAACAGCGGTAGGGAGAGAAGCTCGGTGCCGGGCTGCAAGAAGAGACGGGGAGGGAGACTGCGAGCCGGACTGTGGCAGATCCCTGGTGACCGCCAAGCGAGTACTGGACTGGGAAGCTCCTGGGGTCGGTGATCCTAAAGACAAGAAGAGAAGCCATCCAGAAGAGTCAAGGAACCCCGATTCTGTGGAGAAGAAGAGATCCCCTGCCCTGCAAGGAAAAGATTATTAACTTGTATATAATGTGCATGTGTCTGTATATATAATTTATATGTGTCTTTATATACAGACACATATACTTTATATATACAGACACATATATATTATCTATACAATGTACAGTATGTGTGTCTATATATAATGTATATTTGTCTGTACATTTAATGTACACATGTCTGTATATATAATGTACATGTGTCTATATATATATAATGTATATGTGTCTGTAACTATAATGCATAGTTGTCTGTATATATAATGTTCATGTGTCTGTATATATAGTGTACATGTGTCTGTATAGCATGTATATGTGTCTGTATATATAATGTATATGTGTTTGTATATATAATGTATATTTGTCTGTATATTTTATGTATGTGTCTGTATATTTAATGTATATGTGTCTGTATATATAATGTATATGTGTCTGTATATATAATGTATATTTGTCTGTATATATAATGTACATGTGTCTGTATATTTAATGTATATGTGTCTGTATATATAATGTAGGTGTTTGTATATTTAATGTATATGTATACTTACCAAATTTAGGACATCTGCATTGCTTCCAGGTCCTCCTGCAATGCTCTTTTTGCGCTCCCAGCAGGTCCTCGTGTGCTCCAGAGTGATCCTGCATTGCTTCTGGATAGCAGGGGACCTGGGAAGCTGTAAGATGCGCACACACTCACACATCCGATCACAGTAACATCACACACACATCCGGTGATACTGTACTGTTTCCGGTTGCTGTGGATCGTGAGGTTCTGTAGTGGAACACATCTAGGACCTGCAGGTCCTCTATGTGTTCCCCAGCAGTTTGTCAATGTGCTGGTCCTCGTGCTCCACAGCGTCCCAGGTGACTGAAGCAGTAAGTTATTACCAAATGTGTGTGTGTGTGTGTGTTGGCACCTAAAAGCCGTAGCAGTTTGGGGTTTGGTTAGTATAATTGTTGGGCCTGTCTTCTCTCCTTTGGGGCTGTCTTCTGTCTTTTGGGGCTGTCTTCTCTCTTTTGGGGCTGTCTTCTCTCTTTTGGGGCTGTCTTCTCTCCTTTGGGGCTGTCTTCTGTCTTTTGGGGCTGTCTTCTCTCCTTTGGGGCTGTCTTCTCTCTTTTGGGGCTGTCTTCTCTCTTTTGGGGCTGTCTTCTGTCTTTTGGGGCTGTCTTCTCTCTTTTGGGGCTGTCTTCTCTCTTTTGGGGCTGTCTTCTCTCTTTTCTAGGTGTCTGCTTTTTTAATGAAGTGTTCTGCTGTATTCTGTAACTTTTTTTGCTGCATGGACACTTCATTATTGAACCGTGACTAGGGCTTATTTTCGAGTTGGGCTAATATTTAAGTCTTGCTCCGAAAAGGCCAGAAATTACTACTAGGGCTTATTTTTGGGCTAGGGCTTATTTTTGGGGGAGGGGTAACAAACGGTATTTAATCTCCTCGGAGCAGGTGTATGTGTCTTCATCTCTGCAGAGTCTGGCTCTCCTGAGCTGATAATTCCATACAGATATAGTAATATGCAGCAGGACAGACACGATCCAGGGAAATTTCCGATCGCCAGAACTGGGGTCAGGAAGGAATTTTTTTTCCCCCTGAGGCAGAACTCTCCGGGGGTTTCTTCGCCTTCCTCTGGATCTTAGGGTCCAGTGACTCTCTACCAGTCCACAATGACCACATCTCGTCCTGTAGTCTCCACTGATCTGAGAGTCACTGTGATCATAACTTCATCACTTAAAGGGCCAGTAATAATTTCATTACAATGCTGCTTATTGCTTTTCAAATAAAATTAATTAAAATTTATATGCAGTGTGGTGTGTGTTTCTTGTCTAGAATTTTACTTGTGCAGAGTGACAATGATGGGAGTGATCACTACTGCCCTCAATATTCCACAACTAGCACCAGGCCCATAGGGGGCACTATGTACTCAAAGTGGATTGCGTACAATCCACCCATTTAGATGTTAACTCCTGTCAATAATCACATTACATGTCTGTGTGATGGGGGCACTAACCTTCTATACAGTGTTTCCTACACAACAAACTACCCAAAACCAAACTACCTGGGACACAGAAGCGCACAATACAGGAGACACAAGGGGTCCTGTATAAAAGTAGTAAACACACCAAAGAGGTGCAAAACTAGCCCCAGGAGAAGACCTTACAGAAGGACTTACTCAGTGATTGCCCCTATTAACAGATAATAGCCGACTTTTACTAGAACTGGAATACCTTGTTTTGTATTTCTTAAGCAAAGCTGAAGTGGTGTGTGTAAATTTAGGAAAAGGTGCAGTCCTCTTAAAGGAAATCTGTCAGCAGGTTATTGGTATTTCATCTAAGAGCAACATGAGGAGATTCTGAATCCAACAATGTATCACTTAGATTACTGGCTGCAGCCTTTCTGACACAATCAGAATTTTAAGATTTAGCCATGTAGCAGAGCTGAGAGAGCTGCCCCCGCCCATCAGGCTCTCTATAGGGATTGTACATTGACAGTGAGGTGTCAATCAGTGGAGGGAGCCATGCAGGACTGCCGTGCATGACATTGTAGTCCGAGCAATGAGAAATCCTTCTACCTAAACAAATATAGCAAATAAAAAACAGATTGGTCCTTGACTATACAGCCATCCCTGAATTCTCTGTGTTAACCCTTGCAGCATGCTGGCTTCAGTTTCCATAGAGAAAATCTGCTCACAGATTCCCTAATTATTTAGATTGTTAATTGTGGTACACTTGGGAACATCCACTAGTTTAAATTTCCCCAGCACTGTCATTTGTCCTTGTGACCACTAGTCCATGATGGTAATTTTAAAGCTGTGTGTATAAACATGCCGCTATCAAAATCTTATGCAGCTGAAGTCCTGTTCCAGAGAGGTAGTTTGCACAATTGGAGTCCAAGTGCATTTAAACAAGGGATCCGTCTAGTTCAGACTCACACTGTTATTATTATTCCAATACTAATCAACCCCCGAAGCCCTTTAAAGTCCCAAAAATCAACAAGACAGATAGCCCTAGGGTAAAGTGACCGTAAAGGACACGGTCTCTTAAATTACACGGCACCATAGGTTATAGTGGTACTTGACGTATCCGTGAAAGAAACGGATACCACACATACATGCAACAGACATCTCTGAATGAGGCCTAAGTAATGTGTATTTATACAGGAATATCTGGAGCTTTTACTATAATAATGAGTCGCCCACCACAGTGCTGCAGCGGTCGCCTCCGGGACACTGCAGGGACTTCTCTTTAGGGACCCCTCTGGCAACAGGTAGGGCAAGTTGTTTACTTCTGAGTCGTGACGCCACTCTCGGTGTTTTTTGCTGTCAGGGTGATGGGTGACCACCACTGCAGTTTAACGAGCGTCTGGGGCTGATGGTGTCTGCAGTCTGTGGTATGGCCTCCCGAGAATGAGGCTGGCCCCAGGGGCTCGGGTGTGTATGTAGAACAACAGGTCGCAGAATAACTCAGTCTCAGTCCAGAAATGCCTTGCAACTGGTGTTTACTCACTTTCAACTGCGACAAGTGGTACCCGGGCGATGCTGAGATGCACTACAGGGAGAACCAGGTTTTCCTTCAGGCTGGTATAGGGGTGACTGTAAGCTCGCCTTCCTAGCACTTCTTGTTTCGGATAACCCCCGACTTGAAGTATATGGGATTTATCCAGGGAAGTCGCAACTGCCTTTTCTCCCCTTTCTGGCCCGTTTGCTGGCAGCGTGGACCAAGTAAAGATGGCTTCTGGCCCTATCTCACTTATGGGCCCCCACATTGCTGCGGATGCTGCGGACTCTGTGTTGGTTGATGAGACACCTGAAGTGCCCTCACCGGCAGGTTTCAGCAGACCACTAAATGGATGTCTGGCTCTGGGGACCTGTTCCCCGTGCGTGCCTGGTCTACCAGGAGTCCCCGTACTCAACTGCCTCTCTTCTTCCTGAGGTGTCTTTCAGGCTGACTGTGTGGCAACTGAACTCCCCCGCAAACAGCCACTATACATGCAAGGTCTGACTATTGTGTCCGCTCTCTTGCGTCTTCACTTCAGACTGACTTCCTGCATCTCCTCTCTCTGACTGCCACTGCACAACTCGCTTTCAGCATCTCCACCACATCACTAGCTGAAATGTGGAGGTCACGCCTCCTCCTGGGTCTGCCCAGGGGTCCCCTCTAAGGTGTGTGTGAGACCTGGTCACTAGTGTCTGTGCGTACACACCCTATTCAGCCTTCAGGATTACCTGTTTGCATTCACCCAGCAGAGGTGCAGTACTCAGTGGTGCCTGACCAGGTGAGGGGCGCCACAATAACATTGTACAATCACAGTCTACAGCAGGGGTGGGGAACCTCCGGCCCACGGGCTGCATGCTTGATCTTTTCTGTGGCCCCCGGGCAGAGTCCTGTGAACGGCAGTGCTTGGTCCACTGCCGCGGTCTTGCCAGCCACGGGCCCTTTAATTCCCCATATGCGGTGCATGCACGTACCAATGAGCTCTCTCGCTGGCCAGTGCCAGCATGCTCAGGAGTCAGGACTTACTTTGTTGGCGGGTTTAGCACTCTGTGCTGCTGTCCCACAGCAGCTTCACCGCTTCCAGCGGTGTGTGCCTGTTCTCCGCTGCTGTGTGCCTTGCGCCCGCCCTCCGCTGCTGTGTGCCTGCCCTCCAGTGCTGTGTACAGCTCCCAGTGCTGTGTGCAGCCCTCCCAGTGCTGTGTGTCACCCCCAGTGTTGTGTTCCCTCCAATACTGTGTACCACCCCTAGCTCTGTGTACCCCCCTAGTGATGATTGTGCCCCCCAGTGATGCTTATGCCCCCTAGTGATGCCTTTTCCCCCTAGTGATGCCTGTGCCCCCCTAGTGATGCCTGCCCCCAGTGATATCTGTGCCCCCCCCAGTGATCTATGTGCCGCCCCAGTGATGTCTGTGCCCCCACTAGTGATGTCTGTGGACTCCTAGTGATGTCTGTACCCCCCTAGTGAAGTCTGTGCACCCATAGTGATTTCTGTGCCCCCCTAAGTGATGTCTGTGCCCCTAAGTGATGTTTGTGCCCCCCACAGTGATGTGTGTGCCTCCCACAGTTATGTATGTGCCCCTGTGTGATTTCTGTGCCCCCCTAGTGATGTCTGTACCCCCATAGCGACGTCTGTGCTCCGCAAGTGCTGTATGTGCCCCCCAGTGTCACCCTAGTGATTTCTGTGTCCCACTAGTGATGTCTGTGTCCCCCCTAGTGATATCTGTGCCCCCCAGTGATGTATGTACCCCCAAGTGATATATGTACCCCATAGCAAGGTCTGTGCCCCCTAGTAATGCCTGTGGCTGCCCAGTGCTGTCTGTGCCCTTCTAGTGATGTCTGTGCCCCCCTAGTGATGTCTGCTCCCCGAGTCATGTCTGTGCCCCCTGGTGATGTCTGTGCCCCCCTAGAAATGTCTGTGCTCCCCTGGTGATGTCTTCTCCCCGAGTCATAACTGCTCCCCGAGTCATGCCTGTGCCCCCTGGTGATGTCTGTGCCCCCCTAGTGATGTCTTTGCTCCCCTAGTGATGTCTGTGCTCCCCCACTGCTGTCTGTGCTCCCCCACTGCTGTCTGTGCCCCCTAGCCATGTGTGTGCCTCTCAGTCATGTCTATGCCCCAGCCTCTCTTGTGATGTATATGCCCCAGCCCCTTCTGTCATGTATATGCCCCCAGCGTTTCCTGTGATTTGTATGCCCCCAACCCATTTTGGGATGTATATGTGTGGCGCCCCTGAGGCTTCAGTCGCCACAGGGTATTGCATCTCACTTAAGGTGCAGTACTCATCTTGAGTAAGGAAGAGGTTAACCACTGGCGTTCATCACTTATACAACACACACTTTAAGTGCTTTCCCACTGGAACTGGGCGAGAGGTGGTCACCATAGCAACAGGACTTCCCCAGCCACTAGTGAGTCATAAGGAAGGTAGGGGCAGCACGAGGGAAGTGAGTAACACACAGACTTTTACCTCAGCACAGTCTGGGAGGCAGGAGAAGCAGGGACACTGAGGAGAGTGCTTCAGAGCTCCCTCAGAGAGACTGACCGAGGAGAGTGCTTTAGTCCTCCCCCGGGGAAGAGAGGAAGAAGTGCCAGGATATCAGGGACTCACAGAACAATGGCCACTGAGAGGATTGCTTCAGAGCTCCCTCAGTTAGGAAACTGGACGAAGCAGGAGACGACCGGTGGAGCTGGTGAGACAAAGGAGCAACACGGTAGCTGAGAGGTGACCCTAAAAGCCCCTTCGGAACCGGTGCAGTCAGGGTGCAGAGCCCTAGGGTAGCGTACACTCCATGTTGTGCCATCAAGATCTGCCGGGAAGGGGGATTTCATGTCCCATTTCCCACCACAAAGGTCCCGGGGCACAGCAGCATATAGAGTTAGGAGTCAGGACCACGGTCGGGCCCATATTTGATTTGTGCTGTCTGCGAATGGGACAGGAACTTAATTTACTAAACGCAGGGGTCCCCAAGTAGCTTCACGCCACAGGAATCCACACTACAGAGCGCAAGGAACGAAGGAAGGTCTCACACTCTACAACACCGGTGGTGGCTTCTGAATCATCCGAGATCGGCTGGGGCCCATCACGGCAGAAACCGGCACGCCAAGGGAGATGATCTGATAGTGTGTAAAAGAACTTTGTCCGCAGTCTTGGTGTCGTCCCGTCATTGCCGGCGCCCCACGCTCCGGCCCCATTGGCTGCTACCCCCTACCATCGTCCTCCTTGGGGCCTAGCTCTGCCTGTGGGGAGCTGGACCAACTGAGCTGCGTTACCATCCGCCCCAGAAGAGAGCAACATCTCACAGTGGCGGCTAATTGTTGGCCACATACCACAGGTGGCGCTGCAAAGCAAACCCCCATCATCCCCTATACCTGTCACCTTGTACCTTTTATTGACACCGACAGGGTCACGGAGCCGGGTCAGGCCATTCACAGCAACCCCAAATACCACTGGCCCGGTGACAGAGTAGCCCTGAGGCCCCGTGGGCACATCATATGCCCCCAGCCCCTCCAGTGATGTATGTGTCTCCTGTGATTTATATACAGCAGTCCCTGCATCTGTTATGTGATGTATAAGGTTTACCAATCTTATCATTAAGTTGAGCGCGGTTCGCAGGTCGCGGTTCTCCAGTTCGCGGTTCAAGTGATTTTGGGGGCTGTTCTAGATCGAAATAGAACTCGAGCTTTTTGCTAAAGCTCGATAGTTCTAGTTACGTTCGAGAACGGTTCTAGCAGCAAAAAGCCAAGCTAATAACTAGCTAGCTTTCCGCTGTAATAATGTAAGTCACTCTGTGACTCACACTATTATGAAATTTCAGCGTATAGTGTGCGGGAACAGCGCATTCAGATCACTGCTGCTGGGCAAATGGTGATCGCCATTTTTTTTTTTTCCTTGTCTTCTTTCCCTAAGCGCATGCGTGTAGTGGGGCGGGCCAGCATGTCAGCCAATCCCAGAAAACACACAGCTAAGTGGTTTTTTAGCCAGAGAAGTAACGGCATGTGTGATAGGATTTCCATGTCACATGTCCCTGCATTATAAAAACGGGTATCTGCCCGTCCGGACGCCATTATCTCTTCTGCGTCTGGGTGTCAGTCACCGCTGGCGTAGCTCCTGTCTCCGATACTGCTGTGTACGCTCTACACACAGCGCTATACAGAATAGGGATATAAGTTTCTATTAGCCCTTCTAAGGGCTAATAATAACAGCAGGCTCAGAGCCATAGGTGACAGTCAGGTCCGTGGAAACAGATTTTAACAGCTACAGAAGATAACAGCGTCTGTGTGGCTAAGGTCAGGGACTTCCTCGCTGCATTTCCCCATTAGGAGGGATAGAAAGTGAGGCTTCCTTTCCTGTACACTGACCCACAACCCTGCCACTGTACCCTCCTGGCCCTTTGAACACTCAAGCTCATTGTTACTAAGCCATTATACTAGCAAACACTGAGGAAACTTAGTGGCATCCTAACAGTGGTTGTTGGACTTCCATTAGTGTCCCACTGGTGCAAAGCTATTTGCAGCACCACTGAATTGCACACTAAAACTCATTGTTACTAAGCCATTATACTAGCAAACACTGAGTAAACTTAGTGGCATCCTAAAAGTGGTTGTTGGACTTCCCTTAGTGTCCCACTAGTGCAAATCTATTTGCAGCACCTCTGCATTGCACACTCAGACTCATTGTTACTAAGCCATTATACTAGCAAACACTGAGGAAACTTAGTGGCATCCTAAAAGTGGCTGTTGGACTTCCATTAGTGTCCCACTAGTGCAAATCTATTTGCAGCACCACTGCATTGCACACTCAAGCTCATTGTTACTAAGCCATTATACTAGCAAACACTGAGTAAACTTAGTGGCATCCTAAAAGTGGTTGTTGGACTTCCATTAGTGTCCCACTGGTGCAAATCTATTTGCAGCACCACTGCATTGCACACTAAAACTCATTGTTACTAAGCCATTATACTAGCAAACACTGAGGAAACTTAGTGGCATCCTAAAAGTGGCTGTTGGACTTCCATTAGTGTCCCACTAGTGCAAATCTATTTGCAGCACCTCTGCATTGCACACTCAGACTCATTGTTACTAAGCCATTATACTAGCAAACACTGAGGAAACTTAGTGGCATCCTAAAAGTGGCTGTTGGACTTTCATTAGTGTCCCACTAGTGCAAATCTATTTGCAGCACCTCTGCATTGCACACTCAAACTCATTGTTGCTAAGCCATTATACTAGCAAACACTGAGGAAACTTAGTGGCATCCTAAAAGTGGCTGTTGGACTTCCATTAGTGTCCCACTAGTGCAAATCTATTTGCAGCACCTCTGCATTGCACACTCAGACTCATTGTTACTAAGCCATTATACTAGCAAACACTGAGGAAACTTAGTGGCATCCTAAAAGTGGCTGTTGGACTTCCATTCTTGTCCCACTGGTGCAAATCTATTTGCAGCACCACTGCATTGCACACTCAAACTCATTGTTACTAAGCCATTATACTAGCAAACACTGAGTAAACTTAGTGGCATCCTAAAAGTGGCTGTTGGACTTCCATTAGTGTCGCACTAGTGCAAATCTATTTGCAGCACCACTGCATTGCACACTCAAGTTCATTGTTACTAAGCCATTATACTAGCAAACACTGAGTAAACTTAGTGGCATCCTAAAAGTGACTTTTGGACTTCCATTAGTGTCCTACTAGTGCAAATCTATTTGCAGCACCTCTGCATTGCACACTCAAACTCATTGTTACTAAGCCATTATACTAGCAAACACTGAGGAAACTTAGTGGCATCCTAAAAGTGGCTGTTGGACTTCCATTATTGTCCCACTAGTGCAAATCTATTTGCAGCACCACTGCATTGCACACTGAAACTCATTGTTATTAAGCCATTATACTAGCAAACTATGCTGCCAGTTAAAGGGCCGTAGTTGCATTGTCAGGGATAGTTATTGTTGTTTATTCTGCTGTTAATAAAGATAGACCACCGCTGCAATCTACACCACCTCTCAATTTTTACTACCACATTTTAAGTGCACAATCTTGTCGCAATCAAAATGAGTGGCAAAATGACAGATGCTGGTGGAAAGGGGAAGAGGCGTGTTGGAAAAGGAAAAAAAGGGTTTGTCCATGGGTAAGGTGGCAAAGCTCCATTAACATCTGCTGAAGATAGACCATCTTCCAGCAAAAGTAAGATGTCTACTACTTACCATGGACAATCCGATGTGCTCCCTTTTTTACGGACACGAACAACTGGAACAAAGGTAGATGATGGCCAAAAAAAGAAAATGCTTGAATGGATCTCAAGTGGTCCAACAAGTGCCCTCTCGGCCACCTCAACTACCGCATCCAAAAAACACCAGTCCTCTGAGTTGTCATCCCAATCACACTTGCTTTCTCCCAGCTCTGAAGTCTCCATCCGCCCTGCACAGTATGGTGGAACTGAGATGGCTGAGTCTGCAGAGCTGTTCAGTCACACTATAGCCTGGGAATCAGAGGTCTGCTCCCAAGCTACAGTGAGTACAGACCAGGAAATGGTCTGCAGTGATGCCCAGAACCTTTGTGACTCAGATTCAGGCCGTGATGAACAAGTTTCTGAGCATAATGTTGACCCTTATTCACAAACTGAAACACCTGTTGTAATAGACAATGAGGAACATACTGATGACGATGAGACGCAGATACCAGATTGGGATGACAACTTAAATATTCGGTCAGGACAAGAAAAGGCTCGGTCTGAGGGTGAGGGGAGTGCAAACACAACAATTGATGAGGAAGTTCTAGATCCCACCTACTGTCAACCCACAGTCAGGCACCCGAGGAGGTCAACAGAGGCGGTGGAGGAGGATGCAACTGATGACGAAGTTACCTTGCACCTTCCTGGACAGAGTCGGAGTACTGGTAGCACGTCTACAACTGCATCCTCAGCCACCACTCTGCCTCTGAGCACTAGTCAGGGTGGATCAGCAGGTCGCATGCCCTCTAAGCCTTGCCTAGCCTGGTCCTTTTTTGACCTAGCAAAAGATCGCCCAAATTATGTGATCTGTAAAATTTGTCGTGATTCTGTTAGTAGAGGGCAAAACCTCAGCAGTTTGACAACTTCTTCCATGAATCATTACATGAATATATATCATATGTCCTAGTGGGAAGTTCACCGTTCTGCAATGCGGCCTAGCAGAGTGAACCATCCACCGCCTGCCCCTTCCAGTGCATCCGCGCGCTCTTCATCTTCTAGGACTGTGGGGACAGCTGTCACACCTGGTTTTCCACGCACAACTTCCACCACTAACCGCAACAGGCAATTTGCTTGGTAGGTCGTCAGTTGGTTTGGAAGGGGAAACAAGTGCGTGTGTACAGCTCTCTCAGACATCGATAGCACCAACGTTGGATGAAGGCAACATCATGTCTATGCCTGCACTTTCCTCACAAACCTGCATTTTTCCAATGACACCCTAGTCACCACCGTCTACACACAGTAGCCAGATCTCTGTCCCTCAGATGTGGTCAAATAAAAGGCCATTTCCTGCGACCCATGACAAAGCTAAGAGGTTGACTTTATCCCTCTGTAAGCTCTTGGCTACCAAACTGCTGCCTTTCCACCTGGTGGACACACAGGATTTTAGAGACCTTATGTCTGTCGCTGTGCCCCAGTACCAGATGCCCAGTCGCCACTACTTCTCTAAGAAAGGTGTGCCTGTGCTACACCAGCATGTCGCACACAACATCACCGCTTCCTTGAGAAACTCTGTGTGTGAACGGGTGCATTTCACCACCGATACTTGGACCAGTAAGCATGGACAGAGACTTTACATGTCGCTGACTGGGCACTGGGTAACTATGGTGATAGATGGTGAAGGGTCTGCTGCACAAGTCTTGCCGTCCTCACGACGTGTGTCAATCCTCTGTCTGTCCAAGTTCCGCCACTGCTTCTGCCTCCTCCACCTCGTCTGGGTCCTCCACCTCCGCCCCAAGCCTGCCTGGTCAGGCCACCAGCGTTCTAACTGCGCAGAAGGAATCACGCACCCCTCATTACTATGCTGGCAGCAGAGCGCAACGGCATCAGGCGGTCTTTAGCTTGAAATGTCTTGGAAATAAAAGTCACACAGCGGCTGAGTTGTGGGCAGCTCTGGAGACTGAGTTTAATAAATGGTTGTCTCCACTCAACCTGCAGCCTGGTAAGGCCGTGTGCGACAATGCTGCAAACCTGGGTGCGGCCCTTCGCCTGGGCAAGGTGACACACGTGCCTTGTATGGCTCACGTGTTGAACCTTGTTGTCCAGCAATTTTTAACACACTATCCCAGCCTAGATGGCCTTCTGAACAGGGCACGAAAACTGTCTGCTCACTTCTGCCGTTCAACCACCGCTGCTGAGCGACTTGCATCGCTCCAGAAGTCTTTCGGTCTGCCGGTTAATCACCTGAAATTCGATGTGCCGACACGCTGGAATTCGACTCTCCACATGTTACAGCGACTGTGGCAGCACCGTCGAGCCCTGGTGCAATACGTCATGACGTATAGCCTGGGCCAACGAGATGCAGAGGTGGGGCAGATCACCCTGATGGAGTGGTCTCAGATCAAGAACCTATGCACCCTTCTACACAGTTTTGACATGGCGAAGAATATGTTTAGCGCTGACAATGCCATTATCAGCATGACAATTCCAGTCATTTACATGCTGGAGCGCACGCTAAACACTATTTGGAGTCAGGGGGTGGGACAACAGGAAGGGAAGGAACTACAGGAGAATTCATATGCGCAAGAGACAACAACATCACCAAGGTCCAGACGTTCATCATCACCAACGCCGCAGGCATGGGACCATGGGGGACAGGGATCAACAAGGGGGCATAGTAGCAGGCGAAATGTTGAGGAAGGTGCAGGAGAACATGATAAAATGGAGGACGAACTGTCCATGGACATGGAAGACTCAGTGGATGAGGGAGACCTTGGTCAAATTTCTGTTGAAAGAAGTTGGGGAGAGATGTCAGAGGAAGAAAGAACGATTAGCACCTCTATGCCACAAACACAGCGTGGACTTGATCCGCATGGCTGCGCAAGACACATGAGCGCCTTCTTGCTGCACTACCTCCAACATGACCCTCGTATTGTCAAAATTAGAAGTGATGATGACTACTGGCTTGCCACACTATTAGATCCTCGGTACAAGTCCAAATTTTGTGACATAATTCCAGCCATAGAAAGGGACGCACGTATGCAGGAGTATCAGCAGAAGCTGTTACTCGATCTTAGCTCGGCTTTTCCACCAAACAACCGTGGTGCAGGGAGTGAATCTCCCAGTTGTAACTTGACAAACATGGGACGGTCTCGTCATCTTCAACAGTCTACCCGTACCAGTAGCACCGTATCTGGTGCTGGTAACAGCAATTTTATTGAATCTTTTCATAATTTTTTTAGACCATCCTTTGCAAGGCCACCTGAGACAACAAGTCTGACACATAGTCAACGGCTGGAGAGGATGATACAGGAGTATCTCCAAATGAACATCGATGCCATGACTTTGCAAATGGAGCCTTCCTCATTTTGGGCTTCAAATCTTGAAAAATGGCCAGAGCTCTCCACTTACGCCTTGGAAATTTTGTCGTGTCCAGCTGCCAGCGTTGTCTCTGAACGTGTCTTCAGTGCTGCTGGGTGTGTGCTGACAGATAAGCGCACGCATCTGTCCTGTGACAATGTGGACAGACTAACGTTCATCAAAATGAACAAGTCATGGATCCACAAGGAATTTACTACCCCTGTGTCATCCTGGGGAGAGTAAATGCTTGTGGATTTTGAATGTGCTTGATGCAAATCTGCCTGTGAAGTGTACAACTGGGGCACAAGTGCTGCCACTGAAGGGGTGGGTGTGTGTGGCCCAATTTTTGGAAAAAAGGGAGACTCCACTTGGAGTAACCGTTGCTTGCTGTGTTTTTTAAAAGGAGCCAAGATGAACAAGTCATGGTTCAGCAAAGACTTTGCTACCTACCCCGGGGTCATCCTGGGGACGGTTTAGGATGGCGTATTTTTGAATGTGCTTGATGCAAATCTAGCTGTGAAGTGTACAACTGGGGCACAAGTGCTGCCACTGAAGGGGTGTCTGTGTGGCCCAATTTTTGGAAAAAAGGGAGACTCCGCTTGGAGTAACCCTTGCTTGCTGTGTTTTTAAAAAGGAGCCAAGATGAACAAGTCATGGTTCAGCAAAGACTTTGCTACCGACCCCGGTGTCATCCTGGGGAGAGTAAATGCTTGTGTATTTTGAATGTGCTTGATGCAAATGTACCTGTGAAGTGTACAACTGGGCCACAAGTGCTGCCACTGAAGGGGTGTCTGTGTGGCCCAATTTTTGGAAAAAAGGGAGACTCCACTTGGAGTCCCCTTTTGGTGTTATACATGATTTTAGAAGGGAATGCCATGCCTATATCTGTGTCTCGTCCGCCTTTTCCTCGTTACGCTGTTTTGTTTTCGCATGAGTATATGTCCTTGTCACTTTCCCATGTGTTTGTGTTGTGTTGTGAGTTGTTTGCCACCTTTTGGACACCTTTGAGGGTGATTTCTAGGTGTTTTTATGTGTTTGTGATTGCCTCCCATTGTTTCCTATGCGGTTCGAGCGGTTCGCCGAACCGGTTCGCCGAACCGAACTCGAACGAGACCTCCGTTCGGCGAACCGAACTCGAGCCGAACCGCGACCGGTTCGCTCATCTCTACTTATCATCACAAAGAGCTGACTGCACTCCAGACCAAGACAAACCTGGAAAAGCAGTTGTGAGAAGTGTGACGCTCTGGGCTATCCAGGTCGTCCCAGGTAGTCACACACACAACATCACACCCCTTCCAGTTAGGTAACAGCAGTCAAACACAGAAAACCTTGTCACCACCCTCCAGGTTTGATGTCCACACCAGGGGGAGGTGGAGCCAGGTGGTTGGCTCCACCCACCGAGGAGTTCACAGGCCTGTAGGCGGGAACCTAGAGAGTCAAGTTCAGTTAGTCAAAAGTATAGTTCTGACAGTGAAGGAGGGAGGTTGTGTCCAGAAGCAGACCTGTGCTCAGGCCTGCCAAAGACTACTCCGGTGGCTGGGTTGGAGCCCAGCCACCCTTGGCAAGAAGGCAGACGGTAGTGGCCACCTGCAGGAGACCGGGAATACAAACGGTGGAACCGTAAGGGACCGGGACAGGGTAGTGGCCTGCCGGAACCGAACCCGGGGAGCCAACTGGATACCGGAGCACCAGGCATGGTACTCAGACCCCCAACTAGGCTATAAGCCACCACCATAGTCAAATCAACTGATTGCGGTCTGGACCTCAGGGGTTCATTCCCACCCAAGCCCCGATTGAAGGCAACAGCCCAACCCGTCCGGATAAGTGCCACCGCCAAAGGTCAGAGATCCAAAGGGCCAGCGTCTGCGGGCAAACGGGCTCCTACGACACTTATACGCCGGGGAGCGGATCACCGGTGCCCAGGCACAAGAGTCAAGATACACATACACAGGTGCAGGAGAAAGGCGGACATTTCCAACCTAACTGGAAAAGCTGCAGCCGGCTGCGGGCCCCATTCATTACTCCGTTTGGTTTACCAGCGACTCCAGTGTCTTGTATCAGAGTGAGTACACCAGTGCCATCAGGCACCGCACCGCGCTGCACCGCAATACTGCACACTGCACCCTCGCCAACCAGGCCCCGAAACCAACATCCTCTACCCACGGAGGGGTCAACACCTACACAACTACATCGCTCCCGGGAGTCCCCGTACCTTCACCGCAGCGGTGGTGTCCACAATCACCACAACCCGTGGGTGACGTCACAAACTATAATTCCAAAACTCAAACACCCGCATCCACCGCGCTTAGCACCAACCAACCACCCCCCTTTGCAGAGTGGCGTGACCCCCAGGTCTGTGAGAGGCTCGAGCCACCACCCGTAGAATACTAGCACAGACCCGAGTGGCTCGGCAGTCGCAGCCGAGGCCGCGGGGCGGTACACATCGACTCTTCTGGCGTCACGAACAGGATATAACCAGTCTACTTACCAGTAGAAGTGCGCCTTGTAGTCCCCGTCAGCGGTGTCCCGCTGAAAAATTTGAAGATACGCCATCTTGGGCGCGAAAGTTTCCCGCTCGAGTCGTCTTCCCCGAGCAGTGAAGGCGTGAAAGTGAAGCCCCGCCCCCAAAAGAGAGAAGTGCTGTAGAAAGACCAAGGGGGGCGGGCGAAGATCTGGCCCCATGTGATCACGGGGATAAGAAGCAGGGACGCCAGGACTCTGCATCTATCTTGTTCCTGGAACCCGAGCACTCTGCAAGATGTCCAACCCGTCTGGCAACCCCGAAATCCTGCAGCCCGCGCCAGGAACAGCGGCATGGGTGGAAGCCCGGACAGCGCAGATGTGCTGCTGTCTACAGGCCCAAGTCCAGTCCTCATGGAAAGGTGGGTGGCCGAAATGGAGGAAGTAGCGGCGGCCGTGCGGAAACGCGAGGTGGAGGCAGTGTTAGAGGAACAAGTAAGCGACCCACGTCCCTGTGTCCCTGAAGGACCGGCCGCTGCGGCTGAGGGGCTCTGCCTGCTCACGCTCACCTTGTTGCTTCCCCTGCCGCTCATATCGGCTGCCGCCGCCCCGCCAACCGTTCTGCTGCCCCCAACACCGGCCGTGGAGATCATCCCATCCGCCCATGAGGATGAGCCTGCAGACGCCGCCCGTGGACGGCCCTTCGTACCACCCGCACTGATCCTGTTGCCGTGGAAGATTCCCCGGGAGGTACCCGTCCGCGAGGTAAAGCCACCGGTCCCGGAAATGACCACTCCCAAAGAGGTCCTGGCCCTGGCAGTCCGCCCGGCCAGGGAAAAGATGGACGCTGACCGGAAGGAGGCCTGGAAGGCCGCTCCCAAGTTCCAGGCCTCGGCTGAGGCAGCAGAAGGCTGTCGCTGTGAGGCAGCAAGACAGGCCGCGACACAGCGGGGCTCCCCAACGCAGATGGTGCCGGTCGGAGCCAGTACCGGGGAGCGCCGACTGGGCCCAACCCCGAGCAGAGGGAGCATGCAGACGCTCCATACTGGGAGCGGCAGCTGAACAAGACGGGCCGGGAGATCGAGGCCCGTGAGAAGCAGAAGGCTGCAGTACTGGCCCGCACCATCCAGGAGAAGGAAAATCTCCGAATGCCACCTACCGGGTGCGGGGCCAGACCTATGAGGGCCAGGTCCGGCCGTTTTGCCCCCGGCGTGGATGGGGGTTTATTTTCGAACCGGGCCTGGAGGCCGAAGTCTTCTTCTCCCGGCGGGACGTTTACCATCATCTTACCCTGGGTCACCCGGATCGTGACCTGAAGGCCGGTGAGCTTGTCACCTACACCCGCCACTGTGGGGAGAGGGGCTGGTTCGCCCTTGATGTAAGGAGGAGGGCGATCCGTGGCGTTCCTAGGCGGCCCCAGTCCCCTCCCCCGCCGTACAGCCCTGATGTGGAGCTGGAGGAGGAGTACGAGGAAGGTGACCTCAAGTAAGGCAGCAGATTCCCGTTGAAAAAGGACAGTCCCCGTTGCGACCAACAGTGTTTTGTGGTAGCTTGTTGGTTACTGAAGTGCCCGTTCCTGTTGGGACTGATGTTGTCAACGTTTCATACCCCTTAACCCCTGCATGAATAATCATGAACAAGGCCGAGAACTTGCAGGCCACCCAATAAATTTTGGGCTTGTAAATAATGCCCCAATTGCCTTCCCGCAACTGCCAATCTCCGGAGAGGCTGGTTGGAGGAAGGACCCGCAGCAGAGCAGGCTGGGGTCCGGTCATCATCAGAACCGGTGACCATCCTCCGGCTCAGGGGTCCCCTTGGACGTGGGGCCTCTGAAAGACTGCCGGATGCAAAGCACCGTACCCGTTCCCGCTTGGGTAGCCTGGCCAGGTTCCTGTTTCCGGACTGGGGAAAAGGGGTGCTGCCCATTTCTTAGGGATAGCATCAAGGTGCAGGTTGCTTGGGTGGGAAAGCGGAAGGACATGGACTCGTTCTCTGTTATTAATAAAAATGTTCCCGTTAGTAACAGTTTAAGTAATGTGCCTCCTGTGAGGGAAGATTTGACAAAGAAATGCATACTGTTTACAAAATGTTGATTGTTTGTTTACTTTTACAGAAAAATAAAACTGGTGATGGACGGGCAGCCCGCGGACGGTCTGCATTAAACCAAGGGGGAATGTGACACCCTGGACTATCCAGGTCATCCCAGGTAGTCACACACACAACATCACACCCCTTCCAGTTAGGTAACAGCAGTCAAACACAGAAAACCTTGTCACCACCCTCCAGGTTTGATGTCCACACCAGGGGGAGGTGGAGCGAGGAGGTTGGATCCACCCACCGAGGAGTTCACAGGCCTGGAGGCGGGAACCTAGAGAGTCAAGTTCAGTTAGACAAAAGTCTAGTTCTGACAGTGAACGAGGGAGGTTGTGTCCAGAAGCATACCTGTGCTCAGGCCTGCCCAAGACTACTCCGGTGGCTGGGTTGGAGCCCAGCCACCCATGGCAAGGAGGCAGACGGAAGTGGCCGCCTGCAGGAGACCGTGAATACGACCGGTGGAACCGTAAGGGACCGGGACAGAGTAGTGGCCTGCTGGAACCGAACCGGGGAACCAACTGGATACCGGAGCACCAGGCAGGGTACTCAGACCCTGAACTAGGCTATAAGCCACCACCATAGTCAAATCAACTGATTGCGGTCTGGACCTCAGGGGTTCATTCCCACCCAAGTCCCGATTGAAGGCAATAGCCCAACCCATCCGGATAAGTGCCACCGCCAAAGGCCAGAGATCCAAAGGGCCAGCGTCTGCAGGCAAACGGGCTCCTATGACACTTATACACCAGGGAGCGGACTACCGGTGCCCAGGCACAGGAGTTAAGATACACATACACAGGTGCAGGAGAAAGGCGGACATTGCCAACCTAACTGGAAAAGGTGCAGCCGGCTGCAGGCCCCATTCATTACTCTGTTTGGTTTACCAGCGACTCCAATGTCTTGTATCAGAGTGAGTACACCAGTGCCATCAGGCACCGCACCGCGCTGCACCGCAATACTGCACCCTGCACCCCGGCCCTCGCCAACCGGGCCCCGGGACCAACATCCCCTACCCACGGAGGGGTCAACACCTAGCTGCGCCACTACACTGTTCCCGGGAGTCCCCGTACCTTCACCGCAGCGGTGGTGTCCACAATCACCACAACCCGTGGGTGGCGTCACGAACTATAATTCCAAAACCCAAACACCCGCATCCACCGCGCGTAGCGCCAACCAACCACCCCCCTTTGCAGAGCGGCGTGACCCCCGGGTCCGTGAGAGGCTCGAGCCACCACCCGTATAACACGAGCACGGACCCGAGCGGCTCGGCGGTCGCAGCCGAGACCGCGGGGCAGTACAGAAGCAACATGATTAGTATCACCAAACATCACAGACGCACCAAAGAGAGGCAGTTCCAACCATCACAATAGGGGTGAGTTAATTGTTTGAACAATTATAGCAGGGTCATTTTCACATTGATAATTTTGTGCAGCCCCCGAAGGTTGGTAGAAATTTCCAAATGGCCCTTGGCAGAAAAAAGGTTCCCCACCCCTGGTCTATGTGCTGAATCCCTCCACATCTGATACCTAGAAATAGTCCTGACCTACATTAATCTTTGTACAACGCCTCTGCTTGAGTCCTCACTACCTTTCTTCTCTTTAAACATCTTGACCATCTAGTAGGATCATTACTCAGCATCAATCATCAATCACCAGCTTCCCTGGGTTTTATAAGAGACTTTTCCCTATTTCTCTGGTACTTAGTAGTAAGGTCCTTTTGGTCCCTGATCCATGCAAAGGGACTCATTTTCACTGAGCAAAAATATAAACACAATACTTTTGTTTTTGATCTAATTTCTCATGAGCTGAACACAAATTTGTCTAAATCTGCATATTACAGCGGTTGCGGCATTCAAAGCAAGTGCGCATGTCACGCCACTTCCGGGGTCCTGCTCGTTGTGTGCTCCAGGCATGTGTGCACTCGCTGGGGGGAAGTGCATCATCCATTACTAATTAGAGATGTGGGTATATAGTGGGGGTACGGCGGTAAGTGGCACATCTGCTTTCCCTTGCCCCGCTGAAGAAGCTGACGAGATATGTGCGTTCGGGACCTTGGACTGCATCCCTTCCACTGGCTGCTGGCAACGTGTACCTCCTTTCACAATGTGTAACTGATATCTCTGAACATTTGATCCGATTCAATCATGGATGTATACTTTATTCCTTCTTTGTATACCCATTTATGCTATGCTCTGTGTAGTGGCCACTAGTGGACATAATAGATCATTTGATCATTGATAGTGCTATGCAGAGATTTTGTGAGGTGCATGTTGCCTGTCATACTGTGGGAGTGATTGGTTGAGCCCTCCTCCTGTACCCATGTAATTTTTGTATCACACATGTTTTGGACGGTGCGTCCACTATTTATTAGTCTGTACGTAATTTTTAAAAAATAAACTTTATATATGTTCATGAATTCTGGGAGAGCCTGTAACGGGGTGCCAGGGGTGCCTCGGGGGTTGTAGTCGTGGCCCCTTTTTCTGTCAGGCTTACCCCTGGCTCTGCCGTCACTATCGGGACAGGAGATGACTTGGTGGGGCAGAGTGTGGTGGTGCAGATATCGCCGTCAGATGTACAAACACTTTGCAGACGTAGGTCGGTTGAACCAGTAGGCATGTTTATTGTACACTTCTTCCAAACACAGAGGCAATAAACAGATGACTTCACAACGCTTGCTGGGGAAAAACCTTTTCTGGACGTCTCCTCTAGTGGGGATGTGCCCGGCTACTCTACTTCGCCTAGGCTCCCACTCCGGCTAACACAGACTGGACCCACACCAATACTGCTTCACACTTGAGGAAACTTCTTCTTTCTTTTCTGTTGCTTTCCTGTTCACCCAGCTCCCACACTCTGCCCCTTCTGCTTCTTCTCTCCCGTCCCGGACTCGACTGCCTTCAACACACACTCCCTTTCCCCCTAAGCTGCCGACTCCTCCTCCCTCCTGTACAGTTTCTATGGGGACAGCCGTCCCACCCGGCCACTAGGGGAACCCACTAAAACAGTAAAACATTTTTATTAAATAACATCAATTTTTAACAACTCTCAGGGGAACACTGCACCTCCTTGTAAGGGATCTGCCCACCCCTTACATTCCTCCCCTCTTTCTGCCTAAGCCTCCCGGCAAGGCATGAACCTAAAAAAAAAACACATTTTAGCAGCAAAGTCATTTTTATAAAAACTCTAAACAGGTTCACATCAAGGCACACTCAAGGGGTGCACGAGTCTGGCGCCCGGAGTCCCTCCTGGGAGCTCCCGGTCTTAGTAGATAGTGTGCCCGGAGACCTTCAGCAGGCACTCCCGGTCTTTGCAGGTCTTCTGCCCGGAGGTTTTCACAACACTCCCGGTCTTGGTAGATAGGAGCACAAAACAACAAAGTCTTCTTTAACAACACAGAGGGAGCCCCTGGCTCAGTCCAGCATCAGGCTCCTTCCGGGCTCGTAGCTTGAACAGATTGCAAACTGTGGAACTTTCCCGGCTCTTTAACAATGCGGGAATTCAACACGAACATGTCCATTACCTCCGGTCATTACGGGTCACTCGGGATGGTAAGCGCGCTGCCATTCGGCCCGCTGAGCCCTCACATAATCAGAAAGGGACTGACCTGGCAAGCGGCGCAGCCTCCGGAACGGTTCGTAGTTGACGGGTGGTTCTGGTGCCTCTGTCTCCGGTTTTGCTTCCTCAACCCCCGACGGGGGTGACGGGGTCGCTGAACGGGACGACGGAGGACTGCCCACGACAATCACCGGGTGTGTGACCAGATTCTGGTGAATTGCCAACACCGCCGGCGTTCCCTTCTCGGGGTCAGCACCCAGTCCTGTCTTGACTTCGGGCGATACCGCCAGCGTGGTTCTCGGCCGGGAGATATCAGCCAGCACCAGTCTCGGTTGAGTGCATCTCCGGTATTGGCATTCCTCCCATTCGATTTCCTGTTGCCACTGTGCGGCCTCTTGTGTAGTGGGCATCCGGGTCACTCCTACGGCAAATAGGCCCCGGCATCCCACTTCTCTCCGGAACTTCACCTTTTCTCCCGGGTACAGCGTATGAAGGCATTGTGGTAAGCCCTCAGTGTCCAGGTTAACCCGGTTGTAGAAGAAATGGTCTCCGGTCTCACCGGTCGCAGCATCCCAGGTAGTGACCCAGGTTACTTTTGTAGACCGCTCCGGTCCTTCTGGCACAGCCGGTAAAGCAAGGGCAAGTCCTTCCGTGTCCGCAGTCTGCTTCGGGCGTCCTCTGCCCAGGCTGGTTGCTACCAGCGCGCCCACTGCAGCATGCTGTTTTCTCGGAGTCTCCATTTTGCTCGGAGTCAGTCTCTGCGTTGGCGTTTCTTGCAATAGCTCCGGGGACAGTGGAGATACTGGGGAAGGTGGAGGCGGGTCTTCTTTTCCCGCTCTTGGGTATACTCCACCCCCAGTCTCACACATCACATCAACCCGGCCAAGGCGGCTCTTCTTTTTTTTCTGTACCGCCGCCCTCTTCACGTATCTTCATCAGCATCCTGGGGCCAGCACCTCCCCTCTTTGAGCAGCGCACTCCGCACTTCTTTTTCTTCACCGGCCAGCCCCAGGCTCTTCTTTTGGCGCCAATTCTTCGCGCGCTCACTGTGTCCATAAAGACGGCGGCCATCTTGCCACCATCTTGTGCCCGGTCCAACGCCTCAGGCACCACTTGATCTTCCCACCATGCGATCGGGACCCGTCGCCAATAATCCGGATCCTGCCGACTACGCCACATGTAACGGGGTGCCAGGGGTGCCACGGGGGTTGTAGTCGTGGCCCCTTTTTCTGTCAGGCTTACCCCTGGCTCCGCCGTCACTATCGGGACAGGAGATGACTTGGTGGGGCAGAGTGTGGTGGTGCAGATATCGCCGTCAGATGTACAAACACTTTGCAGACGTAGGTCGGTTGAACCAGTAGGCATGTTTATTGTATACTTCTTCCAAACACAGAGGCAATAAACAGATGACTTCACAACGCTTGCTGGGGAAAAACCTTTTCTGGACGTCTCCTCTAGTGGGGATGTGCCCGGCTACTCTACTTCGCCTAGGCTCCCACTCCGGCTAACACAGACTGGACCCACACCAATACTGCTTCACACTTGAGGAAACTTCTTCTTTCTTTTCTGTTGCTTTCCTGTTCACCCAGCTCCCACACTCTGCCCCTTCTGCTTCTTCTCTCCCGTCCCGGACTCGACTGCCTTCAACACACACTCCCTTTCCCCCTAAGCTGCCGGCTCCTCCTCCCTCCTGTACAGTTTCTATGGGGACAGCCGTCCCACCCGGCCACTAGGGGAACCCACTAAAACAGTAAAACATTTTTATTAAATAACATCAATTTTTAACAACTCTCAGGGGAACACTGCACCTCCTTGTAAGGGATCTGCCCACCCCTTACAAGCCCGTCCAGGAGAATCAAGGACGAACTAGCAGGCCGAGATGTTCCTATATCCTTGGATGACCTGGTATTCCTGGCTATCTGGATCGACCTCAGGTTACAAGAACACTCTAGAGAGATGAGCCGATTATGTCTTGCTCCAACCTTCCAGAGACTCATAGTGCCACAGTCCGCTGTTCGGGCTGCTTCTTCTGAACCCATGCAAGTGGATCGTGTGACCTTAGCAAAGCATTGCCAGGAAGACCATTGTACCGAGGGAAGGTGCATCTACTGCAGAATTTCTAAACACCAGATCCTTTCCTGTCCTGTGAAGCTGGGAAACTCCCAAGCCTAGGGTCCGTTAGAGAGGCTACCCTGGGTGAGAGCAAGTCCTCTCCACCCCTGTTGTTTGTATCCATATCCTGTGGCAACATCCGATTCACTGAGTTGACCTATCTGGACTCTGGTTCCGCCGGAAACTTTGTGCAACAGGCCGTGGTGGATCGGTATCAGATTCCTATCCAGCAACTTCAGGCTCCCCTAGTGGTGTCGTCCCTTGATGGAAAACCCTTACCTGATGCATTCCAATTCATCACTGAGCAAGGGTAGCTTCGGGTAGGAATGCTGCACACTGAGAAGATCGCTTTCTACATGCTACCAGGCCAGTCACATCCACTGTTAGGCTATGTGCGCACGTTGCGTACAGTCACTGCAGAAATTTCTGCAGCGATCTGAAGAGCACACGTGCGCTTCAAATCGCTGCAGAAAATGTCCGTAGTGAAAAAAAAAAAGCCGATTTCATGCACTCTGACTGCAGCTCCTGCCATAGACAGAGCAGGGGCTGCCGGCAAAGCGCACGGAAGAAGTGACATGTCACTTCTTAGAACGCGCGCTTCGGGCAGCAGCCGAAGCGCTGCGCTCTAAGACGCCACGTGCGCACGGCCCCTACACAATCTCCATAGATTATGCAGGGGACGCAGGACGCATGCAGTTACGCTGCGATACAAAGCGCAGCGTAACTGCATGTGTGGCGCCCTGGACAAGCCAGGGGCCACAGATAACAACACACACACACCCCCAGCAGTTCACAGTAGACATCCCCAAAGTGACCTGCTTTCCTCCTCGGGCTCAGCCAGACACACCAGGTGGGCGGAGTCAGGAGATGGAGACGCCCACCCAGGAGTTTGGCTGGCTGAGGCAAGAAACAAGCCCAGTCAAGTTCAGGCAGAGGAAGAGAGAGGAGGTCTGCAGAGAGGCAGACATAGCCAGGGGCCTAGGTTGGAGCCTAGGGCCCTCGTACAGAAAGTCAGGCAGACGGTAGTGGCCGTCTGCAGGGAGCCGGGGAGACAGTTGGTGGAACCATAGGTAGCCGGGGCTGGGCGGTGGCCCACCGGTACTGAACCGGGGAGCCAGCTAGAAACCGGAACGCAGGAGGAGTGTGCACAGAGGTGAAAGAAAGGACTTACACCACCAAACTGGGTCAGGGGGAAACAACAACCGCAGCCGTCTGTGGGACCCGTCCATCCAGCCGTGTGTTTTACTGAAAACTGTGTCATCATCATTACCGGCTGAGTGAGTACCACCGTGCCGTGCGGCACCGCGCTGCCCCCGCGACCCTGCACCTCACCAGGCCCCGTAACTCGCCTGCTACCCATCCACCTACCTCACCGGGACAACCAACCCCCTACCCACGGAGGAGAGAACTAACATCTAGCTGCTCCATACCATCACTCCCGGGATACCCGTCCAGAGCAGCGGTGGTGTTCCAATCTCACCACAACCGTGGGTGGCGTCACGGACAATCTCCCTTACCAAATCCCCTTTTACTGTGGAGCCTGGGATCACAGACCGGGTCACGCCACCGTGATACCCACAGAAGTGACCCCGTGGCCCGGATCTGAGTACCCCTGATCCACGGGCGACACACATGTAATTACGCAACGTGCACACATAGCCTTACTGTGCCTGGTTTGGCTTCAAATGCATGAGCCTGTCTTGGACTGGAGGTCTGGTGAGGTGCTCATTTGGGGTCAGTCCTGTCATGAGAGATGTCTCTTTCCTATCCATCTTCCCCAATCACCCCCGACACCATCAAATCTTCCTGGTTTGCCACCCACTTATTGTTAATATACTGACGTCTTCGACAAGAAGGAAGCAGGGAAATTATCACCACATAGGCCGTATGATTGTCCTATTGACCTGCTTCCGGGATTGTCACCTCCTTATGGTCTAATCTGTCCTCTGTCCCAGGCGGAGACACTAGCCATGTCCGAGTATATTGTGCCGCCCCGTGGAGGTGTGCCGCCCCGCTCGCAGCAGCCAAGCTGCTCGGATCCGGACCTTCTGTGGGTGACTCCTGGGTCTCCGGACCCAGAGGTCTCGTGGTCACTTCGATCAAAAAGAGGGTTTGTAGTGGTGGATGTAGGACGTATATGTACGGGCTGAGCCGTATTAAGTTTGTGATGCCACCCACGGTATGTGGTGAGGTTGGACACCACCGCTGTAGTGATGGGGCACCCGGGGGAGATGTTATGCAGCAAGTTGTTAACCCCTCCGTGGGCAGGGATGGTGGCCCCGGGATCCGTTGGGGATTGGTGCAGGGAGATGGGTGACCGCAGGTTGCTGGTGTACTCACTATTGAAGGAAACACACGAGTCTCTGGTAAACCAAGGTGATGGTGGTCGGTGCCCGCAGCTGGCTGCG
This sequence comes from Anomaloglossus baeobatrachus, assembly GCF_048569485.1. Taxonomy (NCBI): domain Eukaryota; kingdom Metazoa; phylum Chordata; class Amphibia; order Anura; family Aromobatidae; genus Anomaloglossus; species Anomaloglossus baeobatrachus. Next base: position 205,733,303 of record NC_134356.1, read on the forward strand.
TTCTGGTCCCCCACCCGGCTGGTGGTCTCTGTCTTTCTCCTGCACCTTTTTGTAATGGTGGACTGCCTGTGCTTGCAACTTCAGGAGTCCGCTCCCAGCTGGATGTGGCCTAAGGAGCCCTTGCCTGCAGACGCTGGCCCGTGGGATCTCTGAGCCCTGGCGGTGGCCTTCTTTCCCCCTCGGTGGGCTGTTGTCTTCAATTGGGACTTTGGGTGGGACAGGACCTCTAGTCCTGGCCTCAATCGGTGAATTAACCAGTTCCAGTAGCTTCTGGATTTGGCTTCAGGGTCCAAGTACCCCCCTGTGTGCTCCGGTTTCCGAGTCGGTTCCCCGGGTCGGTACCGGCGGGCTACAACCCTGTCCTGGTCCACCTTGGTTCCACCGAGCCGTCTTCCCGGCTCCTGCAGACGGAGACCGCCGTCTGTCTCCTAACCAAAGGCATCAGGGCTCCTACCCTGGCGCCGTTTAATTTGGGTTATTGGCCTCTGCTGGAGCTGCACACAGCTCCAGCCCACAATCCTCTCCAACTTGAACTCTAACACTGTACTGTTTACTTTCCCCGCCTCGGGCTGTCTAGACTCCTTGGTGGGCGTCTTCCAACCGCCTGGTTCCGCCCCCTGGTGTGTCCATCTAGCCCTGAGGGGGGTGACTAGGGTTTTAAAGGTTGGCTGATGTCACCTGAGAGGGAAGGTGTTGTGTAGGAGCCTATTTGTGACTACCTGGCCTGGCCAGGGCGTCACACTCCCCCTTGGTTAATCACAGACCGTCCGCGGGCTGTCCGACCACCACCGGTTTATTTTGTTTAACTGAAAAAGATAACAGTTTTGGAAAAGCATATACAAGTATAATAACATATTTACACAGTACGAATATTTTGGTTTTCTTCCCTTAACGGGAGGCAGGTTACTTAAACGTTGCATAAAACACATTTGTATTAACGGGACGGGACTGGGTCCTTTTCACCTTAGCCCACCCAAACAAACCTCGCCCTGGTGCCGCCGCTAAACATTGGTGCGCACCCCTTTTCCCCAGTCTAGGAAATGGGTTTGGGTCCGGGTGTTGCCCATACGGGCCAGGAAATAAGTTCCTTACCCGGCAGTCTCTCTCAGAGGCCCCACGTCCAGGGAACCCCTGACCTGGAGGGTAGTCACCGGTTTCCATGGTGACGGGACCTCGGCCTACTCTGCCACAGGCCCTTCCTCCAACCAGCCTCTCCGGAGACTGCGGCATGATGAAAAGGGTGGTCTGGGGCTATTTACAAGGCCCAATAGTTTTTGGGTTGGCCTGCAAGTTCTCCGCCATGTCCCTTTATGTTAAAGGCAGTAAAACAACGGGGAACATCAACAGGGTCCCAACGGGGACTTTGCTTTTGGTAGCCGGGAACCACTACCACTTTAATACTCTTCTTCTTTAAACAGCAATTGCTTAGTGCAGCTGCCGTTGCTGCCGCTCCCAGTACGGGGCACGGGCTTCGTGCTCCCCTTCCTGCCCAGGAGCCAGGCTCACTCGGATGCCCCCGGCGCTGGCTACGACCTGACTCACATTCTGCCGTGGGCCCCACTGCTCAGTGGCCTGCTCTTCCTCTCTGCACGGGCACTCCTGCTGCTCCACAGTCGGGACTGAGTACTTGGGAGTGACTAGCGTCTCTGCTGCGGTCGACTTCTGGGCGAGGATCGCCTCCGTTGCGGCCATGCTCGGGGCCGGGTGAGATGTCATCAGCGGTGCGACCGGGATGGAAGCAGAGTCGGGTGCCAGGATGGTGACAAAGGTAAGACCCAGGGGTCCCAGGTCTGGGCCCCCTCCCACAGACGCTGCGGGCTCCGCTACCGGTGACAGGGGTAACGGGTCGGTCGGGGCGTTAGTCACGGGCATGGGCAGTGAGGGAGGTGGTGTGGTGGATGGCAGCAGGCCAGGCCCCTCAGCCTGGCAGGCTGGTTCCTGGGGAACATAGGTGCATGGGTCACTGTTAACCTGCTCCTCTGAGACCACCGCCAAATTCACATGCCCGAACGATTGCGACCAGGCCCCTCATCTCCGACGTCCACTCTGCCAACATGGAGTGGACTTTGGCCTGGAACTTCTGGCACATCTTGCAGCTGGATTCAGGAACATGTGTCTGCAGAGTCCTAGCGTCCCTGCACTTATCAGCCGCGGTTGCATCAGCTCTTCCGGCTTCTCCTCCTTGGTCTTTTTCTGGCACTCCTCCTTTAGGCCGGTAAGTTTCGTTTTGCGACTTCTGGCCTTGCTTTCCGGCCGTGTTTCCAGGGGGCGGGGCTTCGGCTTTCGCCCCCTTTTCTCGGGGAAGAAGACTTTGGGCGGGAATCTTCGCGCCCAAAAATGGCGGCAAGATGGCGGTTTCTGAAATCTCTGCAACGGATCACCGCTGACTTCAATACAAGGCGCACTTCCACAAGTTAAGTGGATGGATATCGATCCTGTTCATGATGCCAGAAATCGAGGTGTGCCGCCCCGCTCGCAGCAGCCAAGCTGCTCAGATCCGGACCTTCTGTGGGTGGCTCGAGGGTCTCCGGACCCATGGGTCTCGTGGTCACTTCGATCAAAAAGGGGGTTTGTAGTGATGGATGTAGGACGTATATGTACGGGCTGAGCCGTATTACGTTTGTGACGCCACCCACGGTATGTGGTGAGGTTGGACACCACCGCTGCAGTGACGGGGCACCCGGGGGAGATGTTATGCAGCAAGTTGTTAACCCCTCCGTGGGCAGGGATGGTGGCCCCGGGACCCGTTGGGGATTGGTGCAGGGAGATGGGCGACCGCAGGGTGCTGTGTACTCACTATTGAAGGAAACACACAAGTCTCTGGTAAACCAAGGTGATGGTGGCGGTGCCCGCAGCCGGCTGCGTTCTGGTCCCCCACCCGGCTGGTGGTCTCTGTCTTTCTCCTGCACCTTTTTGTAATGGTGGACTGCCTGTGCTTGCAACTTCAGGAGTCCGCTCCCGGCTGGATGTAGCCTAAGGAGCCCTTGCCTGCAGACGCTGGCCCGTGGGATCTCTGAGCCCTGGCGGTGGCCTTCTATCCCCTTGGCCCCTCGGTGGGCTGTTGTCTTCAATCGGGACTTTGGGTGGGACAGGACCTCTAGTCCTGGCGTCAGTCGGTGAATTAACCAGTTCCAGTAGCTTCAGGACTTGGCTTCAGGGTCCAAGTACCCCCCTGTGTGCTCCGGTTTCCGAGTCGGTTCCCCGGGTCGGTACCGGCGGGCTACAACCCTGTGCCAGTCCACCTTGGTTCCACCGAGCCGTCTTCACGGCTCCTGCAGACGGAGATCGCCATCTGTCTCCTAGCCAAAGGCACCAGGGCTTCTACCCTGGTGCCGTTCAATTTGGGTTATTCGCCTCTGCTGGAGCTGCACACAGCTCCAGCCCACACTCCTCTCCAACTTGAACTCTAACACTGTACTGTTTACTTTCCCCGCCCCGGGCTGTCTAGACTCCTTGGTGGGCATCTTCCAACCGCCTGGTTCTGCCCCCTGGTGTGTCCATCTAGCCCTGAGGGGGGTGACTAGGGTTTTAAAGGTTGGCTGATGTCACGTGAGAGGGAAGGTGTTGTGTAGGGGCCTATTTGTGACTACCTGGCCAGGGCATCACACCAGCAGCCGGCGCTGCTCGGGTCCGGGCCTTCAGGGGAGGTGGTGTGGCACCCTGGGCAAGCCAGGTCGTCACAGGTACTACACCAACACACCCTTCACCCCGGCTAGGCACACCGAAGTCAAACACAAATCCTTGTTGCCTCCCTCCAGGGGCTGATGTCCACACCAGGGGGTGGGCCAGGCGGTTGGTCCCACCCACCGAGGAGTTCACAGTCCTGGAGGCGGTAAAAGAGTAGAGTTGAGTTAGGGAGAGTGAAGTGGTAGGAGAGGAGACTGACCGTGTCCGGGTGTGTGGCCCGGGCACCCAGCAAGGTTGGCAGACGGTGGTGACCGTCTGCAGGAGAGGCTGATTGGAGTGAACCGTACGGACCGGGGACGGGCGGTGGCCCGCCGGTACCGGATCGGGGAGTGAAGAGAAGCCAGCACCATTCGGCAGGGCCTACGGACCCCGACCAGGCTAGGAGTCGCCGTAAAACCGGGCAAATCCGTTAGCGAAGGGAACCTCCGGGGTTTCCCAGCAGTCAAGACCCGATTGAAGGCAACAGCTCACACCGTAGAGGGAAACACAGTCACCGCCAAGGCTACTGTTCCCAGGGCCAGAGCCTGCAGGCAAAAGGGGCTCCCTCAGCATCCATCTAAGCTGGGGAGCGGGTTACCAGTGGGAAGCCATTGGAACCGTAAACACAACACAGGTGCAGGGAAAGGCAGTCACCATCAACCTGCCGGGAGGAGAACAACCGCAGCCGCCTGTGGGACCCGTCCATCCAGCCATTTGTTTGACCAGAGACTCTGTGTGAATTACTGGCTGAGTGAGTACCACCGTGCCGTGCGGCACAGCGCTGCCCCCGCGACCCTGCACCTCACCAGGCCCCGTCACCCGCCTGCCACCCCCAAACCCTCACCGGGGCCCCAGGACAACCAACCCTCCTACCCACGGAGGGGAGAAACAACATCCAAGCTGCTCCCTGTCATCGCTCCCGGGATCCCCGTCCAGAGCAGCGGTGGTGTCACAACCTCACCACAACCGTGGGTGGCGTCACAAACAATATCCCTAAACCAAACTACCCCCTTTCACTCACGGGCGAGGAACGCCGCTCGAGTCCCCGGGATCCGGCCCATCGCTCGAGCCACCGAGCAGCAGCAGCAGTAGCAGCCGGACCCGAGCAGTGGGTGAGCGCAGCGTCCCCTCCTCTGCCCGCGACAGTGGCTCGAGGGTCTCTGGACCCTGGGGGACTCATGGACATGCCGAATAAATGGGGGGACATAGATGTACGGGCTGGGCCATAGTAAGTTTGTGACGCCACCCACGGTATGTGGTGAGGTGAGACACCACCATTGCTGTTGTAGGGCAACTGGGGAAGATGTTGTGCAGCAAGTTATTAACCCCTCCGTGGGCAGGGATGGTGGCCCCGGGACCCAGTGACTCAGTGCAGGTGGCGGGTGACCCCAGGGGGTGTTGGTGTACTCAATGTTAGTAAAACACACAAGTCTCTGGTAAACCAAGGTGATGGAGGCCGGTGCCACGGCCGGTTGCGTTCAGGGTCCCCCACCCGGCTGGTGGTCTCTATCCTTTTCCTGCACTGTTTGTGTAAGGTGGACTTTCCTAGTGTGAAACTCAGGAGTCCGCTCCCGGCTGGATATGGCCAAAGGAGCCATGACTGCAGGCGCTGGGCCATGGGATCTATGGGCCCTGGCGGTGACCTCTTATCCCTAATCGGTGGGCTGTTATCTTCTATGAGGGACTTTGGGTGGGACAGGACCTCTAGTCCTGGCCTCAATCGGTTAATTAACCAGTCCGCTTCGTTCCGGTTTCTGGCTTCAGGATCCGAGTACCCCCCTTTGTGCTACGGTTTCTGGGTCTGTTCCCCGTGTCGGTACCGTCGGGCTTCAACCCTGTTCTGGTCCACCTCGGTTCCACCGAGCCGTCTTCCCGTATCCTGCTGACGGAGACCACAGTCTGCCTCCTAGCCAGTGGCACCAGGGCTCCTACCCTGGTACCGTTCAACTTGAATTTCACTGCTGGAGCTACCTCTAGCTCCAGCCCACACGCCTCTCCACTTGAACGCCAAAACTGAACTACTGCTTAACTGCTGTTTTTCCGCCCCGGGCTGTCTAGACCCCTGGGTGGGCGTGTTCCAACCACCTGATCACGCCCACTGGTGTGTCTATCTTTCCCTAAGGGGGGGTGACTAGGGTTTCTGGTTGGCTGTGTGTTGCCAAATGAGGGAAGGTGTTATGCAGGGGCCTAACTGTGACTACCTGGTTTTGGCCAGGGCGTCACATTCCCCCTTGGTTAAACACAGACCGTCCGTGGGCTGTCCGACCACCACCGTTTATTTTAACTGGAAAAAGGGGATAAAACGAGTAAAACATTTTACAATTATAATAACATATTTACAATAAGCAAGCTTTGTTTTCTTCTCTTACGGGAGGCAATTTTCTTAAACGTTACATATTTATAAAACAACCGGGACGGGACGGACCGGGTCCTTCTCACCTCACCCACCCAAAACAACCTGCCCCCTGGTGCCACCGCTAACCACTGGCACGCACCCCTTGCCCAAGTCCAGGGTAGGTCCGGGTGTTGCCCGAACGGGTCAGGTAAAAAGTTCCTTACCCAGCAGTTCTTTACAGGGACCCCACGTCCAGGGGACGTCACCGGTTTTGTTGGTGACAGGGCCTCGGCCGACTCTACCGCAGGCCCGTCCTCCAGTCAGCCTCTCCAGAGACTGCGGCTTGGTGAGAAGGTAGGTCGGGGGCTACACTGTTAACTCCGCTGCTGGAACAGCCTCCTCTGGCAACTGTCCCACAGACCACCACAGGGCAGCACGGATCCCCAATGCCACCATCATTCACGGGTGGCACTGTCCATAAAGACCCCATCTTCCACTGCCTGCAGTGCGAGTACGATTGCTCCTCCAGACCGGACTCCATTAACGGTAACTGTCCTCACTCCAACACAACTTCTTGCCGTCCTCCACCAGGGGCTCCGACCCCTGATGGCGCCCACTGAGGCTCCGACCGCAGTGGCGTTCAACAAGTCAGGCAGGGCCCGGCTCCTTCCACCCGGCATACCGGATGGCGCCCCACGGAACATGGGGGCGTTCAACAAAGTATGACGGGAATGCAGGGACGGGACCTTTAAAACTTCAACTTGAAAACATTAACTTTGAAACTCAGGGGTTAATTCTTTGCGGAGTACGGCTCCAGGCATATCAGTGAGGGCGGGATAGTCTGCGTGGCTTTATCCTGATACGACACAGCTGGGGTGGCCCGCCTTTCATGGGCCAACACCACGGCGACCATCCTCCGGATCTCCGCCTTCCAGTCGAGCACCTGCTGCAATGATACACAGAATCTCGCCAACTCCTGCTCCAGCCAGGTGGCGGTCCCTGGAGGCAGCCGCTCTGAGCTCTGCTCCTCCGCATCAAAGGCCACTCCGCCTCTACCCCTTCTGAGCCTCGCCACTCCGGTGGCTGGGGCCGCTCCACCAGCCTCATTTGGCGACGACATTTCTACACTTTTCCCCCTCGGTCGTTTGCAGGCACTCTTTTCTGCAGCCTGCTAGTTCGTTTTGCGACTTCCGGCTCACTTTCCGGCCGCGTTCCAAGGGGGCGGGGCTTTGGCTTTTGCGCCCTTTTCTCGGGGAAGAAGACACCCGGCTGCAGTTTCTGGTAAACCAAGGTGATGGAGGCCGGTGCCACGGCCGGTTGCATTCAGGGTCCCCCACCCGGCTGGTGGTCTCTATCCTTTTCCTGCACTGTTTGTGTAAGGTGGACTTTCCTAGTGTGAAACTCAGGAGTCCGCTCCCGGCTGGATATGGCCTAAGGAGCCGTGCCCGCAGACGCTGGGCCGTGGGATCTATGGGCCCTGGCGGTGACCTCTTATCCCTAATCGGTGGGCTGTTGTCTTCTATGAGGGACTTTGGGTGGGACAGGACCTCTAGTCCTGGCCTCAATCAGTTAATTAACCAGTCTCCTTGGTTCCGGTTTCTGGCTTCAGGATCCTAGTACCCCCCTTTGTGCTACGGTTTCCGGGTCAGTTCCCCGTGTCGGTACCGGCGGGCTACAACCCTGTTCCGGTCCAACTTGGTTCCACCGAGCCATCTTCCCGTCTCCTGCTGACGGAGACCCCCGTCTGCTTCCTAGCCAGTGGCACCAGCTGGGTGGGTGTGTTCCAACCGCCTTGTCACGCCCAGTGGTGTGTTTATCTTTCCCTAAGGGGGGGGTGACTAGGGTTTCTGGTTGGCTGTGTGTTGCCTAATGAGGGAAGGTGTTATGCAGGGGCCTAACTGTGACTACCTGGTTTTGGCCAGGGCGTCACAATATCAAGGAAAATTTGGCAAGATTTATCCAGAAGTCCTCCTCTCCGGCCAGGGCTGGGTTTTTCTTCGTAAAGAAATGAGATGGCTCTCTCCGGCCATGTATAGACTATAGAGGTCTCAATCAAATTACGATCAAGAATAAATATCTGTTGAGACTTATACGGGAATTGTTCAACCGTACGCGAGGTTCCACAATCTTATCAAAACTTGACCTGCATGAAGCATATAATCTTGTCCGTATATGGTCTGAGAATGAATGGAAAACCGCCTTCAACACCCACGAAAATCACTACAGGTATCAAGTAATGTCATTTGGACTCAGCAATGCTCCTGTGGCCTTCCAAGAGTTTGTAAACAATATTTTCCGGGACTTGCTCTACTTATGTGTGGTCGTGTACCTGGATGGCTTCCTGATGTTCTTCCCCGACTTGTCAACACACAGGAGAAATGTTAACCAGGTCCTGCAGAGACTGATGTAGAACTTAAGCAGGCCTTCTCATCAGCAGCGGCACTGCATAGACCAGGAAACAATAAACAATTCGTAGAAGTGGATGATTCTTCCACTGGGGCCAGTGCGGTTCTCACTCAGAAATCTACAGGTAGGATGGTAACCTGCTGCTTCTTTTCCAAGGCCTTTTCTGCCCCTGAGAACAACTACTTGATTCGACACCGAAAATTGTTGGCAATTAAGATAGCTCTGTAGGATTGGCATTACCTACTAGAGGGGGCTGTGCATCCCATTGTCATCTACACAGACTGCAAGAACTAGGCTTACTTGCAGTCTGCTCAGGGGCTGAATCCTCGCCAAGCCCGGTGATCACTGTTCTTTCCCCGCTTCAACTTTGTTCTTCTCTTCCCTCCAGCTGAAACGAACATCAAGGTGGACACGCTCTCCAGGCCCTTTTCATCTGCTGACCAAAAGGAGGAACCTCAACACATCATTGAGCCCTCCAAAATGCTCACAGTAGCTCCGGTAAGTTTGGCTCAAGTCAAACCCGGAAAGACTTTGTTGCTGAAGTGGAGAGGATATTAGTGTTGCAGCGCAGTCACTCCTCTAAGCTTGCAGATCACGCCAGGCAAAAGAAGACAAGTCTTCTTGTGCCGCCCCTGCAGTGGATCTAACCGCTTGGATCCGTGTGCTTGCTTGGGGCTCGAGGGTCTCCGTACCCAGGCGCTTGGGGCCACTCTAAATGTAAAGGGGGGAGTTATTTACAGGGGAGTTATAGTTTGTGACGCCACACATGATGTACGGTAATGAGGGGATACCACCGCTGCCGTTGGGAGTACCCGGGGTGATGGAGGGGGGCAGCAAGGTGTCGTTGCCCTCCACGAGTAGGGGAAGGCCCCGGGACTCGGTGGGATGCCGTGAGATGCAGGGATCACTCTGGTCACTCAGGTCACTCAGTCAATAAGCAGACGCTGACAACCGGGTAAACCAAATCTCGGGGTATCGCTGCTGCTTGAGGGGAGCTCGTCCGGGTCCCGTCCCCTGCAGTGTTGCCTGGTGATCCGTGACCTGCCTCCTGGCACTAAGTTTAACTGCAACGTAGTGGTCCAGTAGTCTGAAACTTGCCGGGCCCCGCTCCCCACATTCTCATGACGCGGCATTACTGTTGGCCAACCCTGCGCAAAGACATTGTATTTTGAACACACCCCTATCACGTGACAAAAGGGACGTCATCCCTGGAAGCAGCCCATACAGTCTAGCACTACCCTGAGCACAGTGTGACCACTGGTGAGGTTTGCGCGCTCACGAGATTATGGGCGCGTACTTGCTGATAACAATCACAGCCCCGCCCATAATCACTTGCCTACGCACACATCACCAGCGGTCACACTGCTCAGTCCCGTGAGACTGGCACTGAGCATGCGCAGGGATGGCTGGAGCAGTGGGCGGTGCATGAGCTATGGAAAGGAGCGTTGGGGGCGGCATACAGGACCAGGAGGCAGAATAACGGATGCCAGAGAGCCCGCCCCCGTGTCACATTTACAGTATCTGAATACAAAAAGGTACCACTTTATAAAGTCTTTATTTTGGTCTCACATGGGGCACAATAATAACAGGGACCTTTCTAGAATGCAGCCCAGGAGCTGCAGAGGGGGAAGCTTTTAGGTTTTGGGCGAAATTTCTGCTGACAGGTTCCCTTTAAGCCCACTTTACACGCTGCGATATCGGTATCAATATCGCTAGCGAGCATACCAGCCCCCATCTGTTGTGCGTCACGGGCAAATCGCTGCCCGTGGTGCACAATATCGCTTACACCCGTCACACAGACTTACCTTCCCTGCAACGTCGCTGTGGCCGGCAAACCGCCTCCTTTCTAAGGAGTTCCTTGTTCCTGCGGTGTCACACATAGCGATGTGTGCTGCCGCAGGAACGACGAACAACATCGTACCTGCAGCAGCAACGATATTTGGGAAAGGAACAACGCGTCAACGATCAACGATAAGGTGAGTAATTTTGATCGTTAAGGTCGTTCCTGCATTTCACACGCAACGACGTCGCTAACGAGGCCGGATGTGCGTCACGAAATCCGTGACCCCAACGACATCTCGTTAGCGATGTCGTTGCGTGTAAAGCAGCCTTTACACTTACCTGTGCTGTCAGCCATCTGGCTCGATGGCCTTCATGATTAACCTCCCGGTGTCCTCCAGTTGCTCTGGCATCAGGGTAGTAGTGGCCAGATTTTCCAAATTGGCTCACTTCACTCTTTTGTCCTGTCTTGCTTCTGCTTGTGTGCTCGCAAAGCAGTTCGTCCAGCATGTCTTCCACTTGCATGGTCTACTCCTCCACATAGTTTCTGATAGATCCGTCTAGTTCACATCTAGCTTCTTTCGGGCCATCTGCAAGCTGCTGAATGTCATCCTGAACTTCTCTTCAGCCTCAGTCCAACAGTCAAATGAAGGAGGTCAATCAAATTCTGATGAATTTCCTGCGGCACTTTATTAATGCACACCATACAGATTGGGTCAAGCTTTTACCTTGGGATGACAATCATGTGAGTGAGTCTTCCACAAATTCTCCATTCTACTTTGTACATGGGCAACAGCCCAATATTCCTTTCCCAAGTTGGGTCCTTGCTTTATCGGTCCCTTCGATGTTCTCCATCAGATTAATGCTCTATCCTACAAGTTGAAGCTTACAGCCTCCCTATGTATCCCCAATTCTTTCCACTTGTCTCTCCTCAAGCTTGTCATCCACATCAAGAATCCTCATACCCTGCCTTCACCAGTCAGCTTGGAGGACATATTTGAGGTAAAAAAACCATCCTGGATCTGAAAAAGGTGAAAGGTAAAACCTTTTTGCTAGTGGATTAGATGGGTTTTGGCCTTGAGAGCTCATGGGAGCCCAAGTAGAATAGTAATGCTCCTCTTCTCAAGAGATTCCTTTTGGGCTTGGAAAGGAGGGGGTCTAAAGGGTGCTTTACACGCTGCAACATTGCTAGCATTTTCTGGCGATGTCGAGCTCGATAGCACCCATCCCCATTGTACGGCTGATATGTGGTGATCGCTACCATAGCGAACATTATCGCTACGGCAGCGTCACACGCACATACCTGCTCTGCGACGTTACAGCAGCGTCACTGAACCGCCGCCCAATAGAAAATGAGGGGAGGAGATGAGTGGCCGGAACATGCCACCCACCTCCTTCTTTCCTCCTTTTCCGGGGGACAGCGGTAAGGTAGTGGTTGTGGCTCCTGCAGTGTCACACACAGCGATGTGTGATGCCGCAGAAGCGACAAACTACATCGCTACTGAGCAGAAAATGATATTTTGTTTTAGAATGACCTCTCCATGACCACCGATTTTTCCCTCTTTTGCGATCGTTTACGGTCGCTCAGAGGTGTCACACGCTGCGATCTCGCTAACGAGGCCGGATGTGTGTCACAACCACCGTGAACCCGGCGATATCTCATTAGCGATGTCGCAGCATGTAAAGCACCCTTAAGGGGGGTACTGTAACGCCGGTGTCCCCGCACTGTCCTGCTTCCTCTTCCCAGCAGGAACGCCGGTGCACCTATCATGCCTGCTGCTCTGCAATGGTGTCTGCTCCTGTCTCCGGCTTCTGGGGCCTGTGCACGTTGAACAGGAGTCCCACTAATGCACTTATTGTGTCGCGGGCAGAGGAGGGGACGCTGCGCTCACCCACTGCTCGGGTCCGGCTGCTGCTGCTCGGTGGTGGCTCGAGCGGTGGGCCGGATCCCGGGGACTCGAGCGGCGCTCCTCACCCGTGAGTGAAAAGGGGAATGATTTTGGGGATTTATTGTTCGTGACGCCACCCACGGTTGTGGTGAAGTTGGGACACCACTGCTGCTCTGAACGGGGATCCCGGGAGCGATGACAGGGAGCAGCTTGGATGTTGGTTCTCCCCTCCGTGGGTAGGGGGGGTTGGTTGTCCCGGGGCCCTTTGAGGGTTTGGGAATGGCAGGCGGGTTACCGGGCCTGGTGAGGTGCAGGGTCGCGGGGGCAGCGCTGTGCCACACGGCACGGTGGTACTCACTCAGCCAGTAATCCACACAGAGTCTCTGGTCAAACAAACGGCTGGATGGATGGGTCCCACAGGCGGCTGCAGTTGTTCTCCTCCCGGCAGGTTGATGGTGACTGCCTTTCCCTGCACCTGTGTAGTGTGTACGGTTCCAATGGGTTCCCACCGGTAACCCGCTCCCCAGCTTGGATGGAGGCTGAGGGAGCCCCTTTTGCCCGCAGGCTCTGGCCCTGAGAACTGTAGCCTTGGCGGTGACTGTGTTTCCCTTCACGGTTTGAGCTGTCGCCTTCTATCGGGACTTGACTGCTGGGAAACCCAGGAGGTTCCCTTCGCTAACGGATTTGACAAATTGAACGGCGACTCCAAGCCTTGTCGGGGTCCGTAAGCCCTGCCGGATGGTGCTGGCTTCTCTTTGTTCACCGGTCCGGTACCGCCGGGCCACCGCCCGTCCACGGTCCTTACGGCTCACTCTAATCGGCCTCTCCTGCAGACGGTCACCACCGTCTGCCAACCTTGCTGTACTGTCCGGGCCACACACCCGGACCACCTTCAGACTGCTCCACTACCACTTCACTTCCTCACTCCTCAAACTTCAAAACTCATCTCTTTCCTTTTCCCGCCTCCAGGACTGTGAACTCCTCGGTGGGCGGGACCAACCGCCTGGCCCACCCCCTGGTGTGGACATCAGCCCCTGGAGGAAGGCAACAAGGATTTTGTGTTTGGCTTCGGTGTGCCTAACCGGGGTGTGGGGAGTGTTGGTGTTGTTCTGTGATGACCTGGCTTGTCCAGGGCGCCACAATTGCGCACACGCGCAACTTCCCTTTCTTAAAGGACCAGCGTACTTTGACCCGGAAGTGCTGAAAGCCCATGAATATTTAAGGCATCCTTCCCTTATGGGAGATGCGTGAACAATGTGGCCTTACTGCTAGAGATGCACTTGCTAGTTCTCAGGTCCCGTTCCCTGTATTCTGTGTCTGTTACCTGTGTGTGACGCCCTGTACCCCCAGGGGTCACAGTACAGTAACACACACACACCCTCCCCTGGTTAGGTGACACCAGTCAAACAAAATCCTTGTTGCCTCCCTCCAGGGTCTGATGTCCACACCAGGTGGGGCGGAGCCAGGCGGTTGGCCCCTCCCACCGAGGAGTTCACAGGCCTGGAGCTGAAAAAGTAGGGCGTTAGAGTTGGAGTTGAGGAGTAGAGAGAGGGAGTGTGAGGAGTAAAAACTGTGTGTGTCTGGGTTGGAGCCCAGGCACAATCAGCAAGGTCGGCAGACGGTGGTGGTCGTCTGCAGGAGTTGGTGGAGGTCAGCGGAACCGTAGGACCGGGGTCGGACGATGGCCCGCCGATACCGAACCGGGGAGCAGATTGAAACCAAGCACCAAGGCAGGGTACTCAGACCCCCACTAGGCTCGGAGCCACCGTAAAGGTCAAATTCTCTGATTGCGGTCTGGACCTCAGGGGTTCATTCCAACCAAGTCCCGTCAGAAGGCAACAGCTCAACCCGTCCGGATAAGAGCCACCGCCAAGGGCCAGAGATCCAAGGGCCAGCGCCTGCGAGCAACCGGGCTCGCTCGACACGTACACGCCGGGGAGCGGATTACCCGTGGGAAGTCATAGGAGTCAAATACACATAAACAGGTGCAGGAAACGACAGCCACCATCAACCCGTCCGGGAAGAGTGAGAACACCGCAGCTGGCTGTGGGCCCCGTCCATCCAGCCGTTTGGTTTACCAGAGACTCTGTCCTTTGTGTCTGAGTGAGTACAACAGTGCCATCCGGCACCGCACTGCACCACAACATTGCACCTGCGCCCACAATGCCTCCCCGCATCCGGCCCCTGCACCTGCACCTATACCTCCACCCCCAACCGGGCCCCGGGACCAACAGCCCCTACCCACGGAGGGGTCAACACCTTAGCTGCTCTCCGCCATCGCTCCCGGGATCCCCCGTCACCAGCAGCGGTGGTGCCCACTGTCACCACAACCCGTGGGTGGCGTCACGACCGACATCCCCAAATACCCACCAACAACTTTCCCCTTTTCACTCGTGGGCGAGGAGGCGCTGCTCGAGCCCCGGGTCCGGCCCCGTGCTCGAGCCACCGAGGAGCAGAAGCACCGGACCCGAGCGCCAGCGATTCCCAGGCTAGCGCGTTCCCAACCCCTTCTGCCCGCGACATGTGCCTTCTAACCCATAACTGTGTTCTAGTACCTGCTGTACCTGCCTGAAATGGCCATGCATCTGGAAGTCTGAAGAATGGAGGCCTCACTGCACAATTTGTAGGACTTTACACGTTTTCACTGGACAACCCCTTTATCTACAGGATAAGTGATAATTTATTGGTTGGTGGATGTCCAAACACTGGGACTTGCACCGATCAACAGATTGGGAAATTTTTATCCTATTGGAGTAGTTCTAACCCAGTTAGAAGTAGGCTGGATGCCTGACTGCTGCTACATTTATTCTCTATAGGGCTGCAGGAATAAGCTGAGCACAGCACTAAGCAGTCCCATCGGGAATAATTCGAGCTACCACTCCATTTTAAAGGACATTCAATTACCCCGTTCTGTAGATTGGTACGCGTCCTAGAGTTAAGACCCCCCCCTCCGCCGATGTATATTTTACCACTGGATTATAAATCCGGATACCAACAAAGTGAAGGAGAATTCTGAAGTTTCGTGCACGTTTAGTATTTTCTCCTTGCAGATTTGGTACAGAAAATAATCTACAGCATGTCAATTCTTTCAGAGTTTCTGCAGTGTTTTTTTCAAACATTGACTTCAATTTGGAGAAACTAATGTAAAAACGCACGTTGTGCTTTTTTTTTTTTTTGGCAAGAGATGCAGAAACAGTGCAGAAATTTCTGCGATCAAATAATCAATGGGTAACTTACCCTTATCCAAGCTGTACACTGACTACTTTACATGTATCAAAGTGTGTTATCTTTAGTGCTGTCCCATGAAAAAATATAATAAAATATTTACAAAAATGTGAGGGGTGTACTTACTTTTGTGATATGCTAAAACTTCACTTACTTTTGTGATATGCTAATGTCGCGGGCGAAGGAGGGGACGCTGCGCTCTCCCACTGCTCGGGTCCGGCTGCCGCTGCTGCTGCGGCTGCTACTGCTCGGTGGTGGCTCGAGTGGTGGGCCGGATCCTGGGGACTCGAGCGGCGCTCCTCGCCCGTGAGTGAAAAGGGGGATGGATTTTGATTGTGTGGGTTTTGATTATTGTCCGTGACGCCACCCACGGTTGTGGTGATATTGGTGACACCACCGCTGCTCTGGACGGGGATCCCGGGAGCGTTGACAGGGAGCAGCTTTGTTGTTAGTTCTCCCCTCCGTGGGTAGGGGGTTGGTTGTCCCGGGGCCCGGTGATGGGGTAGGGATGGATTGCAGGCAGGTTACAGGGCCTGGTGAGGTGCAGGGTCGCGGGGGCAGCGCTGTGCCGCACGGCACGGTGGTACTCACTCAGCCCAATGATGAGGACACAGTTCTCGGTAAAACACACGGCTGGATGGACGGATCCCACAGACGGCTGCGGTGTTGTTTTCTCCCGGCAGGTTGGTGGTGACTGCCTTTCCCTGCACCTAAGTAGTTTGTACGGTTCCAATGGGGTCCCACCGGTAACCCGCTCCCCGGCTTGGATGTGGGCCGGAGGAGCCCTTTTTGCCCGCAGGCTCTGGCCCTGGGAAACAGTTGCCTTGGCGGTGGCGGTGTCTCCCTCACTTGGTTGGACTGTTGCCTTCTGTCGGGACTTGGTCGCTGGGAAACCCAGGAGGTTCCCTTCACTAACGAATTCGGCAAATTCACGGCGACTCCTAGCCTTGCCGGGGTCCGTAAGCTCCTGCCAGATGGTGCTGGCTTCTCTTTGCGTACCGGTCCGGTACCGCCGGGCCACCACCCGTCCACGGTCCTTACGGTAGACTCCAATCGGCCACTCCTGCAGACGGTCACCACCGTCTGCCAACCTTGCTGATCTGTCCGGGCCACACACCCGGACCAACTTCAGGCTGCTCAACTACCACTTCCTTCCACTTTCACTTCTCAAACTCTATCTGCCTGGTTTTCCCGCCTCCAGAACTGTGAACTCCTCGGTGGGCGGGACCAACCGCCTGGCCCACCCCCTGGTGTGGACATCAGCCCCTGGAGGAAGGCAACAAGGGTTTGTGTCTAACTTCGGTGTGCCTGACCGGGAGTGTGGGGTGTGTGGGTGTCGTTCCCTGTGGCCCCTGGCTTGTCCAGGGCGCCACACTAAAACTTCCCAGGACAGGTGGCTGCAGGTCGGGTCCCGTCCTTCTCTGCTCTTATTCACATTGATGTCACATACTAGAGTAGTGCCGTCCCCACTAATAACACCTTGTCACTTTGTGATGGCTTTTAGGATTTTTATCAAATAGTGTTAACCAAGCGCCCCTTGTTCTTTACATATACTACTACAAGTGTATTTCAATACATTAGAATATCTTCAAAAAGTTAATTTATTTCAGTAATTCAATACAAAAAGGGAAACATATTATATAGAGTCATTACACAGAGAGTGATCTATTTCAAGTGAAGTGTTTATCTCTGCTAATGTTGATGATAATGGCTTAAAGCCAATGAAAACCCAAAAGTGATTATCTCAGAAAATTAGAATAATTACCACAAAATACTTGCAAAGCCTTCCTAAGCATTTAAAATGGTCCCTTAGGGTACCTTCACACTTAGCGATGCAGCAGCGATCCGACCAGCGATCTGACCTGGTCAGGATCGCTGCTGCATCGCTACATGGTCGCTGGTGAGCTGTCAAACAGGCAGATCTCACCAGCGACCAGTGAACAGCCCCCAGCCAGCAGCGACGTGCAAGCGACGCTGCGCTTGCACGGAGCCGCCGTCTGGAAGCTGCGGAGACTGGTAACTAAGGTAAACATCGGGTATGGTTACCCGATGTTTACATTAGTTACCAGTGTGAGCAGGGAGCAGGGAGCCGCGCACACTGAGCGCTGGCTCCTTGCTCTCCTAGCTACAGTACACATCGGGTTAATTAACTCGATGTGTAATGCAGCTACATGTGCAGAGAGCAGGGAGCCGCGCACACTGCTTAGCGCTGGCTCCTTGCTCTCCTAGCTGCTGTACACATCGGGTTAATTAACCCGATGTGTACAGCAGCTACATGTGCAGAGAGCCGGAGCCGGCAGCACAGGCAGCGTGAGAGCTGCAGAGGCTGGTAACTAAGGTAAATATCGGGTAACCACCTTGGTTACCCGATGTTTATCTTGGATACAGCTTACCTCAGCTGTCAGACGCCGGCTCCTGCTCCCTGCTCGCTTCATTTGTCGCTCTCTTGCTGTCACACACAGCGATCTGTGTGTCACAGCAGGAGAGCGGCTTTGAAGAAAACGAACCAGGGCTGTGTGTAACGAGCAGCGATCTCGCAGCAGGGGCCAGATCGCTGCTCAGTGTCACACACAGCGAGATCGCTAATGAGGTCACTGCTGCGTCACAAAAAGCGTGACTCAGCAGCGATCTCGGCAGCGAGCTCGCTGTGTGTGAAGCACCCCTAAGTCTGGTTCAGTAGGCTACACAATCATGGGAAGACTGCTGACTTGACAGATGTCCAGAAGGCAGTCATTGACACACTCCACAAGGAGGGTAAGCCACAAAAGGGTCATTGCTAAAGAAGCTGGCTGTTCATAGAGTGCTGTATCCAAGCATATTAATGGAAAGTTGAGTGGAAGGAAAAAGTGTCGTAGAAAAAGGTGCACAAGCAACCGGGATAACCGCAGCCTTGATAGGATTGTTAAGAAAAGGCCATTCAAAAATGTGGGAGAGATTCACAAGGAGTGGACTGCTGCTGGAGTCAGTGCTTCAAGAGCCACTACACACAGACGTATCCAGGACATGAGCTACAAGTGTCACATTCTTGTGTTAGGCCACTCATGACCAATAGACAATGCCCGAAGCGTCTTTCCTGGGCCGAGGAGAGAAAGATCTGGACTGTTGCTCAGTGGTCCCAGATGTTGTTTTCAGATGAAATTAGATTTTGCATTTCATTTGAAAATCGTGATCCCAGAGTCTGGAGGAAGAGTGGAGAGGCCACAATCCAAGCTGTGTGAGGTCTAGTGTGAGGTTTCCACAATCAGTGATGGTTTGGGGAGCCATGTCATCTGCTGGTGTAGGTCCACTGTGTTTTATCAATACCAAAGTCAGTGCAGCCGTCTACCAGGAAATTTTAGAGCACTTCATGCTTCTCTCTGCCTACAAGCTTTTTGGAGATGGAAATTTCATTTTCCAGCAGGACTTAGCACCTGTCTCCACCCTGCCAAAAGTACCAATACCTGGATTACTAACCACAGTATCACTGTGCTTGATTGGCCAGCAAACTCGCCTGACCTAAACCCCATAGAGAATCTATGAGAGACATAAGACCTAACAATGCAGACGAGCTGAAGGCTACTATCAAAGCAATCTGGGCTCCTGTACCGACCCGAGCCGCTCGGATCCGGGCTTGTTGGTGGGTGGCTTGAGCGCCTCCGAAACCGGGGTCACTTTTCTCTGAAAGGGGATGCTGGCGCTTTTTGTGGGGGTTAGGTAGGTGCACGGCCGGAGCCGCGCTTGAGTTTGTGACGCCACCCACGGGCTGTGGTGAAGATAGACACCACTGCTGCAGTTACGGGGCACCCGGGGGAGATGGTAGTGCAGCAAAATGTTAACCCCTCCGTGGGTAGGGATGATGGCCCCGGGACCCGTTGGGGATAGCTGGGCGGTGCAGAGTGATGTGCGAAGCCGGAGGGCACTGTTGTTCTCACGATTAGTAACACACACGAGTCTCTGGTAAACCAAGATGATGTTGGTCGGTGCCCGCAGCCGGCTGCGTCTGGTCCCTCACCCGGTTCGATGGTCTTTGCCTTTCTCCTGCACCGTGTTGTGTAGCTTTAGACTGCCTGCGCTTCAGCGACGGGAGTCTGCTCCCCGGCTTTGTGTATGTCGGGAGAGCCTGTTTGCCCGCAGACGCTGGCCCGTGGGATCTCTCTGCCTGTGCGGTGGCTTTCTATCCCCCTCGGTGGGCTGTTGTCTTCAGTCGGGACTTGGGTGGGAAAGGACCTATATTCCAGACTGCAATCAGTTAATTAACTCAGTCCAGTGGATTCTGCACCTCGTTTCAGGGTCTGAGTACCCCCTTGTGTGCTCCGGTTTCCGAGTTGGTTCCCCAGGTCGGTACCGGCGGGCCACTACCCTGTTCCAGTCCACCACGGTTCCACCAAGCCATCTTCCCGGCTCCTGCAGGCAGAGGCTTCCGTATGCCTCCTAGCCAAAGGTGCCCGGGCTCCAACCCCAGCACCTGTCAGACTGCTGCAGACCTGGGCACAGGCCTGCTTCCACTCTCTTTCACTCCTGTCACTAATCTGACTGCCACTGATCTCACTGAGTTTCCTGCCTCAGGCCCTCTGAACTTCTCGGTGGGCGTGGCCAACTGCCTGGCTCCGCCCCCTGTTGTGTTCATCAAGCACTGAGGGAGGTGACTAGGGTTTTTGTGTTTGGCTGATGACTCCTATTTAGGGGACCGGTGTTATGCGGGGCACTAGATGTGACTACCTGGCTAGTCAAGGGCGTCACACTTCCATAACACCTCAGCAGTGCTACAGGCTGATCGCCTCCATGCCACACCACATTGATGCAGTAATTCATGCAAAAGGAGCCACGACCAAGTATTGAGGCATTTACTGTACAGACTTTTCAGTAGGCGCCAACATTTCAAGTTTAAAATATTTTTTTCTGTTGGTCTTATATAATATTCTAATTTTCTGAGGCAATGAATAGGGATGATCGAATACCAAAATATCCGACTCCGCGGATATCTGACGAATTAGTCTCCGCTATTCGACTATTCGTGAATATTCGATGTACAATGTAAGTCTAATGGAAACTCGATTAACTTCACATCGGACCTGTCGGTGACCTGTGGTGACTGAGGAAAAGGCTGAAATGGATGGGAAAAGGCAGAAACAGTATGGGCACAGCCTGTAGAAGGTGCCTGACTGCATTTCTGGTGTCTTGGAATAACGTGGTCAGAGCAGCAGGTGGCGGTTACGTAGTCGCCAGAACAGCTCTCAAACCAAAATAAAAGAGGGGAAATTGCTAAGAAACAGTTTCTAGTGCCTAATGACTGTAATAAAACGTCAAATCAAGCCAAAAAAAAATTGGTAGGATTTGCAACAGTCCATAACATGCCAATGAGATAAAGGTGTTACGGCCTGGCCTATCAGGTCGTCACAAGGGTGCGGTGCAATCTGCCCTTCTTGATGGTACCCGCTCCTCCTTGGTTACGGCTCATGTCCCTTTGGTGTTGCTAAGAACAGGTGTACACAAATCCTGAGGAACACTCTGCACTAAACCCACCAGACACCCATTGGGCAGCCTGAGGGGAATAGGGCCGCCCAGATGGAGGGATGGAGAAAGAGGGCCAGAAGTGTCAGGAGTACGAGAGGAGTAGGAGTGGAGAGAAGTGCCATTGAGCAGTGACAGGAAAGGTCACGCTGCGGAGCTGGGCTCCTGTAACAGTCCAAGGTGCCAGACGTTGGTCTGGACTGCAAGGAGCTGGAACCCCGGTCGCAGGGGGTAGTGGCAGGGGGCACGCTGCTGCCACAGAGGGCAGACCGGCGGTCTTGTGCTACAACCGGGCAGGGGCCATGGCACGACGGGGTGCGTGGACCCTAGGCTGGAAAGTAGCTGCATGCAGCCCAGTAATTCACCCGACGGGAATGGAATCTTCACGAACCACTTTCAACCGCTCCAAAATCAGGGTACTAGCGCACTGAGAGGGATAGGACTTCCCAAAATCGTCCAGAAAAATCCCAAGCGTGAACTCTGAGAGCAAGCTCACCCTGCTAGCCACACAGGTGAGCCAGACCCGAGTAGTTATGGGCGAAAGGGATCCACCAAGTGTAAACATGGTGCCAAGGGACAAGGCTTCAGACCAACCAGCAACGCCGAAAGGGCACGGACGCAACGTAATTGGACTAAGGTTCCAGGACGTTCAAGACTTTGGTTTACCTGGTGTCAGTGTCAGCATCTCTGGACTGTGTGAGTACGTTGTGCCCCTTTGCTCCCAATGGGTTCTCAGCCTTCCATCACCGAGCCCCGGCACACCTTCCCCTGCCCACGGAGGGGTTAACATCAATAGCTGCCATTCTATCGCTCCCGGGCGCTCCCCTCTCCCCTGAACGCAGCAGCTGTGGTATCCCAATTATTACCACGAACCGTGGGTGGCGTCACGAACTTTGTTCAATCCACCCTTTCCACCCCCCTTTTTATTTTCGAGAGGCCGCGCGACCCCACCTCGGGTCCGGAGACCCCTCGAGCCATTGCGGATCCGGATCCGAGCAGCCCATCGGCTGTCATGGGGCGGCACAAAGGCCTTTGGTCATTCCAAGGCTGCACCAAGGAGCCTCATTACTACAGACTCCAGCTTGGCAGGAATTAGACACAGATTTACTATACAACTAAATTAAGAAACAAATAGTGAGAAAAATAGACCTCTATTTTACAGACCCCGGTGTAGAAAATGTGCGATATTATCAGCCATTGTGAAAATAATGAAAGACTGGAAGTTGTGACAGATTTATTTGTGAAGCCCTGGCGCCGCCAGGTGGTCACAAAAGAACACTGCACCCCACATAACATCTTCCTACACGAGGTTCCATCAGCCACAAAATCCTAGCCACCCTCCTCAGGGTAGGAAGGACACACCAGTGGGCAGGACTAGGCGGATTGGGAGTGCCCACCTAGGGGTCTGAGGATCTGGGGGCGGGAATACGCCAGTTTAAGTTTACGTTTTAAGTCTAGCCTAGTGGAGGAGGAGTGAAGTGACAGTGGCAGACTGTAGTGGGGTTGGAGTTGAAGTCTGTGCTTAGTGAAGGGTAGCCAAGGTAGTGGCCCTGGTCTACTGGCTAGGTGGCAAGCAGAGGACCATGTCCAAAGGCGATGGGAGCCCGGTCGTGGGAGATCCAGAGTGGACCGGGACAGGGTTGGAGCCCGCTGGTACCGACAACGGAGATCCGGTGCGGAACCGTGCACAGGCGGGGTACCTGGACCCTAGTTATAAGACGGTTGCAAGCCCCTTCTCTGATTAACCAGGCCGGGAGCAAGGTTCCAGACATTGGTCCAAAGTGTTAGCCCAGATAGAGCGAAACGGCAGCCCACCGCGGGGAATAGGGTATCCGCAAACACCCACTGAAATCTCAAGGGTCAGTTTTCGTGGGCATGACTCCCAACCACAAGAGCACTGGGAGTGGACTTTCCCATTCCATACGGGTATGTCCAAAACTGAGAAAGTCACAGAGTGCCGGAGGAAGGGACACCAGTACACCAGCCAGGTGTGGGACCCGAGTACACCCAGACGCGGCAACCAACCACTGACACCTTGGTTTACCAACAGACTTGTGTGCAATTATTCAACAGTGAGTACACCAATATTCCCCGGTCCGGCGCGCCACCTCCGGCCTACATCACCGTCCCGTGTTCTGGACACTGAGCCCTGGGGCATCCACCCCTACCCACGGAGGGGTTAAACAACCAGCTGCCACTCCATCGCCCCCGGGTTCTTTCTAACAGCAGCGGTGGTACTCCATATTACCACACACTGTGGGTGGCGTCACGAAGTATCCACAGCAATCCCCGTTCATATACGTCCTTTTTTTATTTGAGTGTCCGCGCGACCCCCGGGTCCGGAAAACCTCTTGAACCACTGCGGATCCGGATCCGAGCAGTCCGTCTGCTGACGTGGGGGTGGCACATATCCAGTGGGGAAATGTCTGTCCGGTCAGTAAGATAACGGTGACACTGATGCAGCGTCTCTACCAGGGTTGCCATTAAAGGCCACTTCACACACAGCGACATCGCTAGCGATGTTGCTGGTGAAAGCACCCGTCCCCGTCGCTTTTGCGTCACGTTCAAATCACTGCCCGTGGCGCACAACATCGCTAACACCCATCACACGTACTTACCTGCCAAGCGACGTCGCTGTGGCCGGCTAACCGTCTCCTTTCTAAGTGTGTGGTTCGTGCGGCGTCACAGCGCCATCACTAAGCGGCCGACCAATAGAAGCGGAGGGGTGGAGATGAGCGGCCGTAACATCTCGCCCACCTCCTATCTTCCTCATTGGCAGCGGCTGCAGGTACGATGTTGTTCCTCGTTCCTGAGGTGTCACACATAGCGATGTGTGCTGCCGCAGGAACGACGAACAACATCGTACCTGCAGCAGCAACGATATTAGAGATTAGAACGACGAGTCAAAGATCAATGATATGGTGAGTATTTTTGATTGTTAATGGTCGTTCCTGCGTTTCACACGCAACGACGTTGCTAACGAGGCCAGATGTGCGTCACGAATTCCGTGACCCCAACGGCATTTCGTTAGCGATGTCGTTGCATGTAAAGCCCCCTTAAGGCATTACAACCATGACTGGTGTACCAGCACCGGTGAAGAGGGGGGGCCCTGCCGTGCCCGGGGTAATTACTTAGCGTTATTAAGCCCCGGCCAGGCCCCGCTCTTCATTGGGGCCCAGTCACAGCTGCATCATAAAGGCCCAGCAATGTCGCTTCAGCCACTGCACACACTGTGGAATTGCATGGAAAGCCCTTCTAGGGCATCGCTTGCAAATTAGCCATGTGGCCGAAGCAAGGTGAGTGAAACAGATCAGGGAGGCGGTGCGTCATCTCATGGTCCACCATAATGAGGTCATCACTCTGCAACCTCATCACAGTGCTGTGGACAACACGGAGGTGGCGAGGACACGGCATCCAGCGGGGAATAGTAAGCACTCATTGAGCTGAAGATTCCCGAGGGTGCTGGGGGGCCCATCCAGCTGAAATGCAACGCAGCTCAGAGTAAACACCGTGCAAAATGAGAGTTGGGGAGGGTGAGTAAAATATTTTTTTTTCTTTTTTGTGAATGACATATATACTAGGAAGGGGACAATAAACCAGGATGGAGACATACATACCAAAAGGGGCCCAGGATGGGGACATACATACCGGGAGGGAATATATATTCCAGGAAGGGGACATATATACCAGGTCGATATTATACAGAGGGGCAATGTGTGTGTGTGTGAGAATATATATATATATATATATATATATATACATATATAAAGAGGGGCAGCTTGTGTGGGGGATAGTATACAAAGAGGCAGCGTATTTGAGAGATTTTATACAGAGTGGCAATGTCTGGGGGGATATTATTGAGGGGCAGTGTGTAGGGGGATATTATACAGAGGAGCAGTGTGTGTGTGGGGATACTATACCTAAGACCAGTATGTGTGTGTAAATATTATACACAGGAGTAGTGTGTATGGTGGATATTATATACAGGAGCAGTCAGTATGTGTGGGGGGATATTATACAGAGGAGCAGTGTGTGTGTGTGGGGGGATATTAAAAAGAGGAGCAGTGAGTGTGGGGGGATATTATACAGAGGAGCAGTATGTGGAGGATATAATACAGAGGAGCAGTGTGTGTGGGGGATATTATACAAAGAAGCAGTGTGTGTGGGGGGTTATTATAAAGAGGAGTGGTGTGTGGAGGAGATATTATACAGAGGAGCAGTGCGTGTGTGTGTGTGTGGGGATAATATACACAGGGGTATTGTGTGTATATTATACAGAGAGGCAGTGTGTGTGGGGGATAAAATACATGGCGCAGTATGCGAGAGATATTATCGAGAGAGGCAGCGGTGTAGAAGGTATATTATTAATTTTCTGAGGAAAAGACTTCATTTTCTGGAACAACTTCAAGGGTGCCAACACTTTTGGCCATGACTATGGTGGTGAGTGTGGAAGGTTTGAGGGGTGGAGACAGAGCTGGGGAAAAACCTGAGTTCTCATGGGGGCCCCAAAATTTTGCCAGTATAGGGCTCTGAAATTCCTAGTGGTGGCCCTGGTCTTTTCTATGTGAGTAGTTTTAAAAATAATTGGTAGGATATTGGGTTACATAATAAGTTTTGATCCTTTTTGTTGCATTTTTTAACATTTGTTTTTTCCTTTAGAACGTTTGCTGTACAGGCCAGACAATGTTATATTTTGAGAGATCAAACTTCAATATGTTATGGGTCGGGAAGGGGTTAAACAGGCAGTCCTGATGACATCATAGATGTAAGATGACATCACTATGGTATAGAATGTGCAGAATACTAGACCTGAGCCATATTTTCTCATTACGCCTGACAGCCGGAAGGGAACAAGTCCAGGTAGGAGGCTCCTCACCCAAGATCTCATCCATACATTGTGTAGCTGGGGGGTTAGTGGGGGACACAGAACACATCAATTACCCAAAATCTCTGTATGGGGAGTTCTCTGCTGAAATTGTCATGATGATTCTGTAATGGAGACGTCAGAGAAATCTTCAAGACCTGATTGTATGTAACATATGTACATCTGGTGCTCTGCTATGTCAGTGTAACCCCGGCCGTACAGAGATCACCCCATCTGGACAAACCTTCCTTAAATATAGATCTGAAGAATCCTTAGTAATTGGTTATTTTTCCTCCAATGACAAACACAGGCTTCAATAACAGCATATAGCCCAGGCTGGTTCAATTGGGAAATCCCAATTTTTAGTAGTTTTGCCATTAATGTTGTCAAAACAGCATTTTCGTAACATAAATTTACGTGCAAAATGCTATTCTTCTCTGTTGTCAGCTGTGTTGGTCTTGTCGGATCAGGGGATGACCTGGAACCTGCAGGTTATTGTAGTCAGGAATGGCAGAATGGACTCTTGTGTTTCCCTTTAGTTCATAGAGCAGCAGGTGATAGGGATTAAATAAAAGGGGCAAAATGTTACAAGTGTAACCGTCATTATAAGTTTTATTTCATAAATCAATAGATTACATGAAAATAAGCAACTTTGTAATAAATTGTAGAGAAATCTGCTTTATTTTCTCTTTATGAATTGATCTTTCACTCTCAAATTCATGGGTAAAATCTGTGTTTAGTGAAGACAAATTTTCCCATTAATGAGATAGGAGTGGACAGTTGGTGCTCATAAAGTTCTATGTGGAGAAGAGGGGAGGAGCTAGAGGACAAAGGAGGAGCTAGAGGCACAGGGAGGAGCTAGAGGCAGAGGGAGTCGCTAGAGGCAGAGGGATGAGCTAGACACAGACACAGACATGTTGCCAGTTCTCCTGAATCCCAGTTACAGGTCTCATGACATCACAAAGCACATGACATCACAGGTCACATGATATCATATGACATCACAATTGGTTCAGAATGTCCAAAATTTTAATCCTGGCCCATTTTGTGTCATTGTAGCTCGTCAGCTTGAAGAAGACAAGTCCAGGTATGAGGCTCCTCACTTATCGCTGAGGCCACATTCACACATTGTCTATCTGAGGGGAGATTGTGGTGAAGTTCAGAACTGCACTATTTACCCCTAAATAATCTCAACCCCCTGTGACATGTTCTCTTATAAAAATAATGATGTACTTTTCTTCTTGGTGTTGATGATAGGTTTGCGTCTCTCCGGGTGAGGTGGATATCTCAAGCCCTTGGGTCAGATGAGCAGTTCTACTTCATCATGGACAGATGAGGCTGGTGCCGCAGACTGGTCAAGAAGGAACAACCGAGACTGTAGTGACCGGACGGCCACAGGAGGAGAAGAACTAGAGCCACAGGACATGATCAGCAGAATCGAGGCAATATGATAAATGTGCAATCCAGAAGGCAGCGGGGAAGACTCCGCCATGAGGAGCCAGTGTAGCCGGGCTGAGATACACCAGCGATTCTACAGCAGGACTGGACCAGCGATGGAGGAAGTGCAATGTGGAACAGCAGTGCTGACTCACCGATATAGCAGAGCTGACTCAATGATATAGCAGAGCTGACTCACCGATATAGCAGAGCTGACTCACCGATATAGCAGAGCTGACTCACCGATATAGCAGAGCTGACTCAACGATATAGCAGAGCTGACTCAACAATATAGCAGAGCTGACTAAACGATATAGCAGAGCTGACTCACCGATATAGCAGAGCTGACTCAACGATATAGCAGAGCTGACTCACCGATATAGCAGAGCTGACTCACCGATATAGCAGAGCTGACTCACCGATATAGCAGAGCTGACTCAACGATATAGCAGAGCTGACTCAACAATATAGCAGAGCTGACTAAACGATATAGCAGAGCTGACTCACCGATATAGCAGAGCTGACTCAACGATATAGCAGAGCTGACTCACCGATATAGCAGAGCTGACTAAACGATATAGCAGAGCTGACTCACCGATATAGCAGAGCTGACTCAATAATATAGCAGAGCTGACGTTTTTCACAAGGTCCATGGATGATTCTGCCTTAGCAGATCTATAAGACCAGAGAAAGTAATTTCAGGAGGAAAAAGCCCAGCGCTGGAGCCAGGACAGGTGAGTAACAAAAGCTACTATAGTCACTATTATATGGAGCAGATATGTGGGGCTCCGGGGCCTGAGATCCCCAATGATTGCTCCAAAAATCTGCACTGTATATATGGTGATACTCATCACGCTGCAGTCATCATCACGTTTGGATTCCTTATTATTTTGCACCTATTCAAAAAATGTATCTGAAAATGAATACATATATATATACCGTACTTACTTTGTATTTATGTATGTAATGTGTCTAAAAAGATTTCTATAAATAACGTGTATATATTCCTGAAATGTGCTAATGTGTAACATGCGAGGTGTGCATGACTGAAGTGTATATATGTTTACTGTGTGTATATATTTTGTGGACATGTAGATATGTAATGTGTGTCTGTAATTATATGAGTCTGTACATACAATATGCATGTCTCTGAATATATAATATGTGTCTATATTTAATGTGCATGTGTCTGTATATATAATGTATATGTGTCTATATATATATATATATATATATATATATATATATATATATATATATAGATAGATAGATAGATAGATAGATATAATGTATATTTGTCTGTACATGTGCCTGTATATATATTATACGTGTCTGTACATATAATGTATATGTGTCTGTATATATATTATACGTGTCTGTACATATAATGTATATGTGCCTGTATATATAATATACATGTCTGTACATATAATGTATATGTGTTTGTATAAAAAATGTACAAGTGTTTGTATTTATAATGTATATTTGACTGTATATAATGTAAAAGTGTCCGGGAATGGCGGTAGGGAGAGAAGCACGGTGCCGGGCTGCAAGAAGAGACTGGGAGGGAGACTGCGAGCCGGACTGTGGCAGATCCCTGGTGGCCGCCAAGCGAGTAATGGACTGGGAAGCTCCTGGGGTCGGTGATCCTAAAGACAAGAAGAGACGCCATCCAGAAGAGTCAAGGAACCCCGATTCTGTGGAGAAGAAGAGACCCCCCTGCCCTGCAAGAAAAAGATTATTATTCTGTATATAATGTGCATGTCTGTATATATAATGTATATGTGTCTGTATATATAATGTACATGTCAGTATATATAATGTACATGTGTCTGTATATATAATGTATTTGTGTCTATATATATATATATATATATATATATATATATATATATATATAATGTATATTTGTCTGTACAAGTAATGTACATGTGTCTGTATATATAATATACGTGTCTGTACATATAATGTATATGTGTCTGTATAAAAAATGTACAAGTGTTTGTATTTATAATGTATATTTGACTGTATATAATGTAAAAGTGTCCAGGAATTGCGGTAGGGAGAGAAACATGGTGCCGGGCTGCAAGAAGAGACTGGGAGGGAGACTGCGAGCCGGACTGTGGCAGATCCCTGGTGACCGCCAAGCGAGTACTGGACTGGGAAGATCCTGGGGTCGGTGATCCTAAAGACAAGAAGAGACGCCATCCAGAAGAGTCAAGGACCCCCGATTCTGTGGAAGAAGAGACCCCCCTGCCCTGCAAGGAAAAGATTATTATTCTGTATAAAATGTGCATGTCTGTATATATAATGTATATGTGTCTGTATATATAATGTATATGTGTCTGTATATATAATGTACATGTCAGTATATATAATGTACATGTGTCTGTATATATAATGTATATGTGTCTTTATATATAATGTATATTTGTCTGTATATAATGTATATGTGTCTGTATATATAATGTATATGTGTCTGTACATATAATGTACATGTGTCTGTATATATAATATACGTGTCTGTACATATAATGTATATGTGTCTGTATAAAAAATGTACAAGTGTTTGTATTTATAATGTATATTTGACTGTATATAATGTAAAATAATGTAAAAGTGTCCAGGAATTGCGGTAGGGAGAGAAGCACGGTGCCGGGCTGCAAGAAGAGACTGGGAGGGAGACTGCGAGCCGGACTGTGGCAGATCCCTGGTGACCGCCAAGCGAGTACTGGACTGGGAAGCTCCTGGGGTCGGTGATCCTAAACACAAGAAGAGCCGCCATCCAGAAGAGTCAAGGAACCCCGATTCTGTGGAAGAAGAAGAGATCCCCCTGCCCTGCAAGGAAAAGATTATTATTCTGTATATAATGTGCATGTCTGTATATATAATGTATATGTGTCTGTATATATAATGTATATGTGTCTGTATATATAATGTACATGTCAGTATATATAATGTACATGTGTCTGTATATATGTGTCTTTATATATAATGTATATTTGTCTGTATATAATGTACATGTGTCTGTATATATAATGTATATGTGTCTGTATATATAATGTACATGTGTCTGTATATATGTGTCTTTATATATAATGTATATTTGTCTGTATATAATGTACATGTGTCTGTATATATAATGTATATGTGTCTGTATATATAATGTATATGTGTCTGTATAAAAAATGTACAAGTGTTTGTATTTATAATGTATATTTGACTGTATATAATGTAAAAGTGTCCAGGAATTGCGGTAGGGAGAGAAGCTCGGTGCCGGGCTGCAAGAAGAGACTGGGAGGGAGACTGCGAGCCGGACTGTGGCAGATCCCTGGTGACCGCCAAGCGAGTACTGGACTGGGAAGCTCCTGGGGTCGGTGATCCTAAACACAAGAAGAGCCGCCATCCAGAAGAGTCAAGGAACCCCGATTCTGTGGAGAAGAAGAGACCCCCCTGCCCTGCAAGGAAAAGATTATTATTCTGTATATAATGTGCATGTCTGTATATATAATGTATATGTGTCAGTATATATAATGTATATGTGTCTGTATATATAATGTATATGTGTCAGTATATATAATGTATATGTGTCTGTATATATAATGTATATGTGTCTGTATATATAATGTACATGTCAGTATATATAATGTACATGTGTCTGTATATATGTGTCTTTATATATAATGTATATTTGTCTGTATATAATGTACATGTGTCTGTATATATAATATACGTGTCTGTACATATAATGTATATGTGTCTGTATAAAAAATGTACAAGTGTTTATATTTATAATGTATATTTGACTGTATATAATGTAAAAGTGTCCAGGAGTTGCGGTAGAGAGAGAAACACGGTGCCGGGCTGCAAGAAGAGACTGGGAGGGAGACTGCGAGCCGGACTGTGGAAGATCCCTGGTGACCGCCAAGCGAGTACTGGACTGGGAAGCTCCTGGGGTCGGTGATCCTAAAGACAAGAAGAGACACCATCCAGAATAGTCAAGGAACCCCGATTCTGTGGAGAAGAAGAGACCCCCCTGCCCTGCAAGGAAAAGATTATTATTGTGAACATGTATCTGTATATATAATGTACATGTGTCTGTATATATTATGTACATGTGTCAGTATATATAACGTACATGTGTCTGTATATATAATGTACATGTGTCTGTATATATAATGTATATGTGTCTGTATATATAATGTATATGTGTCTGTATATATAATGTATATTTGTCTGTATATATAATGTACATGTGTCTGTATATTTAATGTATATGTGTCTGCATATATAATGTGTGTGTGTGTTGGCACCTAAAAGCCGTAGCAGTTTGGGGTTTGGTTAGTATAATTGTTGTGCCTGTCTTCTCTCTTTTGGGGCTGTCTTCTCTCCTTTGGGGCTGTCTTCTGTCTTTTGGGGCTGTCTTCTCTCTTTTGGGGCTGTCTTCTCTCCTTTGGGGCTGTCTTCTCTCCTTTGGGGCTGTCTTCTCTCTTTTGGGGCTGTCTTCTCTGTTTTGGGGCTGTCTTCTCTCTTTTGGGGCTGTCTTCTCTCTTTTGGGGCTGTCTTCTCTCTTTTGGGCCTGTCTTCTCTCTTTTGGGGCTGTCTTCTGTCTTTTGGGGCTGTCTTCTGTCTTTTGGGGCTGTCTTCTCTCTTTTGGGGCTGTCTTCTCTCTTTTCTAGGTGTCTGCTTTTTTTAATGAAGTGTTCTGCTGTATTCTGTAACTTTTTTTTGCTGCATGGACACTTCATTATTAAACCGTGACTAGGGCTTATTTTCGAGTTGGGCTAATATTTAAGTCTTGCTCCGAAAAGGCCAGAAATTACTACTAGGGCTTATTTTTGGGCTAGGGCTTATTTTTGGGGGAGGGCTAACAGACGGTATTTAATCTCCTAGGAGCAGGTGTATGTGTCTTCATCTCTGCAGAGTCTGGCTCTCCTGAGCTGATAATTACATACAGATATAGTAATATGCAGCAGGACAGACACGATCCAGGGAAATATCCGATCGCCAGAACTGGGGTCAGGAAGGAATTTTTTTTCCCCTTGAGGCAGAACTCTCCGGGGGTTTCTTCGCCTTCCTCTGGATCTTAGGGTCCAGTGACTCTCTACCAGTCCACAATGACCACAGCTCGTCCTGTAGTCTCCACTGATCTGAGAGTCACTGTGATCATTACTTCATCACTTAAAGGGCCAGTAATAATTTCATTACAATGCTGCTTATTGCTTTTCAAATAAAATTAATTAAAATTTATATGCGGTGTGGTGTGTGTTTCTTGTCTAGTATTTTACTTGTGCAGAGTGACAATGAAGGTAGTGATCACTACTGCCCTCAATATTCCACAACTAGCACCAGGCCCATAGGGGGCACTATGTACTCAAAGTGGATTACGTATAATCCACCCATTTAGATGTTAACTCCTGTCAAAATTCACATTACATGTCTGTGTGATGGGGGCACTAACCTTCTATACAGTGTTTCCTACACAACAAACTACCCAAAACCAAACTACCTGGGACACAGAAGCGCACAATACAGGAGACACAAGGGGTTCTGTATAAAATTAGGAAACACACTAAAGAGGTGCAAAATCTAGCCCCAGGAGAAGACCTTATAGAAGGACCTACTCAGTAATAGCCCCTATTAACAGATAATAGCCGACTTTTACTAGAATTGGAATACCTTGTTTTATATTTCTTATGCGAAGCTGAAGTGGTGTGTGTAACTTTAGGAAAAGGTGCAGTCCTCTTAAAGGAAATCTGTCAGCAGGTTATTGCTATTTCATCTAAGAGCAACATAAGGGAGATTCTGAATTCAACAATGTGTCACTTAGATTACTGGCTGCAGCCGTTGTGACACAATCAGAATTTTAAGATTTAGCCATGTAGCAGAGCTGAGAGAGCTGCCCCCGCCCATCAGGCTTTCTATAGGGATTGTACATTGACAGTGAGGTGTCAATCAGTGGAGGGAGCCATGCAGGACTGCCGTGCGCGTGGCAATGTAGTCCGAGCAATGAGAAATCCTTCTGCTTAAACAAACACAGCAAATTAATAGATGGTTCTTGACTATACAGCCATCCCTGAATTCTCTGTGTTAACCCTTGCAGCATGCTGGCTTCAGTTTACATAGAGAAAACCTGCTCACAGATTCCCTTTAATAATTGTGGTACACTTGGGAACATCCACTAGTTTACATTTCCCCAGCAGCTTTGTCGGTCCTTGTGACCACTAGGCCATGACAGCAATGTTACAGCTACGTGTACAAACATGCCGCTATCAAGACCTTATGCAGCTGAAGTCCTGTTCCAGAGAGGTAGTTTGCACAATTGGAGTCCAAGTGCATTTAGACAAGTGATCCGTCTAGTTCAGACTCACACTTTTATTATTATTCCAAGTCCAAAAATCAACAAGACAGACAGCCCTGGGGTAAAGTGTCCGTAAAGAACACAGTCTCTTAAATAACACAGCACCATAGGTTATAGTGGTACGTGACGTATCCGTGAAAGAAACGGACACCACACATACATGCTACACACATGTCTGAATGAGGCCTAGGTAATGTGTATTTATACAGGAATATCTGGAGCTTTTACTATAATAATATTGTACGATCACAGTCTAAAGCAAGGGTGGAACAAAAAGTAGCAATGATACGTTATAAGACCCCAACAAGGAGTAAGAACCCAAAATAGCAGAGGGGTAGTCGCAGAAAAAAAAGAAGCTTAAAACATAACTTTTAATAATGTGCTCATTAATAAGTGATGACTCACTACATAAAAACGTGAACTAAAAACTGACCAATGAACCACTAGGCCACCAAGCTCAAATTGGGCCAAAGTAGCACATGAGGCACATCAAACCAAACCATCCCATACTAAACACACTCAAACAAAGTGGTCAAAAAGGACCCCAAAATACCCACAGAGAAGGAACCGCCTTCAAGTGTGGTATATGGATTTAATGTAATGGGACTGTGTACATGTAGTGCCAAACCTTTTAAATAACAAGGATCCCACCCTTCACCATCCTAGATGGGTCCCGTTCTAAGAAAGGAATGGTCTTACCATGAAAAGATTGGCATACCTATTGTCACGTTGTACAAAGGCTAGTAAGACGCAGTACAGCGTAATCCCCACTAGGTGGCAGCAGAGTAGTGAAGGAGAGACAAAGAAACACTGTAACAGAAAGGCAGCTGAAGTGTCGCGGGCGGGGAGGAGGGTGTCAGCACACCGCGCTCACCCCTTCTGCTCGGGTCCGGCAGCTGCTCAGTGGTGGCTCGAGCGGTGGGCCGGATCCCGGGGTCTCTCGAGCGGCACTCCTCGCCCGTGAGTGAAAGGGGGGTTGTTTGGGGTGTTGGGATAATGTCCGTGACGCCACCCACGGTTGTGGTGATGTGTAGCACCACCGCTGCTTAATGCGGGGATCCCGGGGATGGTGATGGGGAGCAGCCAGGTGTTGTGTTGCCCCTCCGTGGGTAGGGGTTGGTGATCCCGGGGCCCGGTGATGGCTTGGGAGGTGCAGGGCCTGGTGGGCGCAGGGACGCGGGGTCAGCGCTGTGCCTTGCGGCACTGTGGTACTCACTCAGCCTGAGACTTGGACACAGTTTGTACGGTAAACCAAACGGCTGGTAGGACGGTCCCACAGACGGCTGCCTTGCTTTCCCGGTAGGTGACGGTGATGTCCCTCTTCCTTGCACCTGTATGTACGGATGGTTGCGATGGGTCCCCACCGGTAACCCGCTCCCCGGCTTCAAGCTGGGCCGGAGGAGCACTACACTTTGCCCGCAGGCGCTGGCCCTCAGAGACTGGTGCCCTGGCGGTGGCGGTGCCTCTGTTGTACAGGTTGGACTGTTTCCTTCAATTGGGACTTGGTTGTTGGGGGAATCTACGTCCCCTTCACTGACGGATTCGGCAAATTTGGCGACTCCTAGCCTTGCCGGGGTCCGAGAGGCCCCTGCCCTGGTGCTGACTGTCCTTCGGAACACTGCTCCAGACCACCGGGCACACAGCCAACGGGGTCCTTCCAGGAACTTCGAAACGGTCCCCCTCCGGACAGTCACCGCCGTCGCTGACCTTGCTGTTCTAGCCCTACACACAGCTGGGCTCTCAGGCTTGGCACACTCTCTGCTCTGTCACCACTTCTTGCTTTCCTCCTTTACTACTCTTCTTTCCTCCACTTTCACTTCTCTGTTGTTTACTCAAGCTCGTCCCTGAGCTTTCTGCCTGACACTTCCTGCCTCCAGAGCTGTGAGCTCCTTGGTGGGCGGAGCCAACCGCCTGGCCCACCCCCTGGTGTGCATCATCAGACTCCTGGAGGAAGGCAACAAGGATTTTTGGTTCAGCTTTGGTGTGCCTACCTGGGATGTGGGGTGTGGTGGTGTTGTGACCTGTGTCCTCTGGCTTGCCCAGGGCGACACATTCCCCCTTAGCAAAATGCAGACCGTCCGCGGGCTGCCGTCCTACACTGGTTTTATTTTTCTGTAAAAAGGGGATAACAGGGTTAAACAAACATGCATAACATTTTTAATAACTTCTTCCCAAGACGGGAGGCACATTTTACTTTTAACGTTTCAACGGTATACGGTCACGGTTTCCGCTCTCTCCCACCCAAGCAACCTGGCCCTGATGCTGCCCCTAAAACCCAGGCAGCACCCCTTGACCCACAGTCCAGCACACGGTACCCGAGCGGGATCTGTCCTTCCCTCCAGAGGGTAGCCACCGGTTCCTTTGGTGGCTGGGCCCTGGCCTGCTCTGCTCAGGGCCCTCCCTCCAACCTGCCTCTCCGGAGGCGGCATTGCGGAAACGGTAACGGTACCCAACATATTTACAAGCCACTAAAGTTTGTGGTTGCCCTGCAAAGTTCACGGGCTTGTCCATGGATAGTTCCCATGCATTTTTAAACTTTAAACGGTCCCCACGGGGACAACGGTGCCGGCTCCGGCCGGTTGCAAATCACACGGTGAATCAGGTGAACTTCGGATCATTTTCACTTATCATTCTTTTGCAAACTCTCAAACTTTTCAAACAAGCAAGTGGTCCCAACGGGGACGGTGCAGCGGGCATCCGCTGCCCTTGAGGCGGCTACCACCGCAGGGTGTCGGCCCATTCCGCGACCGAGCGGTACATGGGATTTTCCTCCCACTGGCAGTTCACCCCCGAACCACTGACAGCCGTTGGGAATGGCGACGGAGGCGGCATACTTGGGACCTCTTCCTCCATCAACGACATCCTCTTCAGACCTCCAGCCGCGGAGCTGATGTCTGTCTCCCACTCAATCAGGGCCGGTTCTGGGGTTTGGGTGGACTGATCGCGACGCGGCACGGCCGTAGCGGCCCCTTGCTCACGGGCCCCCACTACGGCAACCATCCTCCGCATCTCTGCCTTCCAATCCATCAACTGCTGCAGGCTCTGCGCCCTCACCTTCACGCAGAATCGGCCCAGCTCCCGCTCCAGCCACGCCGCGGTCCCGGCGGGGAGTTCACCCGGGCCGCAGTCCTCAAAAGCTACTCCGCCTCGTTTCCCCCAGAGCTTGGGTACTCCGGTGGCGGGCATTCCCGCACTCCAATTTGAGGACGCTGCCATTTCTCCATTCGTGTTCCCGTCTTTTTAGCTGCGTTGTTGCATGCAGCCAGCCGCCATCGCGTCCCCCTTAGCTCTTTCCGGCCCCTCCTCTCCCGGGGCGGGGTTTTGGCCTTCGTGCCTCTACTGCTCGAGAAGACGCTCGAGCGGGAACTTTTCGCGCCAAAGATGGCGGCTTCTGCAATTTTTCTGCCGGATACCTCCGGCGGTAACAAGGCGCACCTCTACCAGACGGCAGAGCGGTAAGATCCTGTTCGTGACGCCAAGTTGTCGCGGGCGGGGAGGAGGGTGTCAGCACACCGCGCTCACCCCTTCTGCTCGGGTCCGGCAGCTGCTCAGTGGTGGCTCGAGTGGTGGGCCGGATCCCGGGGTCTCTCGAGCGGCACTCCTCGCCCGTGAGTGAAAGGGGGGTTGTTTGGGGTGTTGGGATAATGTCCGTGACGCCACCCACGGTTGTGGTGATGTGTAGCACCACTGCTGCTTAATGCGGGGATCCCGGGGATGGTGATGGGGAGCAGCCAGGTGTTGTGTTGCCCCTCCGTGGGTAGGGGTTGGTGATCCCGGGGCCCGGTGATGGCTTGGGAGGTGCAGGGCCTGGTGGGCGCAGGGCCGCGGGGTCAGCGCTGTGCCTTGCGGCACTGTGGTACTCACTCAGCCTGAGACTTGGACACAGTTTGTACGGTAAACCAAACGGCTGGTAGGACGGTCCCACAGACGGCTGCCTTGCTTTCCCGGTAGGTGACGGTGATGTCCCTCTTCCTTGCACCTGTATGTACGGATGGTTGCGATGGGTCCCCACCGGTAACCCGCTCCCCGGCTTCAAGCTGGGCCGGAGGAGCACTACACTTTGCCCGCAGGCGCTGGCCCTCAGAGACTGGTGCCCTGGCGGTGGCGGTGCCTCTGTTGTACAGGTTGGACTGTTGCCTTCAATTGGGACTTGGTTGTTGGGGGAATCTACGTCCCCTTCACTGACAGATTCGGCAAATTTGGCGACTCCTAGCCTTGCCGGGGTCCGAGAGGCCCCTGCCCTGGTGCTGACTGTCCTTCGGAACACTGCTCCAGACCACCGGGCACACAGCCAACGGGGTCCTTCCAGGAACTTCCAAACGGTCCCCCTCCGGACAGTCACCGCCGTCGCTGACCTTGCTGTTCTAGCCCTACACACAGCTGGGCTCTCAGGCTTGGCACACTCTCTGCTCTGTCACCACTTCTTGCTTTCCTCCTTTACTACTCTTCTTTCCTCCACTTTCACTTCTCTGTTGTTTACTCAAGCTCGTCCCTGAGCTTTCTGCCTGACACTTCCTGCCTCCAGAGCTGTGAGCTCCTTGGTGGGCGGAGCCAACCGCCTGGCCCACCCCCTGGTGTGCATCATCAGACTCCTGGAGGAAGGCAACAAGGATTTTTGGTTCAGCTTTGGTGTGCCTACCTGGGATGTGGGGTGTGGTGGTGTTGTGACCTGTGTCCTCTGGCTTGCCCAGGGCGACACAGAAGCACAGCAGAGTACTGGGACGCAGGAGAAGCAGGGTTGCTGAGGAGAGTGCTTCAGAGCTCCCTCAGAGAGACCGACCAAGGGGAGTGCTTTAGAGCGCCCTCGGGAGAAAGAGGAAGAGAGTGCCAGGACATCAGGGACTCACAGAACCACAGCCACTGAGAGGAGTGCTTCAGAAATCCCTCAGGACACTGGAAGAAGCAGGAGACGATGGATGGAGCTGGTGAGACAAAGGAGCAACACGGTAGCCGAGATTTGAGCCTAACAGCCCCTTCGGGACCAACGCAGTCAGGGTGCAGAGCCTTAGGGTGGCGTACACTCCACATTGCGCCATCAAGATCTGCCAGGAAGGGGGATTTCATGTCCCATTACCCACCACAAAGGTCCCAGGACACAGTAGCATATAGAGTTAGGAGTCAAGACCACGGTCGAGCCCATATTTGATTTGCACTGCCTGCGAACGGGACAGAAACTTAATTTACTAAGCGCAGTTGTCCCCAAGTAGCTTCACGCTACGGGGATCCACACTACAGAGCGCAAGGAAAGAAGGAAGGTCTCACACTCTTCAACACCGGTGGTGGCTTCTGAATCATCCGGGATCGGTTGGGGTTCATCACGGCGGAAACCGGCACTCACTCCAAGGGTGACGACCTGATAGTGTGTAAAAGAATTTTGTCCTCAGTCTTGTTGTTGTCCCGTCATTGCCATCGCCGTCGCCACACGCTCCAGCACCATTGGCTGCTACCCCCACCATCGTCCTCCCTGGGCCTAGCTCTGCCTGTGGGGAGCAGGACCAACTGAGCTGCAGAAGAGAACAACATCTTGCAGTGGCGGCTAATCGTTGGTAGCATACCACAGGTGGCGCTGCAAAGCAAACCCCCATCATCCCCTATACCTGTCACCTTGCAGCTTTTATTGACACCGACGGGGTCACGGAGCCGGGTCAGGCCATTCACAGCAACCCCAAATACTACTGGCCCGGTGACGAGTAGCCCTGAGGCCCCGTGGGCGCATCATATGCCCCGAGCCCCTCCAGTGATGTATGTGTCTCCTGTGATTTATATACAGCAGTCCCTGCATCTGTTATGTGATGTATATGGTTTACCAATCTTATCATCACAAAGAGCTGACTGCGCTCCAGACCGAGACAAACCTGGAAAAGCAGTTGTGAGAAGCAACATGGTTACTATCACCAAATATCACAGCCGCACCAAGGAGAAGCAGCTGTAACCATCACAATAGGGGTGAGTTAATTGACCAATTATAGCAGGGTCATTTTCCCATTGATAATTTTGTGCGGCCCCCGAAGGTTGGTAGAAATTTCCAAATGGCCCTTGGCAGAAAAAAGGTTCCCTGGTCAATGTGCTGAATCCCTCCTCATCTGATCCCTAGAAATAGTCCTGACCTACATTAATCTTTGTACAATGCCTCTGCTTAAGTCTTCACTACCTTTCTTCTCTTCAAACAACTTGACCATCTAGTAGGATCATTACTCAGCAGCAATCATTAGGGGTTGGTGGTCCCGGGGCCCGGTGAGGTGACAGGGAGGCAGGGCTGGCAAGGTGCAGGGTCGCTTGGACTGCGCAGCGCGGTGTCGGATGGCACGGTTGTACTCACTCAGCCACAAATGAACGCAAAGTCTCTGGTAAACCAAACGGCTGGATGGACGGGTCCGCAGCCGGCTGCTGTGGTTTCTCCAGGACGGTTGGTGGTGGCTGCCTTTCCCTGCACCTTTGTGTATGTTCGGTCCCGATGGCTTCCCAACGGTAACCCGCTCCCAGCGTGTATATGTGCCGGAGGAGCCCTTTTGCCCGCAGGCTCTGGCCCTTGGAACTCTAGCTGTGGCGGTATCTGTATTTCCTTCTATTTGGTCTTGAATGTTAGGAAACCTCTGGGGTTCCGGTCACTAACGGATTTGACCTCTTTACGGCGACTCCAAGCCTGGTCAGGGTCCGCAGGCCCTGCCGGGGTGTGCTGGCTTCACTTTGCTCCCCGGTTCGGTACCGGCGGGCTACCGCCCGACCCCAGTGCTACGGTTCCGCATTGATCTACCTCTCCTGCAGACGGCCACCACCTTGCTCTTAGTGCTCGGGCCACACACCCGGACACGGTCAGTTTACTCCTTCTCACTCCTCACTTCACTCCTCTCACTTGCACTTCCCTAACTGATCTGACTTCCTTTTCCCGCCTCCAGGACTGTGAACTCCTCAGTGGGTGGGGCCAACCGCCTGGTTCCACCCCACCTGGTGTGGACATCAGCCCCTGGAGGGAGGCAACAAGGATTTTGTATCTGGCTGATGTGCCTGTCTTGGGGGGTGGGGGTGTGTGTTGTAGTACCTGTGACGACCTGGCTAGTCTAGGGCGCCACATAATCACAACACTTTTGTTTTTGATCTCATTTTTCAAGTGCGCATGTCACGCCACTTCCAGGGTCCTGCTCGTTGTGTGCGCCAGGCATGTGTGCACTCGCTGGGGAGAAGTGCATCATCCATTACTAATTAGAGATGGGGGTATATAGTGGGGGTACGGCGATTAGTGGCACATCTGCTTTCCCTTGCTCCGCTGAAGTAGCTGATAAGATATGTGCGTTCGGGACCTTGGACTCTATCCCTTCCACTGGCTTCTGGCAACGTGTACCTCCTTTCACAATGCGTAAGTGATATCTCTGAACATTTGATCTGATTCAATCATGGATGTATACTTTATACCTGCTTTGTATACCCATTTATGCTATGCTCTGTGTAGTGGCCACTAGTGGACATAATAGATCATTTGATCATTGATAGTGCTATGCAGAGATTTTGTGAGGTGCATGTTGCCTGTCATACTGTGGGAGTGATTGGTTGAGCCCTCCTCCTATACCCATGTAATTTTTGTATCACACATGTTTTGGACGTTGCGTCCATTATTTATTAGTCTGTTCGTAATTTTTAAAAATAAACTTTATATATGTTCATGAATTCTGGGAGGGCCCGTCCAGGAGAATCAAGGACGAACTAGCAGGCCGAGATGTTCCTATATCCTTGGACGACCTGGTATTCCTGGCTATTCGGATCGACCTCAGGTTACAAGAACACACTAGAGAGATGAGCCGATTATGACTTGCTCCAACCTTTCAGAGACTCATCGTGCTGCAGTCCACTGTTCGGGCTGCTTCTTCTGAACCCATGCAAGTGGATCGTGTGACCTTAGCAAAGCATTGCCAGGAAGACCATCGTACCGAGGGAAGGTGCATCAAGTGCAGAATTCCAAAACACCAGATCCTTTCCTGTCCTGTGAAGCTGGGAAACTCCCAAGTCTAGGGTCCGTAAGAGAGGCGACCCTGGGTGAGAGCAAGTCCTCTCCACCCCTGTTGTTTGTATCCATATCCTGTGGCAACATCTGATTCACTGAGTTGACCTACCTGGACTCCGGTTCCGCAGGAAACTTTGTGCAACAGGCTGTGGTGGATCGGTATCAGATTCCTATCCAGCAACTTTAGGCTCCCCTAGTGGTGTCGTTCGTTGATGGAAAACCCTTAGGGGGGCTTTACACGTTGCGA
This sequence comes from Anomaloglossus baeobatrachus, assembly GCF_048569485.1. NCBI lineage: Eukaryota > Metazoa > Chordata > Amphibia > Anura > Aromobatidae > Anomaloglossus > Anomaloglossus baeobatrachus. Next base: position 205,774,998 of record NC_134356.1, read on the forward strand.
CATCGCTTCCGAAATATCGTCGGGGTCACGACGTTAGTGATGCACGTCCGGCGCCGGTAGCAACATCACAACGTGTAAATCCTAGGTGCGACGATAAACGATCGCAAAAGCGTCGAAAATCGTTGAGCTGTGTAGCGTCGTTCATTTCCATAATGTCGGGTCGACCGCAGGTACGATGTTGTTTGTCGTTCCTGCAGCTGCACACATCGCTGTGTGTAAACCCGCAGGAGCGACAAACATCTCCTTACCTGCATCCCGACGGCAATGCGGAAGGAAGAAGGTGGGCGGGATGTTACGTCCTGCTCATCTCCGCCCCTCCACTTCTATTGGCCGGCCGATAAGTGACGTCGCGGTGACGTCGCTGTGACGCCGAACGCACCTCTCCCTCGAGGGAGGGATAGTTCGGCAGTCACAGTGTCATCACAGAGCAGGTATGTGCGTGTGAAGCTGCCGTAGCGATAATGTTCGCTACGGCAGCAATCACCACATATCGCATGTGCGACGGGGCGGGTGCTATCGCGCTGGACATCGCTAGCAATTGCTAGCGATGTTGCAACGTGTAAAGCCCGCCTTACCTGACGCCATCCAATTCATCACTGAGCAAGTGGAGCTTTGGGCAGGAATGCTGCACACTGAGAAGATCGCTTTCTACGTGCTACCAGGCCTGTCACATCCACTGTTACTGTGCCTGGTTTGGCTTCAAATGCATGAGCCTGTCTTGGACTGGAGATCTGGTGAGGTGCTCAGATGGGGTTAGTCCTGTCATGAGAGATGTCTCTTTCCTATCCATCTTACCCAATCACCCCCGACACCATCAAATCTTCCTGGTCTGCCACCCACTTATTGGTAATACGCTGACGTCTTCGACAAGAAGTAAGCAGGCAAATTATCACCACATAGGCCATATGACTGTCCTATTGACCTGCTTCTGGGTTCGTCACCTCCTTATTGTCTAATCTGTCCTCTGTCCTAGGCGGAGACACTAGCTATGTCCGAGTATGTCAAGGAAAATTTGGCAAGGAGATTCATCCAGAATTCCTCGTCTTCGGCGAGGGCTGGGTTTTTCTTCGTGAAGAAATACGATGGCTCCCTCCGGCCATGTATAGACTATAGAGGTCTCAATCAAATTACGATCAAGAATAAATATCTGTTGAGACTTATACGGGAATTGTTCAACCGTACATGAGGTTACAGAATCTTTTCAAAACTTGACTTGCATGAAGCATATAATCTGTCCATATATGGTCTGGGAATTAATGGAAAACCGCCTTCAACACCCGCGAAAATCACTACAGGTATTTGTGGCGCCCTGGACTAGCCAGGTCGTCACAGATAACACACAAACACCCCCACCCGCATTAGACAGGGACACCAGCCAAACAAAAACCCTTGTTGCCTCCCTTCAGTGTCTAATGTCCACACCAGGTGGGGCGGAGCCAAGCGGTTGGCCCCACCCACCGAGGAGTTCACAGGCCTGGAGGCGGGAAAAGTGTCAGTTAGAAGTTGGAGTTTGAAGTGAGAGGAGCAAGCACTTGGGTGTCTGGGTTTGTTGCTCAGGCACTGACAGCAAGGTTGGCAGACGGTGGTGGCCGTCTGCAGGAGTGGTGAAGCAACGCGGAACCGTAGGACCGGGGTCGGGCGTTGGCCTGCCGGTACCGACCGGGGAGCAAAGTGAAGCCAGCACACACATTTACGGCCATCGGACCCCGACCAGGCTTGAAGCCGCCGACAATAGTCAAATCCGAATGTGACCAGAACCCCAGGGGTTTCCTAACAATCAAAGACCCGATAGAAGGCAACCGCCCACACCATGAGGGTATACAGCTACTGCCTAAGGCTAGAGACCCAAGGGCCAGCGCCTGCGGGCAAACGGGCTCCTCCGGCATCCATCCACTGAGGAGTGGACTACCATTGGGGATCCATAGTAGTCAACTGAGAACATCAAGGTGCAGGGAAAGACAGCCGCCATCACCTGTCCGGGGAGAGACACTGCAGCTGGCTGCGAGACCCGTCCATCCAGCCGTTTGGTTTACCAGAGACTCTGTTATTGACTGCCTGAGTGAGTACACCAGTGCCATCCGGCACCGCGCTGTGCTGCCCCTGCAACCCTGCATCCCAGCCATCCTGCCTCCCTGTCATATCACCGGGCCCCGGGACCACCGACCCCTACCCACGGAGGGGGAAAACAACATCCCAGCTGCTCCCCACCATCGCTCCCGGGATCCCCGTCACCAGCAGCGGTGGTGCCCATCTTCACCACAACCCGTGGGTGGCGTCACGGACTAAATCCCCCAAACCAACCACCCCTTTCACTCACGGGCGAGGAGCGCCGCTCGAGTCCCCGGTAGCGAGCGCGCAGCAGCGGCGGCGTCCTCCCCGCCCGCGACAACTTGGCATCACAAACAGGATTGAACCCCTCTTCTTACCAGTAGAAGTGCGCCTTGTGATCTCCGCCAGCGGTGTCCGGCGGATAATTTTGAAGCGCCGCCATCTTGGCGCGAAAATCTCCCGCTCGAGCGTCTTCTCCGAACAGGGAAGGCGCGAAAGCGAAGCCCCGCACCCAACAAACGGAAGTGCTGAAGAGAACCAAGGGGGGGCGGGTGTGTGTCTGCCTAATGTAGCCGAGGCTATAAAAGCAGGGACGCCTGGACTCTGCAAACAATTGGTTCCTGGAACACGGCCACGCATGATGTCCCGTCCGTCCGGCACCGCGGAAATCCCCGAGCCCACGTCAGGAACAGCGGCGTGGGTGGAAGCCCGGACCGCACAGATGTGCTGCCGCCTGCAAGCCTAGGTCCGGGTCTTGATGGAGCACTGGGTGGCTGAGATGGAGGAAGTAGCGGCGGCCGTGCGGAGACGCGAGGTGGAAGCAGAGTTGGAGGACCGGGTAAGCGACCCAAGGCCCCTGTGTCCGAGAAGGACCGGCCGCTGCGGCTGAGGGGCCCGGCCTACGCCCACTCACCCTCCTGCCTCCCCCGCCATCCGTACCGGTTGCTGTCGCCCCTCCGCTCGGTCCGCTACCCCCAATACCGGTAGCGGAAGCCAACCCGTCCGCCCTAGAGGACCGGCCTGGGGGCATTGTTCGGGACCGGCCTGTGTCCCTCCCGCTACCGTGGAAGGCCCCGCGGGAAGTAGTCATCCGCGATGAGAAGCCGTCGGCCCCGGAAGTGGCCGCACCCGAGACCATCCCGGCTCCGGCAGTCTGCCCAGTCGTGGAAGAACCGGCCGCTGCCGGCCCGAAGGCCCAATCGGTGAGGCTTACTGACCCTGAATTCCCCGCCTCAGCTGAGGCTGCGCCGGGCCGCCACTGCCAAGCAGCAGTACAGGCCACGTCACCGCAGGACCCCCACGAAAGAGTACCGGTAGTGGCCGGTACGGGCGCGGTCCAGCGGGGCCCGACCCGGGCGCAGGGGTCTGCCAACGCCCCTTGTTGGGACAGGGAACCAAACCCATTGGGCCGGGAGATTGCCGCCAGGGAGCAGCAGAGGGCAGAAGTGATGGCAAGGGTGATCAGAGAGAAGGATGCACTCCGCCATGCCACCTTTCGGGTGCGGAGCCCAGTGTACGAGGGCCAAGTCCGGCAGTTTGACCAACGGAGGGGGTTCGGCTTCATCTATGAGCCGGGCCTGGAGGCTGAAGTATTTGTGGCCCGTAGCGATGTCAATTCGCACCTCCCCACGGGCAATCCAGGTCGTGATCTGTTGCCGGGAGACCTGGTGACTTACACTCGCCACTGCGGGGAGAGGGGCTGGTTCGCCCTGGACGTCAAGCAGTGGAAGAGCCGCAGTGAGCAGATGCGGCCCCAGCCCCCTCCTCCTCCACCAAGCCATCCAGACGTGGAGCTAGAAGAGGTCCTGGAGGAGTATGACCTCAAGTAGTGGCAGCGGTCCGCCGTTGCAAGCAGTTGTCCCCCGTTGGGACCCTCAGCAGTTTAAATGAATGACATTAATCAACCGTGATCTTCATCTGATTGTCTACCCGATTATTCCGGCCGTTGCTGGCAAGTTGTCCCCGGAGGGACTCTCTGTGTGTTTGTACCACCTGCATGAGAGACTACTCATGAACATGGCCGAGAACTGGCAGGCCACCCACGAACTGGTGGGCATGTAAATAATTTTAGGGGATGGAAGCCGTTGCCGCCTCTGGAGAGGCAGATTGGAGGAAGGACCCACAGCAGAGCAGGCTGGGGCCCGGCCACCACCAGGACCGGTGGCCATCCTCCGGGGGTCAGGGGTCCCCCAAGGACGTGGGGTCCCCTGAAGTGACAGCCGGGTGCGAGAAACCGTACCCGTTCCCGCTCGGGCAGCCTGAACTTGGACTGGGGTCAAGGGGTGCTGCCCACTTCTTAGGGGCAGCATCACGGCTAGGTTGCTTGGCTGGGAGAGCGGAAGACATCCGTCCGTCCGTCCGTTGTTATTAAAAATGTTTTTGTTACATGTGCAACATTAAGTGTCCTCACAAAAATTGCTTATATGTTCAAAATGTTTACATGTTAATTTATATTTTTACAGTTTTGAAAAAAATAAAACCGGTGATGGACGGGCAGCCCGCGGACGGTCTGCATTTCACCAAGGGGTAATGTGGCGCCCTGGACTAGCCAGGTCGTCACAGATAACACACAAACACCCCCACCCCCATTAAACAGGGACACCAGCCAAACAAAAACCATTGTTGCCTCCCTCCAGTGTCTGATGTCCACACCAGGTGGGGCGGAGCCAAGAGGTTGGCCCCACCCACCGAGGAGTTCACAGGCCTGGAGGCGGGAAAAGTGTCAGTTAGAAGTTGGAGTTTGAAGTGAGAGGAGCAAGCATTTGGGCGTCTGGGTTTGTTGCTCAGGCACTGACAGAAAGGTTGGCAGACGGTGGTGGCCATCTGCAGGAGTGGTGAAACAACGCGGAACCGTAGGACCGGGGTCGGGCGTTGGCCCGCCGGTACCGACCGGGGAGCGAAGTGAAGCCAGCACACACAGGCAGGGCCATCGGACCCCGACCAGGCTTGGAGCCGCCGACAATAGTCAAATCCGAATGTGACCGGAACCCCAGGGGTTTCCTAACAACCAAAGACCCGATAGAAGGCAACCGCCCACACCATGAGGCTATACAGCTACCGCCTAAGGCTAGAGACCCAAGGGCCAGCGCCTGCGGGCAAACGGGTTCCTCCGGCATCCATCCACCGGGGAGTGGACTACCATTGGCTATCCATAGTAGTCAACTGAGAACATCAAGGTGCAGGGAAAGACAGCCGCCATCACCTGTCCGGGGAGAGACACTGCAGCCGGCTGCGGGACCCATCCATCCAGCCGTTTGGTTTACCAGAGACTCTGTCATTGACTGCCTGAGTGAGTACACCAGTGCCCTCCGGCACCGCGCCGCACTGCCCCTGCAACCCTGCATCCCAGCCATCCTGCCTCCCTGTCACATCACCGGGCACCGGGACCACCGACCCCTACCCACGGAGGGGGAAAACAACATCCCAGCTGCCCCCCACCATCGCTCCCGGGATCCCCGTCACCAGCAGCGGTGGTGCCCATCTTCACCACAACCCGTGGGTGGCGTCACGGACTAAATCCTCCAAACCAACCACCCCTTTTACTCATGGGCGAGGAGCGCCGCTCGAGTCCCCGGATCCAGCCTACCACTCGAGCCACCGAGCAGCCGCAGCAGCGCCGGAACCGAGCGTTAGGGAGAGCGCAGCAGCGGTGGCGTCCTCCCCGCCCGCGACATATCGAGTTATGCCATTTGGACTCAGCAATGCCCCTGCGGCCTTCCAAGAGTTTGTAAACAATATTTTCCGGGACCTGCTCTACTCGTGTGTGGTCATGTACCTGGATGGCATCCTGGTGTTCTTCCCCGACTTGTCAACACACAGGAGAAATGTTAACCAGGTCCTGCAGAGACTGACAGAGAACTTAAGCAGACCTTCTCATCAGCAGCAGCACTGCATAGACCAGAAAACAATAAACAATTCGAAGAAGTGGATTTTTCTTCCACTGGGGCCAGTGCAGTTCTCACTCAGAAATCTTCTACTGGTAGGTAACCTGCTGCTTCTTTTCCAAGGCCTTTTCTGCCCCTGAGAACAACTACTTGATTCGACACCGAATATTGTTGGCAATTAAGATGGCTCTGTAGGATTGGCATTACCTACTAGAGGGGGCTGTGCATCCCCTTGTCATCTACACAGACTGCAAGAACTAGGCTTACTTGCAGTCTGCTCAGGGGCTGAATCCTCGCCAAGCCCGGTAATCACTGTTCTTCCCTCGCTTCAACTCTGTTCTTCTCTTCCCTCCAGCTGAAAAGAACATCAAGGTGGACACGCTCTCCAGGCCCTTTTCATCTGCTGACCAAAAGGAGGAACCTGAACACATCATTGAACCCTCCAAAATGCTTACAGTAGCTCCGGTAAGTTTGGCTCGAGTCAAACCCGGAAAGGCTTTTGTTGCTGAAGTGGAGAGGATATTAGTGTTGCAACGCAGTCACTCCTCTAAGCTTGCAGGTCACACCAGGCAAAAGAAGACAAGTCTTCTTGTGCTGCCCTTGCAGCGGATCGAACCGCTTGGATCCGTGTGCTTGCTTGTGGCTCGAGGGTCTCCGGACCCAGACACTTGGGGCCACTCTAAATGTAAAGGGGGGAGTTATTTACAGGGAAGTTATAGTTCGTGACGCCACCCGTGGTGTATGGTAATGAGGGGATACCGCAGCTGCCGTTGGGAGTACCCGGGGTGATGGAGTGGGGCAGCAAGGTGTCGTTGCCCTCCACAGGTAGGGAAGGCCCCAGGACTCGGTGGGATGCCGTGGGATGCAGGGATCACTCAGGTCACTCAGGTCACTCAGTCAATAAGCAGACACTGACAACCGGGTAAACCAAATCTCGGGGTCTCGCTGCCGCTTGAGGGGAGCTCGTCTGTGTCCCGTCCCCTGCAGTGTTGCCTGGTGATCCATGACCTGTCTTCTGGCACTAAGTTTAACTTTAACGTAGTGGTCCAGTAGTCTGAAACTTGCCGAGCACCGCTCCCCACTGTGGCTAAGTGTGGGAGCCTGCTCTCAGAGCTCATGCTTGGGATTTTCTTGGACCGCTTGTTTGGAAGGCCCTATCCCCCTCGTTGGGCTAGTGCCCCGATTCTGGAGCGGGTGGGAACAGATCATAAAGGCTCCGTTCTCCTCAAGTTATTTGTCGGGTTGCCTGAAGCTTCTCCCCGACCTAGGGTCTGTGTACCCCGCCGTCATTCGGTCCCGGACCGGTGATAGTGACAGGCTGCTGACCGTCCTCCTTGACAGGTCCAGGCACCTAGCCACAATCCCCTTCGACTGGGGGTCCGACTCCTCTAGGTCCAGACCACCGTCTGCAACCTAGACAGCTTCTCTTGGGAGCCACCACTCCCAACCTCCTCTGAGCTCCTCACAGCTCAAGGGCTGCTTCACTTCTCACCTCTCACTACTCACTACCGACTCACTACACTACTCACCACCCTCCCTGACCCCCAGGTGGGCGACTCTATTCCGCTCAAGCCATTCACTGGTGTGCCTAGTGGGTGTGGTGCAGTGTGTACCTAGGATTTGATTTGCTATTGGGAGCAACATTGCAAGATAGGGACCCAGAACCATGAGGGACTTGGAATACTTCACGGAAGGGCAGTTTGTGCAGTAGCCTGTGATGAGCTGATAGTCCAGGGGCATCACATTCCTCCTTGGTTAAACGTAGCTCGTCCCCGAGCTACAGGACATCCAGAGGTTGATGTTTGCAACTGGGAAGAAAAAAGAATTACATTTTATTTACAAGTTCACATTGCACATTAGGGAGGCACATTTAAATGCTACTTTAAACTCTTAGAGTTCACCTTTTAACTATGGAACGCTACCGGTTATATATTAGTAGCAGAGGCTCAACCTGCTCTGTTGCAGCCTCTTCCTGCGACAGTCCAGTCCCAACATCCCGGATCCCATCAACCTGCCACCCAAACAACCTGACCCGCTGCATTCTTACTTGTGGGCCCGTGACCAGGTTAATGTCCCGGGTGTTGAAAAGACGACTCTGGTAGCAGTCCTGAGCAACCTGGTAGCCATTGCCCTTTTGTGCTGACCTTAAACGGGGCCTCCTAGTGCCATCTACCACCACTATAACGTTCAAGGCTCTGATGGTCTTTTCCCTATAACAAAGGGTGGAAAAAGGTTTAACAAGGAGGGCGCAGCTTATTTATAGCAGAACTTTCCTGTCACCTTCCATCAGGGACCCTTCAGCGGATCCCCGACAGCCTCCTCCATCTGGAACTCTGGAGAACGTTCAACAAAGGTGACAGTCCAAACAATACTTTTTAGAAACTTGCAGGTTCCGGCCCCGTTAACGTCGGATACCTCCTGGACACACTCTAGCAAAGTGCCCGGGTAAACCACAGCGACGGCATATGGGCACCACCACATCAATGGTAGTGTCTGGGATCTCTTCATCTGAAGTGGACTCCTGTTCCACCTACATTACATCTAACTCGTGTATCGCCCGTGACGACAGGGACATCCGATAGCCGTTTCCTCTAAAGCGTGGTACCCATGCAGCCTCTGGAGTGCTGGAACCTGAATCGCCTTCCTCCATCTCCTCCGGTTAACCGGGACAATCTGATCAGGAGCCGTGGCCTGGCCATCTCCCGCAGGAGTTGAGGAATCTGGTGCCGGTGTTGCGGGCAGCGTCTCGGGATCAGCCATGGTAGAGGGCGGAGGTAACAGCGGCTGAATACTCACGGCGGGCGAGGCAGACCGGACCCCGCACTCATATAGGCCGGGTCAACCGGGGCTGGGTAGCTGCTTACCCGCTCCTTGCGTGGGACTTCAATCTCGCGGGCTTGCACCACCGCGGCCGTCCTCCGCATCTCGTTCCAGGCAGCTGTCCCGGGAGCAGTATCCTCAGCTGAACAGTCGTGCTCTCCTGACATCTTGCCATTGCGGGGCCCATGAACGTTATGGCAGAATCCTGGCATCCCTGCTTCTCTTCCGCTGCTACATGCTGTCACGCCCCCTCGGTTTTTGCCCGCCACTCACTGCTGCGCTGGGGCCCTCTGAGAACTTCCGGTTCCGGGCAGACTCTCAGGACGAAGGCCGGGGCTTCTGCTTCGCGCGCTTTTGGTCGAGGAGACGGTGTTTTGGCGCCAAAGATGGCAGAAAATGGCGGAAAAGGTGGGAACGGGACTTGGAACCATGAGGGACTTGGAATACTGCACGGAAGGGCAGTTTGTACAGTACCCTGTGACGACCTGATAGTCCAGGGGCGTCACATTCTCATGACGCGGCATTATTGTTGGCCAACTCTGTGCAAAGACATTGTGGGCTTCGTTTCTGCCTGTCCTTTGTGTGCCTGCAATTAGACCCCTAAGACGCTTCCCTCTGGGTGTTTATAACACTTACCTGTGCTGTCAGTCACCTGGCTCGATGGACTTCATTATTGACCTCCCGGTGTCCTCCAGTTGCTCTGGCATCAGGGTAGTAGTGGCCAGATTTTCCAAAATGGCTCACTTCACTCTTTTGTCCTGTCTTGCTTCTGCTAGTGAGCTCGGAAAGCAGTTCGTCCAGCATGTCTTTCACCTGCATGGTCTACTCCTCCACATAGTTTCTGATAGATCCATCTAGTTCACATCTAGCTTCTTTCGGGCCATCTGCAAGCAGCTGAATGTCATCCTGGACTTCTCTTCAGCCTCAGTCCAACAGTCAAATGAAGGAGGTCAATCAAATTCTGATGAATTTCCTGTGGCACTTTATTAATGCACACCATACAGATTGGGTCAAGCTTTTATCTTGGGATGACAATCATGTGAGTGAGTCTTCCGCAAATTCTCCATTCTACTTTGTACATGGACAACAGCCCAATATTCCTTTCCCTGTGGCTACTCTCACCAAGAGAATCGCCAAAATCTGGACAAAGACCATGGCTTCTCTGGACTGGTCTTCAGTATGGATGAAAAAGCATGCGAATTAGTGATGCCTGGATCTTCCCTGCCTGGAGACAAGGTATGGCTCTCTTCCAGATATGCCTGTCTCAGGATGCCTTCCTACAAGTTGGGTCCTTGCTTTATCGGTCCCTTCGAGGTTCTCCAGCAGATTAATGGTCTATCCTACAAGTTGAAGCTTAAAGCCTCCCTATGTATCCCCAATTCTTTCCACTTGCTTCTCTTCAAGCTTGTCATCCACATCAAGAATCCTGATACCCTGCCTTCACCAGTCAGCTTTGAGGTAAAAAAAAACATCCTGGACATGAAAAAGATGAAAGGTAAAACCTTTTTGCTAGTGGATTAGATGGGTTTTGGCCTTGAGAGGTCGTGGGAGCCCAGGGAGAATAGTAATGCTCCTCTTCTCAAGACATTCCTTTTGGGCTTGGAAAAGAGGGGGCCTAAGAGGGGGTACTGTAACGCCGGTGTCCCCGCACTGTCCTGCTTCCTCTTCCCAGCAGGAACGCCGGTGCACCTACCATGCCTGCTGCTCTGCAATAGTGTCTACTTCTATCTCCAGCCTCCGGGGCCTGTGCACGCTGAACAGGACTCCCAGTAATGCACTTCTGACGCCCTGACCAGGCCAGGTAGTCACAAATAGGGCCCCGCATTACATCTTTCCCTCACAGGTAACACACAGCCAACCTTAAAACCCTAAACACACCAGGGGGCGGAACCAGGTGGTTGGAAGACGCCCACCGAGAAGTTTTAGACAGCCCGGGGCGGGGAAAAGTCAGTTGAGTTCAGAGAGAGTAGTTTGAGAGTTCGAGGAGAGTGGAGGTCAGGCCTGTGTCTGGGCCTGGGACAAACTGACAGGTACCAGGGTAGGAACCCTGGTGCCTTTGGCTAGGAGGCAGACGGCGGTCTCCATCTGCAGGAGCCGGAAAGAAGGCTCGGTGGAACCATGGTGGACCGGGACAGAGATTTAGCCCGCCAGTACTGACCCGAGGAACCGACTCGGAAACCGGAGCACACAGGGGGGTACTCATACCCTGAAGCTAGGTCCAGAAGCGACTGGAACTGGTTAATTAACTGATTGCGGCCAGGACTAAAGGTCCTGTCCTACCCAAAGTCCCGATTGAAGGCAACAGCCCACCGAGGGGGATAACAGGCCACAGCCACGGCTCAGAGATCCCACGGGCCAGCGTCTGCGGGCAAAGAGCTCCTTAGGCGACAATGAGCTGGGAACGAACTCCTGAAGTTGCAAGCACAGGCAGTCCACCATTCTAAACAGGTGCAGGAGAAAGACAGAGACCACCAGCCGGGTGGGGGAGCCCGAACGCAGCCGGCTGCGGGCACCAACCACTATCACCTTGGTTTACCAGAGACTCGTGTGTTTTCTAATAGTGAGTACACCAGTACCCTGCGGTCGCCCATCTCCCTGCACCGCCAAACCCCAACATTGTCCCGGGGCCACCATCCCTGCCCACGGAGGGGTTAACAACTTGCTGCACAACATCTCCCCTGGGTGCCCCGAAACTGCAGCGGTGTTGTCCAAACTCACCACATACCTTGGGTGGCGTCACGAACTCCGTATGGCCCAGCCTGTACATATACATCCTACATCCACCATCCCATCACCCCCCTTTTTACTTGAAGTGACCGCGAGACCCCCCGGGTCCGGAGACCCTCAAGCCACCCACAGAAGGATCGGATCCGAGCAGCTCGGCTGCCGAGAGCGGGGCGGTACACCTCAATTTCTGGCGTCACGAATAGGATACTTACCCATCCACTTACCATGTGGAAGTGCGCCTTGTATTGAAGTCAGCGGTGATCCGTTGAAAAATTTCCAGAAGCTGCCATCTTGCTGCCATCTTTTGACGCGAAGATTCCCGCCCAGGTTCTTCTTCCCCGCGAAAAGGGCGCAAAAGCTGAAGCCCAGCCCCTTGGGAACACCGCCAAAAAGCAAAGCCGGAACTTGCAAAACGAAACTTACCAGCCAAAAAGAGGAGTACCAGGAAAAGACCAAGGGGGAGAAGCGGGAAGATGTCCGCGCCTAACCCTGACGGCGGAGTGACGCCGTCCGCTGGAGCGGCGGCGCCTGCAGTTGCAACTGACAATGGGAATGTAGCGGCGCTCGCTCCGGTAGTAGGAGCGGGGGAGGCCGCGGCTCCGACGGTTGCCCAGGTTATGCCAATCTCCTTGCCCTACATGCCCGGTGCTGCCTGGCTACCCCAGGACGATGGGAAGCCTGATGCTTTGCAGGTGTTCTGGAAGAAAATATGCACGATCCCCGATTTGTACGCCATGACTGGCAAACAGCGTGCAGCGGTAGTACTAGGGCAGCTGACCGGTGCCGCCGAGCAGGAGGTGGAGACTTGGGCAGACGCGGACCGGGCCTCGGTAACTGCCACTTTTTATAAGCTCTGGATTGGTTTTGAAACCTGCACGGAAGCGGAGTTGCCGATGCAGTTTTATAATTGTCGGCAGCAGCCGCGGGACAATATCCGAGACTACGCCTTGCAGCTACAGACGGCCTTGCGCACGCTGAGGCGGGTGAACCCCATCAATGAGACTGACAGTAACAAAATGCTGGTAGAAAAGTTCCTGCAGGGGCTGGGGTCCGCCGAAGATCGTAAACAACTACGGCTGGAGCACGCTGACCTGAACTTTTCAGTCCTAAAAGACCGGGCCATCAAAGCACTGCAAGCGCCAGATGCTGATGCCCCCGACCCGCCATCTTGGTTGGCTGATACCGCTCCCATCTCAGTAGCAGCCCCCTTGTTAGCCCTGCCGCCCCCCACCGCAGCCACCGGAGCTCCGGAAGATCTGTCATCGCAAGTCCAGTGCCTAAGTGATGACGTCGCCAGGATCCTCGCTGCCCTGCAGCTACCGATGAAGGTCAAGCCTACAGAGAAGATACAGCTCTGTTGTTGTTCCTCCTCCCCTGGATGCAGTGGAGGAGGAACAACAACACCCGGTACGGACCACCTGTCTGCTACAAATGTAATAAGACCGGGCACTACTCCAGACAGTGTCCTTTAAACGAGCAACCCCTGAGGCCAAGGGCCAATCCTCAGGAGTAGACCCTCAAGGCCCAGCTGATTGGCGGGATAGGTATGTTGGAGGTCGCCCCATCATCTCCCTAGCGGTGGACGGTATCCCGACTATGGCCCTTCTCGACACCGGATCGCAGGTAACGACTATGCCCTATACGTTATACAAACGGTATTGGTCTGATAGTGAACTTGCCCTTCCGGACGACAGTTTAACCATCATTGCAGCTAATGGACTCCCTATGACCCAAGTGGGATTCAAGGAAGTGACTTTGACCGTAGGGTGAACAGAGCTGAAACGTCAGGGGATGATTGTGGTGCAGAATGACTCTAGCGACCGTAACCCAAAGGTGGTCCTCGGGACCAATGTGATTGAGAACTGTATGGGTGAGGTGCTGCACTTGTTGCAACAATTGTCTTCCACTGCGGGAAGGGGCCGGCAGACGGCTCTACAACGTGAAATCCGGGCTCTCCTGCAGCGGCAACAAGTGAACATGTCAGGTGGAGAGATCGGGGGTGTGCGAGTGATAGACGCGGCGCCCTTGGTGGTGCCGCCGCAGAGTGAGATGATGATTTGGTGCAGGGCAGCAGTAGGTCCCCAGGGACAAGATTACCCGGCAGTGGTGGAGCCCCTGCCTTCGGAGCATTGGCCCACGGTAATGGCAGCCAGAGGGGTGATTGATGTCAAAAAGGGGAGAGTGCCCGTGAGAGTGATGAACTGCGGAGAGGAAGAGGTTAGGCTACCCCGCTACGCCATAATAGCTAAATTGTTCACCGTAGATGCACACGCCATCCATGTACCAACCTACATGATCACCACATCACAGTCGGGCAGCGACCCTCTACCCGAGCAGTTAGAGGAGTGGTGCCGGGAGTTGCATGTTGGCACTGAGTCCACACCCACACATCACAAGGAAGGGGTATATCGGGTAGTACAAGAGTATGGGCAGGTTTTCAGCAAGCATCCGTTAGATTTTGGGAGGATTAAGGGGGTGCAGCACCATATTCCCACAGGCACACATCCACCTATTAAAAAGAGGTACAGGCCGATTCCACCTGCACAGTACCAGTGCGCCAAAGATATGTTGGGGAACATGAAAGACGCAGGGGTCATCCGGGATAGTTGTAGTCCCTGGGCAGCTCCGTTGGTGCTGGTGAAGAAGAAGGATGGTACCATGAGGATGTCTGTGGATTACAGGAAGATTAATCAGATAACGCATAAAGATGCATACCCTCTCCCTCGTATTGAAGAGTCGTTGGCTGCGCTGAAAACTGCTAACTATTTCTCTACCGTTGACCTTACTAGTGGATACTGGCAGGTGGCAGTTGCAGAAGAGGACTGCGAGAAGACTGCGTTTGCTACCCCGATGGGACTCTTTCAACAGTATGCCGTTTGGATGATGTGATCGTCTACTCCAAGACATATGAGGCCCATCTGGAGCACCTCGCAGAAGTGTGCAGCCTTCTCCAAATAAGGGATGAAATTGAAGCCCTCTAAGTGCCACCTGTTGAAGCCCTAAGTACAGTATTTCAGACATGTGGTGAGCGCGGAAGGTGTGGCCCCGGATCCCGAGAAAATCACCGCCATCCAGAGTTGGCCGCAACCTACCACAGTAAAGGAGGTGAGGCTGTTCCTGGGCCTGGTGGGCTACTACCGTCGTTTCGTCAAGGGATACACCAAGATGGCCGCGCCCATGCAAGACCTCCTCATGGGACAGACCAAAAATGGCAGGAGAAAGACAAAGACCACCAGCCGGGTGGGGGAACCCGAACGCAGCCGGCTGCGGGCACCGACCACCATCACCTTGGTTTACCAGAGACTCGTGTGTTTTCTAATTGTGAGTATACCAGCACCCTGCGGTCGCCCATCTCCCTGCAACACCAACCCCCAACGGGTCCCGGGGCCACCATCCCTGCCCACGGAGGGGTTAACAACTTGCTGCACAACATCTCCCCCAGGTGCCCCGTAACTGCAGCGGTGGTGTCCAAACTCACCACATACCGTGGGTGGCGTCACGAACTCCATACGGCCCAGCCTGTACATATACATCCTACATCCACCATCCCATCACCCCCCTTTTTACTTGAAGTGACCGCGAGACCCCCCGGGTCCGGAGACCCTCCAGCCACCCACAGAAGAACCGGATCCGAGCAGCTCGGCTGCCGAGAGTGGGGCGGTACACACTTATGAGACAAAACAATCACTGATCTCGGGGAGACCAGCCAGGGAAAACACTACCAGCAGCCAACAAGGGCGCTCAAGACAGTGAAATCCTAGGTGCATTGCCCCCTGGGAAATATGCAAATCAAAAAAGTTGTTGGCTGCTGGCAGTGCTTTCTCTGGCTGGTCTCCCCGAGATCAGTGATTGTTTTGTCTTGTTGGTCTACTAGACACTGCTCCCACCTGGCCAGAATCCAACTCCACACTGGTGAGGGGCAATACCCTAAAACAGCTGTCTGTGGATGGATACCTGGCCTTGATAATTCCCTTGTCATATCTTTAAACTTGTCAAAGAGTTGAATATTGACTAAAAGGGCCACTTAATATGGTGGTTATGGTGGTTTCCTAAAAAGAGCCACTTCTTGGCTAGGTCCTTGCCGGAGGGATATCTGGCTAGTTTTCTGTGTTGAGACTCCTAACAGGAGCTCCACGGACTTTTTCAATTTGAGTAATGCACTTATGGCACACAAGTGCAACTTCCCTTTCTTAAAGGACCAGTGTGCTTTGACCCGGAAGTGCTGAAAGCCCATGAGTATTTTAGATATCCTTCCCTTATGGGAGATGCATAAATAATGTGGTCTTACTGCTAGAGATGCACTTGCTAGTTCTCAGGTCCCGTTCCCTGTATTCTGTGTCTGTTATCTGTGCCTGCTAACCCATAACTGTGTTCTACTACCTGCTGTACCTGCCTGAAATACAAAAATAGCTAGACCAACAGGGGAGCTGAATACTCTGCAAGGAATACAGACCTAAAAAAATAACTTTTAATATAAGTGCAGTTAAAAAGTGAAAAAAATCACTGGTGAGACTAAAAACCAAAATACCAATGGTCCAAGACAGGCCAAAGGGTTCAAGGGGCATGTACAAGCCCAATAATACAACAACAGCCACCTTAGCTGACTAGAGGTAAGATATACACTTAATGAAATCCTCTATAGTCGTGTCAGCAAGGATGGAACACTCATATGACAAATATACCTTTTCTATATTCAACCCTGTTCAGGGAAGGTATTTACATATATGTCAAAAGCGAGTACTCTGGTACCATATAGAAACCGTAGAGAAATGAATCCCTTAATGAATGGAACGGTCTTACCAGGTCCAGAAGTCAAATACGGGCATTGCAGCAGGGCACCGGCTACGAGGGGAAGCTGTCAATCAGCACCTCAGATCCCATAAGAGCCAGAGACCATAATCAGGCATATAGAGAGGTATTCCCACTCCCAACGTTTCACATAAAGATCATCATGGGAGTCCAAGTGGGATAACAAGGGGCTGTCGCTGGGCAGACACCACAGCAGATCAGTCCACAATTGCCCGGGTCACTAAAGAGTAAAGAACAAACAGCGAGGATAAGCCCTGGAGACTGCCAAACAGGTCAGTGTTCATGCCCCATGGTTAAATAGACTCACCGCACTCCAGCATGTAACCAGACTCAGTTCAAAATAGCCGCGCTCAGTGTCCGGGAGCGCGCTTCATTTATCACCCGACGCATGCGCAGAAGGGTCCGATTACCGTGACGCACACTCGCAGGATACCTCCGGGCCGGAAGTCACGCGTCAACGGGGGCTGCGTCGCTCGGGCAACACGGCCCTTACCTGATGTCGTCACATCCAGGTAAATGGAACGCAAGCTATCCATGCTATAGAAAGACACATGGCGTAACCATAACAATATGGACGCCATGTGTAATAGCCGCAATATAAACACAAAATTCAGCATGCAGGTACAAACGCCTCGGCATGCCAGGTATATAATAGCGTTATCAATGGTCAGGTTAGTACATCATATTTAAAATGTGCCTAGGTAATGTGCGGCCCACGGACTATAGATCCATACTTAAGAGGCACATAAGAGGACGGCCCAAAAATGGGGGAGAAGCACAAAGCCTGAGGTGTAGAGAGCTCAGGGGAGACTGAGCCCGACCGGGGGCCATAATAAGAGATCAAAAGATGACAATGTTGAAGTCAAATCACAATATCAGAGGAGGTAATCAGGAAAGCGCACATGAGGGATCACCAGATATGGGGAGCTCAGGGCATCAGAGAACCTGGAAGGGCAAAAGGAGGGAGGGGGGGGTTTGTAGTGCAAACTACCGGGTAGCCCTGCAAAAAGGGGGGTAGCCCTACCTAACATGTGGAGGTTGGCACCCTAACAGTCCTACGCCTATGGTGCCCCCACTCGGGCGTCGACTGTCCCTCCTATCAGTTCCCTGATCCTAAGGTGCTCCCAGGAGGGGGGTAAAGGAAAGGGATTCATTTTATTCCGTCGGCACCATAGTGTCCAGGTTATAGATCCAGAAGCATTCCTTCTGGAGAATGATCTTATCCCAGTTTCCACCACGTGGGGGGGATGGATCAAGTCAATCCCCATTACCCTAAAGCTACCAAGATCGCCATTATGGAAAGCATTAACCCCTTCACCCCCAGCCACTAAAACACCCTAATGACCGGGCCATTTTTTGCAATTCTGACCAGTGTCACTTTGACAGGTTATAACTCTGGAACGCTTTAACGAATCCTGGCGATTCTGAGAATTTTTTTTCGTGACATATTGTACTTCATGTCAGTGGTAAATTTAGGCTGATATTTTTTGCGTTTATTTGTGAAAATTTAGGAAATTTTGCGAAAATTATGAAAATTTCGCAATTTTCAAACTTTGAAAATTTATGCCCAGAAATCTGAGAGATATGTCACACAAAATAGTTAATAAATAAACTTTCCCACTTGTCTACTTTCCATCAGCGCAATTTTCAAAACAATTTTTTTTTTCGTTAGGAAGTTAGAAGGGGTCAAAGGTCATCAGCAATTTCTCATTTTTCCAACAAAATTTACAAAAGAATTTTTTTTAGGGACCACGTCACATTTGAAGTGACTTTGAGAGGCCGAGGTGACAGAAAATACCCAAAAGTGACCCCATTCTAAAAACTGCACCCCTCACACTGCTCAAAACCACATCCAAGAAGTTTATTAACCCTTTAGGTGCTTCACAGGAACCAAAGCAATGTGGAAGGAAAAAATGAAAATTTTACTTTTTAACACAAAAATGTTACTTTAGCCATAAAATTTTCATTTTTAAAAGGGAGAAAAGAGAAAGTGCACCTACAATTTATTGTGCATTTTCTCCTGAGTACGCTGATACCCCATATGTGGTAAAAATCAATTGTTTCGGCGCACGGCAGAGGTCGAAAGGGAAGGAGCGCCATTTGAATTTTTGAACACAAAATTAGCTGCACTCATTAGTGGACGCCATGTCGGGTTTGAAGACCCCCTGAGGTGCCTAAACAATGGAGCTCCCCCACAAGTGACCCAATTTTGGAAACTAGAGCCCTGAAATAATTTTTCTAGATGTTTGGTGAGCACTTTGAACACCTGGGGGCTTCACAGAACTTTATATCGTTGAGCCGTGAAAAGAAACAAATTTTTTTTTACCACAAAACGGTTGCTTCAACTAGGTAGCTTTTTTTTTCACAAGGGTATCAGGAAAAAATGCACCATAAAATGTATTGTGCATTTTCTCCTGAGTACGCAGATACCTCATATGTGGTGGAAATCAAATGTTTGGACACACGGCAGGGCTCAGAAGGCAAGGAGCACCATTTGAATTTTTGAGTGCAAAATTAGCTGCACTCATTAGCGGACGCCATGTCGGGTTTGAAGACCCCCTCAGGTGCCTAAACAATGGAGCTCCCCTACAAGTGACCCCATTTTGGAAACTAGAGCCCTCAAATAATTTTTCTAGATGTTTTGTAAGCACTTTGAACACCTGGGGGCTTCACAGAAGTTTATATCGTTGAGCCGTGAAAAGAAAAAAAAAAGTTTTTACCACAAAACGGTTCCTTCAACTAGGTAGCTTTTTTTTCACAAGGGTATCAGAAAAAAATGCACCATAAAATGTATTGTACATTTTCTCCTGAGTACGCAGATACCTAATATGTGGTGGAAATCAAATGTTTGGACACACGGCATGGCTCGGAAGGCAAGGAGCGCCATTTGAATTTTTGAGTGCAAAATTAGCTGCACTCATTAGCGGACGCCATGTCGGATTTGAATACCCCCTGAGGTGCCTAAACAAGGGGGCTCCCCCACAAGTGACCCCATTTTGGAAACTAGAGCCCTCAAATAATTTTTCTAGATGTTTGATGTGCACTTTGAACCCCTGGGGGCTTCACAGAAGTTTATAACGTTGAGCCGTGAAAAGAAAAAAAAAATTTTTTACCACAAAACGGTTGCTTCAACTAGGTAGCTTTTTTTTCACAAGGGTATCAGGAAAAAATTCACCATGAAATTTATAGTGCATTTTTTACTGAGTACGGCGATACCTCATATGTGGTGGAAAGTAATTGTTTGGGTGCATGGCGGGGCTCAGAAGAGAAGGAACGCCATTTGACAGCAAAATTGGTTGGAATTATTAGCGGACGCCATGTCACGTATGGAGACCCCCTATGATGCCTAAACAGCGGAGCTCCCCCACAAGTGACCCCATTTTGTAACTAGACCCCTCAAGGAGTTTATCTAGATGTTTAGCGAGCCCCAAGGGGCTCCACAGAAGTTAATAATGTTGAGCCAGGAATACAATTTTTTTTTAACACCACAAAACTGTCACTTGAACCAGGTAGCTTTTTTTTCCACAAGGGTATCAGGAAAAAATGCACCATAAAACGTATTGTGCAATTTCTCCTGAGTATGCAGATACCTCATATGTGGTGGAAAGTAATTGTTTGGGCGCATGGCGGGGCTCAGAAGAGAAGGAATGCCATTTGACAGCAAAATTGGTTGGAATCATTAGTGGACGCCATGTCACGTTTGGAGACCCCCTATGGTACCTAAACAGTGGAGCTCCCCCACAAATTACCCCATTTTGGAACTAGACCCCCTCAAGGAATTTATCTAGATATTTGGTGAGCCCCTTGTACCCCCAGGGGCTCCACAGAAGTTGATCTGGCTCAATCTGCCACACCGAAGCAATTTGAGTCACCAGAGCCCAATTGCCCCTTCCGGAAAGATTTGCAGGGAGAAGGCAGTTGGTTCTTGACCTTTAGGGCGGCTTTGCACGTTGCGACATCGCACGTGCGATGTCAGTGGGGTCAAATCGAAAGTGAACCACATCCGGCGTCACTTTTGACATCATACTGTGTAAATGCTAGATGATACGATGAACGAGCGCAAAAACGTCGTTATCGTATCATCGTTGCATTCACCGACATTTCCATAATGCCGGTGCCGCGACAGGTACGATGTTGTTCCTCGTTCCTGCGGCACCACACATCGCTGTGTGTGAAGCCACAGGAGCGAGGAACATCTCCTTACCTGCCACCGGTGGCTATGCGGAAGGACGGAGGTGGGCGGGATGTTTACATCGTGCTCATCTCTGCCCCTCCGCCGCTATTGGCCGCCTGCCGTGTGACGTAGCTATGACGCCGCACGGCCCGCCCCCTTAGGAAGGAGGCGGGTCGCCGGCCAGAGCGACGGTCGCAGGGCAGGTTGAGTGCATGTGAAGCTGGCGTAGCGATAATTTTCGCTACGCCAGCTATCACACGATATTGTACCTGCGACGGGGGCGGGGACTATCACGTGCGACATCGCAGCATCGGCTTGCGATGTCGCAACGTGCAAAGCCCGCCTACGAGTGGCGTGTAAATTATATTTTTGCTTACAACCCGGCTCCTCTGGTGGAGCAACAGCAACTTGAGATAATTCGCTCTCTCTCTTGACTTGGGACACCCAAGTGTGGGCTTTCTCCTTGCCCCCAGATTCACCAGTTGTTGTTTTTTTTAACATTAGACTGGATAACATCTCCTTACCTGTGTCCACCGGCAATGCGGAAGGAAGAAGATGGGCGAGATGTTACTGTCGCGGGCGGGGAGGAGGGTGTCAGCACACCGCGCTCACCCCTTCTGCTCGGGTCCGGCTGCTCAGTGGTGGCTCGAGCCGTAGGCCGGATCCCGGGGGTTTTCCTCGAGCGGCACTCCTCGCCCGTGAGTGAAAGGGGGGTTTGGGATGTTGGGATATTGTCCTTGACGCCACCCACGGTTGTGGTGATTTCACCACCGCTGCTCAATACGGGGATCCCGGGGATGGTGAAGCGGAGCAGCTAGGTGTTGTGTTGCCCCTCCGTGGGTAGGGGTTGGTGATCCCGGGGCCCGGTGATGGGTTGGGAGGTGCAGGGCTTGGTGGGCGCAGGGACGCGGGGACAGTGCTGTGCCTTGCGGCACTGTGGTACTCACTCAGCCTGAGACTTGGACACAGTTTGTACGGTAAACCAAACGGCTGGTAGGACGGTCCCACAGACGGCTGCTTTGCTTTCCTGGTAGGTGACGGTGATGTCCCTCTTCCTTGCACCTGTATGTACGGTTGGTTGCGATGGGTCCCCACCGGTAACCCGCTCCCCGGCTTCAAGCTGGGCCGGAGGAGCACTACACTTTGCCCGCAGGCGCTGGCCCTCAGAGACTGGTGCCCTGGCGGTGGCGGTGCCTCTGTTGTACGGGTTGGGCTGTTGCCTTCAATCGGGACTTGGTTGTTGGGGGAATCTACGTCCCCTTCACTGACGGATTCGGCAAA
Source organism: Anomaloglossus baeobatrachus (assembly GCF_048569485.1). Taxonomy (NCBI): domain Eukaryota; kingdom Metazoa; phylum Chordata; class Amphibia; order Anura; family Aromobatidae; genus Anomaloglossus; species Anomaloglossus baeobatrachus. The sequence continues at coordinate 205,796,742 of NC_134356.1, forward strand.
TTTGGCGACTCCTAGCCTTGCCGGGGTCCGAGAGGCCCCTGCCCTGGTGCTGACTGTCCTTCGGAACACTGCTCCAGACCACCGGGCACACAGCCAACGGGGTCCTTCCAGGAACTTCCAAACGGTCCCCCTCCGGACAGTCACCGCCGTCGCTGACCTTGCTGTTCTAGCCCTACACAAAGCTGGGCTCTCAGGCTTTGCACACTCTCTGCTCTGTCACCACTTCTTGCTTTCCTCCTTTTCCACTTTTCTTTCCTTCACTTTCACTTCTTTGCTGTTTACTCTAGCCCTCAGCTAGACTTCACTCTTGCCCTGCCTGGGCTCAACTTGCTGTTTACTCAAGCTCGTCCCTGAGCTCACTCCTTCCACTTCCTCCTCCCTGACTAGACTGCCTGGTTTCTCCCGTCTCCAGAACTGTGATCTCCTTGGTGGGCGGAGCCAACCGCCTGGCCCACCCCCTGGTGTGAATCATCAGCCTCTGGAGGAAGGCAACAAGGATTTCTGGTTAGCTGTGATGTGCCTACCTGGAGTGTGGGGTGTGGTGGTGTTGTGACCTGTGACCCCTGGCTTGCCCAGGGCGACACATTCCCCCTTAGCAAAATGCAGACCGGTTTTATTTTTCTGTAAAAAGGGGTAACATTTGGAAAATCAACATATATACATTTTTAATAACTCTTCCCAAGACGGGAGGCACATTTCTTTAACGTTGCAACGGTTTACGGTTACGGTTTCCGCTCTCTCCCACCCAAGCAACCTGGCCCTGATGCTGCCCCTAAAACCCAGGCAGCACCCCTTGACCCACAGTCCAGCACACGGTACCCGAGCGGGATCTGTCCTTCCCTCCAGAGGGTAGCCACCGGTTACTTTGGCGGCTGGGCCCTGGCCTGCTCTGCTCAGGGTCCTCCCTCCAACCTGCCTCTCCGGAGGCGGCATTGCGGAAAACGGTAACGGTAACCAACATATTTACAAGCCACTAACGTTTGTGGTTGCCCTGCAAGTTCACGGGCTTGTCCATGGATAGTTCCCATGCAATAAACGTTTAAACGGTCCCCACGGGGACAACGGTGCCGGCTCCGGCCGGTTGCAAATCACACGGTGAATCAGGTGAACTTCGGATCATTTTCACTTATCATTTTCAACTTTTTAAACAAACAACCAGTCCTTCACATTTGCGGACCCCTTTTACTCATAGAACGGTCTCCCTGTACCTAAGTGGGGGTCTACCTAGGTTGGGACGGGTGGACCTTCGGGGCCCGGTGTCAGTGTTGCTAGACAGTGGGGTAGAGGGAACAATCGGTTCCTCCTCCCTGCTATAGTGTGGAGCAGGCGGAGGTGTAGGGGGGCTGGGTACAGGTTCATCCCTTGGCACTGGCACTGGTTCTGGCTCACGGTTAACCGTTTCCACTACTTCTTCATCCACGGGTTGTGGGAACAGTATCACTGGAAGTATCACCGCGCCGTTCTGTGTAGGCCAGTTTGCTGGGAAGTCGCCCATTACAGTGTGGATTACCTCTGCTGCCTTCTCCACGGGTGGAGGAACCGGTACTTCAGCCTCTGCCTTCAACGCTGGGGGGCATTTTTTTAGATGGTCCCGGGAAACTGTGGCCAGGGTGCCCCCTTGGTCACGACTGATCTGGTAGGTCTTCCCATCTCCCCATTCTGTGGGTTGTATGACGTAAGGGACTTGCTCCCACTGATCATCCAGCTTGTGGGCTTTTCTCTTCCGTTTCAGCACCACATCTCCTGGCTGGAAAGGACCTGCGGGCGCCTTCTGATTGAACCGGTGCTCTTGCTGTTCTCGACTTCGACTGAGGTTTTTCTCCACATACTCCTGGATTTGCCGGTACTGCGCCCTCCTCCGACTTTCCCACTCTGCCGTTGAAGGGAGTGCTTCTGGGGCCTCCAACCCCATCTCCAGATCCACCGGCAGGCGGCCAGGCCGAGCCCTCATCAGATACGCTGGGGTGCACTTCGTCGAGCTGGACGGGATATTATTGTACATGTCGACCAAGTCGGGCAACTTTTCCGGCCACATGTTCCGTTCTTCCAGCGGCAGCGTCTTGAGGAGCCCCAGGACCAAGTGATTCATTTTCTCGCACATGCCGTTGGTTTGGGCGTGGTATGGAGTAGTCCGGATCTTCTTGCAGCCGTACAACTGACAGAATTCGTGAAACACTTCTGCTTCAAAAGCCGGGCCTTGGTCAGTCAGCACCTTCTCGGGGTACCCATGGGGTCGGCAAAAATAAGCCTGGAACGCTCGAGCAGCGGTTCGACCAGTCAGGTCCTTAACGGGGACTACCACCATAAATCTTGAGTAGTGGTCTACCATGGTCAATGCGTAGGTGTACCCACTTCGGCTAGGGGTGAGCTTGACATGGTATAGGGCGACCAGCTCCAGCGGCTGATGGGTGACTATGGGATGTAACGGTGCCCTCTGGCTAGTCTCGTCCTTTCTCCTCAGCGTACAAGGACCGCACTCTCGGCACCAGGCTTCCACCGATTCACGCATCCCACTCCAATAGAACCGCTCCCTCAACAGCATCTCCAGCTTCTTCCACCCGAAGTGGCCAGCACCATCATGGTATGCCCGCAGTACAGTAGCGACATCAGCTTGAGGAACGACTAACTGGCATATTTTCTCATGGGTCTTCGGGTTGATCAGCTCACGGTACAGCCTCTCTTGGTGTAGGTAAAGCCGTTTCCGTTCTTTCCACAAGCGTTGGGCTTCGGCTGGAGCGGCAGGGTCTATTCCCATAGCACCTTGTTCCACCAGAGTCTTGACAAGGCGGACAGCCGGTGCTTGGTCCTGGGCGTCCTGCCACTCTTGACTGGGCCGCGGGTCCAGATCCACCCTTTGCTGACATACTTGTACCCTCTCAGTAGGCGGCTGGTGAAACGCAGGCAACTCGATCTCCTCGAGGTCGTCATCCTCGCACCCCTCTTCTGACAAATGGGGCATTCGGGAGAGTGCATCCGCATTTACGTTGACGCGACCGGCTCGGTACTTTATGGTGAAATCATAGTTGGCCAGCCGGGCTACCCACCGCTGCTCCAACGCGCCCAACTTGGCCGTGTTCAGGTGAGTCAGCGGATTGTTGTCCGTAAACGCGGTGAATTTTGCCGCCGCCAAGTAGTGGCGGAACCGCTCCGTGATAGCCCACACCAACGCCAATAGCTCGAGCTTGAAGGAGCTATAGTTCTCAGGGTTCCTTTCGGTCGGCCGCAGTTTTCGGCTGGCGTAGGCAATCACCTTCTCCTTTCCATCCTGGACCTGGGATAGGACCGCTCCTAGCCCCACGTTACTGGCGTCCATGTGGAGGATGAACGGGCGCCCATAGTCAGGGTACGCCAGGACCTCTTCTCCGGTCAAGGCCGCCTTCAACTGGCAAAAGGACTCCTCATGCTTGTCCTCCCACGACAGTGGGGCTCCAATGGGTCTACCACCTTTGGTCTGTCCCACGAGGAGATCTTGCATGGGGGCAGCCATCTTCGTGTACCCCTTTATAAAGCGCCGATAGTACCCCACCAGACCCAGAAACTGCCTTACTTCCCTCACTGTAGTTGGTCTCGGCCAGCTCTGGATGGCAGTGATCTTCTCAGGGTCAGGGGCAACACCATCCGCACTCACCACATGCCCTAGATACTGCACCCTGGGTTTCAGCAGATGGCATTTTGAGGGCTTCAACTTCATCCCGAACTTGGCAAGGGACGCGAACACCTCGGCCAGGTGCTCCAGATGGGCTTCATACGTCTGGGAATAAACAATTACATCATCCAAATACAGCAGGACGGTCTCGAAGTTTAAATGTCCCAGACAGCACTCCATCAACCGTTGGAAGGTCCCGGGGGCATTGCACAGCCCAAACGGCATGCTATTGAATTCGCAGAGCCCCATCGGGGTGGTGAAGGCGGTCTTCTCCCGGTCCTCGGGGGCCACGGCTACTTGCCAGTATCCGCTGGTGAGGTCAAGGGTCGAGAAGTAGTTTGCAGTTCTCAGTGCAGCCAAAGACTCTTCAATACGAGGTAATGGATAGGCATCTTTATGGGTTATCTGGTTGATCTTCCGGTAGTCCACACACATCCGCATGGTACCATCTTTCTTCTTAACCAGTACCAACGGAGCGGCCCAGGGACTACAGCTGTCCCGAATAACCCCTGCCTCCTTCATATTCCTCAACATATCTTTGGCACACTGGTAATGTGCAGGGGGAATAGGTCTATACCTCTCTTTGATAGGGGGATGTTCACCTGTGGGAATGTGGTGTTGGACCCCCTTGATCTGCCCAAAGTCTAGGGGGTGCTTACTGAAAACCTGTTCGTACTCCTGCACCACCCTGTGTACCCCTGCCCTGTGATGTGTAGGGGTATCATCAGTGCCTACGTGTAGCTGTTGATGCCACTCCTCTGTCTCCCCCCGGGGTGGGGAAGTGCTGGTGGTAGGTGGAAGTGTGGATGGACTGGCTTCGTGGATAGTGTGAGGGTCCAGGGTGAGCAGCTTGGCAATGGTGGCATACCGGGGAAGCCTGACTTCTTCCTCTCCACAGTTCAGCACTCTCACAGGCACTCTCCCTTTCTTCACATCCACCACCCCTCGGGCGGCCATCACAGTGGACCAGTGCTCAGAAGGCATGGGCTCCATCATCGCAGGGTAGTCACGCCCCTGAGGCCCTACTGCTGCCCTACACCAGATCATCATCTCACTCCTAGGGGGCACAGTCAATGGAGCAACATCCATCACTCTTACTCCACCAATCTCCCCTCCTGTTGAGCTTACATGCTGGCGGTACATCAGGGCTCGGATCTCACGCTGCACAGCCCTCTGCCGGCTCCCTGCTGCTGTGGCGGCTAGCTGTTGTAATAGGGTTAACACATCAGCCATGCAGTGCTCCATCACATTGGTTCCCAGCACTATTTTCGGGTTATGATCACTGGGCTCATTCATGATCACAATCATACCCTGGTGTTGCAGTTCGGCTTGCCCCACTGTCATAGCCACTTGCTTATACCCCACCTGGGTCAATGGGAGTCCATTAGCGGCAATCAATGTTATACTATTGTCTGGGGGCGCCAGTTCGTCTACGGCCCAGTACCGCTGGTACAACGTGTACGGTATGGTAGTTACCTGTGATCCAGTGTCCAAGAGAGCCATCACTGGTATGCCGTCCACAGCCACGGGGATGATAGGGCGGGCCCCGATATATCGGTCCCGCCAGTCCGGGGGGCCACGATGTTCTACTCCTGAGGATTGGCTCGGGGGCCACAGGGGTTGCTCGTTTAACGGGCACTGTCGATAGTAATGACCCGGCTTACGGCACTTGTAGCAGATTGGGGGTCTGCTCCGCGGGTTGTTGGCACTTCTCCGCTGCATCCAGGGAACGTCCTCGGGACTGTCAGCAAGCTGTATCTGCGCCGGAGGCTGAGGTCTGGTCAGAGGTTGTAGGGCAGCCAGGATTTTGGCAAGGTCTCCGTCCATGCGACGGACCTGGGCTGCCAGTTCTTCCACTGTGCTGCTCAGGGCTGCAGGTGTTGGAGAGGTAGATTTGGCTGAGGCCGCCATAACGGGAGCCGTCTCGACGGGCCACGGGGCGGGTTCCAGAACTTCGGTTGCTGGAGGCTGTAGAGCTTTAATGGCCCGCTCCTTTAACACAGCAAAGTCCACATCAGGGTGTTCCAGGGCCCACAGCCGGAGTTGTTTACGATCCTCAGGGGACCTCATCCCCTGCGCAAATTGCTCCACTAACATCTTGTTGCTATCCGCCTCATTAATAGGGTTCACCCGCTTCAGCGTGCGGAGGGCGGTCTGCAGACGTAGAGCATAGTCCCGAATGCTATCCCCAGCTCGTTGCCGGCACTGGTAAAACTGCATCCTCAGCTCAGCTTCAGTCCGGGTCTCAAAGGCAGTCTGTAGCTTCTCAAATATGGTGGCTACAGAGAGCCGGTCCCCCTCGGCCCAGGTCTCCGCTTCCTGCTCCGCCGCACCGGTTAACTGGCCTAGCACTATCGCTGCACGTTGCTTATCAGTCAGGGGGTACAGCTCTAGCAACGGGTTAAGCTTTTTCCGGAAGGCCTGTAGGGCATCCGGTTTCCCGTCATACTGCGGTAGCCAGGCAGCTACGGGCGCATAGGGCAAGGAAAACGGCATGACCTGAGCGAGGGCGGGGGCCGCGGCACCTCCCGCCGGTACGGCCTGGACCTGGGCAGGCCCATTCCCATCCGCGGGTGCCGCTGCGGCTGCGACCACCGCTCCTCCAGCGGCTCCGTCGGGCGCAGACATCTTGTTTCCGTCCCCCTTAGCTCTTTCCGGCCCCTCCTCTCTCGGGGCGGGGTTCTGGCCTTCGCGCCTCTACTGCTCGAAAAGACGCTCGAGCGGGAACTTTTCGCGCCAAAGATGGCGGCTTCTGCAATTTTTCTGCCGGATACCTCCGGCGGTAACAAGGCGCACCTCTACCAGACGGCAGAGCGGTAAGATCCTGTTCGTGACGCCAAGTTGTCGCGGGCGGGGAGGAGGGTGTCAGCACACCGCGCTCACCCCTTCTGCTTGGGTCCGGCTGCTCAGTGGTTGCTTGAGCCGTAGGCCGGATACCGGGGGTTTTCCTCGAGCGGCACTCCTCGCCCGTGAGTGAAAGGGGGGTTTGGGATGTTGGGATATTGTCCGTGATGCCACCCACGGTTGTGGTGATTTCACCACCGCTGCTCAATACGGGGATCCCGGGGATGGTGAAGCGGAGCAGCTAGGTGTTGTGTTGCCCAACCGTGGGTAGGGGTTGGTGATCCCGGGGCCCGGTGATGGCTTGGGAGGTGCAGGGCTTGGTGGGCGCAGGGACGCGGGGACAGCGCTGTGCCTTGCGGCACTGTGGTACTCACTCAGCCTGAGACTTGGACACAGTTTGTACGGTAAACCAAACGGCTGGTAGGACGGTCCCACAGACGGCTGCTTTGCTTTCCTGGTAGGTGACGGTGATGTCCCTCTTCCTTGCACCTGTATGTACGGTTGGTTGCGATGGGTCCCCACCGGTAACCCGCTCCCCGGCTTCAAGCTGGGCCGGAGGAGCACTACACTTTGCCCGCAGGCGCTGGCCCTCAGAGACTGGTGCCCTGGCGGTGGCGGTGCCTCTGTTGTACGGGTTGGGCTGTTGCCTTCAATCGGGACTTGGTTGTTGGGGGAATCTACGTCCCCTTCACTGACGGATTCGGCAAATTTGGCGACTCCTAGCCTTGCCGGGGTCCGAGAGGCCCCTGCCCTGGTGCTGACTGTCCTTCGGAACACTGCTCCAGACCACCGGGCACACAGCCAACGGGGTCCTTCCAGGAACTTCCAAACGGTCCCCCTCCGGACAGTCACCGCCGTCGCTGACCTTGCTATTCTAGCCCTACACAAAGCTGGGCTCTCAGGCTTTGCACACTCTCTGCTCTGTCACCACTTCTTGCTTTCCTCCTTTTCCACTTTTCTTTCCTTCACTTTCACATCTTTGCTGTTTACTGTAGCCCTCAGCTAGACTTCACTCTTGCCCTGCCTGGGCTCAACTTGCTGTTTACTCAAGCTCGTCCCTGAGCTCACTCCTTCCACTTCCTCCTCCCTGACTAGACTGCCTGGTTTCCCCCGCCTCCAGAACTGTGATCTCCTTGGTGGGCGGAGCCAACCGCCTGGCCCACCCCCTGGTGTGAATCATCAGCCTCTGGAGGAAGGCAACAAGGATTTCTGGTTAGCTGTGATGTGCCTACCTGGAGTGTGGGGTGTGGTGGTGTTGTGACCTGTGACCCCTGGCTTGCCCAGGGCGACACATTACGTCCTGCTCATCTCCGCCCCTCCGCTTCTATTGGCCGGCTGCTTAGTGACGCCGCAGTGATGTTGCTATGAAGCCGAACGCACCTCCCCCTTGAGGGAGGGATTGTTCGGCGGTCACAGCGACGTCACTGACAAGGTATGTGCGTGTGACGCTGCCGTAGCGATAATGTTCGCTACGGCAGTGAGCACCAAATGTCGCACGACCGACGGGGGTGGGTGCTATTGCGCTCGACATCGCTAGCAATCGCTAGCGATGTCGCAGTGTGTAAAGCACCCTTAAATGGACTGGAAAACAGTTAAATGGACTGGAAAACAGTGTTTGCTTATTTTAATTTAATCCACAACCACCTGATATACTTCATGCCACTATGAAATGCAAATTAGAACAACTCAGAAAACTAGTCTCCCCAATCAGGAAACACACCAGTGGTTCATGTTAAAAAATTAAATTTTATTACATTAAGTTAAAAACCATTAATAAACATTAAAAAACAGAGATATCCTGCAAGGGACCGATTTATACTCAGATGTCACTATCATTGATAGCCAGGAGGCTCAAATTATCCAAAGCAACATATCCTACTATAGCTATTCTGGACAAAAACACTTGGACAGGTGCTGCTGGTAAACGCCTATACAGACACCATATAAACCAATGCTGATTGTGCCATAACCATTAAACTTCTAATGGCTGGGTATTAACATGCTATACAAATAATCAGCAACCTAGATGACAGTATTCCTAAATCTACCTCGTATCGCAGCAAAGTGAGTTAAAAACCCCATTATACAGTGTGTGAACTGTGTTAAAAATATATATATAGTATGACATAAACAGAGAGCAAGTCAGGTCTACTTACCATTATCTTTGCCGTTTTAAAATCTACTGATCTATTCTGTCATGAAAAGAGAGAAAACAATAAGGCAGCAATACCAAATATGATCTAGATAAACCTGGCAAGGAAATAACAGTGTAACATCATTGTGTTTCTGGCTTATACTTCCTAAAAATCTATATGGCCTCAAGACGGATCATGAATGTGTTAAGAATGAATGGGGATCTCTTTCTGCTTCAGCCGAGGAAATTAGGCACAACTTGTAATTTTGGCCAAAGATCTTTAAAAATGCTACTGAAGGGTTCCTACAGGTCTACATGTGGCATCAATTGATCCCAGAACAAAGAATTGTGAGCTGGAAATGAGTCAGCTAAACTGAGTGACTTATCTAAAATGAACACAATCTACATAGTTTCCTGTCCTTTCATGTCTGTCTGTCGCAATACATTGATTACTTTGCTAGATTTTACATAAGAACCAATGTTAGTAAATGGTGGTCCACTCTAAACTCTACCGAGCCTCGTATATACAGAGCTGCTGGTTTAGCGTACAAGAACTTCATAAATGGCTACTACAATGTTACATTCGAAAGCTCTTCCTCAACAAATGGCAGTCATGTGATCAACTGGAAATTCATATTGGGTTGAAAAGCCAAAAGTCCCAGGAAATGACTATAAAATGTTTTGGTTTTATAAAATAATTTTTATTTATATCAGGCACAAGCAAATAACTATTCAAATACATCAAATATGGTGAATACATGTACAGTTTACACCTTGAAAAGTGGAAATGAAAAGTGATTGACTAATTATTGTGTAAGAATAGTGATATATTTATATAGTGTTAGAACATTCACAAATGAAACCATTGTTTATTTAAATATCCCTAAACATTATATTTAAGTGATTGTTGGAGTGTATAACAGCTACTGACTCATGCTGGAGAAATTATCTTAAGTTGTTAGTAGATTGGGGCGGTGTTATTTGCTACAGTGTGTTGATATGTATACTAGTTCATCTAGTTTGTACTGTATGACCTCTCTGGTGTGTCATTTCTTCCCTATAATCCTTCATGTTTTGATGATATTGAAGATAATGGTGACTGTAGTGGCACTGACATTCTGGGAGAATGCTGAGGATTCTGCTGAAAGCTGAAAATGGCAACATTGATAAGGCGTCTTGATTTATTTTTATTTCTCCAAATATTTAGCTCTTTTATAAGACCTCTCAGCATGAGTATCCAGCACAGGACTATTTTATAAATCAAAATAGGGCTCCAAGAGCATGCTATTGTACCATACTGTGTACTTAAACTTTTTATGAGGCTCAAAAACATTTTAGTTTTTTCACAAAATCCATGTAAAAAAATGTGGCATGCATTATGGAAGTATCTCTTAAAAAAATATTGCTACTACAGGAGATTATGGTGCATCACAGAACACAATACGGTAGTCTAAGTGAATACTACGCGTCGACTACTGCAATCTCCTGCTCTGTGGCCTCCCTTTCAACACTCTTGCACCCCTCCAATCTATCCTAAACTCTGCTGCCCGATTAATGCACCTCTTCCCTCACTATTCCCCAGCCTCACCACTCTGCCAATCCCTTCACTGGCTTCCCATCGCCCAACGACTCCAGTTCAAAACACTAACCATGACATACAAAGCCATCCACAACCTGTCTCCTCCATACATCTGTGACCTAGTCTCTCGATACCTATCTGCATGTGTGGCGCCCCTGACCCAGTCAGGCACCACTGAGTACTGCACCCATGCTGGGACAGTGCTTCCAGGTAGTACCAGGCCAGAAAGAGGTGTGTCTGCACAGACACATAGCAACCAGGTCTCCCATACCATTAGATGGGACTCTTGGGAAGTCCCTGGATGGGTCTAGCCTTCAATTCTTGTCAAGGGGTGTAGTGGAGGGCCTGGAAGCTAAGCTGCAGAGGCTGTCAGGAAAGAAGGGGAGCAAGCCAGTCTGGTAGCAGTAAGCGTGGTTGTTAGGAGACGCAGGCGCGCGCACACTCTACTCAGACCCTGCACGTGGAGCAGTCGTTAACGGGGTAGAACGGTTACCAGTTAGTCTGAAAGACACCTAGAGAGAGGCAGTCGAGTACGGGGACTGCTGGTGACTAGGCACGCACGGGGAACAGTTCCCTAGAGTAGACGTCCATTTATTGATCTGCTAAACCTGCCGGTGAGGGGACTAGAGGTACCTCACCAACCATACAGAGTCCGAGCCTCAGCAGCAACATGGGGACCCATAAGGAGACAGAGCCAGAAGCCATGTCACCTGGTCCACGCTGTCGGATCCATCTCGGACTCCATCAGCCCCAGACGCTCGTTAAATTTGCAGTGGCGGTCACCCATATCCCTGACCGCAAACCGTGAGTGGCGTCACGACTCATATATATACAAAACCGACATACCTGTTGCCATATATAACCAAAAGAAGACCATGTGGCGTCCCTGAAGGTGGAATGATGTCCCTGGGGCGACTACTGCAGGTGGGCTTCACACATGCAACCTCAGATCCTCACAAGACCTTTTTCTCTTCTCCCCTCTTATCTACTTTTCCCACAATCGCCTACAAGATTTATTCCGTGCCTCCCCCATACTCTAGAATGCTCTACTCCAGCATATCAGACTATCATCTACCATGGAAAGCTTCACAAGGAACCTGAAGACCCACCTCTTTCGACAAGCCTACAACCTGCAGTAACCCTCAGACCATTACACCACTGCACAACCAGTTCTGTCCTCATCTACTGTATCCTCACCCATTCCCTGTAGACTGTGAGGCCTTGCGGGCAGAGTTCTCTCTCATCTTGTACCAGTCTGTTTTTGGAATGTTAATGAGTGTTGTGCTTATTTTTTATGTATACCTTTTTCACTTGTAAAGCACCATTGAATAAATGGCGCTAGAATAACAAATAATAATAATAATAATAATAATAATAATAATAATAATACAGGTCTGTGGCTCAAGTAACTGCCTTTGGCTCTTGTCACACTATGGTTAATGCTTACAATCCTAGAATACTAGAATTTCAACAACACAGAAAAAAATTTAAACTCAAAGAAAGTTTTATAGGGAGTGCAGAGAAAACTTTTGTACTTTGGTACCTGGTGCCGAGGGAACCAAAAGTAAGAGAAAAGAGAGCCTCTTAGGTTGCTTTCACACATCCGGTTTTAGCAGAGCCGGCCAATCCAGCTCTAAAACCTAGGCAACGGATGCGGCGAAAAAATCGCATCCTTTGCATAAGGTTTTTACATGCGGCCCGTCTGGTTTTTGCCGGTTGCGGCTGGCTACTGAGCATGCGCAGTGGAAAAAAACGCATGTGGCGGCCGGATGCAGTTTTTGCCGCAGGACGCCGCATTAGGCGTCCATAGGCATGCATTGGAAATCGCGCCGCATCGGCCGGATGCGGCGCGATGCGGTTTTCGTTCGCCGGACAAAAAAACGTGCCAGGCAACGTTCCATCCTTGCTGTGAGGTCAAAGTTGTGTCTCCCCTACCATAGCCTGTTTCGTAAACGTCCTCCCTAATACATTTTGTTACTTTTTCCTCCAAAATGTTTTCTTCACTAGCTAAGGCTGCAGAAATGACATTTTTATATTTGCATACAGGTCACATTACGAACATATCAAGTATCCAGTATAATTTGTCATGGATTTTAGAAGAGGACCGCTATGGAAATCTCTCAGCATGGATAGTTTTGCAGCCAGCTCTCCCATAGAGAACATCCTTCTATTTCTTTAAGTAGGGGTGGTAGAGCCGCCTACAATTTAGTGTGAGGTAAAGGTTTAGGATGTCATTTATAGGAAGTAATGTAAAGCATAGAATTATTATGTAGATAGATTTGGTTAATAACAGATGTCCAGATGTATGGTGTGCACTCTGCCAAATGGAGAGAGGTTTTGAGGTGCTAGTGACAGGACCGAGGTCCAGGTTATAGTACACTAATCAGACACTGCACTCTCAATTTTGAATCAGATAAAAGGAATGAAAAAACAACGTTTTGTTCTTTTGAAAAAATCTCTATATAATTTTATTTATGAAATTTATGAAAAATATGAGAATAAAGAATAGTGGGAGAAAGGACTAGGGACGTTTCGGCCCAAATGTAGGCCTTCTTCACGCCAAGTCACACTCCACTGAAAGGGCTAAATTTGCAAAGCCGTCTTTTTCAAAAATGCTGCAGATGTAGAGATGGGGGTAAGAAGGAAACACCACCCGGGAAATATCATTAACTGAAGTCACAGAGAGCGAACCCTTTTTCGTGTCTTTTTTGGTTTTTTTAAATTGATCTATTTTGGGATATATTGTTATGCCAAAAGTAAATGTTGTATCCTGGAGTCCCTTAATTCTGCAGTAGATATGTGTGATTATATGATGCAGGGAAATCACCAGGCAAATAGGGAGGTTGCTCTTATCTGTAGATAGTGTATTCAAGGTAAGGTTGCAGGGGTGGATTAAATATTCCTCTAATCGCCGTCTTCCCAGACTGTGGCACCATGCCGGTGCATGGTGCCACAGTCTGGGAAGACGGCGATTAGAGGAATATTTAATCCACCCCTGCAACCTTACCTTGAATACACTATCTACAGATAAGAGCAACCTCCCTATTTGCCTGGTGATTTCCCTGCATCATATAATCACACATATCTACTGCAGAATTAAGGGACTCCAGGATACAACATTTACTTTTGGCATAACAATATATCCCAAAATAGATCAATTTAAAAAAACCAAAAAAGACACGAAAAAGGGTTCGCTCTCTGTGACTTCAGTTAATGATATTTCCCGGGTGGTGTTTCCTTCTTACCCCCATCTCTACATCTGCAGCATTTTTGAAAAAGACGGCTTTGCAAATTTAGCCCTTTCAGTGGAGTGTGACTTGGCGTGAAGAAGGCCTACATTTGGGCCGAAACGTCCCTAGTCCTTTCTCCCACTATTCTTTATTCTCATATTTTTCATAAATTTCATAAATAAAATTATATAGAGATTTTTTCAAAAGAACAAAACGTTGTTTTTTCATTCCTTTTATGTGGTTAATAACAGAAACGGGTCATGTCAAGTTCAACTCACAAGGGGGTGGAACTAGTGATGAGCAGAGGCACTTCCTTGTTACAGAGTGAACTGGGAGCCAGTTTTGCAGTAGGGTTCCAGGAGTGAAGACGTGGCCTTGTTACTTGGATCCGTCTATGGCTCACCTTGGGACAGGCTTAAAAGAGTCCAGGGACTAGACAAATGTCCAGTGAGACAGAGTTCCTCAGGACAAGCCTAAGGAAGAAAAGTGACTAGTAGTCGTCAGAGGCAGTGAGAGGACAAAAGGTAGCCGCTGAGTGAAGATCAGGGAGAAAGTGGAGGCAGATACTCGGCAGCTGGAGGACTACGTCCCATATAGCGGGTTAGGCCAAGCCGGAGTACCCTGGGAAAGAGCATTAGCAGAACCATTTAAGTGTGGCCATGTCTATCATGAAGGTAGAAGATGTAATAAATTGTTTACAGTTATTTTACCAAGAGTTCTTCAGTGTCCTGTATCTATCTACTACATCTATAATGGGGGTCGGCTGTGGGGTGGTGGATGCTGCCCTGAAGAGTACAGTAAGTGTTGCACATCCCGCTCCAAGCGGTCTACAAGCACAGGCCCTCTCTGGTGAAGGAGTGCAGAGCCCTCAGTGCCCGGCGTCCACACCTTTCTTCAATAACACAGCTCAGATATTGTCGTACATATTTTCTATCAAGTGAATGAGTGCAACTGAAACAGGGAAACCAAATAATTTTAGCTCAAATCTGATCATGCGAAACAACATGCATTTACATATAAATTATATTGAGTTATAACATATGTAGTAGATAAAGCTGTTAAAGTGGCTGCATGAGAGTTCAAAACATTTTTTGAGATAATTAACAAACTATGCTTAATTTATTTATTGGAATGGTTGTTATTGGTATACACAGAATATTGCCCCCAATACATTAAAACTATACACAGGTATGATTAGCAGAACTTTTTGATTAGGATAGCTGGTTTGTCAAGTATTATAAAATAAATAGAAAAATTCACTTTGAAACATTTATAAATTGTCCAGCAAGAAGGGTACACATTGCATATGTTTTCTGTCATTAAATTAAAGATTGACCACTAGTGTAAAGGTGGTGTCACACTAAGCAACATCGCTAGCAACATCGCTGCTAACGAACAACTTTTGTGAAGTTGCTAGCGATGTTGCTGTGTGTGACATCCAGCAACAACCTGGCCCCTGCTGTGAGGTCGTTGGTTGTTGCTGAATGTCCTGGGCCATTTTTTAGTTGTTGCTGTCCTGCTGTGAAGCACAGATCGCTGTGTGTGACAGCGAGACAGCAACAACTAAATGTGCAGGCAGCAGGAGCCGGCTTCTGCGGAGGCTGGTAACCAATGTAAACATCGGGTAACCAAGAAGCCCTGTCCTTGGTTACCCGATATTTACCTTTGATACCAGCCTCCGCCTCTCACTGCCAGTGCCGGCTCCTGCTCTGTGCACATGTAGCTGCAGGACACATCGGGTTAATTAACCCGATGTGTGCTGTAACTAGGAGAGCAAGGAGCCAGCGCTAAGCATTGTGCGCTGCTCCCTGCTCTGTGCACATTTAGCTGCAGGACACATCGGGTTAATTAACCCGATGTGTGCTGTAACTAGGAGAGCAAGGAGCCAGCGCTAAGCATTGTGCGCTGCTCCCTGCTCTGTGCACATTTAGCTGCAGCACACATCGGGTTAATTAATCCGATGTGTGCTGTAACTAGGAGAGCAAGGAGCCAGCGCTAAGCGGTGTGCGCTGCTCCCTGCTCTGTGCACATTTAGCTGCAGCACACATCGGGTAATTAACCCGATGTGTGCTGTAACTAGGAGAGCAGGGAGCCAGCGCTCAGTGTGCGCTGCTCCCTGCTCTCTGCACGTGTAGCTGCGTGTGTGTCGCCCTGGGCAAGCCAGGGGACACAGGTCACAACACCACCACACCCCACATCCCAGGTAGGCACACCTAAGCTGAACCAAAAATCCTTGTTGCCTTCCTCCAGGAGTCTGATGATGCACACCAGGGGGTGGGCCAGGTGGTTGGCTCCGCCCACCAAGGAGCTCACAGCTCTGGAGGCAGGAAGTACCAGGCAGTCTAGTCAGGGAGGAGGAAGTGGAAGGAGTGGAGGAGTAGCCCAGGCAGGGCTAGAGTAAACAGAGAAGTGAAAGTGGAGGAAAGAAGAGTAGTAAAAGGAGGAAAGCAAGAAGTGGTGACAGAGAAGAGAGTGTGCCAAGCCTGAGAGCCCAGCTTTGTGTAGGGCCAGAACAGCAAGGTCAGCAACGGCGGTGACTGTCCGGAGGGGGACCGTTTGGAAGTTCCTGGAAGGACCCCGTTGGCTGTGTGCCCGGTGGTCTGGAGCAGTGTTCCGAAGGACAGTCAGCACCAGGGCAGGGGCCTCTCGGACCCCGGCAAGGCTAGGAGTCGCCAAATTTGCCGAATCCGTCAGTGAAGGGGACGTAGATTCCCCCAACAACCAAGTCCCGATTGAAGGCAACAGTCCAACCTGTACAACAGAGGCACCGCCACCGCCAGGGCACCAGTCTCTGAGGGCCAGTGCCTGCGGGCAAAGTGTAGTGCTCCTCCGGCCCAGCTTGAAGCCGGGGAGCGGGTTACCGGTGGGGACCCATCGCAACCATCCGTACATACAGGTGCAAGGAAGAGGGACATCACCGTCACCTACGGGGGAAGCAAAGCAGCCATCTGTGGGACCGTCCTACCAGCCGTTTGGTTTACCGTACAAACTGTGTCCAAGTCTCAGGCTGAGTGAGTACCACAGTGCCGCAAGGCACAGCGCTGTCCCCGCGCCCCTGCGCCCACCAAGCCCTGCACCTCCCAAGCCATCACCGGGCCCCGGGATCACCAACCCCTACCCACGGAGGGGCAACACAACACCTGGCTGCTCCCCATCACCATCCCCGGGATCCCCGCATTGAGCAGCGGTGGTGCTACACATCACCACAACCGTGGGTGGCGTCACGGACATTATCCCAACATCCCAAAACCCCCTTTCACTCACGGGCAAGGAGTGTCGCTCGAGAAACCCCGGGATCCGGCCCACCGCTCGAGCCACCACTGAGCAGCTGCCGGACCCGAGCAGAAGGGGTGAGCGCAGTGTGCTGACACCCTCCTCCCCGCCCGCGACAACTTGGCGTCACGAACAGGATCTTACCGCTCTGCCGTCTGGTAGAGGTGCGCCTTGTTACCGCCGGAGGTATCCGGCAGAAAAATTTCAGAAGCCGCCATCTTTGGCGCGAAAAGTTCCCGCTCGAGCGTCTTCTCGAGCAGTACAGGCGCGAAGGCCAAAACCCCGCCCCGAGAGAGGAGGGGCCGGAAAGAGCTAAGGGGGACGCGATGGCGGCTGGCTGCATGTAACAACGCAGCTAAAAAGACGGGGACACGAATGGAGAAATGGCAGCGTCCTCAAATTGGAGTGCGGGAATCCCCGCAACCGGAGTACCCAAGCTCTGGGGGAAACGAGGCGGAGTAGCTTTTGAGGACTGCGGCCCGGGTGAGCTCCCCGCCGGGACCGCTGCGTGGCTGGAGCGGGAGCTGGGCCGATTCTGCGTGAAGGTGAGGGCGCAGAGCCTGCAGCAGTTGATGGATTGGAAGGCAGAGATGCGAAGGATGGTTGCCGTAGTGGGGGCCCGTGAGCAAGGGGCCGCTGCAGCCGTGCCGCGTCGCGATCAGTCCACCCAAACCCCAGAACCGGCCCTGATTGAGTGGGAGACGGACATCAGCACCGCGACTGGGGGTCCGGAGAGAATGTCGTTGATGGAGGAAGAGGTCCCAAGCATGCCGCCTCCGCCGCCATTCCTAACGGCTGTTAGCGGTTCGGGGTTGAACTGCCAGTGGGAAGAAAACCCCATGTACCGCTCGGTCCCGGAGTGGGCCGACCCCCTGCGGTGGTAGCCGCCTCAAGGGCAGCGGATGCCCGTAGCACCATCCCCGTTGGGACCACCACTGTTTGTTGTTTGAAAGTTTGCAAAAGAATGATAAGAAAAATGATTATCCGAGTTTTCACCTGATTGTCTGCTGTGATTAGCAACCGGCTGGAGCCGGCACCGTTGTCCCCGTGGGGACCGTTTAAAGTTTAAATGCATGGGAACTATCCATGGACAAGCCCGTGAACTTTGCAGGGCAACCACAGACGTTAGTGGCTTGTAAATATGTTGGGTACCGTTACCGTTTCCGCAGGCCGCCTCCGGAGAGGCAGGTTGGAGGGAGGGCCCTGAGCAGAGCAGGCCAGGGCCCAGCCACCAAAGGAACCGGTGGCTACCCTCTGGAGGGAAGGACAGATCCCGCTCGGGTACCGTGTGCTGGACTGTGGGTCAAGGGGTGCTGCCTGGGTTTTAGGGGCAGCATCAGGGCCAGGTTACTTGGGTGGGAGAGAGCGGAAACCGTGACCGTATACCGTTGAAACGTTTAAGTAAATGTGCCTCCCGTCTTGGGAAGAATTTATTAAAAATGTTATGCATGTTGTTATCCCCTTTTTACAGAAAAATAAAACCGGTGTAGGACGGCAGCCCGCGGACGGTCTGCATTTTGCTAAGGGGGAATGTGTCGCCCTGGGCAAGCCAGGGGACACAGGTCACAACACCACCACACCCCACATCCCAGGTAGGCACACCTAAGCTGAACCAAAAATCCTTGTTGCCTTCCTCCAGGAGTCTGATGATGCACACCTGGGGGTGGGCCAGGCGGTTGGCTCCGCCCACCAAGGAGCTCACAGCTCTGGAGGCAGGAAGTACCAGGCAGTCTAGTCAGGGAGGAGGAAGTGGAAGGAGTGGAGGAGTAGCCCAGGCAGGGCTAGAGTAAACAGAGAAGTGAAAGTGGAGGAAAGAAGAGTAGTAAAAGGAGGAAAGCAAGAAGTGGTGACAGAGCAGAGAGTGTGCCAAGCCTGAGAGCCCAGCTTTGTGTAGGGCCAGAACAGCAAGGTCAGCAACGGCGGTGACTGTCCGGAGGGGGACCGTTTGGAAGTTCCTGGAAGGACCTCGTTGGCTGTGTGCCCGGTGGTCTGGAGCAGTGTTCCGAAGGACAGTCAGCACCAGGGCAGGGGCCTCTCGGACCCCGGCAAGGCTAGGAGTCGCCAAATTTGCCGAATCCGTCAGTGAAGGGGACGTAGATTCCCCCAACAACCAAGTCCCGATTGAAGGCAACAGTCCAACCTGTACAACAGAGGCACCGCCACCGCCAGGGCACCAGTCTCTGAGGGCCAGCGCCTGCGGGCAAAGTGTAGTGCTCCTCCGGCCCAGCTTGAAGCCGGGGAGCGGGTTACCGGTGGGGACCCATCGCAACCATCCGTACATACAGGTGCAAGGAAGAGGGACATCACCGTCACCTACGGGGGAAGCAAAGCAGCCGTCTGTGGGACCGTCCTACCAGCCGTTTGGTTTACCGTACAAACTGTGTCCAAGTCTCAGGCTGAGTGAGTACCACAGTGCTGCAAGGCACAGCGCTGTCCCCGCGCCCCTGCGCCCACCAAGCCCTGCACCTCCCAAGCCATCACCGGGCCCCGGGATCACCAACCCCTACCCACGGAGGGGCAACACAACACCTGGCTGCTCCCCATCACCATCCCCGGGATCCCCGCATTGAGCAGCGGTGGTGCTACACATCACCACAACCGTGGGTGGCGTCACGGACATTATCCCAACATCCCAAAACCCCCTTTCACTCACGGGCGAGGAGTGTCGCTCGAGAAACCCCGGGATCCGGCCCACCGCTCGAGCCACCACTGAGCAGCTGCCGGACCCGAGCAGAAGGGGTGAGCGCGGTGTGCTGACACCCTCCTCCCCGCCCGCGACACGTGCACTGGTAACCAAGGTAAATATCGGGTTGGTTACCCAATATTTACCTTAGTTACCAAGCGCAGCATCTTCCACGAAGCACTGGGGGCTTGTCACTGGTTGCTGGTGAGCAACTTGTGTAGCGACGCTCCAGCGATCCCTGCCAGGTCAGGTTGCTGGTGGGATCGCTGGAGCGTCGCAGTGTGACATCTCACCAGCAACCTCCTAGCAACTTACCAGCGATCCCTATCGTTGTTGGGATCGCTGGTAAGTTGCTTAGTGTGACGGTACCTTAACATTATGTATAGAGGAATGAAGATAAAAGGAGATAAGAGGACGTAGTACTATTTTCAGAAGATACAGGTACAACCTACAGCTATGTTCTCCATGACTGCAATGTATTCTTTTTGACACTTCTTTCTTCTCTTTCCTCTTAGTCCAGTCAAACTGTTCTCACAAAATCGTCTGCGTACTGGTATCTTGCTGTACATGGGAATACTGGACATGCTCAGGTCCTCATGCATGGTAAAAGGGTTGATGCAGCCAGAGCACAAACATCGAGCTTCCGGTATCTCAACTGGGATGCGGTTCTCATCATGGTTTATACTGGAAGGAGACAAACAAATATTCTATAATTGTCTGGTGCTGTTTTTTTTTTTGTTTTTAAATCTCATAACTCTGTTTTATTACTCTTCTAATTTTTAGAGATCTATTTCTTATATATGCAATTGCCCAAACATTGCTTATATTTGGTATTCAAAACTGTGATATCAAGTGTAAGAGTATTTTTCAACTATTTGGAAGTGTAATTTTATTGATCTTTGCCTTCTGCACAAATATCTCTATTCACTGAAAAACCTGTATATTATTGAGCACATTTTTTACAGAAGTAAATTGCTAGTCAAAAATTTCCAAAACCATCTTGAACATTTATGACATATTCACAAGACAAAGTATAAACGTTCGATAGGTGCAGTTCCCACCTCTGTCATTGGAACCTATAAAATAACTAGGCCTCAACTAGCAATACCGGGAATGGAGAGGTAGCTGTCCTTGCATGGCTCTCTGCATTTTTGCCGATAATAGTGAAGTAAGCATGCACCAATATAAGTTCTGTCCTAAATCGCTGATATCTCTGATATGACATGGTAGAATATTTGAGGCTTGTTACATGCATCTCATTCAGTTCATGCATGTGGGACTTATATTTTGATCCTATATTTCATCAATTTGACCAACATACAGTACAGACCAAAAGTTTGGACACACCTTCTCATCTCTAGAACAACTATTAAGAGGAGACTTTCTGCAGCAGGTCTTCATGGTAAAATAGCTGCTAGGAAACCACTGCTAAGGACAGGCAACAAGCAGAAGAGACTTGTTTGGGCTAAAGAACACAAGGAATGGACATTAAACCAGTGGAAATCTTTGCTATGGTCTGATGAGTCCAAATTTGAGATCTCTGGATCCAACCACCGTGTCTTTGTAGAAAAGGTGAACGGATGGACTCTACATGGCTGGTTCCCACCGTGAAGCATGGAGGAGGAGGAGGTGTGGGGGTGCTTTGCTGGTGACACTTTTGGGTATTTATTCAAAATTGAAGGCATACAGAACCAGCATGCCTACCACAGCATCTTGCAGTGGCGTGCTATTCCATCTGGTTTGCGTTTAGTTGGACCATCATTTATTTTTTAACAGGACAATGACCCCAAACACACCTCCAGGCTGTGTAAGTGCTATTTGACTAAGAAGGAGAGTGATGGGGTGCTACACCAGATGACCTGGCCTTCATAGTCACCAGACCTGAACCCAACCGAGATGGTTTGGTGTGAGCTGGACCGCAGAGTAAAGGCAAAAGGGCCAACAAGTGCTAAGCATCTCTGGGAACTCCTTCAAGACTGTTGGAAAACCATTTCCGGTGACTACCTCTTGAAGTTCAACAAGAGAATGCCAAAAGTGTGCAAATTAGTAATGAAAGCAAAAGGTGGCTACTTTGAAGAACCTAGAATATAAGACATATTTTCAGTTGTTTCACACTTTTTTAAGTATTTCATTCCACATGTTTTAATTCATAGTTTTGATGCCTTCAATGTGAATCTACAATTTTTAGAGTCCTGAAAATAAATAAAACTCTTTGAATGAGAAGGTGTGTCCAAACTTTTGGTCTTACTTAAGAAGATTTCCCAAGAAAAGAGAAAAAGCATCATCCAGCTTATCAACAGCGTTCTTTCAGCCAAGAAAATTGCCAATCTGCATCATGTGAGGGCCATGGAAGTAGGAAAAATACAAAATGAAGTTGGTCTATCCATTCAAAAGCCAAGAGGCAGATTTCCAGGCAAAAGTTCTGGTGCCTGAAACACAGTAGTGGAGGCGGCTCGTATGCTTTGTAATAACGAGATCACAGACGTCCATAT
Source organism: Anomaloglossus baeobatrachus (assembly GCF_048569485.1). Taxonomy (NCBI): domain Eukaryota; kingdom Metazoa; phylum Chordata; class Amphibia; order Anura; family Aromobatidae; genus Anomaloglossus; species Anomaloglossus baeobatrachus. Next base: position 205,818,623 of record NC_134356.1, read on the forward strand.
AAGCAACGCACTTTACACAAGTGTGGAATGGTGGAAAAAACTTGAAGAAGACTCGATTTCAACATCATCATAAGAAGTATCAGATAGAGTTTGCAAAAAAATACCAAAATTGGACACTAGAAGATAGGAAACAGTTGATTTGGAGCAATTAGATGAAAGTCAAAAGATTAGGGTCTAATGGCTGCAAATGGGTCTGGAAGAAACAAGGGAAAAATGGGCTAACGGATCGAGAAATTGAAGGAACTGTCAAGTACAGAGAGAAAGCCTGATGATACAGGGTTGTTTCATAACCAAAGGCATTGGATACTTGACCAGGATTGATGGTGGGCTCAATGTTGAGTATCCTGCAAGATGAGTTACTTCGTACACTCAAGTACTATGGGTATGAAATGAACAACATAGTGTGCCAGCAGGGCAATGACCTGAAGCATATGTCGAGATTTTCAAAGAATTGGTTCAGTGACAATGAAGTAGGGGTGCTGCATTGGCCCCCACAGTCCCCATTCCTCAACCCAATTGAACACTTGTAGGTAGAGTTGAAGAAAAAGCTGTATACATACCCAAGTGAGTTGACCAGTATTTACCAACATTGGTCTGGTATCAGATTTCGATTGAGACGTGCTTGAATATTATCGAGAGTATGTCCAGAAGAATTCAGGACAGTGTTGAAAGCTAAAGGTGGATTTACAAATTACTAACAAAATAATAAAAATTAAAATTTAGATTTTTAGAAGCAAAACTGTAACAATGCAGTGACATGACAATAATTTTCATAACTAATCATATGCTAAATAGTTGCAAGTCAAAAATTTATGTATGAGATAGCCAAGATGATTGCCTATAAAATGATTGTAGTCTCACATTCATAGCTGTAGTGGATGGGGAGATATGGAGTCTGAAAGTCAAAAGTTCAAAACATTTCTACCCCTTTGCTCCCGAGTCTAAACCCAATATCAGCTCGAACTCTTTGGCTGGCTTAACAGATCTGTTATTCACTGTATGGACTGTGATGTACGAAATAGCTGTAGGTCTCCAGACTCTAACTTGACAGCTTCATACATGCCTATGAGGTTTTTGATTCCAGGTCAGGAGACCCACACCCAAACTCTACTCAAATTGTAAATTATGGATGTCTGAATCTGACCTTAGATTTAAAGCATTTCTAGTAGTGATGAGCGAGTACTAAAAAGCTCGGGTGCTCGAGGCTCGGGCCGAGCATCCCAAGATACTCGTGTACTCGGCCCGAGCACCGAGCCCAATGTTATCCTATGGGAGACCCGAGTATTTTTATGAAATGACCCCCGGCAGCATGTAGAAACCCTAAAAATGTCACAAAAGTCTCAGAAGAGTGCTCAAATGACATGGCAACAGCATGGGGAAGATCCCTTGAAGCATTTATCACTCAAAAGTCACAGCTGTGAACAATTTTGTCCGCGTTTTACGCCATTTTTACGGACTCACCAGAAAACCTTCCAAAATGACATCAAAATGAATTTTCATGGCGTAAATGTTAAGGGCACATACCCAATAGTGAGATAGAGCTGGTGTATGTTACTTTTGGAGATTACATGAAAGATTTTACGTGAAAACATTGTGTGGCACTTCGATGTCCCTGAGAAGAGACGTACATGAAGGCCTCTTGAGTCTAATGTGCCCATTTTGAGGAAGTGGGTCTATTGTAGTATAGCCCTTTGGCAGGGCAGCCAAAAATTGGGAGGCTCCACATTGTCCCTGGATAGAGACGTGCACGAGGGCCTGTAAACCTGAAGTGCCCATTGTAAGGAAGTGGGTCTATTGTAGTATAGCCCTTTGGCAGGGCAGCCAAAAATTGGGAGGCTCCACGTTGTCCCTGGATAGAGACGTGCATGAGGGCCTGTAAACCTGAAGTGCCCATTGTAAGGAAGTGGGTCTATTGTAGTATAGCCCTTTGGCAGGGCAGCCAAAAATTGGGAGGCTCCACATTGTCCCTGGATAGAGATGTGCATGAGGGCCTGTAAACCTGAAGTGCCCATTGTAAGGAAGTGGGTCTATTGTAGTATAGCCCTTTGGCAGGGCAGCCAAAAATTGGGAGGCTCCACGTTGTCCCTGGATAGAGATGTGCATGAGGGCCTGTAAACCTGAAGTGCCCATTGTAAGGAAGTGGGTCTATTGTAGTATAGCCCTTTGGCAGGGCAGCCAAAAATTTGGAGGCTCCACATTGTCCCTGGATAGAGACGTGCATGAGCGCCTCAAAACATTGTTCCCATTGCAAAGGAGCGGGTCTCCTGTCGTTGTAATGTCCATTCTGAAAGAATGGGCGAAAAAATTTACCACTGGGGGTATACCTGAAACAAAGGCCTAACTATTGTAACGGTCATCATGGTGGCGCATGAGGAGAAGGAGGAGCAGTCCAGCGATTATCCAAAGTCCAGAAGTGTGTACCCATTGGTGAGTGGAGGTACATGGCAAATTCCCGTTACAAACTTTAAATTCCGCTCTCATTTGCTGGTGGTGTGGTGAAGTCTGGCCCAATCCAACCCTTGTTCATCTTGATCAGAGTCAGCCTGTCAGCATTTTCAGTTGACAGGCGGGTGCGTTTATCTGTAATGATTCCACCTGCGGCACTAAAAACACGCTCTGACAAAACGCTAGCAGCAGGGCAGGCCAGGACTTCCAAGGCGTAGAGAGCCAATTCATGCCACGTGTCCAGCTTGGATACCCAATAATTGTAAGGCACAGAGGAATGTCGGAGTACAGTTGTTCGATCTGCAAGGTACTCCTTCAGCATCTGGGCAAACTTAGGATTTCTTGTGGCACTACCCCGCACCTCAGGGGCTGTGGTACGTGAGGGGTTGAGAAAACTGTCCCACATCTTAAAGACTGTTCCCCTACCTCTGGCGGATTGGAATTGTGCCCCTCTCGGCTGTACGCCTTGGTTGTCCACTGATTCCTGACCTATGCCGCTAGTGTTTTGTGAGGGGAATGCTTTGCCTACTTCCGTGACTATGGCCTTCCGGAACTGCTGCATTTTGGCTGACCTCTCCGCCTCGGGAATAAGAGACATAAAGTTCTCCTTGTAGCGTGGGTCTAACAGTGTTACCAACCAGTAATGATTGTCGGCCAAGATGTTCTTAACGCGAGGGTCACGAGACAGGCAGCTTACCATAAAGTCAGCCATGTGCGCCAGACTCTTAACAGCCAGTACTTCAGTATCCTGACCAACACGATGACTGAACATGCTGTCCTCCTCCTCCTCCTCCTCCTCCTCATCAACCCTGTCCTCTGGCCAGCCATGCTGAACCGAGGATATGACTGGTGTGCATGTCATATCCTCAATTTGGCCGGAGAGTTGCTCCATGTCTTCATCCTCCTCCTCGTCATAGTCCTCCACTGCACGTTGTGATGAGACGAGGCTGGGCTGTGTGTTATCACCCACACCCACTACTGTTTCTTGCTCCAACTCATCGCGCTCCGCCTGCAATGCATCATGTTTGTTTTTGAGCAGAGACCGTTTTAGAAGGCAGAGAAGCGGTATGGTGACGCTAATAATGGCGTCATCACCACTCACCATCTTGGTGGAGTCCTCAAAGTTTTGGAGGATGGTACATAGGTCGGACATCCATCTCCACTCCTCAGGTGTTATGTGTGGAGTTTGACCCATTTTCCGACGGCTTAGGTGATGCAGGTACTCAACAACTGCCCTCTTCTGCTCACATATCCTGACCAACATGTGCAGAGTTGAATTCCAACGCGTTGGGACATCACACACCAGTCTGTGAGCCGGAGGATGCAAACGGCGCTGAAAGCCGGCAAGGCCAGCTGAAGCAGTAGGTGACTTTCGAAAATGTGCAGACAGGCGGCGAACTTTTACCAGCAGATCAGACAGCTCTGGGTATGACTTTAGAAACCGCTGAACCACGAGGTTGAGCACATGGGCCACGCATGGAACATGTGTCAGCTGGCCTCGCCTCAAAGCCGCCACCAGGTTCCAGCCATTGTCACACACGACCTTTCCTGGCTTTAGGTTCAGAGGTGTGAGCCAGTGATCTGCCTGCTGTTTCAGAGCTGTCCACACCTCTTCTCCATTGTGGGGTTTGTCACCTATGCAGATTAGCTTCAGCACAGCCTGTTGCCGCTTCGCTGAGGCAGTGCTGCAGTGCTTCCAGCTTGGGACTGGTGTGGAGGGTAAAGTGGATGAGGATGCGCAGGAGGAGGAGGAGGCTGAAGAGCATGACATTCCGGAGCTGTAGAATGTGGGTGAAACCCTGACTGAGGTAGGGCCTGCAAACCTTGGTGTGGGAAGGACGTGTTCCGTCCCTCGCTCAGACTGGGTCCCAGCTTCCACAATATTAACCCAGTGTGCCGTCAACGAGATGTAGCGGCCTTGCCCACAAGCACTTGTCCACGTGTTTGTGGTTAGGTGGACTTTGGGTGAAACAGCGTTGTTCAGGGCACGTGTGATGTTTTGTGACACGTGGTTATGCAATGCGGGGACGGCACACCGGGAGAAATAGTGGCGTCTGGGCACCGAGTAACGTGGGACAGCTGCCGCCATCAGGTCGCGGAATGCTTCTGTCTCCACCAGCCTAAAAGGCAACATTTCCAGCGCAAGCAGTCGTGAAATGTTAGCATTTAGAACTGTGGTATGTGGGGCGTTGGCAGTGTATTTGAGCCTGCATTCAAAGGTTTGCTGAATGGATAACTGAACGCTGCGCTGGGACAAGGACGTGCTTGATGATGGTGTTATTTCTGCGTAGGCAACTGCAGGTGCAGGACCGAAGGAGGCTTGTTCGCAGGCAGCATGGACAGGGGATTGGCTCGCATGCACAACAAGCGAAGACATAGCAGTGACATCAGCAAGCACTGCTCCTCGACTCTGTTGTACTTCCCACAAAGTCGGGTGCTTGGCTGACATGTGCCTGATCATGCTGGTGGTGGTCAGGCTGCTAGTTTTGGTACCTCTGCTGATGCTGGCACGGCAGGTGTTGCAAATGGCCTTTTTAGAATCATCTGGAGCCAACTTAAAAAACTGCCAGACTCGGGAAGACCTAACATTTGTACAGGCACCTTGTGTCATGTTGTTGTTCCGGGGAACGGTTGCCTGACTTCTGCCTGGAGCCACCACCCTGCTTCTTACTGCCTGTTGGGATGCTACGCCTCCCTCCCCCTGTGCACTGCTGTCCTCGCTCTGCATATCCTCCTGCCAGGTTGGGTCAGTTACTGGATCATCCACCACGTCGTCTTCATCTTCCGCACCCTGCTCCTCCTCCTGACTTCCTGACAATTGTGTCTCATCATTGTCCACCCCTTGTTGAGACACGTTGCCAACTTCGTGAGAACGTGGCTGCTCAAATATTTGGGCATCTGTACATACGATCTCCTCATGACCCACTTCAACATGAGCTGGCGAGCGGCCAGAATGTGCGAATGGAAACATGAACAGCTCTTCCGAGTGTCCAAGTGTGGGATCAGTAATGTCCGAGGACATGTACTCAGCTTTGTGGTAGGAAGGAGGATCAGGTTCTGAAATGTGCGGTGCAGTATCACGGCTACTGACACTTGACCGTGTGGAAGACAGAGTGTTTGTGGTGGTGCCAATCTGACTGGAAGCATTATCCGCTATCCAACTAACAACCTGTTGACACTGGTCTTGGTTCAAGAGCGGTGTACTGCTGCGGTCCCCAAGAATTTGGGACAGGACGTGCGAGCGAGTAGATGTGGCCCTTTGTTGTGGCGAAATTAGAGCTTGCCCACGACCTCGGCCTCTGCCTGCACCATCATCACGTCCACTTCCTTGTTCGTTGCCAACGCCCTTGCGCATTTTGCAATGCTGTGTTGACGTGTATTCACTAGACTTGTGCGTTATATCCAAGTTTGTGCAAAACGCACACAAGTGCACCTGTACGCTGCCACCGACAGGCACACACATGCGGTTTTTAAATGCAAGCACGGACGCACTAAGAACCTAACAGGTTTTTAGGAGCGACAATTACTGAGAAGTCTGACACTATCAGACACTGCTGACTGACGTGTATTATACACTAGACTTGTGCGTTATATAATAGATTGTGCAAAACATGCACCTGTACGCTGCCACCGACAGGCACACACGTGCGGTTTTTAAATGCAAGCACGGACGCACTAAGAACCTAACAGGTTTTTAGGAGCGACAATTACTGAGAAGTCTGACACTATCAGGACTGTTTTAGACTGTGTACACCAGCCCCAGATATGATGAAGGCTTGTATACGGTCACCACTAGGAATGGCTATATACCCTGCCTGCCTGCCTGCCTGTATACTGCTACAATAGTCCTGACAAGGACTCTTCTGGTCACTAGCCTGTATTCTGACCTGGCTATACCCTGCCTGTATACAGCAACAATAGTCCTGAGAAGGACTCTGCTACTGTACTCCGACCTGGCTATACCCTGCCTGCCTGTATACAACTATAATAGTCCTGAGAAGGACTTCTGGTCACACTGTTTGCAGCCCTGCTACGGAAATAACTATAAAGGGCCGCAAACCTTTCCCTGAAGCAGCAACACTCTCCCTGCACTGACTGTCTGGATGGCTGTGAGCAGAGCACAGCGCGCCCGCCGGTATAAAGGCTCGGTCACGCTGTGCAGGCCGGCCAATCACTGCAATTCCACAACTAACAGGGCTGTGGCATTGCAGTGGTCTGCCAGCCAATCCCTGCATGAGGGCTGGCTCTCAAAAGAGCGCCAACATGCAGGGATGAAGACCACGAGTACAGCACGAGTATCGCGAGATTACTCGGTCCCCGCCGAGTAGCCCGAGTACAGTGATACTCGTGCGAGTACTGGTAGTAACAAGCATACTCGCTCATCACTAATTTCTAGTGTTCTTTCAGCATAAGAAACTTGTGATACCTTAATAAAAAAAATCTATACTAAGCACCGTATTTGTATGCGATTTCATAGCTGGTTTAAAGCAACATTTACCTTAGACTCATGTTATGTTCTCTAAGTTATGTCATATTCATGAAGCAGAACTTTATATTCTGTAGTTATTCATTTGAAATTGATGACCACCATTAGCAAATAAAGTTGATGAGAAAACACTCAAAGCAGACAAACTTATTTCTAAAGTATATTATGTCATTATTGCACTTGCTGAAACTGAGGTCTTCAAGTACCTCAATTAGTAAGTGACCAGGCTACTTGATAAATGAATGTGAGCAGAGTCCTGACATGTTCTTTTCCGGCTGGCATAAGATAAAGGGCATATAGAAGAGGGGAAAAGTGTGTGTGAAACTTGGAGCAAGAAGAAAGGGACTACAATAAAGCATGGTGGTAAATAGCATCAGAGCGGGAGTTTGGATTGTTGGGCTAACAGAAAACAAACAAATGAAATTACTACCATTTTAGGTAGATTATGATGATGTTAAAGGTCATACTAAAAGAAATAATAGTTTAATATCGAGGACGTTTTATGTATTCAAGTATGGAAATTACTTATTGTTTCTATGTCTTAAAACTACTGATATTTACTGTATGATTGCCTAATATCAAAACGTCCAGTACCAAAGCAAATAGCCTCGTTACTGTTAGGGACAAGTCCATAACTTTTTTGACACTGTTTTTCTACAATGGACCAGTTCATTGTCTACTCACATTGGAAATCTGAGCAGTTGAGTTTGACAGTTATGGCCCAAAATTGTCCACATTTTTAAAATCATTTAGCAAAAAGGTATTCTTTATCTACTTGACTCTGTCAGGATTTAAAAGAGGGCAACTGCCAGGACATGCAGTAGGATGGACTGCGTGAAGCACGAGTCAGACTCACTAAGGCCACGTGCACATGTTGAGTATTTGGTGAGATTGTTCCTTAAGTATTTTTAAGCTAAAAGCAGGAGAGGAGGATAAATACAGAAGTGGTGTGAAGGAGGGTGCCAGCTCTGGGCCCCTCAGGCGCTGCTTTCCATCACCAAGGAGACTAGGTGTGGAACTGACTTTGGGCAGGGTTACACATACTTACTCCTTGAGGCCGATGTCCGTCATCCGTGCTACCTGTCGTCAACTTAGTAAGACACGCAACACCAGAGTTCACTTAGCCAACCAGTTTTGTTTACTTTTATTCTTCACACCATTATGACAGGCATGGCCTTCCTTCCTCTCTCTGTGGGGTATAAGTCTTCTTGCTGTCCCCCGCCATCTTGGACCGCGCCCTCAGTACTCCGCGGTTTGTGTCTTTGAGTTGGTTTTATTTGATCAGATTTGACTGGTAGGGAATCTGACAGTGTGATTTTATGTAGCCATACCCAGCAATCCCTTTAACTAGACTATTCCTCTGTTATTGAGAAATCAGTGTTTGAATTGATATGCAAATGAAGCTGTAGATCTGAAGGCACTGTCACTCCAGCTCTATTCCTCACCTCTTCCTCCTGTTTGACTAATGGCTCGAATGCCTGATGTCACACAGCATAGAGGCTGTCAGTCAATCAAGAAGTGGCACTAGGTGGGGAATAGAGCTGGAGTGACAGAGGTCTACAATACCTCTTTAGACTCATTTCCATATCAATTCAAATACTGATTTCTCAGTAATTGAGGATCAGACTGGGCATACAGAGCCATTGCTGGGCTAGTCTTTGAAGGAGCTATATGAAAATATGAATAGTTTGGGAGGTGAAATTCAATTGGCAAATCCTGTTTAAGATAAGCGCTCAGATAAAAAAAATGGGCTGTAGACTGTCCAAAATGGGGCACAATTGTTGGAATTGAGACAGAAAAGAACTGAACAGCTTACAGCGTATTAAAATGCATGCAGATAACAGGATCCATGGCACTCCTGCTAGATGGGTACATAAGTAGAATATCACCCCGCATCAAATATATACAGAATTGTATAATGATATAATTACAATAAATATAGCAAACTTGTTACTGCTTGATGAAAATGTCAGAATTCATTAAATAGGCAATGCACAATAAGTATTTGATGTTTCGGTCTATATCTAGTCAGACCTTTATCAGAAGCAGATTGCAGTGAAGAACAAAAGAAAATGAGGCTGAGTGCTCACAAGGTAAGGCAAATCCTTGCTGGAGTGTAGGGATGATTTGCTTTACCTTCTTCTGTCCTTCACTGAAATCTGTTTCTGATATAGGTTTGACTACCGTATATATAGACTGAAACGTCATGATTTATTGTGGATTGCCTACTTATTATGTTCTGACATTTACATCAAGGGGTGCCAAGTTCTTTGTATTTCTTATAATGCATGCAAACTGCAGAATAAAAAAAACCATTTACGGTAAATGCTTAATCAAAACAAAATGCATTGAAAAACATGCAATGGCGTCCATAAACTTTAAACTTAGAATATATTTGAAATCAGGCAATATAAACATATTATCATCATAAACATTTTTTTTAAAAGCATCATATGCATGAAATTAATTGTGTATTATTACTGTTTTATGCTCAGTTTCTTCTGTATTTTCTAAGGCAAGTTTAAAAGGCAATAAGGATGATGTTACATTGGATCCTCTAAAGATGTGAGGTGTCACTATAATACTATTACAATTCATTTGTGCCTTATATGTTTTTTTTGTGTAATGCAGATACTTAGACCTTGATAAAATGTCACAATGCAGAATAATGGTCTTTTAGTATGGGTGAATCATGGGGTTCTTATCTTTAAACTATATTACTGCTAAACTATTTCTTATATACCATATTTTTCATTTTATAAGACGCACCCCAAATTTAGAGATAAAAAAGGTAAAAAAAGGGGATCCGTTTTCCCTGACGACAGCGGTGGTGGAGCGTTCACAGGAGGCAGGGGTGGTGGTAGAGTAAGGCGATGCTGCAGGCGCTGCAGTGGGGGCTGTGCTGGCTGCAGTGGGGGCTGTGCTGGCTGCGGTGTGGGCTGTGCTGGCTGCGAGTGCCGTACTGGCTGTGAGGAGCAGGGCAGTGCGGTGCGTGTCACAGATGCTCTGTCGGTGGTGCGAGCTTCAAAGAAACGGCTCCCGGAGTTGGCGTGTGCGCAGATTGATCTCTCAGCTCAATGACAAGCCAAGATCTCATATGCGCATGCGCCACCTCCGGGCGCCATTTTCCTTACATCCGTTGCTGGGAGATCAATGAGCCGGAGGTATCGCTTGTGCAGATGAGATCTTGAGCGGAGAACTCCATCTTCACATGCGCCATCTCTGGGCGCCATTATTAGAAGCCCACACTGCCGACAGAGTATCTCACCTGCCACATCGCCCTGATCCACACAGTCTCTACCGCAGCCAGCACAGCCCCCACTGCAGCCATCACAGCCCCCGCAGCCAGTACAGCACCCATTCTCCACCTCTCGGTAAGCTACATCTGCATTATAAGACACACTCCTCATTTTCCTCTCAAATTTTGGGGAGGAAAAGCACGTCTTATAATCCAATAAATATGGTACTTTATTTCATAAAATATAATATGTTATTTAGTAAGGTGAAAACAATACCTATAAGCCCAGGGTGATAGACTTCTTCTATTAGAAAGCCAAAGCCTTAGGTTCACTTCACATTTTCCACCAGAAGATTCAGAGCCATTTCGCAGCTGATTCACCATTTCTATTAAACTTTGCTCATACTCTTCCACCAAACTATAAACCTGGGAAGGAGCAAAAGAATTTACACCAAGCACAGGGTCTGGGGAAGTCTTCCCATGGCTTTTGTCCTGAGTAGGATTCTGCTTTCCTTTAGCTTGACCTTTCTTCCTGGTTTTTGAAGGTTTTGATGTGTCTAAACTGAAGACATGGATGAGGAGGAGAGAACTGGCATACAAAAGTATCTGTGAAGGAAGACAAATTTTCACCTGTAATTAATATGGTAAAAATGAAAAAATTCCATCAAGTTCAACCTACCATGTAAGTTCAACCTGACCATCTAGAGAAATGCAAAACCCATGAGATAGATATGAATTGCCCCAAGTTAGGGGAAAAAAAATTCTGACTCCAGATATAGCAGTCAGAATAAATACCCTACTCAGTGTGCCAACATCATCATGCTACAGGCAGTGTTTAAAAATAATCGTCAAAGAGTCATTTTCTAATATTAACACTAGAAGTCCCAGAAATTTCGAGCTCCCCCCTGAAGTCCTGAAAGAGGGTCAAATGACCCTTAGTCCAAACTGAATAGAACTAACTAGAAAATAAATTGCTAAACTCAATGGAAAACAACAACCTCCTGTGGTGCGACAGTAATGGCCTTAATTAGAGAACAAAAGACGGTGTTTATAGGATGTTAGCTAAAATCCTTCAGGTCATTCGACCCGTCTCTGGGTTCCAAAGGTAGAAATGTTAAATGACCCCTCTCTGGGACTTCTAGTTTTAAAAGGTTATTCTCAACTTTTAAATGTATCCTTTATCAGTTGGATAGGGGATATGTTCATAAACCAGGGGGTCCAAACACCAGTAATGCACATGATCAAGAACCGCTCACATGGAGCGCTCTTCAAAGCCGGTTCTTGGGATCACTGGGGATTCAATTGGTCAGGTTCCCAGTGATCAGTAAGCTATCCTCTATTGCCTTTGCTAGTTTGGTGCTAGTAAAAATGCAATTACATTAGACGGACATCTTAGATACAATATTATAATATGACACGGGGTAAAGGTCCAGTTTTTATTCTTTCCTGTACTCAGGTGTTAATAAATATTACTGGACAGGAAAGGGACAGACTAGCAGACCTCAAGTTACAATAATCCAGCAAATGACATGTTCCCATAAACATCCTCGAGATATAAATAGCTAGAAAACACAACACACACAATATTTCTCAGTCTTGTCAGAATCACTGCTCGTTGAGCTCTTCCATATGACTGCATTAACATACTAGAAAGGAAAAGGAAGAAGAATTACTTCCACTTGATGACCAACTAGGGTGTAAGTCTATCACACAGCTGTTCTGGCTCTTGTTCAGACTATCTAAGGTAACTGATAGGTGATTATGTGGATTTCAGTTACTTATTAAGAACATTTACTAAATTATTTTATATTACATTTCTGTGTAAGAATATATCATGTGTATTTATATATAGAGTGGAAATAAAAAGTCTACAAACTCAAAAAATCATATGATAAAGAATCGTTTCTGATCTTTTTTCACCTTTATTGTCACCCAGAATCTGTACAAATCCATCCAACAGTAAAAAAATATGGATGAAAAGATGAAAATTGGTCTTGGACCCTGCCAAGATGCCCAAAGCAACATTACAGGAGATGCAAGAATTTCTTGAAAGTACTGGTTCTACACTGCATGTGACTGCAATCTCCCATATTTTGCATGTCAGTGGGGTAGGATGGCAAAACTGAAGTATTTTCTTACAAAGAAAAGCATTCAAGCCCGGCTATGTTTTGCCAAAACCCACATCAAGTCTGTCAAAGGCATGTGAGGAAGTGTATTATTGTCTTATGAGACTAAGATTGAACTTTTTGATCATAATTCAAAAAGGTATGTTTGCTGCAAAGGCAACTTTGCCCATCACCAAAAGAACACCATACCCACAGTGAGGCATGGTGGAAGCAGTATTATACTTTAGAGCTGTTTTTCGATGTAACTAGGGATTAAGTCAAGGTGGAGGGAATTATGATCAGTTCCCAGTATCAGTTAATTTTACATCAAAACATCAAGGTCTGCTGCTGGTAGCTCCTTTTGCAATTTGCAAACCAATGATGCCCAGTTATGCCTGATGGGAAACAAGAAAGCACGCTAGGCTGCTCACAGCAGTATGTGCAACATGTGGCCTGACGTTATCATGTTAAAATATAGCTCTTGTATTAAAAATGCTTGTACCGCTTTTCCTTTGTAGTGTTGTATATTCAATGTTGAAGTGTGTACATTACAAGCTATTACCATATATACTGTATGTATGCACTAAAGGCTACTCTCACATATATTATGTATGCTACAAGCTATATCTAAATGTATCTTGTAAGATCAAATATGCATCTTACATGTACAATGAAATATGTTTATGAAGAGCTACAAAAAGTGGATTAAATATACTCTTCGACATATTACAGATATAACAGGCAGCTATCAGTTGTATTAGGCTACATCTTTTAAAGGCGTGTCATAATTTAGAGTTCAGAAATATAATACAACACTCAATTGTTAATTTTTCAATTTTGCCTGACATAAAGGCCATCGTAAAAAAATAAACCTAAAAACTAGATCACGGTTTCTTTGCGCAACCAACATACACAGCATCTAACAACTGTTACACGGCATCTGTTCATACAGAAGGCTGGAGGTGCAATATACATTACTAGATGCACGTATCATCAATGACAAGCAAAAGTCTACATCTGATTAACAGCATATGGCTTATAATAATGGACAAAGACAGAAAAAGACATTATATAAGAACAGCTTATGCCCAGGCAGTCTGATCACACAACACTGATATTGGTTTTTGCCCCCCCGAAGAACTTACCAGTGTGTTTGAGCCAAGCATTGTGTGGTGAGAAGTAACTAATGCAGCTGTAGACTTCACAAACCTCATGGACTATCCCGAGTGTCAGTGGGCACCGGCTGCACCTACTCTGAGTGTCTACAGTAGGGCTGGGCCCAATCCAATGTACAGTTAGATTTCTAAAGGTGCTGAGTACAATGTTAACAAAGGCCCAGCTTGTCCCTTTCGCCTTCTGTTCTGCGCCTCTTGTTTTGTGTCCCTGACTCCACATGCACGGACTGTGTTTGCAGACTGGGAACACGGTGCACAGCAGCTCTGTTCCCACACTCCACACACAGACCTGGCTGATATGTGCTGTTTGTTTGCTTGGTCTGTAACCTCTTTTTGGAATAGAGTTCCCCATTTAATAGTTCAATAGAGAATTGTGAAAATGTAATATCACCAGCTGGAGAAAAGGGCAGAGTATCCATTTTCACACTCTGTATGGCTGCGGCTCATTTAGGAATAGCCATGAATTCAATGGTTGGCCTGTAAATGCTCTATGTGAGAATGTAGCCTGTGTATGTTCAGTACTGGCAATGGATTTACAGCATATTTATCAGTCAGTCGTTAAAATTTGAAAAATAAGTCGGTAATCTGTTCTAAACTTTAGAACTACTCAGCTACTATTCACCTATTCAGATTACAGTTAGGTCCCGAAATATTTGGACAGTGACCAAATGTTCGTGATTTGGGATCTCCCTAACACTATTTAATATTTAAAATGAAACAACTGAGATATAATTGAAGTGTAGACTTTCAGATTTAATTAGAGGGGTTAAACTGTGAAAAGTTTACAAATTGCAAACCATTTTCTACAAAGCCTCTCCATGTCAGGGCCTCAAAATCAATTGGACAAATTTACCATAAATAAAATGTTCATTTTTATTACTTTGTAGAGAATTCCTTGCAGATAATGACTTCCTGAAGTCTGGAGGCCATGGACATCACCAAACGCTGGGTTTCCTGCTTTGTGGTGCTTTGTAGCCCTTACTGCAGCTGACATCAGTTATTGCTTGTTTATGGAACTTTCTCCCTTAAGTTTTGTCTTAAGCATGTGAAATTAAACTCAATGGGGTTCAGATATGGTGATTCACTCAGCCACTGCACAATATTCCACTTCTTTGCCTGAAAAACCTCCTGTGTTGCTTTCACCGTATGTTTTGTGTCATTGTCCACCTGTACTGTGATGTGCCATCCAATCAGCATTGTTGTATTTGGTTGAAGCTGAGCAGAAAGTATAGCCCTGTACACTGCAGAATTCATCCGGCTGCTTTGGTCTTCAGTCACATCATCAATAATCACTAGTGCCCCAGGGCCATTGGAAGCCATGCATGCCAGCCATCACACAGCCTCCACCATGTGTTACAGAGTATGTAGTGTACTTTGGATCATGAGCCTTTCCAAGCTTTTTCCATAGTTTCTTCTTCCCAACATTTTGGTACAGGTGGATATAAATTTGATCTGTTCAAAGAATGCTTCTCCAAAACTGGGCTCGCTTCTTTAGATGGTTTTTTTTTTGGCAAAGTCTAATCTGGTCTTTCTATTTTTAAGGCTGATTAATGGTTTACACTTTGTGGTGAACCCTCTGTTTTTGCTCTCATGAAGTCTTCTCTTTACGGTTGACTTAAATACTAAAACACATACTTCCTAGAAAGTGCTCTTCACTTGGGTGGATGTTGTGAAGTGGTTTTTCTTCATCATGGAAAGAATTCTGTTACCATCTACAACTGTTGTATTCCATGGACATCCAGATACTGTAAGTTTAATATTTTTAGATGACAACCAAACCTTATTACCTACTTTAAAGACAGGACCCATCGAAAGTTTTCTATCGGCCTTCTGTTTTTGGCAAATCTGAGCAACAGCAATTCCAATATTTTTATGAATCTCTCTCCATACATTCTTGAGTTTCTGTATGTTGACCTCTACCTCAGGACACTCAGAACTTATCCTAGGCAATTCAGCAAAATGGGGATGAAAAACATAATTACAAAAAAAGACGTAGAACCGGTAGGCTGATTGACCCGACTGTTAAAGGCAAACTCAGCAAGATGTAAAAATGAGGACCATTCCTCATATTGAGCCAAATAAAACACTTTAAAATTTGTTCTAGAGATTGATTTGTCATTTCTGTCTGACCGTTGGTTTCATTGTGGTAGGCAGAGAAAAATGACAAGTCAATCCTCAGTTTTCTACAAACGGCTCTCCAGAATTTAGAGACAAATAGCACTCCCCTATCAGACACAATGTTAAGAGGAATACCATGCAATCTCACAACATGAGTTATAAACAACTTGGAAAGTGTCTCTGCATGAGGTGACCCGGATAAAGGAACAAAATGACCCTGTTTGCTGAATTGGTCTACCACTAAACAAATAAAGGTTTTTCCACCAGGCAGAGGCAAATCCGTGATGAAATCCATCTTAGGTACACAGGCACAAATAATTTGGACTCAGGAGTGGTGGAAGCAGCCAAAGACTGGACTTAACTCTGCTTCCAACCCTGAGAATACCATAGAAACCACAATGCCTTGAGGAAGAATGGAAGATGGAAGTTGTGGAGGAGAAACCGAATCAAGACTGCATGATAATGCGTCAGCCTTCACATTCTTGGTCCCTGGCCTGAACGTGATTGAGAAATTGACTCTAGAGAAAAATAAGGACCATCTGGCCTTTCTTGTGGTTAACCCTTTAGGTGATTCAATATAAATGTAATTCTTATTAGTGGCCACATTGACTTGTTGAACCATGCCCTCCAAAAATTTCCTACATTTTTTGAAGGCTAATTTAACAGCGTGTAACTCACAATTAGAAGAAAGTCTTTAGAGAAAAATGCACATGGCCGCAAGTTGGTCATAGTTTGGAACCCTGAGATAATACACCTCAACTCCCATCGCTGATGCATCCACCTCCATAATGAAGAGTTCCTGGAGACTGAGTTGTATTATGACTGGAGCAGACTTGAAGCACTCTTTACATTTTTTAAATGGCCCAATAGTATCTGGTGACCAAACCGTAAGATCTGCCCCCTTAAATGTGCGATCAGTAAGAGGCTTACCAATCTTAATAAAAACCCATAATTAATCTTCTATAATAGTTGGAAAATCCTATAAAACATTGCAATGCTTTAAGGTCACAAGGTTGAACACAGCCAATTATTACCTGCACCTTCCCAGTATTCATCTTAAACCCTTCAGCCGATACAATATATCCCAAGAACGAAATTTCCTGAACATAAAAAAATAAATTTCTCTAACTTAGCAAAGACTTCTCTCTCAACATGGTGAAAATCCAAATCAGGTGGAAAAAAATAAAATATCCTCAAAGTAAACCACCATAAATCTTCTAATGCAATCAGGAAAAACATCATTCATAAAGTGTTCAGCATCTGAGGTTGGAGAGGATTTGGTTAATCCTGCACTGCCAATGGACTGAAGGCAAAAGAGATATTCCTTTAATTGTGATTTATTAGCCGCGTTTCGGAGTGCTCAAACTCCTTCATCAGGACAATCACGTTCAGAAAGTTTTGAAATACTGCTGTCACATTGGTTAACCCGGATGGCATGACCAGATTTTCAAATAGACCCTCAAACGTTAAAAATACTGTTTTTGACTCATGACCCCTCTAAATGCGTATCAAATTGTAATCCCCTCAAAAGATCAAGTTTAGAAAAGCACTTAGCCCCTATAAACTGATTATATAGGTCAGGGATGAGTGGAAGTGGGTATGTATTTTAAACTATGAGTTAGCTCAGCTCTTGGAAACCGAGGCATGGACGGTGACCACCATCTTTCTTTTTTGCAAATAAAAACTCAGCAGCTACAGGGGAGGTGGAAGGACGTATATGACCTTTCTGTAAACTTTCGTTCACATAGTTTTTCATGTTTGTATGTTCACGCCCAGATAAGTTATAAAGGTGAGCTTTAGGTAATTTGGCAATAGGGACAATATTAATGGCACAATCATAGGAAGATGGGGAGGTTACACCTCCAGCTCTTTCTGAAAACACATCTCTGAAGTCTTTCAGGTTTCACAGCAGATCCTCTAGACAAGAGGTGCATTTTGTATAGAACCTAGACATTTTTTTATGACAATTAAAGGAAATCTGTCAGCAGGTTTTTGCTATGTAATCTAAAGACAGCAGGAGATAGAGGCTAACATACAGAGTTGAATAATATGTCAATTATTACCCTGCAGTGTTGTTATTTACTTATAGTGCAGGTTTTATCACTTGGGATTATCATTGCCCAGACTACACCAATCCCCCAGCCCCCTGATAATCACCTCTTTGTCTATACATTTTGTATATAGAAAGCCTGGTGTGGGTGGGTTCACTTTCTAAGCTCTGCTGCATTGCTACAATCAGTAAACTAAGTGATACATAATTGGATTCAGAGTCTTTTTGCCTACATCATGCTGCAATAGGGTAAACAGGTCACAGTCTGAGGTCAGAAGTCAAAAACAAAGATAAAGGGGGCTAGACAATTTAATAATTGAAGGCAAGTTCTGAGGTCAGGCAGCAAGAGACCAAAACAAGAGAACACAAAGCAGAAGTCACCCACACCAGCGAGCAAAGCTATGACTGGAAATGGCCTGACCACTGCCACCCAGCTAAATAGTCTGGCAATTACCCGAAAGGGTGACACCTGGAGGAAGCCCAGCAGGCCCGGCTTACTTGGCTGCTGGGCAATCTTGACTAGCATGAGGGTAGTCAGCAGGCTCCAGTCCCTGATTGGGCGATTGGGTCATCAACCCACAATACTAACAACCCAGCATGCCACTACCAACTAGTTGAACTGTCACAGTGGATTGGTGACAGGCTCTTTCTTTCACAAGTGTCTGGAAATGCAAACTGTATGTCTAGGTGCTTGATTATATACACTTGTGGAATCATACATTTAGTAAAAAAAAAAACATAGACTCTACTGTACATCAAAATAATAACTAATAATCTGCTCTGGCTAAGAAATTATTTCTCAAATTATGGAACTGCTATGGAATTGCTCATAATGGTTAATTAAGATAATAGGTATAGGTTCTTCAAGAACTCCATTGGGCGACTGTAATGAATAGAATTTCAAGTAGTTGTATCATGATAGTGTGACGCCCCTGGACTATCAGGTCGTCACAGGGTACTGCACGCTCTGTTACCTTAGTGCAGTATTCAAATCCCTCTTGATTCTGGGTCCCCATCTTGCGGTGCTGCCTCCAACCGCAAATCAAATCCTATGAACACACTGCACCACACCCACCAGACACACCAGTGGGCGGCTTGAGCGGAATAGGGTCGCCCACCTAGGGGTCAGGAAGGGTGGGTCAGGAGAGTGTGAGTGAAGTGAAGAAGAGGGAAGTGAAGGAGTTGGGAGGGGGAGGAAGCAGGGAGCGGTGCCTCCCAAAAGTAGCTGTCTAGGTTGCAGGCGGTGTCTGGGCCTAGAGGAGTCGGATCCCCGGTCGCAGGGGATTGAGACGAGGTGCCTAGGACCTGTCAAGAGGACGGTCAGCAGCCTGGTCCTATCTCCGATCCGGGACCGAAGGTACGGTGGTCTACACGGACCTTAGGTCGGGGAGAAGTTTCAGGCAACCCGGCAATTAACCTGCGGAGAGCAGCGCCTTTATGGACTGTTCCCACTAGCTCCAGAATCGGGGCACTAGCGCAACGAGGGGGATAGGGCCTTCCACATACGCAGCCCACAAGATCCCAAGCGTGAGCCCTGAGAGCAGGCTCCCACACTTAGCCACAGTGGGGAGCGGGGCCCGGCAAGTTCCAAACTACCGGGCCACTTCAGTAAAATCTCAAATTTGTGCCAGGAGGCAGGTCACAGTACACCAGGCAGCACTGCAGAGGACGGGACCCGGACGAGTTCCCCGAGAGAGGCAGCGGCACCTAGAGACTTCGTTTACACAGTTGTCAGCACCTGCTTATTGACTGAGTGAGTACATGAGTGACCCCCTGCACTGTGTCCCTGCATCACCATCCAGAGTCCCGGGGCCTACCCCTACCCGTGGAGGGTAATAACACCTTGCTGCAGCAATCCATCACCCCGGGTACTCCCAACAACGGCAGCGGTGGTACTCCCAATTACCGCACACCATGGGTGGCGTCACAAAGTACAACAACCCTGTAAATATCCCCTTTTACTTTAGAGTGTGGCCCCTAAGCCCCCGGGTCCAGAGACCCTCGAGCCACGAACTGACACCATCCCGGATCCGAGTGGTTCGATCTGCTGCTGGGGTGGCACAACAGCAATGCTGTTTTGAGTAGGACCATTGCAGATCTGGTATCACTAAACAATATAGCGTCATGTCATATGTTTTCTATGGATGGGTCCACTAGAGTTAAAGCCATTTTTTATTCGCAGTGGTCTTTTTCTGGCTTATTGAATGGTGTCCCGAGCTATGTGGGATATGTAAGGATATTCTATTCTTATGATATGAGCAGTATAAAGTGGACTGTGTATGTGATATGTATATTTTCCAGTGTTCTTTATATTTAAACTTTACGTTCAGACCAAAAACAAGAATTTCCTTTGTTCACCATATCTTCAAGAAACAGTTTTCTGTCCAGTTTAGGCAAGTTTGATATTCCCCTAATAGTTGTTGGAGACAAGTAAATGACTATTCCTGTTGCCAAGAGCCTTTGTTCTGGGGAATATCTCTGAGCAGCACTTGTGTTGTTAGACCTGCTTCGTGTCATTTTAAGGAAAGGAAGTGGAGATAAATGTTTGGTCGTTCGCAGTTCATCTGTTCCTCTTTTTCTTCCATACAAGTCATTTCTCAAAGATCTGGTGCTGCACAAGTTATGCATCTGCTACATCCTGATCTGAAGATGGCTGTTGACATGGACGTGTTCTGCGTGCAAGACCTTGAACATCCCATCACCCCTCCGGCAGACGTGTTTATACAGCAAACAATGGCAGGTGAGTTAGGGCCGAAACAGGTGTCCATAGTCCAAACATCAAGAGCTAAAGATAATGGGTGGGGGGACCAACACTTTTTTATTAGGGCCTGTTCAGACAAACATATAATATAGATGTGTGCAGTCCGAGGCAGCACACTGACCAATGTTATTCAATAGGACTGTTAAGGTGAAAGTTTTTTTCAGACGGACTGAGTGTCTGAAAAAAAATCGCAGCATTCACTATTCTCTTCTGAGTCATTTGACTATCACCCATTCATGTCAATCGATGCGGACAAACCCCCGAATACAATACAGATCATCTGTGTAGCATATAATTACACTGCCATTATTAACCTAGGAAACAGCTTTGATTATGTACATTTTAAACTGTTAATGTATAAAATCGGATGTCACGTGGACATCAAAAACAGACGCACAGATGGCACACGGACATCAAGAACGGACACACAGATGGTACACGGACATCAAGAACGGACACACAGATGGTACACGAACATCAAGAATGGACACACAGATGGCACACGGACATCAAGAATGGACACACAGATGGCACACGTACATCAAGAACGGACACACAGATGGCACACGGACATCAAGAACGGACACACAGATGGCACACGGACATCATGAATGGACACATGGATAGCACACGGACATCAAGAGTGGACACACTGATGGTACACGGACATCAAGAACGGACACACAGATGGCACACGAACATCAAGAATGGACACACAGATGGCACACGGACATCAAGAATGGACACAGACGGCACACGGACATCAAGAATGGACACATGGAGGAAAATAATTGATAAAAATCATCCAAATTTTCTGAAGGAAACTTGGATGATTTTTTCATACATTCGTTTGAAATCGGCTTTAAACATCCATTATATACATTTATTTACATTTATTTATAAGAAGGTAAAAAGTGAGCAAATTGCTTTATTTTTATGAACTTGGCATGCAGCATGGTAAATATTACATTAAATAATTACACCCCAATATTTTCCATGTATGTCAAGCTTTCTGCTTTTTATAACTAATTTTAGCCATGCATTAGTTACATGGTGTGGTTTTAAGTACGTATATTGAAGGAATGTAAAAAGATTGATGTTTCATATGCTATTGTGTGGTGGTGAACAATACGGCAAATATTAAGAAGAGCATGCTTCCAAGTAAACATGGCACATTTTTTTGGGCTTTATATGGCAGAAAAGCAAGACTACACCTCTTGTGGGCAAGCAAAGACTGGAGCCTACATTCTAGCATTAGTTATGGATATCTGTCAGTCCGCAGGGGGCGCAGCTCTCTCACTAGACCCAATTCTCTCCACACCTTTGAAAAGTAGTAAGTGACGATAATACTGCAAGAGAAAAACATACTTTAAAAGCTGCCATGGACCGAGCCGCATAGTTGACTAGTCGTAATGGCCAGTTGCTGGCGGCTTCTTTCCGCCTGCTCCCCTAGAGCGTGTAAACGGAGAGACCTGTGAGTTACTAGGTCTGTTGGGGACTCAACTTTCGAAAAAGTGTATGTGCTGTGGTCCCCGGCAACTTTCAAAGTATGTTTTTCTCTGAAAAACCAAAATGTTACACTGTCATATGTGGCGCCCCTGACCTGGTCAGGCACCACTGAGTACTGCACCCATGCTGGGGACAGTACAATACAGGTAATCCAGAAGGCTGACCGGGGTGTGGAACACAGGCGCATAGTGATCAGGTCTCACACATGTACCCATGAGAGGACCCCTGGGGATCCCAGGAGGGGGAAAAGCCTTCACCTTCACTGGAATAGTGGAGGGGGCCAAAAGCCTCCATCTCCTCTCAAGGGGTGTGGTAAGAGAATCTGGTTGCTAGGTGGCGTAGGCAAGAACAGGAGAGGAGGAGGAGTGAGCC
The DNA here is from genome assembly GCF_048569485.1 of Anomaloglossus baeobatrachus. NCBI lineage: Eukaryota > Metazoa > Chordata > Amphibia > Anura > Aromobatidae > Anomaloglossus > Anomaloglossus baeobatrachus. The sequence continues at coordinate 205,840,882 of NC_134356.1, forward strand.
AGTTCAGTGTAGAGTCCAGGGAGCTCGAGTGAGGAGCAGATCCCTGGGGCTGTGCAGTCTGACAGCGCCCGCGCAGTGGCTACTGACGGGGGAGAACGGTCAACTAGGAGTGCTACCCGAAATCCATCTTCAGCTAGAGAGAGAGCAACGGAGTGGGAAGTAAGGAGACTGCTAGAGAGTACCAGGCCCAAACGGGCGGCAGATCCCGAAGCGGAGATAGATCCAGCTTTCTTTTGCTAAACCTGCCGGTGTGGGGCTCTCAAAGCCCACGCCACAACACCACAAAAAGCCGCAGCCACGTAGCCACAGTTAGGGCCCATAGCTCACAGGAGGCAAGAAGCTGGAGTGATCTGGCCCAGGCAACAAGCACACGGCAAACGAAGGGGAGTGAGGCTTCAGCAACTTCCCTGGGTGACCCCCATAGGGACTCAAAGTCGGGGTTACCCCAAACCACCAAGGGCTAAGGAAGGCGAGTTAGTAGTCACCCTCACAAGTCAGCCTGAAGGACACCTGGTTCCCATCTGGTTCATCCCAGCTACGCCCGGGTTACTCACCCTGCCACCTGGAGTGAGTAAAAACCCTGAAAGACATTCTGCCTGTGTGGAGTTATTCTGCGCCTTGTGGTACTACGCACCTACACAGGGCCCTGGGGCTTGCCTCACTCTCAGGAGGCTATTCCAACTAACTGCACTCACCATCAGCCCCAGGCGTCCCTCAACCTGCAGTGGCGGTCCCCACTGACCGCAATACTGAGAGTGGCGTCACGACAAGAAGAAGATCTCCTACCTGTGACAGATCCGGCCGAGTGGAGTCCCTGAAGGTAATGCACCGACACTACAGCGTTTGCGGGGCTCCACATCTGGCGTCACGAACAGGATAAGGACTAGACCTGTTGAGACAGGTGACCATGTGCCTGGGCGGTCCGCTTGAAAAATTGGAAGCGCCGCCATATTGCCACCATGAAAAGCGCGCTGAAAAACAACAGCAGCCCGCGCTGGGAGAAGTTACCGCCCACGAAGAGGGGTGGCTACCCAGAGATCCCCTGCAGAGTCCTGACCTCGCTTGTGAAGAGAGCGGAAGCGTCCAGAGACGGCGGGACAGAAAGGGAGCCACAAGCCTGCTGCTGCAGAGAGAAGAGATGGAGTCCGGACGTGGATACCCAGAACCAGGCTCTGCTGCCTGGTGGTGCCGGGAGCTTGCTATCTTCTGCGATCAGCTGGAGGCCAGGATTATGCGACAGCTCAGTGAGGGACGCACGGAGCTTCTGGAGATGGCTGCGGCGGTTCGGACCTACGAGGAGGGAGCCGCGCGACGCCTGCCAGATCGAGCGGCGACGACTCAGATCCCGATGGTGCCACTGATGGGTGAGTCGAGAGTTGCCCCGGCCAGCGCAAGTGCTCCAACCCCTGCTGCTACGACCGCGGTCCCAGAAGAGGCGCCCGGCGCGGCGACGCTGAACCAGGCCGCAGCCATGCCAGGTGCGGCCCGCCAAGCCCAGGCCGCCGCAGCGATGCCCTGCTCGGCCCGCCAAGCCCCGGCCGCCGCAGCGATGCCCTGCTCGGCCCGCCAAGCCCCGGCCGCCGCAGCGATGCCCTGCTCGGCCCGCCAAGCCCCGGCCGCCGCAGCGATGCCCTGCTCAGCCCGCCAAGCCCCGGCCGCCGCAGCGATGCCCTGCTCGGCCCGCCAAGCCCCGGCCGCCGCAGCGATGCCCTGCTCGGCCCACCAAGACCCGGTCCCTGCAGCGACGCCCAGCCCAGCCTGCACAGATCCCATCGCAGCTGCGACGCCGATCCAGGCCGCCGCCATACAGGGCGCGGCCCGCCAAGACCTGGCCGCCGCCATACAGGGCGCGGCCCGCCAAGAGATTGCATCACCATTTACCCCGGCCTGCAAGGCCAGAGCAGACACCGCTCCCCAGCCTAAGGAAGTCCCTACTAGGAGATCCCTGATAGGTGAAGACTCCGCATACTGGCAGCTGAAGGCTGACCTGGAGGCTAAGTTTCCACAGGAGATGGTGGACAGATACATGCTCCCTCCGCACACCCCTAAGGCAACCCCTGCAGCAACCACGCTGAAGAGTCCCCCGCCTGGGCCTGCTGAAGAAAGCCCATCCCCAGCACTGCCACCAAAGGAGTGCCAAGAAGAACTAAGGGGGAGAGGAGGCCAGGAAACTGAGGAGCTGACTCAGGAGCCATCAGCAGCGGATCCATACCCCGAGCCAGAGATGCTGTCGTATTCCCGCTGGGATGAAGAAGACCTGACACCGTCTGCTGAGGAAGATCTGCCCCAAAGCCTCACCTGGGAGCTTGTAAGCTGCACTTCGCAGAATCTAGCCTGCAAGACACAGCACCGCAGCAGAACCCAGTTTTCCCCTGCACCGCCATCCCCAGAGCAGAGAGAAGTCACGGCCAGAGATCTACAGGAGAAAAGGTTCCTGAGAAGAGCCAAAGCCCAGGCCAGAGGACCCCTTTGCAGAGGAGTAGTGGAGGACTTCAGCCTCAAGTCAGGATATGGGTTCATCGTAGCACCTGGTATAAAAGAAGGTATTTTTGTCAATCGGAGAGACGTCAGAGCTAATCTGCCCAGAGGACACCCTGGCAGAAACTTAAAAATGGGAGACTCCGTACAGTTTACCCTGCATCAAGGCGAAAGAGGCTGGTATGCGCTAGATGTAGTGCCATGTCCCAAAGAAGAAAGGAAAGACAGCCATAAAGAAAGAAAAGACCAAAGACCTAATGAAGAGACAACCACAGATGAGGAAAAAGGTCAAGAAAGCAACAGGTGCCGCAGCCCTACAGGCCCAAGCCCTGGTGAGGAGGAATCCATGTAAATAACATAAGAAATACAGCAAGTTACCAGTTTTGAAAGTTTGCAACGTTACTGTTTAAGAGATGTGCCCACATAAACTGATGTGAGAAATGAACCTTAAGGCTATGAACTGGCTATAGCCACAAACTCTCGCAGTGTAAATAGTTACACCAGAGGGCACCACCGCCACCAGAGTCAGCCTGTTTAGGGGCTTGGCTCGTCTGCAACCAGGAGGAGCCCGTCCGTATATAGGGCCTTGGCTCACCTGCGACCAGAGAGCATGCCTGTTTATGGGGCCTGGCTCTCCACCACAAAGAGGGTACCTGGTCAGCACCAACTGTGGAGGCCGCCTCTGCATCCTGCCAGAAGAGGCTGAAGGCGCGGATCCACCAGGCCAGGTATACCCTGAAACCACCAGCCCATGAAAGCCGCCTCTACATCCTGCCAGAAGTGGCTGAAGCCGCGGCCAGCGTGAGAGGGTTTTGGGTGGGTTAACGGACTTGTGGGTGGAGGGTGGTGATGTATGGTACCTGGTGCTTTTAAAAATGTTTTACCATGTTTTAATGTTTTATGCATTTAAAAAATGTTGTCTTGCAGCCCGAGGACGTGCTGGTGATAACTAAGGGGGAATGTGGCGCCCCTGACCTGGTCAGGCACCACTGAGTACTGCACCCATGCTGGGGACAGTACAATACAGGTAATCCAGAAGGCTGACCGGGGTGTGGAACACAGGCGCATAGTGATCAGGTCTCACACATGTACCCATGAGAGGACCCCTGGGGATCCCAGGAGGGGGAAAAGCCTTCACCTTCACTGGAATAGTGGAGGGGGCCAAAAGCCTCCATCTCCTCTCAAGGGGTGTGGTAAGAGAATCTGGTTGCTAGGTGGCGTAGGCAAGAACAGGAGAGGAGGAGGAGTGAGCCAGTTCAGTGTAGAGTCCAGGGAGCTCGAGTGAGGAGCAGATCCCTGGGGCTGTGCAGTCTGACAGCGCCCGCGCAGTGGCTACTGACGGGGGAGAACGGTCAACTAGGAGTGCTACCCGAAATCCATCTTCAGCTAGAGAGAGAGCAACGGAGTGGGAAGTAAGGAGACTGCTAGAGAGTACCAGGCCCAAACGGGCGGCAGATCCCGAAGCGGAGATAGATCCAGCTTTCTTTTGCTAAACCTGCCGGTGTGGGGCTCTCAAAGCCCACGCCACAACACCACAAAAAGCCGCAGCCACGTAGCCACAGTTAGGGCCCATAGCTCACAGGAGGCAAGAAGCTGGAGTGATCTGGCCCAGGCAACAAGCACACGGCAAACGAAGGGGAGTGAGGCTTCAGCAACTTCCCTGGGTGACCCCCATAGGGACTCAAAGTCGGGGTTACCCCAAACCACCAAGGGCTAAGGAAGGCGAGTTAGTAGTCACCCTCACAAGTCAGCCTGAAGGACACCTGGTTCCCATCTGGTTCATCCCAGCTACGCCCGGGTTACTCACCCTGCCACCTGGAGTGAGTAAAAACCCTGAAAGACATTCTGCCTGTGTGGAGTTATTCTGCGCCTTGTGGTACTACGCACCTACACAGGGCCCTGGGGCTTGCCTCACTCTCAGGAGGCTATTCCAACTAACTGCACTCACCATCAGCCCCAGGCGTCCCTCAACCTGCAGTGGCGGTCCCCACTGACCGCAATACTGAGAGTGGCGTCACGACAAGAAGAAGATCTCCTACCTGTGACAGATCCGGCCGAGTGGAGTCCCTGAAGGTAATGCACCGACACTACAGCGTTTGCGGGGCTCCACACATACATACTGTAAATGGCTGAGATCATACAGCCAGTGTTTATGATGCCTACTCCAACATTCATGTTCCCTTTAAATAATTATTGTTTCAGATTGGGGGTTTCGAACCTATGGAAACCCCTTTAATTTGCAATCTGTTGAAATTACTGGGTTGGATAAATCACTGAAGCCAGGTATAGTTGAAACCAGAAGTTTACATACACTATCTAAAAAGACACATCTTCTATATATCCTTCCACAAGATTCTCACAATAGTTGGTAGGACTTTGGGCGCATTTCTCCTGACAGAACTGGTTTAACTGAGCCATGTTTGTAGATCTCCTTGCTCACACCTGATTCTCCCATTTTCCTCTAAACGCTATGATGGTCATTATGGTCAAACAGTTCAATTTTAGTTTCATACGACCACAGGACATTTCTCCAAAAGCTAAGGTCTTTGTTCCTGTGAGCATTTGCAAACATTAATCTGGCTTTTTTTCTGTTTCTTTTGGAGTAATCGCTCCTTCCTGGCAGAGTGGCCTTTCAGTCCATGTTCATACAGTACTCATTTCCCTGTGGATAACGACACAGCTTCCTCCAGCATCTTCACAAGGTCTTTTGCCTTTTTTCTTGGGTTGATATGTATATGTCTGACCAAAGTACATTCATCTCTGGTACTCAGAACTCATCTACTTCCTGAGCTGTATGATGGCTGGGCATTCCCATCTTGTTTGTACTTGTGTATAATTGTTTGTACAGATGAACTAGCATCTTCAGGATCTGGAAATTGCGCCCAAGAGTGAACCAAATTTGTGCAAGTCCACAATTCTCTTCCTGACAGCTTGGCTGACTTTTCCATAATGCTAAACAAGAAAGTAGTGTGTTTCAGGTATACATTAAAATGTCTCTAGTTAACTCAGATGTTGCCAATAAACAGAAGCTTCCAAAGACATGACATCATCATATGGGCTGTCCCATATTGTTTAAAGGTATAGTACTCTTAGTGTATGTAAACTTTTGACTTTGCAGAAAGTAAGAAAAAATCCGTAAATCATCTCTCTCTCATTATTCTGGCATTTGTAAAATATAAATAATTTTGGTTCCTAATTGATCTAAAACGGAAAGGATTATTCTGATTCATGTCAAATAGTGATAAAAACATGCATACGTGTCTTTTTAGATAGTGTATGTAAACTTCTGGTTTCAACTGTAGCTATAATACATTTGCTTGACTACTAATATTATCGGTCCTGGTGTGGCGAGACTCAAAATAGTTGCAAACATGTAACCACCCCTATAAGTTATAAAGTAAATGAGATGATGGTTAAATAATTAATTTATGAAAACCAAATATTAAGTTATAAGTAATATAATACACTGTTGCTTGGTAGAAATCACATACTCCAACCAGAAAGTAAATCTATAAACTATGTGAAATCCTCTTGCTGACTGATTTTTTTCATTGCAGTAAATTAAAGGGGCTTTCCACTACTAAGACAACCCCTTCTGATTCCACATGTTTTCCCCAGGTAAATTACTTAAGCTAATACCCACCTCCAGTACCAGTGGTACCACGGTTCGCTTTCCTGGGGTTCATATGATGTTGTGACGTCATGCGAGCGCCCCGTCCAATCAGTGCCAGCTTCTGTCTCTCCACAGCGCTAGCGGCAGCTCTCACTTCCTGTTGGTTAACTTGTTTAGTTAGAAGGTGGGAAGACAGAAGCAGGCACTGATTGACAACATGGCTTGCATGACATCACAACGTCATGTGAACCCCGGTGCCACAAACCGCAACACCGCTGGAAGGATGCCAGTACGAGAGATGAGAATAGGCTTTATTATTTATTATTTGCAGGGCACAACACTTTTGACACCAGGTCATTGAGATTCTGGGGCAATCGTTACAAGCCTCTACACAGCAACTCAGCTGATCCCATTGGTTTTCTATGGGATTCTGGTCTGGAGAAAGTGCAGGCCACTTCGATTGAGGTACCTCAGTCTCCAGCTGCCGTTCTCTAATGATTCGACCTCGATGAGCTGGAGTATTGTCATCCATGAATATGAAATTAGGCCTGTGTTGTTCATATAGAAGCACAATGACTGGATTAATGATGTTATTCAAGTAGTAGAACCTTGTCACTGTACCATTCACAAAATGTAGGGCATTTCTGTATTGACTAGACACACCTGCCCACCTTATAACACCACCACCATCAAAAGTTCATCTGGTGACAACAGTGGCTGATGCATAGCGCTCTCCTTGACGTCTCCAACATAATTAGTGGCCATCATTTCTGTTTAGCGTGAATCGACTTTCATCAGTGAACAGCACTGAGCCCAACTGGTCCCTTGTCCAGCAAGATGATGACATCTATGCCTGGTGGTGTGGTCAGGTCCCCTTGCAGGTTTTCTATTATACAGACCATGCTGATGTAAATAGGTTTTGAATTGTCTGATGTTACACTTGGGAGTCTCTCACCTCCCTTAAATGTAGCTGGAGCCGTGTGGCATTCATCATCCTATTCCTATGGGCATTGTTCACAGTGAAGCAGTCTACAGTTTTGAATGCTGCCAAAGGATGTCCACTTCTATGCCTTTATGTGACTCTTCCAGTCTCTCTGTATCTCTGTTGCAACCCGCTGATGACACTCTGTGACACGCTAGACTCAGTGGCTACTTCCATCTGAGAACATCCCAATAGAAGCCTCACAATGGTGAAGTACTGTTGATCAACTGTTAGGTGTCATCTTGGTTTCATGATGTCAGAATGTGAACAGCATGATGAGGACTGTTTAAATACAAACTCTAATGGAACCCCAAATATTTATTGGCCGGTTCATGGATCAAACACCTGCTGAAAATTTTGCCATTAAGCTACTTGCTAGAGAATAGCAAGTTGTGCAAAAAGTACTTAAAGGGAAGGTGTCGCGGTTTTTTATTTTTGTATTAAAAATAGTGATTATAAAATCAAGTATTTCTAATACAAAATGAAAATCGCAGCTTATTTAGTTTTTATTTAATTCTAACTTTACTGGAGGCACTGGGGGCTGCCATGCTGGATTTGCTGTGTGTGTAACGACAGTAACTCATTCCTTTATGGCAGCCCCTGTGCATAGAGAACAGGGGTCGGAATCCGACCCCTTTGCTAACGTTACAGTGGGCGTCTGCTGTGACATGGATGCGCCCCCTGGGCTGTCCAGATCACAGCAGAGGGAGGAGATCGGCGCCATCATTGTGGAGCTCACAGCGTCTGCTGTTTGCTCCACTTAACCCCTGTCAACCGCCGGGATGTGTGAGTATGGACCCTCCCCCCGCCATTACCGTCGCCAATGACACCCCCTCCCTCCGCTCTGCCCCCGCTACCGCCGCCGCCACCGACTCCAATGACACCCCCTCCCTTCGCTCTACCCAACCACCGCTACTGCTGAAACCGCCGCCCCTCCCCCCACAGTTACCATCTGCAATGACACCCCCTCCCTCCACTCTGCCCCCGCCGCCGCTGCTGTGTGTGAGCCTCTGCTACCTCTGTGTGCCTCGGCGCTGCTACCATCTCCAAAAACACCCTCCCGCCTGTCACCTGTCGGCCTGTGTGTGTACCGGTGATACTGTCTGCAGGGCTGTGTATCCAATCCTATCCTGTGTGATACTATCTGCTGAGCCGGGTATCTAATCCTATCTTGTGATACTGTCTGTACAGCTGTGTATCTAATCCTATCCTGTGATACTGTCTGCACAGGTGTGTATCTAATCCTATCCTGTGTGATACTGTCTGCTGAGCTGTGTATCTAATGCTCTCCTGTGTGATACTGTCTGCTGAGCCGTGTATCTAATCCTATCCTGTGATACTGTCTGCACAGCTGTGTATCTAATCCTATCCTGTGATACTGTCTGCACAGCTGTGTATCTAATCCTATCCTGTGATACTGTCTGCACAGCTGTGTATCTAATCCTATCCTGTTATACTGTCTGCACAGCTCTGTATAATCCTATCCTGTGTGATACTGTCTGCTGAGCCGTGTATCTAATCCTATCCTGTGTGATACTGTCTGCTGAGCCGTGTATCTAATCCTATCCTCTGTGATACTCCTGCTGTCCTTAGTGACACTTTAGACATTTCTGGTCACCAACAAAATGGCTGTGCACTATGTCCCTACATGTCATTCTCTGTTATCTGTTGTAAACACTCAGATTAGGAGGGGGGCTGTGACATGACACACAGGAGAGCAGACTCCGCCCACCTTTACTGCAGTTGTAATGTGAGCTTTTTCTACAGTGGAATTTCTGTAGGATTTCAGAAGCTGCTCCCCCTAGTGTTTAACAGTGGAAAATATCAAACTTTTTAATTTTTTTTTTATATTTTGCACAATTAAAAAAAAATAAATAATATTTAAACAAAACATTTAAACATTATTACTTTCATTTTTTCAGTTAATTTTTTTTTTTTGACGATACCTTCCCTTTAAGCATTGAACAGGTGGACATGTGCAATCAAAGGTTTGGAGAAAGTCACATTAAGTTCACCTGAAAAGGTTAAAGTGCATCTTAGGACATTTCACCGAAAAGCCAAATTATCCCTAACTTTTTGTGAGTAGTATATGTTCCTAACAGCAGTAAAGCAAGCTATGTGAAGGGTTTACACACTGCAAAATCAATATAATAGACCACTTTTAACGAAGGCTCTTTAGAAAACTGCTCCATTTAGGAATTATATGATCATTGAACAATTACATATAAATTTGGCGCGGCTCATAAAAACCCGATTTTCTTCTATTGTTCTCTGTTATCTGCCGTTTGGGTTGCTGCTGCCGTGATCCCAGTTTTCCATGCCTATATAGTAGTTGTGACTTTCACAACTTCATTTGGTGAGTATAACTGCTCCCTGTCTTTACCCCCTGTGCTTTTGGGGTAAAACTCTATTGCGCTTCTTCTCCACAGCTCTTTACTCATCAATTACATACAAAGGCATCCATGGCCTTTAATAATATATAGTTACCGAGGTATACAGTGAGGAAAATAAGTATTTGATACATTGACGATTTTTCATGTTGTCACGTGTGCAAAGAATGGATAGGTCTTTGATTTTTATCGTAGGTACACGTGAATTGATAGAATTAAAAAAATCCAAAAAATAACATTTTGTGATTTTTAAATAATTAATTTGCATTTTATTGCATAAAATAAGTATTTGATACAGTAGAAAAACATAATTAAGCATATATGGCCATCCACCTCTCAAATAGCCGTGAGGTTTTTCTTTAAGAAAAAAGATGGAACTTGGATTGTTAGAGAGATTAATAAGATCTCAGTTTGCAATCCATATCCTTTACCTCCTATATCTCACCTGTTTAACCCCTTAACGACCGCGGGCCGTAAAATTACGTCCTAAATGACATAATCTTACTGCCCGCGGTCCTCCGGCGGCAGCATGCCGCGATCGGCACACATCTCAGCTGATTTTCACAGCTGAGATGTGTGCCTGCTAGGCACGAGCAGAATCGTTATCTGCTCGTGCCGATTAACCCCTTATATGGCGCTGTCAATACATGACAGCGCCATTATAAGCGCAATCGCGGTAAAGTTTTACTTACCGCCGAAACCGGAAGTCACGTGACGCGATCACGTGACTCCCGATAGTTGTCATGGTAGTACAGGGTCATGTGATGACTCCTGTACTACACATGAATTGGTTTCACTTTCGCTGTGCCCGGGGCACAGCAAAAGAGAAAGACAGCGTATCTGCTGTTTACAGCCTTCCAGCTGTGATCAGCAGATACTGCAGAGCGATCGGAATGCTGATCGCAATAGCCCCCTAGGGGGACTAGTAAAATAAAAAAAAAAAAGTAAAAAAATAAGTTTTAAAAAATTAAAAAAAAACAAAAAAACCTAAAAGTTCAAATCACCCCCCATTCGCCCCATTGAAAATTAAAGGGTTAAAAAAATAAAAAATATACACACATTTGGTATCGCCGCGTTCAGAAACGCCCGATCTATCAAAATATAAAATCAATTAATCTGATCAGTAAACGGCGTAGCGGCAAAAAAATTCCAAACGCCAAAACGACGTTTTTTTGTCGCCACAACTTTTGCGCAAAATGCAATAAGAGGCGATCAAAACGTAGCATCTGCGCAAAAATGGTACCGTTAAAAACGTCAGCTCGAGACGCAAAAAATAAGCCGTCATTGAGCCTAAGATCCCGAAAAATGAGAACGCTACGGGTCACGGAATATGGCGTAAAACGTGCGCCACTTTTTTCGGACAAACTTCCGATTTTTTTTTAACCCCTTATATAAAAGTAAACCTATACATGTTTGGTGTCTACGAACTTGCACTGACCTGAGGCATCACACCCACACATCAGTTTTACCATATAGTGAACACAGTGAATAAAATATCTCAAAAACCATAGTGCTATCGCACTTTTTTTGCAATTTTTCAGCATTTGGAATTTTTTTGCCATTTTCTAGTACACAATATGGTAAAACTGATGGTTTCATTTAAAAGTACAGCTCGTTCCGCAAAAAATGAGCCCTCACATGACCATATTGACTGAAAAATAAAAAAGTTACGTCTTTCAGAAAAAGAATGGCGAAAAAAAAAACGGAAAGCGAAAAATCGGCCGGTCGTGAAAGGGTTAATCAACTAGCTGGGGCCAAATGATTTTCTAAACTTCATCTTAGGCCGGTTTCACACATCCGGCTTTTTGCCGTTTTGCAGGATCCGGCGCTCTCCCGTACAGTTAATACAGTACAATGACATCGCAACAAGCGCCGGTCACATGCTGTCATGTGACCGGTGCATGTGACCCGGAAGTTACAGCGCTGTCATTGTACTGTATTATCTGTACGGGAGAGCGCCGGATCCGGCAAAACGGCAAAAAGCCGGATGTGTGAAACCAGCCTTAGGTGGGGCGCATAACCTCATACCTATTCGACAGGTGATGAGCTGAAAACCCCGTTTAAAACACCCGAGAAGTACTTTGAAAATTTGGTGATGGCTTTTGAGTTGACTAATGCTCCTGCAGTTTTCCAAAACTTCATTAATTACATTTTTTGACCTCCTTTTTTGTTGTTTTTCTCGTGAGGAGCATCATAAGCATGTTCGACAGGTTCTTCAAATTCTTTGTAACAGTCATTTATTTGCCAGACTAGTGAAATGTCAATTTGAGGTTCAATAGGTACATTTTTTGAGTCATTTGTAGTGTTGAGCGAGTACCTAACTATTCGCACTTGCTACACTCATAACAAATACTGTCTAATACTCGCATATTCATTCTGAATATTGTGTGCAATTCAAGTCAATGGGGAAAAATTCGCAATGCAAGAGTAACCCAAATGCCGTACTATTCGTACTCGCTATACTCATAACGAATACTGTCTAATAATCGTGTATACATTCCAAATAGCGTGTGCAATGCAAGTCAATGGGGAAAAACTCGCAAAGTAACGAGTAACCTGAATAACGTACTATCTGTGCAAGTAGCGAATAGTGCGGAATTTGGGTTACTCGTTACTTTGCAAGTATTCGCCATTGACTTGCATTTCACATGCTATTCGGAACGAATACGCAAGTATTAGAGACTACACATTATGAGTATAGCGAATACGAATAGTTAGGTACTCGCTTAACTCTGGTCATTTGATTTCTTCATCGACGTTTCAGGTGGACCTCGTAAAAGGTACAGGCTGTCTTGGATTAGGTGTAACCTACTAAATTTAAAGGATTGCAGAGATTCTTAGGTTTTGCTAATTACTATTGAAAGTTCATTAGGAATTTCTCAGTTATTGTAAAGCCTCTTACCATTATGACCAAGAAGGGTACTGATTTTTCCTCTTGGTCTAAAGAGGTTGTGGAGGCCTTTGCTACTCTCAAGATAGTGTCTAAGGCCTCAGTCATCAGTCAACCTGAGGTTAATTTGCCTTTTGTGGTCGAGGTAGATGCCTCTTCTGTGGACATGGGTGTAGTTCTCTCACAAATGAAAGATGGCTAACTTCATCCTTGTTCTTTTTTTTCTCAGACGTTCTCACAAGCCGAGTCTAACTATGATATTGGGGACAGAGAGCCTCTGGCGTTAAGAGAGCATTTGAGAAGTGGAGACATTGGTTAGAGGAGGCTAAATATAAGGTGACAGTCTTTACCCACTATAAAAACCTGCTGTATGTTGACAAGCCTCCTGGGCTCTTTTAATTTTTGCCCGGTTTAATTTTTGTGTGACTTATCTCCCTGGATCTAAAAATGTTAAGGCTGATGCTTTGTCACGTAGCTTTGTTCCAGAGTTGAGGGACAAAACTTCATTTAAAATTCTTAATGAAGGGGAGGTGGTGAGTGCTCTGGGGATTGATCTTAGAGAGCGCATTCAGGAGGCTCAGTACCTTGCCTTTTTTTTGCAGTAGGGTTTTTCATCCTGTTTTTGGAAATTTTTCTGGTTTGCAGTCCTGTGTACCAGAGGATAAGAGATTTTCTTCATGTTTAATTAAGGTATGAAGGGAGGCTGAAAAAGGTCTCATGGTAAAGGCCCCGTCACACTAAGCAACATCGCTAGCAACATCGCTGGTAACGAACAACTTTTGTGACGTTGCTAGCGATGTTGCTGTGTGTGACATCCAGCAACAACCTGGCCCCTGCTGTGAGGTCGTTGGTTGTTGCTGAATGTCCTGGGCCATTTTTTAGTTGTTGCTGTCCTGCTGTGAAGCACAGATCGCTGTGTGTGACAGCGAGACAGCAACAACTAATGTGCAGTGAGCAGGGAGCCAGCTTCTGCTGAGGCTGGTAACTAATGTAAACATCGGGTAACCAAGAAGCCCTGTCCTTGGTTACCCGATATTTACCTTTGATACCAGCCTCCCCCGCTCTCACTGCCTGTGCTGCCGGCTCCTGCTCTGTGCACAGATAGCTGCAGCACACATCAGGCAATTAACCCGATGTGTGCTGTAACTAGGAGAGCAAGGAGCCAGCGCTCAGTGTGCACTGCTCCCTGCTCTGTGCACATTTAGCTGCAGCACACATCGGGTTAATTAACCTGATGTGTGCTGTAACTAGGAGACTGGGGGCTGGTCACTGGTTGCTGGTGAGCTCACCAGCAACTCGTGTAGCCACGCTCCAGCGATCCCTGCCAGGTCAGGTTGCTGGTGGGATCGCTGGAGCGTCGCAGTGTGACAGCTCACCAGCAACCTCCTAGCAACTTACCAGCGATCCCTATCGTTGTTGGGATCGCTGGTAAGTTGCTTAGTGTGACTGGACCTTAAAATGTGACCAGACTAAGAAAACTGCGAACCGCAGACGTAGGAAGGCTCCTGTCTTTAAAGTGGGAGAATTTGTTTGGATATCCTCAAAAAATCTACGCCTTAAAGTACCATCTAAGAAATTTGCTCCCAAGTTTGTTGGTCACTATAAGGCAATTATAATCCTTAATCTTGCATCTTTTTACTGACAGAGAGGAGCTGGGTAGGACACAAAGATGTGATGGATCTTCCAGTGGACCCTCCTCCCAACCTGTAGAGAAGCTGTGCACATGAGTCTTAGCCATGATTGGGGAAGAGGACATCCCCAATGACTGTATCTTGCTGTTTACCAGGCTGCTGGGGGCTCTAACTTCAGCCAATCCGGTCCTACTTTTCCCATGATGGACAAGACATCCACACATTTATTGACCTAGCTGTGTGGCATGGCACATTGTCCTGCTGGAAAATCCAGTCCTCAAGTTGAGGAACATTGCCTGAGCAGAAGGAAGCAACTGTTTTTCCAGGATAACCTTGTATGTGGCTTGATTCATAGATTCAAAGATTAACCTGCCCAATTCCAGCCTTGCTGAAGCATCCACAGATCATCACCGATCCTCCACCAAATTTCACAGTGGGTGCAAGACACTCCAGTTCTCCGTCTAACCGTTAGACAACCAGGTGTTGGGCAAAGCTGAAAATTAGGTAAAGAAAATTCAATAAACATCGTTGCAAGGGACGTATGAATCAAGCGTGTCCTGAACTAACTGCATATCATTGTCCACCCCGCTTTCTTTATCCCTAGTGTGTCAATCCTCTGTCTTTGTTAATTTTTTGTTTGATATCTTTGAGTCACTTTTAACCACTTCATATTTTGAAAAGAACAAAGCTGTTAAAAGAAGTGAACTAACCATTCTTTATTCTTAAGTCGCTCACTTTTTTTATACATAGTTTTAAAAAATAAAAATAAAAGCTGACAATAAAACCACAATGAGTGCAAAGGTGTAAAAAAAAGACACTAAGAAAAAACGAACATATAAAGGAATTTTGTTAACCCTATATTAATTTTGTTAACCCTATATTTGTCAATAGGGTCTCACTGCTTCTATATAAGTCAGCCATGCAGCGAATCTGTTTAGAACTTTAATCTGTTTGGCTGTTCCTGAAATGTGTAGCCTAAGGGGTAGACAAGACACATGGTTTTTTTTCTTTGTCTGATATCAATGTCATTATAAGACTAATTTAACCCCTTAACGACCTAGGACGTATATATAGGTGTATACATAGTATAGGACGTATAGGTCGCCTACCTCTCTTTGATGTGGGCTCAAGAGAAGCCCACATCTTTCCCCACACGTTGGCTGAAACATCGCTCTGATCAGCCGAAGCGATCGGATAGTGCTGTTATAAAGTTCCCTAAGGGGACTAGTAAAATCGATAAAAAACGTAAAAAAAGTTTTTAAAAATATGTAACATTTAAAAAAAAACTTAAAGTTGAAATCACCCCCCTTCTGCCCCACTGAAAATAAAACAATAAAAATAAAACAAAAGAAACACATATTTGGTATTGCAGAGTTCAGAAATGCCCGATCTATCAAAATATAAAATCTAATAATCTGATCGGTAAAGGGCATAACAAGAAAAAAAATCTAAATGCCAGAATTATTTACTTTTTTGGTCTCTTCAACACCGTGCTTAGAATTTTTTTTCCCATTTTCCAGTACAATTTGGGGCAGGATGAATGGTGTTGTGCAAAAGTACAAATCATCCCGAAAAAAGCAAGCCCTCATATGGCTATATTGACCGAAAACTAAAAAGTTATGGCTCATGGAAGAAGGGCGAGAACCCCCCCGAAAAACGAAAATTGCTTGGGACTGAAGGGGTTAAATAGGTTGTTCTTTATTCTGTGCTTTGTAAAAAATTCTCATCTGTCTTCCATGTGCAGATTTGTTGGGCCAGTGAATTTTACTGTGAATTTGGAGATATACTTTAATATTCCCCTATAATAATAATTTTTATTCATTTTTATAGCGCTGTTAATTCCACAGCGCTTTACATACATTGGCAACACTGTCCCCATTGGGGCTCACAATCTAGGTTCCCTGTGAGTATGTTTTTGGAGTGTGGGAAGAAACTGGAGAACCCAGAGGAAACTTACGCAAACACGGGGAGAACATACAAACTCCTTGCAGATGTTGTCCTTGGTGGGATTTGAACGCAGTACCCCAGTGCGGCAAGACTGCAGTGCTAACCACTGAGCCACTGTGCCGCCCATATACAGTAGGCATGTGTAGGTCTTTTCTGTTTGCTTTTGTAGTATTCTGATGCTGTGAGTAATAAGTGATGATGGATTTTGCTCTCCTGCAGTAGTTTGGTAATGGGAGGCTACAAGAAGTAGCTCTTCCCATAATCACATTACGTATTCTGATCATTATTGTTCCCACCAGATTGAGGAGACAGTAGTGTTCCTTCAGATGTTATTTCTTTAAATTAGATCTTCAGATCTTTTAAAAGCATCAATGGATCATTCTGCTGGTTGTCTTTTGTTTTCATCCTTTACAAAGAGCTGGATCTTCTTCATTATGATCATTATGGGGCATATTTGTCATTGCCAATTTAACCAGAAAAATGAGACTTCTCAGTAACTTCATTGTGAATGGGACCTTCAGAACCAACCAAATGAGAGTGGCACGTATTTGTTCTGCGCTCAATTCAATAACTAGATTTTATCCCTCACCTCCACTTTCCTATTTGACTAATGGGTTGCAATTAGGGCTGATCAAATACCTCAAATATTCGGATTCGCATATATCTGTCGAATAGGTCACCGCTATGCGAGTATTCGATTCACAATGTAAGTCTATGGGAAGCCCGAATAGTTCCGAATAGTTGTTATTCGGGTTTCCCATAGACTTATATTGCGCATCGAATATTCGCGAATAGTTGAATAGCGGCGACCTATTCGGCAAATATTCACAAAGCCGAATATTTGAGGTATACGATCATCCCTAGTTGTAATGTATAGTTGTCCTGGGACACCTAATTTAATCATGTAGGGTCTTACCATTAGTTGACAAATGTCATACTTTCGTAAAAGTAGACATATATATTAGTCATGCAAAATGCAAGATAAAAATAATATGGACATATACCCTGCTGTAAGTATGTAAAAGCATAATGCATAAAAATAAACATAGGGTACTTAGTAAAAAACTATTTTTGATCAAAAAAGTGTAAAGCCATCCCACCGCGGCAAGGTGTACCTGATTGGGACAGTACCTACACTCTCTAATATTAAAACCTCACCATGTGTCAACGGACATCAATCTAAATAAGGGCAGAGATCAACAGCCATAGGAAGCAATAGATGAAATGCCTGCCTCACTAAGAAGGGGGCCGCACCCTATTTGTACTGAGTACAATAGACTACAAAAAAATACAAATATATATACGGTATATATATATATATATATATAAAATATATATATTATGCATGTCATTGCTCAATTGCTTCCTAGCTTGCTTAAAATTCTATATATGTTCATGTAAAAAAAAATAAAATTACAGGTATCAATATTACACACCGATATTGATGCGCTGCATTCTATTCTTTAACCAGCAGGGGGCACTGTACTCCTCTTATTCACCGATTCATGATTAATCTTCTGTTCCCCATCATAAATATGCCTATTGAATTTGTGTGATTCTATTTGTGTAGAACGTACTTGGCAAGGAATGTAAGGGTTGAGCAACTAATAAATGATTTCTGGCATATAAGTTATTTTCCAGTGAAAGCAATCAAAATATTTTGTCAGATTTTTGTTCACTGTAAATGATATTGTCGGGTGTTTCAATGTTACACGTTAATGTTACAAATTTATATCGACCCAGAGCAATGTTGGCATGACTAGCATACTCTGGAGCAATTTTATGATATACTGTAACTCCTAAACCCTTACCTTGAAATTAAGGTCCCTTTCAGACGTCCGTGTTTAAACACGTACAAGCCACACGTACTGGTATGGTCATCCATGTGACAGCCGTATGTCATACGTGTCACATCCGGGGTCACTCTCGTACTCCGTTCATAAGCAGACACTGACAACCGGGTAAACCAAGTCTCTGGGTACTGCTGCCGCTGAGGGGAGATCGTCCGGGTCCTGTCCCCAATGATGCTGCCTGGTGATCCGTGACCTGCCTCCTGGCACTAAGGCTATGTGCGCACGTGTGCGTAATTCATGCAGTTACGCTGTGCTTTGTGGCGTCTTAGAGCGCAGCGCTTCGGCTTCTGCCCGAAGCGCGCGTTCTAAGAAGTGACATGTCACTTCTTCCGTGCGCTTTGCCGGCAGCCCCTGCTCTGTCTACGGCAGGAGCTGCAGGCAGAGCGCACGTTCTCTGCCGGCACCATACGCTTCAGAATGGAGCTTTTCAGCTGCGCTCTGAAGCGCACCTTTTAGGTGCGGTACAGAGCTCACACGTGCGCACATAGCCTTAGTTTGACTTCAACTTGTTGGCCCGGTAGCTTGTAACTAGCCGGGCCCCGGTCCCTACTATGGCTAAGTATGGGAGCTTGCTCTCAGGGCTCGCACTTGGGATTTTCTGGACCGTTTTGGATTGGAAAGTCCAATCCCCCTCATTGCGCTAATGCCTCTTTCTTGAGTGGGTGGGAACAGATCATAAAGGCTCCGTTCTGCTCAGGTGAATTGTCGGGTTGCCTGAAGCTACTCCCTGACCTAGGGTCCGTGTACCCCATCGTGCCTTCGGTCCCGGACCGGTGATGGTGCTAGGCTGCTGGCTGTGCTCCTCAAAAAGTCCGAGCACCTCGCCCCAATCCCCTGTGACCGGGGGTCCGACTCTTCTAGGCCCAGACCACTGTCTGCAACCTAGACAGTACTTCAGGAGTCCCCACTCCCGACTTCCTCTGAGCTCCTCACAGCTCGAGGCTACTTCCCAACCTCTGTCCTTCAACTCTCCTCTACATACTCCTTACTGACTACACTCCTCACCTCCCCTCCCTGACCCCCCCAGGTGGGCAACTCTATTCCACTCAAGCCGTCCACTGGTGTGTCTGGTGGGTGTGGTGCAGGGTGTATCTAGGATTTGATTTGCTGTTAGAGGTAACACCATATAGTTAGGGACCCATAACCAAGAGGGAGGTGGAATACTGCACGGAAGGGCAGCTTGTGCAGCACCCTGTGACGACGTGATAGTCCAGGGGCGTCACACAAGCGCTGTCCACAGGGTATGGCATGGCATTGCAAAATGGAGTGATAACCTTCCTTATTTTAAATCCCTTTTACCTTGTACAAATCTCCTACTTTACCAAAGTAAAGCAACCCCATACCATCATATTACCGCCACCATGCTTGACAGATGCCGTCAGGCACTCTTCCAGCATCTTTTCAGTTGTTCTACATCTCACAAATGTTCTTCCGTGTGATCCAAACACTACAAACTTTGCTTTGTCTGTCCATAACACTTTTTTCCAATCTTCCTCTGTCAAATGTGTGGCGCCCTGGACAAGCCAGGGGCCACAGAGAACAACACCCACACACCCCACAATCCCGGTCAGGCACACCGAAGTCAAACACAAAACCTTTGTTGCCTTCCTCCAGGGGCTGATGTCCACACCAGGGGGTGGGCCAGGCGGTTGGCCCCGCCCACCGAGGAGTTCACAGTCCTGGAGGCGGGAAAAGCAGACAGATTACTTTAGGAGGTGAAAGTGGAAGGAGGTGAAGTGGTAGTGGAGCAACTAACTGACAGTGTCCGTGTGTGTGGCCCGGGCGGTACAGCAAGGTTGGCAGACGGTGGTGACCGTTTGCAGGAGTGACCGATCGGAGTTTACCGTAAGGACCGTGGACGGGCGGTGGCCCGGCGGTACCGGACCGGTACACAAGGTGAAGGCAGCACCATCTGGCAGGGGTTTACGGACCGCCGTGAATTTGTCGAATCCGTCAGCGAAGGGAACCTCCTGGGTTCCCCAGCAGCCAAGTCCCGACAAAAGGCAACAGCCCAACCGTGAGAGGGAGACACCGCCACCGCCAAGGCAACCGTTTTCCAGGGCCAGAGCCTGCGGGCAAAAAGGGGCTCCCCCAGCCCATATCCAAGCTGGGGAGCGGGTTACCAGTGGGAACCCATCGTAACCATCTACCGTACATAGGTGCAGGGAAAGGCAGTTACCATCAACCTGCCGGGAGCAGAAACCACCGCAGCCGTCTGTGGGACCCGTCCATCCAGCCGTGTGTTTTACCGAGAACTGTGTCCTCATCATTGGCTGAGTGAGTACCACCGTGCCGTGCGGCACAGCGCTGCCCCTGCGACCCTGCACCTCACCAGGCCCCGTAACCCGCCTTCCATCTATCCCTTCCCCCATCACCGGGCCCCGGGACAACCAACCCCTACCCACAGAAGGGAGAACTAACAACAAAGCTGCTCCCTGTCACCGCTCCCGGGATCCCCGGCCAGAGCAGCGGTGGTGTCACCAATATCACCACAACCGTGGGTGGCGTCACGGACACTACTCAAATCCACCATCCAACCAATCCCTACCCCTTTTCACTCACGGGCGAGGAGCGCCGCTCGAGTCCCCGGGATCCGGCCCACCGCTTGAGCCACCACCGAGCAGCCGCAGCAGCAGCGGCCGGACCCGAGCAGTGGGAGAGCGCAGCGTCCCCTCCTCCGCCCGCGACAATTTGGCGTCACGAACAGGATCTTACCGCTCTGCCGTCTGGTAGAGGTGCGCCTTGTTACCGCCGGAGGTGTCCGGCCGGAAAATTTGTGAAGCCGCCATCTTGGGCGCAAAGAATTCCCGCTCGAGCGTCTCCTCGAGTAGTGGAGGCGCGAAGGCCAAAACCCCGCCACTGTAGAGGAGGGGCCGGAAAGAGACTAAGGGGGACTGATGGCGTCTGGCCGCATGTAGCGCGCGGCTATAAAAGCAGAGACGCCAGGACTCTGCAGCGATACTGGGTTCCTGGAAGATTTCATTGCCAGGATGCACAGTCCGATTACCAACGAAGACGCTTCCGCACCCGGCACGGCGATGTGGCTGAGAGACCGGACCGCCCCGCTGACTAACCGTCTGCAAGCCCACATGCAGCTCCTCCTGGAGGAGTGGGAGACCGACATGGCGGACGTGGTGGCTGCTATGCGGAGACGCGAGGTGGAAGAGGATTTGGAGGAACGGGTAAGAGACCCACGCCCCTGTATTAACGAGGGATCGGCCACTGCGGCTGAGGAGCCCGGCCTGCACCCGCTCACCCTGCCTCCCTCCCCGCTACCCGTGTTAGCTGCTGCCGCCACGCCACTAGGCCCGCTACCGGTTCAACCGGTAGCGATACCCTGCCAACCCGCACCGGCGGACCAACCGGTTGCAGACGCTCAGGATCCCCCTGAACCGCTCCCGTGGGAGCCGCTGAGACCGCGGCCCCTTAATGAAAATGTGCCAGAAGTCCCGGCAGTGATTGTGCCAGACCCCGAGCCTGGAACCGTGGCATGGATGAAGGCCCGAGTGATGGAGTTCCACCAACGCCAGCAAAGTCAGATATATTTCATGATGGAGCAGTGGACCTATGAGGTGGAAATACTGGTTGCAGCTGCCCCAATGTATGGGGAGGGCGCAGATGTGGTGGAGCCAACGGGTAACCCACGTCCCCATGTCCTACCAGGACCGGCCACTGCGGCTGGGGGGCCCGGTCCTGTCACGGACCTCACATCGTCCCTGCCGTTACTCATGGGGCACCTCAGTGTTGACCAACCCAATCTGCTGCCCCGTGCTACTACAGCTGACTCTGATGTGCTGGATACTGGAAGCCAGGAGGCTGCGGCAGCTGGCGGCAACTCGCCTGACGCAGAGACAAGTGATAGTGATTCCAGTGACTCCAGCTCCGGTGCTAAGCTCACCCCTGAAAGTGAGGAGGCAAGTGAGCGTCTCCGTTACGTGGGAGAACCGGTAGTTTATTATACCGCACGTAATGGCGGAAACGGATACCGGGCACCCCTGTCACAGCAGGCATGTCACTGCGTGTTTGATATGCTGGTGGCGGAGGACGGGGCCGCCTTAATCGAAGAGTCGGAGTAAGGTCAGCGGAGCCCCGCTGCAGTTGTTCCCCGTTGGGACCACAAAGTACTGTTTAAAAAAGTTTTGAAAAATGATAAAAGAATGATTTACCATGAAACTTCACCTGATTTACTGCTTGATTGAAACCGGTCGTTGCCGGCACCGTTGTCCCCGTGGGGACTGTCTACAAGAGTTGCATAAGGGACTCCTTATGAACAGGCCCGAGAACTAGCAGGGCAACCACAAACTAGTGGCATATAAATAATGTTGTTGTGGCTTCTACCGTGACCGCCTCCGGAGAGGCAGATTGGAGGAAGGGCCCGCAGTGGAGCAGGCTGGGGCCCAGCCACCACCGGAACCGGTGGCGATCCTCTGGGGGTTTCAGGGGTTCCCCATGGACGTGGGTCCCCTGAAAAGGACAGAACCCGCTCGGGCACCTTGTGCTGGACTGGGGTCAAGGGGTGCTGCCTGTTTGCTTAGGGGCAGCATCAGGGCCAGGTTGCTTGGGTGGGAGAGAGCGGAAGCCTTAACCGTAACGTTTAAGTAAGAGTACCTCCCGATGTGGGAAGATGTTAATATAATTGTAATGTGTTACCGTTTTACCTTTTCTATTTTTCAGTTGTGAAAATAAAACCGGTGATGGACGGGCAGCCCGCGGACGGTCTGCATTTAACTAAGGGGGATTGTGGCGCCCTGGACAAGCCAGGGGCCCTAGAGAACAACACCCACACACCCCACACTCCCGGTCAGGCATACCGAAGTCAAACACAAAACCCTTGTTGCCTTCCTCCAGGGGCTGATGTCCACACCAGGGGGTGGGCCAGGCGGTTGGCCCCGCCCACCGAGGAGTTCACAGTCCTGGAGGCGGGAAAAGCAGACAGATTAGTTTAGGAGGTGAAAGTGGAAGGAGGTGAAGTGGTAGTGGAGCAACTAACTGACAGCGTCCGTGTGTGTGGCCCGGGCGGTACAGCAAGGTTGGCAGACGGTGGTGACCGTTTGCAGGAGTGACCGATCGGAGTTTACCGTAAGGACCGTGGATGGGGCGGTGGCCCGGCGGTACCGGACCGGTACACAAGGTGAAGGCAGCACCATCTGGCAGGGGTTTACGGACCGCCGTGAATTTGTCGAATCCGTCAGCGAAGGGAACCTCCTGGGTTCCCCAGCAGCCAAGTCCCGACAAAAGGCAACAGCCCAACCGTGAGAGGGAGACACCGCCACCGCCAAGGCAACCGTTTTCCAGGGCCAGAGCCTGCGGGCAAAAAGGGGCTCCTCCAGCCCATATCCAAGCTGGGGAGCGGGTTAACGGTGGGAACCCATCGTAACCATCTACCGTACATAGGTGCAGGGAAAGGCAGTCACCATCAACCTGCCGGGAGCAGAAACCACCGCAGCCGTCTGTGGGACCCGTCCATCCAGCCGTGTGTTTTCCCGAGAACTGTGTCCTCATCATTGGCTGAGTGAGTACCACCGTGCCGTGCGGCACAGCGCTGCCCTGCGACCCTGCACCTCACCAGGCCCCGTAACCCGCCTTCCATCTATCCCTTCCCCCATCACCGGGCCCCGGGACAACCAAACCCCTACCCACGGAGGGGAGAACTAACAACAAAGCTGCTCCCTGTCACCGCTCCCGGGATCCCCGTCCAGAGCAGCGGTGGTGTCACCAATATCACCACAACCGTGGGTGGCGTCACGGACAATACTCAAATCCACCATCCAACCAATCCCTACCCCTTTTACTCACGGGCGAGGAGCGCCGCTCGAGTCCCCGGGATCCGGCCCACCGCTTAAGCCACCACCGAGCAGCTGCAGCAGCAGCGGCCAGACCCGAGCAGTGGGAGAGCGCAGCGTCCCCTCCTCCGCCCGCGACAACTTGGCGTCACGAACAGGATCTTACCTCTCTGCCGTCTGGTAGAGGTGCGCCTTGTTACCGCCGGAGGTGTCCGGCCGGAAAATTTGTGAAGCCGCCATCTTGGGCGCAAAGAATTCCCGCTCGAGCGTCTCCTCGAGTAGTGGAGGCGCGAAGGCCAAAACCCCGCCCCTGTAGAGGAGGGGCCGGAAAGAGACTAAGGGGGACTGATGGCGTCTGGCCACATGTAGCGCGCGGCTATAAAAGCAGAGACGCCAGGACTCTGCAGCGATACTGGGTTCCTGGAAGATTTCATTGCCAGGATGCACAGTCCGATTACCAACGAGGACGCTTCCGCACCCGGCACGGTGATGTGGCTGAGAGACCGGACCGCCCCGCTGACTAACCGTCTGCAAGCCCACATGCAGCTCCTCCTGGAGGAGTGGGAGACCGACATGGCGGACGTGGTGGCTGCTATGCGGAGACGCGAAGTGGAAGAGGATTTAGAGGAACGGGTAAGAGACCCACGCCCCTGTATTCCCGAGGGATCGGCCACTGCGGCTGAGGAGCCTGGCCTGCACCCGCTCACCCTGCCTCCCTCCCCGCTACCCGTGTTAGCTGCTGCCGCCCCGCCACTAGGCCCGCTACCGGTTCAACCGGTAGCGATACCCTGCCAGCCCGCCTCGGCGGACCAACCGGTTGCAGACGCTCAGGATCCCCCTGAACCGCTCCCGTGGGAGCCGCTGAGACCGCGGCCCCTTAATGAAAATGTGCCAGAAGTCCCGGCAGTAATTGCAGCCGTCTGTGGGACCCGTCCATCCAGCCGTGTGTTTTACCGAGAACTGTGTCCTCATCATTGGCTGAGTGAGTACCACCGTGCCGTGCAGCATAGCGCTGCCCCTGCGACCCTGCACCTCACCAGGCCCCGTAACCCGCCTGCCATCCATCCCTTCCCCCATCACCGGGCCCCGGGACAACCAACCCCCTACCCACGGAGGGGAGAACTAACAACAAAGCTGCTCCCTGTCACCACTCCCGGGATCCCCGTCCAGAGCAGCGGTGGTGTCACCAATATCACCACAACCGTGAGTGGCGTCACGGACAATACTCAAATCCACCATCCAACCAATCCCTACCCCTTTTCACTCACGGGCGAGGAACGCCGCTCGAGTCCCC
Source organism: Anomaloglossus baeobatrachus (assembly GCF_048569485.1). Classification (NCBI taxonomy): domain Eukaryota; kingdom Metazoa; phylum Chordata; class Amphibia; order Anura; family Aromobatidae; genus Anomaloglossus; species Anomaloglossus baeobatrachus. Next base: position 205,865,743 of record NC_134356.1, read on the forward strand.
GGGATCCGGCCCACCGCTCGAGCCACCACCGAGCAGCAGCATCAGCGGCCGGACCCGAGCAGTGGGAGAGCGCAGCGTCCCCTCCTCCGCCCGCGACATCTGCCTATGTTTTTTTGCCCATATTAATCTTTTCTTTTTATTAGCCAGTCTCAGATATGGCATTTTCTTTGCCACTCTGCCCTGAAGGCCAGTATCCCGGAGTCGCCTCTTCACTGTAGACATTGACACTGGCATTTTGCGGGCACTATTTAATGAAGCTGCCAGTTGAGGACCTGTGAGGTGTCGATTTCTCAAACTAGAGACTCTAATGCACTTGTTCTGTTGCTCAGTTGTGCAGCGGGGCCTCCCACTTCTCTTTCTACTCTGGTTAGAGCCTGTTTGTGCTCTCCTCTAAAGGGAGTAGTACACACCGTTGTAGGAAATCTTCAGTTTCTTGGCAATTTCTCACATGGAATATCCTTCATTTCTAAGAACAAGAATTGACTGTCGAGTTTCACATGAAAGTTCTCTTTCTGGCCATTTTGAGAGTTTAATGGAACCAACAAATGTAATGCTCCAAACTGCAAATGTAATGTAATGCTCCAAACTGCAAATGTAATGCTCCAACCTGCAAAATGCAACAAATGTAATGCTCTCAACTAGCTCAAAGGAAGGTCAGTTTTATAGCTTCTCTAATCAGCAAAATTATTTTTAGCTGTGTTAACATATTTGCACAAGTGAGTTCAAGGGATTTCTAAACATCCATTAGCTTTCTAACACAGTTAGCAAACTGTGTACCATTAGAACACTGGAGGTGGTTGTTGGAAATGGGCCTCCATACACCTATGTAGATATTGCATTAAAAACCAGACGTTTGCAGCTAGAATAGCCATTTACCACATTTACAATGTATAGAGTGTATTTCTGTTTAATTTAATGTTAGCTTCATTGAAAAAAAGTGTGCTTTTCTTTCAAAAATAAGGAAATATACTGTGTGCAGAATTATTAGGTAAATTAGTATGTTGATCACATGATAATTTGTATACATGTTGTCCTACTCCAAGCTGTATAGGCTTGAGAGCCAACTATCAATTAAGTAAATCAGGTGATGTGCATCTCTGTAATGAGGAGGGGTGTGGTGTAATGACATCAACACCCTACATAAGGTGTGCTTAATTATTAGGCAACTTCCTTTCCTTTGGCAAAATGGGTCAGAAGAGAGATTTGACGGGCTCTGAAAAGTCCAAAATTGTGAGATGTCTTGCAGAGGGATGCAGCAGTCTTGAAATTGCCAAACTTTTGAAGTGTGATCACCAAACAATCAAATGTTTCATGGCAAATAGCCAACAGGGTCGCAAGAAGCGTGTTGGGCAAAAAAGGCGCAAAATAATTGCCCATGAATTGAGGAAAATCAAGCGTGAAGCTGCCAAGATGCCATTTGCCACCAGTTTGGCCATATTTCAGAGCTGCAACGTTACTGGAGTATCAAAAAGCACAAGGTGTGCCATACTCAGGGACATGGCCAAGGTAAGGAAGGCTGAAAAATGACCACCTTTGAACAAGAAACATAACATAAAAAGTCAAGACTGGGCCAAGAAATATCTTAAGACTGATTTTTCAAAAGTGTTATGGACTAATGAAAAGAGAGTTAAGCGGGCTTTACACGCTATGATATCGTTAATGAATTATCGTTGGGGTCACGTTGTTTGTGACGCACATCCGGCGTCATTAACGATATCGCAGTGTGCAAAACTTAAGAGCGATCTGAAACGTTCGCAAAAGAGGGCAAAATCGTTTGCCGCGGAGAGGTCGTCCTGAAATAAAAAATCGTTTTCTGCTTTTTAGCGATGTTTTTTGTCGTTCCTGATGCAGCACACATCGCTATGTGTGACACCGCAGGAGCGACAAACATCTCCTTACCTGCCTCCACCGGCAATGCGGAAGGAAAGAGGTGGACGGGATGTTTTCGTCCCGCTCATCTCTGCCCCTCCGCATCTATTGGACAGCTGCCGTGTGACGTCGCTGTGACGCCGCACGACCCGCCGTCCTTAGAAAGGAGGCGGTTCGCCGGCCAGAGCGACGTCGCAGAGCAGGTATGTGCATATGACGCTGCGTAGCGATAATGTTCGCTACGGCAGCGATTATCACATATCGGCCGTACGACGGGGGAGGTGTTATCGCGCTCGACATCGCTAGCAATTACTAGCGATGTCACAGTGTGTAAAGCCCGCTTTACTCTTGATGGGCCAGATGTATGGGGCAGTGGCTGGATCAGTAAAGGGCAGAGAGCTCCACTCCGACTCAGACGCCTGCAAAATGCAGGTGGGGTACTGGTATGGGCTGGTATCATCAAAGATGAACTTGTGGGACCTTTTTGGGTTGAAGATGGAGTGAAGCTCAACTCCCAGACCTACTGCCAGTTTCTGGAAGACAACTTCATCAAGCAGTGGTACAGGAAGAAGTCGGTATCGTTCAAGAAAAACATGATTTTCATGCAGGACAATGCTCCATCACATGCATCCAACTACTCCACTGCGTGGCTGGCCAGTAAAGGTCTAAAAGATGAAAAAATAATGACATAACCCCCTTATTCACCTGATCTGAACCCCATAGAGAACCTGTGGTCCCTCATAAAATGTAAGATCTACAGGGAGGGAAAACAGTACACCTCTCAGAACAGTGTCTGGGAGGCTGTGGTGGCTGCTGCACACAATGTTGATTGTAAACAGATAAAGAAACTGACAGAATCTATGGATGGTAGGCTGTTGAGTGTCATCATAAAGAAAGGTGGCTATATTGGTCACTAATATTTTTGTGTTTTGTTTTTGCATGTCAGAAATGTTTAATTCTAAATTTTGTGCATTTATATTGGGTTACATGGTGAAAATAAGTGAGATGGGAAAATATATTTGGTTTTTATTAAGTTGCTTAATAATTGTGCACAGTAATGCGGGCATCACACGGTACAACATATCGGGCGATATGTCGTCGGGGTCACGTCGTTAGTGATGCACATCTGGCATCATCAGACATATCGTGTGACACCTCGGAACGACTGTGAACGAGCAAAAATACTTACCTTATCGTTGCTCATTGACACGTCGTTCATTTTCAAAAAGTCGTTCCTCCTTCTGTGCTCCGGTTGTTCATCGTTCCTGTGGCAGCACACATCGCTCCGTGTGACACCACAGGAATGACGAACACAGCTTACCTGCGTCCCACCGGCAATGCAGAGGGAAGGAGGTGGGCGGGATGTTTACGTCCCGCTCATCTCCGCCCCTCTGCTTCTATTGGCCGGCGGCTGTGTGACGTCGCTGTGACGCCGAACATCCCTCCCCCTTCAGGAAGAGGATGTTCGCCGCTCACAGCGAGCTCGTCTGGCAGGTAAATACATGTGACGGGGGTAAACGTCTTTGTGCGCCACGGACGACAAATTGCCCGTGACGCACAAACGACGGGGGCGGGTGCGATCGCTAATGCGAAGTGTGACTTCCGCATTATAGTTACCTGCACAAACATATATCCTCCTAAGATAGCCAAATTTAAAAAAAAAAAAAACACTCCAAATTCCAAAAATATTAAGCTTTGATATTTATGAGTCTTTTGGGTTGATTGAGAACATAATTGTTGATCAATAATAAAAAAATCCTGTAAAATAGAACTTGCCTAAATATATATACAGTGGAACCTTGGTTTAAGACTTACTTGGTTTGAGAGCGTTTTGCAAGACAAGTAAAGTTTTTTTAAAAATGTGTAACTTGGTTTAAGAGCAATGCTCTGCAATAAGAGCAAATTCTCACTGTGCACACTTCCGGTTCTATCCTTTCACCATGCTCTGACCCACTCTGGAGGTAACTTTCTGTCCATATGTACTGTTTACTGTATACAGTATACCATTCTACAGTACAGTATATACTATATAGCATTTCTATCAATTTTTCATTTGTGGATACACTATTGTACTCTCTTTTGGCTAACCAGTACATCACATTGCTTGTACTGTATCTCTCACACACCAACAATTTTATTGAAAGCTAATGTGCAGTTTAATTTGTTTTACATGTCATGTTTTTTCTGTACTGTACAGTACAAATTATTACAGCATTAGTGTACTGTAATCATTTTATATGAATACAGTACATTATATTGTATTACTGTAATAAATTTGTATAAATACTGTAAATATTTTTGGGTTGTGGAACGAATTGTCTGTGTTTCAATTATTTCCTATGGGAAACTTAGTTTTGATATAAGAGTAACTTGATTTAAGAGCACACGTCCGGAACCAATTAAGTTCGTAATCCAAGGTTCCACTGTATATATATACATATATATATATATATATATATATATATATATATATATATATATATATATATACTGTATATGATATATATAGAGTGGGCAGCATGTATCAGTTATAGGGTTCCCTAAAAGTAGACAGCCAAGTGCACATTATTATATTCTACCTTACCAAGGGTAAGACGAAAACATGGCGGATGTATCATGGTAATGGCTTGCCTTTGATTTTTTTTTATTTTGCAGGTTGAACAGCTGATCTCAATGAATAGGGAGTTTTTCCCTTGGACACCAGCACTATTTGGGTCTGCAGTGTGCTATTTATCATCAGGATCCCCTCTTTGAATCAGCCATCAGGCTACAGAGGGATTTTCTGAACCACCATTGTAGTTTACTATTGGCCTCCTGAGGAACCCACTTCCAGGAGAAACGCGTTGAGGCTTGAAATTACTATTTTATTCATATCAATGAGATAAGTTTTTGAATTTTCCTCCCTACTGTCCACCTGCCACACCGATTTATTTGTTGCACTTATCTTAGGCACTGCACCTTTTTTCCGGCAGGGACTTCAGGGGCAACAGGAAAAGTCGTCGCAGAGTGGGGGCACCACATCGCATTTTTAGGGTGCCAACCCCCGCTGTAAGGCAGTGCACAGATAGGTGCAGCTATTGAGGGCTAGCAATCTATCCTGTGCACTTTTAGTAATCACGGTGTGGTTTTAAGTGATTTAATAAAGTATTTAAGTTTTATAGGCATAGTCTATGTGCATGTATTTTGTTATTCCCTAGTTGTTATCACATATATGAGTCTTGAACAGCTGTTCTACCCTCAAAACCATCAGCTATCAGCTGCACAGTTTTGTGTCTGAAACTAATATCCCACCATGTTGCAGCTGTATAATGCCCATGATATGAGTGGCACTTATGACATTATCCTTACTCACTCTTCCAAAAAGGTCCAAATTTGCATGGTGGAGGCATTATAAGTAGAGTTGGGCAAATAGTAACTATTTGTGATTGGACTGCTCACAAGGAATCCCAATGTAGTATTTTGGTATTCGTCATGAATAACGAGATTAATGCAAGTCAATGGGGAACCCAAGCATTTTTCTTGTCGTGACAAATAGTACTGGACTAGTACTTGGAATTCAATAAGAATTATCCAAACATGAGTAGTTACTATTCGCCCATCAGTAATTATTATAACACATTGTATTCATCATGCAGAGATCATTTGTAAGTACTGGTTCCTTAGGTTAAAATTTCTTTTTTTTTCAATGGTATATTCCTTTCATGGTATAAAGGTTACAAATCCTTGCTTTAGCACCATTATTCTCATGAATGGCATTATTTGAGGCTTAAAGTGGCCCCTAATACTGTGGTGGCCGGAGCTGCTTCTCTTTGGTGTGGCTGTGATGTTAGGTGATATTGATCATCTTGTTTCTCACAGCTGCTTTTCCAGGTTTGTCTCGGTCTGGAGATGCTGGGGGCATATACATCACAGGAGATGCTGGGGAATATACATCACAGGAGATGCTGGGGTTCATAAATTACAAGAGACACTGGGAGTACACATCACAGGAGAGGCTGGGGCATATACATCACAGGAGTGGCTGGGGCATATACATCACAGGAGACGCTGGGGCATATACATCACAGGAGTGGCTGGGGCATATACATCACAGGAGGGGCTGGGGCATATACATCACAGGAGGGGCTGGGGCATATACATCACAGGAGACATTGGGGCATATACATCACAGGAGATGCTGCGGCAGATACATCACAGGAGACACTGGGGCATATACATCACAGGAGACGCTGGGGCATATACATCACAGGAGACACTGGGGCATATTCATCACAGGAGATGCTGGGGCATATATATCGCAGGAAATGCTGGGGCATATGCATCACTGGAGACGCTGGGGCATATACATCACAGGAGACACTGGGGCATATACTAGGGGGTACACAACACTGGGGGTACACAGTACTAGGGGTACACACTGCACTAGGGAGTACACAGTACTAGGGGTACACACAGCATTAGGGGGTTCACAGCACTGAGGGTTACACAGCACTGGGGGTACACAGCACTGGGTGTACACAGCACTGGGGGGTACACACAGCGCGAGGGGGGTACACACAGCATGAGGGCGGTACATACAATACTAGGGGATACCAAACACAGCACTTAGTGGGGGGGCAGCGATGGGTTGAGTACTCACAGTACTGGGGTGGGGGGGTGGGAGTCATACAGCACAGCACAGGTCCGGGAGGCAGGTAAATCTGCTGCAGCTTTTCTGTGACTTTATTGTAGCATGCTGCTTTTACCCCGCCCACCAGAGCACGCTAGCACAGGCCGGGGTTAAGCCTAGAATGTATGGGCTGCAGTCAGGTCCTGCAAGGAGCCTGTACATTCTAGCGTTTAGTAGTCTGTTTAGAATGTACGGGCTGAAGTCAGGATCTGGATAGAGCCCGTACATTCTAGCATCTACCCACAGGCAGCGGGATTTAAAGGGTCGGCAGACGGGAAAAGCGCGGCTGCCGCCAGAGCACTGCGGTCCCCAGGAATATGCTCAGGGACCGCATAAAAAGTCGTCACGGGCCGTATACGGCCTGTGGGCCGGAGGATCCCCACCCCTGGCTGCACTATAGTTTCACCACTGCTTTCTATATGTTACAAAACTACAACTTCCACCATGCCCTGACAGCTACAGGCTGCTATTAATATATTATTTCTAATTTTTAGTCATATTAGTAACCTGGCCTGTTAGTGGCACTGAAAGTCTGGAGTTTACTATTGCTAATCTTGGAGATTGTGTATTTTCTGTGCAGCCAGCAGTTCCTTGGCTGATTGTCCTGGCCTTCTGCCTTCATAATATCAACATTTGGAAGTAATGTTTAGACATGAGGGGAAGGAAAGATAGTCTGCGGCCACAACCAATTACAGAGTTTTGATCTTTTTTGGTGAGATGGAAACTCACCCCGTAAAATCGGGCCAAATTTGATAAGACCTAAGGAAAATGCAAGCGGGAATGGGGAAACAAATAGAAATATGGCAGGGAGAAGAAAGGATTGTATAAACCCTTGTTTCCAGCTATTTATTGTTTTTCTTCTGCTGAAAAAAACCCAAAACTATATGTCTTGCTGATATTTATATTCTCGTGTTGTTGGCTAGAAGTAGGAACCCTCAGCATTGTAACACATACTGTATATGTTCCTGAAAGTGTGTTACCCACTTTTGTTTTTTATTCACCTATTCTGTACCTCTGCATAGAAGCCCAGTGTTATCATCTCAGCTATACATGTACACATACGTATATCTGCATATCAGCTCAGTGCATACCTGTACACATACAGTATGTATATCTGCATATCAGCTCAGTGCATACATGTCCAAGTAGATCCCATGAGACCCTCAGGGCACAACATGGATTTGCATCCTCACGGGGATGCAGGGCCTACCCCCAGGGACCTGGAACACCAGTGTCAGCAACACCAAAACACACCAAAATCCTAGTTACCACTCCACACCAGGGGGCACAGCCTAGTCATACAAGGGGAGGGCCACCTAGAGGGCAAAGCCTGACCAAGGAACTAGACAACCTGGTGGGAGGGGACAGCAGTCAGTTGAGCAGTAGTAGTGAAAGTGGAAAGACATGCCTGAGAGCTTGGTCATGTAACGGTGGCTCAGGGGCACAGGAGAGTGGTCACCAGGGACCCTCTGGGACCAGAGCACGCACAGGGCACAGGGCCCTAGGTCTGGCGACAGTTTCAGACGGCCTGGCAAATACCTGCACAGTGAGGGGGTCACTTTCACTTAGAGATTAATGATGGGGGGGTCTCATAGATGCCTCCAATTAATAATATAGGGCTTAATGGCAGCTGTGGGCTGTTATTAACCCCTTATTACCCCGATTGCCACTGTACCAGGGCAATTGGGAAGCGTCTGGTAAAGAGCCGGGCTTGTCGCATGTAGTGGATGCAACAATCCCGGGCAGCTACAGGCTTCAATTTTTAGGCTGGGGGGCGGTCTAATAACCATGGGTCTCCTCAGTCTCAGAATGCCAGCCCCCAGCTGTCAGACTTTATCTTGGCTGGGTATCAAAATTGGGGGGAAACTGCACGTTGGTTTTTAAAATTACTTATTTAAATATTTTAAAAAAGCCGCATGCGGTTCTTCTTATTTCGATACACAGCCAAGATGAGTGCATGACTAGGGCTGCGGCCTGTAGCCGTATGCTTTATCTGTGCTGGGTATAATATGGGGGGACCCTACGCCAAATACTATTTTTATTTTTATACCACGATAGACCTAAAGGCAGTAACAGTGATTGGTTGTAGTCAGACACTGTCACAGAGGCTGGGGGGCGAATCTGTCTGCAACCAACCACACACGCCATGACTGCCAGTGGGCGGGGAAAGCAGTGCATATGGATGAGCTTAATGAGCAGCCCAGGAAGTGAAAGAGAGACCACGGGAGCAGTTACAGCCACGAAGGAGCCTCGGTAAGTATTTTTTTTTTTATTTCCCAAGTGCTGGATACAGATCAACACCTGGAATCCCGGGCCTGGCACTCGGATAAGTTTGAAACTGCGCGGATCTGGACTTTTATAGTCTGGGTCCGCCCATCACTAATCTATACATATCATTGCTAGACCATGAATCACATCTCAGTCATCTATGTACATATTCATATACTCCTTGAATATTTGCTGATATGTGAAAGTAAACATATATGGCAGTGGCTGATATACACTCCTCATGTCCTAAAACCCTTGCACTTACCTGCCTTGGCTGCTATCAAAGAGGTTATTAATGGTCGTCTGAGGAACGTTCTGCCACGCTGAATGCACTTGGCCAAATCATCAAGCTCGCCATGATGAAGCCTTCACAATGGAACATTTCACAGTTTCTACTTTCAGGATTATGATGTGGAGTAACATAATGTATCATAGCCAGACCCCTCTAGTCTTCATTCCAGGGTCACTAAGGGTGAGTGCCCACGATCAGGATTAGCAGCGTTTTGGAAACAGCATATTTTCGCTGTGTCCAAAATGCTGGGTTGTACAGAACAAGCACAATGGATGGATTTATAGAAATCCCATGCCCACAGTGATTCTTTTGTACGCAGCGTACACTGACATGTGGCACAACTTTCAAAGCCGCAGCATGTCAATTTATTCTTGCAGAGACACAAGTGTTCCCAACGGGAGAACACAGTGAAAATACGCTGTGTCCATTATCCTGATCGTGGACATGTATGCTGTGTTCTCCTGCCCAGGATGCTAGCGTGTTTGCAAGAGGAAAGACACAACGTCAAGAACGCAGAATCTCCTGATCATGCCCAAACTACTTGATGTTACAATGATTTTGACGTGGAACCTGTGGTACCGTCATTTCTCCAAAGTGGTCTATAAGCAGTTTTTCATCACAACATCACCATGCTGCATGTTGATTTTGCTACTGCGAATAGTCTGTATGGCATAAACAGGCTACCATGTCCAGCAGTGTCTCCAGACTTGTCTCCCATAGAGCACATTTGGGACGTTGTGGGCCAGCAATTGCAATGGTAGCTGCCAGCAGTGGATCTTGATGATTTGTGTCCCCAGGTGCATTCAGTGTGGCTGAACCTTACTCAGACAACCATTATTAACCTCAGTGATGGCAGACATATGCAATATGTGGGGATTTCAGTGTAAATTTTGTTTCCACTTTTTCAACATTTGGATATCAGTAATATATCTATCAATCCTATGATTTCCATAATTCCACAACGTTTCCTCCATGACGTTGCAATTTCAGTGTTGAGGAGTGTATCTGAGCCATTGCTGTACATGTATAACTTCATATATTAGCCAATGCTGTACATGTACCTGCTTAGTTATACAAGTGTATCTGCATATTTTCACAGTAACATCAATCTCATCAGGCCTTGCATGTACACCTTTCCTGCATCTGTGCATACATGTACATTCACTATGCCCAGCCATCAGCTAAGTGCCATAAATGTACATCTGAAAACTAGCCCAGCACCATAACTGTACATTCTTTATACATATAACTGTGCATTTCAGCTTCATCCCATAAATCATATATGTTCAGTTATAGCCCTGCGTATAAGTCCAGTGTACATTAACTAAGTATAGAATTCTGCATATCATCCTGGTGAAGTACACGCGCAGAATAAAATGTAATGTTTAGTATGTATATGCGTAAGGAGAGAATGGAATGATCACGACACAGTGAATGCTGTACAATATGGCAGTCACATCAAACATTCCCATTGTAAAGATATACAGGATTGCTCTCTGCTCCGTCCTGACAAACACTGTGACATACTGAGGTTGTTCAGTCCCCTTTAGCTTGCACCGTTTCAAGTATTTATAATCAAGTGCAACATAAACCACATTTCCTTGTAGGGTAAAAGGCAAGGCGTTTTGTATGGATCTAGATCTCTAGAAGATAAATCATGACTTATTCTTAAAGCTGAGAGAAGGGGGGGCATACTATAATCTGAACTACCTGGCGTCAGAAAGGCACCACATATATAAAAGGCTGTACTGTTGTGGATTACGGCATTTTTCCAAAGAAATAAATATGACCTTGTGCCGTTTTATCACGCAGTGGCAACTATTAAAAGTACTGGCGATTTTTATTTCACAGCATCTAAACAATGCACATCGATGGAAGGGCTACCAGCGATGCTTTGTAAAAATGAGAGTTTTCCATAATAAACCCAGAGAGCTGTATGGAAAGCAAAGTCCTTGCTGTTGAGAGTGGACTCACAAGGATAAATATGTATGCCAATGTCAGTTCAAAGGTTATAGTGTACAAATGCAACCATAGTACCTACAGCATAAAGAATATTGTTATGCGCACTGACGTGCACACATGGAATATAATGTAAAATAAGGTCTAACATAAAACTGCTACACCTGACCTGCCTGGTTCTTCTACAGGCTAAAGATCCCTACTACACTTGACCCACCTGGTCCTTGTACAGGCTAGAGGTCCCAATTGTGCAGACCCTAAAACCCCTGTGCAGACTGAAACAACCCTGAAGGGCGCTTTACACGCAGCGACATCACTAGCGATGTCGCTCGTGAAAGCACGCGCCCCCGTCGTTTGTGCGTCATGGGCAAATCGCTACCCGTGGCGCACAATATCGCTAGTACCCGTCACACATACTTACCTTTCTAGCGACGTCGCTGTGGGCGGCGAACAACCTCTTTTCTAAGGGGGTGGTTCGTGCGGCGTCACAGCGACGTCACACGACAGGCGTCCAATAGAAGCGGAGGGGCGGAGAGCAGCCGCATGAAAGTCACGCCCACCTCGTTGCCGGAGGACGCAGGTACGGTGTTGTTCGTCATTCCTGGGGTGTCACACGTAGCGATGTGTGCTGCCTCAGGAACAACGAACAACCTGCGTGCAGCACCAGCAACGATATTTGGGAAATGAACGACGTGTCAACAATCAACGATTTGGTGAGTATTTTGCATCAATAGCGGTCGTTCGTACGTGTCACACGCAACGACGTCGCTAACGAGGCCGGATGTGCGTCACGAATTCCATGACCCCAACGACATTTCGTTAGCGATGTCGTTGCGTGTAACGGGGCCTTAACTGGATGGCTCAGGTGACCATTCTGACCTTTGCTTCCTAAGCGGCCATTGAGGGTTCCACGTCCCTCCTAAGAATCCTGGGGAAAGTTTAGAGTAAAAATAAGGAAAATCAAAAGTAATATAATCTACCAGGAAAAATACTAGTCAGACAGGCTATAATTTCAAGCAGGGTCCACTTCAGAAATATCACCTGAGGGAAATGGAAGCCTAGGGAAGCTTTAATTAGTTACATCAACCAGGTAATAGGGCAGACTGAATTACAGCATTGGAAACACTTATTGGCAGAAAGGCAATGATCACACAAACAAAGTGTTCAGAACTAGCGAGTGAACCTGACTGTCGCTCAGTGTAAAGGGAAACGGATCACAGCACAGGTTCAAACAGCTGGATCAATTCTGAGGATGACAAATATTCTGCCATCAGCTTTCAGTTTCTATAGGTAAGGCCAGATATAGACCTTTCATCTTTGCATTGTAGTTTATAAATTATTATTTATTTTAACATACTTTTACTTCCCAGCATGTTGTATATATGAAATACAGAGGGGTTTATATACATGAAATGAAACATTTTTTTTAAAATAAACCAAAGCAATAAGCATGAGCTTTACTACTACTACAGTCTTCCAATCTGCAAAGGAAAGAGAGATTCAACTAAGAATTGCGATAAGGGAGGCCATAAATTAATAAATGATATGGATAAACTAATAACTAAAGGAATCCACAACTCCTAAATTCATTATTGGAAATGGTCGACAACCTTTTTTGATATTCTCAAGACAACCCCTTTTTTTAATATATTTTTGTTTTTTTAAAGGGAACCTGTCAGGTGCAATATGCACCCAGAGCAGTTCTGAGTGCATATTGCTAATCCCCGCCTAACCGTCCCTGTATACACTAGCATAGATAAAGAGATCTTTAGAAAAATTATTTCTAAAGATCTTATATCGTATGCTAATGAGCGCAGGGACTAGTCGGAAGGGCATTCGTTTTCCTGGTTAGTCATCTCCATTAGCATGTTACTACGCCCCTGTGGTAATGAATGTGCAGCATCACAGGATGATCTCACTCACCTCTCCACTGCCATTGCAGCCAGACGCTGGATTTCGGCTCAGTGCGTATGGCTCAGTTTGGGTCATGCGCACTACTTCAGTTTGAAGCCAGGACGCGTACACCTGGCTTCATAGTGCGCATAACCGAAACTCCGGGGTCATGCGCACTGAGCCAAAATCCAGTGTCGAGCAGCGATGGCAGCCGGAGAGGTGAGTGAGATCATCCTGTGACGCTGCACATTCATTAGCATGTTAGCACGCCCACAGGGGCCCACAGGGACGTACTAACATGCTAATGAGGAGCGACTGGCCGCGGAACTAACGCCCAGGGAACTAGTGCCCTCGCTCATTAGCATACAATAAAAGATATTTAGAAATACTTTTTCTAAAGATCTCTTTATCTATGCTAGTGTACACAGGGACGGTTAGGCAGGGATTAGCAATGCACTCAGAACTGCTCGTGGTCCTGGCTGCAGGTTCCCTTTAAGCATTTAGAATATATGACAAACATCACAAAATAATAAATAACAATATACCATACATTTCACATATCTTATAATGCCCTTCTGAAAAACTATAGTTATGTTGACATTTTCCAAAAGATTAAACATCAATCTCCAATCTATCTAGTGAACCTTTCAACCCCTCCATGTGATACCACTCAGAATTTTTAAAAGGTGTGACTATATATTTTATCTCGTCTATAGAGCAGTGTTTTATGATAAACGCCTTCCATTTTTTAAAATACTTGGTTTTTCGTTTCTTCTTTTTCGCTGCATCTAGTTTTTCAATATACAATATGTGTTTCATTTGCTCTAGTAATTCTTGTAATGTTGGAATAATTGAATCAAGCAAATGTTTGAGTAACAATTCTTTTGCTAGTAATAGCATCACATGGCGAAGGTGAGGAGCAGATCACACTTTGCTTGTTTTCCCACTTTGCTCCATATATTGATGGCGCAACATCAGATTGGGTGTAAGATTGAACTTGAAGTTCCAAGTGTTCTCAACACATGCAAGAATTACTTCCCCAAAGTTTTTCAAGAACATACCCATATTCCGTGAAGCAGATCCGTAAATGGGGTCTTACATTTTGGGCATTGTACTAACCTGTCTGGTTTAAGGGGATTGGCTGGGAGGTCAAAAGCGTATATAGCCATGGGTATTATTTTAAATTGTGTTTCTCTCCATTGTTCATTTTAGTACAATTTTCCGGACTGTGGGCCATCCCTCTCTTAATTTGATCCCTATATCTGGATCCTTTAGATGTTTTCCCCATTGTTTAAAGAAGGATTCAGGATGTATGTCCAATAATTCATCTCTCATATTAACATACAGAGAGGAAATAGAGGTTGAGGCTGCAGAATTTCTCAGTAGACAATGAAAATTATTACATATGGTCTTCTGCCCATAATTGTCTCATGAGAGATTGTTTTACTTGCTCGGATTGTATAGTTTGGTTGGAACGGAGTTGATACTTACTAATTAGTTCCTTCCTCCTCATCCATGTCCTCTCTGAGGGGTGCAATAAATGGTGGATATTCTGTATCCCCTTTGCTCTCCACTTCCCAAATAATTTATTTGTTTCACTTTGCCTAAATTCTGGATTGTTCCATACTGTTAAGTGGTTAGAAATTCTAAAAGACAATTTGTACTTTTCCCTGAGTCACTATATTGTTTCCAAGTCGCTATGATGTCCTTAAATAAGAAGTATTGCTTTACTTGGGAGGGCAAATTAATTTGTCTCGAGTGAAGCAAAGCTCTTAAGTTCCATGGTGAGACATAATCTCTTTCTAGTAAAAGTGCTGAATGTTGGTTAGAATCATGGATCCAATCCATTAAGTGCCTGGTTATACAAGCTATATTATACTCTTGGATATTCAGTAAATTCATTCCTCCAATAGTTTTTGTAGCCATCAACTTTTTAAGATTTATGCGTGGTTTTCCGCTCCAAATCAAGTGTGCAAAAGTTTTATTGAGGACAACCCCTTTTTAAGAGCCAGCCAAGCAATCATAGCAATTGCATTGGGTCAGAGACGCTGAACCCACGGGATAATGCCTTTTAATTCCCTTTCATGACTGCATTAAAAAAAAATAAAAGTATACTTACTTGCCCTGGAACCAATCTGCCATTCTTAAGGCCCCGTTACACGCAACGATGGATTCCGTGACGCACATCCGGCATCATTAACGACGTCGTTACGTGTGACACCAATGAGCGGTCGTTAACAATGGAAAATACTCACCAAATCGTCTATCATTGACACGTCGTTCATTTTCAAAAAATCGTTGATTGTTAAGGACGCAGGTTGTTAGTCGTTCCAGAGGCAGCACACATCGCTATGCGTGACACCTCGGGAATGACGAACTACAGCTTACCTGCGGCCGCCAGCAATGAGGAAGGAAGGAGGTGGGCGGGATGTTACAGCCGCTCATCTCCGCCCCTCCGCTTCTATTGGGCGGCCACTTAGTGACACCGCTGTGACGCCACACAAACCGCCCCCTTAGAAAGGAGGCGATTTGCAGGCCACAGCGACGTCGCTAGGCAGGTAAGTCCGTGTGACGGCTCCTAACGATATTGTGCGCCACGGGCATCGATTTGTCCGTGACGCACAAACGACGGGGGCGGGTACGCTCGCAAGCGATATCGCTAGCGATATCGCTGCGTCTAAAGCCCCCTTTAATCCTGTGTTCCCCGCCAATTTCTGCAGCTGTCATGTGACATTGTTTATGGTACAGGGCTGGGGAGGGACACAGAATTCAGAATGGGTGAACGGCATCAGTGCAGGAGGTAGGCATACTTTATCTTTTTTAATTTAAAGATGTTTTCTGGTTAAAAAATTAATATTCAGTTATATTGAATTAAATTCAGCCAATTGTTACAATCCTACACTACAGCCCCAGTTCCTCATATGACCCGTTGGGAAAATGAATTTCCCACCATTGTTATATAGGCTTGAGTTCACTATCAGCTTGAGATAAGTAACATAATGAGCAGACATGTTAAAGGGGTAGAAAAACAATAAATACCTAAAGGAAATGTCATTATTAGTGATTAGTGGGCGTACTTGCCACTGCTTGATACTTGATCGAGCATCGGGGTGCTCAGGTACTTGCCATGCTTAGCCTAGTGCTCAGATGTGTCGTCCATGAAAGAAGAACAGAAAGAGCTGGCTCCCTTCACTGAATGATGAGTGTCTGAATGCCTCTCCTAGTGATAAAAAGAACTTTTTTGGATGTAGTGTGTCAAGGAAAAATTAAGAAAAAAAACCCTGCTCTTCCTCCCTCCAGAAATGCTCTCTTTATAGCTGGCTGAATGTTGTCAGAGAGACGAACTGCCTAATCATTAACTTCCATCACGGGCGGACATATCTTTGGTATAACTCTTATAAACAGCTATGAAGTGATAGGTCCGAAAAATTAGCTCCTATTATCTAATAGGGTGCCCAATGTGCACTGATGAAGTGTTATCGGTATGGATAGCGCTCATAATAGAGCACAAAGTCACTTGTGGCGCCCTGGACAAGCCAGGTCGTCACAGAACAACACCTATACATCCCACACTCCCGGTCAGGCACACCGAAGTCAGACACAAACCCTTGTTGCCTTCCTCCAGGGGCTGATGTCCACACCAAGGGGGTGGGCCAGGCGGTTAGCACTGCCCACCGAGGAGTTCACAGTCCTGGAGGCGGGAAAAGTAAGGCAGATGAGTTGAGGAGTGGAGAGAGATAGAGTTTGGAAGTGAAAGTGGAAGGAGGAAAGTGGCAGATAAGCAGCCTGAAGTTGGTCCGGGTGTGTGGCCCGGACAGATCAGCAAGGTTGGCAGACGGTGGTGACCGTCTGCAGGAGTGGCCTATTGGAGCTAGCCGTAAGGACCGTGGACAGGTGGTGGCCCGGCGGTACCGGACCGGTACGCAAAGAGAAGCCAGCACCATCCGGCAGGGGCTTACGGACCCCGGCAAGGCTAGGAGTCGCCGTGAATTTGCCAAATCCGTTAGCGAAGGGAACCTCCTGGGTTTCCCAGCAGCCAAGTCCCGACAGAAGGCAACAGTCCAACCGAGAGAGGGAAACACAGTCACCGCCAAGGCTAAAGTTCCCAGGGCCAGAGCCTGCGGGCAAAAGGGGTTCCTTCAGCACCCATCCAAGCTGGGGAGCGGGTTACCGGTGGAAACCCATTGGAACCGTTACACTACATAGGTGCAGGGAAAGGCAGTCACCATCAACCTGCCGGGAGGAGAAACACCGCAGCCGTCTGTGGGACCCGTCCATCCAGCCGTGTGTTTTACCGAGAACTGTGTCCTCATCATTGGCTGAGTGAGTACCACCGTGCCGTGCGGCACAGCGCTGCCCCCGTGACCCTGCACCTCGCCAGGCCCCGTAACCCGCCTGCCCTCCATCCCTACCCCATCACCGGGACCCGGGACTACCAACCCCCTACCCACGGAGGGGAGAACTAACATCCAGGCTGCTCCCAGTCATCGCTCCCGGGATCCCCGTTCAGAGCAGCGGTGGTGTCACCAAACTCACCACAACCGTGGGTGGCGTCACGGACAATATCCAATCCCCACAATCAATCCCCACCCTTTTCACTCACGGGCAAGGAGCGCCTCTCAAGTCCCCGGGATCCGGCCCACCGCTCGAGCCACCACCGAGCAGCGGCAGCAGCAGCCGGACCCGAGCAGTGGGAGAGCGCAGCATCCCCTCCTCCGCCCGCGACAACTTGGCATCACGAACAGGATCTTACCGCTCTGCCATCTGGTAGAGGTGCGCCTTGTAACCGCCGGAGGTGTCCGGCCGGAAAATTTGAGAAGCCGCCATCTTGGGAGCGAAAAATTCCCGCTCGAGCGTCTCCTCGAGTAGTGGAGGCGCGAAGGCCAAAACCCCGCCCCTGTAGAGGAGGAGCCGGAAAGAGACTAAGGGGGACGGAAACAAGATGTCTGCGCCCGACGGAGCCACTGGAGGAGCGGCGGACGCAGTCGTGGGAGCACCCGTAGATGGGAATGGGCCTGCCCAGGTCCCGGCCGCGCTGGCTGGCTTAGCATTTTGTTACTGTCCGCACTGTTGATGGTATCCACCCGCTTCAGTGTGCGGAGTGCGGTTTGCAGGCGCAAGGCATAGTCCCGAATGCTATCTGCGGGCCGTTGCCGGCATTGATAGAACTGCATCCGCAACTCTGCTTCGGTACGGGTCTCAAAGGCAGTCTGCAGCTTCTCAAAGATGGTGGCTACAGAGGACTGGTCCCCCTCGGCCCAGGTCTCCGCCTCTTGCTCAGCCGTGCCGGTTAGCTGCCCCAGCACTAGTGCTGCACGTTGGACCTGAGGACCTCATCCCCTGCACAAACTGCTCACTTAGCATTTTGTTACTGTCCGCACTGTTGATGGTATCCACCCGCTTCAGTGTGCGGAGTGCGGTTTGCAGGCGCAAGGCATAGTCCCGAATGCTATCTGCGGGTGATGGCTCTCCTGGACACTGGATCACAGGTAACCACCATACCATACACACTGTATCAACGGTATTGGGGAAAAGACGAACTGGCTCCCCCAGATGCCAGTATGACACTGATTGCTGCTGATGGACTCCCATTGACCCAAGTGGGGTACAAGCAAGTGGCCATGATTGTGGGACGAGCTGAACTGCAACACCAGGGTATGATTGTGATAATGAATGAACCCAGTGATCATAACCCGAAGGTAGTGCTAGGGACTAACGTGATGGAGCACTGTATGAGTGATGTGCTGTCCCTACTGCAGCAGCTGGCTGCTACGGCGGCAGGGAGCTGACAGAGAGCTGTGCAGCGTGAGATCCGAGCCCTGATGTACCGCCAACATGTGAACTCGACAGGAGGAGAGATTGGTGGGGTAAGAGTGATGGATGTTGCCCCTTTGATTGTGCCTCCCAGGAGAGAGATGATGATTTGGTGTAGGGCAGCGGTAGGGCCCCAGGGGCGTGACTACCCCGCCATGATAGAGCCCATGCCCTCTGAACACTGGCCCACAGTAATGGCCGCCCGAGGGGTGGTAGATGTAAAGAAGGGGAGAGTGCCCGTAAGGGTGCTGAACTGCGGGGAGGTAGAAGTCAGGCTTCCCCGGTACGCTACCCTTGCCAAGTTGTTCACTCTGGATCCCCACACCATCCGCAAGGCCGCTCCCCCAACCTCACCACCTACTGCCAGCACTCACCCATCCTCAGTGAAGTTAGACGAGTGGTGCCGACAGCTACAGTGCCTACAAGTAATATTCAACCCCCTGCAGATTTAGCAGGTTTACACATTCGGAATTAACTTGGCATTGTGACATTTGGACTGTAGATCAGCCTGGAAGTGTGAAATGCACTGCAGCAAAAAAGAATGTTATTTCTTTTTTCTTTTTTTTTTTAAATTGTGAAAAGTTTATTCAGAGGGTCATTTATTATTCAACCCCTCAAACCACCAGAATTCTGTTTGGTTCCCCTAAAGTATTAAGAAGTATTTCAGGCACAAATAACAATGAGCGTCACATGTTTGGATTAATTATCTCTTTTTCCAGCCTTTTCTGACTAATTAAGACCCTCCCCAAACTTGTGAACAGCACTCATACTTGGTCAACATGGGAAAGACAAAGAAGCATTCCAAGCCCATCAGAGACAAGATCGTGGAGGGTCACAAGGCTGGCAAGGGGTACAAAACCCTTTCCAAGGAGTTGGGCCTACCTGTCTCCACTGTTGGGAGCATCATCCGGAAGTGGAAGGCTTATGGAACTACTGTTAGCCTTCCACGGCCTGGACTGCCTTTGAAAGTTTCCACCCATGCCGAGGCCAGGCTTGTCCAAAGAGTCAAGGCTAACCCAAGGACAACAAGGAAGGAGCTCCGGGAAGATCTCATGGCAGTGGGGACATTGGTTTCAGTCAATACCATAAGTAACGTACTCCACCGCAATAGTCTCCGTTCCAGACGAGCCCGTAAGGTACCTTTACTTTCAAAGCGTCATGTCAAGGCTCGTCTACAGTTTGCTCATGATGACTTGGAGGACTCTGAGACAGACTGGTTCAAGGTTCTCTGGTCTGATGAGACCAAGATCGAGATCTTTGGTGCCAACCACACATGTGACGTTTGGAGACTGGATGGCACTGCATACGACCCCAAGAATACCATCCCTACAGTCAAGCATGGTGGTGGCAGCATCATGCTGTGGGGCTGTTTCTCAGCCAAGGGGCCTGGCCATCTGGTCCGCATCCATGGGAAGATGGATAGCACGGCCTACCTGGAGATTTTGGCCAAGAACCTATGCTCCTCCATCAAGGATCTTAAGATGGGTCGTCAATTCATCTTCCAACAAGACAACGACCCAAAGCACACAGCCAAGAAAACCAAGGCCTGGTTCAAGAGGGAAAAAATCAAGGTGTTGCTGTGGCCTAGTCAGTCTCCTGACCTTAACCCTATTGAAAACATGTGGAAGGAGCTCAAGTTTAAAGTCCACATGAGACACCCAAAGAACCTAGATAACTTGGAGAAGATCTGCATGGAGGAGTGGGCCAAGATAACTCCAGAGACCTGTGCCGGCCTGATCAGGTCTTATAAAAGACGATTATTAGCTGTAATTGCAAACAAGGGTTATTCCACAAAATATTAAACCTAGGGGTTGAATAATAATTGACCCACACTTTTATGTTGAAAATGTATTAAAATTTAACTGAGCAACATAACTTGTTGGTTTGTAAGATTTATGCATCTGTTAATAAATCCTGCTCTTGTTTGAAGTTTGCAGGCTCTAACTTATTTGCATCTCATCAAACCTGCTAAATCTGCAGGGGGTTGAATACTACTTGTAGGCACTGTACATGTAGGCACTGACGATACCCCTACACATCACAAAGAAGGGGTATACCGGGTGGTACGGGAGTATGAGCGAGTTTTTAGCAAACATTCCCTAGACTTTGGGCAGATTAAAGGGGTCCAACACCATATCCCCACCGGTGAACACCCCCCTATCAAAGAGAGGTACAGGCCTATTCCCCCTGCACACTACCAATGTGCCAAGGACATGTTGAGGAACATGAAGGAGGCAGGGGTTATTAGGGACAGCTGTAGTCCCTGGGCCGCCCCGTTGGTACTGGTTAAGAAGAAGGATGGCACCATGCGGATGTGTGTGGATTACCGAAAAATTAACCAGATAACGCATAAGGACGCTTACCCTCTGCCCCGCATTGAGGAATCTCTGGCTGCGCTGAGAACCGCTAGCTATTTTTCCACCCTTGACCTCACCAGCAGGTACTGGCAGGTAGCTGTGGTGCCAGAAGACCGAGAGAAGACTGCATTTGCCACCCCTATGGGACTCTGCGAATTTAATAGCATGCCGTTCGGGCTGTGCAATGCCCCTGGAACCTTCCAACGGCTGATCGAATGCTGTCTGGGGCATCTAAATTTTGAGACCGTCCTGTTGTACCTGGATGATGTGATTGTGTAGTCCCAGACATATGAAGCCCACCTGGAGCACCTAGCCGAGGTGTTCGCGTCCCTTGCCAAATACGGGATGAAGTTGAAGCCCTCAAAGTGTCATCTGCTGAAACCCAGAGTGCAGTACCTAGGGCATGTGGTCAGTGCAGAGGGTGTTGCCCCTGACCCTGAGAAAATCTCCGCCATCCAGGACTGGCCGAGGCCAACCACGGTGAGAGAGGTGAGGCAGTTACTAGGCCTAGTGGGGTATTACCGTCGCTTCATCAAGGGGTACACGAAGATGGCTGCCCCCATGCAAGACCTCCTCATGGGACAGACCAAAGGTGGAAGACCCCTAGGAGCCCCATTGGTGTGGGAAGAAAGGCATGAGGAATCCTTCCGTCAGCTGAGAGCGGCCCTAACCGGAGAAGAAATCCTAGCATACCCTGATTATAACCACCTTGGGGGCAGTCCTATCCCAGGTCCAAGACGGAAAAGAAAAAGTGATTGCTTACGCTAGCCGAAGGCTTCGACCGACTGAGAGGAACCCTGAGAACTACAGCTCTTTCAAGCTTGAACTCTTGGCACTGGTGTGGGCTATCACCGAGCGGTTCCACCATTACCTGGCAGCGGCTAAGTTTACCGCTTTCACGGATAATAACCCGCTGACCCACCTGGACACCGCCAAGCTGGGCGCGTTGGAACAGCGGTGGGTGGCTAGGCTAGCCAACTACGATTTCACCATCAAGTACAGGGCCGGCTGTGTCAACGTTAATGCTGATGCACTCTCTCGGATGCCCCACCTGTTGGAAGAAGGGCCCGAGGATGACGACCTCGAAGAGATGGAGTTGCCCGCATTTCATCAGCCACCGACTGAGAAGGTGCATGTCCATCAACAATGGGTAAACCTGGACCCGCTGCCCAGCCAGGAGTGGCAAGAAGCCCAGGACCAGGCACCCGCTGTCAAGATCTTGGTGGAACAAGGCGCTGCTGGGATAGACCCTGCCGCCCCAGCTGAAGCCCAACGCCTGTGGTGAGAACGGACCCGGCTGTATCTACGCCAGGGGAAGTTGTACCGTGAGCTGATTAACCCGAAAACCCATGAGAAGATCCGCCAGTTGGTGATTCCCCAAGCTAACGTGCCCACCGTCCTGCAAGCATACCATGATGGTGCTGGACACTTCGGATGGAAGAAACTAGAGATGCTGTTGAGAGAGCGGTTCTATTTGAGTGGAATGCGGGAATCTGTAGAGGCCTGGTGCCGAGAATGTGGCCCTTGCACGTTGAGAAGGAAGGATGAGGCCAGCCAGAAGGCGCCCCTACACCCGATCGTTACACATCAACCACTGGAGCTGGTTGCCCTGGACCATGTAAAGCTCACCCCCAGCCGAAGTGGGTACACCTACGCTATAACCATTGTAGACCACTATTCAAGGTTCATGGTGGTTGTTCCAGTCAAAGACCTAACTGGCCGTACCGCCGCTAGAGCGTTCCAGGCTTATTTCTGCCGACCACATGGATACCCTGAGAAGGTGCTTACTGACCAAGGCCTGGCCTTTGAAGCGGAGGTATTCCATGAATTTTGTCAGTTGTACGGCTGCAAGAAATTCCGGACCACGCCTTACCATGCCCAAACCAACGGCATGTGTGAAAAGATGAACCACCTGGTCCTGGGCCTCCTCAAGACGTTGCCGCTAGAAGAGCGGAACCTGTGGCCGGAGAAGCTACCTGACTTGGTCGACATGTACAACAATATCCCTTCCAGCTCAACGAAATGCACCCCAGCATACCTGATGAGGGCTCGCCCCGGCCGGCTACCGGTGGATCTGGACATGGGATTGGAAGCCCCAGAAGCACTCCCTTCGACAGCTGAATGGGACACTCGGCGGAGGGTGCAGTATCGACAAATTCAGGAGTACGTCGAGAAGAACTTGAGTCGGAGTCGGGAACAACAGGAGCAGCGCTTCAACCAGAAGGCGTCTGCTGGCCCTTTCCAGCCTGGGGATGTAGTGCTGAAGTGAAAGAGGAGGACCCACAAGCTGGATGATCAATGGGAGCAGACCCCATATGTCATACAGCCCACAGGATGGGAAGATGGGAAGGCCTACCAAATCAGTCGTGACCAAGGGGGCACTTTGGCCACGGTTTCCCGGGACCATCTCAAGAGGTGCCCATCAGCATTGAGGGCAGCGTCTGAAGCTCAGGTTCCTAGATCAGCGGAGAAGGCAAAAGAGGTAATCCACACCGTGATGGGTGACTTTACAGCAGACTGGCCTACACAGAATGGCGCGGTGATTCTTCCAGTGATGCTGTTCCCACAACCCGTGGATGAGGAAGTGATGGAAGTGGTCAACCAGGAGCCAGTGCCCAGGGATGAACCTGTACCCAGATCCCCTATGCCTCCTCCTGCCCCACACGATAGCAGGGAAGAGGAACTGATTGTTCCCTCTGCCCCACTGCCTGTCCCCACTGACACTGGACCCCGGAGGTCCACTCGTCCTAACCTAGGTAGACCCCCACTTAGGTACAGGGAAACTACTCTTTAAAGGGGGGAAATTGTATCTGTATGTGTTGAAAGTACCGTTTAAATGTTTTTAAAATGAATGATAAGTGAATGATTAACCGAAGATTCACCTGATTGAAGCCTTGATTTGCACCGGTCGTTGCCGGCAACTGGTCCCCGTTGGGACCCCTCACAAACCAATGCGTAGGAACTACTACGGACAAGCCCGAGAACTGGCAGGTCAACCACGAACTTGTGGTCTGTAAATAAAAATGTTTTAAGGCTTTACCGTTACCGCCTCCGGAGAGGCTGATTTGGAGGATGGACCTGGAGGGAAGTGATGGCCCAGGCCCGCCACTACCGCAACCGTTGGCAATCCTCTGGGGGTTTCAGGGGTTCCCCATGGACGTGGGTCCCCTGAAAAGGACAGAACCCTCTCGGGCAACTTGTGCTGGACTGGGGTCAAGGGGTGCTGCCTGTTTGCTTAGGGGCAGCATCAAGGCCAGGTTACTTGGGTGGGAGAGAGCGGAAGCCGTAACTGTTTTAGCAACGTTTAAGTAAGAGTACCTCCCGATGTGGGAAGATGTTATTATACTTGTAATATGTTTACCGTTTATCTTTTCCAGTTTGTGAAAATAAAACCGGTGATGAACGGGCAGCCCGCGGACGGTCTGCATTTTACTAAGGGTGAATGTGGCGCCCTGGACAAGCCATGTCATCACAGAACAACACCTACACATCCCACACTCCCGGTCAGGCACACCGAAGTCAGACACAAACCCTTGTTGCCTTCCTCCAGGGGCTGATGTCCACACCAGGGGGGTGGGCCAGGCGGTTGGCCCCGCCCACAGAGGAGTTCACAGTCCTGGAGGCGGGAAAAGTAAGGCAGATGAGTTGAGGAGTGGAGAGAGATAGAGTTTGGAAGTGGAAGTGGAAGGAGGAAAGTGGCAGTTAAGCAGCCTGAAGTTGGTCCAGGTGTGTGGCCCGGACAGATTAGCAAGGTTGGCAGACGGTGGTGACCGTCTGCAGGAGTGGCCTATTGGAGCTAGCCGTAAGGACCGTGGACGGGCGGTGGCCCGGCGGTACCGGACCGGTACGCAAAGAGAAGCCAGCACCATCCGGCAGGGGCTTACGGACCCCGGCAGGGCTAGGAGTCGCTGTGAATTTCCCAAATCCGTTAGCGAAGGGAACCTCCTGGGTTTCCCAGCAGCCAAGTCCCGACAGAAGGCAACAGTCCAACCGAGAAAGGGAAACACAGTCACCGCCAAGGCTAAAGTTCCCAGGGCCAGAGCCTGCGGGCAAAAGGGGCTCCTTCAGCACCCATCCAAGCTGGGGAGCGGGTTACCGGTGGGAACCCATTGGAACCGTTACACTACATAGGTGCAGGGAAAGGCAGTCACCATCAACCTGCCGGGAGGAGAAACACCGCAGCCGTCTGTGGGACCCATCCATCCAGCCGTGTGTTTTACCGAGAACTGTGTCCTCATCATTGGCTGAGTGAGTACCACCGTGGCGTGCGGCACAGCGCTGCTCCCGTGACCCTGCACCTCGCCAGGCCCCGTAACCCGCCTGCCCTCCATCCCTACCCCATCACCGGGCCCCGGGACTACCAACCCCCTACCCACGGAGGGGAGAACTAACATCCAGGCTGCTCCCTGTCATCGCTCCCGGAATCCCCATTCAGAGCAGCGGTGGTGTCACCAAACTCACCACAACCGTGGGTGGCGTCACGGACAATATCCAATCCCCACAATCAATCCCCACCCTTTTCACTCACGGGCGAGGAGCGCCGCTTGAGTCCCCGGGATCCGGCCCACCGCTCGAGCCACCACCGAGCAGCGGCAGCAGCAGCCGGACCCGAGCAGTGGTAGAGCGCAGCGTCCCCTCCTCCGCCCGCGACACACTCACCCATTGCTGTACTGGCGTGTGGGAAGAGAGAGGACGCGACCACAGGCCCTGATGCGCATTTTGCATAGGTCTTCCTCGGGGAACATATTATTAGATATAGGAGCTGGCACTTGCACTTTCTCCCCTCTTGTTTTGGTTGAGTTTGCATGAGTCGTTCATCCGATCATATGGTATGGCCAATTCATGTTTTAGGGTCCCCGTCAACATTTTACAAAGTTGTTAACCCTTTGTGTACCATTTTGTATCTATAAAGTATAGGTTGCATTGTCACATAGGCCTGAGTCTTACTATGGTGGTGGGGTAGGGAGAGTGTGATACAATCATTGTCCGTCTGCACTGTAGCTCTTCTGACTTTTTATCATGTAAATTGTATGTTAAATAATTTTTGGTGATAAAGTTTTTGAATTTTTGAAAAAAAGTTCTCTCTAATTTTTCGGACCTATCACTCCATAGTTTCTTATAGGAGTTATATTATGCCTGGAGTTGGTCATTGTTCACATCAGTATTAATGGCATTTTTTCAGAGGTTGATTCTTGGAGATATCATTTTTGCAGCTTGTGCAGTCGCACAAGGGCCCCAGAGGTAAGGGGGCCTATTTTCATCTCTAAAGTAGGTATAATTGTTAATTATGATGAGCTATTGGACTACAAATTGCCCAATTACTATTCTTGCATAGGGACTCTCTTCTGTCTGTGTCTGCCAGTGACTTCCATAATACTCGTTATTTAAGTTGAGCACTTTCAGAGCATCTGACCTACTCGACTCAACTAACGAGCACCCGAGCATTTAAGTGCTTGACTATTTCTCGTCATTATAAATAAATTCCTATAGATACTCATTAAGAATGAATATAGGTTGCTTTACACGCTGCGACATTGCTACCGATATATCGTAGGGGTCACGTCGTTAGTGACGCACATCCGGCGCTGGTAGCGACATCGCAGCGTGTAACACCAAGGAGCGAAGATCAATGATCGCAAAATCATTAAAAAATGGATGATCATTAACACGTCGCTCCTTTCCTTAATATCGCTGCTGACACAGGTACGATGTTGTTCGTAGTTCCTGCGGCATCACACATCGCTATGTGTGACACCGCAGCAGCGACAAACATCTCCTTACCTGCGTCCACCGGCAATGAGGAAGGAAGGAGGTGGGCGGGATGTTACGTCCCGCTCATCTCCGCCCCTCTGCTTCCATTGGCCGGCCGCTTAGTGGCGCCGCAGTGACGTCGCTATGACGCCGAACGCATCTCCCCCTTGAGGGAGGGATTGTTCGGCGGTCATAGCGACGTCGCTGACAAGGTATGTGCACGTGATGCTGCCGTAGTGATAATGTTCGCTACGGCAGCGAGCACCAAATGTCGCACGAACGACGGGGGCAGGTGCTATCGCGCTCGACACCGCTAGCAATCAATAGCGATGTCGCAGCGTGTAAAGTACCCTTATGGCCGTACATTACTCTGACTTTATCTGAGAAATAAATCGCAGCGTGTCCGAGTTGCATCTGATCATCACATTACACTCAGCCATGCAATCAAACGGTCCATCAAAAAAAAATCAGGCTGCACTTGGATGATATCTGCGGTGTCACCTACTGACAGAATGGAGAAGATGGAAAAATGTTATTCTCTATTTTCTCCACTAATGAGAAAATCTGATCCCACTATGATCACAATCTGATCAATCTCTGATCACAGTGTGATTAGCTGAATTGTAACTTCCGTCTGCTTCTGTACCGCCCCTGCAGCAGTCGAACTGCTCGTGTGCCGCCCCTGTGGAGGCAGCCGAGCTGCTCGGATCCGGGTTCGCTGTGGCTCGAGGGTCTCCGGACCAGGGGGTCGTGCGGCCACTCAAATGAAAGGGGGTATTTACAGGGGGGTTGATATATAGTTTGTGACGCCACCCATGGTGTACGGTAATTTGGGGAGTACCGCCGCTGCCGCTGGGAGTACCCGGGGTGATGAAGTGGGGCGGCCAGATGTTGTAGCCCTCCACGGGTAGGGGGGATGCCCCGGGACTCGATGTAGGGTGTGCCGTGGGGTGCAGGAGTCACTCTTGTACTCACTCAGTCCATAAGCAGACACTGACAACCGGGTAAACCAAGTCTCTGGGTACCGCTGGTGCGGAGGGGAGCTCGTCCGGGTCCCGTCCCCAATAGTGTTGCCTGGTGATCCGTGACCTGCCTCCTGGCACTTAGTTTGACTTCTACTTGGTGGCCCAGTAGTATGGAACTAGCCGGGCCCCGGTCCCCACTATGGCTAAGTGTGGGAGCTTGGTCTAAGGGCTCACGCTTCGAATTTTCTGGACCCTTTGGATTGGAAAGTCCTATCCCCCTCGTTGCGCTAATGCCCTGATTCTGGAGCGGGTGGGAACAGATCATAAAGGCTCTGTTCTCCTCAGGTGAATTGTCAGGTTGCCTGAAGCTACTCCCTGACCTAGGGTCCGTGTACCCTGTCGTGCCTTCGGTCCCAGACAGGTGACAGTGCTAGGCTGCCGGCTGTCCTCGACAAGTCCAGACACCTTGCCACAATCTCCTGCGACCGGAGCTCTGACTTCTCTAGACCCAGACCACCGCCTGCAACCTAGACAGTTCCTTCAGGAGCCACCACTCCCGACTTCCTCTGAGCTCCTCACAGCTCGAGGGCTACTTCCCAACTCCCTCTCCACTCACAGACTGACTACACTCCTCACCTCCCCTCCCTGACCCCCCCCAAGTGGGCGACTCTATTCCACTCAAGCCGTCCACTGGTGTCTGGTGGGTGTGGTGCAGGGTGTATCTAGGATTTGATTTGCTGTTGGAGGCAACACCATTTAGGTAGGGACCCAGAACCAAGAGTGAGGCGGAATACTGCACGGAAGGGCAGCTTGTGCAGTACCCTGTGACGACCTGATAGTCCAGGGACGTCACACTCGGATCTGGGGTGGCTGTGGCTCGAGGGTCTCCGGACCCGGGGGCTTGTTGCCACTTCGAAGTGTAAAAGAGGGATATTTACAAGGGAGATAAATGCACTTGTATATAAATGTTTCTGAGTGACCCCTCGGCCTGAAGCTGTTGAGGTCCCGCTCCCTATACAGTATTTGAATAGAGGAGCTGTGCTGACACTTGGGATTTCTGTAGGCCGCATAAGCTGGAAAGCCCTATCCCCCTCGTTGTGTTATTGCCTTCGATCTCTGAGCTCTTGGGGAAAGTTCATAAAGTGACTATCCTCCACAGGTGAATTACCAAATTGCGTGAAGCTACTCCCTGATCTAGGGTCCTGTACCCTGCAGTGCTCGGTACCGGTCCGGTTACTGGACTTTCCGGTGCCGACCGTTCTCCAAAACTAAGTCTGCGCACCCTTCCCCAATACCCTGCGACCAGGTCTCCGACTCCTCCGGTCCCAGAACACCGTCTGCGACCTAACCAAAGTCTTCCAGGGAGCTACAACTCCCTCAAATTCCTCACTCTTTGAGGACTACTACTGAACTGACTATGTCCCTCCCACCAGTCTCCCTGACCCCTAGACGGGTCACCCTTTTCCAGCTAGACCACCCACTGGTCTGCCTGACAGGGTGTGGTGTGAGGTGTGGCTAGGATTTGTGAACTAATGGGAACAAGACTAGAGTTAGGATCCCAGAACCATGGAGGGTGAGTTCTGCACTATAAGAGAAAGGAGTGCAGTTCACTGTGACACCCTGATAAGGTCAGGGGCGTCACACATCTATCCTATAGCTGCGCGTAAGAGGAGTACCAAGATGGCAGTGATAGGGCTTTCAACAGGCCCTCAGATGCCATAGTAAACCATTGTTCTCTTGATATCGCTTTTTTGGGGGCTGGTGGGTGCTGATGAGATTGACACTGGCATTTAATTGAACTGCTGTGATTTTTGCCTTTGTGGCAGATGCTTGCTCTGAATTACAGATGGTATCTGCTGTGTAATGACCAGTCACACCTCCTGAGCCTGATCAATACACCCGAACCTTGACAAAGACGAACATGTACGGCAGAGTGCGCCTAGGGGTTTAAACAAAAAAATGACACCATATTGAAAATTAAGGTTTATTTCTAAGCTTCATTTATTCACTTTTGCAAGTTAAGTACTCCTGAAATAGCAATGCTGCCTAGAGTACATGACTATGCTTTTCAGTTCTACGTCGTAGGGGCCGATAATATCCTATGCAACAGTAGAACATTGATCCCCCTGCTGCTAACGTGTTAAGACCTCTGAATATACAGTATATCAGGAGTAGGATTAAGTGCTGTTGGCTGGCACTTTGCTGAGCTCAATTGGGAGGGAAGTATCTGACTTTATTTTGCTGTCTTATTGACTAGACTACAGAAAAAAATCCAAATTTGGGCACATGTTACTCTAGATGTCTGGAGGTCTGTAAGGAAAATACTGGGCTGTGGAAGAGGGGGCTGGGATAGCTGCATTTAGATATTGTCTCCTGCTGAGATCTAGCCTGTGATCCTAATATTTATGTGTGGAGTAAAATCCTGGCATTTAAAGGGAAGCTTCATCAGAAAATGACCTATTGTTTAAATTGGGTTTTTGTATTGCACCTTTTTTTTATTTTTGTCAGTGCTTTTTTTTGTTTTGTTCTGTCCTGTTTTTTTAGATATCACAATCTGTATTAGAAATAAAAAATAGAAATCTTGTGATATTCACCCTGGCCGCTGTATATTTTTTAGACACTAAGGGGTACTTTGCACGTTGCGACATCGCTAGCATCGGCTAGCGATGTCGAGCGCGATAGTACCCGCCCCCGTCGCACATGGGATATCTTGTGATTGCTGCCGTAGCGAACATTATCGCTACGGCAGCATCACACGCACATACCTGGTCAGCAACGTCGCAGTGACTGCCGAACAATCCCTCCTTCAAGGGGGAGGTGCGTTGGCGTCACCGCGACGTCACTAATTGCCCAGCCAATAGAAGCGGAGGGGCGGAGATGAGCGGGATGTAACATCCCGCCCATCTTCTTCCTTCTGCATTGCCGTCGGGACACAGATAAGGTGATGTTTGTCGTTCCAGTGGCTTCATACACAGCGATGTATGCTGCCGCAGGAACGAGGAACAACATCGTACCTGCAGCAGGAGCGACATTATGAAAATGAACGACGTGACATAGATTACCGATTTTTGACTATTTCACGCTCGTTCCTAGATTTACACATTGCGATGTCGCTACCGGCGCCGGATGTGTGTCACAACAACTGTGACCCCGACGACATTTCGGTAGCGATGTCGCAACGTGCAAAGTACCCCTAACTTTGGTTACTATGATTGGTGGATTCTGTGTTTCGAGTTGTGTAAAGTGGGGTTATCCGTCATTTGCTGATAAGAAGATGGTGAAAACTGTTCCTGAAAGGACTTGTGGGCCTAAGAAAGTTGCAGTGGCCAGTGTGAAAATGCAAAGATTATTAAATTATTATTATTATTACCTGTCATCAGATTTTTCATATGTAAACTAAGACTACCACCTTAGGCCACCTTCACATGTCAGTGATTCTAGTACATAGGTCACCGTTTTTATACGTACCAAGGACATACACAGACCCATTAAATCAATGGGTCTGCCACACATAAGTGTTTTTAAAAGGACTGTGTGGTTTGTACAGACACGCGGTCCTTGTGAAAACACTGATGTGTGGCAGTTTTTTCCGCATGGAGACAAGTCTGTTTTTTTCCGGCAACACTGATATCACACAGAACACACATTGTTGTGATCCGTGTGACACGTACCAAAGAAAACACAGGTCTTCAGCCCTGCTGTCTTCGGTGTTGCTGTCACTTGCTTACGGGCCCACTCATTATGCTCATGAATATCCCCTGCACTGCAGAGTCGGAAGCAGGAGCACGGGAGACAGAAGCACCACGGACAGCAGCACCGGGGACAGGTGAGTATAAAGTTCTTGGTCTCCGTGTACTATCATGGATAGCATACGGAGGATACACATGTGCCAAAATCACGCCACACAGAGGCCCATATGCACCTTCAACACGTCTGTGGAAAACGTGTGTGTTTTTCACTGACATGTGAAAGAGGCCTTGAGCAGCGCCTGTGCTGCATTCCATATAGGTGCATATTATCCCCTAACCCCCCCTGTGTAACCTCTTTTTATATTCTAGCTCGCTGCATGTAAATCTGCATGGTCTGATCCAGTGGGCGACCTTAGTGCAGCTTCTTTCAATCCTCTTGGCCGCCGATCGTTGTCCTCTTCCTCTTATTGATGTGGATGATGCCTCTTGTGTCATCCACATAGCCAAGGGAAATCTTGCGCTTGTGCATATGTGACGCCCTGGCCTATCAGGTCGTCATAGGGTATTGTGCAATCTGCCCTTCTGCACAGTATCCACCCTCCTTGGTTACGGGTCCTTGTTCTTTGGTGTTGCTAACAGCTTAGCCAATCAAAATCCTAGGAACACTTTGCACTTTACCCACCAGACACACGATTGGGGGTCTGAAGGGAATAGGGCCGCCCACATGGGGGGTTGGTGAGGGGAAAGTAAAGGAAGTGACAGTTGAGCTAGAGTTGAGCTGAAGTTGAGCAAGGGAGAGGAGTGTGAAGTGGTGGCTCTCTGAGAGGGAGAGCTCACCAGCTGGGAGAAGGGCTCCTGTAGTACTAGGTGGCAGACGTTGGTCTGGGCCTGGTAGGAGCTGGAACCCCGGTCGCAGGGGATAGTGTCATGGGGCACGGACAGCCGAGGAGGGCAGCTGGCGGCCTTGAGCTATCACCGGGCAGGGGCCAGGGCACGACGGGGTACGTGGACCCCAGGTCGGAAAGTAGATTAATGTGTTCCAGTAATTTACCCGATGGGGGGGAAGATTTCAAGATTCATCCCCAAAACGCTCCAAAATCAGGGTACTAGCGCACCGATGGGATAGGATTTTCCCAATACAGTCCAAAGAAATCCTACGCATGAACCCTGACAGCAAGCTCACCCCGTTAGCCATACGGGTGAGCGGGACCTGAAGAGTTTTATACCCAAGGGTCCAACAGAGACAGAGGTGCCAAGGACAGGGCCACAGGCTAACAGCAACACCAAGGGCACGGACCCAAGCGTGCTCCCTACAAGCTGCAGTGGTGCTCAGAATTCTGGTTTACAAGCTGTCGGTGTTGTTATTTCCTGGACTGAGTGAGTACGCTGAAAACCCCTGTTCCTACCTCCCACAGCACCCGAGTACCAACCATCCAACAGGCCCCGGGACACAAACCCCCTACCCATGGAGGGGTTAAACATTAGGCTGCCACACCATCGTCACCGGGCTACCCAATGGCAGCAGTGGTCCCTCACATTACCACACACCGTGGGTGGCGTCACGAACTTTCCATCCCCCCTGTAAATAATCCCCCCCTTTATTCTGAGTGGCCGCGCGACCCCCAGGTCCGGAGACCCCTCG
Organism: Anomaloglossus baeobatrachus; assembly: GCF_048569485.1. Taxonomy (NCBI): domain Eukaryota; kingdom Metazoa; phylum Chordata; class Amphibia; order Anura; family Aromobatidae; genus Anomaloglossus; species Anomaloglossus baeobatrachus. The sequence goes on from NC_134356.1 coordinate 205,898,911, forward strand.
AGCCACCGCGGATCCGGATCCGAGCAGCCCGGCACACATGCACATCGCCGGCTCTGCCCTACTGCTAGCAAAGCCTAAAACATAAGTGCGGTGATGTGTCTGTTCAGGCTCCAGATTTCCCCTGGCTAAGTGGATGATGCAGGAGGCGTCATTCACATCAATCAGAGGAAGAGGATGGCAATCAGCGATGGAGGGGAAGGAAAGACCCCACATCAAGGATGCCCATTGGACTGGCCCATCAAGATTTACATACAGCGCAGGAGAATCTAAATTAGTGCTCTAAAAATTTTCAAACTTAAAAAGATATTTTTTATGTTTTAACCCCTTAAGGACGAAGCCAGTTTTGTACTTAATGCCCAGGCCATTTTTTGCAATTTTGACCAGTGTCACTTTATAAGGTTATAACTCTGGAACGCTTCAATGGATCCCGGTGATTCTGAGATTGTTTTTTCGTGACATATTGGGCTTCATGTTAGAGGTAAATTTAGGATGATATTTTTTTATTTTATTTGTGAAAAAATCTGAAATTTGACAAAAAAATTAAAAATTTTGCAAGTTTCAAACTTTTAATTTTTATGCCCATAAACCGGAGAGTTATGTCACACAAAATAGTTAATAAATAACATTTCCCACTTGTCTACTTTAGATCAGCGCAATTTTTGAAACAAAATTTTTTGGGGTTAGGAAGTTAGAAGGGTTCAAAGTTCATCAGCAATTTCCCATTTTTTTAACAAAATATACAAAACCATTTTTCTAGGGACCACATCACATTTGAAGTGACTTTGAGAGGCCTTGGTGACAGAAAATACCCAAAAGTGACACCATTCTAAAACCTGCACCCCTCAAGGTACTCAAAACCACATTCAAGAAGTTTATTAACCCTTCAGGTGCTTCACAGGAACTAAAGTAATGTGGAATGAAAAAAAATAAAAATTAACATTTTACCTAAAAATGTTACTTTAGCACTAATTTTCTTACTTTTTCAAGAGGTAACACCAAAAATTGGACCTCACACTTTGTTACCCACTTTCTTATGAGCGCGCCAATACCCTACATGTGGTCAGAAACCTTTGTTTGGGTACATGGGAGAGCTCGGAATGAAAGGAGCAATATTTGAATTTTGGAAAGGAAATTTGGCTGAAAAAGATTGCGGGCACCATGTTGCATTTGGAGGACCCCTAAGGTACGTAAACAGCAAAAAAACACCACAAGTGACCCCATATTTGAAACTAGGCCTCTCAAGGAATTTATCTAGATGTTTGGTGAGTACCCTGAACCCCCAGGTGCTTCACAGAAGTTTATAACGTTGAGCCATGAAAATAAAAAAAATAAAATTTTACCACAAAATTGTTACTTCAACCAGGTAGCTTTTTTTTCACAAGGGTAACAGGAAAAAAATCACCATGAAATGTATTCTGCAATTTCTCCTGAGTTTGGTGATATCTTATATGTGGTGGAAATCAACTGTTTGGGCATACGGCAGGTCTTGGAAGGGAAGGATTGCAATTTGACTGAACATTTGGCTGGAATAATTAGTGGACGCTATGTCGCATTTGGAAAGCCCCTAAAGTGCCTAAACAGTGCAGGCCCCCCACAAGTGACCCCATTCTGGAATCAAGAAACCTCAAGGCTTTTATCTAGGTGTATATTGAGCATTTTGAATCCACGAATACTTCACAGAATTTGATAAGCTTAGGTTGCCATATTGAAAATTTTCATTTTTTTCACAAAAATGTTTCTTTAGCATCACATTTCTCACTTTTTCAAGAGGCAACAACAAAACGTGGACCCCACAGGTTGTTATCCAATTTCTTGTGCGCGCAGGGATACCCCATATGTGGCCAAAAACCTCTGTTTGGATATATGGGAGGGCTTGGAATGGAAGGAGCACCATTTGAATTTTGGAAAAGTTTAAATAAATTGCGCGCACCATGTCACATTAGCAGGGCCTCTTGGGTACCTATACATTAGAAACCCCCCACAAGTGACTCCATTTTGGAAACTGGACCCCTCAAGGATTTTATTCAGGAGTATAGTAAGCATTTTGAATCCACAGGTACTTCACAAAAATGTTGCTGTAGCAACAAATTTCTCACTTTTAGGCTATGTGGCCATGATCCAGCGACACGGCGTCCAGTACACAGTGTCAGCCTTCCTGCAGAGATGCGAGTGTTGTCCACGTGAGAACGCAGCTGCCCATGCCCACGATTTGGGTTCAGGCTGCTGTGGACTTTAGCTCTATTCTACCTGCAGAAAACACTCATCTCCGCAGCATAAATTGACATGCTGAGGCTCGGGAAGCTGCGCCACAGGTCGGTTTATGCTGCGGAGAAAAGAAGCACAACGGGCATGGGATTTCTAAAAATCCTTCCACTGTGCTTCTACTGCACAACGCAGCGTTATGGACGCAGGGAAAACACTCTGCGCCCAAAACGCTGCAAACCCTGATTGTGGGCACATAGCCTAAAATGCTACAGTGGATGAATGGATAGATGTCAAACATATATAACGTCCCACCCCCCTGCATATTCTAAGCTGGCGCCCTTTAGTGCCTTTCATGTGGCACTAAAGGGTGCCTAGCCTTGTATTTAGCCCAAAAAGAAAAAAAAATAATTAAAATAAATGACGTGGGGTCCCCCCTATTTTTGATAGCCAGCTAGGGTAAAGCAGACAGCTGTAGCCTGCAAACCACAGCTGACAGCTTCACCTTGGCTGGTGATCAATTTGGAGGGCTCCCCAAGCTGTTTTTTTTTTTTTTAATTATTTATAAATAAATAATTAAAAAAAAAAAAAAGTAGGGTCCCCCCAAATTAGATCACCAGTCAAGGTGAAGCTGACAGCTGTGGTCTGGTATTCTCAGGGTGGGAAGAGCCATGGTTATTGGACTCTTCCCAGCCTAAAAATAGCAGGCCGCAGCCGCCCCAGAAGTGGCGCATCCATCAGATGCGCCAATCCTGGCGCTTCGCCCCAACTCATCCCGCGCCCTGGTGCGGTGGCTAACGGGGTAATAAATGGGGTTGATACCAGATGTGTAATGTCACCTGGCATCAAGCCCAGCAATTAGTTATGTCACAGCGTCTATTTGATACCAGACATAACTAATTGACAGTAATAATAAAAAAAAATTGACAACAAAAAAAAAATTTATTTGAAAAAACACTCCCCAAAAACATTCCCTCTTTGGCCAATTTATTGAAAAAAAAAAAAAAAATCAAGTCCCTGCTGTAATCCATTGGGAAAGTCCCGCGGCGATTCTGGACCTTCTAGAATATGGGGGGCACGTTCAGGGAACGTATCCCCCATTTTCTAGGAGTGCAGACCCTCCATTTGGGGAGAGTGGGTGCAAAGAATTTGCACCCACCCTCCCCGGGTCACAGCTGCAGACTCTGTGCAGCAGCAGCCAGCGTCTGAGTCACAGACACAGGAAGCTGACAGCCGCGCTCTGCAGTGTGACCGGCGTGCACTGTGAAGGAGGAGGGGGCCGCGGGGGATCAGAGCTGGTAGGTACGGGGGACACCGGGGAACACCGGGGTGGGGATAGGGGGTGACTTGGCAGGGCCTGGGGAGCAGGTTTCTGTCGTATGTGTCATAGCACATGCGACAGAAACCAGAGGAAAGGGGGAAAAGCGGCCGGCGCGCTGCTGTGCGCGCCGGTATGTGCAGCGCCATGTTGGATTCTCGGGAGGAAGGGGGGTGGGGGGACACTTTAGTGACACCGGGGGACCGGAGAGGACCGGGGGAGGGGATTTATCTCCCATCTGACATGTTTGTTTATGCCAGATGGGAGATAAATGATTTTTTACCGGCGCGGTCATTTACTGTAACCTGATCATCGGTATACGGTGTATACCGGTCATCAGGTGAGCGGGGACCGGAAAAACCGGCCAGAATCATGATCTCCAGGGTCTCAGCTACCCCCGGCAGCTGAGACCCCGGAAATTTTCTGACTCTGGGGGGCGCTAGACCCTTTTTTCCGACCGCCGTTAAAAAGCGGCGGATCGGAAAAAGTACCCTAATTTGCCGCCGTTAAAAGGCGTATCGGCGGTCGTAAAGGGGTTAATGAACAACTAATTAATTAATCTTAATGTTTATATTTATCTAATTAGGAGTCAACCTCTAGCTCAGTCTAGAGCGCCACATGAATATTTCTAATTTTGGATGCTTATAGACATTATGGCCCCGATTCATCAAAGTCTTTCTGGAATAAAAAGCTTTGAAAAATCACAATGTTTTTACTCATTGCAAGGCTTTCACACAAATGTTGTCCAGCTTCAACAAAATGAGCGGAGCTGTGGTGGCATGGAACATGGCGCAACACAGGCTTGTCATATACAGTATATGATGGGCGGTGAACTTTCTTGAACCACAAATCTTACTCCAGTCTGTGTCTGGAATAAAAATTGTGGAGAACACAATGTCACTTCACGTCTCACCTGATTCATCAAGAAGCTTTTACTAAATTTGCCACTCTGCACTTCACCCCATCACCTCATCAAAAGCGGCGTGACAAATGCTAGTTTTGATGAATCGGGGGCTATAAGGTCATAATAAATCTGCCACTAATGTAATATGTATTACTTCTGGCAGGCTCTTTAGTAGGTCCATTCTCAGGGAAAAATAGAGAATGAGCCCAATTGAGTTTTGTCTGTCCTTTTTTAATTTTTTCAGAGTTCAGTGGCACTAGAGGTATTCAGTAACCCATTAACGTTCCTCACTTTAGGGTACACTACAGGGATTACTGGATTAATTCGTCAATATTGTCAGTGTTTGTGTGGCGCCCTGGACTAGCCAGGTCGTCACAGGTACTACAACATGCACCCCCACCCCGAGATAGGCACATCAGCCAGACACAAAATCCTTGTTGCCTCCCTCCAGGGGCTGATGTCCACACCAGGTGGGGTGGAGCCAGGCGATTGGCCCCACCCACTGAGGAGTTCACAGTCCTGGAGGCGGGAAAGGAAGGAGATCAGTTAGGGAAGTGAAAGGGAGAAGGAGTGAAGGAGTAGTGGAGGAGCAAACTGATCGTGTCCGGGTACGTGGCCCGGGCACCCAGAGCAAGGTTGGCAGACGGTTGTGCCCGTCTGCAGGAGAGGCAGATCAACGCAGAACCGTAGGACCGGGGACGGGCGGTGGCCCGCCGGTATCGAACCAGGGAGCGAAGTGAAGCCAGCACAAACCGGCAGGGCCTGCGGACCCTGACCAGGCTTGGAGTCGCCGTTAACTAGGTCAAATCCGTCAGTGACCGGAACCCCAGGGGTTTCCTAACAGCCAAGACCCGATTGAAGGCAACCGTCCAACCAGCAAAAGGAAATACAGCTACCGCCACAGCTAGAGTTCCAAGGGCCAGAGCCTGCAGGCAAAAGGGCTCCTCCGGCACATATACACGCTGGGGAGCGGGTTACCGGTGGGAAGCCATCGGGACCGAACATACACAAAGGTGCAGGGAAAGGCAGCCACCACCAACCGTCCGGGAGAAACCACAGCAGCCGGCTGCGGGACCCGTCCATCCAGCCGTTTGGTTAACCAGAGACTTTGCATCCATTTGTGGCTGAGTGAGTACTACCGTGCCATCCGACACCGCGCTGCGCAGTCCAAGCGAACCTACACCTTGCCAACCCTGCCTCCTCGTCATCTCACCGGGCCCCGTGACCACCAACCCCCTACCCACGGAGGGGAGAGAAACATCCCAGCTGCTCCCTACCATCGCTCCCGGGATCCCCGTCAATAGCAGCGGTGGTGCCCAACCTCACCACAACCCGTGGGTGGCATCACGGACCAAATCCCCAAACCGAACTACCCCCCTTTCACTCACAGGCGAGGAGCGCCGCTCGAGTCCCCGGATCCGGCCCACCGCTCGAGCCACCGAGCAGCAGCAGCAGCAGCGCCGGACCCGAGCGTGGTGAGCGCAGTGCCCCGCCGCCCACGACAAACTTGGCGTCACGAACAGGATCTTACCATTCTGACGGCTGGTAGAAGTGCGCCTTGTGTCCCGCCGGTGGTGTCCGTCCGAAAAATTTCAGAATCCGCCATCTTGGGCGCGAAGATTTTCCCGCTCGAGCGTCTTCTCGAGCAGTGGAGGCGCGAAAGCCAAAGCCCCACCCCTAAAGAGGAGGTGCTGAGATAAGACCAAGGGGGGGCGGTAACAAGATGTCTGCGCCTGACGGAGAGAAGATGTCTGTGTCTGGCGGAGGAGCGCTGGCCGCAGGAGCGGCAGTGCTTAGCGGCCGCATGTAATTAGCGCCGCAGAAGAGCAGGGACGCCAGGACTCTGCCGGAACACGTTCCTGGACCCAGTAGCAAGACGTGCCAGGGGCTCCAGGCCACGGTCCACTCCATGATAGCGGAGTGGACGTCGGAGAAGAAGGGCCTGGCTGCAACTGTGTGGGCATGCGAAGTGGAGGTGGTTTCCGAGGAGCCGGCAAGCGACCCACGCCCCTATGTCCCTGAGGGAACAGCCACTGCGTCTGAGTGGCCCGGCCTGCTGCCATCCACTACGCCACCTCCCTTACTGCCCATGCCTGCGGCCACCGCCCCGACCGACCCGTTACCACTGTCACCGGTAGCGGAGCCCGTAGCGTCTGTGGGAGAGGGCCCAGACCTGCGGCCCCCGGGCCTTACCTTTACCACCGCCCTGGCACCCGTCCCGGCTTCCATCCTGGCCGTGACGGAGATGACGACGGCTACGGCAGTCCACCCGGCCGCAACAGAGGCGATCCTCGACGCGACGCCAGCACCGCAAGCCACGCTGACCGCTTCCAGACACCCGGCATCGGATGAGGCACCGCGGGGACGTAGCTGCCAAGCGGTAGAGCAGGCCACGTCACAGCGGGGCCCCTCACTACTGGAGGTGCCGGTCGTAGCCGGCACGGAGGGACTCCGGCTGGGCCCGTCCCCCCCACACCTGCTGACCAGGAGCGGCGGCCATGGCAGCTGTGCCCTAAGACTGCTGCTTGGAGAAAAAGGATGCGGCAGCAGTCCACCGTTGCAGCAGTTGTCCCCGTTGGGACCACCAGTACCGTTACAAGTGTTTGAGTGAATGATAAGACTAGTCAACCAAAGTTTTTACCTGATTGGCACTGTGATTGATCCGGCCGTTGCCGGCAAGTAGTGCCCGTAGGGACCCTTTGTACCGTTGCATAAGAAACTGCTTATGGACATGCCTGAGAACTTGCAGGGCACCCACAAACTGGTGGAAATGTAAATATGTTGGGCATGTTTCCGTTGCTGCCTCCGGAGAGGCTGATTTGGAGGATGGGCCTGGAGGAAAGTGATGGCCCAGGCCCGCCACTACCGCAACCGGTGGCGATCCTCCGGGGGTCAGGGGTCCCCCATGGACGTGGGGTCCCCTGAAGTGACAGTCGGGTGCGAGACACCGTACCCGTTCCCGCTCGGGCAGCCTGGCTCTGGACTGGGGTCAAGGGGTGCTGCCCACTTCTTAGGGGCAGCATCAGGGCCAGGTTGTTTGGGTGGGAGAGCGGAAGCCGACCGTTATTAATAAAAATGTGTTTGTAACGTTAAAGTACCGTGCCTCCCGTTAAGGGAAGATTTATAAATATGCTTTGTTGAATGTTTTCACATGTTTTATATCTTTTGCAGTTGAAAAATAAAACCGGTGATTGACGAACAGCCCGCGGATGGTCTGCATTTAACCAAGGGGGAATGTGGTGCCCTGGACTAGCCAGGTCGTCACAGGTACTACAACATGCACCCCCACCCTGAGATAGGCACATCAGCCAGACACAAAATCCTTGTTGCCTCCCTCCAGGGGCTGATTTCCACAAGGTTGGCAGACGATGGTGGCCGTCTGCAGGAGAGGCAGATCAACGCGGAACCGTAGGACCGGGGATGGGCGGTGGCCCGCCGGTACCGAACCGGGGAGCGAAGTGAAGCCAGCACAAACCGGCAGGGCCTGCGGACCGCGACCAAGCTTGGAGTCGCCGTTAAATAGGTCAAATCCGTCAGTGACCGGAACCCCAGGGGTTTCCTAACAGCCAAGACCCGATTGAAGGCAACCGTCCAACCAGCAAAAGGAAATACAGCTACCGCCACAGCTAGAGTTCCAAGGGCCAGAGCCTGCAGGCAAAAGGGCTCCTCCGGCACATATACACGCTGGGGAGCGGGTTACCGGTGGGAAGCCATCGGGACCGAACATACACAAAGGTGCAGGGAAAGGCAGCCACCACCAACCGTCCGGGAGAAATCACAGCAGCCGGCTGCGGGTCCCGTCCATCCAGCCGTTTGGTTTACCAGAGACTTTGCATCCATTTGTGGCTGAGTGAGTACTACCGTGCCATCCGGCACCGCGCTGCGCATTCCAAGCGACCCTGCACCTTGCCAACCCTGCCTCCCCGTCACCTCACCGGGCCCCGGGACCACCAACCCCCTACCCACGGAGGGGAGAGAAACATCCCAGCTGCTCCCTACCATCGCTCCCGGGATCCCCGTCAATAGCAGCGGCGGTGCCCAACCTCACCACAACCCGTGGGTGGCGTCACGGACCAAATCCCCAAACCGAACTACCCCCCTTTCACTCACGGGCGAGGAGCGCCGCTCGAGTCCCCGGATCCGGCCCACCGCTCGGGCCACCAAGCAGCAGCAGCAGCAGCGCCGGACCCGAGCGTGGTGAGTGCAGCGCCCCGCCGCCCGCGACATTTGCACTTCAACCAAGCCTCCCTGGCTCTATGCTCCAGATGAGAAATCTTGAAGGTATACTCGCTCCTATGTTGTCAATAAAGCAAGAGACAAAATCAGGTAGTAAAATTCTACTTGCTCCTTTTACTATATTTATTATATTATATTTTACATCTTTTATCATGGAAAGCCTCTTTAAGGACCAGAATGTGTGTGACATACAATTGTTTTGTGTTTGTATTTTGTATTTGTGTTGTTTGAATGATCATTATGCTGGCAATTGTTTAATATGTATGACTTCATGTATATATTCTACAAATTGCATATTGTATAGCTGGTTCCTTATAACACATTGTAATTACTGCTTTACTTAAAGGGTTATTCCTAAAAAATCAATTATCCAATATCAATAGGGGATGACTTGCTGATTGCGGGGGGTCCAATCGCAGGTTATGCCTATTGATCTCAAGTTCTGAGTTTTGCAGCCCCGTCCTGAATGGATAGGAGGTATGTATTCTTCGCAACCCATTGACGATGGGACTGCGGGAAATAGTCAAGCGCTGGGAATAACCCTATAATATTTATTATGAGATTTGTAGGATATGTTTGACCTTCTATAGTACAATGACATCTACCTCCCTGAAACAGTAATATCCTTTCTTGTATGTAATACAGATATCTAGATTGTGGTATGGGATAAGTAAAAATATGATGAAATACAATAATGTTGGGAGCACAGACTAATATATCACAATGAGATAGTAATCAGTGTCGCTTTGTATTATCCGCACAGGACAAGACCTCCTTATTATAGCTGAGAAATGAGTCTGGCAGGGTTATTCTCACACTTTCCCCTTGTTCTCCCCCCTCCTCAGACCCTACTCTCTTGGGATGATAGATTTTCCCATCTCCAAGTTTCCCTCCAAACCATATTTGCACAAACCCACAAGCTTGAGTTGGGGTCAGCCAGCAAATGTATTTTAAGTCTCTTGAACTTAAAATGCAGTATGTTTTTCTTGTTTCTGCTGGAGGAAACATGAACCCATTGAGTCGCTTGTGCCAAAGAAAACAAGAGAAAACTTTTCCCTATTCCCGCAAAGATCTTATAATTGCAAATCATTAATAACTGGTGACGTATGCAGTTTCTTAGTAAGTGCTGGCTCCTTACAAACCATTACAAAGCGCTGCAGAACATCACCTGCTATTGTGATGTATGAAAATATCTTTTGATATGATCATATCATGTGTCTTCAATGGGGCCTTCAATATTCTTTTAAGTGTATGTATTGGGTAAATGGAGAAACTATGTAAGGAAGTCTATGGAAACCTTTTTAAACAGGAATTGTTTCAATAAGAATGTCCTATTATTATATTGCCAGAAAAACTCCTTGTAGACCTAAGAACATTCCTATAATAACCTACATTCTAAAGGGCAAAATTACAATTTCTGTAAACAAGCATGGAATAATTTTGAGGAAGACCCAGAAGAACCCCTTCATACTCAAATGGAAATGGTCAACACCTCTACCCCACTGAACAGACACTACTGGACTTCTGCCCCACTAAATGGCCACTACTGGACCTCTACCCCACTAAATGGACACTACTGCACCTCTACCCCACTAAATGGCCACTACTGGACCTCTACTCCACTAAACGGCCACTACTGTACCTCTACCCCACTAAATGGCCACTACTGGATCTCTACCCCACTAAATGGACACTACTGCACCTCTACCCCACTAAATGGCCACTACTGGACCTCTACCCCACTAAACGGCCACTACTGTACCTCTACCCCACTAAATGGACACTACTGGACCTCTACCCCACTAAATGGACACTACTGGACCTCTACCCCACTAAATGGCCACTACTGAACCTCTACCCCACTAAATGGACACTACTGAATCTCTACCCCACTAAACGGCCACTACTGTACCTCTAAACCACTAAATAGACACTACTGCACCTCTACCCCACTAAACGGACACTACTGTACCTCTACCCCACTAAATGGCTACTACTGAACCTTTACCCCACTAAATGGACACTACTGCATGTCTACCCCACTAAACGGCCACTGCTGTACATCTACCCCACTAAGTGACAACTACTGGACCTCTAACCCACTAAATGGCCACTACTGGACATCTACCCCACTAAGTGGCCACTACTGGGTTACACAAAGTAGGATGACTGCAAAGCTTGAGACTACTAGTCCTGTACTGATAATCTCATGCTGTTAAAACACTACTTTTATTGAAACTACAAAAAGCAGCCTGGTAAGTGACATACAGTTAGGTCCAGAAATATTTGGACAGTGAAACAATTTTTGCGAGTTGGGCTCTGCATGCCACCACATTGGATTTGAAATGAAACCTCTACAACAGAATTCAAGTGCAGATTGTAACGTTTAATTTGAAGGTTTGAACAAAAATATCTGATAGAAATTGTAGGAATTGTACACATTTCTTTACAAACACTCCACATTTTAGGAGGTCAAAAGTAATTGGACAAATAAACCAAACCCAAACAAAATATTTTTATTTTCAATATTTTGTTGCGAATCCTTTGGAGGCAATCACTGCCTTAAGTCTGGAACCCATGGACATCACCAAACGCTGGGTTTCCTCCTTCTTAATGCTTTGCCAGGCTTTTACAGCCGCAGCCTTCAGGTCTTGCTTGTTTGTGGGTCTTTCCGTCTTAAGTCTGGATTTGAGCAAGTGAAATGCATGCTCAATTGGGTTAAGATCTGGTGATTGACTTGGCCATTGCAGAATGTTCCACTTTTTTGCACTCATGAACTCCTGGGTAGCTTTGGCTGTATGCTTGGGGTCATTGTCCATCTGTACTATGAAGCGCCGTCCGATCAACTTTGTGGCATTTGGCTGAATCTGGGCTGAAAGTATATCCCTGTACACTTCAGAATTCATCCGGCTACTCTTGTCTGCTGTTATGTCATCAATAAACACAAGTGACCCAGTGCCATTGAAAGCCATGCATGCCCATGCCATCACGTTGCCTCCACCATGGTTTACAGAGGATGTGGTGTGCCTTGGATCATGTGCCGTTCCCTTTCTTCTCCAAACTTTTTTCTTCCCATCATTCTGGTACAGGTTGATTTTGGTCTCATCTGTCCATAGAATACTTTTCCAGAACTGAGCTGGCTTCATGAGGTGTTTTTCAGCAAATTTAACTCTGGCCTGTCTATTTTTTGAATTGATGAATGGTTTGCATCTAGATGTGAACCCTTTGTATTTACTTTCATGGAGTCTTCTCTTTACTGTTGACTTAGAGACAGATACACCTACTTTACTGAGAGTGTTCTGGACTTCAGTTGATGTTGTGAACGGGTTCTTCTTCACCAAAGAAAGTATGCGGCGATCATCCACCACTGTTGTCATCCGTGGACGCCCAGGCCTTTTTGAGTTCCCAAGCTCACCAGTCAATTCCTTTTTTCTCAGAATGTACCCGACTGTTGATTTTGCTACTCCAAGCATGTCTGCTATCTCTCTGATGGATTTTTTCTTTTTTTTCAGCCTCAGGATGTTCTGCTTCACCTCAATTGAGAGTTCCTTAGACCGCATGTTGTCTGGTCACAGCAACAGGTTCCAAATGCAAAACCACACACCTGTAATCAACCCCAGACCTTTTAACTACTTCATTGATTACAGGTTAACGAGGGAGACGCCTTCAGAGTTAATTGCAGCCCTTAGAGTCCCTTGTCCAATTACTTTTGGTCCCTTGAAAAAGAGGAGGCTATGCATTACAGAGCTATGATTCCTAAACCCTTTCTCCGATTTGGATGTGAAAACTCTCATATTGCAGCTGGGAGTGTGCACTTTCAGCCCATATTATATATATAATTGTATTTCTGAACATGTTTTTGTAAACAGCTAAAATAACAAAACTTGTGTCACTGTCCAAATATTTCTGGACCTAACTGTATGCCTTAAATATGGCTCCCTGCTCCTACTTCATATAATAATACACTAGTATTGCAGAATATAGTATATGTTCTCAAACAACATGTTCAAGTCCCATAAGAGGACTAAAAAATAAAGTAGAAATTAAATAATAAAAAAATGTTTAAAAAAAAAAATGAACATTAAAAAAAGTTTCAATTTACCTCAATTTTCCCAATTTAAAAATAAAGAATTTTACAAATTAAAAACCCCCAACCATATTTTGTATAGACATGTCAAGAAAAGTCTGATCTGTCAAAATATAAATTATTAAAACCATATATTAAACGATGAAAAGAATGAAAATAGAAACAATTTCATTCCACTTGAAGTACATGTAATGTAAAAGGTGGCATTATAATTGCCGATTGAACTCACATAAAACAAGTCCTTATATGGTTATGCTGATAAAAGGATTAAAACGTTCAGGCTCTTGGAAAAGAAAGGGATGGAATAACTAGAGAACAAAAATGAAAAGATGTCTGGTTTTGTATGAAAAGCGGCAGAATTAAAGAGTTATCATACAGGCTGATTTGGTCGGCTCCTTAGATATCAATTTTACATGTTAGTAAGTAAGAAAATTTATTTCTTGCTATTTTATTATGCATTTTTTCCTTTTGATCCTGTAGGCTTTTTTTTATTTTATCGTATTTACTGTGGTTTTTTACTCTCTTGACCTAGTTGGAAAAAAGTAAAGAAATATAAAAGAAACTAAAAACTACTGAAAGCATTAATAAGTCAGGTTTTAATTATGTGTAATTATGTAAAGGGAAATTACTGACAGTTAAGGGAACCTGTACAGGACTTTACTCTCCCCCCACACACCCACCTCAGTTCTTGTATATATATACATACACACACACACACACACACACACACACATTTACATGCAACGTCACACTAGACACACAAATATAAAAGGTTCACATGCTAATACATTGGCCTCAAGGGCGGCCTTATGACTGTTGCAACCTATGAGCCGCACGCGGACCTGAGATATGGACGACCTTCCACCTCCAAAGCAGAAAGCAGCTTCTGTCATAGGCAGAGCTATTGGACTGACAAGGGCCCATATACTGTTCTTACACAGGTGTACTTTTCTGTCTGTTTCCACCACTGATTAGACATGTATTCATCATGTCACCAATTTTCTAAGTAAATATGTTTCTAAAGGTGCTATTAACATGCATTTCTCACCAGATGTTGGTAACAACCCATCCAATTCATACAGGCAACGAGATCAAGCCATAGTGTGACGCCCTGGCCGGGCCAGGTAGTCACATATAGGCCCCTGCACTACACCTTTCCCTCACAGGTGACATCAGCCGACCTTAAAACCCTAGTCACCCCCCTCAGGGCTAGATGGCCACACCAGGGGGCGGAACAAGGCAGTTGGAAGACGCCCACCAAGGAGTCCGGACAGCCCAGAGGCAGGAAAGTAACAGTTCAGTTCAGACAGATCAGTTTTAGAGTTCAAGGAGAGTGGAGGTCAGGCCTGTGTGTCAGGCCTGAAGAAAACTGACAGGTACCAGGGTAGAAGCCCTAGTGCCTTTGGCTAGGAGGCAGACGGCGGTCTCCATCTGCAGGAGCCGGGAAGATGGCTCGGTGGAATCGAGGTGGACCGGGACAGGGTAGTGGCCCGTCGGTACCGACTCGGGGAACCCACCCGTAAACCGGAGAACACAGGGGGGTACTCAGACCCTGAAGCTAGGTCCTGAAGCAACTGGAACTGGTTAACTGATTGAGGCCAGGACTAGAGGTCCTCTCCCACCCAAAGTCCCGATTGAAGGCAACAGCCCACTGAGGGGGATAACAGGCCACCGCCAGGGCTCAGAGATCCCACGGGCCAGCGTCTGCGGGCAAAGGCTCCTTAAGCCACATCCAGCCGGGAGCGGACTCCTGAAGTTTCAAGCACAGGCAGTCCACCATCACACAAAAGTGCAGGAGAAAGATAGAGACCACCAGCCGGGTGGGGGACCAGAACGCAGCCGGCTGCGGGCACCAACCACCATCACCTTGGTTTACCAGAGACTTTTCTTTTTTTGTTTCCTTCACTAGTGAGTACACCAGTACCCTGCGGTCGCCCATCTCCCTGCACCAACAAACTCCAACAGGTCCCGGGGCCACCATCCCTGCCCACGGAGGGGTTAACAACTTACTGCACAACATCTACCCCGGGTGCCCCGTAACTGCAGCGGTGGTGTCCAAACTCACCACATGCCGTGGGTGGCGTCACGAACCTAGTACGGCCCAGCCCGTACATATACGTCCTACATCCACCACCCCCAAACCCTTTTCATTCGGAATGTCCGCGGGATCCCCCGGGTCCGGAGACCCTCGAGCCACCCACCGGAAGGCCCGGACCCGAGCAGCGGCAGGCTGCCGGCATGGGGACAGCACAATAGATGTCCATAAATTATGTAATAATAAGAATTGACACCAGGAAAAAATATTGAACATGCTTTCTAAAATTTAATGAATATTTTGTACAAAAGCCTTTGTTGGTGATGATAGATTCACGATTCCTCCTATATGGAGAAACTACTCGCATACATTGCTCAGGTGTGATTTTGGCCCACACAAATTCTTCAAACGCTTCAATACTTTTCCCCTTTGTGATATCTCTATATAACACATAACTTAGTTTATGGACATGTATGGTTTAATTGATTTGTCTGTGTGGATGGGATGGGTTGTTACCAACATCTGGTCACTAGCACCTTTAGAAACTTATTTATTTAAAAAATTGTTGACGAGAACAATACTTATTTCACCCACTGTAAATAAATAGATCATTATATTGTACGGGTTGCCATGATTACATGGATTATAAGGATACAATGCCCATATTATTTACTGGTTTGTGATATTTATTTTTTAAAAGTTTATAGAAAAACCTGTAATTATAGTAATTTTTCATTATTTGCAGATTTCTGAATGCTTAGGCCGGGGCCACACGGGGAGGACTAATGCGATCCTCGCATGACATTCGGCTCACGCTGGCAGCACAGCAGGAGCCGAGTGTCATACGAGTGTCACTGCCGTGACACTGTCGTGCGATCGGACCTCAGCTGCGGGGACAGGCCAGCACTGAGGAGGGGCGGGGCGGACCGGCACGGAGGAGGAGAGGGAGGGTTTTATCTCCCTCTCTCCTCTGTAGACGGCTATTTTCATTCTCGCACTGCACTCGCGGTGTACCGCGAGTGCAGTGAGATCTTTCTCTCGCCCCATAGACTTGAATGGGTGCGAGAGAAAGAGTCTCACATTACAATCGCAGCATGCTGCGACTGTTTTCTCGGTCCGATTGGGGCTGAGAAAATAATCGCTCATGGGTGCTGGGACATAGATTAATATTGGTCCAAGTGGAATGCGATGTTTTATCGCATTCCACTCGGTCCAATTTTCATGCCGTGTGGCTTAGACCTTACAGTGTGTGTTTTGTACTCTATCAGCATTCAACAGTAATGCCAGCAAGAGAAGGCAGTCATGTGCCAACTAGACACTTTGGGCCTCTCTAGGCCTGAGAGAGGTTGAGCACAACTAGTCCTAATGTGGCAGGAAGTATGTAAATCACAAACTTGCAGCCACTTGAGCATCGGTGTAAGGATTCAGAAGTCTGCTAGTCTGCAGATGTATGTCAGAAGGCCAGACAACACCTTTATCTGTAGCAAAAAAACTGCAAATTACAGGAAGTCCATGGGGCAGTAGTTGTACAGCTTTGTGTTAAAGCACAATACAAAAAATAAAAAGATGGCTCAAGAGTTTTGCTGGTGATTGTATCCTCTCTAATTAAATTTTTTTTTGAAAAAATGTGCAGATTTCTGCTGGATAACACACTGATGAGATATGATGAAATATTCTAATAACATGCCATTACATGCAGGGACAACCTCACTGAGAACTGAGATATACCCTTAAAGGGTTATTCTTAAATTGTCTTTTGAGCAACTCACAACTCTTCAGGCTCTTTACTTCCCAGTTTTCTGCAGGGTGGGCACTCCTTCATGAGTAGCAATTTTGGTGAAAAAAGAACTGCAGCATTAACAGAACTATCAAGCTCAGTGCATGTTATGCTGTAAGACATTCAACTATCAGTGTTGTGTTTTGGAGTCTACAATATTTACACAGAGATATCAGAGTATTTGAGCAAGCACACAGCTCAGAACAGTCATGGCTCTCACCATGATTAGGAGAACTACTCTGAAAGCAGCCCACGGTGACGGTGTAACGCCCTTACAGGCATTTCCAGACTGTTCTGCTGCCCTCCTCAGTGGGGAAGCCTGCACGCCCACCTTCCTGGACACTCTGCAGTGGCAGCTCCATCTCCAGTCCCTGACGCCGGCTCCTGGGGCGTGCGCGCACCTTGTCTTAAAAGGCCTGGATGCCCTAACCCAGAAGTGCCTTTCACCCTATGGCTAAGAGGCATCAGATATTTAATGCACCTTCCCCTTAAGGGTAGTGCCTGGGCAACGTGGTCTATATGTTGCTAGTTCTCAGGTCCCTAATTGCTGCTGGTTCTGTCAAGTGCTGTGTTCCATATTGCTTATACCATTCTGTGTTCCAGTACCTTACGTATCCGCTGCTGCTGCATCGCACCCTGTTAGGAAAATCTGCTACACCAGCTGTGGCTGCCTTGCTACCTGATTATCGAGTCTGCTATACTGGCCGCTGACGCATTTTACCCTATCTGTAAAACCTGCTATACCATATGCTGCTGTATTGTTCTATATTGTCTGGGCCTTCTGAAATAGCCATTCTGGCTGCACATATCATACTAGTGACTGTTTATGTCCATATCCCTGGGGCCAGCTGTCACAGCTCCAGTTTTCCTAAGTGGCACCTGGTTTCCACCTGCAACCCTCTCACCTTTAGAGGCTCTAATGAAAACCTGGTGAGATTCCATAGTCAAGCCTCCCTAGGTTTTCTGTTTGCTGTGGCCCAGTGGGTCCACTCCCCGCTTGCCAAATGAGCATTACAGAGGGTTGATGATTTTTCAGTATTTATAACAGTAGCTTGACAGGAGCTTAAAAGGAAGGGGGAGTGGTGAGAAGATAACTACTTTAAAGAAAATAATGGCCTGAAGACTGACTGGTGTGTTAGGAATTTACTTCTCTCCTGTAATGTAACCACTATGCATACTTGACGCAGGTTCTGGGCAGGTGTCCAAGCTCCATGGAAACCAGCTGTACACTTTGTAAGATAAAAAAAACCTCTCATATTAGGAGAATGACTGTCTAACTAGCCAAACAATTTATTAACTTAAGAATGCCCATATAAATGCAATAAATCCCTTAGTGTGAACATTGGCCTACAAAGAAATCATATAGACATTGGACTGTTTGTGCAGATGTTAGGAGCCTCTGTGTTATTAAGGTACTTTTTACAAACAAGTCCACTGCAAATTGTCACAACCACTGTACATAACCTTATTTTATACAAAGTTACAGCATTATTCTAGAATCATGTCATACATAGATTTACTATTGTATACCATGATATACTGATCTGGCATATATATCCTAAGTTATATGTAAAGGATTGTTAAAAATCCACATTTAACTTTTAGGATCGCTACTTCCAATAGGTAGCGCTGCGCTAGAGTTTGTCTCCTGTCCTGGAGAGACAATTTGAATATTGTATACCACAAACTGAACTGATGAACCCAAAATTAATCTTATGTTTTCTCTGTAAATATTCCAATTAGTCCATTAAGTTTAACATTTATGTCCCAATTAGTGATGGGCGGACCCAAAGTGTAAAAGTCCGAATCCACATGGTTTCAAAACTATCCAGTTGCCGGTCCAGGGTCCGGAGTTCCCAAGGAACTCCGGCTAATGATCGGGGTCTGGCAACTCGGGAAATAAAAAAATAAAATAAAGGAAAAATAAAAATAAAGCAAGCGTGCTATACTTACCGAGTCTCCAGCGCAGCTGCAACTGTTTGCAGGCCACTCACTCTTCCAAGACTGATTTGAAACATCTCATTCAGTGTTGACACAAGCTCAGCACCTTATATATAAGTGAAGCGATGGCCGAGAGGACCACCGCAGTGCAGAGTAGGTTACAGTACACAAGACGAGGTGCGAGCGGTAAGGGTGTATTTATTAACAGGCGGGGAAAGATGTGGAGAAGGCAGGTTCAGGCACGGGGTATACAGTGGCAAAACGTGATTTAACAACACTTTTGTATTCTCTAGCTGGTCCGCTCAATAGCACGGTGCTCCAGCTATTACAGGTTCAAGAAACACAAAAACAATAAGGTACAATGCTACTCTACACGTAACCTCTCTGGCCTCTGCTAAACCGGCCACACGGATGCCGTGTTCTACCTACTGAAGCCTACTTTAGCCCCTAGTATGTGCACAATATTCAACTCACAGTGATGCTGGGGACTTGGATCCAGTCCCGGGGGCCCCCCAACAGCAGTTTCATCTGAAGGTGCGCACTTCTCCTGGGCCGGGTTAAGGAGATCAAAAACTTCTTCTTGCTTCAGATTCCTCGCTTGTTGCCTGTTATCTGCAAGTCTCTCTCTCGATTCAGAAGAAAAACTCCAATCCTCCGAGACACACCGGCTGTGTGTTCCTTCACATGCTTCTAAAATCAAAACAGAAACTCACTTCTCTTCTTACACTCGGGCTGTCCATTAGCACACTTTCTGCAGGGGGAGCAGAACATTCCATTACCCCTCAACACGGGGAGGTTTCTGTCTCTTAAAGTGGCTGAGTGTTTCTTATTGTCCATAGCAGTAGCACCCCCCAATATGCCTCCCCACTTAATGATGGTCGTCCTCGGCCATCACAGCTTCGAGCCCACTGTGTTTTGAAGGAAGGTTCAAACCTGTAGAGGAGACAACAATGGCAGTACAGCAGACCTAGTACATTGTTCAACATATCGGATTGGTGGAACCCCTGCAGTGGACCTCTGAGATCTTCTAAGATCTTGACTATCAGGCCCGGCTTGACTAGCTTCCGGAGGAACACTTGCTGTGGGAGCTGCAGTGGAATCTTGGCTGGTCTCTTCTTCCCGTGGCGGTAGTGGCTCATCCATGGGATCTCCGTTTCCGGAAGGCTGAGGGTCCTCCCCTGCATCGGGGACTGTCCACCAGTCATCATCGACTTCACACACAGATGACGTAAGTTCAGGGAGTGGGGCAGAGACTGCAGGAGATCTTGGCATAGAAAGAGCTTCAGACCGGCATGGTCGCAACATATTTCTGTGTAGTACTCTAGGGCCGGACGCTCCATTCTCAATTTGCACCTTGTAGACCGGGCCGTCAGTATACACCCGTTCGATTACTCTGTAGGGTTGAACTTCCCATCTTTCACTCAGTTTACCCTTGGGGCGTTTCTCTCTGACTGACACTTGATCTCCAGGTTGAAGTGATATCTCTTGAATCGGTTTAGGGCTCATATGTTCTTTCTTCTGTAGCTGTTGACAAGCCAACCGACGTATCGTCTGTAATCGTTGTCGATGTTCTTTCACCCACGAAGTGACAGTTCGTTCCATGAAATCCTCTGGCTGCTCCAAATTCAGCTCAATGATTTCTCGCCCAACTCTTCCAAACAGCAGTAGATATGGGGTGTAACCTGTAGTGGAGTGAACTCGGTTATTGTAGGCCCAGACCAATTCTGCCAGGTAATCCGGCCAACATGCCTTCTTATCTTCCTCTAATGTTCTCAGCATTTGGAGTAGAGTTCGGTTGAAGCGTTCACACGCTCCATTACCTTGGGGATGGTAAGGTGTAGTCCGAGATCGCTCGATGTCATACATACGACATAATTCCTCCATCACCTTGCCTTGAAAACATGCACCTTGATCGGAGTGGATCCGCTTCGGGCATCCATACACCCGGATGAAGTCTTGGCAGATGGCCCGTGCCGCTGACTCAACAGTCTGATCTCTAGTCGGGGTGACTACAGCGAACTTGGAGAAATGGTCGGTCATAACCAAACAGTATTGTAGTCCCCGAGTGGAGTGTCCCACGAGGAGATAATCAATCATCAACAGTTCTAGCAGTTCTTTGGTCTGTATGGTCTGAACGGGTGCCCTTTGTTTGGTGCTTTTAACGAGGTCGCATACTCGACATTGCCGGCAAACCTCTTCCACCACAGACGCCAACCTGGGGCAGTACACGTACTGCTGTAACCATTGGTAGGTCTTTGCAGGTCCGAAGTGAGCGCCAAACTCGTGAGCTTCCTTAGCTACCTCTTGAGCCATTTTTCCGGGGATGACCACCTGCCATCTTGCTTCTATATCTTTTGGCTGTTGTCTCTTACGATATAACACTGATCCTCGAACTTCCAGTCTATCCCACTGGTGTAAGACACTCTTCATCTCGGCGTCCAGGTTAGCCCTTTCTTGTTTGTCTGGCTTCTGCTTCTCAGTTACCCAGTGTTTCATCTGTTGCAGCTCTTCGTCTGCATCTTGAGCACGTCCCCATTCTTCATTGGTTCTCCCCAGGGACCGGGGCAGTGTGCAAGCCTGCCTACTCAACTGGGACGCAACCACCGAGGGCCCAAACTTGCTAAAGTCTGGCGTTTCTTCCTCCTCTAATCGTTCATCGAGAACCCCCACTGGGGTCTCCACCGTCACTCTTGACAGCCCATCCGCATTTGCGTTTTCGGTAGCAGGGCGATAACAGATGGTAAAGTCAAACTTTGCAAGGCAAGCCACCCACCGTTGTTCCAAGGCTCCCAATTTGGTATTCTCAAGGTGGGCCAGAGGATTATTGTCTGTCCGGACCTGGATCTTGGTTCCTGTCAGGAAGCCAGCAAATTTCTCTGTCATGGCCCACACTAGGACCAGGAGCTCTAGTCGAAAGGAGCTGTAATTACGGGGGTTTCTTTCGCTGTCCCGCAGGGACCTACTGGCGTAGCCAATGACTCTCTCATGTCCATCTTGCATCTGAGACAATACGGCACCGAGTCCATGAAGGCTACCATCTGTGTACAGCAGGAATGGTCGGTCGAAGTCCGCATAGGCCAGGATCGGGGCTGAAGTAAGGGCATTCTTCATAGCCTGAAAAGCCTCATCTTGTCTCTGAGCCCAAGAGATGCCCTGGTTCTTCGACACTCCGGCGGTCCCCCTCAGCAGCTCGTTCAATGGACTCGCCACCTTTGCGAAGTCTTTGACAAACCGGCGGTAATACCCGGCGAGTCCAAGAAATGCCTTGAGTTCCCTCACCGTTCGAGGGACTGGCCACTTCTGAATGGCCGCCACCTTTTCTGCGGAGGGTAGGACTCCATCTTGTGACACTGTGTGGCTCAGGTACTCGATCTCTGTCTTGAAGAGATGGCATTTTTTGGGCTTCACCTTCAGGTTATGAGCCTGCAGTCTCCCGAGTACCTGTCCAAGCCGGTCAAGGTGTTCTTTGAACGTGGCCGAGAACACGATGATGTCATCCAGATAGATCAGGGTCGCTTCAAAATTTAGGTCTCCCAAGCACTTTTCCATCAGCCGTTGAAACGTGCCCGGAGCATTGGACAGTCCAAAGGGCATCCGGTTAAACTCAAACAATCCCATCGGGAGGATGAACGCGGTCTTGGCTTTGTCTTTTTCCGCCACAGGTACTTGCCAGTACCCGTTTGCTAGATCCAAGGTGGAGAAGTACTTGGCCTTCCCCAAGGCCGTCAAGGATTCTTCAATTCGTGGTAATGGGTACGAGTCGCGAACGGTACAAGCGTTGAGTTTTCTGTAGTCTACACAGAACCGGATGGTTCCATCCTTTTTCTTGACGAGTACCACTGGGGCCGCCCAAGGGCTCTGGCTGCCCTGCACTATTCCTGAATCCAGCATCTGCTTCAGTAACATCTTTACCTCTTGGTACATCTTGGGAGGGATCTGTCGGTACCGTTCTCGAATCGGACGAGCTTCCCCGGTCGGTATCTCATGCATGATGGCTTCAGTGCAGCCGAAATCTTCAGCGTGGCGAGCGAATGCGGCCTAGTTCTCCCACAGCATAGCTTCTACTGCTTGCACACGCTCAGGGCCCAGTGAATTCACATCCACTTCCATCTGATCGAGGATGGCCTTTCCACTCCACTCTGGGGGTTGGCCCTCAAAGAGACTGCTAGGGTCCACCCCACACCTTCTATCGGCGATAAGGATATCTCTTTATGACTCATTACCTCGCCTTTATGTACGTACACCAGGGCCAGATCCGTCCCTCGAGCCAAGGTGGCCTCACCGGGGCCCACATTCAAGGCTCTGATAGGGACGCCTCCTTGTTTGACCACAGCTACGGTACGAGCTATCATAACTTCTTGGTCCACTCTTCTGGTTGCTAGAGGCTGAACAATCACTTCTATCCCATCGAGATTGCGATAGGTTCCCACTGGGAGGTGTAATATACTTTCTCGGCCGGGAGGCAGGATTATAGGTTCCTTCCCAGGAGCCCTGATGACGCCTACCGTCTGATGAGATGGCACACTCTTCTGCGTCCCACAGACGCGGATCAGCCGTTGAAGTGCTTCCTGTGTAGGCTTATGTGTAGTAGCTTGCTTCCAGTATCCGGGTCCCCGTTTGGTGAACATAATCTGATCTAATTCACGTAGGACATTCATCCCCAATATTACAGGTACATCTTCGTTGATGGGCTCGGGGACTAGTAGGATCCCTTTTTTCCCCACTTCTTGCCCACAGATTCGAACATTCATCCACACAACTCCTGTGACCGGGATCGGTTGTTGATTAGCAGCAATCACCCGGATTAGGGTCTCTTTCTTTGGCCTGGCCAGTGTCTGGAAATGTTGATTGAAATATGCTTCTGGCATCGTCGTCACTTGTGACCCAGTATCTATCAAGCAATTCACTGGGATACTCTCGAATTCAGCACGTAGGATGGGACAACCAGCGATCAAATGTTCGTTATGATACGGAGCGGCCTCCCTTCTCGCCTCCCCCGCAGAGTGCCGCACTACTGCGGGGGTTGGTAGTTTAACGATGGCTTCCGTTGGCTTTGAGTGTTATTCCGGCACCCCCTGGCAATATGCCCCAGACCTCCACATCCCCAGCAGTGGATGTCTTCTCCTCGCTGGGGAATACCTCGTGCCTCTGGAGGCTGACGAGAGGAAGCCTGCAGCCTCCAGTCCCCCATTGGTAGAGCCGAGGAATTATTGCGTGAGTATGATGGGCCAGGTTGGAAGGAGGAGGATACAGCTGGGTAGGGATGTTCACCAGACAAGTCCCTCATTCTTTGCTCCATCTGGGTCAGCTTCTCCTGTACGTTGAGAACTGATTTCTGTAAATCTTGCACCACCTGGACCAGTCCCACCTGGCAGTTTGGGTCCACTCTGGAGGTGGCGGTTTGGACACGCACCACTCCAGATGCGTAACTTTCTTCTTTACTTCGGGCTACTGCTTCTACTAGGATTTGACGAAAAGTAAGAGCCGGATTCGCTCTGACCCGTTCTGCCAGGGCTCGCCGCAAGGATACGCTATGCAATCCCAGAATAAACTGTTCCCGGAGTATCCGGTCGGTAGAGCCTATGCCGCCGAGTCCATCTGACTCCTTTCTCTGGACCTCCGCTAACACTTCTTGTAGTGTTGTTGCATACTGAGAGATCCCTTCTTCTTCCCGCTGCAGCCTCAAAACAAATTTGGTGCGAAGATGTCCCGCGCTAGCAGTCTCGCCATAGATCTCTTCCAAGAATCCAACTAACTCTTTCAGGGTACTACGGGTGGGTTCTGGTTGTAGACAGACATTTCTACGTGCTTCTCCCTCTAGGGCAGTCAAAGCGATGTCCACCTCAAGCTCTGGGCCGATGTTATACACTTTCAGGGTGCTCTGCAGCCGGGACACCCAGTCGCACAGTGCCATGTTATTGCCATCAAATTTTGGCAGCACACTAAATATGGTGCCCATTGGAAGTGTCCTTGCAGGGGTTCCACCATTGCCCACAGCACCCCCATTAATATTAGCATTCCCGCCATTGCTGTCTGCTGCCTCCATCTTGGTGACTGTACACTGCTCGCAGCGCCACTTGAAGAGATGGCCGAGAGGACCACCGCAGTGCAGAGTAGGTTACAGTACACAAGACGAGGTGCAAGCGGTAAGGGTGTATTTATTAACAGGCGGGGAAAGATGTGGAGAAGGCAGGTTCAGGCACGGGGTATACAGTGGCAAAACGGGATTTAACAACACTTTTGTATTCTCTAGCTGGTCCGCTCAATAGCACGGTGCTCCAACTATTACAGGTTCAAGAAACACAAAAACAGTCAGGTACAATGCTACTCTACACGTAACCTCTCTGGCCTCTGCTAAACGGGCCACACGGATGCCGTGTTCTACCTACTGAAGCCTACTTTAGCCCCTAGTATGTGCACAATATTCAACTCACAGTGATGCTGGGGACGTGGATCCAGTCCCGGGGGCCCCCCAACAGCAGTCTCATCTGAAGGTGCGCACTTCTCCTGGGCCGGGTTAAGGAGATCAAAATCTTCTTCTTGCTTCAGATTCCTCGCTTGTTCCCTGTTATCTGCAAGTCTCTCTCTCGATTCAGAAGAAAAACTCCAATCCTCCGAGACACACCGGCTGTGTGTTCCTTCACACGCTTCTACAATCAAAACAGAAACTCACTTCTCTTCTTATACTCGGGCTGTCCATTAGCACACTTTCTGCAGGGGGAGCAGAACATTCCATTACCCCTCAACACGGGGAGGTTTCTGTCTCTTAAAGTGGCAGAGTGTTTCTTATTGTCCATAGCAGTAGCACCCCCCAATATAAGCATGGCTGTGCCCAACACTGCAGATCTGCTGTATTTTCTTTTGATTGATGGTCTATTCTTATTGCCTTTTATATTAAAGTCCCAGAAAACACCTTTTTAAGATGTTACTTTGTATTTTTTCTTCCTGTGTATTAAACATGGATTTCTAAGCTTACTTAAGATGTATTATTATCATAAGGCATTCCTTACCATATGTGTAATGAACTATTACAAATAAACCTTTCATTGCCAGAAATTACTTGAATTGGGTGAAAAAAATTACCATCAAGATATAAAAGAAAATTATGTTGTCTGATGAGAAATGTTGAGTCTGCAACAACTGAAATACATAAATGGACAGCAGCTGAATTGCTGAAGCCATTCTTTTAGTGCTTGGAAGTTTCCCAATAATACAGTAAAAAGTAGATAAGGCCTAATATATGTCTGTAAAATAGTTTGCCCCTTTTCCAACACCATACTTAAAGGGGTGGTTCACCCTTATTCATTATTGGCCACAACGATATTATGTTGAGAAACAAGGTTTCTCTCAAATACCGTGTGTTACGAATAGCGACTGTGAGCGGCGCTATTGCAGTCCGCCCTTCACCAGCCCCTGATATCACCGCGGCCGGCCCCAGTCTCCGTGAGTGACTGGGCTGTGGGCGGTATTTCAATGCTCCTCACAGCCCAGCGTCATAGTTCAGCACCTCCCTGCTCTCTCCTCCTTTGCTGCATAGTGCGCAGGCAGGAGAGATGCTGGGCTGGGATAAGCAGTTAAACTCCACCCACAGCGCAATCAGTCACGGAGACTTGGGCCGGCTGCGATGATGTGAGGTGAGCAGGAGGTTGACGTGTTATCACCGGATCCCCGAACTCACGGAGCCCGGGGGTCAGGCTATTTGGAAGAGCGGACTGCAATAGCGCCGCTCACAGGCACTATTGACAACATAAAGTATCTGAGAGAAACATTTGTTTCTCAATATAATATCGATGTGGTCAATAATAAATGTGGGTGAACCACTTCTTTAAGCTGCAAGTGTAGGGCACTTGAGGCACCATTTCTCTGGTCGTCTATATTTACTACTACGACTTGATCAGATAGTTTGACTCGACTGCAGAGTCATGCATGAAGATTCCAGAAGAAGTGTTTTATTTTCTTGTGATTATGCACAATACAGTAGGTAAAAAAGACAATTCTGAAGCGGAGTTGCATGTAGATGATGCTAGCAATATGGCTGACAAACACTAACAGGGGAAGAAGGGAGGGGTTAGTGACGTCAGAGCAGCTACAGGGAGAGAGTGAGGACAACCTTCCAAAAAGGGGCAAATCTTATTGCCACTGTTCTTAGAACCTAAAACTAAAAACAGTTGTAAAGTCCAAACTTGTAGTTGGTGGCTTGTGGTCCACAACAGTAGCACAATTCAAATGCAATAGGAAATCCATCTTTGGATTGTAGAAGCCACAACATGCAAACTCTTACACAAACTCAACAAAAATGGAGAAAGTTCCCTGTCCAAACACAGCTGGCAATATGTGGAGGTATGCTCCCTGCTGTGAGTATCCAGTAGAGTTCAGCGAGTGTCGAAATATTCATATTCTCAATACTTGTAACAAGTACTGTGTAAACTCGCGTATTCGTTTCGAATAGCGAGTACGATGCAAGTCAATGGGATATGCGAGTAATTGTCTGAAGTCAAGCAGAAACTTACTTGCATATTCCATTGACTTGCGTTGTACTCGCTATTCGGAACAAATTCGCGAGTATTACACAGTACTCATTACGAGTATTGCGAATATGAATATTTCGAAACTTGCTCAACTCTAGTGTCCAGTAGTAGTGTCTTACTTCAAGTGATGCTTTCTACTTCAAGGCACTCAGTGATGCAAGTCAGACGAACAGTGTCCTGCCCTGTGGATGACTCAGGCGAGAAGCAACCAAAGTGATGAAACCTTAGCTTCAGTTTTGGTATCACAGAAGTATAGGTATTAGAGATGATTGGTCTGACTTCTTTGTCGGATACCGGTTCCACGAGCTCGTAGGTGTTATTGGTATTGCTTGCACAGGAATCCTCATATAGGAAATTTGGAGGTTGCAGCCATGTGTTGTCGCTAAGACTAGATATAGTCATAAGTCTTGTTCCTCGATTGGCGGAACCAAGGCCAGTGACTCAGGAGTGACTTTGGCAACTTCCACTGCCAGTACATCAGCACAGAGTTCAAGTTCTGGAACAGAATGTGCAGGTTTTAGGGTTAGTTTAGCATTACCCATTACAAATACACAATGTACGTTTTTGTAGGCTTCTGAGGTCCCCAGATAAACTGCTACACCTGTGACCTCTCTTTTGACAGCAGCTGAAAGGGACTTTATAGGCACAAAAACATGGAACTTGAAGATGCTCTAAGACCTTCAGAATCTTCTTTTATATCTCCTGCCTTTTCTGTTTCTGGGACAGTAGCAGAGTGTGCCAATCTGTGCCTTCAGTGGTAAACTTTCCTAGCAGTATCTTGCCTTAAATGGTGATGGGTACCTTAAAACCAAGAGGATCATAGATGCTGTTCACAACAGATAAGTCTCGTGGTTTGGTGAAGATTTTATTGAAGGCCAACACCTGCAGTGTTAACGGGTCCCGTTTAATGTCCCCCACAGTCCAATGCTGGGTTGCATGGGAGGAACATCATTGCATGGTCCTGTAATGGAAATGCTTTCATTACCTCCTGGTTGTTGGATATACTCTTATGATGTCTTTGGCTTATGCAGACCGCATTTCCTGTGTTCTAGAGAGCAGATCAATTGCCATCTTTTATGCAGAAGTTCTTCTGCACAAATGATGAGCATCAGATCCGCACTCTCTCTCACCTTCCTGA
Source organism: Anomaloglossus baeobatrachus (assembly GCF_048569485.1). NCBI lineage: Eukaryota > Metazoa > Chordata > Amphibia > Anura > Aromobatidae > Anomaloglossus > Anomaloglossus baeobatrachus. The sequence goes on from NC_134356.1 coordinate 205,927,077, forward strand.
GCTGAACGACTCAGTCCATAGATTGCCACAGCAGGTGAGGGGCTGTTGCCGAAGACATGTACCTTAAATCAGTAATCTATGACTTTGTCGAGGATGTCATTATCTTTGTGCCATAGGAACCTGAGGTAGTTCCTACTGTCTTCCCTCACAATAAAACAATGAAACAATTGTTGGATGTTGGCCACTACTGCAACAGGTTCTTGTCTGAAGCAAATTAACACTCCTATAAGGCTGTTGTTTAGGTTAAGCCCAAAAAAGGAGAAAGTTATTGAGAGAGACCCTGATTTAGTTAGAATTGTGAGGGTGATAGACGCCAAAGAATGGAAGGTACAAACCTTCTTCCTTCAGTGATGGTGCAGATTCTGCATGATCTCTGTCAAAGATGTTCTTCATGAAGTCAATTAACCCCTTCAGCCCCGGGGCACTTTCCGTTTTTGCGTTTTTGTTTTTTGCTCCCCTTCTTCCGAGAGCCGTAACTTTTTTATTTTTCCGTCAATCTTGCCATATGAGGGCTTGTTTTTTGCGGGACAAGTTGTACTTTTAAATGAAAGCATAAGTTTTACCATATGGTGTACTGGAAAGCAGCAAAAAAATTCCAAGTGTGGAAAAATTGCAAAAAAAGTGTGATGGCACAATAGTTTTTGGGATGTTTTATTCACGGTGTTCACTATATGGTAAAACTGATGTGTGGGTATGATACCTGAGGTCGGTGCGAGTTTGTAGACACCAAACATGTATAGGTTTACTTGTATCTAAGGGGTTAAAAAAAATTCACAAGTTTGTCCAATAAAAGTGGCGCACGTTTTGCGCCATTTTCCAAAACACGTAGCGTTCTTATTTTTTGGGATCTATGGCTCAGTGACGGCTTATTTTTTGCGTCTCGAGCTGATGTTTCTAATGGTAGCATTTTTGCGCAGATGCTACGTTTTGATCGCCTGTTATTGCATTTTGCGTAAAACTTGCGGCGACCAAAAAACGTAATTTTGGCGTTTGGAATTTTTTTGCCACTACGCCGTTTACCAATCAGATTAATTGATTTTATATTTTGATAGATCGGGCATTTCTGAACGCGGCGATACCAAATATGTGTATATTTATTTATTTTTTAACCCTTTAATTTTCAATGGGGGGAAAGGGGGGTGATTTGAACTTTTAGGTTTTTTGTTTTTTTTTTAATTTTTTAAAACTTTTTTTTTACTTTTTTTATTTTATTTTACTAGTCCCCCTAGGGGGCTATAGCGATCAGCAATCCGATTGCTGATCGCTATCTGCTGATCACAGCTATACCGCTGTAATCAGCAGATTCAGTCACTTTCTTTCTTCCTCTGCTCCGTGCCGAGGAAGAATGAAAGTGAAACTTCTTAGCACCAGGCGTCATCACATGACCCTGTGCTACGATGGCAACCCCCGAACGTCACGTGATCACTCACGTGACGTCCGGAGGGGGCGGCGGTAAGAAAAAAAGATGGCCGCGCGCATATAGATCTCGCTGCCAGACTTTGGCAGCGAGATCTAAGGGGTTAATGTTCCGGGTGGAATGCGATTCCACTCGGAACATGTAGGCACACATGTCAGCTGTTGAAAACAGCTGATATGTGTGCCGATCCACGCCGCCTGCCCGCGGCAGGGGGCGGGGATTACCGGGACACGATCCATGACGGAAAGATCCGTCCATGGTCGTGAAGGGGTTAAATGTTTTTTCTATCTCTGGTTTCTTCTTTAGGGTGCATTTTAAAGATGAAAACCTTACAGTTGCTTCCTGCAGATTGGCGACCTTGTTCTAGGAGAACGAAAAGGTAAATATGCTGCCCAATTGTTGTAATCATCTTGATCAAATGTTTTTCCATAACCATCATGAATTCCTAATCTTCCTGTGCAGGTGCCAAATTGTTGTCTTCACTTGTAGAATTGAACATTGTTGAGCCGAGGCTGTCATCACAGGGCAGGTACTGTCAAACAGCAGTTTTGCACAAAGTTTGCTAATTGTCATGGTGGTGTCCGGCTCTGTTCAAATCACAGATTTGGACACTCCGCCTGATGGTTTCTCTGGTGTCTACATAGGCAACCTCGAATGTCAAACTGCTGTGTGTTGATTCATAGGCAGGCTAGCAAGAGTTAATCTCTGCTGTTCTGCTTACTCCATTGATCACATGTTGTGGGGAAGCACATCTGATCCCCTCCTATTTTTGCTGGTTGAATCCGTCCACCCATGCCAGCTATAGTTTGGCTATGTTGGTCTGTGAGGTGTGGTGTCCCAGACTTTCTGCTGAAAGTTGTGCTTTTTGCTTGGCGCAGTTGTGGAATTTACCCCTGTTGTTTTGTAGCTTCATTCCTGCTTTTGATTTTCCTCTTGAATCTCTTATTGTCTTTAGGAGAAGGGGGAATCAGATAAGTACTGGTCAGGAGCAGGGCCAGGAAGGAAACTTAGGCATCTCCACCATCGGGAGTGTCCCTGAGATTAGGGATAGCATAGGGCCCCCTATCTTGAGGGACAGCTTATAGGCCCCGATTCCCCACTATCCCATAGTCACTGTTACATTATAGCAACACTTTCTTGAGGGAGCTATTCATCCTGTTACAGTAATTACCAACCATAAAAACCTTCTTTACCTTGAGTCAGCTAAGCATCGTACACCTACAGAAGCTCGATGGTTTTTGTTTTTCAATAGATTTAATTTTAAAGTTGCTTATTGCCCTGGTTCAAAAAGCATTAAAGCTGATGCTTTACCCAGGAGTCTTCTGGTGGAAAGCCTGTGAGGAACCTGTCCCCATTCTTCAGAAGAGAGTGGTGTTGGGGGGGTGGTCCCGGAAGCTGATGGAGTGAGACATGCAGCACAGAGCTCCCCACAGCTAGAGCTTTAAAGCGGTTAATATGCAGAACACCTTCCCTAGACGACCAACGACATGGTCAGGAAGACCCCCCAGTGTGCCCACCACAAACCGGTACCTCTCCCACAGTCCGCTCTGCCGTCTGGACCCATAGACTTGTTTCTCCATCTGGATGCGGCACCTGCGTGCTCAGGAAACATGGCGGCCGTGAGACAAAAGGAGCTGGAGAATGGTGCCAGAACATTGTGGCCTATAAGAGACTCACAGGAGGCTCCTAATACCTTACCTTCTTCGCTGGATGCGCGCCCTGCAGGTGGGTACAGCGACGATGAGGATTCATGGAGGATCCCTCTCTCATATTCACCCTCAAGGAAAAGGAAAATGTGCATCAGCCGCGCGGAGGGTCCCCCCCGTGGTCAAAACGCCGAACCAAGGGCCTGAGCTGGACCCGCCGAAATGAGGCCCCTGAAATTCCAAGGACCTTAAGCTACTCCGGTCTTCATGGATCATGCACAATCCTCAGAGTACCTCGAGGACATTCAGATCTCAGCAACACCCTGCATGTCACAATTTGCGCAGTGGTCAGTTCTGTACTCCTCTCTCTCAGACACCACATTACTGACCAATGTCACTGCTGATGATAACTCAGAGACTTGGAAGTCATATTTAGAGAAAATCCCTATGAAGGCTGACTTCCAGTCACTTATATCTGAGATTAGAGAGGTGTGCAGGTCGGAAATTGCAACTGTCAGACAGGACATTCAGCATATTGCTCAGAGGCTGGAGGTCTTAGAGGGGGATCACGATGACACTCATGCTTATATGGCTCATTTGCAGTCCACAATAACTGCGCAACATGATGCCTTGTGTGACTATCAGAGGCACATCAAAACTATACAGGGACATCTGGTCTACGACCCTCAAAAGCAAGGAGATATATTTAAAGGCTATTATTGCAGACTATATTCCCTCCCTTCCAGTCTCCCTTCCAGCTAGAATTTTAGTAAAGATTTGTAAATTAGCGTTGAGCAGGGAAACAGGGTGGTAGCTAGCACAGTCTGTGGGATCTCTTCCTTGTTTTGGGATTACAGTAACATGTGAATTCAGCATAGAGGAGGGAATAGGGGAGCCTTTCATAAATGAATTAAAAAGAGGCAAAATGTAAAAGAGAAGGGAGTCTTGAAAAGTTTTGTAATATAGGTAAGTAAAGCCATCAGGGCGAGGAGCCTTCCCATTGGGCAGGTCTTTAATGGTATTTACCAACTCATCACTAGAGATCGGAAGATTAAGACTAGCGAGTGCCTCCTCACCCAGGACTGGCAACAAGTGGGTCGACAGATAGTCCCTAAGCATCAAATCCCCAGCCTGGATTCTCAAAGATGAAAATGAGGAATCCTAACTTGCCTCGGAGCAGTCCCCAAAGAAATAGCAATCCCCCAACATGCAACAACAGTGATGTAAGAAAACATAATACACAGATACAAAATATAGATTAGCAAAGGTGAGGCCCGACTTACTAGATATGACAGGACAGGACAGATAACTGATTGCGGCCAGCAGAAAACCCTGTAAAAAATACCAAACGCCTGATAATAAAAAATTCTGAGACCACATGGACTCTCCCCCACTATATCAGGTATTCTTGTGCGACACACTTTAGACAGAACTGCAGATATAATGGAAAGGAACAAAATCACAGACAAATAATATTCAAGTGCAAATAATCCAAACATGAACAGGAAGAAAGCTTCCTTTCTTGCTGGAGGAACTGCCCTGCTCACAGAAGCAGAAAGACAGATCCTCACATACAAAAAACAAACACAGAACCAAATGGAATAAGCAGGAACACTCTTAAGTGCAAATCCAGCAATTAACCACAAAAACAGTAAACTTATCTGGAGTAGATTCGGGCACTGAATAAATGGGAGAAACAGAAGGGAAAACTCCCAGACATCTTCAGAAGCAGGCAGGAAACATTTTATCACCGGCAGCCGCCAAGCACAAAATGCTCTCCTAAATAGACTAGGCTGATCTGCAATAGGATTTCCTGGATTCCCAATTAATTCCATCAACTGTTTGAATGACAGATTCAAAGTCAGCTTCATTATCATTCCTGGCCACCAGAGAGGGCTCCACACCAGCACCCACTCGGATGACATTCACAACAGTGTCCCGAGAACTATGCTACCTTCAGCTAGTCAATGGATCCGACTGGGGTTTCACCTGAACAAAGTATTTCAAAGATGTAGATGTAAATGATTTAGATGTAAGTGCTTAGCATAAAGCACAGGATAAATGTAAACTGTTCGAAATGGGGTAACTTGTGGGGGATTTCTGCTGTTCCAACTAAATATGAACTCCAATATGGTGCTCCTTCCCTTCTGAGCTTTGCACTGTGCCTCAAAAGTAGTTTTAGATCTCATATGGGATATTGGCGAACTCAGTCAAAATTGTGTAACAAATTCTTTGCTACATTTTCTCCTATTACCCTTTGGGAAAATTAAAACTTTGGAACTAAACAACACTTTGGTGGAAAAAATGGTATTTTTTTAATTATCACAACCCAATGTTATACAATTTAGCAAATCACTTAGTGGTTAACATTACATACTACATGCTGAGATAAATTCCTTTAGAGGTGTAGTTTCCAGAATGGATTCACTTAAGGTGGGTTTCTACTGTTTTGGAATGTGAGGGGCTCTTCAAATTTGACATAGCTTCTGCAATCTACTCCAGCCAAAATGGTGCTACAAAATTCAAATAGCACTCTTTCCCTTCCGAGCCCTGTTGTGCGTCTAAACAGTAGTTTTCCACCATATAAGGGTATTGGTGTTCTCAGGAGAAATTTCCCAACAAATTATACAGTGCATTTTCTCCTGTTACCCTTGTGAAAATGCAAAATATTGAGCAAAAACAACATTTTTGTGTTAAAATATGATTTCTTATTTTCTCGGCTTAAATTCTGTGGGGAAAAAGTTACATTTTAATTTCTTCCTTGCTTTAGTTCCTGTAAAACACCTGAAGGGTTAATAAACCTCTTGGATGTGGTTTTGAGTACTTTGAGGGGTGTAGTTTTTAGGATGATGTCACTTTTGAGTATTTTTTTGCCACATAGGCCTCTCAAAGTCACTTCACATGTGATGTGGTCCCTAAAAAAAGTTTTTGTAAATTTTAATTAGAAAAATTAGAAATTGCTGATAAATTTTAACCCTTCTAACGTCCTAGCAAAGAAAATATATTTCACAAACGGTGCTGATATAAAGTAGTTGTTTGGGATGTGGTGGTTCCAAATATGTGTACTTTTTGTATGTCTTTGTTTTTAGATAAATATACGTATTTATCGGCATAGTATTATTTTTCTCTTTTTTTGTTCTTTATTTTCTGATTTTTTAATTTTTTTTTAATTTTTTTATTTTTTTAAACTTTTTTTCCCCCTTTTTAACTCAGTCCCTCATATGGACATTAACTTTTATTACTCTGATTGCTGGCATAATATATAGAAATGTACAAGCATTGCAATACATTATACGTGTCAGTGTGACATTAACTGAAACCTCTTAGGCCATGCTTGCCATAGCTGGCTGACCCAGAGGTCATCGCGATGACTTCGAGTTGCCATGGCAACGATCGGACCCTTGTGATGACGTTGCGGGGGTGCCATTCGGATGGGAGGGAGAGCATATTCCCTCGACCAGCCTGCTAAATTTTGTGATGGATATCAATTGCGGTATTTAGGGAGTTAAAGGGAATCTGTCACCAGGTTTTTGCTACCCTATCTGAGAGCAGCGATGTCAATTACTGAGCTGTTTGCTGTGCTGTCATTTTGTTAACTCAAAATGAAGATAATTTCACACTCAAAGCTGTAATGGATGGTTAGATATGAAGCCTGAAAGTCAAATGTACAAAATATTGGTACCATTTTGCTTGTCAGTGTATGTGTGTATACAGTGGGAAGAAAAGTATTTAGTCAGCCACCATTTGTCCAAGTTCTCCCCCTTAAAAAAATGAGGTCGGCCTGTAATTGACATCATAGGTAGACCACAACTATGAGAGACAAAATGAGAAGCAAATCCAGAAAATCACCTTCTCTGATTTGGCAAGATTAATAATACCATAGTAATTTATGCTTATGCCATTTCCAAATATTTGAAGATTGTTTTTGGAGTTGCAGCCGTGTTCATTTCTCCATACGTACTAAGGCTAAGTTCACACATCAGTTTTTTTCTGTCTGGCCGAATCCGGCTCAAAAACCTATGCAACGGATGCGGCGAAAAAAACGGATGTGTTGCATAAGTTTTTCCATGCGGCCCGTCCATTTTTTGCCGGAACCAGTTTGATACTGAGCAATGCATGCGCAGTTCAAAAAACCGCATCCGGCGGCCGGATGCGTTTTTTTGCCGCAGGATGCCGCATCCAGCGTCCATAGGCTTGCATTGTGAATGGCGGATCCGGCACGATGCAGTTTTTTCACTGCAGCAAAAAACGCAGCATGCAACGCTTTATCCGGCCGCCGCATCGGCTAAATATGCCGCATACGGCAAAAAACAGACTCAACGCAAGGCCATGCGGCACAATCCGGCGCTAATGCAAGTCTATGGGGGAAAAACCTGATGCGGCGACAGCTGTTGCCGCATCCGGTTTTTCAGATAAGCGCCGGATTGTGCCGCACGGCAAAAACCTGATGTGTGAACATACCCTAATCCACGGCTTCTTGCTGATATCCCTGACACTTTCCATGCAGGACACTGTAGATAATCAGGGCTTCATTCTGCCCTGCTCAGGACTTTTCTGTGTATGTATATATATATATATATGGTTGACAATTCTGTCTTGTGTCTGTATATAACAATCCTCCACCTTCCTGTACCTTTTCAGCTCTGGTGACTAGCTGGAGGGTTTTTTCCGGAGAGACAGATTGCCTGTTAATACTTGTAATGTAAATAATGTCTCTGTTTAGAAAGGATGTAGCATGTTAGGCTTGTGGGGAGAGGGGTCACAGGCAGATCCGTAAATGGCAACGAAACTGTAATACCGAACATGAAAGCTTATAGCAAAATGAAGACATAAACAAGGAGACGTGATTGCCATGATTAAGGAAGTGCGCCAGTACAGGACCAAATGATGGATAGTCAATATCGGAAAAGTGACAGGCGTGCACGCCAGATGTATGAATGGCCGGTAATTACAAGGAGCAAGTGCCATGAATGGATTGTAACTTCAAGGAGCAACTGTTAAATGCAGAAGCCACAGAGATGCAGAATAATCACATTTACAATATATATCACATTTAAAATATCACACAGGTCTACAAAAAAATATTTTTTGCAGTCATCGCAGGTGACTTTGTACTTTACTGAATCATCTTTTTGTCCTGATTTCAAAAATGTGTATAGTTTTTCTGTAGCGCGTATATTTTCCATGGAGCAGCATCCTTATTATAAGGTATAGGAAATATACTGGCGACATTAAGAAAACAGTAATATACATATCACAAAAAAATGCTTCACCTTACAAAACAGTTTTTATTGAACCAAAATAATTTCACATGCAAAATAGAAACCAAAATATGAGCAGAAATTAAAAGTGCTTGACATTAGACTGTCGTTGATACTATTTTTCAGGATTGTCCCTATATAATATCCAACAGTAATCTGCCATCATTGAGTCATTCCAAAAACCTTGGTATCAGTGTTCCATTAATTTAATATCCTGGTGAAACCACTCGCCTTGTTCATCGCTTACATCCCCAAGATTTTGAGGGAAGAAATCTAAATGTCAATGTAAAAAGTGCATTTTCAGAGACATGTAACATCCAATATATTGGTAAGCATTTTGCAGCTCCTCAACACCTTCAACATATTCTGGAAATTTAGTTTTTTCCTAAGAGGTTTTCACAGATCCACTTGAAGCTTTTCCAAGATCTCAATTCCTTATCATTTAGAGTTCCTTCAAACACATCATCTCTCATAATCTCTCTGATCTGAGGACCAAGAAATACCCCTTCATTCAGTTTTGCTGGTGAAGTGCTGGAGAATTTCTGGAACCCTTGTGAATTTGTCTTTTCCATGGCTTTCACAAAGTTTTTAATCAATCCCAACTTTATATGTAGTGGAGGAAGAAAGATTTTTGTTGGATCAACTAAACGATTATGCTGAACATTGTCTCTACCTGGAGCATAGATGTTTCAAACAATACAGTAGTATTTCTACTGTCCCATAAACACAAGAAGCAACAATATTTTGTGAAACCTCCTTGCATTGCCATTAGCAGACCAATCAGTTTCAAATCTCCACAAATATTCCATTGATGATGCTTATATTGTTTAGCATCCAAAACAACTGACAGATTTTCATAACTTTCATGACATGAGTGAGCAATAGGGATTGATGGCTTCATATTATCATTGTGTAGCAACACTGCTTTCAAACTTTTCTGGATTGAGTCAATAAACAATCGCCGATCTGCAACAAAATACTCTTAATTCAGTTTTTCAAAGAGGCAATTCACATTGTTACAGTACACCATTGGTCCATCAACTGTGAAAAATTATGTTAATGTGTTACTTCTGTTTCGGTAATAACACACTTTGACATCATCATGAAGAAGATTCTTCTGTTTCAACCTAGATGCAAGAAGTTCAGCTTTATCTTTTAACGATGAAAGGTATCTGATGAGATCATTTAATTCATGTTGAGTAAAGGGTTCTGGCTGCTCGGCTGCTCCATTAGGTACATACTCATCTTGACTTGAGGTCTCCTTGTCTTCGCCAGTAGCTTCAGCTCCATAGTCTACATATTCTACTTCAATTTCATCCAATCCAGACAACGGTGGTACAGGAACTGGAAAGGTACCATCATGTGGAACTGGCCTAATTGCAGATTCAAGTTCAGGGTAATTAATCTTATGTTTGTTCTTTGTAGAAAAGCCCTTCAGTTTGACAAAACAAAAGTAGCAGCCATCGCTATAATTTTTGGGTTCTCTCCAAATCATAGGAACAGCAGACGTCACAGCCGCTTTTCTCATATTTAACCAGTCACGAAGACCATTTGAACAACTTGAGCGTATCCCATGAGGGGCCCAGCATACATTGAAAATGCAGAAATAATGTAATAACAAAAATATTTCTATCTCAGAAATGTTATGTGATAGAGCAAAACTAAGCATATTTTTGGAATCAGCACATCAAACTCCATAAAACAGACATTACCTTTGCTGATGATTTTTTTTATGTTGGCCAGTGTTACATTTTCACCCTCTACTCTGCCTTGTTTACTCCCAGTGAGGTAATAGATCCCCATCACACAGTCTGAATGGGATTGGGTCAATGCAACAGTTACAAAGCTAACAAGGGAAGAACATTATGAGTGCAGCCTTGAAGAGCCAAAATGTCATTGACATTGAGTAATTTCATGTTTCTAATCTTTTCGAATTTCAAAGACATTGGAGCCAAATTTGAGTTTGGTATATGAGACTGCTGAATTAAAGCTACCTGGATCCAGAAGTAAGCCATGTGGTGGGCTTCTCTGTGGACAAAGCAACATACGTTCTGCTCACTCTATTCAATGAGTAAATTATTGTGTTGCCTTCTATGACTCCTTACTGGGGACGTTATGTGAACAATTCCCTATGCATCTGACATTCCTAATATGTTAGTTATAAATATCATCAGATATTCATTCTGCTTCCCTTTAAGAAACACTCATTGCCTTAGAGGGTGGTGTATATAACACATTTCTCAATAGAACAAAAATATTTCAGGGATGTTAATGAAATCATACAAAGCCAGACATTACAGTAAAAGCTACGGCAACTTGTGCATTTCCCTACGTCATTTCTTCTAAGAGGCTCTAATAGATATTTTCTTGGATATAGTGTCACTACAGTAACAAACACAGTGCTGTCTATGTTTGTCCGGCTGTAACTCACATCTATTCACACTGTTCAAAAATTGCTCTAAATGTTTGGATTCTCATGGGTCTGATGCTACTTACCACATATTGTAGGCCTTTAAAGTTGCAGTATAAAAGCAGATTTTTTAAAAATGTAATCTATTGGCTTCCTGCAACCCGCACTAGAGGAAGTTTAGGTACTTTCCGCATATTAATATATAGTTCAATATCTACAGTATGTTTCCTCTATATGTAGATGCTACATGTCGTATTTATAAAGGGACTGCACTATAAAAGAGGCAAGTCAGATGTTTTGATCAATGGCGGTCCAGGTGCTCAGACCCCCACCAAACACTAAAGGAGAGGAGGTAGTAGCCAAAAGAGCTCAGCTGATACGTTCTCCCCATAAACACAATAGATGGTAGTCTAAGAGCTAGTTTCTCGCTAACAAAGTGAAACAGCTCTAGGCTGAAATTTTCTACCCTTTTTTTTAGCCATTAATGACCATACCCCAGCTATGGTTTCGTGTACCTGCGGTTAAGTAAACTGTATCTCGCTGGAGGATTTTGACATCTCTAACCAAAAAACAAAGCTTTTATGACTATTGGGATATATTAAGAAATATTATATATATTTAGATTAGAAAACTTTATAAACATAGGGTTGTGCCAATGAAAGCCCCCACTTTGGGCATTTTTCTCCCTTAGCATGTTGTGTCCAAAACAAGTATATGGCTATCTACCAAATGTTTTTCAAAGGTGGACAACTTTTCAAACTTGGACATATGCAAAAAATACTAAAATGTTTTCTAATGTTAAAAATACTAGCAGATTAAACAATAACTGCAGCGCCGAACACCGAGGGAGTTCTTTACATTTTTGAGTGCGTGGTGTGCCATTTAAAATATGTGGATTGCACCACGTATCATGTAAAACCTGAATCTGGGGGTATTTAAATGACCTTATAAATGCAGCAACACATTTTCTTCATGTTCACAACTGAAGCTTAACAATATTTTTTACATTAGTTGTTGAACAAACCAGAACTGCTACTCATGGAGGTGAAGAAGAAAAGCTTTGTAATAGAGAAATATGGTGAATTTTAAATCTCGACACAGGAAAGCCAAATGATCTCAATTTGAGAGAAGAGGTCAGGATACATTATTAGTTTTCTTAGATATTACAGTAGATAAGTATATACTTCAACATGATGGTTTCAATTACTGTACGCCGACCCTACCAATCAATGTACTTATATGTTAACTTATATGTTTTACTGAGTTACGGGACATACAGAAAAGCGCCCACTGATCAGGATCCTGAGGTCCCCTGAAACCTTTTACCATCTATACAGGGATCTAGATTTCCTGCAAAGCCCAGGAGATCGGTGCCTGTGGAAAGGCTGCAGTCCAGACACGGAGATAGTCACCAGGCAGGGTTAAAACCAGGAGGTCAAAAAGAGGGCAAAATCAGGAACCGAAGAGTCATCAGGTAGCTGGGTCAAAACCAAGATGTCAGGATGGTAAAAAATCATCAGGCAGGAGAACCATGAGGAAAACAGACCGAGGTCTAACAGGGGACAGAAACAGCTAAGTGTGAATAGAACCAGAAAAGCGTGTAGCACTAGCAAACATAAGGCTATATTTGGCAAAGTCCAGCAGACTACTGAAGATATAAGAAGGGTGTGGTGACTTCCAATAGGCTGGAGCAGGGAGCTGATAACTTCAGCTGGAAAGCATGCACATCCACAGTCAGCCAGAAGTACCGGAGATCCCCATCACACCAATCTCAATGGGTGGGCAGAGACTGCTCTTACCAGAGCTACAGACGTCTCCTCCATCGCCAGCACCGCCTCGGCATTGCTTGTTACTTGATCGAGCATCGGGGTGCTCGGGTATTTTCGGTGCTTGGCTGAGTATTGTGGGAGATCAGATGTGTAATTCATGAAACAGCAAACACAAAGTAGAGGCTTGCTTCACTGCATGATGTGTGAAAGGCACCCCAGGGAGAGCCACTTGCATTCTCTGAATGGCTCTAACTAGGAGTAAAATAAGAATTATTCTTACCGTTAATTCGGTTTCTAGGACCTTCCACGACAGCATAGGAGGTTGTCTCTCCACGCCCTAATTGGGACAGGAAGCACAAGAGAGGTTAAAAGAACCCTCCCACCTCCCATAGCCAGTGTCTTACAAAGAACCCATAGCATATGAGAAGTACAAACACATCCAGGAACATTGAGGATAAGGGAGGGAATTACGAGCTGTCGTGGAAGGTCCTAGAAACCGAATTAACGGTAAGAATAACTCTTATTTCTCTAGTCCCTTCCACGACAGCATAGCAGGAATACCAACGAATTAATACCTGGGGGGGGACCACAGCCTGCAGGACTTTCCTGCCAAAAGACAAATCCCTGTTGGAATCCAGATCCAAATGATAATGCTTCATGACAGTATGGAGGGAAGACCACGTAGCTGCCTTGCAGATCTGCTCAGGAGAAGCCCCTGCCGGTTCAGCCCAGGAGACAGAGGTAGCTCCGGTGTAGTGTGCTGTAAATCCGGTAGGTGGAGACAGATGCTGAGTGAGGTAGGCTTCTCTAATGGCCCGCACAATCCAGTTGGCGATGGTGCTCTTAGCCACCTTCTTGCCCTTATTTTGACCAAAGGGCTGGATAAATAAGTTATGATCAATACGCCAAGGTGCCGTAAGATCTAGGTAGTGTAACACCATCCGATGAACGTCCAAAGAATGGAATACTTCCTCCCCCGGAGTCCGAGGATTCTGACAGAAGGAAGGCAGGACGATGGACTGAGAACGATGAAAATCCAAACCCACCTTGGGAAGGAAGGAAGGGTCCAGCTGAAAGACAATGCTGTAATCTCTGATGGTCAGTTAAGGCTCCCGGATGGATAATGCTTAAATTTCCCCGACTCTCCGAGCGGATGTAATTGCCACGAGAAAAGCAGTCTTGTAAGAGAGAGAATGGATGCTACAGGAAAACAGAGGTTTAAAGGGCGACTGAGAAAGTCCGGTAAGGACCACATTGAGATCCCAGGATGGTGTCAGGACCCTCTGCCGTGGGCAGAGCCTACTAGCCGACACCATGAATCGGCGGATCCAGTGATAATCTGCCAGAGCTGTATCAAAGACTGCACTGAGTGCTGAGACCTATACCTTTAAGGTGCTGGGCTTAAGGCCCAAGTCCAATCCACTCTGAAGGAAGTCGAGAATTTGCGCAATGTTAGGGTGGAGCGGGTCAGGAGGTCGAGAACCACACCAGGAGGAAAATCTCATCCAGATTTTATTGTAAATACGATTACTCACCGGTTTACGGTTCTTCTGTAGAGTAGCCACGACCTTGTCAGAAAGTCCTTGGGCCTTCAGTGCCAGGGCCTCAGAAGCCAGGCAGCCAACTTGAGTTTCTGGGGGTCCGGACGGAATATCGGACCCTGAGACAGCAAACTGGGGTCTGAACCCAGGAGGACTTGTCCGTCGATTCTGAGTCAGGATCAGGCTGTACCAACTCCTCCGTGGCTACAGAGGAGCTACTAGGATAGTTGCGGCTCCGTCTTCTCTGATCTTCCTCAGGGTCTGTGCCAGAAGAGGAATAGGCGGGAAGGCGTAGGCGAGGCAAAAGGACCAACTGTGGCAGAAGGCGTCCACCCCCAACGCATTGTCCTGAGGGTTCAGGGAGAAAAATTTTGTGACCTTGCGATTTCTCTCTGAAGCGAATAGGTCTATCTCTGGAGTACCCCACCTTGCCACCAGAGAGCAGAACACCGCTTGGTCCAGACTCCACTCTCCTGGCTGAACATCCTGACGACTCAGGAAGTCTGCTTGAAGGTTTAGGGATCCCTTTAGATGGACTGCAGAAAGGGATAGCAGGGACCGTTCTGCCCAGTGGAAGATCCGGGAGGACACGGACTTCAGGGCGCCTGATCTTGTACTGCCCTGATGGCGGAGATGCGCCACTGTGGTGACATTGTCCGAGTAGACTACGAAGTGAGTGTCCCGGACGAGATCCTGAGCAGCAAGGAGGGCTTCTCTGACCGCCCTGAGTTCCCGGTAGTTGGAGGATTGGGAGCTGACATAAGGACTCCAGACCCCCTAAAATGGAGTGTTTGCAACCATAGCCCCCATCCCCTCAGGCTGGCATCGGTTGTCAGCGTAACCAGGGGTGTCCGTGTCCAGGCAACCCCTACCATCAGGTTGTTGGGACGCAGCCACCAGAGAAGGGATGAGGAGACGGTCCCTGAGAGGCAAAACCGTTTGTTCAGGAAGGAAGGGAGTCTGTCCCAATGCGCCAGGATATGATCCTGTAGACAACGAGAGTGGGCCTGAGCCCACATGACTGAGGGAATGCAGGACGTCATAGAACCCAGAGCTGACATAGCTGCTCGAAGGGTCGGGCGCGCCTGTCAGTGAAGAGTCGAGATTTTGGTTAGTAGCATCAACCTGTGGTCTTCTGGGAGAAAGGAGGTCTGTCTGTCGGAGTCCAACAGTACCCCGAGAAACTGTCGAGTGGAGGAGGGTTGCAGCTGGGACTTTTTGAGATTGGGGATCCAGCCCAAGGACTGAAGAATGTTTAATGACTTCTCCACATGGCTCCGGAGGGTCTGAGCGGAGGGAACTACGAGAAGAAAGTCATCCAAATATGGAACCAGACAGACACCTTGCAATCATATGAAGGTGACTACCTCTGCCATGATCTTTGAAAAGATTCTTGGAGCCGAGGAGATCCCGAAGGGAAGTACGTTGAATTGGAAATGAAGCACTTCTTCCCCGTGCAGAACCGCAAACTTGAGGTACTGTCTGTGACAAGGATGGATGGGTACATGGAAGTAGGCGTCCTTCAGGTCTATTGAGGCCATCTGGTGGTGCAGACCTATTAGTGGGATAGCAGATTTCACAGACTCCATCTTGAAACGCCGGTGTCTGACCCGCTGGTTGAGACGCTTCAGATTGATGATAATCCGGATGTCTCCAGACGGCTTTTGACAAGGAAGAGACGGGAGTAGTGGCCTACCCCTCCTTCCGGGCTCGGGACTGGGGAAACGACCCCTGAATGCATTAACTTCTGTATATTCGAGTACAGGAGAGCCTGAGAACCCTGTGACGACAGGGCCATGACTCGAAGGCCTGGTGGAGGGGTGGAGATGAATTCTATTAATAGACCCTCTGAGACGATCTTCAGGACCCATTGGCAGGTGGTAATGGTCCGCCACTAGGGAAGAAAGACCGAGAGTCGTCCCCCCACCCGAGCAGAGTCACTATTTGTCATGCTGAGGACGTTGTTGATGGGACGGGATGAGAATGTTTCTCCCTCTTCCCTTAGGGTAGCTCCACCAGCCCGACTTCCCTTTCCCCTTGGGCTGGGATGTCTGAGGCATCGAGGGATGAAAGGACCGTTTCCTGGAGGGTTTTGGATCCGGCAGGGACTAACGATCAGTCGCCTTGTCCAGAATGTCATCCAGGGCAGTCCCAAACACTAAGTCCCCTTTAAATGGAAGGAAGCAAAGTCTCAGTTTGGAAGTGGACTCCAAGCCTTAAGCCATAGAGCTCGTCTGGCAGAGTTAGACAAGACAGAGGTCCTGGCAGCCAGACGGACCGACTCCACCGAGGTATCCGCCAAAAAACTGGTAGCCTTCCTAAGTAAGGGAAGGGATTCCAGTAACACATCCCGAGGGGTACCCTGGGAAATATGAGCCTGCAACTGGTCGATCCACCTAAGGAGGGACCGGGAGACACAAGTGGAGGCAATATTGGCCTGAATGGTAGAAGACGACGCCTCCCAGGATCTTTTCATGAGACCCTCGACCTTGCTATCCATCTGATCTCTAAGCTGGGAAGTATCCTCAAAGGGGAGCGCCGTTTTCTTAGCGACCTTGGCCACCTGTACATCCACCTTGGGGACCTCCCAATGCAACCCAGAAGTCTCCAGGGGAAATCTGCGTCTGTGGTCACTCCTGAATTGCTTCTCGGGAAATTCCCATTCCTGAGAGATAAAATCCAGAATATTGGCATGGACAGGAAACCCTATTTGTTTGGTGGTTTTCAGGCCAGCGAACATTTCATCCTGAACGGAAGGAAGGACCTGCTCGTCCTCTAACCCCATAGTGCTCCTAACTGCTCCAATAAGATCCCCCAAATCTTCTGATGGAAAAAGGAAAGACCGGTCAGGCCTCCCGAAGGAAGAACCTTCATCGGGACCATCCGAGGCGGAATCAGGGCCATCCTCATGATCAGACGGGGCTGTCTGGAGTTTCCTCTTTTTAGTGGGAGAAGGACCAGTAGCAGGGAGGGAGGCTAGTGAGGCCTGAATCTCCTGTTTCATCATGGACCGTAGCTCGTCTACTAGGGACGGTTGTTCAGCCCTAACAATCTGGTCCATACATTGCTGGCAAAGTTTCTTATCCCAGACCACAGGGAGCTTTTTTACACAGACTGGGCACTTTTTTATCTTCTCAGTCTTTTCATAGCGTTCAGGCTTATCAGATTTCTCAGACTTCTCTGATTTGTCACATTTGTCAGACTTGTCATATTTCCTAGCAGGCTTGTCCTCCTGGAAAACACAGACCAGAAGGAGCCATCAATATAAGCCTGAAAACAGGCAGACGGGACCACCACTTTCCTACTTACTGTGGCAGGGGGAACACTGGGCTCTGCAGATGCAGGGGAAGACATTTCAGCGCGCACAGCAGAAATTTTTACCGTGATTCTGATGTCTTCAGGGCAGCCTTTATGCAGAAAGGCCTGCCCCCCCCAGTGACAGGTAACGTTCCCCGCCTCCCGCATCTGGCCCATGACAGGCTGTGGAGCCAACGGCGTGTCTGTCACGCTGCCTCCGCGACCGGAAGTGCCTATACAGGAAGGTCACGAGAACCGGAAGTCCCGCCCGCAGAAGCACTTCCGGGTTGCATCGGCAGCGTGCATACGGGAGCCGGCAGCTTAGGGAGGACGCCGGGCCGGGGAGCTACCAGAGGAGCTGCGGAAGGCTGGAGCGGCGGTCCCTCACAAGGTGAGGGAACAGTATGGGAGGAGCGGTGAAGGCCCGACCGACACTGCCCGGCTAAAGTAAAAGGGGGAAAAAAAAATATACACTGTAGTTCGCCGGCAACCACAGCATAGGAGAAAAACAAAACCTCTCCATGCCCCATGGGGACAGGAAAGACACTGGCTATGGGAGGGTCCTTTTAACCTCTCTTGTGCTTCCTGTCCCAATTAGGGCGTGGAGAGACAACCTCCTATGCTGTCGTGGAAGGGACTAGAGAAAACAACGTTTTCGGATGTAGTGTCTCAAAAAATCACCCGAAAAATAATGAAAAAAAAACACTACTCTCTTCCTACAAATTTTCTCTTTGTGGCTGGCTGTATGTGGGCAAAGAGCCGAACTGCCCAATCACTGACTTCCATTATACTCGTTACTCAAGTTCAGCCTGTCTGAGCATCTGACCACCTCGACTCCATGGAAGGCCAAACATTAGTGATGAACGAGCACTAAAATGCTCAAGTGCTCTTTACTTGAGTTGAGCAGGTCGGACGCTTTTACGGGCTCTGCTCAACTAATGAGTATAATGGAAGTCAGTTGGGCAGTTTAGCTCTCCGCCCACATACAGCCAATCAGAAAATGACCATTTCTTCTAGGGAGGAAGGGCAGGCATTTTTTTTATTCAACACAGCATTCAAACACATTGTTTTAACCCCCAGTGAGAGCCATTCAGAGACTAAGTGGCTTAATGGGGGGCCAGGCCAGCTCCCATCATTCACTGAAGGGAGCCAGCTCATTCTGAGATCATTCATGAACGAGACATCCCAGAATCCACAATACTCGGCCAAGCACTGAGCGTATACTAGCACTCAGATGCTTGATTGAGTATCATTAAATAACAAGCACACTCGCTCATCATTACTAAACATTTGTTGATTTTTTTCATTTATTTTTTTGCAATTTTTTGTACGTTAAAAATTTGGACTAAAGCAAAAGTTTAAATTTTGGACTAATTTACACTCATCTAATATCTATCCTTGATATAGAGATAATAGGAGGCACATACATAGTTACATAGTTACTTAGGTGAAAAAAAGCCCTCGGTCCATCTAGTTCAACCTTCCTCCACCAGTTCTACATTTGGTCACTAAGTCATTTATAACCAACAATGTTGTGTGTACTGAGGAAATCATCCAGCCCTTTTTTAAAGGCTGTTATAGTATCTATTACTACTTCTTGTGGTAGGGCATTCCTCAGTGTGACTGCTCTATCTGTAAAGAACCCTTTCCTATTTAGCTGTTAGAATCACTTTTCTTCCACTCGCAGTGAGTGCCCCCTGGTCCTTAGTACTGTCTTTGGAAGAAATAAGTCATGTGCTAATCCTTTATATTGACCACACATGTATTTATACATATAAATGAGATCTCCTCTGAGACGTCTTTTTTCTAAGCTAAACATATCTAACTTTTTCAACCTGTCGTCATATGGGAGGCCTTCGATTCCTTGTAGTCGTCTAGTTGCCCGCCTTTGAACTGACTCTAACTTCTGAATGTCCTTTTTAAAATGTGGAGCCCAAAACTGGATCCCATATTCCAGATGTGGCCTTACAAGTGATTTATAGAGGGGTAAGAATACATTGGGATCACGGGATCTAATCTCTCTTTTTATACACCCTAATATCTTGTTTGCTTTAGCAGCTGCTGCCTGACATTGAGTGCTGCTGCTCAGCTTATTTGTAATAAGAATACACTATATCTTTAGACGCCATTGAGCTGGCAGACGTTAAATTAACCTTTTGCTTTGGTGCCTCTTACTTAATGGTGTTGCAGTCTCTGTGGCCTTTCAGAAAAAGTGTGTATATACTGACAGACCATCGGACACTTAGATTGCACACAGGTGGACTTCCGCTCAGATTAGAAGAAGACCAGCATCCGCAGATAGTATATTAAAACTTTTGCTTTATTCTTCCAGAAGTTAGAACATAAACACCGTCCGGTCTATGCGTTTCGAACAAAAAATGTTCTTAATCATGATGGGGTAATTATACCTGGAAAGGACTTAGGACATTACACCAGGAAAAGGCTCAGGATGGAGGACATTATACCATGTTAGGGGACAATATACCAGGAAGGGGCCCAGAATGGGGGACATTGTACCAGGATAAGGCACATTATAACAGGAGGGAGCACAAGAAGAGGACATTCTAATAAGAAAGGGTCCAAGATGGAAGAAAATATACTAGGAAGAACAAGGGATTTATTACAGTAAGGGTCGAGGATTGAGAACATCATTATATGGGGGTGGACACATGTCTTTATTGGATCTACACGCTACAGATGACCAATATGCAAGTGGGCCCAGGGCCAAATTTTTCTAAGAGCATCTTCTCCCACCCCCAATTCATTAGACGACCCTTCATTCTTCCTTGAAAATGTTCCAGTTCTGTGAGATTCCTGGGTCGTCTTCCATCAACTTCTCTTTTGAGGTCTAGTCACAGATTTTCAATGATGACTGTGAGGGCCATTGTAAAACCTTCAGCTTGCACATTTGTAGGTAGTTTATTGTGGATTTTGACATGTGTTTAGGTTCATTATCTATTTGCAGAAACTATCCTCTTTTCAACTTCAGCTTTTTTACAAATGGTGTTATATTTGCATCAAGAATTTGTTGAAATCTCATTAAAATCATTATTCCCACTACCTGTGAAATGTTTCCCGTGCCATTGGCTGTAACACAAAACCGAAGTATGATTGAGCTACCCCCATGCTTAACTCCTTCACCGCCGGTCGATTTTCCATTTTTCCATTTGTTTTGGTGTTTTTGCTCCCCTTCTCCCAAAATCCATAACTTTTTAGTTTTTCCATCAATCTTGCCATATAAAACCAAGAGTTTTACCATATAGTGTTCTGGAAAATGTCAAAAAAATTCCAAGTGCGGAAAAACTGCGATCACACAATTATTTTTGGGATATTTTATTCACGGTGTTCACTATATGGTAAAACTGATGTTTCAGTGTGATGCCTCAGATCGGTACAAGTTCATAGACAACAAACATGCATAGGTTTACTTTTATCTAAGGGGATACAAAAATTGACAAGTTTGTCCAAAAAAAGTTTCGCACTTTTTGCTTATTTTCCAAAACCCGTAGTGTCTCCTTTTTTGGGAGCTTATTTTTTGTGTCTCGAGCTGACGTTTTTAACTGTACCATTTTTGCACAGATGCTACGTTTTGATTGCTTGTTATTGCATTTTGCGCAAAATTTGTGGTGACCAAAAAATGTAATTTTGGTGTTTGGAATTTTTTTGCGGCTACGCAATTTACCGATCAGGTGAATTGATTTTACATTTTGATAGATCGGGAATTTCTAAAAGCGCAAGACCAAATGTGTATATTTTTTAACCCTTTAATTTACAATGGGGCGAATGGGGGGGTGATTTGAACTTCTTTCTTTTTTTTATTTTACTAGTTTCCCTAGGAAACTATAAGGATCACCAGTCTAATTGCTCATTTATTTCTGTAGATCACAGCTACACAGCTGAGATCTGCAGAAATGCTGCTTTACTGTTACACACGGTGCTCTGCTGGCAGTGACTCATGATAGCTACAGGAGTCATCACATGACCCTGTGCTACCAGGGCAACCATTGGCTCCCTGTGATCATGTCACGTGACTTCCGATGGCTGACGGTGAGTACAAGCTTACCACGCCAGGCTTGTACATCGGGCTGTCACAGATATACAGCCCGTTGTAAGGGGTTAACAGGTGCGGGTGGACAGCGGATCCAGTCCTGTGTGGGAGATGCACAAGTCAGCTGCGGCAGCCAGCATGGATTACCCTCACACGATACATGACGTACCTAGTACGTCATGTGTCGTGAAGAGGTTAATGGATGGGTTTCTGTTCTTTTTTTTAAATTCTGTGCCCTTTTTCTCCCCACATACCTTTAATCATTGTGGCCAGAGAGTTCTATTTTAATAGGACGCTAAATTTTATGGTGAGGACGAGGGAGAGATTTTCTTCTGATGACTCTTCCATGAAGACCATATTTGTGAAGGTGTCTCTGAACAATAGAACAATGTATCACAATTCCAGAGTCGGATAAATCTTCCTGAAGGTCTTTTGCAGTCAAGTGGGGGTTCTGATTTGCCTCTCTAGCAATCCTACGAGCTACTGTCACAGAAATTTTGCTTAGTCTTCCAGACCTTTTCCTGACCTCCACTGTTTCTGTTCTTAATTAGATTTTGAACTGAGGAACAGGCAACTTGAAAATGCTTTGCTATCTCCTTATAACCTTCTCCTGTTTTGTGGGCCTCCACAATTTTCATTTTCAGAGTGCTAGGCAGCTGCTTAGAAGAACCTATGGCTGCTGTTTTTTGTCACAAGGATAGAGGAGGCTGGATTTTTAGAAAGCTGTGAAATTTGCATGGCCTGACCTTTCTTAACGATGATAGTGAACAAGGCATGGTCAAAGTTATCTGAACACACAAATGTCCAAAAATGCCCACATTTTTGCATGAGCATTTTTCTTTTTGTAACTTTTGAAATGTAAAAGATATATATATTTTTTACTATATATTTAGTTTTTAGGTTTTTTTTTCTGCCTAAAATAGAAATTAAATGTGTCCTCTTTAACTTTATGCCTCTTAAAGGTCATTTAATCTACAAATTGCTTAACTGTTCACAACGGTAATTTTGACCAGGAGGTGCCTAAACTTTTGCATGCCACTGTAAGTACATGGTAATTGTGCTATTTTAAGACATATTATCTTATGTCAATGTGACTTTAGCTTAAAAATACATTTTTTTTCATAATCCATGACTCTTTGGACTGTAAAAGAAAATAAAAATAAGTTATCACAGTAGAAACCTGACTAAACAAAGGCAGGCAAGCATTTAAAGTATTAAATTTGGCTCCTCCGTGCTGTAAACACTTCTGGCTGGCACCACAGTGTTTATTGTACCCTCACGATCATAAGATGTGTTTAATGTATTAATAGAATACCTAGTCGACCTAATACCCCAGGATAGTAAAGTTGATTGTAAGCTTATAAGCACACCGCCTTCATACAGATCAGCTCCGCCGCTGGCAGGCATTGTATCATTTTCCTTGCACCACTTGTCTCTTACCGCTGGAATAGTTTGAATTTGGCTGTTGAAAATAAAAGTTCATTGCAAGTGTTTATGTGACAGGACAGGAGCGGAGAAGCTGGGTTACATCTAAACATTGCCTTATTAAGGCAGCTCTGTAAGGTGGGGTCACGCCCGCTGGGTCATGAAACATGATTTTACCATCCCAAGAACAAACAAAAGCTGACATTAGGATTTTCATCTCGTAAAGCTTTGTGTTGTATTTATAAGACTGAATGTAAAAAAGGTTTCTAAGCGGCTCTAAGCTTTACTGGGCAAGAACGTTTATGAAAAAGACAAAAAAAAGTCCATTTTATATATTAACTTTGTAAATAAAGATTTAATACAATATGTCGTTAGGGGTCAAAGACTCCTAAAATTCTTATATCAAAGGGTGTTTTATTTGAGCCATGCAAGCGCCTGAGTAGAATGCAGAGCCGCGTCTATGAAACAGCCTATTAAGCTTTTTAGGATACACACTATTACTAAGGCCGATTTCATGGCCCAAGTAAGGACCGCAAGGAACAGATTAGTCGCCGGTCTCCTGACCCAAACTCAGCAGTGCTGTATAATTTATTCTCTATATCTCGTTGATTCATTTATTTTCAAACTGCTGCTTTCTTTCACGGCCCTTTTACACATTTTGTGCATTTGTCGCGGGCGGGGAGGAGGGTGTCAGCACACCGCGCTCACCCCTTCTGCTCGGGTCCGGCAGCTGCTCAGTGGTGGCTCGAGCTGTAGGCCGGATCCCGGGGGTTTCTCGAGCGACACTCCTCGCCCGTGAGTGAAAGGGGGGGTTTTGGGATGTTGGGATAATGTCCGTGACGCCACCCACGGTTGTGGTGACGTGTAGCACCACCGCTGCTCAATGCGGGGATCCCGGGGATGGTGATGGGGAGCAGCCAGGTGTTGTGTTGCCCCTCCGTGGGTAGGGGTTGGTGATCCCGGGACCCGGTGATAGCTTGTGAGGTGCAGGGCCTGGTGGGCGTAGGGACGCGGGGGCAGCGCTGTGCCTTGCGGCACTGTGGTACTCACTCAGCCTGAGACTTGGACACAGTTTGTACGGTAAACCAAACGGCTGGTAGGACGGTCCCACAGACGGCTGCTTTGCTTTCCCGGTAGGTGACGGTGATGTCCCTCTTCCTTGCACCTGTATGTACGGTTGGTTGCGATAGGTCCCCACCGGTAACCCGCTCCCCGGCTTCAAGCTGGGCCGGAGGAGCACTACACTTTGCCCGCAGGCGCTAGCCCTCAGAGACTGGTGCCCTGGCGGTGGCGGTGCCTCTGTTGTACAGGTTGGACTGTTGCCTTCAATCGGGACTTGGTTGTTGGGGGAATCTACGTCCCCTTCACTGACGGATTCGGCAAATTTGGCGACTCCTAGCCTTGCCGGGGTCCGAGAGGCCCCTGCCCTGGTGCTGACTGTCCTTCGGAACACTGCTCCAGACCACCGGGCACACAGCCAACGGGGTCCTTCCAGGAACTTCCAAACGGTCCCCCTCTGGACAGTCACCGCCGTCGCTGACCTTGCTGTTCTAGCCCTACACAAAGCTGGGCTCTCAGGCTTGGCACCCTCTCTGCTCCGTCACCACTTCTTGCTTTCCTCCTTTACTACTCTTCTTTCCTCCACTTTCACTTCTCTGTTTACTCTAGCCCTGCCTGGGCTACTCCTCCACTCCTTCCACTTCCTCCTCCCTGACTAGACTGCCTGGTACTTCCTGCCTCCAGAGCTGTGATCTCCTTGGTGGGCGGAGCCAACCGCCTGGCCCACCCCCTGGTGTGAATCACCAGTCTCTGGAGGAAGGCAACAAGGATTTTTGGTTCAGCTTAGGTGTGCCTACCTGGGATGTGGGGTGTGGTGGTGTTGTGACCTGTGACCCCTGGCTTGCCCAGGGCGACACATTCCCCCTTAGCAAAATGCAGACCGTCCGCGGGCTGCCGTCCTACACCGGTTTTATTTTTCTGTAAAAAGGGGATAACAGGGTTAAACAAACATAAATAACATTTTTAATAACTTCTTCCCAAGACGGGAGGCACATTTCTTAAACGTTGCAACGGTTTACGGTTACGGTTTCCGCTCTCTCCCACCCAAGTAACCTGGCCCTGATGCTGCCCCTAAAACCCAGGCAGCACCCCTTGACCCACAGTCCAGCACACGGTACCCGAGCGGGATCTGTCCTTCCCTCCAGAGGGTAGCCACCGGTTCCTTTGGTGGCTGGGCCCTGGCCTGCTCTGCTCAGGGCCCTCCCTCCAACCTGCCTCTCCGGAGGCGGCATCGCGGAAACGGTAACGGTACCCAACATATTTACAAGCCACTAACGTCTGTGGTTGCCCTGCAAGTTCACGGGCTTGTCCATGGATAGTTCCCATGCATTTTTAAACGGTCCCCACGGGGACAACGGTGCCGGCTCCTGCCGGTTGCAAATCACAGCAGACAATCAGGTGAAAACTCGGATAATCATCTTTCTTATCATTTTCAAACAACTAACAAGCAGGTGGTCCCAACGGGGACGGTGCTACGGGCATTCATTGCCCTACTCCTGTTCTTCAAGCGCTGGGGCTGCTGGCAAGGGGTAGAGGTCTGCGCTCGCTCGGGCCTCCGGGCCCCTCCTGAGGTTAACGTCCAGCCTAAACCACCCTCGCTCCCCAAAGTGCTGGGTATACTGCACAATATCTCCCGGCATCAGGTTACGGCCGGGATGTTCTTCGGGCAGGTGAGCATGCACATCCCGCCGGGCTACAAACACTTCGGCCTCCAGGCCCGGCTCGTAGATGAACCCGTAGCCCCGGCGGACATCAAACCGCCTCACCTGTCCCTCGTACAGCGGTCCCCGGTCACGGAACGTCGCTTGCCGGAGATTCTCTTTCTCCCGGATCGCTCTGGCCACCAGCTCGGCCTTCTTCCTCTCCCTCTCGGCGATCTCCAGGCCCAGCGGTACCGGCTCCCTATCCCAGTACGGCGCTGCCGCCAGCGCCGGCGCACGGGTCGGGTCCCGCGGGACATCCTGGACATTACCCACTGTCAGGACTACGGGCGGCATGTCCCGCGGTGTCTTGGCCTTGGGCGCTGCCTTGCAGCAACAACCCGGCGCTACCTCAGCCGAGGTGTGGGGGATGGGCCTAGGGGCTTTCCGCTGCTGGGCCTTCGGCCCGGAGCGGATCATCGGCTCCGGCTAGGGGAGTTTCTCAGGGGATGCCTCCGGTTCGGTCTTCGGAGTCTTCCACGGCAACACCGCTGACTTGCTGCGGGCTCCGGCTACAGGTTGGCCCGCTTGGGCGGGGACGCTGGGTACTGCTACCGGTTGCGATGGTAGCAGGCCTAGTGGCGGGGTCACGGCCCCCGAGACGGGTGGCGAGGGAGGCAACAGGGGGAGAGGGCTTGGACCGGGTCCCTCAGCCGCAGCGACCGGTCCCTCCGGGACATAGGGGCGTGGGTCACTCACCCTCCCTTCCTCCGCTTCCTCCTCGCGTCTCCGCACGGTGGCTATAACGTCCGCCATGTCGGTCTCCCACTCCTCCAAGAGGAGCTGCATCTTGACCTGCAGCCTTAGATGGAGCTGTGCGGTCCGGATTTCCACCCACGCTGCGGTTCCCGGCGCGGGGGCCACGGTGTTTCGGGACGACATCCACATGGTGACTTTCTTTCTTTCTTCCAGGAACGGTATGTTTGCAGGGTCCTGGCGTCCCTGCTTTTATAGCCGCGGCTACATGCGGCCAGCCGCCATCGCGTCCCCCTTAGCTCTTTCCGGCCCCTCCTCTCTCGGGGCGGGGTTTTGGCCTTCGCGCCTCTACTGCTCGAGAAGACGCTCGAGCGGGAACTTTTCGCGCCAAAGATGGCGGCTTCTGAAATTTTTCTGCCGGACACCTCCGGCGGTAACAAGGCGCACCTCTACCAGACGGCAGAGCGGTAAGATCCTGTTCGTGACGCCAAGTTGTCGCGGGCGGGGAGGAGGGTGTCAGCACACCGCGCTCACCCCTTCTGCTCGGGTCCAGCAGCTGCTCAGTGGTGGCTCGAGCTGTAGGCCGGATCCCGGGGGTTTCTCGAGCGACACTTCTCGCCCGTGAGTGAAAGGGGGGTTTTGGGATGTTGGGATAATGTCCGTGACGCCACCCACGGTTGTGGTGACGTGTAGCACCACCGCTGCTCAATGCGGGGATCCCGGGGATGGTGATGGGGAGCAGCCAGGTGTTGTGTTGCCCCTCCGTGGGTAGGGGTTGGTGATCCCGGGACCCGGTGATAGCTTGTGAGGTGCAGGGCCTGGTGGGCGTAGGGACGCGGGGGCAGCGCTGTGCCTTGCGGCACTGTGGTACTCACTCAGCCTGAGACTTGGACACAGTTTGTACGGTAAACCAAACGGCTGGTAGGACGGTCCCACAGACGGCTGCTTTGCTTTCCCGGTAGGTGACGGTGATGTCCCTCTTCCTTGCACCTGTATGTACGGTTGGTTGCGATAGGTCCCCACCGGTAACCCGCTCCCCGGCTTCAAGCTGGGCCGGAGGAGCACTACACTTTGCCCGCAGGCGCTAGCCCTCAGAGACTGGTGCCCTGGCGGTGGCGGTGCCTCTGTTGTACAGGTTGGACTGTTGCCTTCAATCGGGACTTGGTTGTTGGGGGAATCTACGTCCCCTTCACTGACGGATTCGGCAAATTTGGCGACTCCTAGCCTTGCCGGGGTCCGAGAGGCCCCTGCCCTGGTGCTGACTGTCCTTCGGAACACTGCTCCAGACCACCGGGCACACAGCCAACGGGGTCCTTCCAGGAACTTCCAAACGGTCCCCCTCTGGACAGTCACCGCCGTCGCTGACCTTGCTGTTCTAGCCCTACACAAAGCTGGGCTCTCAGGCTTGGCACCCTCTCTGCTCCGTCACCACTTCTTGCTTTCCTCCTTTACTACTCTTCTTTCCTCCACTTTCACTTCTCTGTTTACTCTAGCCCTGCCTGGGCTACTCCTCCACTCCTTCCACTTCCTCCTCCCTGACTAGACTGCCTGGTACTTCCTGCCTCCAGAGCTGTGATCTCCTTGGTGGGCGGAGCCAACCGCCTGGCCCACCCCCTGGTGTGAATCACCAGTCTCTGGAGGAAGGCAACAAGGATTTTTGGTTCAGCTTAGGTGTGCCTACCTGGGATGTGGGGTGTGGTGGTGTTGTGACCTGTGACCCCTGGCTTGCCCAGGGCGACACATTCCCCCTTAGCAAAATGCAGACCGTCCGCGGGCTGCCGTCCTACACCGGTTTTATTTTTCTGTAAAAAGGGGATAACAGGGTTAAACAAACATAAATAACATTTTTAATAACTTCTTCCCAAGACGGGAGGCACATTTCTTAAACGTTGCAACGGTTTACGGTTACGGTTTCCGCTCTCTCCCACCCAAGTAACCTGGCCCTGATGCTGCCCCTAAAACCCAGGCAGCACCCCTTGACCCACAGTCCAGCACACGGTACCCGAGCGGGATCTGTCCTTCCCTCCAGAGGGTAGCCACCGGTTCCTTTGGTGGCTGGGCCCTGGCCTGCTCTGCTCAGGGCCCTCCCTCCAACCTGCCTCTCCGGAGGCGGCATCGCGGAAACGGTAACGGTACCCAACATATTTACAAGCCACTAACGTCTGTGGTTGCCCTGCAAGTTCACGGGCTTGTCCATGGATAGTTCCCATGCATTTTTAAACGGTCCCCACGGGGACAACGGTGCCGGCTCCTGCCGGTTGCAAATCACAGCAGACAATCAGGTGAAAACTCGGATAATCATCTTTCTTATCATTTTCAAACAACTAACAAGCAGGTGGTCCCAACGGGGACGGTGCTACGGGCATTCATTGCCCTACTCCTGTTCTTCAAGCGCTGGGGCTGCTGGCAAGGGGTAGAGGTCTGCGCTCGCTCGGGCCTCCGGGCCCCTCCTGAGGTTAACGTCCAGCCTAAACCACCCTCGCTCCCCAAAGTGCTGGGTATACTGCACAATATCTCCCGGCATCAGGTTACGGCCGGGATGTTCTTCGGGCAGGTGAGCATGCACATCCCGCCGGGCTACAAACACTTCGGCCTCCAGGCCCGGCTCGTAGATGAACCCGTAGCCCCGGCGGACATCAAACCGCCTCACCTGTCCCTCGTACAGCGGTCCCCGGTCACGGAACGTCGCTTGCCGGAGATTCTCTTTCTCCCGGATCGCTCTGGCCACCAGCTCGGCCTTCTTCCTCTCCCTCTCGGCGATCTCCAGGCCCAGCGGTACCGGCTCCCTATCCCAGTACGGCGCTGCCGCCAGCGCCGGCGCACGGGTCGGGTCCCGCGGGACATCCTGGACATTACCCACTGTCAGGACTACGGGCGGCATGTCCCGCGGTGTCTTGGCCTTGGGCGCTGCCTTGCAGCAACAACCCGGCGCTACCTCAGCCGAGGTGTGGGGGATGGGCCTAGGGGCTTTCCGCTGCTGGGCCTTCGGCCCGGAGCGGATCATCGGCTCCGGCTAGGGGAGTTTCTCAGGGGATGCCTCCGGTTCGGTCTTCGGAGTCTTCCACGGCAACACCGCTGACTTGCTGCGGGCTCCGGCTACAGGTTGGCCCGCTTGGGCGGGGACGCTGGGTACTGCTACCGGTTGCGATGGTAGCAGGCCTAGTGGCGGGGTCACGGCCCCCGAGACGGGTGGCGAGGGAGGCAACAGGGGGAGAGGGCTTGGACCGGGTCCCTCAGCCGCAGCGACCGGTCCCTCCGGGACATAGGGGCGTGGGTCACTCACCCTCCCTTCCTCCGCTTCCTCCTCGCGTCTCCGCACGGTGGCTATAACGTCCGCCATGTCGGTCTCCCACTCCTCCAAGAGGAGCTGCATCTTGACCTGCAGCCTTAGATGGAGCTGTGCGGTCCGGATTTCCACCCACGCTGCGGTTCCCGGCGCGGGGGCCACGGTGTTTCGGGACGACATCCACATGGTGACTTTCTTTCTTTCTTCCAGGAACGGTATGTTTGCAGGGTCCTGGCGTCCCTGCTTTTATAGCCGCGGCTACATGCGGCCAGCCGCCATCGCGTCCCCCTTAGCTCTTTCCGGCCCCTCCTCTCTCGGGGCGGGGTTTTGGCCTTCGCGCCTCTACTGCTCGAGAAGACGCTCGAGCGGGAACTTTTCGCGCCAAAGATGGCGGCTTCTGAAATTTTTCTGCCGGACACCTCCGGCGGTAACAAGGCGCACCTCTACCAGACGGCAGAGCGGTAAGATCCTGTTCGTGACGCCAAGTTGTCGCGGGCGGGGAGGAGGGTGTCAGCACACCGCGCTCACCCCTTCTGCTCGGGTCCAGCAGCTGCTCAGTGGTGGCTCGAGCTGTAGGCCGGATCCCGGGGGTTTCTCGAGCGACACTTCTCGCCCGTGAGTGAAAGGGGGGTTTTGGGATGTTGGGATAATGTCCGTGACGCCACCCACGGTTGTGGTGACGTGTAGCACCACCGCTGCTCAATGCGGGGATCCCGGGGATGGTGATGGGGAGCAGCCAGGTGTTGTGTTGCCCCTCCGTGGGTAGGGGTTGGTGATCCCGGGACCCGGTGATAGCTTGTGAGGTGCAGGGCCTGGTGGGCGTAGGGACGCGGGGGCAGCGCTGTGCCTTGCGGCACTGTGGTACTCACTCAGCCTGAGACTTGGACACAGTTTGTACAGTAAACCAAACGGCTGGTAGGACGGTCCCACAGACGGCTGCTTTGCTTTCCCGGTAGGTGACGGTGATGTCCCTCTTCCTTGCACCTGTATGTACGGTTGGTTGCGATGGGTCCCCACCGGTAACCCGCTCCCCGGCTTCAAGCTGGGCCGGAGGAGCACTACACTTTGCCCGCAGGCGCTGGCCCTCAGAGACTGGTGCCCTGGCGGTGGCGGTGCCTCTGTTGTACAGGTTGGACTGTTGCCTTCAATCGGGACTTGGTTGTTGGGGGAATCTACGTCCCCTTCACTGACGGATTCGGCAAATTTGGCGACTCCTAGCCTTGCCGGGGTCCGAGAGGCCCCTGCCCTGGTGCTGACTGTCCTTCGGAACACTGCTCCAGACCACCGGGCACACAGCCAACGGGGTCCTTCCAGGAACTTCCAAACGGTCCCCCTCCGGACAGTCACCACCGTCGCTGACCTTGCTGTTCTAGCCCTACACAAAGCTGGGCTCTCAGGCTTGGCACCCTCTCTGCTCCGTCACCACTTCTTGCTTTCCTCCTTTACTACTCTTCTTTCCTCCACTTTCACTTCTCTGGTTACTCTAGCCCTGCCTGGGCTACTCCTCCACTCCTTCCACTTCCTCCTCCCTGACTAGACTGCCTGGTACTTCCTGCCTCCAGAGCTGTGATCTCCTTGGTGGGCGGAGCCAACCGCCTGGCCCACCCCCTGGTGTGAATCACCAGTCTCTGGAGGAAGGCAACAAGGATTTTTGGTTCAGCTTAGGTGTGCCTACCTGGGATGTGGGGTGTGGTGGTGTTGTGACCTGTGACCCCTGGCTTGCCCAGGGCGACACACATTATCTTCAAATCAGTCCCTCTCTCCTTCACTCTCCTATGTTCAGCAGTCAGGCCATACTCACATTTCTCAAACACTTTAAACCATTTACTACCACCATACAATGCACAAAATGCTAGCACAAATCAAGGAACCACCTGCTCATTCCCTTCATTGTCCTTCTCTTTGTTTATGGCGACATCTCCCCTATCCCTGGTCTACTTTCCACTATTAAATATAACTCTCTTCATGCTGCACATACAGTGCCTTGAAAAAGTATTTTTCCCCCTTGGTCTTTTCCACATTTTTTCATGTTACACCCACAAAATTAAAGGGAATATGTCAGTAGGATCAACTCTTCTAAGCCTTCTACACTGATAAGCAAAAGGGTAACAATGTTTTGAACAATTTACTTTCAGGCTCCAATTCTTAGCTTTAAGCATGAGACTACATTCATTTTAGAGACAATTACTAATAGACAATCATCTTGGCTATCTCACACATAAATTTGCCTTGCAACTATTTAACAAATGATTCGTTATGCAGATTCTTGTCATGTCACTGCATTGTTACTGTTTTGCT
This sequence comes from Anomaloglossus baeobatrachus, assembly GCF_048569485.1. Lineage (NCBI taxonomy): Eukaryota > Metazoa > Chordata > Amphibia > Anura > Aromobatidae > Anomaloglossus > Anomaloglossus baeobatrachus. Next base: position 205,958,930 of record NC_134356.1, read on the forward strand.
CCTGATGTTTGAAAAATCTTTTTCTTCATGTACACTACAAATTACAACATGTTCTCACATTTCCTAATAGTTCAGTGTGTTATTAGGTTGATTCCTAAGTGAACGGTCACTGGATTGAATTGAGGAGCAACCATGAAGAAAATTTCACAAGAAAAGTGATACAGCTTCATCCAGCTAATTGATAGCGATCTCTCGGCCAAGAAAATTGACAAACTGCATCATGTGAGTGCCAGGACACTTGTAAGAATACAAAAGGAAGTAAGTGCAGCCATTGAAAAGCCAAGAGGTGAACTCTATCTATTGTCTCTCTCTTAGTTACAAGAGATATCTCACCTAACCTAGGCCCTTCTTGTAATAGTAAGTTTAACTCCTTCCCTGCCACATTCAGAAACCTCACACATTTCATTAATATTCTTTTCATGCCTTCTGTCTCCTTTAACTGTGCCCTCTGGAACTCAGTCAGCATATAACAAAATCTCTTATGCATGTGTGCCACCCCCCGCGACAGCTGACGGGCTGCTCGGACCTGGATCCACAGTGGCTCGAGGGGTCTCCGGATCCACAGTGGCTCGAGGGGTCTCCGGATCCGAGGCAGGGTCACGCATCTACCCGGAATAAAAAGGGGGGATGTTTTGCGTGGTGAATGGGATAATGTTCGTGATGCCACCCACGGTGTGTGGTAACATGAGGGACCACCGCTGCCATTTGGGGGGAGAGCCCGTGAAAGATGGAGTGGCAGCTCGAGATGTTAACCCCTCCGTGGGCAAGGGGAGTGGTGTCCCGGGAATCGGTGATGGATGGAGTAGGGAACCCGTCGGGGGTGAAGGGATATCGGGTACTCACACGGTCAAAAGTCACTGATGCTGACACCAGGTAAACCAAACTCTTGAGTGCTCTGTCTCCGTTGGTTGAGCACGCTGGGTCTGTGCCCCTTTGGTGTTGCTGGTTGGTCTGAAGCCTTGTCCCTTGGCACTGTGTGTCCTTCGTATGGATCCCTTTCGCTTAGAACTACTTGGGTCCCGCTCACCTGCGTGGCTAGCAGGATGAGCTTGCTCTCAGGGTTCAAGCTTGAGATTTTCTGGACGGTTGTGGGAAGTCCTATCCCCCTCGTTGCGCTAGTACCCTGATTCTGGAGCGGGTGGGGAACGATTCCTGAAGACTCCGTTCCTGTCGGTTGAATTACTGGGCTGTGTGAAGCTTCTTCCCAGCCTAGGGTCCACGTACCCCGTCGTGCCCTGGCCCCTGCACGGTTGTAGCACAAGGCAGCCGGCCTGCTCTCTGTAGCAGCACCGTGCCCCCTGTCATTACCCCCTGGGACCGGGGTTCCAACTCCTTCTGGCCAGGCCAACGTCTGGCACCTGGGACGGGTACAGGAGCCCAGCTCAACAGCGTGACCTGTCCTGTCACCGCTGTCTCACTGCTCAACTACTACTCAACTGACATCTCTGCCCTCCCTCTTCCATCCCTCCATCTGGGTGGCCCTATTCCCCTCAGGCTGCCCAATGGGTGTTTGGTGGGTGTGGTGCAGAGTGTTCCTCAGGATTTAGGTATACCTGTTGGTAGCAACACCAAATTGACAGGACCCGTAACCAAGGAGGAGCGGGTACCATGCAGGAGGGCAGATTGCACGGCACCCTTGTAACGACCCAATAGGCCAGGCTGTCATACATGATCTTTTCCTTTCAAATTCCCATAACATTCTAGCTCTTCCTGAGACCTGGATCCAGCAGTCAGACACCACCACCACTGTTGCTAACTCGTATGGATGCCTACAATTTTGACATACCGCCATATCATAGAACAGACCAGGTGGAGGTATTGGTCTGCTGCTTTCAACAAATTGTGCTTTTTAGGTCATCCCACAAGTACCCTTACTAATGTTCCCATCTTTTGAGGTCCACACTGTCTATAACCTCCTCTCTTGGCCTTCACAACTTACTAACTCTCCTACACATGAAGATGGAAATACGCTGGATCTAGTTTTTTCCTGTCTTAGCATAGTGCATGATTTTACTAACTCCTTCCCCGCTCTCTGACCATACCCTTCTTTCATTCTCTGTCAAGAACTGCCAACCCACTCAGGACACCCCTACTTAGGACACTTATAGGAATTTATGTGCCATTAATATCCAGAAACATATTAAAAATTTGCAGTCATCTTTGGCCCCAATCTCCTCCCTATCATGTCCTGATGCTGCTCTGGAACATTATAATAAAACACTGCAAAATGCCCTGGATGGAGCTACAGCTCCTACACACAGAGCAACTTGACACAGATGGCGGCAGCCCTGGCACACGCTACAAACACGTTCTCTCCAGCAGTGCTCCAGGTGCGCTGAATGTTTGTAGAGAAAATCCAATCTGGTTGAAGATTTCATCCATTATAAATTTATGCTTAAATCATGTCACTCTGCCCTTCACCTTTCCAAACAAGCTTACTTTAACACTCTCATCACCTCACTATCCAATAATACTAAACGACTCTTTGACACTTTTCATTCCCTCCTCTGTCCAAGAGTGCCGACCCCAACCACCAACTTGAGAGAGGATGATCTGGCCAATTATTTTAAAGGAAAAAATTGACCATATCTGACAGAAATTTTTCTCCCAGTCTCCTAATCCAGGCACACTTTTCAATCCTGCACTTCATCTAGCTTATTTTCTGTCTTCGAATGGGTCACAGAAGAAGAAGTTACTAGGCATCTCGCATCTTCTTGCCCTACTGACTGCACCACATCTCCTTCAGTCACTTTCCCCGATTGTCACCACTCACCTAACTAAAATATTTAATCTCTCTCTCATTTGGTGTCTTTCCCTCCTCCTTCAAACATGCCAGTATAAAGCCATTACTAAAAAACAATTCCTGGACCAAAACTCTGCTGCTATCTACTGGCCTATCTCTAATTTCCCCTTCATCTCCAAACCTCTGGAACACTTGGTCCAGTCCCATCTAATCCGCATTCTCTTAGATAATTCTCTTGTTGACCCTTTACAATCCGGTTTCCGCTTCTTACACGCTACTGAAACTGCTCTTACTAAAGTCTCTAATGATCTACTAACAGCTGAATCTAACATCACTACTCCTTGATGATGCTAATGGATCTTTCTCCTGCATTCAATAGTATGGATCACCAGCTCCTCCTCGCTATACTCCGCTCTATCGGCCTCAAGAACACTGCTCTCTCCTGGTTCTCCTCCTGCGTCTCTGACCGCTTCTTCAATTTATTTTTTGCTGGATCCTTTTCCTCCCCACCTCCTCTTAGGGCTCATTGAGATGACCGTTCCGTTTGTCCTGTTCAGTTCCTGTTTTTCTGCTGACCTACTGACAATATCTTTTGTGTAGGATCTTATGGCACATGGAATCACTTCTTCAGTTACTACAAAAAAACACATCGGTTGCCATATGTCGTTTCCATTATTATGGAGCATGTCCTATTCTGTTCCATAATTGCGGACTGTGACACAATACAAGTCAATGCTGTTTTTTTTTTAAATTATTTATTTACTTATTTTACAGTACGATATAGACCTGCCCACTGGCGGCTGTGATTAGTTGCAGTCAGACAGCTGTCAGTCAGCATGGTGGCGTATCTGGCTGCAACCAATCACAGACGCCAGTGAGCGAGGGAAGCAGTGAATATGAATGAGCCTAATGAGCGGCCAGCTCAGGAAGAACAAAGAGATGCCGCGGGAGCAGTGTGATAGCAGCCCGGTGATCGGTGAGTATGTAGTGCTTGCTTCTACACCTTTGCGTTGGATTCTGTTCTCCATAGACTTTATATGTGGACGAGCATCTGGCCAGATACCGTGGACAGTATGTAACACCCCTTCCATTTTTTTTGCGATCCGCAAAAAAAGATGAAGTCACACGGATGGCACACAGAATGTATACGGAATGGAACGGTTGTCACACGGATGTCACATGGATGCATCCGTGGAAAAACAGGAACAGTTTTGCGGACCGCAAAAACGGAACTGTCGTGTGAATGTAGCCTTATTGTAGGTGTTCCTAGGGGTTCAATCCATGGCCCTCACCTTCTCTCTCTATACACTACCCCTATTGGACAAATCATCAGTAGGTTCGGTTTTCAGAAATATCTGTTTGCTGATGACACTCAATGATACACATCGTCTCCTGACATCACCCCTGCATTACTACAAAATACCAGTGATTGTCTGTCCGCTGTCTTCAACATCATGTCCTCTCTCTATCTAAAACTGAATGTGTCAAAAACTGAATTTCTCATGTTTCCTCCCTCTCCTAACCTTCGTAAACCTAATATTACCATTATCGAGTGCAGTTTGACCATTACATCTTGCTGTCTTGGGATCATATTTTACTCAGTTCTTTCCCTCACTCCCTACTTCCAATCAGTTGCTTGCACATATCACCTGCACCTCATAAACATCTCTAGAATTTGAACTTTTCTTACTGTTGACTGTACAAAAGCTCTTAGTAACGCTCTGATTCATGCTTATCTGAACTATTGCAACACTATGTTTATCGGTCTCCCTATTAGGCTACTTTCACACATCCGGTTTGAGCACTGCGGCTCAATCCGGCTGTGAAAACTATGCAACGGATGCGGCGAAAACACCGCATCCTTTGCATAAGTTTTTACATGCGGCCCGTCCGTTTTTTTCCGGTTGCGGCATGCTACTGAGCATGAGCAGTGGAAAAAAAACGCATGCGGCGACCGGATGCGGTTTTTTCCGCATCGCGCCGCATTCGGCCTCCATAAGTATGCATTGAAAAATGCGCCGCAGCGGCCGGATGCGGCGCGATGCGGTGTTTTTTGCCGGAGCAAAAAACGTTACAGGGAACGTTCGATCCGGCCGCGGCATCGGCTAAATCTGCCGCATGCGGCAAAACCCGGACCGAACGCAAGCCCCTGCGGCACAATACGGCACTAATGTAAGTCTATGCAAAAAAAAACCGCAACCGGCGTTACAAAAGCCGGTTGCGGTTTTTCTGCAGAACGCCGTATTGTGCCGCAGAGCAAAAATCCGGATGTGTGAAAGTAGCCTAACTAAACTGTCCCCTCTCCAATTCATCCTGAATGCAGCAACCAGGGCCATATTCCTCTACAACCGCTACACCGATTCCTTCCACTTTGTGCCAATCATTGCACTGGTTGCCCATCCACTACAGAGTACAATATAAACTTATCACTCTCACCCACAAAGCTCTCCACAGTTCTGCACCACCCTACATCTCCTCCGGCATTTCTATCTATCACTCTACCCGTGCCCTAAGTTCCGCTAATGACCTAAGACTGAAATCCTCTATAACTCAAAACTCCCTCTTCTGTCTCCAAGACTTCTCATAAAATGCGCAAATTCAGTGGAATGCACTACAAAGAAAAATTTAATAAATTTACAATACCCACAGTTTTAAGCGTGCCCTAAAGATGCATTTCTTTAGACTGGCCTATCATCTCACCTCACTTATCTAACTATCCCCATTGCTTTACAATATTTTCTTCCTAAACTGGTCCTTTTTATCATCAAAAGAAGTTACCAGGCTTCTTGCTTCTTCTTGTTCTACAACCTGTACCAATGACCCCATTTCCTTACATCTCCTTCAGCCCCTCAGCTGTCATCACTCACTATCTCTCAGATAACTCTTTTCTTGACCCTTTACAATCCAGTTACTGTTCTTTACACTCCACTGAAATTGCCCTTACTAAAGTCTCTAATGCTGTTGTGGAGCCCTACAGGTGCGGTGCAGCAGTGTATTACCCTTAGGGACTCCACGGGATGGGACGGTCTGGTCACAGGTAGGGAATCTTCGTTTTGGGATACGTCGTGACGCCACTCTCAGAATTGCGGTCAGTGAGGACCGCCACTGCAGGTTAAGGGATGCCTGGGGCTGATGGTGGGTGCAGTAGGTTGTAGTAGCCTCCTGAGAGTAAGGCAAGCCCCAGGTCCCTGTGTATGTGGGTGGGACCACAGGTCGCAGAATGACTCAAACACAGTCCAAGAAGTCTTTTAACGTGTTTACTCACTGTTTAGAGGTCACGGTGAGATGCCCGGGCGACACTGTGATAACCAGGTGGAACCAGGAATTCCAGGAGGCCGTTCTGAGGGTAGCTGTCCGCTCGCCCTCCTTGCACTCTTTTTGTTTGGGAGGATCCCTTGCTTGAAGCGTGGTAGGACTCCTCCAGGGAAGCTGTTACTACCCTGCTCCCCTCTCTCTGGCCCGTCTGCCGGCAGCGTGGCCTTGGTGGGATGGCTTCTGGCCCTGTCCCCTTATGGGCCTGGTGATTGCTGCTTGGCTCGAGCTCTGTGTAGTAGTGGTGAGGGCATGAAGTACCCCCCACCTGTAGGTTAAGCAGCTCTGGATGATTTGCTGCCTGTACTGGGGATCTGTTTCCCCTTGCGTGCTCGGATACCAGGATCTCCGTACTCAGCCACCCCTCTCTCTGGATGTCTTTCAGGCCGACCCACGGTACCCTTTCTCCCCCGCTTTCAGCTACTGCACTCCTCAGGACCCGTCTGACACGAGAGACCCTCTGCTCCCTTCCACACACTTCCACCTCCAGCTCCAGACCACCCTCACTTCCTCTCTGCCCTGCTTCCTAGCAACCAGCCTCGGAGCACACCCCTTGCTGGGAATTGAAAGTTAACCCCTACTGGCTACCCAAGGGTCCCCTCTAGTGATGTGGGAGACCTGGTCACTATGCGTTTGTGTGTGCACCTCATCCTGGCCTTTGGAGATTACCTGGAGGCATTGTCCCCGCATGGGTGCAATACTCTGTGGTGCCTGACCAGGTCAGGGGTGCCACATTCCCCCTTAGTTATCATCAGCACGTCCTCGGGCTGCAAAGACAAGAGAAAAGGTAAATACAAACTTTTCCCACGCAGGGGCAATTATTTACATTTAACATACCAGGTACCATTCCACCACCAACCACCCACATGTCCGAACCCCACCCAAAAACCTCCAGGAGGTAGGTCGCCGGTCCTTTTGGTGACCAGGGCTGGGCCATCACATTCCCCAGACCTTTCCTCCAATCTTCCTTTCCTGAGGAGAGTGGTGTAAGGTAGGCCCCATAAACAGGCGTACCCGCTTCCGAGTGTTGGAGGGCAGGCCCCATAAACAGGCGTGCCCCCTTGTTGGTGCAGAGCCATGCCCCTCAACAGGCAGACTCTGTGGTTGATACCAAGGAGGTAACTTTTTACAATGCAAAAGTTTGTGGTTAAAGCCAGTTCATAACCGGTGGTCCATTTTTTTAAAGTGCACGTGAACTAGTGTAAAGAAAACATTTTAAAGAGGTCTCACAATAGTCCTTGTGGGCACATTTCACTTAAATGTTACTTAACTGTAAACAGGTTAAACATTACATTTCATACCGTCACTTTGAACTAAACTGTACTTTCTCTATAGCGTAATGGGAGCTGACCAAAGTTGCTGCGGGTTGATCTACGCAGTACTATACTGTCATCTGTCTGAGGTTGTGTCCTCCCACCCGATGTATGTGTCTCAATGTGAATAATGGGTGTACTAGGTATTGATACCAGTGCGTGGTCTTCTGCTTCAGCTACATTTGGCTCTTCCAGGTTCTGAACAGGTTCTTCTGGTTCTCTTACTTCTCCAGATTGAGGGAATGTAATAACCGGAATAACTACTGCTCCATTGTATTGAGGCCAACTTGCTGGAAAATCTCCAAGTACAGTATGGATCATCTTTTCTTTTGGTTCTTGAACTGGCAAAGGGTTGGGAATTTCTTCAGGGGTTCTTAGTTGTTCAGGACATTTCTTTAGGCGATCTCTAGAAACGACAGCTGTTGTTTTTCCTCCATCCTTGCTGATACGGCATGTCTTTTCATTGCTAAGCGTCGATGGTAACACAGTATAGGGTTCTTCTTCCCAGTGATTGTCAAGTTTATGATGTCTTCTCTTTCTCTTGAGAACTATATCTCCTGGCATCAAAGGAACAGCAGGTGCTTTTCGATTGTAGGCTTTTTCTTGTTTCTCACGCTGCTGAGTCAGGCTTCGCTCCACACACTCTTGTACTTTCTTGTATTGGGCTTGGCGGTTGGAATCCCAATCAGCACCTTGTAGATGGTCTTCAGGGGTCTCAACTCCCATTTCCAGATCTACTGGCAATCTCCCTGGTCTGGCCCTCATCAGGTATGCCGGTGTGCAGTTCGTGGAACTCACAGGGATGTTGTTATACATGTCCACTAGATCGGGCAGTTTTTCTGGCCACTGACTTCGTTCTTCTAGTGGGAGAGTCTTCAGAAGGTCGAGAATGATGTGGTTCATTTTCTCACACATGCCATTGGTCTGAGGATGGTAAGGTGTGGTACGGATCTTCTTGCAGCCGTAAAGGTTACAAAACTCCTTAAACACTTCAGCTTCAAAGGCTGGTCCTTGGTCAGTGAGCACTTGGTCTGGATAGCCATGTGGTCGACAGAAATGTGTCTGGAACGCTTTGGCTGCAGTCTGACCGGTCAAGTCCTTGACTGGTACTACCACCAGGAATCTGGAGTAGTGGTCAACCATAGTGAGAGCGTAGTTGTAGCCTTGTCTGCTGGGTGCCAACTTTACATGGTCCAGGGCCACGATCTCCAGGGGCCGTTTAGTTTGGAATGGCTGGAGTGGTGCTCTCTGGCTGGGCTGGTCTTTTCTTCTAAGATTGCAGGGCCCGCAGTTTCGACACCACTTCTCTAGGGCAGATCTCATGCCCACCCAGTAGAATCTTACTTTAAGTAGGGCCTCCAGTTTCTTCCAACCAAAGTGGCCTGCACCATTGTGATAGGCTTCTAGCACCATCCTCGTATCCTTCTGTGGTACAATCACTTGCCACACCTTCTCATGCGTCCTCGGGTCAAGGATACTCCTGTAAAGTTTGTCTTGATAGATGAATAATCGACCCCTCTCCTTCCATAGGTACTGTGCCTCAGGTGGGGCTCCTTTGTCAAGGCTGGCGCCAGGCTGGTTGATCAGTTTCTTTACCAAGCCTACCGCTGGATCATTTTCCTGGGTCTCCTTCCAATTGTAGTGAGGTAGTGGGTTCAGGGTCACCTCTTGGCGGTTGGCACGCAACTGCCGACACTGTTTTGCTCCATGGCGATGGAACGCTGGCAGCTCAATCTCTTCAAGATCATCTACATCTTCACCCTCGTCTGCTAGGTGAGGCATCCTGGACAGAGCATCTGCGTTGCCGTTCTTGCGGCCAGCTCGATACTTGACAGTAAAGTCATAATTCGCCAGTCGGGCTACCCAACGCTGCTCCATGGCACCCAATTTAGCAGTATCCAAGTGGGTCAGGGGGTTGTTGTCCGTGAAGACAGTGAATTTGGTGGCTGCCAGGTAGTGTTTGAACCGCTCTGTGATAGCCCATACCATGGCCAGGAACTCTAGCTTAAATGAGCTATAATTTTCTGGGTTTCTTTCAGTAGGCCTGAGCTTCCTGCTGGCGTAAGCAATCACACGCTCTTTGCCTCCCTGCACCTGTGAAAGCACTGCTCCCAGTCCCACATTACTGGCATCTGTGTACAGTACGAATGGCAGACCGTAGTCAGGGTAGGCTAGGATCTCTTCACCCGTCAAGGCCCCTTTCATTTGTCTGAAGGAGTGTTCTTCTGCTTCTCCCCAGTGAAATGGCGGGCCGGAGATCTTTCCTTTCTTCTTTGGGTGGCCTACCAGGAGCTCTTGCAAAGGCGCTGCCATTTTCGTGTAGCCCTTGATGAACCTTCTGTAGTAGCCTACCAAGCCAAGGAACTGACGTACCTCCCGAACGGTAGTAGGTGTGGGCCATTCCTGGATGACTGTGACCTTCTCTGGGTCCGGTGCTACTCCTTCTGCACTGACCACGTGACCTAGGTACTGGACCTTTGGCTTCAGTAAATGGCACTTGGATGGTTTCAGCTTCATTCCATATCGGGATAGCTCTTCAAAGACTTCAGCCAGGTGTTTCAGGTGGTCCTCGTAGGTCTTGGAGTACACGATGACATCATCCAGGTAGAGCAGGACGGTCTCAAAGTTGAGGTGCCCTAGGCAGCATTCCATAAGCCTCTGGAAGGTCCCGGGGGCATTGCAGAGTCCAAATGGCATGCTGTTGAACTCACAGAGGCCCATTGGGTTGGTGAAGGCCGTCTTCTCCCGATCTTCCTCTGCTACAGATACTTGCCAGTAGCCACTAGTAAGATCTAGGGTAGAAAAGTAGTTGGAGGTTTTTAAGGCAGCGAGGGATTCCTCTATCCTTGGCAAAGGGTAGGCATCCTTGTGTGTTATCTGATTTATCCATCTGTAATCCACACACATCCTCATCGTGCCATCCTTCTTCCTCACCAGGACTAGGGGAGCTGCCCAGGGGCTGCAACTGTCCCTTATGACTCCTGCCTCCTTCATGTCCTTCAGCATGTCCTTTGTGCGCTGGTAATGGGCTGGTGGAATAGGCCTATGTCTTTCCTTAATGGGAGGATGACTGCCTGTGGGTATGTGATGTTGCACCCCTTTGATCCTACCAAAGTCTAGTGGGTTCTTACTAAAGACCTGCTCGTATTCCTGCACGACCCTGTAAACCCCATGTTTCTGGTAGACGGGTGTAGAGTCAGTCCCCACGTGTAGTTTCTGGCACCAGTCCTCTAACTGCTTTTGGGAGGTCTCATCCTCTGTTGAGTCAGCTTGTGTCAGGGGACCTACAGGTGTTATGGCGTCATCTGAGCATGTAAACAGTTTGGCTATGGTAGCGTACCTTGGTAGTCTGGCTTCCTCCTCCCCACAGTTCAACACTCGTACAGGCACTCGTCCCTTGTGTACATCAACTACCCCCCTGGCTGTCAGAATTGTGGGCCAGTGGTCTGAATGAGTGGGCTCTAGTACAGCCTGGTAATCTTGTCCTCTGAGACCTACCGCTGCTCTACACCACATCATCATTTCACTCCGTGGGGGTATCACAATGGGGTTAGCATCCATCACCCGTACACTACCAATCTCACCGCCAGTCTGTTTTACCTGTTGCTTCCTCAGAATGATTCGGATCTCCTTTTGCAAGGCTCTTTGCGACCTGCCCTCAGCACCTTCAACAATCTGGTGAAGCAACAACAACACTTCCCCTAGGCAATTTTCTATGACATTAGTGCCTAAAATCATTTGCGGGTTCCTTTCTCTAATATCAGTGTCCACAACAATCAGTCCTTGTCCCTTCATTTCCTGCCTTCCCACCTTTATGGTTACCTCCTTGACCCCAATCTGGTCTATAGGTTGTCCGTTGGCAGCATAGATGGTGAGGGAGGGGTCCGGTGGTCGGAGATCGTCGTCCGACCAAAACCTACGATACAGGACATACGGGATCGTGGTTACCTGAGAGCCGGTGTCCAATAATGCCGGGGTAGGGATCCCATCCAGGACGATGGACAGGACAGGACGTCCACCCACGTACTGATCACGGCAGCAACCTGGGCCTGATCTTCTTAATCCTGAGGACTGGCCCTCGGCCCCAGGTTTGGCTCGTTTAAAGGGCAAGCCCTTGCATAGTGACCTGCCTCCTGGCAACGACGACAGATGGGTTGTCCAGATGAGTCATAGCGATCACTGCTCCTGCCTCGGGTTGTAGGACCTCTTCTCCTCCGCATCCAAGGGACGTCCTCTGGGCTGTCAGCTAGCAGGATCCAATGAGGGACTTTGGTTTCTGAGGGCAACTGCATTGCTTTCAGGATTTGTGCGACGTCCTTAGTGAGCTGTTGCACCTGGGAGGATAGTGTATTTATGGTCTCTGCTGGCGTGTTGAGTCCTTTTGCAGTTATCAGGGCCTGCGAGGAGGATTCCGCTCCTGCAGCCGTGGAACTGGCAGGCCATGCTGGTGCGACGGGGTCTGTGTCCACAGGAGGTTGGAGTGCTTTCACTGCCCTGTCTTTCAGAATGGCAAAGTCCACGTCAGGGTGTTCCAGGGACCACAGCTTCATCTGCTTACCATCCTCAGGAGAGCGCAGGCCCCGCAAGAATTGTTCCTTCATCATCCGGTTTCCTTCCTGATCACTGACAGGGTCCACCAGCTTGAGAGCCCGTAGTGCAGCCTGCAGCCTGAGGGCATAGTCTCTTATACTATCTTGGGGCTTCTGACGGCAGTTATAGAAGTCCGTCCTCAGCTCTCCCTCTGTGCGGTGTTCAAAAGCAGCTGCTAGTTTGGCAAAGATGGTCTCAACAGAGCCCCGGTCATCATTGGTCCAGGACTCAGCTTCCAATTCTGCTGCTCCAGTCAATTGTCCCAGCACCACAGCGGCCCTCTGCTTACCAGTCATCGCGTGCATGTCTAGCAGGGTGTTGATCTTCTTCTTAAACCCGGTCAGCGTGTCTATTTTACCGGCGTATTGGGGCAGCCATTGCGCTCCTGGGACATACAGTAAGGAAACTGGCATTATGGGGGAGACTTCGGCCGGCGCGGCTGAGACCGCGGCACCGGCACCGGGCGCTGCTGCGTCCAGCGCGACGGGGGCTGGCATCGCTTGGGCTGCGTCGCCCTGACCAGGGGCATTACCTCCTGCAGCGTCCATTTTTCTTCAAAAATCTGCGCGCTCCCTTTCCACTTCCTGGGTCAGTACGCTCTCTGAATTGTGGGGATTCTGGGGCGGCCACACCTCTTCGTGGGCGGTGCTCTTTTCCCTCGCGCGGGCTGCAGCGCGCGCTTTTGAAGATGGCAATATGGCGGCGGTTCAATTTTTGCGGTCGGACCTCTGAGGCGCACGGTCACCTGTCTGAACAGGTCTAGTCCAAATCCTGTTCGTGACGCCAGAACTGTGGAGCCCTACAGGTGCGGTGCAGCAGTGTATTACCCTTAGGGACTCCACGGGATGGGACGGTCTGGTCACAGGTAGGGAATCTTCGTTTTGGGATACGTCGTGACGCCACTCTCAGAATTGCGGTCAGTGAGGACCGCCACTGCAGGTTAAGGGATGCCTGGGGCTGATGGTGGGTGCAGTAGGTTGTAGTAGCCTCCTGAGAGTAAGGCAAGCCCCAGGTCCCTGTGTATGTGGGTGGGACCACAGGTCGCAGAATGACTCAAACACAGTCCAAGAAGTCTTTTAACGTGTTTACTCACTGTTTAGAGGTCACGGTGAGATGCCCGGGCGACACTGTGATAACCAGGTGGAACCAGGAATTCCAGGAGGCCGTTCTGAGGGTAGCTGTCCGCTCGCCCTCCTTGCACTCTTTTTGTTTGGGAGGATCCCTTGCTTGAAGCGTGGTAGGACTCCTCCAGGGAAGCTGTTACTACCCTGCTCCCCTCTCTCTGGCCCGTCTGCCAGCAGCGTGGCCTTGGTGGGATGGCTTCTGGCCCTGTCCCCTTATGGGCCTGGTGATTGCTGCTTGGCTCGAGCTCTGTGTAGTAGTGGTGAGGGCATGAAGTACCCCCCACCTGCAGGTTAAGCAGCTCTGGATGATTTGCTGCCTGTACTGGGGATCTGTTTCCCCTTGCGTGCTCGGATACCAGGATCTCCGTACTCAGCCACCCCTCTCTCTGGATGTCTTTCAGGCCGACCCACGGTACCCTTTCTCCCCCGCTTTCAGCTACTGCACTCCTCAGGACCCGTCTGACACGAGAGACCCTCTGCTCCCTTCCACACACTTCCACCTCCAGCTCCAGACCACCCTCACTTCCTCTCTGCCCTGCTTCCTAGCAACCAGCCTCGGAGCACACCCCTTGCTGGGAATTGAAAGTTAACCCCTACTGGCTACCCAAGGGTCCCCTCTAGTGATGTGGGAGACCTGGTCACTATGCGTTTGTGTGTGCACCTCATCCTGGCCTTTGGAGATTACCTGGAGGCATTGTCCCCGCATGGGTGCAATACTCTGTGGTGCCTGACCAGGTCAGGGGCGCCACACTGTATTAGCTATTAAAGCTAATGTCCACTACTCCTTACTGATTCTCTTTGATCTCCTGCACTTGACACTATACATCACAAGCACTTCCTCACTATGCTCTGCTATATCAGCCTTATAGAAACGGCTTTCTTGGTTCTCCTCTTACCTCTGTGACTGCGATTTCACTTGCCAGCACTTCTTCCTTTCCTCTTCCTCTTACTGTTGGGGTTCCTCAATACTCAGTCCTAGGCCCCTTCCTCTTCTTGCTATATCCTGCCCTTAATGGAAAAACCATCAATAGATATGGATTCCAGTACCATCTATATGCTGATGACACCTAATTATTTTCTTCTTCTCCTGACATTACTTTAGCACTTCTTCAATCATCAGGGTGCTACAAGGTTCTGCATCCCCACAAGGATGCAGGGCCTATCCCCTTAGGGACCCAGAACCCCAGTGCCGGTACCAACAAAAACCTAGGTAATCCCCAACAATCCCCCATACAATGGTACCTAGCTAGGGTGGGACCAATGGATGGCCGCCTAGAGATGGAGCCAATCCAGTCCACTAGTTGACCAGGCGGGAGAGGCAGACTGTGGAGAGTGGTCAGACAAGTGTCAGACAGACAAGGAGTGAAGGTGGAAAGCAAAGTGAGGTCCTGACTCAGGTTAACGGTGACCTGGTACCCAGGAAAAGTGGTTGCCGGTGGAGTACGGTGGAACTATGCACCGACGGGATACAGGACCCTAGGACAGGAAAAAACTTCAAGCCGACCTGTTAACACCTGCACAGCAAGGGGACCATCAGGGACCTTGCTGACCCTAAAGAATCTGAAGACTCAATAGCAAAAGGAGAACTGGGGACAGGACCAGAGACTCCAACCCCAGACAGAAGTGGACAAACCACAGAACGGGGACCCCAGTTGTTCTATACCATGGGGACCCACTTACCAAAGACAGGTGCAGGGGAAGAAGGTACCAGAGAACCAAACTAGCACTGGGACGAAGGGGACATGGAGGAGAAACCAGCTGGCCTCGGGCAACCAGTTAACATCTACCAGCATTGAGTAAACCAGTTGCATTGAACACCTGTGTAGACTACCTTCTTCTGATGCCCACTGCTCCATACACCCTCTGGGGCAAAACCCTACTTGCGGAGGGTCTACCATTCTAGATGCCAATACCACCAACCTCAGTAGAGACATTCTCAAGCGGTGGCTCTCTACACTTAGCCGCAACATTGCAAGTGGCTTCACAAGTTAACATTATTTTACTCTCCCCTGTAAATATCCCCATTACAAAAAGGGCCCAGGGCACGGAGCCGGGCAACGGCCACCACCATGACATTCTCAAGATACACACTGCCCGGGACCGAGTACTCCATATCCCTGGGCGCGACATTACCCCCACCTTAATACAAAATACCAGGGATTGTCTGCCCGCTGTCTCTAACATCATGTCCTCCCTCTATTTGAAAATTAATCGCTCCAAAACTGAATATCTTGCGTTTCCTCCCTCTACTAACCATAACTCCCAAGCACCATGCTCATTGTTTTGGGGTGATATTTAACACTCAACTTTCCTATATTCCCAATATCCTATCAGTCGCTCATGTCACCTGTAGCTTAAAACAAAGGCATATCTATGTTTGATTTCACTTGGGGCAAGAATTCAGTTTGGCTCCACCACCCGCCTCTGCTCAAGCCATTTGAGTTGTTGTCATGTGACTGTTCATATCTGATTTACACTTACAGTCAGGTGCTGACGAGCTACTCTTCATAATTCTCGAAATATTCAGTGAACTACTACAACATCTGCTTCACTAAGGATAGTAAGAAGAAAAGCTAGTTGTCACATGACCATAAGTATTAAAATCACAGTTGAGTGGCCATGTGATGACTGCTGGAAGCAAGCAGAGCTGGCAAAGAGTGTATTACATGATGTTAGGATTGGGCATGCTACAGTGCTTAAATGTTATATTTAAAGAGGTTGCCCAGGTTTGTGATGACAGTCTGCTGTCTCTCTATGTGACTGCAGACTTCTGAATTTTCTCAGCACGTGCATTGCACATCTTCAGGATTCTCCTGTGCCGGCGGCAAGGATGGACATTCAAACTAGACTTGTCCAGTCTCACCTAATTCCCTTGTATTGAGGCAGCACATATCTAGTCGGCACATGACTGCATGTATGAACATCGCAAATTTGTGGTTTCATGACTTCCCATTCTCACCGCCTGCACCAGAGAATCCTAACCACATGGAGTGTGCACCTTGTGAAAATTCAGAATTCTGAGGCACTACAGAAATACATTACCAAAACCACCATCCGTACATGAATAAATAACCAGAACCACCATCAGTACATTAATACATCACCAGAACTACAATCAGCAGATGAATACATCATTAGAATGTCAATTAATACATGAATACATCACCAGAACCACCAACAGTACATGAATACATCAGCTGAATGAGAATTGGTACATGAATTCAGTACCAGAACCACCATCAGTACATGAATAGATCACCAGAACCACCATCAATTCATGATACATTAATTGTAATTTCATGTCATCCACATTTGTATCACATGAGCCTACAACTTCCAGTATATACTTAACAATGGTAACAAGATACTTGGTAAGAAAGTAGTTGGTGTTGTCAGTCATCTTAAGACTATGGACTATTCAGGAATCACAGTACTGAACAGACGCAGGCAGGATCACACATAAACATTTACATCCAGGTACATTGTAGATATGTGACATCTTCTCTAAATAGAGTTGTTCTGTTACTTTTCTCCTTCATCTTGTCCACACGCCATGATGACTTTTCACATCCACAGCTGATGCATGTGTCTGCAGACTTCCATTTTCCCTGATCTTCTTCAGCAAGTCCGACATAATACCCTTAAAATAGCAATGTGATTATAATGCTCCTAAATATAAATATCTACCCTACGCTGTGCTGCTGAATAAATTATTGCTTCTCACTGTGTTCCTTTCCAAAATATGACCCACACACTGTCCCTCTTATGGTGCAGCCTTATCATATTGGGCCCACTCTTCACACTTTCCTATCTCACAGACTCTATACTGTGCCCCTCATCACACACCCCCTTCTTGGAACACTGTCCCTCCAATCTGTAACCTCTGTATACCGTGATCTGCACACGTGCACCATCAATTACAAGTGCATCAGTTTGCAGACCTATTCAAAGTTACACAGGACATAGAAAAAGCACTCACCCAGCCGGAATATAAGTGCTACTATGCATATAAATTTAATAAATAAATCAACTGTGTAAATAATATAGTATATACAGCAATAAATTATTTTATTATTTTGGTTGCACTTTCAGTATCTAAGCCAGGTAATATTGTTGTTCCTCTTAGGATTTTTTTTTTCAGTTTTTTTTAAGTGAAATTTTATGTAATTTTTCAAGTTTTTTCTAATAAAATATGTAAATTTTAATATCTTGCATGAATCTTTTATTGTTCCCTTTCACCACAAGGGTGTTTTGGGGTTTTATTAGTATTGATTGAGTGTCGTGTTAATACTACTATTGGATCTAGTGGAGTAACAGTGTCTTCTCATACAGTACCCCTCTCACCACACATTGCAACTTATCACCATACTGTCTCCTTATACATCCTCCTGCCCATACTGCACCTGCATTTATTCACCCCCTCAACTAGTTATACTGGAGAGAGTAAGTAGTAGCTTTATATAGCAGAAAGGAGTGGCAGCAGCTGAAATTACAGCTACATTTTAATCACAGCAGGAGAGAATAGGAACCTTAACCCCTTTACTACGACAGGAATTAAATAAGCTCCTACTCAGGATAAACGAAAAAGGGGTTCTTCTTTACCTCTCTCGCCAAGGCTCTTCTCTCATGATTGTGTGGCGCCCCTGACCTGGTCAGGCACCACTGAGTACTGCACCCATGCTGGGGACAGTACAATACAGGTAATCCAGAAGGCTGACCGAGGTGTGACTACACAGGCGCATAGTGATCAGGTCTCACACATGTACCTTTGAGAGGACCCCTGGGGATCCCAGGAGGGGGCAAAGCCTTCATCTCCACTGGAATAGTGGAGGGGGCCAAAAGCCTCCATCTCCACTCAAGGGGTGTGGTAAGAGAGCCTGGTTGCTAGGTGGCGTAGGCAGGCACAAGAGGGAAGAGAAGGAGGAGTAAACAGTCTGAAGCAGAGGGTGGAGGAGTGAGGAGCATGGAAGTGGAGCTCAGACAGGAGCAGCAGTGAAGGTCCCAGGAGTGAGCCGGTTTAGTGCAGAGTCCAGGGAGCTCAGAGGAGAGCAGACCCCTGGGGCTGTTGCAGTCTAACAGCGCCCGCGCAGTGGCTACCGACGGGGGAGAACGGTCACCTAGGAGTGCTACCCGAAATCCATCTTCAGCTAAAGAGAGAGCACGGAGTGGGAAGTAAGGAGACTGCTAGGGAGTACCAGGCCCAAACGGGCGGCAGATCCCGGAGCGGGGATAGATCCACCTTTCCTTGCTAAACCTGCCGGTGTGGGGCCCTCAAAGCCCACACCACAACACCCAAAAGCCGCAGCCACGTAGCCACAGTTAGGGCCCATAGTTCACAGGAGGCAAGCAGCTGGAGTGATCTGGTCCAGGCGACAAGCAAACGGCAACCGAAGGGGAGAGAGGCTTCAGCAACTTCCCTGGGTGACCCCCATAGGGACTAAAAGTCGGGGTTACCCCAAACCACCAAGGGCTAAGGAAGGCGAGTCGGTAGTCACCATCATCAGTCAGCCTGAAGGATACCTGGTTCCAGCCTGGTTCATCCCAGCTACGCCCGGGTTACTCACCCTGCCATCAACTGTGAGTAAAACCCCTGAAAGACAATCTGCTTGTGTGGAGTTATTCTGCGCCTTGTGGTTCTACACACCTACACAGGGCCCTGGGGCTTGCCTCACTCTCAGGAGGCTATTACAACTGACTGCACCCACCATCAGCCCCAGGCATCCCTTAACCTGCAGTGGCGGTCCCCACTGACCGCAATTCTGAGAGTGGCGTCACGACAATCCTAGAAGAAGATCTCCTACCTGTGACAGGATCCAGCTGCGTGGAGTCCCTGAAGGTAATGCACCGACACAATACTTGCGGGGCTTCACATCTGGCGTCACGAACAGGATAAGGACTAGACCTGTTCAGACAGGTGACCATGTGCCTGGGCGGTCCGCTTGGAAAATTGGAAGCGCCGCCATATTGCCACCATGAAAAGCGCGCTGAAAAACAACAGCAGCCCGCGCTGGGAGAAGTTACCGCCCACGAAGAGGTGTGGCTACCCAGAGATCCCCTGCAGGGTCCTGACCTCGCAAGTGATGGGAGCGGAGGCGTTCAGAGACGTCGGGACAGAAAGGGAGCCAGAAGTCTGCTGCTAGAGAAAATGGCGTCTGAACACCGAGACCCAGAGCCAGGCTCCACTGCCTGGTGGTGTCGGGAGCTTGCCGAGTTCTGCGATCAACTGGAGGCCAGGGTCGGAAGCCAGATCAGAGAGGGACGTGCGGAGTTTCTGGAAATGACCGCGGCGGTTCAGGCCTATGAGGGGAGAGCCGCGCGCCGAGTGCCAGACCGGACGGTGACGACTCAGACCCCGATGCTGCCAACGATGGGTGAGTCCAGTGTTGCCCCTGCCGGCCCGGATGCCCCGACCCCTGCTGCCACGCCCGCGGTCCCTGAAGAGGCGCCCGGCGCGGCGACGCTGAGCCAGGCCGCAACCACGCCAGGTGCGGCCCGCCAAGCCCCGGCCGCCGCAGCGATGCCCTGCTCGGCCCGCCAAGCCCCGGCCGCCGCAGTGATGCCCTGCTCGGCCCACCAAGACCCGGTCCCTGCAGCGATGCCCTGCCCGGCCCGTAAAGAACCGGCTGCCACCGCGACCCTCATCCGCGCTGCAGGTGTGACGCTGACCCAGGCCGCCGCCATGCTAGGCCCGGCCCGCCGAGACCCCACCGCAGCAGCAACGCTCGTCCGCGCCGCAAGTGAGGTGCTGAACCAGGCCGCAGCCACGTCCGGTGCGGCCCGCCAAGCTCCGATCGCTGCAGCGACGCCCAGCCCAGCCTGCACAGATCCCATCGCAGCTGCGACGCCGATCCAGGCCGCCGCCATACAGGGCGCGGCCCGCCAAGACCAGGCCGCCGCCATGCCAGGCGCGGCCCGCCAAGATAAGATTGCATCACCATTTACCCCGGCCTGCAAGGCCAGAGCAGACACCGCTCCCCAGTCCAAGGAGGTCCCGGCTAGAAAGCCCACGCTGGGGGAGGACCCCGCATACTGGCAGCTGAAGGCTGACATGGAGGCCAAGTTTCCACAATGGTTGGTGGACCAGTACATACTCCCTCCGCATACCCCCAAGACGACTCCTGCAGCAATCATGCCAAAGAGATCCCTGCCTGGGCCTGCTGAAGAAAGTCCATCCCCAGCACTGCCACCAAAGGAGTGCTCAGAAGAACTAAGGGGGAGGGGAGGCCAGGAAGCTGAGGAGCTGACTCAGGAGCCACCAGCAGTGGATCCATGCCCAGAGCCGGAGATGTTGCCATACTCCCGCTGGGATGAAGAAGACCTGACACCGTCTGCGGAAGAAGATCTACCCAAAAGCCTCACCTGGGAGCTGGTAAGCTGTACCTCGCAGAATCCAGTCCGCAAGACACGGCGCCGTAGCAGAACCCAGTCTTTCCCTGCACCGCCATCCCCAGAGCAGAGAGAAGTCACGGCCAGAGACCTAGAAGAAAAACGGTTCCTGAGAAGAGCCAAAGCACAGGTCAGAGGACCCCTTTGCAGAGGAATTGTGGAAGACTTTAGCCTGAAGTCAGGATACGGATTCATCGTTGCACCTGGTATAAAGGAAGGTATCTTCGTCAATAGAAGAGACGTTAGAGCTCATTTGCCCAGAGGACATCCTGGAAGAAACTTAAAGATGGGAGATTCAGTGCAGTTTACCATGCATCAAGGAGAAAGAGGCTGGTATGCACTCGATGTTACACCATGTCCTAAAGAAAAAGAAACAGACACAGAAGAAGAAAGGAAAGACAGAGATAGAGAAAGAACAGACAAAGAACCCACTGATGAGACCACCACGGATGATGAAAAAGGCCGAGAAAGCAGCAGGTGCCGCAGCCCTACAGGCCCAAGCCCTGGTGAGGAGGAATCCACATAAAGTACAGAAAGAAGCATAGAAGTTCCCAGTTTGACAAGTTTGAAGTTTTGCAACGTTAATGTTTAAGAAATGTGCCCACATGAACTAATGTGAGAAACCCATAAACCTTAAGGCTATGAACTGGCTATAGCCACAAACTCTCGCAGTGTACATAGTTACCCCAGAGGTACCACCACCAGAGCCAGCCTGTTTAGGGGCTTGGCTCGCCTGCAACCAGGGAGCACGTCCATTATGGGGCCTTGGCTCACCTGCAACCAGAGAGCATGCCTGTTTATGGGGCCTGGCTCTCCACCACAAAGAGGGTATCTGGTCAGCACCAACTGTGGAGGCCGCCTCTACATCCTGCCAGAAGAGGCTGAAGGCGCGGCTCCACCAGGCCAGGTATGCCCTGAAGACCACCAGCCCATGAAAGCCGCCTCTACATCCTGCCAGAAGTGGCTGAAGGCGCGGCCAACGTGAGAGGGTTTTGGGTGGGTTAACGGACTTGTGGGTGGAGGGTGGTGATGTATGGTACCTGGTGGTTTTAAAAGTTTTACCATGTTTTAATGTTTTATGCATTTTAAAATGTTGTCTTGCAGCCCGAGGACATGCTGGTGATAACTAAGGGGGAATGTGGCGCCCCTGACCTGGTCAGGCACCACTGAGTACTGCACCCATGCTGGGGACAGTACAATACAGGTAATCCAGAAGGCTGACCGAGGTGTGACTACACAGGCGCATAGTGATCAGGTCTCACACATGTACCTTTGAGAGGACCCCTGGGGATCCCAGGAGGGGGCAAAGCCTTCACCTCCACTGGAATAGTGGAGGGGGCCAAAAGCCTCCATCTCCACTCAAGGGGTGTGGTAAGAGAGCCTGGTTGCTAGGTGGCGTAGGCAGGCACAAGAGGGAAGAGAAGGAGGAGTAAACAGTCTGAAGCAGAGGGTGGAGGAGTGAGGAGCATGGAAGTGGAGCTCAGACAGGAGCAGCAGTGAAGGTCCCAGGAGTGAGCCGGTTTAGTGCAGAGTCCAGGGAGCTCAGAGGAGAGCAGACCCCTGGGGCTGTTGCAGTCTAACAGCGCCCGCGCAGTGGCTACCGACGGGGGAGAACGGTCACCTAGGAGTGCTACCCGAAATCCATCTTCAGCTAAAGAGAGAGCACGGAGTGGGAAGTAAGGAGACTGCTAGGGAGTACCAGGCCCAAACGGGCGGCAGATCCCGGAGCGGGGATAGATCCACCTTTCCTTGCTAAACCTGCCGGTGTGGGGCCCTCAAAGCCCACACCACAACACCCAAAAGCCGCAGCCACGTAGCCACAGTTAGGGCCCATAGTTCACAGGAGGCAAGCAGCTGGAGTGATCTGGTCCAGGCGACAAGCAAACGGCAACCGAAGGGGAGAGAGGCTTCAGCAACTTCCCTGGGTGACCCCCATAGGGACTAAAAGTCGGGGTTACCCCAAACCACCAAGGGCTAAGGAAGGCGAGTCGGTAGTCACCATCATCAGTCAGCCTGAAGGATACCTGGTTCCAGCCTGGTTCATCCCAGCTACGCCCGGGTTACTCACCCTGCCATCAACTGTGAGTAAAACCCCTGAAAGACAATCTGCTTGTGTGGAGTTATTCTGCGCCTTGTGGTTCTACACACCTACACAGGGCCCTGGGGCTTGCCTCACTCTCAGGAGGCTATTACAACTGACTGCACCCACCATCAGCCCCAGGCATCCCTTAACCTGCAGTGGCGGTCCCCACTGACCGCAATTCTGAGAGTGGCGTCACGACAATCCTAGAAGAAGATCTCCTACCTGTGACAGGATCCAGCTGCGTGGAGTCCCTGAAGGTAATGCACCGACACAATACTTGCGGGGCTTCACAATTGCTCAGTTTGGCTGGACAACCAGGTGTAGGAAGAGTTCTGGTGGTCCTAAATTTCTTCCAGTTAAGGATTATGGAGGCCACTGTGCTCTTAGGGACCTTGAGTAGTGCAGAAATTCTTTTGTAACCTTGGCCAGATCTATGTTTTGCCACAATTCTGTCTCTCAGCTCTTTTGGCAGTTCCTTTGACCTCATGATTATCATATGGTGTGACATGCACTGTGAGCTGTGAGGTCTTAAATAGATAGGTGTGTGCCTTTCCAAATCAAGTCCTATCAGTTTAATTAAACACTCCAATGAAGGAGTAGAACCATCTCAAGGAGGATCACAAGGAAATGGACAGCATGTGACTTATATATGAGTGTCTAAGCAAAGGGCCTGAATACTTATGACCATGTGATATTTAAATGTGTAAAAACGTCTACATTTCAGGGTTTTTTTTCTGTCAAGATGGGGTGCAGAGTGTACATTATTGAGGATAAAAATGAACTTTTTTGAATTTACCAATTGGCTGCAATTATTATTATTATTATTATTTATTATTATAGCGCCATTTATTCCATGGCGCTTTACATGTGAAAGGGGTATACATATTAGGGACAAGTACAATAATCATAAACAATACAAGGCACAGACCGGTACAGGAGGAGAGAGGTCCCTGCCCGCGAGAGCTCACAGTCTACAAGGAATAGGTGAGGATACAGTAGGTTAGGGTAGAGCTGGTTGTTCGCTGCTATATTAGACTGAGGGTTACGGCAGGTTGTAGGCTTGTCGGAAGAGGTGGGTCTTCAGGTTCCTTTTGAAGCTTGTCAAGGTAGGCGAGAGTCTGATATGTTGTGGCAGAGCATTCTAGAGTAAGGGGGAGGCACGGGAGAAATCTTGGATGCGATGGTGGGAAGAGGAGATGAGAGGGGACTAGAGAAGGAGATCTTGTGAGGATCGAAGGTCACGTGCAGGTAAGTACAGGGAGACTAGGTCACAGATGTAGGGAGGAGACAGGTTGTGGATGGCTTTGTATCTCATGGTTAGTGTTTTGAACTGGAGTCATTGGGCAATGGGAAGCCAGTGAAGGGATTGGCAGAGAGGAGAGGTCGAGGAGTAGCGGGGGGACAGGTGGATTAGCCGGGCAGCATAGTTTAGAATAGATTGTAGGGGTGCGAGACTGTTAGAAGGGAGGACAGAGAGCAGGAGGTTGCAATAATCTAGGCGTGAGATAAGGGCATTTACTAGGGTTTTTGCAGCTTCTTGGAAAAGGAATGTACGAATCCGGGAAATATTTTTGAATTGGAAGTGGCAGGAGATGAAGAGAGCTTGGATGTGTGGCTTGAAAGAGAGATCAGAGTCTAGAGTTACTCCCAGGCAGTGAGCACGTGGGACTGGGAAAAGTGAGCAGCCATTGACATTGATGGATATGTCAGGTGGGGGGGGTTGAGTGAGGAGGAGGAAAGATGATGAATTCTGTTTTGTCCATGTTCAGTTTTAGGAATCGAGCAGAGAAAAAGGATGAAATAGCAGACAGACATTGTGGGATTCTGGTTAGTAAGGAAGTGATGTCAGGTCCAGATAGGTAGATCTTCGTATCATCAGTGTAGAGATGATACTGAAAGCCATGGGACACTATGAGCAGTCTAAGGCCGAAGGTGTAGATAAAGAACAGCAGGGGTCCAAGAACTGAACCTTGGGGGACACCGACAGATAGGGAGCGAGATGATAAAGTGGTGTGAGAGTGGGAGATGCTAAAACTTCGGTTGGCTAAATATGAGGAGAGCCAATATAGCGCCAAGTCTGTGATGCCCAGAGACAAGAGAATTTGTAGTAGAAGGGAATGGTCTACTGTGTCAAAGGCAGAGGACAGGTCCAGGAGGAGGAGGACAGAGTAGTGTCGCTTGGCTTTTGCAGTTAGTAGGTCGTTAGTGACTTTGGTTAGGGCAGTTTCAGTGGAATGATGGGGTCGGAAGCCAGATTGTAACTGGTCAAAGAGGGAGCAGGAAGAGAGGTGGGAGAACAGATCAAGATGAACATGCTGTTCCAGTAGTTTTGAGGCATAGGGGAGAAGTGATATGGGGCGATAGTTTGACACAGAGGAAGGGTCAAGGGAGGGCTTTTTGAGGATGGGTGTGATGGAGGCATGTTTAAAGCATGAAGGGAATACTCCAGTTGTTAGTGATAGGTTGAAGAGATGGGTTAGGGCTGGGATGAAGACTGTGCTGAGATTGGGGATGAGGTGGGATGGGAGTTGGTCAAGCAGGCAGGTTGTGAGATGTGATCTTGATAGTAGAGTGGAAAGATGATCTTCCGTCATGGTGGAGAAGCTGGATTTGGAGGAAGAAGGCAGAGTAGTTGTGAGGAGTGGCTGTGGTGATTGTGGGCCAAAGCTTGCTCTGATGTTGTCAATCTTCTGCTTGAAGAAAGAGGCAAAGTCTTCAGCTGAGATGAGAGGAGAGGGAGGTGGTGCCAAGGGATGGAGGAGAGAGTTGAAAGTGTTAAATAGCTGTTTAGGGTTGTGAGACAGAGAAGATATGAGAGATGAGAAGTAGGTTTGTTTTGCAGCAGTGAGTGCAGACTTGAAAGTGGTGAGGCCCAGTTTGTATGTGATGAAGTGCTCAGCAGAATGAGACCTCTTCCAACTGCGCTCAGCGATTCTGGAAGCCCGACTTAATTCTTTAGTATGACTTGTGTGCCAGGGTTGCCTGTTGATTGTGCGGGTTTTGATGTGTTTGAGAGGGGCAGCTGATTTGAGAGCTGCAGAGATAGTGGTGTTGTATAAAGTGGCAGCAGCATCTGCATCGTGTGAAGAAGCAATGTATGCAAGAGGGAAAAGAGACTGAGAAAGTGTGTGTAAATCAAGGTGATTGAGATTTCTGCGAGGTGTGTAAATCAAGGTGATTGAGATTTCAGCGAGGGTGTGAAAGTTTTTGGAGGGGGGGTTGTGTACTTGGAGAAAAGAGGGAAGAGAATGTGAGTAGGTTGTGGTCAGACAGGGGGAGAGGCGCGTTAGAGAGGTTAGATAGGGAACAGAGGCGAGTGAAGATGAGGTCCAGCGTGTCGCCATCTTTGTGGGTAGCTGCAGAGGACCATTGGGTGAGGCCGAAGGAGGAAGTGAGTGTTAGAAGTTTAGAGACAGATGAGTGAGAAGTGTCAATGGGGATGTTAAAGTCACCCATGATGATGGTGGGGATGTCGGTGGAAAGGAAATGTTAGAATCTGATCAGCTGCTATGTGCAGCTGCTCTACTGTTTCCATGAACTAGATTTAAAAAAAAAAAAAAAAAAAAAAATGGCCCTTTTCATTTTCTTATGCAATTTTATCTCTTTTTCTTTTACTTTTAGGATAATAGGCACCCTATTTAAAGGCTCTTTTGCACACAGTATTGTGCAGGGAGACCATGTGCAGTCCTTAAACAATTAGTGAGAATTCACTTCTTGCTCATGGTAGCTTTTATGATGACCTAAAAGCTATTGTTTGTCAGCATACTATATCCTTGTGTAAACAGGCAGCTGCTAGTCATTAGGCTGGGTTCACACATAGTGACAGCGACAACGACGTCGCTGTTACGTCACCATTTTCTGTGACATAACAGCGACCTTGTAAGTCGCTGTTATGATCGCTGCTTAGCTGTCAAACACAGAGACGCAGCAGCGATCATAATGTCGCTACATGTGCAGAGAGCAGGGAGCCGCGCACATTGCTTAGTACTGGCTCCTTGCTCTCCTAGCTACAGTACACATCGGGTTAATTAACCCGATGTGTACTGCAGCTACATGTGCAGAGAGCAGGGAGCCGCGCACACTGCTTAGCGCTGGCTCCTTGCTCTCCTAGCTTCAGTACA
Organism: Anomaloglossus baeobatrachus; assembly: GCF_048569485.1. NCBI lineage: Eukaryota > Metazoa > Chordata > Amphibia > Anura > Aromobatidae > Anomaloglossus > Anomaloglossus baeobatrachus. The sequence goes on from NC_134356.1 coordinate 205,985,602, forward strand.
CATCGGGTTAATTACCCGATGTGTACTGCAGCTACATGTGCAGAGAGCAGGAGCCGGCATGGGCAGCGAGAGCGGCGGAGGCTGGTAACGAAGGTAAATATCGGGTAACCAGGAAAAGGTCTTCCATTGGTTACCTGATGTTTATCTTGGTTACAGCTTACCGCAGCTGCCAGATGCCGGCTCCTGCTCCCTGCTCGCTTCAGTTCGTCGCTCTCTCGCTGTCACACACAGCGATGTGTGCATCACAGCGGGAGAGCGCCTTTGAAGAAAACGAACCAGGGCTGTGTGTAACGAGCAGCGATCTCACAGCAGGGGCCAGATCGCTGCTCAGTGTCACACACAGCGAGATCGCTAATGAGGTCACTGTTGCGTCACCAAAACGTAGCAGCGATTTCGGTAGCGATCTCGCTATGTGTGAAGCACCCCTTAGTAGGGGAGATAAAAGGACAAGGAAAGATAAGAGAGATAGCCAAAGTGATTAGAATAAAAAATACTGTTCTTCCACTTAGGCTAGGTTCACACTTCCGTTGTTTTGCATCAGTCACAATCCGTCGCCTTAAGGAATTACAGTATCCTGCAAAATATTTTGCAGAAATCCAGTTTTTCCCCATAGACTTCTATTAGTGACAGATTGCGACTGATGATGTTGCGTTGCATCCGCTGCGTCGTGGTCAGTCTTTTTTTAACTGACCGCCGGGCGGGAGCAACACAGTCTGTAATGTTTCTTGAGCAGCGCAATCTGTAGGATTTTGCTGCGCATGCTCTCTCTGGCTCCCTGCACACGTAACCAGGATACACAACGGGTAACCAAGCAATGCGCTTTGGTTAGTTACCCGATATTTACAGTGGTTACGTATGCAGGGAGCCAGCGCTAAGCGGTGTACGCTGGTATCCAAGATAAATATCGGGTAACCAAGCAAAAAGTGCTTTGCTTTTAGTTACCCGATATTTACCCTGGATACGTGTGCAAGGAGGCCGACACTTCCCCACTCGGCTCCGCCCCCTCCCGCACTCCGCATGTGTACACACTCACATCCACACTCACACACAGTACACTCACTTGTCCCCAGCCCTGCAGGCCCCGCGGCACTGACTTCCTCAGCGTCACGGCCCTGCTCGGTTCCGCCCCCTCGCGCTCCGCCCCCCTCGCGCTCCGCCCCCCCGAACACAACGGAGTCCGACAATGACTTCTGGTCTTTGTCATCCGTTGTACAACGCATCAGTCACATGCGTCAAGCAACGCATGTGACTGATGCAAAACAACGGAAATGTGAACCTAGCCTTAGATGGAATTGTGAATTCTGCAGCCAATGGGTATGTACTGATATACATACAATGTGAACCAATCTCCTCACCCTTTACAGCAAGGCACTCTTCACCTACAGGAATAAGCCTGACCTTTACCACATGGGTTAAATGAACCATACTGTCATGTGGTATGAGATGACTGGAAAGGGACACCTAGGCTGGCCCTCAGACTAGGGACCCTGCGCTGTCCCTCAGCTCAGAGGTACACTTGATAGTAGCGAGGTCTGAGTCGTCAGCGTGACCCTATTTCCTATCCAAGCCATGGTGTAATTCACCTCCCCCTCCTCCACCCAAGGGTGAGCCAAGACCGTAGTCACAAACCCCACAACTAAACACAAACAGGGGAAAAACCAAAACTCGAACTCGGCAATCAAACACAAAGGAGTGACAATATGTGCACAGGGGAAAAACATAAAAAGGAGGAAGTAAACAGACAAACGGGAAACTTCCACACCGTTCAAGAAGCACACCACAGATCACCAATATCGATCACCGCAAAAGACCGGAATCGCTGCACAAGCTAGAGCTATTATCGGCACTGAACACCAGTATCCAGTACTTTATATAGGAAAAAGAAGACTGAGATTGGTAATTAGCAATGTCAGCTCCTAGCAGAGTTCCCCAGGTCAGCAGGAATTAACTCCTGCAGGACTGAGGAATAGAGCACATGAAGACTCTAGGACAACTAGGAGACATCAGATTGCCTGTCAGGCTCTGCAGTGTGAACAGAGCCTGATGCTGCCACAGCACCTTATGAGTTTTGAACCGAACATCAGATGACACACACAAGTGCATCTCAATAAATTAGAATATTATCAAAAAGTTACATTTTTTCAGTAATTCATTACAAAAAGGGAAACCCATATTATATAGAGGCATTACAAACAGAGTGATCTACAGTATTTCAACTGTTTATTTCTTTTATTGTTGATGATTATGGCTTACAGTCAATGAAAACCCAAAAGCCATTATCTAAAAATATTAAGAATAATTACAACAAAACACCTGTAAAGGCTTACTAAGCATTCAAAATGGTCCCTTAGTCTGGTTCAGTAGGCTATATAATCATGGGGAAGACTGCTGACTTGACAGATGTCCAGGAGGGTAAACCACAAAAGGTCATTGCTAAAGAAACTGGCTGTTCGCAGAGTGCTGTGTCCAAGCATATTAATGGAATGTTGAGTGGAAGGAAAAAGTGTGGTAGAAAAAGGTAGAAAATCAGACCCAACAATGCAGTTGAGCTGAAGGCTGCTATCAAAGCAACCTGGGCTTCCATAACACCTCAACAGTGCCACAGGATGATCGCCTCCATGCCACGCCGCATTGATGCAGTAATTCATGCAAAAGGAGCCCCGACCAAGTATTGAGGCATTTACTGTACAGACTTTCCAGTAGGCCATAATTTCTGAGTTTAAAATCCTTTTTTCAGTTCTTACATAGTATTCTAATTTTCTGAATAAAGACGTTTGGGTTTTCATTGGCTGTAAGCCACAATCATCAACATTAACAGAAATAAACACATGAAATAGATCAGTCTGTGTGTAATAACTCTATATAATATACTGTATGTGTTTCCCTTTTCGTATTGAATTACAGAACTAAATTAACTTTTTGATGATATTCTAATTTATTGAGATTTATTGAGATTCTCTTGTACATTACTGAAGCTAGGTTTGTTGGGGTATAGCTTCTCTGTTACCCTATCATAAAAAATGCCAAGCCAAAAAATACCAGAGCAAATGTCTCACCAAACTTAAAGGGAAGGTATCGCGGTTTTTTATTTTTGTATTAAAAATAGTGATTATGAAATCAAATATTTTTAATACAAAATTAAAATCACTGCTTATTAAGTTTTTATTTAATTCTAATTTTACTGAAGGCACTGGGGGCTGCCATGCTCGATTTGCTGTGTGTGTGTAACGACAGTTACTCACTCCTTTAGGGCAGCCTCTGTGCATAGAGAACAGTGGTCGGGATCCAACCCCATTTAGATACCTTACAGTGGGCATCTGCTGTGACCTGGATGCGCCCCTGGGCGGTCCAGATCACAGCAGAGGGAGGAGATTGGCGCCATCATTGTGCAGCTCACAGCTATGCTGTTTGCCCCACTTTACCCCTGTCAACCGTCGGGATGTGTGAGTACGGGCCGCCTACCCTCCCCTCCCCCCGCCGTTACTGTCTCCAATGACACCCCCTCCCTCCGCTACTGCAGCCGCTGCCGCCCCTACCCCTGCCATTACCGTCTTCAATGACACTCCCTGCCTCCGCTCTACCTAGCCCCCGCTCTGCCCGCCGCCTCCGCTGCTCTGTGTGTGTTTGTGTGCCTCTGCACGTGAGTACCGGCGCCCCTCCCCCCACCACGGCCGCTGCTACAGTCTCCAAAAATACCCCCGCTCAACCCCCTCCCCCCCTTCCTCCTGCCACCTGTTGGTCTGTGCGTGAACCGGTGATACTGTATGTAGGGCTGTCTATCTAATCCTATACTGTGTGAAACTGTATGCAGGGCTGTGTATCTAATCCTATCCTGTGTGATAGTGTATGCAGGGCTGTGTATCTAATCCTATCCTGTGTGATACTGTTTGCTGAGCCTTGTATCTAATCCTATCCTATGTGATAATGTCTGCTGAGCTGTGTATCTAATCCTATCCTGTGTGATACTGTTTGCTGAGCCGTGTATCTAATCCTCGCCTGTGTGATACTGTCTGCTGAGCTGTGTATCTAATCCTCTCCTGTGTGATACTGTATGCAGGGCTGTGTATCTAATCCTCTCCTGTGTGATACTGTCTGCTGAGCCGTGTATCTAATCCTATCCTGTGTGATACTGTCTGCTGAGCCGTGAAACTAATCCTCTCCTGTGTGATACTGTATGCTGAGCCGTGTATCTAATCTTCTCCTGTGTGATACTGTCTGCTGAGCTGTGTTTCTAATCCTCTCCTGTGTGATACTGTCTGCTGAGCTGTGAATCTAATCCTCTCCTGTGTGATACTGTATGCAGGGCTGTGTATCTAATCCTCTCCTATGTGATACTGTCTGCTGAGCCATGTATCTAAACCTATCCTGTGTGATACTGTCTGCTGAGCCATGAATCTAATCCTCTCCTGTGTGATACTGTCTGCTGAGCCGTGTATCTAATCTTCTCCTGTGTGATACTGTCTGCTGAGCTGTGTTTCTAATCCTCTCCTGTGTGATACTGTATGCAGGGCTGTGTGTCTAATCCTATCCTGTGTGATACTGTATGCAGGGCTGTGTATCTAATCCTATCCTGTGTGATACTGTCTGCTGTGCCGTGTATCTAATCCTATCCTGTGTGATACTGTCTGCTGTGCCGTGTATCTAATCCTATCCTGTGTGATACTGTCTGCTGAGCTGTGTATCTAATCCCATCCTGTGTAATACTGTATGCAGAGCTGTGTATCTAATCCTATCCTGTGTGATACTGTCTGCTGAGCCGTGTATATAATCCTATCCTGTGTGATACTGTCTGCTGAGCCGTGTATCTAATCCTATCCTGTGTGATACTGTCTGCTGAGCTGTGTATCTTATCCTCTCCTGTGTGATACTGTCTGCTGAGCAGTGTATCCAATGCTATCCTGTGTGATACTGTCTGATGAGTTGTGTATCTAATCCTATCCTGTGTGATACTGTCTGCTGAGCCGTGTATCTAATCCTATCCTGTGTGAAACTGTATGCAGGGCTGTGTATCTAATCCTATCCTGTGTGATACTGTTTGCTGAGCCGTGTATCTAATCATATCCTGTGTGATACTCTCTGCTGAGCCATGTATCTAATCCTATCCTGTGTGATACTGTCTGCTGAGCTGTGTATCTAATCCTATCCTGTGTGATACTGTCTGCTGAGCTGTGTATCTAATCCTATCCTGCGTGATACTGTCTGCTGAGCCGTGTATCTAATCCTATCCTGTGTGATACTAAATGCAGGGCTGTGTATCTAATCCTATCCTGTGTGATACTGTATGCAGGGCTGTGTGTCTAATCCTATCCTGTGTGATGCTGTCTGCTGAGCCGTGTATCTAATCATATCCTGTGTGATACTGTCTGCTGAGCCATGTATCTAATCCTATTCTGTGTGATACTGTATGCAGGGCTGTGTGTCTAATCCTATCCTGTGTGATGCTGCCTGCTGAGCCGTGTATCTAATCCTGCCCTGTGTGATACTGTCTGCTGAGCTGTGTATCTAATCCTCTCCTGTGTGATACTGTCTGCTGAGCCGTGTATTTAATCCTCTCCTGTGTGATACTGTCTGCTGAGCCATGTATCTAATCCTATCCTGTGTGATACTGTATGCAGGGCTGTGTATCTAATCCTATCCTGTGTGATACTGTCTGCTGAGCCATGTATCTAATCCTATCCTGTGTGATACTGTATGCAGGGCTGTGTATATAATCCTATCCTGTGTGATACTATCTGCTGAGCTGTGTATCTAATCCTATCCTGTGTGATACTGTCTGCTGAGCCGTGTATCTAATGCTATCCTGTGTGATACTGTCTGCTGAGCCATGTATCTAATCATATCCTGTGTGATACTGTATGCAGGGCTGTGTGTCTAATCCCATCCTGTGTGATACTGTATGCAGGGCTGTGTATCTAATCCTATCCTGTGTGATACTGTCTGCTGAGCCGTGTATATAATCCTATCCTGTGTGAAACTGTCTGCTGAGCCGTGTATCTAATCCTATCCTGTGTGATACTGTCTGCTGAGCTGTGTATCTAATTCTCTCCTGTGTGATACTGTCTGCTGAGCAGTGTATCCAATGCTATCCTGTGTGATACTGTCTGATGAGTTGTGTATCTAATCCTATCCTGTGTGATACTGTCTGCTGAGCCGTGTATCTAATCATATCCTGTGTGATACTGTATGCAGGGCTGTGTGTCTAATCCCATCCTGTGTGATACTGTATGCAGGGCTGTGTATCTAATCCTATCCTGTGTGATACTGTCTGCTGAGCCGTGTATATAATCCTATCCTGTGTGAAACTGTCTGCTGAGCCGTGTATCTAATCCTATCCTGTGTGATACTGTCTGCTGAGCTGTGTATCTAATTCTCTCCTGTGTGATACTGTCTGCTGAGCAGTGTATCCAATGCTATCCTGGGTGATACTGTCTGATGAGTTGTGTATCTAATCCTATCCTGTGTGATACTGTCTGCTGAGCCGTGTATCTAATCCTATCCTGTGTGAAACTATGCAGGGCTGTGTATCTAATCCCATCCTGTGTGATACTGTTTGCTGAGCCGTGTATCTAATCCTATCCTGTGTGATACTCTCTGCTGAGCCATGTATCTAATCCTATCCTGTGTGATACTGTCTGCTGAGCTGTGTATCTAATCCTATCCTGTGTGATACTGTCTGCTGAGCCATGTATCTAATCCTATCCTGTGTGATACTGTATGCAGGGCTGTGTGTCTAATCCTATCCTGTGTGATGCTGCCTGCTGAGCCGTGTATCTAATCCTGTCCTGTGTGATACTGTCTGCTGAGCTGTGTATCTAATCCTCTCCTGTGTGATACTGTCTGCTGAGCTGTGTATCTAATCCTCTCCTGTGTGATACTGTTTGCAGGGCTGTATATCTAATCCTCCTGTGTGATACTGTCTGCTGAGCCGTGTATCCAATCCTATCCTGTGTGATACTGTCTGCTGAGCCATGTATCTAATCCTATCCTTTGTGATACTGTATGCAGGGCTGTGTGTCTAATCCTATCCTGTGTGATGCTGCCTGCTGAGCCGTGTATCTAATCCTGTCCTGTGTGATACTGTCTGCTGAGCTGTGTATCTAATCCTCTCCTGTGTGATACTGTCTGCTGAGCCGTGTATCTAATCCTCTCCTGTGTGATACTGTCTGCTGACCCATGTATCTAATCCTATCCTGTGTGATACTGTATGCAGGGCTGTGTATCTAATCCTATCCTGTGTGATACTGTCTGCTGAGCCGTGTATCTAATCCTATCCTGTGTGATACTGTATGCAGGGCTGTGTATCTAATCCTATCCTGTGTGATACTGTCTGCTGAGCTGTGTATCTAATCCTATCCTGTGTGATACTGTCTGCTGAGCCGTGTATCTAATGCTATCCTGTGTGATACTGTCTGCTGAGCTGTGTATCTAATCCTGTCCTGTGTGATACTGTTTGCTGAGCCATGTATCTAATCCTGTCCTGTGTGATACTGTCTGCTGAGCCGTGTATCTAATCCTATCCTGTGTGATACTGTCTGCACAGGTGTGTATCTAATCCTGTCCTGTGTGATTGATTCTCCAGCTGTCCTTGGTGACACTTTAGACATTTCTCATCACCAACAAAATGGCTCTGCACTGTGTCCCTACACTTCATTCTCTCTTATCTGTTGGAAACCCCCAGGTTGGGAGGGGGAGGTGACATCACACACAGGAGAGCAGACTCCGCCAACTTTACTGCAGCTGTAATCCAGGCTTTTTCTACAGTGGGTTTTCTGTAGGATTTCAGCAGCTGCTCCCCCTAGTGTTTAACAGTGGAAAATATCAAACTTTTCAATTTTTTTTTTATATTTTGCTCAATTAAAAACAAATAATATTATTTAAACAAAATATTAAAACATTAATACTTTACATTTTTTCAGTTATTGAATTTTTTTTTTTTTATGACACCTTCCTTTTAAGACAGGATGGCAATGTATGACCATACTAGTCCTCCATTGAAAACTAATTTCTTCCTCTCCTCTGTCTTTGCTTTGTCACCTGACAAAGCACTGATACACTATATCACAAAAGTGAGTACACCTCTCTCATTTTTTTTTAAATACTTTATTATATCTTTTAATTGGACAGTACTGAAGATATGACACTTTGATACAATGTAAAGTAGTCAGTGTACAGCTTGTATAGCAGTGTTAGGCTGGTTTCACACTACGTTTATTTAACATCCGTCCATAACGTTTTTTTAGCGGAAAAACGGATCCAGTGCAAATGCGTTTTCACTTCAATGCATTTGCAATGGACTCACGTTAACATGCGTTCACCTGCGTTTGCGTGCGTTATAGTAAGGATCCAGCGACTTGCAGTTTTTTAACATCTTTACAAGTAGCGTTTTTGAGCTGCGTCCAAATACTGCATGTCACCGGATCCTGACTAAACAGCACGCAAACGCAGGTGAACGCTGGCATGCTGATAGACAGGATCCTGCTTGCTCTACTGAGCATGCACAGAAGCCAGCCTCCGTGATCAGTCTCTCTCTCCACCTCCCCCTCACCCTCTCTCTCTATCTCTGTCTTTCCCCCTTCCTCTCCTCCCTCTCTCTCCCACCTGAGAGCTGCGGACACTCGTAACCAAGGTAAATATCGGGTAACCACTTCTCTTAGTTACCCGATGTTTACGTTGGTTACGTGTGCAGACAGCCCTGCTCCTAGCAGCTGCAGACACTCGTAACCAAGATAAATATCGGGTATCCAAGCCCGATGTTTACCTTGGTTACCAGCGTCTGCAGCTGTCAGAAGCCGGCTCCCAGTCTAGTTCCCCTCACTCCCGATCACATGACTCCAATGCCCGCCCCTAAACATCCAGGGACAGGATCCTGCAAAGTAAGACATGCGTTTACATGCGTTTTTTGCTGTAAAAGCAGGATCCGCTTTTGCAGCAAAAAAACGTTCCTGACGCATGTTAAATAAACGTAGTGTGAAACCAGCCTAAATTTGTTGTGCCCTCTAAATAACTCAACACAGCCATTAATGTGTATGACTAATTAAAAATGGTCAGATTGTGCTCAGTGTCAATATTTTGTGTGAGCACCATTATTTTCAAGCACTACTTTAACTCTTTAGGGCATGGAGTTCACTAGAGCTTCTTAAGTTGCTTCTGGAATTCTCTTCTACCCTCCATGACGACATCTTGGAGCTGGTGGATGTTAGGGACTTTGCACTCCTCTAACTTCCATTTGAGATGTTTAATAGTGTTTAGGTCTGGAGACATGCTTGCACAGTCCAGCACCTTTACGCTCAGTTTCTTTAGCAAGTAAGTGAACGTCTTGGAGGTGTATTTGAGGGGTTGTAATCATGTTAGAATACTGCCTCACATTTTAATAAATATATTATATGTTTTCATGGGACAGTGGTGAAGATTTGACACTATGATACAATGTAAAGTAGTCAGTGTACGTCTTGCAACAGTGTAAATTTGGTGTGCCCTCTAAATAACTCAACACACTGCCACTAATGTCTAGAGATGAGTGGTGTTTGAATCGAACTGTTCACCAATCTCAAATTCGACCTGTTTTAGGCGATGTTCGAGTCATTCGACAAACGCGAACAATTAGCTTCACGTTCGACAGTTCGAGGTTATGTTCGATAACGGTTCGATCACCAAAAGCGTAACTGGCTTTTCACAGTAATACTGTCATTCAATGTTAATACAGTGGAACCTTGGTTAGGCTGTGTGCACACGTTGCGTTTTTTACCGCGGAAACGCTGCGTTTTGAACCGCAGCGTTTCAGTGGCAAATTGCATGCGTTCAGCTTTCCCAGCAAAGTGTATGGGAAAGCTGAAAAATCAGTGCACACGCTGCGTTTCTTTCCACAGCGTTTTGGATGCCAAAAATCGGTGCGGAAAGAAAAGCAGCATGTCACTTCTTTTGTGCATTGTGGCTGCGTTCTCTCCCCCATTTAAATCAATGATGTGGGGTCAGAACGCAGCTACACCGCATGGACCTGCTTTTTTGTTGCGGTCCGCGGGCTTTGTCGGCATGCCAGAACGCAGGCATTTACCTGGAAGTGAGGTCAAGAGGTTTCCTGTTGACCTCACTTCCTGGCAAAGCCCCCGGTGTCGCCAAAGTGCCCGCCCCGACCCCTGACCCCCCTCCCGAAAATCCAACATGGCCGCGCGCACAGTAGCGCACCGGCCGCCCTGCTCCTATGTTATCTGTTGCATGTGCCTTGAGACATGCGACAGAAAAATGCACCCAGGCCCTGCCTGTTCACCCCAATTCCCCCCGGTGTCATACATACCTGTCCGGTCGCAGCTCTGATCCCCCGCGGCTCCCTCCTCCTTCACAGCAGACGCCGGCCGGTCACATGAGCAGAGCAGCTGACAGCCAGCACTGTATTCAGAGAGCTGTGCTGGCTGCTCGCACTCTGCAGCTGTGACCCGGGGAGAGTGGGTGCAGATTTTTGCACCCACTCTCCTCAAATGGAGGGTCTGCCCTCCTAGAAAATGGGGGATACGTTCCCTGAACGTGCCCCCATATTCTAGAAGGTCCAGAGCCGACGTGGGACATCCAAATGGATTTCTGCGGACCCATTTTTTTTATTAAATTGGAGAACAAGGGAATGATTTGGGGAGTGTTTTTTCTAATAAAAATTTTTTTGTTGTCTTTTTTTGCTTTTGTTTACTGTCAATTAGTTATGTCGGGTGTCTGATAGACGCCGTGACATCACTAATTGCTGGGCTTGATGCCAGGTGACATTACACATCTGGTATCAACCCCATTTATTACCCCGTTAGCCAACGCACCAGGGCGCGGGATGAGTTGGGGCGAAGCGCCAGGATTGGCGCATCTAATGGATGCGCCACTTCTGGGGCGGCTGTGGCCTGCTATTTTTAGGCTGGGAAGAGTCCAATAACCATGGCTCTTCCCACCCTGAGAATACCAGACCTCAGCTGTCAGCTTCACCTTGGCTGGTGATCTAATTTGGGGGGACCCCATGTTATTTTTTTTTTATTATTTTTATTTATAAATAAAAAAAAAAACCTGGGGAGCCCTCCAAATTGATCACCAGACAAGATGAAGCTGCCAGCTGTGGTTTGCAGGCTACAGCTGTCTGCTTTACCTTGACTGGCTATCAAAAATAGGGGGGACCCCACGCCATTTTTTTTTTTGTTTTTGTGATAAAAACTAGGCTAGGCACCCTCTAGTGCCACATGAAAGGTACTAAAGGTGCCAGCTTAGAATATGCAGGGGGGGGGGTGGGACGTTGTATATATATTTGACCTCCATTGACGCTTTTTAGGCTGGATGCCCACAATTGGGGTTTGCAGCGTTTTGGGCGCAGAGTGTTTTCCCTGCGTCCATGACGCTGCGTTGTGCAGTAGAAGCACAGTGGAAGGATTTTTAGAAATCTCATGCCCACTGTGCTTCTTTTCTCTGCAGCATAAACCGACCTGTGAAGCAGCTTCCCGAGCCTCAGCATGTCAATTTATGCTGCGTAGATGAGTGTTCTCTGCAGGTAGCATAGAGCTCCACAGCAGCCTGAACCCAAATCGTGGGCATGGGCAGCTGCGTTCTCCCGTGGACAACACTCACATCTCTGCAGGAAGGCTGACACTGTGTACTAAACGCCGTGTCGCTGGATCATGGCCACATAGCCCAACAGTGAGAATATTGTTGCTACAGCTACATTTTGGGGGAAGTAGCTGTGGATTCAAAATGATTAATATACTCCTGAATAAAATCCTTGAGGGGTGCAGATTCCAAAATGGGGTCACTTGTGGGGGTTTTCTAATGTATAGGTACCCAAGTCTTAAAAAACGCACCTAAAAAAACGCATGAAAAACGCATGAAAAACGCATGCGTTTTCGATGCGTTGTTTCTCAAAAAGCATTGTTTACTATTCTCCCCTCTGCCAGAGGGTGCGTTTTTTTCCGCGCGGAAAAAAAAGCAACGTGTGCACATACCCTTAATGAGAACAATCCGTTCTGGAAGTGTGCTTGTTAACCAAGTTACTCAGTTAGCAAAACAAGATTTCCCATAGGGAATCATTGCAATGCAGACAATTCCTTCCACAACTTGTTAAATGTCCCATCCTGGTCTCCTATTGTGCCATTCCACACATGCACAAACACACACAAACACATACAAACATACACGCACACACACATATTATGATCACCTTACCTTCCGTTCCATCGCCGGCCTCCTGGGACTTGCAGTTCGCCGGTACAAGATGTGTATCGGGTAACCATCGCGACCGATGCCGGAACTTCTCCTGCCAGAGCGCTGACGTCAAAGGCAGGAGCCACTTGCCTCTGTTTGCCAGCGCGCTGCCTTTGAATAGCGTCTGACAGAGGAAGTTCCTCCCTCGTCACGAGGGTTACCCGATACACGTAGTTCGCCGCTACAGGATGTGTATCGGGTAACCATCGCAACAAGGGAGGAACTTCCTCTGTCAGACGCTACTCAAAGGCAGCGCGCTGGCAAATCAGAGGCAAGGGGCTCCTGCCTTTGACATCAGCGCTCTGTCAGCGGAAGTTCCGGGATCGGTCGCGATGGTTACCCGATACACATCTTGTACCGGTGAACTCCAAGTCCCAGGAGGCCGCGGATGGAATGGAAGGTAAGGCAAGCATAATATGTGTGCGTGCGTTCATGTTTGTGCATGTTTGTATGTGTTTGTGTTTGCCTGCCATTGTTTTCAATGGTGTTCGAAGGTGTTCGACGAACACACCCCAAGTTCGACAAACCAAACCGAACTCGAACACTAGGGTGGTGGCTCATCTCTACTAATATCTTAAAGTCTAATGGCTATTAATGCCATTTTCCCTCCCTGGTGCCATGTGACTCATTAGTGTTATAAGGTCTAAGGTGTGAATGTGGAGTAGGTGTGTTAAATTTGGTGTTATCGCTCACACACTCTCTCATACTGGTCACTGGAAGTTCAACATGGCACCTCATGACAAAAAATTATCTGAGGATCTGAAAAATAAAATAGTTGCTATACATAAAGATGGCCTAGGCTATAAGAAGATTGCCAATACCCTGAAATTCAGCTGCAGCACGGTGGCCAAGACATACAGTGTTTTAACAAAACAGGTTCTACTCAGAACAGGCCTCACCATGGTTGACCAAAGAAGTTGAGCGCATTTGCTCAGCGTCATATCCTGAAGTTGTCTTTTTAAAATCTATATATAATTGCCTTATTCTGTCTGTCTGTCTGTCTGTCTTGCTCCAAAATTGTGTCCTTACGGTGACAAACAGTGGATTGGTCGCTGGGCTCGCCATGGCTCCGCCCCCCCGCATGGATTGGCAGCTCGCCTCGCCTCGGCTCCGCCCCCTCGCACGGATTGGCCTCTCGCCCCGGCCCCCTGCACGCATTGGCAACTTGGCAACGCCCCACCCCCCTCACGCATTGCATGCTCGCTCTGGCCCCGCCCCCTGCACGCATTCCCCGAACCGACTCCCAGGTGAGTGCTGTACCCCCGGGAGCCCACATCAGCGTACGCCAGCGTACGCTGGTGTGGGCTCCCGTGCGAGCTGGGGACGGGGTATGCTGGTAACCATGGAACACATCGAGTAATATTGTAGCATGGTTACCAGCGTACACCGGCTCCCAGGTGAGCGCATCAAGGTCCTGCAGCGGCGGAACACACACACACGCACACACATAAGAACAGACACACACACACACACTTCAGATCACACTCACTCTCACACACACCTCACACACACATCAGATCGCATCCACACACTCACAACATCCCGTGATATCGCTTGCTTCTCGGTGGAGATACTGTGCAGTGACCTTCCAGGACCTGCCGGAGGATCACATGGCCGGAAGCATGTGGTATCTCCGGATGTTGTGATTGTGTGAGCGCGTATGTGTGATATCGTCAGTGTGTGTGTGCGTGTATGCGATCGGATGTGTGTGAGTGTGTTCTGATGTGTGAGTGTGTGTGTGTGAGTGTATGCGACCGGATCTGTGAGTGTCGGCAGAGGAGCACGGCGTGCAGCACAGCTGCTGGGACCGCCCACCGGTGGACACAGGGAGAAGTGGGGTGTGTGTGTGAGTGTATGCGATCAGATGTGTGCGTGTATACTGTCTGATGTGTGACTGTGGAGCACGATGGGGGGTGCGCAGCATGGGGGATGGAGCACGATGGGGAGTGCGCAGCATGGGGGATGGAGCACGATGGGGAGTGCGCAGCATGGGGGATAGAGCACGATGGGGAGTGCGGAGCATGGGGGATAGAGCACGATGGGGAGTGCGCAGCATGGGGGATGGAGCACGATCGGGAATGCGCAGCATGGGGGATGGAGCACGATGGGGGGTGCGCAGCATGGGGGATGGAGCACAATGGGGGGTGCGCAGCATGGGGGATGGAGCACGTTTGGGAGTGCGCAGCATGGGGGATAGAGCACGATGGGGAGTGCGCAGCATGGGGGATGGAGCACGATGGGAAGTGCGCAGCATGGGGGATGGAGCACGTTTGGGAGTGCGCAGCATGGGGGGTGGAGCACGATGGGGAATACGCAGCATGGGGGATGGAGCACGATGGGGAGTGCGCAGCATGGGGGATGGAGCACAATGGGGAGTGCGCAGCATGGGGGATGGAGCACAATGGGGAGTGCGCAGCATGGGGGATGGAGCATGATGGGGGGTGCGCAGCATGGGGGATGGAGCACGATGGGGGGTGCGCAGCATGGGGGATGGAGCACGATGGGGAGTGCGCAGCATGGGGGATAGAGCACGATGGGGGGTGCGCAGCATGGGGGATGGAGCACGATGGGGGGTGCGCAGCATGGGGGATGGAGCACGATGGGGGGGTTCACACCTCCCCCAAAACACACACACACACACCGCCACACACGCACTGCACAACACACCACACACACACTGGGAACCACAAATACTGCCCTACACAGACACCCACACACACAGACAACACCGCACACACACAACACCCAACACACAAACACCGCGGCACACACAAATATACGCACATACCGCACAACACACACATTGCACAAAACATACCTCCCCCCAAAACACACAAACACACCCCACACCCACACAAACCGCGCAACACACACACACAACGCTACAGACACACAGCGCTCTACAAACAACGCAACACACAAACAACACCGCTCTCACCCCCCGCCACACCCAGACAACACCCAGAACATGTACAGCGCCCTACACAAACACTTGGTAACTACACACAACAACATCTATATATATGTATATAACAAAAATCATACATTAACTACACAATACGTACATTCTAGAATACCCGATGCGTAGAATCGGGCCACCTTCTAGTAAACATATGAGTGTTGTCAGCATTGCTGCAAAGGTTATAGGGGTGGAGGGGTCAGCCTGTCAGTGTTCAGACCATGCACCGTATACTGTATCAAATTGCTGTGCATGGCTGTCTTCCCAGAAAGAAGCCTCTCCTAAAGCTGATGCACAAAAAAGCCTGCAGTTTGTTGAAAACAAGCTGACTTAGAACATGAATTACTGGAACCATGTCCTGTGGGCTGATGAGAAAAAAATAAACTACTTTTGTTCAGATGGTGTTAAATATGTGTGGTAGTAAGCAGGGTAGGAATACAAAGACAAGTGTGTCTTGAATACAGTCAAGCATGGTGGTGGGAGTGTTATGGTTTGGGGCTGCATGAGAGCTGCCAGGAGTGTGAAGACATAGCTCATTGAGGGAACCATGAATACCAACATGTACTGTGACATACTGAAGCAGAGCATGATCCTCTCCATTCGGAAACTGGGTCATAGGGCAGTATTCTAACATGATTGAGTAAATGGATATATAGGGATCCAAACAAACAAAACACATGAAAAAAAATCCCCTTAAATAAGATACAGTAAACGCCATTTTTTTTAATAGGTATGCATTAAAATAGACAAATATCAAAACGATAAGAACTACACTTGCCCTATAGTCACCCTCAAAAAACTGACAAAACCTTCCTGCCAACACAAGATTTTCACCCTACAGGACATTGGTGCTTCCATTCCACGGTGGCTGTCCCTAGCTCGCCCTAGTAAATTCTACCACTAATAAACGTTTAATGTGGCAGGCAGATATAAGGAAAATAGATGAAGGTAACTGAGCTTGGCATGTGCAGAAGGATGACATCCCGGCTCAACGCGTTTCCCTCACGTGGGTTCATCAGGAGGCCATGATGTGTGGATAGATAAAGTTCATGTATTCCATATGATGTAATCGGATGTGATCAGCTTGATAGCAACACTCCCCCAAAGAGTATGATTTCCCCAATTCCTGCTGAATGCAAAATGAACAAACCTTTGGACTTGTTCACAATGTAACACTGCTTCAACAGAGAATATAGTCTCTACGAACTAGTTTTGCCTGTTTGTTGTTCCTGTCAACAGCTATCCATTTGGTTGCTAATTAACTCTCCATCTTCTGTAAGCATTGCTAACTTTTCTTTGAACGTATTGTCATGGCAAATATCAATTTCTGTGTATGTCACCCCTATATCTTTGTGTACTGCCCCCATGCCAGCAGCCGGGCTGCTCGGATTCGGATCTGCGGTGGCTCGTGGGTCTCCGGACCCGGGGGTCGTGCGGCCACTCGAATAAGGGGGGTGAATTTATAGGGGATGGTGTGGAAAGTTTGTGACGCCACCCGTGGTGCGTGGTAAGATGGAGTACCACCGCTGCAGTTGGGAGTACCCGGTGGCGATGGTGTGGGCAGCAGGTGTTTAACCCCTCCACGGGTAGGGGGAATGCGCCGGGACTCAGTGATGGTGACTGGGGTGTGCCGTTGGCACGATAAGGGTCACTTGTGTACTCACATAGTCCAATAACGCTGACACCGACAACTGTGGTAAACTAAAGTTCTTGACACCGCTGCCGCTGGGAAGGGAGCACGCCTGGATCCCATGCCCATTGATGTTGCCTGTTAGTCTGTGACCTTTGCCTTGGTACCTTGCCTTCTAGTTGGTCCCTCTAGTGTGAAACTAATCGGGTCCCGCTCCCAAGTATGGCTAACTGGGTGAGCTTGCTCTCAGGGTTCACGCTTGGGATTTTCTGGACCGTATGTGTGGAAAGTCCTATCCCCCTCGTTGCGCTAGTAACTCGATTTTGGAGTGGGTGGAGAACGGATCTTGAAGGCTCTGTCCTCGTCGGGTAAATTGCCAGGACACCTGAAGCTACTTCCTGACCTAGGGTCCACGTACCCCGTCGTGCCCTGGCCCCTGCCCGGTGATGGCACAAGGCCGCCGCCTGCCCTCTTCGACAGTCCGTGCCCCTTGTCACAATCCCCTGCGACCGGGGTCCAGCTCCTATCAGGCCCAGACCAACGTCTGCCACCTAGTAGTTCCAAGGAGCCCAGCTCCTGACCTCCTCTCACTTTCACCTCCAACACTACACTGGCTTGTGACCTCTCCATTTGAGAGTCACTGCTCAACTGACTGTCTCCTGACACTCCCGACATCCCCTAACCAACCCAACAAGTGGGCGACTCTATTCCACTCAGGCCGTCCACTGGTGTGTCTGGTGGGTGTGGTGCAGAGTGTTCCTAGGATTTTGATTAGCTTGTTCATGGCAACACTAATGGTTAGGGACCCTTAACCAAGGAGGAGGTGGATATTGCACATAAGGGCAGATTGCACAATTCCCTGTGACGACCTGATAGGCCAGGGCGTCACATTTGTATTCTGGTGTACCCTTTTTTGCTTGTCGTCTGTCTGCTGCCCTGGTCCTTACTAGTTCATGTGCCATCCAGCAAACCCTGCCCACTGTGCTATCAGCTACAGTCCATGTTGTTCACTCTGACTTGCGGCTTAGAGAATCTTACTGGTGAGCCCTAAACACTGTCAAAATTCCACAGTATCATGGCTCTCAAACACACAGTATCTTGGCTCTCACAGCCCTCCACACACAGTGCCTTGGCTCTCACAGCCCTCCACACACACACAGTATCTGGGCTCTCACAGCCTTCCACATACAGTATCTTGGCTCTCACAGCCCTCCACACACAGTATCTTGGCTCTCTCAGTCCTCCATATACAGTAGAATATCCCCACTGTTTTCCTCCACAAGTATTTATGTAACACCCCGGGGTCGAGGGGTTTTCACCGGACACGTCGCCGGGCTGGGGGTGCAGATCCTCTGCATCATCACGGGCTGGCCTTGCCCAATTTCATGACCCCAAGACATACAGAAGGGAGGCAAGGCAGAGGACAGGAGGATGGATGGAGAACAGGGGTGGTAGTGACAGTGAGGAAAGTCTTTTTAGATCGTGACGCCATCTGTGGTCCGCGGCCAGGGGTGGGCCGCCGCTGCGGGTGCTGCTATCCGGGGATGATGGTGAAGGTCGCAGCCCCACAGAATGGTGTCGCTACCCACAGGTGGAGCGGGGTTACCCCGGGGAGGATGACGGAGGACGAACGGGGGTGGTGGTAGTCCCCGTTGGCGCCGCAGTGCTGGGTGACGTCGCCGGTAAAGGAGAGGCAGAGACAGGGGCTGCAGTTGCAGGTCTTTTACTCACTGGTGGTTCAGGCGCTGCCCCAGAGTACCAGTCTCCGCCACGATGGGTTCCAGACGATCCCGAATCCATGGAAGATCAGATCCGGTGTGTGTGTGTCAGTCTATGGGTCCTTCAGTAAAGTGTCTGTTCTGTATGCTGATAGCACGGTTCCGATGTGGGGCTGGTCCAAGACCTCAGTCCCGGATCCTATATGCTATTTGGCTGCAGACTCAGTGGGACAGGTCCGATGACTTTTTTAGCTGTTCCAGCGACCCTTGCAGAGTTGTTAAACAACGTGAAGTATGCCACGTCTGCTTCTCCCAAGCAACCGTGTTGAAAACGCCTTGGCCCACAGAGCTGCCTTGCGGCACGTCCGCTCTGCTCTTTGTCTGTAGCAGTTCTCCTCTTTGTTGTAGTTGTGTTGTGTGCTCCAAGCTGTTGACCCCAGCTGATGCCACCGGTCAGTTCACTACTCTCACTAGGTCAACCTGCTCTTCCCACTGTGTGCTCATGACTCTGGTGGTTGCTTTTCTCTGACCTTGAGTCCCAGTTCCAGTGGATCGGGGAGCACCTGGTGCGGTGGCATCCTGTAAACCCAACCTCTGTAGTGACCCCCTACTGTGACCCAACCCTGGCCCGGTCCCCATTGGGGAGGGCAACTCACTGTAACTGTGTGTTGGTGCGTGTGGAACCGGTATCAACCCTCCTTGGACCCGAGATAAGTACTACACCCTAATGGAGGTGGAGTACCCTGTGGGCCTGAAGCCTCAGGGGCGCCACATTTACACATTAAAAAAAATTAAATTGATCACCTCATCCCGTTCCCCCGATGCACTGCTTCTCCCTGTGCACTGTGATATCTGAGGCTTTATGCAGCATTCATGATCTAGTGACATCATTTCACCTGGCGCACTGTGACTCAACCACACACATGCTGAATAGTGAAACAAGGTGCTAAGTGTTACTTATTTCACTTTTGAAATCAATTGTATTTGTAGATACTGTTTAAATTGAGACACCTGTATACCCTGCTCCCCTACAATCTCACGCACGAAATCCATAACAGTCATGTGGTCTACTGCTATTCGCATTATGAAATGGGGTCAAACCTCTTAATCATAGAATATAGGTTTTTAAATCAGTGTTTATTCCTATTCTGAAGAAGAGAGATACTACCAGCCAGGGCCGGCGTCAGCACCCGGCAAACCCGGGCAAATGCCGGGGCCCTGGAGAGCCGGGGGGGCCCACTCGGCCTCGTCAGTTCTCCTGTCCCTTGGCCGGGGCCCACTCGCCTTTACAGTTCTGCTGCCCCCGGCCGAGTTCCGGGGACCGCAGTCCTCGGCAGCAATCTGCGGCGCCGTCACTTTAAGGCGCGCAGACATCCTGGTTTGAATTTCATCTGTGGGCGGAGCTGCCGCCTTCTCAGTCCCACAGATGAAGGAGGCGAGCTTCTGTCCGGCGCTGTGTGGGCCCCCTCTCCACCGTGACCTAATCGGGTAAGTGCCCTCCCCGCCTCCCCATTATGGGCCCCGGTGAGCTGCTTCTAACCCCCCAGATGTATGCCCTGCCAATCCCCCCCCGCTGATTCCGCGGGTGCTGGCCCCGCCGAGCCGCGGGTGCTGTACCCGCCGAGCCGCGGGTGCTGTACCCGCCGAGCCGCGGGTGGGGGCCCCGCCGAGCCGCGGGTGCTGTACCCGCCGAGCCGCGGGTGCGGGCCCCGCCGAGCCGCGGGTGCTGGCCCCGCCGAGCCGCGGGTGCTGCCGCGGGTGCTGTCCCCGCCGAGCCGCGGGTGCGGGCCCCGCCGAGCCGCGGGTGCTGGCCCCGCCGAGCCGCGGGTGCTGCCGCGGGTGCTGTCCCCGCCGAGCCGCGGGTGCGGGCCCCACAGAGCAGCAGAGTTGTGTGTATTTGTCTGTATGTAGCAGAGTTGTATGTGTTTGTCTGTATGTAGCAGAGTTGTATGTGTTTATCTGTTTGTAGCAGAGTTGTGTGTTTGTCTGTTTGTAGCAGAGTTGTGTGTGTTTGTCTGTTTGTAGCAGAGTTGTGTGTGTCTGTTTGTAGCAGAGTTGTGTGTGTTTGTCTGTATGTAGCAGAGTTGTGTGTGTGTTTGTCTGTATGTAGCAGAGTTGTGTGTGTGTTTGTCTGTATGTAGCAGAGTTGTGTGTGTTTGTATGTAGCAGAGTTGTGTGTGTTTGTCTGTATGTAGCAGAGTTATATGTGTTTGTCTGTATGTAGCAGAGTTGTATGTGTTTGTCTGTATGTAGCAGAGTTGTGTGTGTTTATCTGTATGTAGCAGAGTTGTGTGTGTTTGTCTGTATGTAGCAGAGTTGTGTGTGTGTTTGTCTGTCTGTATGTAGCAGACTTGTGTGTGTGTGTCTGTCTGTATGTAGCAGACTTGTGTGTGTGTGTCTGTCTGTATGTAGCAGACTTGTGTGTGTGTGTCTGTATGTAGCAGACTTGTGTGTATGTGTATGTCTGTATGTAGCAGACTTGTGTGTGTGTGTGTGTGTGTGTCTGTCTGTAAGTGTATATGACTGTATAGATTTGTCTGTTTATATGTATTTTTGTGAGTTTGTCTTTAAATATGTATATGTACGTGTTCGTATCGGTGTCTGTGTGTGGATGGGGCCCACTGGGACTCTTCCGCCCGGGGCCCACAAAAACCTGGAGCCGGCCCTGCTACCAGCTGTAGAAAATATCGAACTATTTTGCCCATAAAGTGGAGCATCATACTTCGTGAGAGGTGCTGTGGTGGTTACATGCCAGCAAAATACTACTGAACATCCTACAAAGTTGGCTACAACCTTACTTTGACAAAGAGCTGCAAGAGGAACAAGCAGGAATCAGAAAATGCAGAGGAACAAGAGATGTGCTTGCGAACATTAGATGGATAGTGGAAAAGGCCAAATAATACAACAAGGACCTCTGTTTTGCTTCATCGACTACAGCAAAGCCTTAAACTGTGTTGATCACCAGAAACTTTGAACTACCATGAAGGATATGGGTGTGTGGAACCATCTGATCAGACTCATTAAGAACCTTTACAAAAACCAAGAAGCAACGATTCAAATGGAACATGGCGACATGGCATGGTTCAAAGCAAAGCAAGGTGTCAGACAAGGCAGTAACCTGTCACTGTTTTACTTCAATTTATATGCAGAAGCTATTTTCAGGAAGGCTGGAGTTGCTAAAAAAAATGAAGGAATCAAAATTGCTGGTCGAATCATCAATTATCTTAAATACGCAAACGATGCAACATTTATATCAACAGGCATAGATGGAGTTAAGGAGTTATTACAGAGTGCCAAGAGTGTCAAAGAAAGCTCAAACATGGACTGCAACTCAACACAAAGAAGACAAAGATATTGACTACTGCCAGTTAACACCGGGACACATTTGAGATGGATGGTAATGAACTGGAAGGACTTCAACCTACTCAGATCAATGATCACTCAAGATGCAGCGACGGCTCCAGAAGTCAATAGGAGAATAGCTACAGTATAGGCAAGTCAACAAAGAAGTCACTGGACAAAGTCTTCAGATTGAGGAACATTTCACTGGTGATGAAGACATGGTTCAAACATCGTCTGGTCTTTCTTTGGTAACATATAGATGCGAAGCCTGAATAATAAAGGAACAAGACAAATGAAGAATCAACATCTTCGAAATGTGGTGCTGGAGAAGGATGTTATCAACACCATGGATGGCAAGAAGAACAAACAAATCAGTTTTGGAATAAATCAAGCCAGACGTGTCACTGGAAGCAAGATTCACCAAGATATGGCTTGCCTACTTTGGACACATCATAAGAAGAGAGAATTCACTGGAGAAGGATATTATGGTCAGAAGAATAGAAGGAACAAGGTGAAGAGGAAGACCAGCAACCCGGTGGCTTGATACTATCAATATAATGACAGAGAAGACTCTGGTGTACCTATCTAGGCTTGCACAAATCAATCTTGTAACAGACCGGTTATCCACCAAGTCAACATGGCTTGAGATCGAGCCAAATGCGGTTGAGTAATAATAATAAGCTCAGTCACAGGTGTAAACCCAGCCCCTAGCCATGCAGTCTGTCTTTACAACCATTTGTCAAAGAATGTTTCCTTCTAAAGACTCTACTGAATTGAAGCGAGTTACTGAAATAGGATGCCACTGTTGTAACCAGTCAGTTTATGAAATTCCTTCTTCCTTCGTGAATATTCTACAATTAACTTTGATATTATTGAAAATTGGAAGTGTTTAGAAACCATAGCAACTCAGCCATGAAGGGGCAGATCACAAAGAGTTACAAAGGATGGTTGCCAAATGAAGGCGAATAGTTGATAAAAGTCTCTGACTCAAAAAATATAGAGTTTGAAACCTCTTCTGCCATTAACATCAGCACATAGTCTGTGTTGCAGGAGCTTAATGGTATGGGTTTCTATGGCCAAGCAGCTGCATGCAAGCTTTACATCACCAAGCACAATGCCAAGCATAGGAATGAATGGTGTAAAGCATGCTGACACTGGAGCAGTTCAAAACATGTTTTGTGGTGTGACAAATCATGCAGTCCTATCTTGCAGTCTGGGTGAGAAGGGTTTTGGCAGATTTAATATATATGTACAAACATCCTGAGACTGCAGAACTGCTAGAAGGCTAAATAAGAAACTGTTTGGACACCACAGATATTATGACTGGTGTCACCCCCTAAGGCTAGTGACTTCAGCATTCACATGTCATCACTGCAGCCAAATAAACAAAGACCAGTGGGGAGCAACAGGGTTTCCCACAGATTACAGTTGATTAATGGGTGCCAAACAAGGGGACACTATGGGAGTATTTTAGCATTTTTGAAGAGACCCGTCCAAACAACTGGGGTTGTCCAAAGCTGACAACCCCTTTGATGAGAGTTTTTACATACAAAATATGCATCTGATTCTAAGAAAAAGAAACAAAGAAATGTAAAAGTTACCTTGAAACACATCTGCTGACAGCATGGAAGCATAATTATAAACACACCAAAGAATCCTTCACAGAAACAATTAGTCTTCTTCCTAGAATCTTCACACAAAATATTATGTAAAGTATTTTTTTCCTAATTAAAAGTACATTTTTATTATTTGATTATCTACAAAAAGAAAACACCAATCTAAAAGGCAGTGTATAACACAGTAGACTAACGTTGGCCAAGCTGGTCAATATTAACGTTTTTAGCCAACGGTCTATTGTGTATGGGGCCCTAACAGATGATTATTGGGGGAGATAAAGATCTGGTATGTTTCAGAATGTTGAGCCTTTTGTTCTTTGAGAGACTTCCTGCTTTCCTGATCTCTGGCAGCGGTTCTCACAGGGAAAACAGGAGTAGTCCTCAGAACGTCTCTCCTATCTATTGGAGAGTTGCAGGGGTGGACATATCATTAATGCAACAGGGGCCCAAAAGGTTAGGGGGCCCATTTCTACCTCTAAAGCAGGTGGAATTGTGAATTTTGATGAATTATTGGACTGAAAAGGGCCTATATATTTTTTTTGCACAGGGGTCATCTTCTGTCTGTGTCCACCAGAGGAAAGTTGGGTAAGATAGCTGCTGACTGAAAGATCGGCCTAAGCATTGTTTGGCCAACAGATATCTAAAGTGTGAAGGGGCTCAAAACTGCAGTGTAAGTGGCGCAATATTCCTTAAATGGGTTGTCCACTACTAAGACAACCCTTACCAGTTCCACATGTTTCCTCCAGGTAAAATAAAAAACGTATACTCACCTTCCGTATTGGAGCCAATTCAGCGGTGCCGCAGTTTGTGTTCTGGGGGCTCACATGACTTTGTGACATTACACAAGCCCTGTGTTTCTGACCAAACGAGTAATGAACAAGACGTGAGCATCAGCTCCAGTGTTCCTGTTGAGTCATTTGGTCCAAAGGTGGAGATACAGAATCCAGCACTGATAGGACGCAGGCCTCTCATGTTGTCACAACATCACATGAGCCCTGGGAACGCGAGCCGCAGCACAACTGGAATGGTACTGGTACAGGAGGTGAGTAAAGGCTTTTTTATTTTACCTGGGGGAAAGCAAGGTTTGTCCTAGTAGTGGACAACCCCTTTAATGTACTTTCCCCACAATAGACAATCATCTCCTGCTAATAAGATTGGTGATAAAATTCTCATCAATGTGACCTCCATTGTTAGTACACCACTACTCACTAGAATAGTGGGCCAGAACGCCCCATTTCACATCACTTACAGAAGAGTTTGAGTGAAACAGTTTTCCAGCATGTGCAATGCCGCTTCTTTAAAGGTCGAGGTTCCATCAGCCACATAGATATTAAAAGTGTGTCGCCCACCTGCAGCAGTCGCCTCAGGGTCTGCACTCCATCTTCTGGGACGCCACAGGGGCTCCACTTGATTACCGCTGGCAACAATTATGTCGGGTTTATTTACATGGCAGTCGTGACACCACTCACGGTTTGCGGTCAGGGTTATGGGTGACCGCCACTGCAGGTTTAACGAGCGTCTGGGGCTGATGGTGTCTGCAGTCTGGTGGTATGGCCTCCCGTGAGTGAGGCTGGCTCCAGGGGCTCGGGTGTGTGGAACAACAGGTCGCAGAATAACTCAGTCGCAGTCCAGAAAGTCTTTCAACTTGTTTACTCACGTTCAGCTGGTTTTGTGAGGTAACCCGGGCGATGCTGAGATAGACCAGATGGAGCCAGGTATCCTTCAGGCTGGTTTAGGGGTAACCGCTAACTCGCCTTCCTAGCACTTCTTGTTTCGGACAACCCCTGACTTAAAGTACCATGGGATTCATCAGGGAAGTCGCAACTGCCTTTTCTCCCCTTTCTGGCCTGTCTGCTGGCAGCGTTGACCAAGGAAGATGGCTCCAGCCTCGATCCTCCTTATGGACCCCCTTGTTGCTGCTAATGCTCGGACTCTGTTTTGGTTGGTGAGGACCCTCTAGTCCCTCCACCTGCAGGTTTAGCAGACCACTAAATGGATGTCTGGCTCTAGGGACCTGTACCCTGTTCGTGCCTGTCTACCAGGAGTCCCCGTACTCAACTGCCTGTCCTCTCTTCAGGTGTCTTTCAGGCTGACTGTGTGGCAACTGTTCTTCCCTGCTTTTGGCTATTTCACAGGCAGGGTCTGACTAGCGTGTCCATGCTCTTGCTCGCTCCTTCTCCCTTCTCTCTCCACTTCAGACTCGACTTGCTCCTTTCCTACTCCTTCTCTGACTGCTACTGCCACCTTAGCTACCAGCCCCACCCCAGCACCCCTAGATGAGATGTGGAGGAATGCCCCCTCTTGAGTCTGCCCAAGAGTCCCCTCTAGTGTGTGGGAGACCTGGTTGCTATGTGTCTGTGCGTACACACCCTATCTCAGCCTTTGGATTTACTTGGAAGGACTGCCCCAGCATGGGTGCAGTACTCTGTGGTGCCTGACCAGGTCAGGGGCGCCACATTTCCCCTTGGTTATCAACAGCACGTCCTCGGGCTGCAAAGACAAGAAAGGTTTAATACAACTTTTCCCACACAGGGGAGTCATTTACATTTAAAACATA
Source organism: Anomaloglossus baeobatrachus (assembly GCF_048569485.1). Classification (NCBI taxonomy): domain Eukaryota; kingdom Metazoa; phylum Chordata; class Amphibia; order Anura; family Aromobatidae; genus Anomaloglossus; species Anomaloglossus baeobatrachus. The sequence goes on from NC_134356.1 coordinate 206,011,640, forward strand.
CCAGGTACCATTCCACCACCACCCACCACCCACAAGTCCTGAACCCACCAGCAACTTCCAGGAGGCAGGTAACCGGTCCCTTTGATGACCAGGTCTGGGCCAGCTCTATCCCAGACCTCTCCTCCAATCTTCCTCTCCTGAGGAGGGTGGTGTAGGGTAGGCCTCATAAACAGGCATACCAGCTTCCATGTGTTGGAGAGCAGGCCCCATAAACAGGCATGCCCCTTGTGGTGCAGAGCCAGGCCCCATAAACAAGCATGCTCTGAAGCGTTGGAGAGCAGGCCCCATAAACAGGCGTGCTCCCTGGTGGTGTAGAGCCAGGCCCCATAAACAGGCGTGCTCTGAAGTGGTGCAAAGCCAGGCCCCATAAACAGGCGTGCTCTGAAGTGGTGCAGAGCCAGGCCCCATAAACAGGCATGCTCTGAGGTTGGTACCACTGGGGTAACTTTTTACAATGCGAGAGTTTGTGGCTATAGCCAGTTCATAGCCTGTGGTCCATTTTTAAAATGCACGTAACCTGGTGCTAAAAGAATATGCTAGCAGTTCACACAAAAGTTCTTGTGGGCACATTTCCTTAAACCTTTAAATGTTGTTTAACTGGTAACAAAATTTTTTAAACTAGACAGACTTTCTTCTCTCAAGATCAGGGCTCTTTCTTTCAGTGCTCTGATACCTGGAGGCTGTCTTTTGGGTGTCTACATTTGCATTTATATTTACATTATGGGCGTTCCCAGCTGGTACCGCATCTCTGAGGCAAGGAGCGGGGGGGGGGTGCTGTCAGGCACACGCCGCCGGCCGACATGACATTGAGTAGCGGGGCTGCGGCGGGGTGTGCCGGTGCCAGTGGAGAGGGTGGACGATCATGTGAGCACAAGTACGAGATTTGTGGACTTCTGGCCACATTCTGGTTTGATGTGTCCAGCCTCAGTCAATTCATTTTCATTGAGCATGTCTGTTCAGCACGTGACCATATCTATGTAAATCACATACTTGCAGCTTCATAACCTCCCACTCTCACCGCCGGCACCAGAGAATCCTGACAGTGGGCAGTGTGCGCACTGTGAGAATTCAGAAGTCTGCAGTCACAGAGTGACACAAGGAGTGACTGCAGACTCATCACAAATTTGGACAACCCCTTTAATGCTGCTAACAACATAAATAAAAACATAGTAACCCTTAACTTGTCAGACGGCACAAGACTTTATTAAAGAGATTGTCCACTACTTTAACATTAATGACCTTTCCTTAGGATAGGTCACCAATGTCTGACTGGTCGGCACCTGGCAACCAGGCCAATTCCCTACACTAGGGGGCGGTGGTGGCAGGTGGTCTGAAGTGCTCAGTTCTGGATCTGCTCCGTCTTCTGATAGTGGCAGTAGTCTCCTATTAAAATCAATGAGGTGGATGTGCAGTACCTGGCCGCGGACACCATCAGAGGATGGAGCAGATCCAGAAATAAACATTTCCGGACACCTGCACCATAATCAGCTGATCAGTTTGGGTCCCATTGCACTCACTTCAGAAGCAATGCGCAAGTGGGACCAAGGTCTAATGATGGGACACAGTCAGTATCACAAATAAACATTTACATTCAGGTACCTTATAGATGATGTTGTTACTAGTCATTTCTTTCTATTCTTCATCTTGTCCTGACACCATGATGACTTTTCACATTCACATCTCGTCTCTGCAGATTTCCATCTTCTCCGGTCTTCTGCAGCACATCCCCACACGATGCCCCTAAAAATAGCAGAATGATTATAATACTTCTACTTAAAAATATCTGCCCTACGCAGTGCCCCAGAATAAATAATGGCCCTTCACAGTATTCTCTGCACAAAATATGACCCACACTGTCCCTCTTATGGTACATGCCTTCCATATTCCCTCACTTTCCAAACTGATTGTAAACAAAGAGGACAAGAAGAAAAATGGCACAAGGGTTGAATGCAAAAAATATATTACATTTTATTATTATTATTATTATTATTATTATTATTGCACCAATATTAAAATTGTATAAATATCAGAATAGTCATAAGATTTGCATATTCAAGTAAGACAAAAAGGATGGAGTCACAAGGCTGCGAATGGATACAAAGCTTAGTATAGAACACAATTGACATTAAAACAATCCAAGCCGCCACTGAAAGAAAGAGGGGGGCCCATAAAATTAGTGAAGATGGTAATGAGAAAATTGTATGTCAGAATGTGGGCCCAAGAAAAACCCCCAGACCCCAGCATTTAAGAAGTGACATAAAGCCCCTCCACGGCTGAATATGAGTCTCAGCGCAATAGCTAGTCAATAACTGAGAAGATGTGCCAGGATAGTGGACAACTAGAGAGAAAAGAAAAATAATAGAAAGGAAAAAGTGGGGTCAGGTGCATCAGTGGCAGTCCATAAATGAAAATAGGTAAGGAGAATTACAATCCAGATGCATAAACCTGTATGAAACAGGGAATGCCAAAGGGAAAATAGTAAACAAAAATAAGTAATTCTGGATGGTAAGGACTGGCAGTGGTGCACCTGTACACCGGAGGAAAGTAGAAAGTGAAGAAATAGTCGTGAGCAGAGAGGTGCGAGTAGTGCAGAGAGTTCACTGGAACTAGTCGTAGAGCCAAGAGAGGGGACACTGATGGTGAGTAGTATTGTAAAAAGTACCATGAACATGTGGTTCAAGTACGACCAGAGCTAGGAAAGAGAAGTGGAGAATAGTAACAAGACAGGGCACAGCGCCTAAGCTAAGAAGTGTAGGCTGAGCAAATGGATGGAGTGGAAAGGAGGATAGTAGATGTGCCAGCCAGAGAGAGTGCAGCGCAATGTAATGCGTTGCTGGCACAAATAGGATGAAAATACAAATATACTTGGTGGGGTAGTAGAGCGTGGCGGCGGATATACAGTCCCAACGTCCATTTCGCCTGAGCGCTTTTTCTAGGGAAGTAGCTTTCCAAACTGAGCCTACTGTTTACAGTGTCCTTTACACTGTGTCCCCTTATACTGCCCAGTCTTTATACTGTGCCCTCATCACACTCCTCCTCCTTGCTATAACCTCACACTGTCCTCCCATTCTGTGTGTGTCACATTCTTCTCATCCCTTCCTGTCTCCTCACTACCTCCTGCGTGTCCATATACTTTTCCACCTCACTCTCCATCCTGCCCACTTGCTCCTCATACCATCTCACTCTTTATTCTGTGTCCTCAAAATTTCTTTCCAGTTTGCTCCACATCCTCTCTGTCCGCATGCATGAAACCTCATCCTCTCTGACCCCATGCATCACCCCTCATCATTTCTCTCCCCATGCATGGAACCTCATCCTCTCTCTCCCCATGCATCACCCCTCAACCTCTGTCCCCATGCATCACCCCTCATCCTCTCTCTCCCCATGCATGAAACCTCATCCTCTCTCTCCCCATGCATGAAACCTCCTCCTCTCTCTCCCCATACATCACCCCTCATCCTCTGTCCCCATGCATGAAACCTCATCCTCTCTCTCCCCATGCATGAAACCTCATCCTCTCTCTCCCCATACATCACCCCTCATCCTCTGTCCCCATGCATGAAACCTCATCCTCTCTCTCCCCATACATCACCCCACATCCTCTCTCCCCATGAATGAAACCTCATCCTCTCTCTCCCCATACATCACTCCTCATCCTCTGTCCCCATGCATGAAACCTCATCCTCTCTCTCCCCATGCATGAAACCTCATCCTCTGTCTCCCCATACATCACCCCTCATCCTCTGTCCCCATGCATGAAACCTCATCCTCTCTCTCCCCATACATCACCCCTCATCCTCTCTCCCCATCAATGAAACCTCATCCTCTCTCCCCATACATCACCCCTCATCATTTCTCTCCCCATGCATGAAACCTGATCCTCTCTCTCCCCATACTCTGTCCACAGATAGTTCCCTCCCCCACCTATACTGTGTATATACATATTGCCCCCTCCCCACTCTTTGTCCTCCAAAAGTGTGTCCACACATGGTTCAGATTCCACACCCTCTGTCCCCCCCAGTGTGTCCACAGATAGTTCCCTCCCCCACCATCTCTCCCCCATACTGTTTCATAATACTCCCCTCTTACCCCATAATGTTCCTCCATCTGTGTCTTCAGCTCCACAGTGGAGCACTTCTCAGCAATTCTCTGCCGCCTCCGCGCTGCGGCGCTGGATTCCGGGTCAGCAGTCTGATCAGCTGACCTGATCACATGACAACTGTCGCGCTGACCTGGAAGCCAGCGCCGGCGCCACCGCTTCAATTGTCCTCGCATCTGACAGATACTAGGACAATTGAGCAGTGCGAGGAGTGGGAGCCGCGCGCTGCACTTTCTATGAGTGCAGCTGTCAGCGTGACAGCTGCGCTCAGAGAATAGCGGCTCCCACCCGGCAGACTGCCACACTGCCGCATCAGGCAGCCTGAAAAGCCCCCCTGGAGACGCCTCTGGCTTGTGCCTCCGCTCCACATGGCTAATTTGTATAGTTTACAAATTAGCCATGTGGACAGAGCCAGAGGCGCTCTTCAGATTTTCCGGTACGCCGTACCGGCGCGTACCACCGCAAAAAAAGCACTGGGTGTTCCCTTGGGGTGGTGATGACCCTGGGAACCTGGTAGAAGCAGTGGGGGTGGAGTCTGAGCTCACCAAGGTTTCCTTTGGATGTTGCACCACGTCCAAGGCAAACCAGCCTCTTTCGCCCTTGTGCCTGGTGAACTCGACCACATCCCCCATATGCAAATCCCGTCCAGGGTGACCCCTTGACAGGTGCGACTGCACGTCTCTCCTGGAGACAAAGATGCCTTCCTTAACCCCGACCTCTACAATGAACCCATACCCCGTGCGGCAGGTAAATTCTTCCACTACCCCACGGTGGAGGGGACCTCTGGCCTGGTGTCTGACCCACCACAGGGACTGATTTTCATGCAGGTCCCTGGCCTCCACTTGCTCTCTCTCTGGATTGGGCTTCTCAAGTGGGTGTCTGGATCTCACACGCCGCTGTCCTCTGCAGGCTGGACTCCGCATCACCATCACCTGGTCATCAGCAGGTAACCAGGTCACATACATGCCGGGGCTATATGCGACCAGGTCTTCCTCCCTGGCAGGGGGTGCTGCATCCTCCTCCGATCGTTGGGGGGACAGCAGCCCGACCTCAGGGCCTCCCTTTCTCGCAAAGGGTGCTGCGTCCTCCTTGGGTCGGTTAGAGAGCAGCTCTGGGGGCGAGCTCTCATCAGCCTGGCAGGATGGTGAATCCCTCTCCAGCGGAGAGGGTGCTGTGACCGCTTCTGGTCGGGATGGCGGCTTTGGGATCAGGTACGTCTCCACCAGGTGTGCTGGGAACCGAGTATTCAATTCTCTCTTTAGCTGCAAAACTACTGGGTCTCCTTCGGGTCGTGGACGTGGGACCTGGTTCCTCAGTCGGCGGCTGGGGCGCTGTAACCACCTTTGGTCGGGCAACCAGGACAGGAGGCGTTGCGGCCTGGTCTGGTCTGGCCGTGACAGGAGGCGTTGCGGCCTGGTCTGGTCTGGCCGTGGATGTTGCTTCTGGTGTTGCATCGGGGATTACACTGGACGTCGCATCAGATGTCGCATCGGGCATCACATCAGGCATCGCACCGGACATCGCATAGGGCATCGCAGCGGACGTCGCACCAGGCGTCACACCAGCCTCGGATGTTAATGCTGGTGGAATCAGCACACCAGGTGAACCAGGGGCAGTTGTAGACTCACTCAGATCCGTACTTGAGACATCCCATAGCATGGTCGCCACTGCTGACAACGACTCTAGCTGAGCGTGAGCGGTGCCTCTCGGTGGGCCTTGCTGCACCAACAACCGCCGGTTCTTTATTGCCGTGATCATGTCTTCCTTCCAAGCGGCTATCTCTTGCCTGCTCCGCTCTTCCACACCATCAGCAATTCTTCCCACCTCTGCCTCCAACTCTTCTGCGGTCATGGGCCTGATCCAACCCGACTCTCCCTGGTCACCTCTTGCAGACGCCATCCTCTCTCTGTCGCTGCTCACCAGGTTCTGGTCACACCTCAATCTTAGTTTCGTTTCTCGTTGTTCTCCTCCCTTCGGACTGGGACATCCCCGCAGTCCGGGCACAGATCCGCCCCCATCTTCTCTGGTCGCTATGTCAGAGCATCCTTTCCATGCCAGGGAAGCCACACCTCTTTGTGGGCGGTAACTTTTCTTTTGCGCGGGCTGCAGCTGCTTAATTCGGGTGCTTATAACAGCAACAAAATGGAGGCTGTTCAAATTTTCTGATCGGACCTCTAAGGCGCACTGTCACTTATCTAAACAGGTCTAGTCCCCGATCCTGTTCTTGACGCCAGAATGTGTGTCGCCCACCTGCAGCAGTCGCCTCAGGGTCTGCACTCCATCTTCTGGGACGCCACAGGGGCTCCACTTGATTACCACTGGCAACAAGTATGTCGGGTTTATTTACATGGGAGTCATGACGCCACTCACGGTTTGCAGTCAGGGTTATGGGTGACCGCCACTGCAGGTTTAACGAGCATCTGGGGCTGATGGTGTCTGCAGTCTGGTGGTATGGCCTCCCGAGAGTGAGGCTGGCCCCAGGGGCTCGGGTGTGTGGAACAACAGGTCGCAGAATAACTCAGTCGCAGTCCAGAAAGTCTTTCAACTTGTTTACTCACGTTCAGCTGGTTTTGTGAGGTAACCCGGGCGATGCTGAGATAGACCAGATGGAGCCAGGTATCCTTCAGGCTGGTTTAGGGGTAACCGCTAGCTCGCCTTCCTAGCACTTCTTGTTTTGGACAACCCCTGACTTAAAGTACCATGGGATTCATCCAGGGAAGTCGCAACTGCCTTTTCTCCCCTTTCTGTCCTGTTTGCTGGCAGCGTGGACGAAGGAAGATGGCTCCAGCCTCGATCCTCCTTATGGACCCCCTCGTTGCTGCTGATGCTCGGACTCTGTTTTGGTTGGTGAGGACCCTCTAGTCCCTCTACCTGCAGGTTTAGCAGACCACTAAATGGATGTTTGGCTCTAGGGACCTGTACCCTGTTCGTGCCTGTCTACCAGGAGTCCCCATACTCAACTGCCTGTCCTCTCTTCAGGTGTCTTTCAGGCTGACTGTGTGGCAACCGTTCTCCCCCGCTAACGGCTACTACACAGGCAGGGTCTGACTAGCGTGTCCGTGTGCTTGCTCGCTCCTTCTCCGTGCGCTCTTCACTTCAGACTCGGCTTGCTCCTCTCCTACTCCTTCTCTGACTTCCACTGCCATCTTAGCTTCCAGCCCCTCCCCAGCACCCCTAGATGAGATGTGGAGGAACGCCCCCTCTTGGGTCTGCCCAAGGGTCCCCTCTAGTGTGTGGGAGACCTGGTTGCTATGTGTCTGTGCGTACATACCCTATCTCAGCCTTTGGATTTACCTGGAAGCACTTCCCCAGCATGGGTGCAGTACTCTGTGGTGCCTGATCAGGTCAGGGGCGCCACAAAAGGAGTACCACTCTCCATGCTCCAAACTCTTCTACATGGTGGGGGGGTGGTAACGGGAAAAAAGTGAAGTGGAAAGGGAGGCCTGGTGACCCAAATTCTAGTCATCCTTGCGGATGAGGGCCCCAAGCGGTTAGATACTTATCACCTAACCTGTGCATAGGTGATGAATGCGTAATGTGAATGTGACGCCCTGGGCAAGCCAGGGGTCACAGGTCATTGCACCAACACACCCTACACCCCAGTTAGGTACATCAAAGCTAACCAAAAATCCTTGTTGCCTTCCTCCAGGGGCTGATGTTCACACCAGGGGGTGGGCCAGGCGGTTGGCTCCGCCCACCGAGGAGTTCACAGCTCTGGAGGCGGGAGAAACCAGTCAGTCCAGTGAGGGACAAGAAGAGAGTGGAGCCCAGGCAGGGCTAGAGTGAAGTGCAGTTTAGGAGGTAAAAGTGAAAGGAAGTGGAAGTGGTAAAGGAGGAGTAGGAGAAGTTGAAGGAAAGTGAAAAGTGACAGAAAGAAAGCCTGAAGTGAGTCCAGCTGTGTGCAGGACAGGGTCAGCAAGGTCAGCAACAGCGGTGACTGTCTGGAGGGGGACCGTTTGGAAGTTCCTGGAAGGACCGCGGACGGGTAGTGGCCCGGCGGTCTGGAGCAGTGTACTAAAGGACAGTCAGCACCAGGGCAGGGGCCTCTCGGACCCCGGCAAGGCTTGGAGTCGCCAGAATTTGCCAAATCCGTCAGTGAAGGGGATGCAGATCCCCCAACAACCAAGTCCCGATTGAAGGCAACAGCCCAACCATTGTAGTAGAAACACCGCCACCGCCAGGGCACCAGTTTCTCAGGGCCAGCGCCTGCGGGCAAAGAGTAGAGCTCCTCCGGTCCAGCTTGAAGCCGGGGAGCGGGTTACTGGTGGGAACCCATCGCTACCAACACAGAAACAAAGGTGCAAGGAAAAGGGACATCACCGTCACCTACTGGGAGAGCAAGTGCAGCCGTCCGTGGGAACCGTCTTTCCAGCCGTGTGGTTTACCGTAAAACTGTGTCAACGTCTCAGGCTGAGTGAGTACCACAGTGCCGCAAGGCACAGCGCTGGCCCCGCGTCCCTGCGCCCACCAGGCCCTGCATCTCCCACCTCATCACCGGGCCCCGGGATCACCAACCCCTACCCCCGGAGGGGCAACACAACAACTAGCTGCTCCCCCACCATCACTCCCGGGATCCCCCCACCGAGCAGCGGTGTTGAAATCACCACAACCGTGGGTGGCGTCACGGACAATAAACAATCCCCACACCCAACAACCCCCTTTCACTCACGGGCGAGGAGTGCCGCTCGAGAACCCCCGGGATCCGGCCCACCGCTCGAGCCACCACTGAGCAGCAACTGCCGGACCCGAGCAGAAGGGGGTGAGCGTAGTGTGCTGACACCCTCCTCCCCGCCCGCGACAACTTGGCATCACGAACAGGATCCTACCGCTCTGCCGTTAGGTAGAGGTGCGCTTTGTTACCGCCGGAGGTATCCGGCTGAAAAATTTCAGAAGTCGCCATCTTTGGCGCGAAAAGTTCCCGCTCGAGCGTCTTCTCGAGTAACAGAGGCGCGAAGGCCAAAACCCCGCCCCGAGAGAGGAGGGGCCGGAAAGAGCTAAGGGGGACGCGATGGCGGCTGGCTGCATGTAGCTGTAGCTATAAAAGCAGGGACGCCAGGACTCTGCAGACATACTGGGTTCCTGGAAGGCACGATTGCCAAGATGTACAACCCAACTCCCAATGAGGAAGCCCCTGCGCTCGGCACGGCGACGTGGTTGAGGGACCGGACCGTCCCGCTGAGTAACCGTCTGCAGGCTCATATGCAACTCCTCCTGGAGGAGTGGGAGACCGACATGGTGGACGTGGTGGCTGCTATGTGGAGACGCGAGGCTGAAGAGGAGTTGGAGGAGCGGGTAAGCGACCCACGCCCCTGTATTCCTGAGGGATCGGCCGTTGGAGCTGAGGGGCCCGGCCGGCTTCCGCTCACCCTGCCTCTCTCCCCGCTACCCGTGATAGTTGCTGCCACCCCGCCATTAGGCCCGCTACCTGCCCAACCGGTAGCGATACCCTGCCCAGCCGCTCCGGCGGACCAGCCGGCTGCAGACGTCCAAGACGGTCCTGAAGTGCACCAAGGGGAACCGCTAGAACCGCGGCCCCTTAACAGCGTGGTGCCCGAAGTCCCAGTAGAGACTGTGCCAGATCCTGAGCCCAGGACCGTGGCCTGGATGAAGGCCCGGGTGATTCAGTTCCACCAGCGTCAGCAGGAACAAATCCTCCGGATGATGGAGCAGTGGACCAACGAGGTGGAGATGCTGATTACCACTACCCCGATGTACGACAGGGGAATAGATGTAGCAGAACCGACTGGTGACCCACGTCCCTATGTCCTACCTGGGCCGGCCGCTGCGGCTGAGGGGCCCGGCCTAGTCTCGGCCTATGCATCGCCCTTGCCGTTACTTATGGGGCGCCTCAGTATAAGCTCGCCTACTCTGCTGCTCCATGCTACCGCAGAAGGGGCTGAAGTGCTGGATGCTGGAGACCAGGAGGCTGCGGCAGCTGGCGTCAACCCGCCTGACGCAGGAACAAGAGATGACGACTCCTGTCCCAGCTCCGGGTCCGCTGTTGCAGTTGAAGGAGTAAGTGAGCGTTCCCACTATGTAGGAGCCCCAGTGGTCGTCCATGCCCCGTGTACCGGTGGAAATGGGTACCGGGTGCCCCTGTCACCGCAGGCATGTCAGTGCATGTTGGATATGCTGGTGGAGGGGGATGGAGCTGCGTTAGCTGCATATCCGGAGTAGGGCAGCGGATGCCCGCTGCAGCAGTCCCCGTTGGGACCACCATTGTGTTTGAAAGTTTGAAAAAGAATGATAAGAAAAATGATTACCGTGTACTTCACCTGATTGTCAAAAAGTGATTTGCAACCGGCCGGAGCCGACACCGTTGTCCCTGAGGGGACTGTTTAAAAAGTTTTGCATGGGAACTATCCATGGACAAGCCCGTGAACTTGCAGGGCACCCACAAACGTTAAGTGGCTTGTAAATAGGTTGTTTGCTGTTACCGTTTTCCGCAGTTGCCGCCTCCGGAGAGGCAGGTTGGAGGGAGGGCCCTCAGCAGAGCAGGCTGGGGCCCAGCCACCACAGGAACCGGTGGCTACCCTCTGGAGGGGAAGGACAGATCCCGCTCGGGTACCGTGTGCTGGACTGTGGGTCAAGGGGTGCTGCCTGGGCTTTAGGGGCAGAATCAGGGCCAGGTTACTTGGGTGGGAGAGAGCGGAAACCGTAACCGTAAACCATTTGAAACATTTAAGTAAAAGTGCCTCCCATTATGGGAAGATTCATTAAAAATGTAAATATGTTACCGTTTACCATGTTATACCTTTTATGCATTTACAGAAAAATAAAACCGGTGTTGGACGGGCAGCCCGCGGACGGTCTGCATTTTGCTAAAGGGGAATGTGACGCCCTGGGCAAGCCAGGGGTCACAGGTCATTGCACCAACACACCCTACACCCCAGTTAGGTACATCAAAGCTAACCAAAAATCCTTGTTGCCTTCCTCCAGGGGCTGATGTTCACACCAGGGGGTGGGCCAGGCGGTTGGCTCCGCCCACCGAGGAGTTCACAGCTCTGGAGGCGGGAGAAACCAGTCAGTCCAGTGAGGGACAAGAAGAGAGTGGAGCCCAGGCAGGGCTAGAGTGAAGTGCAGTTTAGGAAGTGAAAGTGAAAGGAAGTGGAAGTGGTAAAGGAGGAGTAGGAGAAGTTGAAGGAAAGTGAAAAGTGACAGAAAGAAAGCCTGAAGTGAGTCCAGCTGTGTGCAGGACAGGGTCAGCAAGGTCAGCAACGGCGGTGACTGTCTGGAGGGGGACCGTTTGGAAGTTCCTGGAAGGACCGCGGACGGGTAGTGGCCCGGCGGTCTGAAGCAGTGTACCAAAGGACAGTCAGCACCAGGGCAGGGGCCTCTCGGACCCCGGCAAGGCTTGGAGTCGCCAGAATTTGCCAAATCCGTCAGTGAAGGGGACGCAGATCCCCCAACAACCAAGTCCCGATTGAAGGCAACAGCCCAACCATTGTAGTAGAAACACCGCCACCGCCAGGGCACCAGTTTCTCAGGGCCAGCGCCTGCGGGCAAAGAGTAGAGCTCCTCCGGTCCAGCTTGAAGCCGGGGAGCGGGTTACTGGTGGGAACCCATCGCTACCAACACAGAAACAAAGGTGCAAGGAAAAGGGACATCACCGTCACCTACTGGGAGAGCAAGTGCAGCCGTCCGTGGGAACCGTCTTTCCAGCCGTGTGGTTTACCGTAAAACTGTGTCAACGTCTCAGGCTGAGTGAGTACCACAGTGCCGCAAGGCACAGTGCTGCCCCCGCGTCCCTGCGCCCACCAGGCCCTGCATCTCCCACCTCATCACCGGGCCCCGGGATCACCAACCCCTACCCACGGAGGGGCAACACAACAACTAGCTGCTCCCCCACCATCACTCCCGGGATCCCCACACCGAGCAGCGGTGGTGAAATCACCACAACCGTGGGTGGCGTCACGGACAATAAACAATCCCCACACCCAACAACCCCCTTTCACTCACGGGCGAGGAGTGCCGCTCGAGAACCCCCGGGATCTGGCCCACCGCTCGAGCCACCACTGAGCAGCAACCGCCGGACCCGAGCAGAAGGGGGTGAGCGTAGTGTGCTGACACCCTCCTCCCCGCCCGCGACATGAACACCATCATTAACTCGATGAATACCCATGTGAATAGAAGTCATTGGGAAAATGGGACTCACGTTCCGTAATGGATGATAAGAACCCTTTGCTCTCCATGGTCACTACAGTATTAGACTCTAGGCATTTCATTCCACGATCAGTGGGTGTATAGTATTGTAAATCATTTTTACTTTACGCCTCTTTAGTCAAACTAGTGGGTTAACCAGAGAATTAACATCAATCATCCTTTTAGTTAAATTCACATAAAAAATTGGGACACGTTACCTGCAGTTGACAATAAAAAATTAAAATAATTTTAATAGATTAACATGAATCCCCAGTGGTCTTAACAAATATGTTTGTATGTATTATTTCTGGGCTCACAAATATGTAAAGACCCTATGCCTGCGAGAATATGAGAGCACTTCTTTTTATGCAACATTTTTTAAGTTTGTGTCATCTCTTTTGTACTTCTACATACAAAACATTTTATACACATAATACGTACGTTAATAACAGAAGAATGTGTCCATCACTAGGCACTTAACTGTGATATTTGTGGGAACTTGTCCATTTTGGATATTACAGAGGACGGTAATAGGAACAGTTCAGACGCAGACCCCTATCTTCATTTCTCATACAAACTGAGAACTAAGAAAATTCCCACACTATTCAGAAGACACAAGCAGGATGTCCCATTAACGTCTTGTATGCCACAAGGGATGCATGGAATGGAACTAGTTAATAGATGCAGGACCCTTTCAGTTTGGTTCATTAGTGTTCCCAGACAACTTGCTGGCACAGAGTTGGTCTCATTCTCTCTCCTCTGTTTCTCTCTGTTTATGTCCCTCCCCCCACCATTCTGTTTCACCCCCCTTCTCTTTCAACCCTAATGATTCCCACATGGTTCTTGGTATCTCAGCCAAGCCTCCTAGCATTGTCTGAAAACTCCAAATTTAGAAGAAATATGAAAATTGTCAAACAGTCAGTCCTTAGTGGGTAAAACCGAAAACCTCCTAAACTGTCACAGGTCAAGGCAAGAAAAGGAGGGGGTTTCACGTGATTACACCCCCAACCAATGGCATCCCACAATGACCTGACAGATGTGCCTTATAACAGCCTGGCCTCTCTTCCCTCCAGCTCATATAAGGTAAAAGAAAAAAGGTTTTTCCCCCAGATGGTTAGAATCTAGTGCAGGAAAGCCCTCATCTCTTACACAGACTTGCTTGTACAACCCCGGGGGATCAAAGTCTCAAGAATGGCTTGGAGAAGGTAAGTCGTGAGTTTCGGAACTTGGACAAGTAAACTTGCCCATCGCAACTAAAAGGACAATCCGTAACTATATTTTCACAATGTATTTCCTGTCTTGCTTTTTTCTTACAGTGTTAGAAACTTAATGTTATTATATAGTAACCATCATCATGTTATAAACTGCTTTATAAATGTGCAAACTATATAGAACTCTGAAGAAATCTGTAAGTATACGCTATACATCAATGGTCCCATAAAGTAAGAAAAGTATTGTTACCTAGGGTTCAGTAAAGCGTTGGGTGAAAGTCATGCCTCTTTTTGGTGTATACTTCCATTCAAACATTGGTCACCGATGATAGAACTTATCGGCCACCACTGCCGGAGTATGCTATATGGTTACTAGTACGGTACTACAGGAAATACTGAAAGCACCTCCCATGGATGTGCAGATTGTCTACAGTTCTCCATCACAGGGTTTGTTATTTATGGAAGCATGTGCAGATAATCACCATTTTTGCAGTGATGATCTCTGATATGCCAAGTCCAGAGGTCAAAACTTTACAAAGGTTTGGTCCACATCTAATTACTCCGTCTAATATTAGACAGAGGAGACTTATTCCAATGATGGGCCAAATTTATGACAGCAAGAGCAAGCTATCTCCTAGATTTGGGGCATCTTGGTAGAAGAGACACTTTCTCTTACTTATGCCAACTCAGAAACATTTATTTGTGAGTAACTCTGGCACATTTTTAGGATTCCCGTTTTTTAGATATCTTTGAAAAGTGTCTAGTAAGATGCACACATCTTTTCATTTTGACTCAAATCGATAATTAATTTGTCTAAATTGATTTCCACCAAAAAGGTGTCACTTTTTAGAAACGAGTTAAGGTGTATAATAGATCATTTAGACTTGTGACCTCATTGTCATTTATGATCTTCTCTCATAGTCATTTAAAGCCTAGTCTCATATTCATGTCTCAGTCACTTATTATCATATTAGTTATATAATACCTAGTGTCATAGTCATTTCTAATAGTTGTTACATAGTTATGAGGTTGAAAAAAGACCTAGGTCCATCTAGTTCAACCTTCCAGTTATATATTACCTCATCTCATCGTAGCCTTGTAAGCTTGTCTCATAGTCCTCTCTAATGGTCATTTATAACCCAGCCTTATAGTTATCGCTTATAGTCACCTTTTCTCTGGTCATCTGTTAGAGTCAATTAAAACCTATTCTCATAGTTATCTCTTATAGGTATCTTCAACATTCTCATATTGTCATCTATCATGGTCATACTGTATATAGCCTTGTCTCATAAGTATTTCTGACAGCCAAGTATAAGCTTGACTCACAGACATCAATCACCTAGTCACGTACCGTAGTTATCTTATACAGTCAACTATAACCTTATCTCATAGTTATCTCTCATCGTCATCTATATGCCAGTCTCTTAGTTATCTCTTATAATAATCTATAACCTAGTTTCATAGCCATGTCTCATAGTCTTCTATAGCTTAATCTCAGTCAATTATTTTAATAACTTTTCATAGTCACCTGTAACCTTGTCCTCATAAACATGTCTCATAGTCAACCTAGTTTCACAGCTAAGCTTCATTTTTACAGTCCAATCTCAAAGTCATCTATTGCTTAATCTCAGTCATCTATCACCTAATATTCTAGTCAACTCTCATGGTCATCAACTAACTAGTCTTATTCTCAATATTTATACTAATCTATAACCTAATTTCATAGCCATGTCTCAGACATCTATCATGACATCTCATCGTCATCTCTCATAGTTATCTATATCTTAGTCTCATAATCAGTCATCGATCACCTGGTCTTATACTCATAGTCATCATTCATACTCATCTATAACGTAGTCACGTAATCATCTTTTAGGTTATCTCTAACTTACTCTGATAGACATCTCTGTTATTATTGTTATAGTTATCTATAACCTTGTCTCAGTAATTTCTTATCATCATCTTTAGCCATAGTCATCCATCACCTAGTCTCATAGACATCTCTCATGGGAATCTATAATATAGCCTCATAGTAATAATAATAATACTATTTATTTATTTATATAGCGCTATAATTCCATAGCGCTTTACATACATTGGCAACACTGTCCCCATTGGGGCTCACAATCTAAAGTCCCTATCTGTATGGTTTATTTTGGAGTGTGATAGGTACCTGGAGGAAACCCACGCAGACACGGGGAGAACATACAAACTTCTTGCAGATGTTGTCCTTGGTGGGAAATGAACCCAGGACCCCAGCTAACAACTGAGCCACCATGCCACCCTGTCATCTCTCATAGTCATCCATCACCTAGTCATTTCTCATGGTCATCTATAACTTAGCTTCATAGTATCTCATACAGTCATCGATCACCTGGTCTTATAGTGATAGTCATCATTCATAGTCGTTCATCGCCTAGTTTCATAGATATCTCCCATGGTCATCTAAAATTTAGTCTCATAGTCACCTCTCTAAGTCATCTACAAACTAGTCGTATAATCAATTCTTATGGTCTGATAATCAATTCTTATAGTTGTCTATAACCTTGTCTGAGTAATTTCTTATAGCCTTATATACCCATCTTTCATAGTCATCTATCATCAAGTCTGATATCCATCTTTCATAGTCATCTAGCCATCCAGCAGGTGGTCTCATTATCATCTCTCATAGCCATCTATCATCTAGTTTCATAACTATCTCTCATGTTCATCTATAACCTAGTCTCATTGTCATATATATTCTAATCTCATGGTTAATTCTTATAGTCATCTCCAACTTAACCTCATAGCAATCTCTAATAATTAACTATAACTTAGTGTATTGGTCATCTATGACCTAGTATCTAATGGCATGTCAATGAGCTTGACATGTTATTCTCAAAAATGTAAAAATCTAATTCCATTGCTCCATTACAATATTCGTGCAGGGCACTGCCTCTATGTAATTGTCTATTTTTCTTTGCTTCCCAAGCATTGTCTAGACTCCAGCCCTTCGCTGTCTGAAAACCATGGAGTGGTTGGGTTTATACCAGCGGTTTTCAGACTATATTAAAAAGTCCAGTATGTCTTTATAGTGCACGTGCACAATTTAGCAAATGTCTTAAAGGGGTCCTTTAGGATATCAGAAATAAAATATATTCAAGGGACACTTGCTGCTGATTCATTATTAGTATTATTTATTATTATAGTGCCATTTATTCCATAGTGTTTTACAAGTGATAAAGGTACATATAAAAAGAACAATAATCATGACCAATATAAAACAGACTGGTACAGGAGGAGAGAGGAATCTGCCCGCGAGGGCTCACAGTCTACAGGGGATGGGTGAGGATACAATAGGGCAGGGTACAGCTGATTGTGCAATGCTCTAGTGGACTGAGAGTTAAGGCCCCGTCACACACAGAAATAAATCTTTGGCAGATCTGTGGTTGCAGTGAAATCATGGACATATTGTTCCATTTGTACACAGCCACAAACCTGGCACTGATTGTCCACAATTTCACTGCAACCACAGATCTACCACAGATCTGCCACAGATTTATCTCTGTGTGTGACAGGGCCTTTACTGCAGGTTGTAGGCTTGTTGTTAGAGGTAGGTCTTTAGGTTCCCTTTGAAGCTTCCCAAAGTAGGTGAGAGTCTGATGTGCTGAGGTAGAGCATTCCATAGTATGGGGGAGGCGCAGTAGAAAATCTTGCATGCAATTGTGGGAAGAGGATATAAGAGAGGAGTAGAGAAGGAGATCTTGTGATGATCGGAGGTGAGTGCAGGTAGGTATCGGGAGACTAGGTCACAGATGTATGGAGGCGACAGGTTGTGGATGGCTTTGTATGTCATGATTAGGGCATTGAACTGGAGTCTTTGGGCAATGGGAAGTCAGTGAAGGTATTGGCAGAGTAGCAATCCACCTGTGAAGATATTCGGGGTCTGCAATTTGATTGAATGAAGGGTATCTATCCATACTCAAGAACTAAGAACTAAATTGCTTACGAAGGTAGATTTGAAATCTCTTGAATGAATCCATTCTGTATAACGCTCTGGTGCGGTAGTGATATAAATGCACAGTAGGTCTCTTGCCATAGAAATCTTGCTGTGCCAAACGCAGAGTAGTAAGACCTCCTTGCTGCCAATCGTAGTCATATTTCCTTGACAGTAACTTATGCAGAATTCCAGAACGACATTTATATCGGACCAGATAATAGGTCTCAATGTATTTCCTTAAATGAGTGGGACTTTCTCTAGGTTATGTGTGACCTGCCAAACCTTGCAGCAACTTCCTGTCAGGAGTGGGACATATTCTTGGCAGCAAAAGCCCTAAGCAGCTGCTCCAGATGTGACCACTTTAACCGCTGGAAAAACCCTGAGGCTGTCACCATCATGCTTAGACTGGCGAAGCTTAGAGACTTCCCCAACACTTTATAATATTAATCCTCTGGATAGCAGGCGGCATGTGGGTGTTCTTGGTGCTGGGCACAGTTTAATAAAAGAAGGTTTGTTTCTTTATATTTTCAGTAACTTATGATATAGTTTTATATACTATTTCCTATTTATTGATGTCTGTCTATCATCTATCTATCTATCCATCCATCCCTCTATCTATTATCTTTCTATCTATCTATCTATCCCTCTATCTATCCATCATTCTATCCCTCTATCTATCTATCTATCTATCTATCCGTCTATCTATCTATCTATCTATCTATCTATCTATCCACTATCTATCTATCTATCTATCTATCTATCTATCCGTATATCTATCTATCTTATCTATCTATCTATCTATCTATCTATCTATCCGTCTATCTATCCATCCATCCATCTATCTATCCGTCTATTTATCCGTCTATCTATCCGTCTATCTATCTATTTAATTTACATGTGGTAGCACAATTTTTGTTTTTTTATGCCATACAAGCTTGCGTTTTATGCTATTTTTTTTTGGCTCCTTTTCATTAATTTTATACCCTACTAGTTAAATCTGAACCATTTTTGGAACAATTTTGGAGCATTTTTCTTAAAATGTTATTATTCCTCTATAATTCTAGGCTTAAAAACATATTTCATAAGGAATACAGGAATTTAGTAAAACACACGTCACAATACCTAAAAAGCCTTTTTTTTAGGTAACCTGTCTTCATGAAAATACAGCCCTATCTGCAGGCGACATGTTATACAGCAGACTGATAAACAGTTTTGTGAGAGAAGATTCAGTATAACCTGTGCTTAATCATTTAATCATTTGCTCTTTCTGGGATTTTTGGTCGAGGGGGCGGTCCTATCAGTGACTGACAGCCTTATTTGTATAAAAGTGAAAGAGTTATAGCTGTCAGTCACTGATAGGACCACCCACAGGACCCAATATCCCAGAAAGAGCAGAGGATTACATGATTTAATCACAAATTATACTCACAAAACTATATATCAATCAACTCAGCTCCTCCTGATCTATAAAATGACACCTACAAATTGGACTGCATTTTTATGGTGACAGGTTCACTTTAAAGACGGCAAGGCTATGAGCACACTTGATGTGCAGTTGTTTTTCCCACTATTGCTATGTCCAGGAGTGGACACACAAAAAAGATGACCCCTGACCAAGAACAATATATGGGGCCGCTGTAATCCAAGAGCTTCTCATAATGCACAATTCCACCTGCTTTGGAGGTAGATGTGGCCCCCTTACCTCTTGGGCCCCTGACTAAGAACAATATATGGGGCCTCTGTAATCCAAGAGCTTCTGATAATGAACAATTCCACTTGCTTTGGAGGTAGATGTGGCCCCCTTACCTATTGGGCCCCTGACCAGGAACAATATATAGGGCATCTATAGACCAAGAGCTTCCCATACAATTCCACCTTTTCTAGAGTTGTATGTGACCCCCTAACCTTTTGGACTCCTGACCAAGAACAATATATGGGGCTTCTGTAGTCCAGGAGCTCCTCAGAATGCACAATTCGGCCTGCTTTGAATGTAGATGTGGCTCCCTTACTTCTTGGGCCCTTGACCAAGAATAATACATGGGGCATCTGTAGTCCATGAGCTTCTTGTAATCCACAATACCACCTGCTTTGGAGGTAGATGTGGCCCCCTTACCTCTTGGGCCTCTGTCGTATTTAATAGCATAGGAGGACAACATGCAAAACCAGTACGGTTGATGCTCATAGCAAAAAATCAGATTACTGCTTTAATATTCCGAATTGTAATTTAGTTGATGTTAAGAGTAAGTCAAACCCTTTTTTACATCAATTTTTTAAATGGTCATCCTTGTGTCTGTTACAATTGCATCCCTGATAGCGGGCTTCTTGCAATTTTCAAAATGATAAGTAACATTTTTACAGTTTTTCCAACAATCCCTCCAATAGCAAAAAAAAAAATAATTCTGCATGTCTATGGCTAGTTCCAGATGGCTATAATACGGCAACGTTATGGTTACAATATTCAGACCCTCCCAAGGCTCTCACTAATATTGTAGGACATTTGTATTTTTCTTTAAAAGTAACTTAAAAGCCTAAAGGGAACCTGTCACCACTTTTTTTGGCTATAAGCTGCAGCCACCACCACCGGGCTCTTATATACAGCATTCTAACATGCTGTATATAAGAGCCCAGGCCGGGGGTATAACATAAAAAACACTTCATAATACTTACCTAACAGTCGCGCGGTGGGCGTCGCCGTTGTCCGGTGCCGTTGCCGCCTTTTTCGGCCATCTTCGTCCTCTTTTTTTTCTAGCTGCGGTGCATGACGCGTCCGAAGTCATACATACTCGCCGGCATTCAGGTCCTGATCAGGCGCACTTTCATCTGCCCTGAGCAGGGCAGATCAAAGTATTGTAGTATTGTAGTGCGCCTGCGCAGGATCGGTGAGTGTGCATGACGTAGCCGCGTCATACACTCAGGCTTCAGAAAGAGAACGAAGATGGCCGAAAGAGGAGGCACCGGCACCGGCACCGGACAATGGAGAAGAGGTGTCAGGTTCCTTTAAAGAATAACTGCTGCCTATTTTTTTTCTTTACAGCTAGATACATCTTAAATGATAGGGTACTTTTTATTTAAAGAGGCGCTGAATAGATTTTTTTTGTAACCCTTCATTTTTTGCAAGAAACAAATGCATAATCTACCATGATTTAGTGTCTGGCAAAAAAGACAACCATTACCAGAAAGTAGGGGAAATTTTCATCCATTTGCTTCATTTAGATGAATGGATAAATTCAGGGACTCGATGGAATATTGTTTTTTTGTACTGAAACATAACCCCAGATTTAATGCACAACGTAGATCATAAAGTGATGTGAACCCTCCCTTACCCCCATGAGGCCTGCTCCAATTTGTGTATTTAGTTGGGTCATTAGGTCTCAGACGCTCATGAGATCATCATTAAGGCTTTGTTCACATTCCTCAAGGTCGGTATCTATGCTGGCCTGGGTAATACTCCGTACTCTAATGTAGAACATACCCGTATTAATCTAAGAAGTTTTGGCATAGATTCAAGGAATATATGCTGACAGAACTTTCTTCTGCTGTGCCTTAATAGTGTGATCAGTTAAAGGGAAGTTAAAGCTGATACAAGCTGCCCGCTCTATGTATCTTTGGGCATGTATCAGACACTGGTTGCATTATTTCAACCATGTATATATGGCTCTGAAACACTGCGGCTTTTCAGAAAAAAACATACTTTAAAGGGAACCTGTCAGGTCCTCTATACCCTCCAACCCAGCATCATTCATGTCTGTATGCCCAAATTCCCTTCCTAATGATATTCACTAATATGAATGTTTAAAAAAACGACTTAGAAACCTCACTTTCCCTATGGTAATTAGGCCTGTGACTAGTTAGTAGGGGCGTTAGTTCCCCTGACTAATTGGCCCTTTTTCCATGTTATCACACCCCTGTGGATGTGATAACATGATTTCCACAAGCTAGAGTCACCACCAGCTTCTATAAATCTCGCGCATGCGCACGGCTCATTACGGCTGTGTCAGTCTGCCTTTGAAGCCGGGCGTATGTTTCCTGGCTTCATTAGTCCCACTGTGCATGGCTGGAAGTTCAGAAGACATGTACGTGAGCTGTCTTCTAAACTTCTGGTCATGCGCAGTGCATGTAATGAAGCTGGGAAGAGTACACCCAACCTCTGAGGCGCAGTGATGTTGCTGAGACGAGCTGCGCGAATGCGCATGATTTCCAAGAGCTGACAGTAACGCCAGCTAGTGAAAAGCCAAGTTATATTGCCCCTGTGGAAATGGAAAAAGGACCAACTCGTCAGGGGAAACAACGCCCATGCGACTAATCACAGGCCTAATTAGCATAAGGAAAGCAAGGTTTCTAAGTCGTTTTTTTTAAACGTTTATTTTAGTAATTAACATCATACAGGGCTGGTTCGAGAGGGAATTAGGGCATACAGGTATGAATGCTGCTGGGTTGGAGGGCACAGGTGACCTGACAGGTTCCCTTTAAAAGGTGCAGGGGGACTGAGCCCTAGTTGGACCGGTGGGTTTCTGGTGACTTTTTTCCCCCCTGCTGCCAATACTGACAGGTTTCTCCTCTACACACACAGGACGATACCTGTCAGTCACCATACAGCCAATATACATGAGGAGCATGGATAGGGCAACATATATCAGCTGTCATGTTCCTGTTAAGCTTTTCAGTGGAGAGATATCATACAAAAAAAAATGTTTCTGGCCCAGTAAATATTTTCAGATAAGTTCTGTTACATTCACTGATTGTAGCCTATAGATGTGATGTGAGCTTTAATAATCTTGTACACCTAAGTTGAACATTGTGAATTTATCCTCAGAGGATTATTCCAAGAAACTCAAATTATCACTAGAGTTGAGCGAGTACCTAACTATTGGTACTCGCTATACTCATAACGAGTACTGTCTACTACTCGCGTATTCATTCTGAATAGCGTGTGTAATGCAAGTCAATGGGGAATACTTGCAATGTAACGAGTAACCCGAATTTCGCACTATTTGTTACTCGCACGAATAGTGCAGCATTCGGATTACTCATTACATTGCGAGTTTTCCCCATTGACTTGCATTACACATGCTATTCGGAATGAATATGCGAGTATTAGACAGTACTCATTATGAGTATAGCGAGTATGAATACTGTAGTTAGGTACTCGCTCAACTCTATTTATCACTTTACATAGAATATGAGATAACTTTCTGATTACTGGGGGTCCAACCGTTCGAAAATCCAATGATCTCAAGAATGGAGCCCTGGAACCCAGAGAATTGGGCTCTCTCATGAATGGTGCAGAGATGCGCATTCATTGGCTATTGTACTACTGAGCAAAGTCAATCCCATATAATGAATGAATGAATGAATGAATGAATCCCTATTTTAGTGATCACAGAATGTGGTCCTTGAACCTATGGATCCTATGGATAGGGGATAACTTGATTATTTTGGGAAAAACGATTTATAATCATGATGCCTGTGTGTAAATGGGGTATGGAAATGTAAATTGTGTAAATGTTGGGTAAATGGGGTATGGACATACAAACAAATTAGAGCCCCTTGCTCTGTATGTGAGAAGCATTACTAAATAGTATTATTTGCAGGAATCCAGGTTAGTTTTTAGTGTTGTGAAGGTAGAAAACCATTTGGTAGATAAAATGACCTATGGGAAGAGCAGGACAATAACTCAATAAAAAACACGATACAACTCCCGCCATCTGCTATTTATTTTCTTTACGTCATTTTCTTTATGTCACTGGTCCAACTGTTTATTCCATAGCCTGAATTCCTTTTAGGTATAGGCTCAGTTATTACATCAGTCATTCCTTTAAATGGCTTTTGTTTTATCACAGTAGGTATTAAAACTGTGGGATTGATCTGCGGGCAAATATAAATGGAAAGAATAAATCCAAAAAAATAGATGTACCCCCTGTCCATAAGGCCTAGTCTACGGAGTGTCAAAGATGACATGGGAGCCATAGTAAATACTTTGGCACAATTTCATATGCATGTGATGTTCCCACAAAATTGATGTTTGGGGTCTGTGGTTTGGATTAGTCCATCACATCCTGGTGCTCTCATCCATGACCCTCCATTCTAAGACCCGCCAAGTCGTCCTCTCTCACATGCTCCTTGACCTCTCATGTCTTTTCAGTTGTTTTTATCCCATCAAGAATGTGACTTGTAAACAGAACAGTTAAGTGTCCGTGTCACACGCTCCCCATTTCCTTTACAAACTAATTAACCCGATGCTATCCGTGGTCATGCATGCTCTTTTTCCACGGATACTGTAAATGCCTGTATCTGAACCAAGGGACTACCGGACAGGTAAGGTAGGCTACCTACGATGTGGTATCCTTAAAAAGAGGTGGCATTTCTAGGTGGGACGTGACATGGGAGGATAGTAATGTGCAGCTGATTTCATTCTCAAAGTAACTATTTAGGTCAGAGTTCATAATTTATTATCCTAATAAAGACTATATTTTGTATACTGTAACATTTATATACATAGTGTCATCATCATCTGCGGGGCTGTACAATCGGGCACAAATCAAGAGTGTCACATGACAGAATAGATATAGCGACACCCCTAAAATTAAAGTATTATACGTATCAAAGGCAGTGAGTTAGGGTAAGCATGAAGGTGATGCCAGGTAGTGGAAGCAGCACTGTAAAAATTATGCCATGATATTGTTGTTCAAAAAAAGGGAGTTCTTAGATTGTTTTTGAAGGTATAAAATGATTACTTAAGAAGAAGCATAGTCTGCTCTTCCTCAATTAAAGCATAACCATTGTGCTAATTTTTACTCATAAATCAACAATACACATGAAAACAAGCAACTGTGAAATAGATCTTATTAGAGAAATTTGCTTCTTTCTCTGCCAGAATGGATCAGTTATTATCAAAATTCTCAATTCAGTACCGACTTTCCCATTACTGAGATAGGAGATGGTAGTTGGTGCTGATGAGATTCTATGTAGACAGAAGAGGGAGGATGGGGCGGAGCTCTGTCTCTAGCTCCTCCCTCCTCCATGTCAACATCAAGCACCACCACTGTAGCCAATCACTGACCTCGGCAGCTCATGCTATCTAACTGCACAGCCGCAGAGCTCAGTGATGGGCTACACAAGATGATGTGACCTGCTGTCAACACAATGCTACTGCTGCAGCCACAACACCCAATCAGTGCCGACACTGGACCTGGGAAGGGTGAGTACTTGTTATTTTAAGCATTGTGGAGTGTTTCTTAAAAGTGGAAAACCCCTTTAATTCTAAATATTAAAAAAAGTATCACATTTAAGAGTAGTTTATCTTTTGCCAAAAAACACTTAATGTACTGTATAATATAATGATAAAAATATTATAACATGGCCATATACAATAGGTACCAGCCTATCTTCTAACCATAAAGATGTTATAGGAATCCTTCATCAGATACATATAGTGATATACCCTGTGTATTTTTCAATATTCTTCTAGTTATTTGGGCAGCACGGTGGCTCAGTGGTTAGCACTGCAGTCTTGCAGCACTGGGGTCCTGGGTTGAAATCCCACCAAGGACAACATCTGCAAGGAGTTTGTATGTTCTCTCTGTGTTTGTGTAGGTTTCCTCCAGGTTCCTCGGTTTCCTCCCACACTACAAAGACATACTAATAGGGGCTTTAGATTGTGAGCCCCAATGGGGACAGTGTTGCCAATGTATGTAAAGTGCTGTGGAATTAATAGCGCTATATAAATGAATAAATATTATTATTATTTTATACCTGTACCAGTAAAAGGAATAATTCATGATCTACATGCATATTTTGTTATTTTCGGAAAAAAAAAATACAGTAACTTTCATGCAAAACTGGAACCCGACTACAGCCTTTGTTGGAGAATGCTTTCCGATGAAACCATTTATCTCTCAATTCTCCTACTAAGTTAATTGCAGCAATAAGCATTTCAATGTTCAGGAATCATTAACCCCGCGGTTATCCCTCTACCTTGCTATACAGTAGCCAAAAGAAAATGTTCTAAAATGTAACTTTTAATAATTTGCATTCAGTGCCAGCATGTACAAGCTTTATAATAGGCATAATAGGCAATGAAATAAAGCTAGGTTCACATCTGCATTGCAGCCTCCATTATGAGACTCTCATTTTTAATGGTGGACATAGGGCAGCATTCTGCATAATAATTTCCAGTAACATGACAGAATCCTGATGATCTCCATTATGATTCAGTGGGGTGTTTGGGACATTGTTTGTGTCCATCATGTTAAGAAACTGTCCCTGACATTAATGCAGATTTTCTGTTCCAAATATATAATAGAAAACAGATTTCCTAACACAGATGTGAACCTAGCCTAGGCAAAACAACATTCACAACACATTTTAGTGGTCTCTTCTGTTTGTTTCAAGGACATCAGGACGCTGAGCCATCATCAGGGGCTTCATTGAGTTCATACGGTAGAGGTAGCTGTCTCTCTGACCTGCCTGTGCTATGAAGGGAGCAGAGAGACTACCATTAAAGGGATTTTCCCACAAAATTAATTTTAATCAATAGATCTTGGAATAATAATGTGTCCCACAATTGGATGTGATTTAAAAAAATGCTCCTATGCTGAGATAATGTTAGAAATGTGCCCCTACTATGTACTGTGTAATGGCTGTGTCTGACCTTACAGGGGAATGGTCTGATCATACCACATCTCCTGGGCAGGGGAGGACATACAAGAGTATACGGACATTAGAGCATGGGATCACAAATTATTCTTTCTTTGAGGTAAAACATTTTTTTAAAAAAGCAGGGAAATGTTTTACCTCACAAAAAGAATCAGCTATTATCCCATTTTCTAATGTCTTTATATTCTTGTCCTTCCTCCCTGGACCAGAAGATGTTTTATGATCAGATCATGTTCCTATGGTCAGACACAGACATTACACAGTAAATAGCAGGATAACCTAGATAAGATTATTTCAGCACAGGAACATTTTTTTTAAACACTTCCAAATGTAGAACTTATTATTCCAACATCTATTGATTAAAATGAACTTTAAAACTAACTTTGTTCTTGGAAACCCTCGCCTAAAGGGGTTGTCCAGTACTTTGTAACCTGCTCTTATCTGTTGTAAAAGCTGCAGACAAGCATATTTGTAATTGTATTTCAGTACATTACAGGCTCCAAAGCTGGTATCTCACTACCAATAACGTGGTTCAATGTATCTTCCGATGACTCTCCAAGCAATCCACCACTCTTCCATGTTCTGGATTTGGAAAGACCATCACATCCTTCCTCTAGGAGGCGAGTATGTGATTAGTTTGGACCATTCATCTAAATCCAGAGCCTGAAAAAGTGAGCATATTGGATGGAAAGTCTGCCGAAGAAAACAATGTAGAAACATAGAATCTCGTGACTGGCAGTGAAATGCCGGCTGAAGGCCGCTTTACATACTACGATTTATCTGACGATATGACGTCGGGGTGACTGTTTTCGTGATGCACTTCCGTCATCGTTAGCAACGTAGTTGCATGTGACACCTACGTGCGACTCCGAACGATTGCAAATAGGGTAAAAATCGTTGATCGTTGACACGTCGTTCAGTTTCAAAATATTGTTCGCCGTTTGGAACGCAGCAGACATATTGCTGCGTTTGACACCCTGCCAACGACGAACAACATCCACACGACCGCCTTGGTCAAACAATATATCACTGAACGATGTAGCGTCGTTTGTGAGATGTGTATGTGTGACCGCTACAAAACAACCTATGAGCGATATCAGCAAATCGTAACAACGATCTGGGCGTGTCACATCGCTAACGAGATTAAAAGCAATATCGTTGTGTGTAAAGCAGCCTTTAGAAGCATGCAATATAATAAAGACAAGGAGAAATATATCTGCAGATGTTAGGACATATGGGAGCAGGTTATAAGGTAGTGGACAACTCTTTACATTTTCTAACGGAATAGCTAGGGTCAAAAAACATATTTTACTTCTTGACCTTGAGGGCCAAAAGTGACCAAAGTTTTCCCAATTTGTGAAGAGGGGAAATCTTTGGTCACTTGGCAGATATTCAAGGCCAAGAAGTAAAAAATATTTGTATTAAAAATGGCAAGGGTCAAAAACATTTTTTACTTCTTGACCTTGAGTGCCAAAAGTGACCAAAGTTTTCGCTATTTGTGAGGAGGAAAACTTTGGTCCCTTGGTAGATATTCAAGGCCAAGAAGTAAAAAAATGTTTGTATTGAGGATGACTAAACATAAAGATGGAGTAAGGTTGGCTAAACCAGCTCACTACAATGAGGAGCCCACAAACAATTCACCATATCTCAGCTTCCTAGACCCCTTTAAGCATGACGTGATAATGCGTGAAACAAGGTTAAACCGAAGGCCCAATTGAATATTTAGGTTTTAGAATATTTAATTTATCTGCATTAGGACAATACAATACAATAGTATTGGTCATTATGATTTACTAAGATAAAAGTATAAAACTAGATAGTGAGACTTCTCCAGCAATATATGTAATCCCTAGATAGTATATATTGTCCAGACGACTTATTCAGGACTGTAGGTAACAATAGCTTATACCTGTATCAATTTTATATTCTCCTCCAAAATATACACTCATAAGAAAAGTAAAGTAATTAAATCGTACGTCCCCCCAATAGACTGGCTTGGTGCCGCAGGGGGATTTAGAGTGTTTAAAGTACCAAGAAACGACCTCTGACCATAAAAGGAAGAGATATTTTTCTTCAGTCCGGATCATGGAAAAAGCAAAAGTTATTTTTAGTGAGAGGTCTGGCGGCATCGGAGGAGCTGCATAGTGTGATAATAATCTGGAGTGAGTGCATGACACTTTAATACACTCATATACGTCCAGAAAGTATGCTTATGTCATCAACGGATCACAGGACACTAGAATGGAAGCTCTCATTGGAAAATATTTCATTATTGTCTTATTTATTGAAATAATGTATCACTTACTTTTAAAAGGACCATTTGATATGGAAAATGGGCAGAAATTAAGTTATGATACATGGTCCATCAAGATCAAGTATAGCCTTGGACAGATGCCAGTCAAACGTTATTGGAGAGGTCTAAGTCTGTTCTTATCTAGTCTTTATCATCATCAAATGAGTGGGATTTCCCCCAATATTCCAGAATAGCCCCCACAATGCCAATGATAATACACATGCCCCTGTTTAGTTTCTTAAGGTTCAATTTGGCCACTGAATGGATATGTTTATCATCGTTCAATACACAAATGCTTATTTTAGGGTTGACTATTTTAGGGTTGACTCTTATATAGACCTATATGATTTTTCTCAAACATAAAATAAGATAAACCTGGAACTGACGGTTTACTGATGTCAGTCGTGAAGGTCAAAGCATAAAGGTTGGACACAATGACCCTGGAGGTCCCTTCTAACTCCAACATTCTAAGATTCTAAAATATACTAAAATGTTATGTGAATTCCATGTGATAGAACAGATAGAATTTACATGTCTGATCTGTGTAATTTGAGAAGATATGAGGCATCTTGTAAGGAATTGTGGGAAATGTTACAGCGATCTGACATCAGAAGGGTTTAATGTCTCCGTTAATGTGGTAGCTGAATCTAATGATGATCCATTTCCCCAAAGGGAGTACACACGGGAACCAGCTGTTGCCCATCTGCTTGGAAATTTTTCCCAAAAACATTAAAGTTTGTAAAAATAAAAGCATATGAGAATCAACCTTCTCTTGCCCCCTACTTTATCCATAATAAAAGCAACGATCAAGGGGTCAAACCTACAGGAAAACACTCATCATCCCTAGAGACAAAATTTGGACATCCTCCAGATTTCAGAGGGAACCTACATTTTATGTCAACAAGGCAATAACGCCAAATTCGGTCACTCCTGCACATACCACTCAAATCATAAAACAGATTGGCCCATTTCAGGACAAAGATGATGTATATAGAGATTTCTACGAAATAGCTCAGACCTACTAGAGGGCTTGCAAATCTTGGAGCAGATATGATGAGAGGGATGGAGAGAAGCCAATTATCCTGCAAAGAATGCACTCTTGATTCCTTCCAGATACAGAGAAGGCAGAATCTTTAGATCATGACTCGGCCAGGAATCATTTAGCTGGGATAGTGCACATCTGTAATTACATTCCTATTACAAGGAAAATACTATAGTTTTATCACAGTCTTCTGCTATTAAAACATCTTCAAAATATGACCCATTAGCCTTCAACCGACTCTAATTCTGTTTCATATTGGTTTTTTATGAGACCGTGTGCACAAGGTCAATGTTAGGCTCTGTTCATACTGTAAATGTAATGGTCTCTATGGTATGTCTTTAGAAAAACACAAACAATTCCGGTAATGCCTTTTTTTTTTGTGTCTCGAATGGCAAATGCCAAAAGTTGGCTTCAATTTGGCTCTTTTTGTTAGGTTTCAAATATTTGTAGACTGAAAGAATAGTGTAGTCAGGGCCAGCATCAGTAGACAACGAACTTGGGCAAGTGTCAGAGTCTACTGCCCAAGAGTGGACCACTCAGCCCAGATTTCCATTTGTGATATCCACCATTAATTTGTGGCAGATGTGCACATTGCATGTACATAGAAGGCTCAATAGTTAAGACTGTTCCTTCCTGGGTGGGTGCCAGTAGTGTCATACAGCTGGCATCTGCCTCTGCAATTGGATGTAACTCTGATTGCAGCAACTAAATCAATTGCCAGGCCTATCAATTGTGACAGAAGCATTTAAGATGGGAAAAAGAGATGTCCCTTCTGGTGCTTATCAGCCCCCCTAAAGTGATTAAAGCGGGCTTTACACACTATGATATATCAAACGATATGTCGCCGGGGTCACGTCGTAAGTGACGCACATCCGGCATCATTTGACATTTCGTAGCGTGTGACAGCTACGAGCGAGTGTGAAAGAGCAAAAATACCTTATCGTTGCTCGTTGACACGTCGCTCATTTTCTATAAATCGAACATCCGGTTGTTCATTGTTCCCGAGGCAGCACACATTGCTCCGTGTGACACCCCGGGAACGATGGACACAGCTTACCTGCGTCCCGCCGGCAATGCGGAAGGAAGGAGGTGGGCGGGATGTTTACGTCCCACTCATCTCCGCCCCTCCGCTTCTATTGGCCGGCCGCTGTGTGACGTCGCTGTGACGCCGAACATCCCTCCCCCTTCAGGAAGTGGATGTTCGCCGCCCACAGCGAGGTCGTTTAGAAGGTAAGTACGTGTGACGGGGGTTACTGACTTTGTGCGACACGGGCAAGAAATTGCCCGTGCCGCACAAACGATGGGGGCGGGTGCGATCGCATGAGATATTGATACATGTAAAGCAGCCTTTAGGGGCCAACTGAACTTCATCATTGGGTGCCATGTTTCTGCACTTTGAAGTCCATTTTGTGGCTGTGCTTGATACGAGATCGCTAATTTTACATTCAACTGCAATATAACAATAATGCAGAGTACTTTACAATAAATAAAATGTTCAAGTCACCTAGGGGATTGAATAATTAAAAAAATAAATAAAACAATGAAAAATCTAAAAAAAAAATATACAGTATAAAAGTTCAAATCACCCCCTTTTTCTGGAAGATAAAATCTAAAAAAGTTAAAATATTTGGTATCGCTGTATGTGTCTTCCTAAACTAATGAGATATCAGAATATTTAAACCATACGAGATGCTCAATGTTGTGTTTTTTCATTCCTGTGGTCTTGCGAATGGGGTTAATGAAGCCTTAAGAAATTACAAGTCTCTTTATTGCAATAGTGTTCACGGCTATATGTTCCAACATATGTGTACAACACAAAGGACTCAACAGGGGAAAAAATGGGCATAAATTCAGATACAACACGATCGTATTGTGTGTCCATATTTCACACCATAGATCATCCATGGTGACTCAGTGGTTAGCACTGCAGTCTTGATGTCCTGGGTTCAAATCCCATCAAGGACAACATGTGCAAAGAGTTGGTATG
Organism: Anomaloglossus baeobatrachus; assembly: GCF_048569485.1. Classification (NCBI taxonomy): domain Eukaryota; kingdom Metazoa; phylum Chordata; class Amphibia; order Anura; family Aromobatidae; genus Anomaloglossus; species Anomaloglossus baeobatrachus. Next base: position 206,043,048 of record NC_134356.1, read on the forward strand.
TTCTCCCGTGTTTGTGTGGGTTTCCTTCCACACACCAAAGACAACTGATAGGGACTTTAGATTGTGATCCCCAATGGGGATAGTGTTGCTGATGTGTGTAAAGTGCTATAGAATTAATAGAGCTATATAAGTGAATAAATAATATTATTATATGAGCAATACAAAATACAACTATATCTGTAGATAAGCTATTAACAGCACCTAGGATATAAAAGTGCAGCAGTGGATTACATAACAACTCCCTTCCTTCTCTACTGGCTAACAGATTATGGGAGTCACATAGAGAATAAATTAAATATACAGGGTAGTCCAAAGGTAGGTGGACAGTATGTGTAATAGGGTTATCAAACATGGTGTAAAGTGAAACTGACTCAGTTGCTCTTAGCAACCAATCAGATTCCACTTTTCATTCTTCACACACTCTTTGGAAAATGAAAGGTGGAATCTGATTGGTTGCTAAGGGCAACTGAATCAGTTTCACTTTACACCATGTTTGATAACCCTATTACACATACTGTCCACCTACTTTTGGACCACCCTGTATATAGAGAATATATCATCTCAGTTCATTGATGTTAAAAGGGTTATCTGGGACTTTTTTTTCTCTACATGCTTAAAGGGAACCTGTCACCTAGAATATGCATTCTGACCTATCAGCATGTGTGCCCTAATTACACCTCCCGACCGATCCCTGTGTTATAAAATTGTATAATATGAAAGTAATAAAAAACGTTTTATTACCTTCATATTTCGTATGTAAATAGCAGGGAATGTGGTCACAGGGGCGGCGCCTTGCCCTATGGACGTCTGCATATTTCCGTGGTATCACGCCCCTGTGGGCGTGATACCATGGAACGAGGTCCCCGTCGCTCATTTTATCCTGCGAGCATTACCGCAGGCTTTTCTTCCGGGTTCTCCTTATCAGTTTCAGATGCGCACTGTGCATGCGCAGTGCGCGTCTGAAGCCGGCGATTGAACACCCGGAAATGAAGCCTGCTGAAATGCGCGCAGGATAGAATGAGCCACGGGGACCTCGCTCCATGGTATCACGCCCACAGGGGCCTGATACCACGGAAATATGCAGACGTCCAGAGGGCATGGCGCCGCACCTGTGACCACATTCCCTGCTATTAGCATACGAAATGTGAAGGTAATAAAACGTTTTTTATTACTTTCATATTATACAATTTTATAACACAGGGATGGGTCGGGAGGTGTAATTAGGGCACATATGCGTCTGCTGATAGGTCAGAACGCATATTCTAGGTGACAGGTTCCCTTTAAAAATGAACAGGCAGGTAGTTGCTAACAGAGGCAACAACCTGATTGCTCTACCTGGCTCCTGCACAGAGCCATCCCTGACCTCTCCTGCCAGCGATTCTGTAGCTCCACGTCAGTAGAGCAGCTCTTCTTCTTCCTGGCTGCTCTGTCAACGGGGAGTGACGGGAAGTCATGCTCATAATTAGGCAACGGGGAGTCGGCTGTCAATCACCATGACATTGGCAGTCACAAACCTTCAACAGAGCATGGTGGAAAAGAAGACTTGACATGATGTTAGCGGAAGCTACTGAGTTGCCGGCAGGAACAGTCTGTGCTGGTGGAGAACGGTGCCGGTCACAATAGACAGGTTGCTAGCAACTAAAAAAAAATAATACTGTGTAAATAGTACTGGATGACCCCTTTAAATATATATGAATGATTCCATCTTTATTGTATAACATGATTAGATTAGTGAAGCCATTTTCTTAGGTTTTCATGGTGAATGATACACAGCGTCTATCATAGAGGGTACGGTAAAGACATTACATATCTGTTAATTATCCCGGGAGTAGATTAGCTTGTCACCTAATAAGCTATAATAGGGCAGACATTAATTATATCCCGCCATGTAGGATACTTCTCCGTCTTAATGATGTAATCTGGCATTGACTCATTGAAGTTTAAACAGAGATGCCCTTTGACTCGAGCTTATTATGGGTTGTTTAAGGACTTATTTGCGAAGGACTGCTTTAGATCAATGGCATCATTCACAATAAATCTTACCGCACATCATAGGCTTTCTGAACAATCCACATCCTTTTCAAGGCATCTTATTACAAGAGACTAATTGTGCTTAGATTATGCAATTTATCCTCTTCTTTTGCAGGCATTATTCCAGATCATATCCCCAGCAATGATGGAGGTGGAATAAAGCAGCCGCCATGCAAGCTCAATAACAAGGATGAGACATGGCAGTGGCCCAGAAGGATGCCGGGCTCAATATAGCTTCCCAATACTGTGGCAAGGAGGAGGCCAGGTGAGGGGGTCGACGACTGTGATTTGGGTTTCTTGCAATTGGTTTTTATGGTTTTGAATAATTTCCAAAGATTTTGTCCAAACCTCATATTAGCAGCTGGCGAGAGACAGAGGAAATACCTTACACAGTTGTATATAAAAGTAGCTGTCACACAGCGCAGCCGATATAACTCAAACCACGCATCGCTGCCAAGTTTTCTCTATGCAGACATTGCTCTTTCAAAACTTTTCCGATTATTGAAACTTTAACACCACTTATTCTTACTTCATCATTATTTAAAGGGAATGTGCCATCAGGACATTACCTTTAATTAAAATTAAGGTTTTGTGATAAATTTATTTTTTAATGATGTTATTCTTATTACAATCTGTATTAAAAATTATTAAAAATAGAAAACATGCAATTTTCACACTGACCACTGGGGCTTTTTTCAGACTTTAACTTCCTGTTGTTTCAGGAAATTCACATGTACATTAGCAGCATTGAACTGACTCAGACCCTATATTTTGTATTGAAGCATCTAATGAGCGTGTGCAAAGCTCAATGTGAAGATTAAGGGGAGCTGTGTCATTGCCTATTGGATTAATGAATTCTGTGTTATCAGCTGTGGATAGAGATGTTATTTGTCATTGTAATCATGGCAGTGATGATAAGGAAACTGCTGTAAACTTTTTCCTAAGAGGACAAAAAGTATGGCCTGATTGATCAAAAACAGTGTTGTTCATGTCGGAATTGATGAGTGGGTATAATTGAGTTAGGTACTCCTGATTCAGTAGCAGGACTCTGGCATATGGTACGTCATAGTTTTTCATAAATTAGTCAAGCTGTGGCGCCATGCCCCTTTTACTGCCCCCATGCCGCACTGCTCCATTTTAGTGACGATGAACAAAACTGTTGTGAAAGTTTCACAATTTTTGTTTAACTCCACATCGTGCTCACATTTAGTGACTTTCCAACACAATTTATGCCAGAATTCTGACGTACATAAGCAAGGATGGTTGACCTTAGGGAGATCAACATCCAACACCGCGGAGACACCATCATGTGTTTCTCAACGCAGTTATTCTAGAGCAATGCCCCCCCCGGGAAATATTCAAAACAAGAAAGCCTGCGGAGACACCATCACATGTTTCTCAACGCTAGCAGGTAACTAGCCAGGTATTTCATCGGGAAGGAACAACTAGGGGAAGGGCAGTCTCCAGTCAAGGAGACCACCTATGCCAAACATTGTATCCATCCACAGACAGCTGTTTCGGGGTATGTGCCCCTCATCAGTGTGGAGTAGGAAGCTGGCTAGTGGGAGCATTGCCTAGTAGAAGATTACATAAGCAAGGATGGTTGACCTTAGGGAGATCAACATCCAACACCGCGGAGACACCATCACGTGTTTCTCAACGCAGTGATTCTAGAGCAATGCCCCCTGGGAAATATTCAAAACAAGAAAGCCTGCGGAGACACCATCACATGTTTCTCAACCTTCCTGTGGTTGGATGTTGATCTCCCTAAGGTCAACCATCCTTGCTTATGTAGTCTTCTACTAGGCATTGCTCCCACTAGCCAGTTTCCTACTCCACACTGATGAGGGGCAAATACCCTGAAACAGCTGTCTGTGGATGGATACCATGTTTGGCATAGGTGGTCTCCTTGACTGGAGACTGCCCTTCCCGTGGTTGTTCCTTCCCAGTGAAAGACCTGGCTAGTTTCCTGCCAGCGTTGAGAAACGTGATGGTGTCTCCGCAGGCTTTCTTGTTTAGAATTCTGACGTAAGCACTTTGATGAATTGGGGCCTATGAGTCTAAAAATGCCTCCTTGGCCAGTGTGAAACTTGCAGGATTACTAAATTTCTTTATTAAAGAGTTTGTCCCCTACTTTGACATTGATGTCCTATCTTTAGGATAGGTGATCAATGTTTGATCAGCTGGGGTCTGACACCCAGTTGTTATCGGTGCCGATGGCGGAAGCAGGTGGCTGGAAATGCTCAGTTCCGGAGCTGTCCTTTCTTCTGATAGTGGTCACGGCCGGGTACTGCACACCTTCCTCCTATTAACTTGAATGCGAGGCGGCTGTACAGTGCCCGATTGCGGCCGCTATCAGTTCATTTCTGGCTGCCTGCTGCTGCACCGATAATAGCTGATCGGGGAGGGTACAGGGTGTTGGACCCTGGCTGATCAGACATTGACGACCTATCATTAGGATAGGCCATTAATGTTAAAGTAGTGGACAACATCTTTAATAAAGAGGTATGAATAAAAAAATATTGCAAAACATGTTTTAAATTATTTTTTTTTAATTTTGTTGTTGATTTGACTCATTGTTTTTTTTGTATGAATTTTTAGTTCGGAAACTCTCCAATTCTGCACTAAAAAATGCAATTGTGGGTTTACATGCGTTTTATTTTTCAGGTTCCCTATAAGAAGAAAAATGCACCAATAAATGCACATATCCATAGAGTTGTTAAATGCACAGTGGGAACGAGTTTTTATGAAATCACATCCACTTTGCTTGAATTGTTAAAATGTAGCAGCGGAAAAACTACAGCCCTTACATCAGGGGTGTATTCAGACAGAAGAGGACCTCTTTGCAGTCCAATAGATCATTATAATGCACAGTTCCACCTTGTTTAGAGGTACTTGTGGGCCCTCTTCCCATTTGGACCCGTGTGTGGCTGCACAGGATGCACTAATGATATGTCTGCATCTTACTTTACTGTGTGGGAATATGGCCTAAAAGGGAACCTGTCTTTAAAAAATGCTATTAAAAGGGAACCTGCGGGTCCCCATACCCTCTCACCCACCAGCATTTATATATTTATTACTAAATACCATGCCTAACGAGCTCTTTATATACTGTCTGAGACCTAAACACCTACTGAAAAGAAGGTCTTTGTAAAGTCCTTTTTTCATATGGAAATTAGCCTTTTGACTAGTCCATAGGGCATTAGTTCTCCAGACTAGTCGGCCCTCTCTATAGGTTATCACACACCTGTGGGCGTGATAATATGATTTGCAAAGAGCCCGCATCATCGCCAGCTCTCTGCAAACTTTGCGCATGCGTGCAGCTTTCTCCACTAACATCATTGCCCCTCTGAAGTGGGGTGTACATTTCCTGACTTCAGAGAAGCACTGCACATGCCCGGATGTGGGCAGTGCATCTCTCTGAAGCATACGCCCAGCTTCAGGGGTGCAATGATGTTAATGAAGTAAGCCGTGCGAATGCGCAAGATTTGCAGAGAGCTGGCAATGACGCTGACTCTGCAAATTATGTCATCACGCCGACAGGAGCATGATAACATGCAGAGAAGGCTGACTAGTCTGGGGAACTAATGCCTCATCAACTAGTCAAAGGGCTCATTTACAAATGAAAAAAGGAATTTAGAAAGACCTTTTTTCAATATGTGTTTAGGTGTCATGAAGTATAAAGGGCTGGTTAGGTAGGGTAATTAGTAAAATGTATATAAATGCTTGTGGGTGGGAAGGCATGGGGACCTGTCAGGTTCCCGTTAACCTGAAGATATGAGGTTAATCTGCAGGCTAATAGCGTTTTGACGCCACTGAGAGTCCTGCTGCAAGGTAAGCACCTTGTCCCAGATGAGTAATGAGTTGACGCCTTCCACAATACAACACAAGTCTCTACTAACAAATAATTAGTCTCTGACTATCCCTGGTCTTGTTAGGGGATTTGAAGTTGTGAAGGTTGACAGCACTTATTATGTGATCGCATTTTTTGGCATAGCGATTAATAATGTATTAATGGAACAACAAAGGTTATTTATATTCCAAACCACAGCTTTACCTAAGATGGTCCAATGTCGATGTTACCTTCATGTGTTGGCTACTAACCTGTACCTAAAGGCTATATACTGATACATGTTATCTTCTGTTCCCAGCGTCTATGTAAGACATGTGCATTTCTAATATTCATTGGAATACATTCCTTCCAAGTCCACATATTTCAGCCCCGGATCTTCGTTACTCCAGTTTGCCCGGTGTCTCCCAGCCCGAGGTGCAGTGCTGCATCTCTGGTCAGTTGTGAGTCTGAGATGAAGCACTGTAGCTCGGGAAGGCGGAAATCTGCTACCATGAAGAAGAGGACCGAATAATGAAATCTTCATCGAAAGAAAAAGTTTGGAATGGTGTAGGAAATCTGTTCAAGAAAAGTCTACATCTGGTGTGTATTACGCACTAACTGTATGTAGTGGATTTCTTCTTATTCCCATGTATTTCTCTTACTGGCCAGAAAGGAACTCATTCCTGTTTATAGAAGGCCTCTGTATGCCATTACTCTTTTTTCCAGTTGTTTATAGGTCATCTCTGCGGTAAACAGTCACACATATTCCTGCCACAGCTGGAGTCTATGTTAGTTCTTTGTGATTGTTTTCGTCAGTAGATCTGCAGTACTTGCTCCGGACCTTTGTAGTTGGGTCATCAGGAAGAAGCATTACCACCTAGACCTTTGTGACCTGGTCCTCACGGTCCAGTTTTCCCAGGAATCCCTTGGGAGATACAGTGGGGATTCCTGGAAATACTGTTCTTGGGGTCTAGGATTTGCAGCTAGGAGCCTCAATGTCTTCATCTGTGTTTCACCAAAGTCGGATTATGTTAAATGTACACTATTTAATAAAGTGGTCTGTTAAGAGTAGACTAATTTATATACTATATATTTTTAAGCAGTAGCAATGTATAAGCTACTGTAAACGATTGTGGAAATTGCTGCTTCTTTGGGGTTTTTTTGGTAATACGTGTCTAACTTAAAATGTCTAAAACTAATTAAAACCCCTCCCAATGGATCATTGTATGTAACATCAACTATTGCATTTATGCCATTTGTCTCTTTCCAAGTTGTACTATGTACTGTAAATTTCTTTAAATCCCAAGAATAAAAGATACTCTGATTTTTCAATAAAATCTGAAATTATTGGAACACAAACTCAGTTTTTCTTTGTCTAAAGAAATGTGGACTCAAATTATCAATCTGAAAAAAAAGTACTTGACATTAGGAAAAAAATTAAATCTACAATGCTTATATGACATCTTCTCCACATCTAATGAGATCTGAAGAGGATCTGTTCTCTCCTGACAAGTCTGTTTTGTGACTGCGTAACGTTCCCATAAAATAATGATTCTGGAGTTTATTAACTAACAGAAGATAATATGTCCACTGCTTCTCAGGGGCGGACACAGAGAGAAGAGGGGACTTGGGCAAGAACAGCATATGGGTCCTCGGAGTTCCAATATTGTATCTGTAGCAAAAGCTGTTTGCGGCTCTGGAGTTAGTAGTGGCCTTCACCTCTTGGGCCTTTGTGTGGCTCACAGGTTGCACCAATAGTATGTGCACCCCTGCTGCTCCACACCACTGTCATCTGTACAACCTAAAATTGACAAGCACCTCCTAGCCAATGAAATAAAACTGCAGGTGCAGGTTGCTATAGCACAAAGAAATACCACTAAATAGTGATAAGTGAGCACTACCATGCTTGGGTTCTCAGTACTCATAACGAGCAGTTGAATGCTCGGATGGGCGCGACTCAAGTACCGAGTATAATAGAAGCCAATGGGAGACTCAAGTATTTTTCCAGGAAATCTTCCGAAAAAAATGTTCAAGTTCCCTATTGAATTGACTTCCATTATACTTGGGTAGAGATGAGTGGACCCGTGGAAGTTCGGTTCGGTGGGTTTAACCGGACTTTAGACAAAGTTCGGTTTGGGACCCGGACTTGACCTGAACTCTAATGGAAGTCACTAATTGGGCAGTTCAGGGTACCGCCCACATGTATCCAGCAAAAACAGAGCACCTTCAGGGGCAGGGTTTTTCCATTTTTTTAGGGGTGCACACTATATCCAATCATGCTGTTGTTACCCCCAGAGCAAACCATTCAAACACTGCAAGTGGCTCACATTGGGCTGAGCACCAAGTGTACCAGAGCAATGCTCGCAGGAGTGGTTTGCCTATGTAAAGCACCCAAACTCAGAATCCAAACTTTTTTTTGTAAAGTCTGTGTTCGGTTTGAACACTGAACACAGAACTTCGGGTTCACTCATCTCTACACTCGGGTACTTGAGTCATGCCCAGTTGAGCATCCAACTGCTCATTACGAGTACTGAGCACCCATACATGGTAGTGCTCGATCATCACTAGAAGTTACGAGTACCTAGCACCCGAGCATGGTAGTGCTTGCTTATCACTAGTAGTTACGAGTATCGAGCACCCAAGCATGGTAGTGCTTGCTCATCACTAGTAGTTACGAGTACTGAGCACCGGAGCATGGTAGTGCTCACTCATCACTAGTAGTTACGAATAACGAGTACCCAAGTATGGTAGTGCTCACTCATCACTAGTAGTTACAGATACCGAGCACCCAAGCATTGTAGTGCACACTAATCACTAATAGTTACGAGTACTGAGCATCCGAGCATGGTAGTGCTCGCTCATCACTAGTAGCTACGGGTACCGAGCACCCAAGCATGGTAGTGCTCGTTCATCACTAATAGTTATGAATACCGAATACCCAAGTATGGTAGTGCTCACTCATCATTAGTAGTTACGAGTACCGAGCACCCAAGCATGGTAGTGCTCGCTCATCACTAGTAGTTACGGGTACCGAGCACCCAAGCATGGTTGTGCTCGCTCATCACTAGTCATTATGAGTACCGAGAACCCAAGCATGGTAGTACTCACTCATCACTACAATGAAGTTACATGTGAACTCGGAATACTAGTGGAACCTTGGTTTACGAGCATAATCCGATCTGGTAGTGTGGTTGTTAACCAAGTTACTCGTCTGGCAAAGCAAAATTTCCCATAGAAAATAATGCAAGCTCAGACAATTCATTCCACAACTTGTTCAATGTCCCATCCTGGTCCCCTATTATGCCATTCTACACATGCACAAACACGCATGCATGCACACATATTATGCTTACCTTACCTTCCGTTCTATCGCCGGCCTCATGGTTCTTGTAGTTCGCCGTTACAGGATGTGTATCGGGTAACCATCACGACCGATGCCCCGGAGCTTCCACTGCCAGAGCGCTGACATCAAAGGCAGGAGCTGCTTGCCTCTGATTGGCCAGTGTGCTGCCTTTGAGTAGCGGCTGATAGTGGACGTCCCTCAATCGTCGCGATGGTTTCCCGATACACATCCTGTACTGGCGAACTACAAGAACCATGAGGCCGGCGATGGAACGGAATGGAAGGTGAGCATATTATGTGTATATGTGCGTGTTTGTGTGTGTTTGTGCGTGTTTGTGTGGACTGCACAGTGCAGTTAAAGTACGGAACTGGAAGTGTGCGCGGTGAGTATTTGCTCGTATGGCAAAGCTTGCTCGTAAACGGAGTTACAAATTTACAGCAAGCTTTGCTCGTATAGCGAAATGCTCGCAAACCGGGTTACTTGTAAACAGAGGTTCCACTGTATATAAATTTTTATGTGTTACTGCTATATAGACTATACTTGAGGTACTTAGCGTATAGTTTAATCAAATTGTGGGAGCCTATCTAGCAGCAACAACGTCCTAGATGGGAAACTAAAATAACAAATCTGCCTCTTCAGGGCTGAGGCCTACACAATTAAATTGTAAGTAGAATCTAGCTCTAATTAAAAGAAACCTTAGTCAGATGGGAGAAGTGCCAGATATAAATGTAGTCACTAACTCCAAATGTACACTGCCAAAAGTGAAATTAACATTCACCTTCAAGAAAAATGAAATAAATGTTTATTTGCAAGCTAAGACTGCATTTCATTAGCTCTACGAATAAACCTTAGCCCTTAGGCGGGCTTTGCACGTTGCGACATCGCAAGCCGATGCTGCGATGTCACACGCGATAGTCACCGCCCCCGTCGCAGGTACGATATCTTGTGATAGCTGGCGTATCGAAAATTATCGCTACGCCATCTTCACATGCACTCACCTGCCCTGCGACCGTCGCTCTGGCCGGCGACCCGCCTCATTCCTAAGGGGGCGGGTCGTGCGGCGTCATAGCGACAACACACAGCAGGCGGTCAATAGCGGCGGAGGGGCGGAGATGAGCAGGATGTAAACATCCCGCCCACCTCCTTCCTTCCGTATAGCCGCCGGCGGCAGGTAAGGTGAGGTTCCTCGCTCCTGCAGCTTTACACACAGCGATGTGTGCTGCCGCAGGAACGAGGAACTACATCGTACCTGTCGCGGCAGCGTAATTATGGAAAAGTCGGAGCCTGCACCGATGATACAATAACGACGCTTTTAAGCTCGTTAATCGTATCATCTAGGATTTACATACAACGATGTCAAAAGTGACGCCGGATGTGCGTCACTTTCGATTTGACCCCACCGACATCGCATGTGCGATGTTGCAACGTGCAAAGGCGCCCTTAGGCCATGTGAACACATTGAGTTTTTGGTGAGATTTTTACCCCAGTATTTCTAAGGCAAAACCAGGAGTTGGTAATAAATGCTGTTTTCAAATATGGCTTTATCCTATCTTCCCTTAAAACTTGTACAATTAGATCTTGGAAAAATATGTCTGGTCACATACCGTAGGTTAATTGTCCCTGGCAGATGGGTTCTCACAATTTGACCTCTGAGCTAAGTATCTCAATTTTATAATTATTGTCTAAAAAGCAGTAATGCAGATTAAAATGTATATATTTAGTGTTCACATGTACCTTCTTAGCCTGCTCAGAGTGTGCTTGTATTTGATTGTATGCTGCCACATCAATGCTATCACCAGTGCCTTCACCATCTTTGACTTACCCATAATCATGTATGCTCAGCCTAGCAAGGTATACATGTGTATTTAATAGGGACAGAACATAAAATAGTGAGAAAAAAATAAATTCTGCAACCTATTCCATATTAGAGTGAAAACAATGGTATGCTCTTTGTCCCTGAAAAAAAAACCTCAAGTTGTAATTGCAGCAGCGTTTTGCACCAGCAGCTACAAAATGGCAGTAATTGTACATTTGAAAATTTGAAAGCAGTGGGCGTTGTTCTAGGGGCGCTGTCACAATTCGCAGGGCTCTTTTCACACACACGCACGCGCACACACACACGCACGCGCACACACACACACACACACACACACACGCACGCACACACGCACACACACACTTTTTTTCTGCAGCCAAAATATACTCTCTTCGCAGTAAAAATGCTACAATGGGTAAAATAAGTATTTGATACACTGCCGATTTAGCACGTTTCCCCATCTACAAAGAATGGAGAGGTCTGTAATTTTTTATCATAGGTAAACTTCAAGTGTGACAGACAAAAATCCAGAAAATCACATTGTGTGATTTTTAAATAATTAATTTACATTTTATCGCATGAGATAAGTATTTGATCACCTACCAACCAGCAGGAAATCTTTCTCACAGACCTGTTATTTTTTTCTTTACGAAGCCCTCATACTCTGCACTCATTACCTATACTAATTTCACCTGTTTGAACCTGTTACCTACATAAAATACACCTGTCCACACAATCAATCACATTCCAACCTCTCCACCATGGCCAAGACCAAAGAGCTGTCTAAGGTCACCAGGGACACAATTGTAGACCTGTACAAGGCTTCGATGGGATACAGGACAATAAGCAAACAATTTAGTAAGAAGGCAACAACTTTTGGCTCAATTATTAGAAAATAGAGGAAACACAAAAGATGACTATAAAGCGGGCTTTACACGCTGCGATCTCGCTAGCAAGATCACAAGCGATCGTACCCACCCCCGTCGGTTGTGCGACATGGGCAAATCGCTGCCCTTGATGCACAACCTCGCTTACACCCATCACACGCACTTACCTGCTCTGCAACATCGCTCTGGCTGGCGAACCGCCTCCTTTCTAAGGGGGCGGTTTGTTTGGCGTCACAGCGACGTCACACGGCAGGCGTCCAATAGAAGCGGAGGGGCGGAGAGGAACGGGACGTAACATCTCGCCCACCTCCTTCCTTCCGCATTGCCGGTGGAGGCAGGTAAGGTGAGGTTCCTCGTTCCTGCGGTGTCATACATAGCGATGTGTGCTGCCGCAGGAACGACGACCAACATCGCTAATAAGCAGAAAACGATTTTTTGTTTCAGGACGACTTCTCCGCAGCAAACGATTTTGCCCGCTTTTGCGATTGTTTAAGGTCGCTCATAAGTGTCACACACTGCGATATCGTTAATGATGCCAAATGTGCTTCACAAACACCATGACCCCGACAATAATTCATTAACGATATCGTAGCGTATAAAGCCCACTTTAATCTTACTTAGTCTAGGTCTCCATGCTCAATTTTGACTCGAGGGGTAAGGATGATTCTGAGAAAAGTCAGAAATCAGACCAGATCTACATGGGAGGACCTGGTCAATGACTTGAAGAGAGCAGAATGCCATGGAACCCATAGGGTGGAGGGGCGACATGACTAGAGGGAAGGGATGGAGTGATGGGGTTAATAGGAACAGGAATGTTTTTGTATAGGGCAGAGAAAGGGATTGGTGGGAGGAGGAGTTCCCTGGAGGAAGAGGTGGGACAGATGAGGGGTGTAAGTATAGGAAATCTGGCTTACCCCCTCTCTTGATTTCCGGATATGGAGCGATCCGGACGTCCGACAGGATGGCTGCAATGCAGGACCAGCAGTGACTATCCCATGGCAGTGCACGGGCCCCTGGCAGCGCGGTCCCACGTCAGGGCTGCCGGGGTTAACCCGTCGGCACTTTCCCCTCGCTCCCCGGGCTGCAGCGGGCGGCGGTATCCCCCCCCTCCCCTCTCCTTCAGGTATTTGCAGTGTGCGGGGGGGAGCGAGGAGGACATGTGAGAGCCCCTTCGGGGACCCTCCACGGCAGCGATGTGGGCAGCGGCGGTACCCAGCAGCTGCTCCGGCCGTGGGAGGAATCTCCGTCCGGGCCGCGGCAGCCGGGAGGGGGGCGTGGCTAGTCTGCGGCCTACTTCCGGTTTCGAGCCGCGGCCTGGATTGCTGGATGCGGCGGCTCCTGGACAGGAGAGCGCCCGGCGGTGGACGGAGGCCAGCGCTACCCCCCCCCACGGACGGTGGGGGGCTGCGGGGCTGCTGCCAGCGGGGGGTCCGGCATCAGGGCAGGTGAGCCTGGTGCGACGGGTGCCCAGGAGGCGGCGGTAAGTGGGGGTGACGGCAGGGGCCTGCGGTTCCTGCCCGGTCACCCAGATCAGGCATGCAGCTCCCGGCAGCGGTGGTCTCCCCTAGGAGGGGGAGGGCCCAGCACACAGAGGCTTGCGTGGGCCCAGGAGGGCTGGATACGGCGGCTCCTGACTGGAAGAGCGCCCGGCGGAGGACGGAGGCCAGCATTACCCCCTGCGGGTGGCGGGGGGGCCGAGGGGCTGCAGCCAGCAGGGGGTCCGGCGCCAGGGCAGGCGAGCCTGGTGCGACGGGTGCCCAGGAGGCGTTAGTAAGTGGGGGGTGACGGCGGGGGCCCTGCGGTTCCTGCCCGGTCACCCAGATCGGGCGTGCAGCTCCCGGCAGCGGCAGTCTCCCGGGAGTCTGCTGGCAGCGGGTCGGGCCACATGTACCCCCCCTCCCTTGCAGGTGGTGGGGGGGGTCAGGCCAGAAAATGATGAGGCCCGTGGTGGCAGCCCATGGGACGGTATGGTGTCCAGGGTTGTTGCCGCAGGGCAGAAGACGGAGCCTGGAGGACAGTGCCCACGCGGCGTACCAGGAGGACGGCCGTGGTGGTAGCGGCGCTTCGGCGGCGTCTGCATTACCTGAGCCAGAGGCGGTCGGCTCCAGCGAGGAGGAGGATTGAGCGGAGTCGTTGGAAGACTCGGATGTCCAGATGGCTTGACTTCTACTTCAGTATTCGCCGGGTCGCGGTCGGGTGAGACAGCCGTGTATTCGGCGGGGTTTGGGGCGCACCTGGGGGTGCAAAAAGGGTAGTGAGGGGGGGGGGGGGAGGCTGCGGATACGGCAGCGCCAAAGGGGGTCTGTGATGTTGCCCCGGGTAGGAGGTTTTCCTGACAGGGTCTGTTGTGGTTGCGAGGAGTACGTGTGCGCTGCCGGCGGCATGGATGGGAGCGGCGATGGTAGGCGCAGATATGGCAGGCAGAGTGAGGGCGCATGAGGCGGCGGGGGAGATTGTTCTGGCAGAGTCGACGGGGGGCTGTGATAGAGAAAGAGATGTGGAGGAAGAGGGGGATGAGTTGGTGCGTCTGGATGACAGAGGCACTTGTGAGAGGTACGTGTGCGTCAAAAGCCCGCTGAGGGGTTTACCTGTTGGCGGATGTGAGGGATAAGATTTGCAAGGGGAGACTGTTGAAATATTCTCCCTGCTGCCCCTGGAGCAGTGTCACTTGGATAAGGTCAAGCTAGGTGACTCTAGGAAGGAGGGGGAGGAGATGCGCCGTTATAGGTCATCTCTCGTATATTTGCAACTTGGCGGCGGGCATTTTTGCGTTCTTTTGGTGAGTGTATTGGGGAGAGGGAATTGGGAAATTGTTCGGCATTATTTGGTTATATGGTTGCATTTGGGGGTGCTTGTAGGTCAGTTGGCGGTGTAGCCTGGTTTCGGTACGCCAAGCAATTTTGGCAGGGGAAGGTGTTGGGTACGAGTATGCGGTAAGATCAGAGAGGCATATCCTTATGGATGCGGTGATGGCGGCTCCTGGTCAACCCCCTCCCCCCTTTTCCGGGGGGCAGCCGGGTGCTTGAGACTTGGAACCCCGGCGAACCGGACAACGGGGGGCGGGGTTTGCGGGCAGTATAATGACGGGCAGTGCAAGTTTGGCACCTCCTGTCGCCTTATGCACAAGTGTTCGGGCTGTGGAAGGGGACATAGTACTTCCCGCGTTTTTTGCATTCGGCCGGTGTTGGTGGATCTTTGCCCCTTATTGGAATTGGCACTTTGCTAGGGGAGGCCCGGATGTGGTCAGTGGACAGTTGGGTAAGGAAGTGGGTTTGGGCAGGTTGGGTGGGCCATTTGAGGCCCTTCTTGTCGTGATTGGGTTTCGCCGTTGGGGGTGGTGCCAAAGGTGCCGAACTTCTTTCGGCTTATTCCATTTCATCTTATACGGAGGCGTCATCGGTGTATGCCTGCTTTGCTCCAGATTTGTCGACGGTTTATTATTGCGTCGCGGGATGGAGTGTGGGATTTGGTGAAGGCGGTGTGCCGTGGAGCATTGATGACAAAGGCGGCTGTGGAGTCGGCATTTAGGTTGTCATTGGTCCACCCCTGCTAGCCAACATTTCTGGTGTTGTTGTGGGGATGTGACTTATTACGTTGTTCACTGTTGGGCGGTTCCATTTCGTGTTCCTATTTGAGGCGGTTATTTCTTTGTTGAGTGGGTTGTGCGTGGTGTGTCCAGGATAACATCGCTCATTCATTATTGGATGATTGCGTTTGCATCGGGTCGGCGGGTCCGATGTTTCGTGTGGGTTTGTTGTCTCATTGCCGAAGGTGGCGGTTACTCTTTTGGCGTCACGTGGGCGCAGGAGGAGACTGAAGGTCCAGCGTCAGTGATGCGGTTTATGGGGGATAAAGATTGATGTTCTGACTATGCAGCGTAGGCTCCGTGGGTAATAGTGTGGTCCTACGGGCTGCGCTAGAGGCAGTAGATCAGCTAAGGCAGTGTGGTTTAAGGTGGTGCAGGTTTCGCTGGGGCAGTGGAACTGCGGGTGTTGAGTTCCGGCATTGGGGAGTGCGTTTGCTGGATGGCTGTTGTCAGCTACACCAAGGGTGCAGCCATCGGGTCATTTTGTGGGGGGTAACGAGGGAAATCATGGACGATCTAATGGTATAGGATGTTTTCTTGCGGCGATTCAATAGCTGCGCGTGGTGGCTGGGTAAGGTGGTACCTGATGGAATGTTGCAGCGGTCCTCGGATGCGGCAGGATCGGCTGTTTTGGTTTAGCATGGTGGGTATTGCTTCCAATTTGTGGTGGTGGTTGAGTCGTGAGGGTTAGCAGTTTTCGTGAGAGGAAGGTGTGCTGTCAGGGTGTTTATTAGTCGCTCGTGGATTTGATTATTGGTTTGTTGGCTAATTCTGGCCAAGGGTGGTGTACTTGCGGCATTTGGTTCTCAAATGTATGTGGTATTAGAAAAAAAAAGAAAGAGAAATTTTAGGTGTGGCACAACCCGTGCCGGGGGTCAACAAAGGGGTAGCTGCTGCTTTGTTTCGTTTCAGTTCCGCAGGTTTCGGGAGTTGAAGCCAGGGGCGGACGAGGTTGGAACGGTGTTTTTCAGGGAGCTTGTGGAGTCTGGTGAGGCTGTGTTTTGGGAGCTGGTCAGGAACTCGGTGACTGAGGTTACTTTGTGCTGATATATAGAACTGTGGGCGGCATTGATAACGTTGTTTGGGCCAGGTTTAGGGGGTGCCCGGTGGTGTATTGGGTGGTCTTGTTGACAGTGGTGAGTAACGAATTTTTCTGCTTGGTAGGTCGGCATCAGCAGTGGTCCATGGGATGGCGACTGTGGTTTTTTAGTTGAAGTTTAGGGTTGAAAGGGATGTGATCGGTGGAGTTTCGGGTGCGGCAAGGCCTTGAAGGGTTTTTTCGCAAGGGTGTGAAGGAGCTGGACACAAGGATCCGATCTCCTTTGTGGTGTTAAAGCGTTTTGGGAGTGATTTGTGGTTGATATGTTCATCTGATTGTGAGCGGGTCTGTGTTTCCTTTTCCCCAAAACAGTTGGTGTTAGCCTTGTATGGGGCGTTGCAAATCGGGGGTTGGTCGGCCCATCTACGGTTAGGGACGGTGGTTTGATGTTGAAAGTTGGGCCTGCGGTGGAGCAGGGGGTTGAGCGCTGGCTTCGTCGCGCACAAACAACGGAATAGGCGGGTTGTGAAGGTTGGTGATGTTATACGGGGTCCAGGGTGTTGAAAGCATATCGGGAGTACGCCCAGGCCTGTTGTTGTGTCAAGGTACCAGTTTTGGCAGTGCTGGAGACTGGCTTGCATGGGGGCGGGGGTGGGCGCCCGGAGTACTACGGGTTGCATTCCTTCTGGATTGGGGCTGCCACGGAGGCCCCTCGGTGTGGTCTCGGGAAAGTGTTTGTGAGCTGTATTGGGAGGGAGGAGCCCTCTTGTTTTCGTTGTTACGTTCGGCCTCAGTTGTTATCATGTTAAGGCCAACGGGGGGGTTTTGAGTCTTTTTGGAAGGGAACATGTTTGGTTAGCATAACCGGTTGGTGTTTTATCTGTGGGGTTTATAACCTGTGGGTTTGTGGTGCGTGTCTGCCTCATTTGGTTATTCGGGCACTAGTTTGTCAGGGGGTTTCGGCGGGCTGAGGCTCGCCAAAAAATTTTGCCAGCTGGGTCTGGACGGGGCTGATGGTGCTGGTCTTATATGTGGGAGGCAGCGACTTGGTGGCCCGGGCATCTCGGGAGTTAATTAAAAAAAAAAAAAATTATACTTATATTGGTTTGTTGCATCTGTGGAAGATATACCCCGGCTTCACCGTGGGTGGTTTTGATAGTGTGGCCAGGTGGAGTGGAGGGGGCTCGTTCGGTAGCTAGTATTACTCGAGCCTATTGGGTTGCGGCACTGAGAGTTGGTGTCGCTGATCTGGTAGTTTCGGAGAGGCAATGGGGGTGCATTTTAGTGATATTGGTGCTGTTTGTGGCGCTGGGATTGCGTGAAGGTGTGGCACAAGCTTTTGGTGTGTGGCGGGTCCAGGCCACGTAAGGAGTCACGTGCCCTGTCCTGTGGCGGGGGGTAGGTCTGGTCCAGAGGCCGTTGATGGCAATGGTAACTGGACTGAGGGACACCATCTTGGTATGGTGGCTCCGGGTTCCAGGATGTTGCAGACACGGGGTTCTGCAAAGTTGGGGGTATTAATCCGTTGGTGATTAATACCTCATCTCTGGGTAGGTGTGTTGCGGCCATGGATATTGGTGTGAGAAGTTGTTCCTGGACTGGGCCTACTCAGGGTTTTATATTTAATGTATTGATTACTGTGTTACCTATTATTTGTTGGGGTCGCCCGTTGGACGGCGCCCCCTTGTGTTTAGAATGTAAATAATAGGTAATAAAGGCTGCTGTGGCCAATTTGAACCAAGTCACATGCAGTCCGTGTATTATTTACAGATGGTATTGGTGGGTAACACATACACACAGCACGACTGGAGAATCCTTCCTCAATGGTCAAGAAAGCCATGGAACCCATAGGGTGGAGGGGCGACATGACTAGAGGGAAGGGAAGGAGTGATGGGGTTAATAGGAACAGGAAAGTTTGTGTATAGGGCAGAGAAAGGGATTGGTGGGAGGAGGAGTTTCCTGGAGGAAGAGGTGGGACAGATGAGGGGTGTAAGTATAGGAACTCTGGCTTACCCCCTCTCTTGATTTCCGGATATGGAGCGATCCCCGCCCACCCTCCCTTGTGTTTGGTACGGTGGAAAATAGTTGCCTGGGTTGTTTTCTTTGTCACCGCAGCGGGGGGTAGGTCTGGTCCAGAGGCCGTTGAAGGCAATGGTAACTGGACTGAGGGACACCATCTTGGTATGGTGGCTCCGGGTTCCAGGATGTTGCAGACACGGGGTTCTGCAAAGTTGGGGGTATTAATCCGTTGGTCATTAATACCTCATCTCTGGGTAGGTGTGTTGCGGCCAGGGATATTGGTGTGAGAAGTTGTTCCTGGACTGGGCCTACTCAGGGTTATATATTTAATGTATTGATTACTGTGTTACCTATTATTTGTTGGGGTCGCCCGTTGGACGGCGCCCCCTTGTGTTTAGAATGTAAATAATAGGTAATAAAGGCTGCTGTGGCCAATTTGAACCAAGTCACATGCAGTCCGTGTATTATTTACAGATGGTATTGGTGGGTAACACATACACACAGCACGACTGGAGAATCCTTCCTCAATGGTCATGAGACCACAGGATCAAAGATTACTGTTCATAACACACTATGTCATCATGGATTAAAATCCTGCAGGGCACGCAAGATGCCACTTTTGTTGTGTGCTTGTGTTTGTGTTCTAACCCCTCCCCAGACCAGAATGCACAGGGAAGCTCTCCCTAAACCAGGGCTTTAGCTCCCCCTTATGGCCTGAGTTAGGAAGTGTTGTATGTAGACTTACCTAGCATGGAGACCTACTCACTGCTTCCAAGCATAGCATCGCCCCTGGAAGAAGAGCAACGCTACTGTGGCTCCCATGACCACTTGGTTGCCACACTAGCACATGTCACGCCTGTTATAAATTTGTCAGTGACCATCTGGATGATCCAGAGAAGGCATGTGGTCAGATCAGACCAAAATAGATCTATTTGGTATCAACTACATTTGCTGTGTTTGGAGGAAGAAGAAGGATGAGTACAACCCCAGGAACATCGTGAAGCATGGGGATGGAAACATCATACTTTGAGGGTGCTTTTCTGCAAAGGGGACAGGACGACTGCACTGTAGTGAAAGGATGATGCATGGGGTCATGTACGGCAACAGTTTGGCCTACAACCTCCTTCCTACAGAAAAAGCATTGAAGATGGCTCATGACTGGGTCTTCCAGCATGACAATGACCCAAAACACACAGCCAGGGCAACCAAGGACTGGTTCCATAAGAAGCATTTCAAGGTCCTAGAGTGGCCTAGCCAGAATCCAGACTTTCCTTTGCAGGGAGCGGAAACTCAATGTTACTCAGTAACAGCCCCGAAACCTGAAAGATCTAGAGACGATCTGAATGGAGTAGTTCAAAATCCCTGCTGTGGTGTGTGAAAACTTGGCCAAGAAGTACAGGAAACCTCTGACCTCTGTAATTGTATACAAAGGTTTTTGTACCAAATATTAAGTTTTGTTTTTCTATTGAATAAAAAACTTATTTCATGCAAGAAAATGCAAATTAATTATTTCAAACTCATACAATATGATTTTTCTAGATTTTTGAGGGAGTATTCTCCCTGTCACAGTTGAAATGTACCTATGATAAAAATTACAGACCTCTCCATTCTTCGTAGGTGGGAAAACCTGCAAAATTTGCAGTGTATCAAATACTTTTTTTCCCCACTGTCAATTTAAAAAGCCTGTTCTGCAATAATTTTGTGGCATTTTTCGTGGCATTTTTCCCATGTTTTAATAGTTCTATAGTATGACGACTGTACCGAATTTCTCCCTATTTCTCAGCTTCAGAGACAAATTTAGATGTGATATGGGGATAATTATAGCAAAACCTGAACTTTTAGATCTTTTTATATATTTCACTTTCTTCTGTCATACCAATGTGATCTTTGATCCCAAATTGTGTCGCCCAGGGATAGGGGGTACTCAGAACCGGGCCAATGGGATCGCTTCTAGAGGTATCACGGTGGCGTGACCCGGTCTGTGATCCCAGGCTCCACAACAAAAGGGGAATATGTAAAGGGAGATTGTCTGTGACGCCACCCGTGGGTTGCGGTGATGAGATGGTGGCACCGCCGCCTCCTCTGGGGACCGTGCCCGGGACTGATAGTGTGGGGCAGCAAGGTGGGATCCCCTCCACGGGTAGGGGAGTTGTAGTCTCGGGGCCCGATTGGGAGTTGTTGTGGTGGCAGGGCTTGCAGGGATCAGCAAACTAAAGGCTGCTTTACACGGTACGACCGATTGTGCAATTTCACAATCGATCGTACCCGCCCCCGTCCTTTTTGCGTCACGGGCAAATCGCTGCCCGTGGCGCACAAAGTCGGTAACCCCCCATCACGCGTACTTACCTCCCGTCCGACCTCGCTGTGGGCGGCGAACGTCCCCTTCCTGGAGTGGGAGGGACGTTCGGCATCACAGCGACGTCACACGGCCGCCGGCCAATAGAAGCGGAGGGGCGGAGATGAGCGGGACGTAAACATCTCGCCCACCTCCTTCCTTCCACATAGCCGGCGAGAGCCGCGGGTCGCAGGTAAGCGATGTTCATCGCTCCTGGGGTGTCACACGGAGCGGCGTGTGCTACCCCGGGAACGATGAACAATTAAATTAAACAATATTATAAAACCTAGCGACGAGTACACGACTCACGATTTGTGAGCGATACTGCGTCGCTAAGAGGTGTCACACAGCCCGAGGTCGCAAGCGATGTCGGATGTGCGTCACAAAAACCGTGACCCCGACGATCTATCGCACGATAGATCTGGTGTAAAGCAGCCTTAAGGCTATGTGCGCACGTAGCGTTTGTCCCTGCAGAAATTTCTGCAGCGATTTGAACAGCACACGTGAGCTTCAAATCGCTGCAGAAAGAGTCCGTAATGAAAAAAAAAGCCGATTCCATGCGCTCTGAGTGCAGCCCCTCCCATTGACAGAGCGGGCGCTGCATGCAGAGCGCAGGAAAGAAGTGACATGTCACTTCTTAGAACGCGCGCTTCGGGCAGCAGCCGAAGCGCTGCGCTCTAATACGCCACGTGCGCACGTCTCCTGCATAATCTTCATAGATTATGCTGGGGACGCAGGATGCATGTGTGGCGCCCTAGGACCTGGTCGCCACAACGGCATTGCCCTCCTGAGGGTTAATGCTGAGCCTGGAGGTAATGGGGAAATCTACTGGCCAGTAAGTTAACATCCACCGCAGTTTCTCCCTCAGGCCAGTAGGGGGAGCTCTGAACCTGAAGTTTCAGGGAGCTTCCTTAAGCCTGACCTGGGGGAGGAGTTAGTTAGTCTGTAGGGAGCAGCAGAAGTGAACAGACACAGAGTGAGCTGTCCTGTGAATCTGGGGCCTAGAGCTGGAGCAGTTTGGCCCAGAGAAGCAGGAGTAGCTGAGAGGCAGCAGAGAGACTCGGACATCGGAGTCTGTGGTTGCCAGGGTATAAAATCCGCCCCTGGTAGCCGAATCCGAAGGGCAGGGGAGCTGCAAGCCCCTGGCCCAGACACATCCAAGGTACAGCTGCAGCATCAGGGCCCGGTGTGGACCCCAGCGGAGAAGCACCAGGGAGTGGGCCTGCGCAGCCACCTACAGAGGGAAGGGACGTGCTATTGGTCCCAGCAGCGAAGAGGGCCATTGCTGGATTCAGAGAAGCAGGGTCCTATCATCACCAAGAAAGGTACAGGAGTAGGCCTCATACTCAGCTGGCCAGAAAGATCACCCCAAGTACTTCCAGGCCGACCGGATCCCCATCACCACCTGTAACGGTCTCCCAGGACTGGACTGTTCCCAGAGTAAAAGAGGAAAAGGTAAAGAGACTGTTGTTTGTGCCTGGTTCTTTCCTCGCCTGTCGGCCCTGCACCGTGTTAGTCACACAGCACCATAGACTTTCACAAGCACCAACTGTGCCCCGGGCATTGCTCCACCTGTGGGGAGCAGTACTACCATTGCTGCCACAACATCATCCCGGAGGCCTCACACAGCAGCGGCGGCTTATTAGCCGCATACCACAGGTGGCGTCACGAACACACACTTTAACAACCAAGCCACATAAACTACTGACACCCACCAGGGCCACGGAGCCGGGCCCAGCCACCACTGACTACCACCGGACTAGTCCGGCCCGGCACCGGGTGTCCCATAGCCCTGGGGTGGGCGAGTCAACTTTTGGCGCTGTGAACAGGATTTCGTGCCCGGTCACACCGGGTACTGTGCGCCTGAAGAACTGTGTACTTTGCCGAGAAACCGCCGCCATTAGCGCTGCTGAAAGCGGGAAGAAGGGGGGCGTGCAAGAAGAAAGGGCGCGAAGAGAAGCCCCGCCCCCTTGTCCAAGAAAAGCGCGCGAAGCGGTGCCCGCCATAGAAAACGGAAGAAAAGGAAGTGGTGACCAAATAAGCTGGCCGACTGGCCGAAAGAGTTTAAAAACCAGACCAGAAGAAACGAAAATGTACCTTATAGCAAGCGGAGTGGTGCCGGCCATGATGGGCTGGGCGCCAGTCTGGCGCCAGCTGCTCGTGCAGCCCCCGGCCCCGCCTCCAAGAAGAGAAAGGGTGCAGCCGAGTGGCGTGGTCGAGCACCCGAGCAGTGTCCCAGGCAGCCTTCTCCAGGACGGTAGCATGGCGGAGGAGCTGCAGCGGAGTGCACCAGGAGCCGGCAGAGAGGATTGCAAGCTGGACCTGCTCCAGGAAGAAGTGAGAGCTCTGGCCCGGAGGCTGCGCAGCATGGAGGCGGACCAGCGGAGAGAGACGCCGAGGGTGCCGGAGGATCTGGAACGGTGGATGGATGCCGCGGAGCAAGTGCAGGGTGAGCATCCAGAGACCCCGTCCAGTCCGGACCCAGGGCCCCGCCATGAACCCCCGCTTAGCCCCTTCACCGACCCTCTGGCCTTTCCGGTCTGCCCTGCGGACGCCCGGTGGAGCACCGGAGGCCTGCCTGAGACCCCCGCGGACGGAGCTTGGGGTGGGATGACCCCCGAACCGCTAGTGGGCCCCCTGCCGAGTCCCCCTGTGAACCTCCTGGGAATGGCATCCCCGGGAGTGAACTGGGACGCAGCGCCCATAGAGACCAGGGGACTGCAGCGGCCGCTGCGCCCCAAGGAAACTCCCCTGGCCAACGAGATGACACGCCAGCAGTGGAACAGGAGGATCAACCCCCTGTCAGTGGTGAACCTGTCATACCCTTGGCGACTCCTAGACCACAAAGGCAACCATCACGCTTACCTATTGGGGTTAGGCCCACCTGTAGTGCTGAGATAGAAGACGCACCACGTAGTCAGGGGCAAACACCAGAGCTACGTAGGTCCCAGCGCAGCACTCGGGGACAACCCCCTCTAAGGTATAGGGAGTCTACTGTATAAAGTAAAGAGTACTTATTAGAGTGTAAATAGTTATGCAAAATGTCTGTCATGTTGTGCACAAAATGTTTTCTTTTTCTTTGATTGCGAAAATGGACAATTGGGCCACTGGACTATGGGTGGCCAACACCTAAATTGTTCATAGTTAGCACCAGTGTGCTCAAACACCCCTGAAGAAAAACCCGTCCGGCGTGCATAGAGTGGGGTCATCAATGCTCTGACGCACGCCCAGAGCCTACGTTGGGGGTTTGATCGCGGCGGGTCCCCCATGGAGCAGTGTAATGGACACCCGGCAGGGAGCCACACTGGACTCTTATAGAAATGTTTAAGATTGTAACGTTAAAGAGAATGTGCCTCCCATATTGGGATGAAATGTATGACATGTTATGTTTTGTTTCTACAGTCCGGGAGTACTGAATTTAACTAAGGGGGAGTGTGGCGCCCTAGGACCTGGTCGCCACAACGGCATTGCCCTCCTGAGGGTTAATGCTGAGCCTGGAGGTAATGGGGAAATCTACTGGCCAGTAAGTTAACATCCACCGCAGTTTCTCCCTCAGGCCAGTAGGGGGAGCTCTGAACCTGAAGTTTCAGGGAGCTTCCTTAAGCCTGACCTGGGGGAGGAGTTAGTTAGTCTGTAGGGAGCAGCAGAAGTGAACAGACACAGAGTGAGCTGTCCTGTGAATCTGGGGCCTAGAGCTGGAGCAGTTTGGCCCAGAGAAGCAGGAGTAGCTGAGAGGCAGCAGAGAGACTCGGACATCGGAGTCTGTGGTTGCCAGGGTATAAAATCCGCCCCTGGTAGCCACAGGTGGCGTCACGAACACACACTTTAACAACCAAGCCACATAAACTACTGACACCCACCAGGGCCACGGAGCCGGGCCCAGCCACCACTGACTACCACCGGACTAGTCCGGCCCGGCACCGGGTGTCCCATAGCCCTGGGGTGGGCGAGTCACATGCAGTTACACTGCGGTGCAGATCGCAGCGTAACTGCATGCAAATAGGCAACGTGCGCACATAGCGTTACAGTTCGGTTGTCCTGGTGTTGGATGAGGCTGCTTTCATGTGTAGGGTCAGGAAACACAGAGTCCAGTACTTAACCAGAAATTGCCGTTGTCCGTAAGCCTTTGGTACGGGGGTGTTCGGATCCCACACCCGGGACAAGAACCAGGGCCCTCTCTCTCTCCTGCACCCAGCTATGAGTCACCTTCTCCATTTCGGACGGGGGAAGTCCTCCCTCTGCACAAGTCCGGGGTCCCTGGCACACTACCAGCGGGCCACTACCCTGCCCCGGTCCACTACGGCTACCCCTGAGCCTACTCTCCATTCAGCTCCAAGACTCTGCCTTTTCCTTGCTCCACTTCCCCAGCAGCACAAGATCTGCAGCCCTTGTCTGCTCTCCTTCCTCTCTCCTTCCACTGACTGACTCAACTCCTCCCCTCCTGCTCTTTTTGTTACACTGGGGGGAGGGGGTGGCGGTCTCACTGTACCAGTGTGGGATCAGGTGGTACCAAGGAGGTTTAACTCTTTTTCTTACTACCTGGCTGGCCAGGGCGTCACACTTTGAAAACCACAACACATTAAAGAGGTCACCCACATCAACCGAAAAATGACCTCCGAATCTCTGACTATACGTATTTGGGCCACAAGTTCTGTTACTAATACCAGCACTTTCAGTACCAGGGCCTGGAGTAACATTCTTCTTCACTTCTAAAGCTATGGTGCTGAACAAACCTATAGAAGAGAATAGGCTTGTATTTATTTTAACAGAACTCTTCATACGGTATGGAGATTGTAGAGTGCCTCTATGTTTTCTGGCTACCTGATGGAGCAGGACTTGCCGGTTTACTGATTTGAACATGCCCTGAATGTAAAATATAAAACTTGATTTATGTTTTCAGCATTAATAATTTACTATATGAGATTAGCATCATAAAAGCATTTGGCGTCCCCTTTCTTTGTAGTGAATATCTGCTGCCCCCTGCAGTCCGTTACTTAGATTACACAAAACACAAATACCCAACAATTGGAACACAGTTTTAAGTGGATGAAAAAAGTAACCCTTATGTACAAATAAAGGTAATATATAATGCAGAAATATTCAGCTGATATAATGATGAATATTCAATGGAAACATTTGTACTACTACAGTAACAGTAATGATTGTAGGTCATAATGTATGATGTAAATAGTAATTAAAGGGGTTTTCCACTTCTCGGATTACCCGTTCTGAACCACCATGTTTGCCTACATTACAATAACAACACATATTAACCTCCCTCCATTGCTGGCACCATTCTAGTGGTATCGGCACTCACTCTCCCGGTGTTTACGTGAAGAAGTTACATTACGCCAGCCCTGCCCAAAATCAGTAGCGACTTCACTTTCCCCGTCTTCAGATGAATCAAACATCAAGAGGAAACCTCTTGATGCTCAATATGTGTGAAGGCGGGATCTTGAAGTTAGCGCTGAAGCGATGATTAATTACAGGGCTCGCATGACTTAGCAATGTCACTTGAGCCCTGGGAGAGCGAGAGCCAACACTACTGGAATTGTGCCGACACTGGACGTGATTGAGAACAGTTAGTCCGAGTAGTAGATAACACCAATGTATAGTACAGTAGATAAGGTACTACTGGTCGGACTAACGTCTATCCTCAGAAGCAGGTCCCATTGAGCCCTAATTCCAGTGGAGAGGTGGTCAGAATTCTCATACATGGACAGTATGCATACCAGGGCCCGTTGTTGAGTTAGCTGCAGGTCCTAATAGATTATTATTATTATTTATTATTATTATAGCGCCATTTATTCCATGGCGCTTTACAAGTGAAAGAGGGTATACGTACAACAATCATTAACAGTACAAAACAGACTGGTATAGGAGGAGAGAGGACCCTGCCCGCGAGGGCTCACAGTCTACAGGGAATGGGTGGTGGTACAATAGGTGAGGACAGAGCTGGTTGCGCAGTGGTCTACTGGGCTGAGGGCTATTGTAGGTTGTAGGCTTGTTGGAAGAGGTGGGTCTTGAGGTCTAGATGGATCCACTACATCTACTATACATTTATGGTATGCCTTGTAGACATGGGATACAATGGAGATGCCTCATCGTCTCACGTCTTTGGAGATGTTCAACGGAATCACCCACCAAGACCCCACATAAATCTGCTAGGTTCCTGAAGAAGCATTAAAGGGAATGTGTCACTAGGTTTCTGCCGTGTAATTGGCCTACCATAATGTAGGAGCAGAGTCCCTGATTAAGCAATATTTCATTTACTATGTTTTGCTGTTTCAATAAAAAAAGTGTTTTATCAGCAGGCGACTACAGGACAAGATGCCTCCTAGTCCAACCATGCCCCCAGCACTATATAATATATACAGGAAGCTGTGGTGTGGCTGCAGTTATACACAGATCAACTCCTGAGGTCTACTAGATCTGCAGCAGAGAGAATTGTGATTCTATTATAACTGCTGCACCCAGGATACTAAATGATACATAGATGGAATCAGGGTCTCCGCCCCTACTTCATGCTACTGTCAAAATACATAGCAAAAATTTGCCGACAGATTATCTTTAAACTACTTATATATAGCATAGTATAGTAGAAGGAAAGCAAGCTATATCAAGTATTGGAAGTGAAAGAAATGTAAAGAATACTAAAAAAAAAATCACCTTGTTAACAACCACCCCTGGCACCACAAAGCATCAGAACACCAGTTAGAGTACAAATGAAGACTGATATCTATCAATTAATCTATATAAATAAATAAATATATATATATATATATAGATAGATATATACAGTGTGTCCACCCATATCCTGTCCACCGCCATTGACTTGAGAACGGCGGCAGCTATAGGCATAGAAGTGGTGTCTAGGTATAGTAAAGTAGCCATGCGCTACTCAATGAAACCACCTATAGCGCCACCTGGTGGAGAACAACAGAGTTAGCATTGTTATCTCGAAAACGGAACGAGATAGAGAAAAAAAGTGAATTAAAAAGTTGTAGGGCATCATAAATTCAATACGAATCAACACGTTGCATACAGAAATGCTATGATTAGAATGTGTAAAACTCACAAGGCTGCTGACATAAAGAGATACCTCATTGAGACCTTCCTACAAGTCATTAAGTATGGTGGCTGCGTGGAGTCACCTGACCTGACCCCATTGGACTTCTTTCAGTGAGGTCTCATCAAACAGCAGGTGTATGCGACCCCTCTGCCAGTGTAGCGGGCGGCGAGGCGCTGCGCTCACCACGCTCGTGTCCGGCGCTGCTGCTGCTGCTGCTCGGTGGCTCGAGCAGTGGGCCGGATCCGGGGACTCGAGAGGCACTCCTCGCCCGTGAGTGAAAGGGGTGGTTTGTTGCGGTTTGGGATGTCGGTTTGTGACGCCACCCACGGTGTGTGGTGAGGTTGGGGCTCCACCGCTGCTCTGTACGGGGATCCCGGGAGCGATGACGGGGAGCAGCTGGGATGTTTCTCTCCCCTCCGTGGGTAGGGGGATTTTGGTAGTCCCGGGACCCGGAGTTGTTGTCTGGTTGGTGGATTGCGAGGCCTGGCCAGGTGCAGGGTCGCGGGGCAGTGCAGTGCCAGACGGCACGGTGGTACTTACTCAGCCAGTAACGCACACGGAGTCTCTGGTAAAACAAACGGCTGGATGGACGAGTTCCACAGACGGCTGCGACGGTCACTCCCGGTAGGTTGGCGGTAACTGTCTCTCCCTGCACCGGTGTTATGTTCTCGGCCCCGATGGCTTCCCACCGGTAACCCGCTCCCCAGCGGTAGGTTGGCTAAGGGAGCCCCTGTTTGCCCGCAGGCTCTGGCCCTGGGAGCTCTAGCTCTGGCGGTAGCTTTCTCTCCCTCACGGTTTGGACGGTTGCCTTCAGTCGGGTCTTTACTGCTGGGAAACCCCGGAGGTTCCCGTTGCTGACGGATTTGACCGGTTTAATGGCAACTCCTAGCCTGGTCAGGGTCCGTAGGCCCTGCCGGATGGTGCTGGCTTCTCTTCGCTCCCCGATCTGGTACCGGCAGGCCACCGCCCGTCCCCGGTCCTTACGGTTGTGTGTCAATCGGCCACTCCTGCAGACGGTCACCACCGTCTGCCAACCTTGCTGTTTCTGTGCCCGGGCCACGTACTCGGACACGGCCAGTCAGTTCCTCCACTACCACTTCCCTGACTCTCACTCTCTACACTCCAACTCAACTGCCTTCCTTTTCCCGCCTCCAGGACTGTGAACTCCTCGGTGGGTGGGGCCAACCGCCTGGCTCCGCCCCACCTGGTGTGGACATCAGCCCCTGGAGGGAGGCAACAAGGATTTGTGTCTGACTTAGATGTTCCTAACCGGTGTGTGGGGTCTGTTGTTGCAGTACCTGTGACGTCCTGGCTTGTCGAGGGTGCCACACCAGCATTGCAGGACCTATGACGACATATTACAGATGCTTGTGCAAAAGTGTCACCTACCATATTGCACAACGTGCAGCAAGATACAGTATGCTGTCCAGAGTCCAGATGTGCATTGCAGCTGACGGTGGCTACTTTGAGCATCAAAGTTAAATGAGCACCATTTGTGTGACCAGCATTCAATGTTTTGGGGGGGTCATAGGTTTCATATCATAGCATTTCAGTATGCAAGGTATCGATTTGTATTGAATTGATGATGTCCTACAATTTATTATTTCACTTTTTTCTCTATCTCGTTCCGTTTTCGAGATAAAAATGCTAACTTTGTTATTTTCCACCAGGTGGCACTATAGGTGATTTCATTGCGTAGCGCATGGCTACTTTACTATACCTAGACACCACTTCTATGCCTATAGCTGCCGCCGTTCTCAAGTTAATGGCATTGGACAGTGGACACACACACAGTGATGTCACAGCACAGGGATAATACACAGTGATGTCACAGTACAGGGATAATACACACAGTGATGTCACAGTACAGGGATAATACACACAGTGATGTCACAGTACAGGGATAATACACACAGTGATGTCACAGTACAGAGATAATGCACACAGTGATGTCACAGTGCAGGGATAATGCACACAGTGATGTCACAGTACAGGAATAATGCACATAGTCAAGTCACATTACAGGGGCAACAAATAAAGTGATGTCACAGTACAGGGATAATACACACAGTGATGTCACAGTACAGGGGTGATGTACACAGTGATGTCACAGTACAGGGGTAATACATACAGTGTTGGGCGCAGGAAGATGACTAGGTATGGAACACTAGAAGGGTGCACCAGTCTTGACCTCCAAACTAACCAGGATTGACTGGAGCCCATCACAGTGGAAGCCAGCACTCCAAAGGCGGTCACTGCACTATGTGTGGCCAGGACTGCCTTTGTAAATAGTTGCACTGGTTACAGTGCTCTCTTGCAGAATTCACCGACCACAGAAGTTAAAACCTGTCTGGCGTGCTGGAGTACTGAAGCGTGGTCAGGAACGCTCTGTCGCACACCCAGAGCCTACGTTGGGGGTTTGTTTGTGGAGGGTCCCCCACATTATTCTATCTGTGGTTGCTGATGTTGCTCAAAAACAGGAGGGGTGCAAAGGACTTTGGCATCAATGGGCTCCTTCACAAAGTTAATCGTGTTAAAGTGGTGTTTTATACTGCAGAAGTTTTATATTGTAAAATTTTATATTAAAAAAGTTTATCATGTTGGTAACATTCAAGAAGTAATGCCTCACATAAAGGAAAGAAAATGTTTACCCTGTTTACAGCATCTAAAAATTTGTATGTGATAACACCACTGTATTTTTGTTTCCGTTCCAGCCCGAGGAAGTGCTGGGATTTGATGTGAGGGAGTGTGGCGCCCTTGAGGCTTCAGTTGCCAAAGAGGTACTGCATCTTAGCCAGAGGTGTGGTGCTCCATCCTGGGTAAGGAAGAGGTCATCCACCGGTATGCACACAAAACACACAATACTCTAAATTAACAGCTCCCCACCGGGTCAGGGTTAGGGTTTGGTGCCATTAATGCTATCTATAGCCAACACTGGTGATGGTACCTCCCTCCTCTTAATCCGACCTAGCCTGGCGGTGTAGTCTAGTTAGTGAGGGCACACTGTGTTGTTGGGGAGTCGAGAAGGAGCAGTGGAGGAGTGAAGACCTGTGGTCTAGAGCTGGCGTAGCTTGACCCAGCCGCAAGACAGAAAGGGTCCTAGAGCCCACGGGAAGTGCGCCATATTCCCGTGGCCTCGTTCCACATACG
Organism: Anomaloglossus baeobatrachus; assembly: GCF_048569485.1. NCBI lineage: Eukaryota > Metazoa > Chordata > Amphibia > Anura > Aromobatidae > Anomaloglossus > Anomaloglossus baeobatrachus. Next base: position 206,074,158 of record NC_134356.1, read on the forward strand.
ACATATTGGAGTGGAGGGACTTGGCCACAGAACGCCGCAGAACAGGGACTGGCCCCTAGACTAGAGGAGAACCAACGTGCTCCGCTAGCAAAACCAGAGGCTAAGGACACATCTAGGACTAAAGCCAACTCCACACATGAATCCGCTAGAAGGTAACCACATAGGGCCAAGGGATAGAGCTTCAAGCCACTCAACAGGGTCCGCGGACAGCAGCTCAGGGCACTGTGTGTGTAGGCGCGGGACAGGCAGGTGAGAAGTCAGCGCAAGAAGATGACCATGGAAGGAACACTAGAAGGGTGCACCGGTCTTGACCTCCGAACTACCCGGGATCGACTGGAGCCCATCACAGCGAAACCCAGCACTCCAAAGGCGGTCACTGACTAGTCGTGTTACCTTAGAACCTGCTACAGTGAGTAAAAACCTTGAGACTGCATCCCTGTGTCGCACCATTATTTGCCTGCGCCTCCGGCCCTGCACACCCGCCATCACCTACTCTTACTCCCATCCGCCCTAGTTAGAGAGCTATACCAACCAAGTTGCGTCACTATCTGCCCCAGAGGCCCAATCCCGCAGCGACGGCATCCATCTTGCCGCATACCACAGGTGGCATCACAAACTATTTTGTCTCTCCCTTTTTACTGACACTGCCGGGGTCATGGAACCAGGCGTTGCCGCCACCGCAGCTTCCCAGAAACAGAACCTCGGCTTGGTAACGAGTGCCCCATGGCCCCGATGCGAGCGTGTCATAAACACACAGTGATAGGGTGACACACAAGTGAAAACAAATAAATATTGAAGGTTTTCTAGCCTTACCTTCACCAGGAATTTAAAAAGTCCCCATCATAGCCAAAATTCCTGGAAAGGGGTGTGTGCTCAAAAAGTGTGAAAATGTGAAGTTCACTTACAAATGTGTTATAAATGCAAGTAGATTTTTCACACACTGGGAGTTAAGGCATCTGAGGGTTACCACTCCCGAGGCACTTCACACCTCGGGTTCTCTAATCACCTTGATTCTTGAGGGCCAGGGTCTCCACCAGATGATTATATGTCACCCAGTGTACCGTACCTAGTGACTATAATGTATCGATCTACTAGGGTGGCCCAGGCCAATGCTGCCTTTTTTTAACAATACTACAGTTGATCTTAGCCAAAAGAACGAGAAGCGACCTAGTATATAGTTAGTACGCTTGGTAGACTGAATGAACAGAAATTCCTTAATAGTTATCTATTGTCACAATCACCCTTTTTTCATTTGCGAGGTAATCTACTTGCCTCATTAGCAACCAATGACACATGTAAGATATTCTAGGGCATTTTTATGAAGCCTGACTACTGAACGTCTAGACAGAGCGGGCATGTGAAGAAGTTATACAGCTTTGATATGAAAGATCATTAGGACAATAGCTCTCCCATGACAAGTGATAGCAGTATATATTATGTGAACACTTTCTACTCTTTAAGCTGGTGTCACACACAGCGACAACGACAACGACGTCGCTGCTACGTCACCATTTTCTGTGACGTTGCAGCGACGTCCCGTCGCTGTCGCTGTGTGTGACATCCAGCAACGACCTGGCCCCTGCTGTGAGGTCGCCAGTCGTTGCTGAATGTCCAGCTTCATTTTTTGGTCGTCACTCTCCCGCTGTGACACACACATCGCTGTGTGTGACAGCGAGAGAGCGACGAAATGAAGCGAGCAGGAGCCGGCACTGGCAGCTGCGGTAAGCTGTAACCAGCGTAAACATCGGGTAACCAAGGGAAGACCTTTCCCTGGTTACCCGATGTTTACGCTGGTTACCAGCCTCCGCTCTTGCTGCCAGCGCCGGCTCTCTGCTCTGTGCACATGTGGCTGCAGTATGCATCGGGTAATTAACCCGATGTATACTGTAGCAAGGAGAGCAAGGAGCCAGCGCTAAGCAGTGCGCGCGGCTCCCTGCTCTCTGAACTGTGACATGTAGCTGCAGCACACATCGGGTTAATTAACCCGATGTGTACTGTAGGAGAGCAAGGAGCCAGCGCTAAGCGCGGCTCCCTGCTCTCTGCACATGTTGCAGCACAGCGACGTTATGATCGCTGCTTCTGCTGTGTTTGACAGCTAAGCAGCGATCATAACAGCGACTTACAAGGTCGCTGTTACGTCACCGAAAATGGTGACGTAACAGCGACGTCGTTGTCGCTGTCGTTTAGTGTGAACCCAGCTTAAGGCCCAGTCACACTAAACAACTTACCAGCGATCCCAACAATGATACAACCTGATAGGGATCGCTGGTAAGTTGCTAGGAGGTCGCTGGTGAGATGTCACACTAAGCGACGCTCCAGCGATCCCACCAGCAACCTGACCTGGCAGGGATCGCTGGAGCGTCGCTACACAGATTGCTGGTGAGCTGTCACACAGGCAGATCTCACCAGCAACCAATGACCAGCCCCCAGCGACGCGTGGAAGCGATGCTGCGCTTGGTAACTAAGGTAAATATTGGGTAACCAACCCGATATTTACTTTGGTTACCAGCGCACACCGCTTAGCGCTGGCTCCCTGCACACCTAGCCACAGTACGCATCGGGTTAATTACCCGATGTGTACTCTGCTACGTGTGCAGGCAGCAGGAGCCGGCTTCTGCGGACGCTGGTAAGCACGGTAAACATCGGGTAACCAAGAAGCCCTTACCTTGGTTACCCGATATTTACCTTGGTTACTAGCGTCCGCTGCTCTCAGGCTGCCAGTGCTGGCTCCCTGCTCCCTGCACACGTAGCTGGAGTACAGATCGGGTAAATAAGCACAGTGGTTTGCCTTTTAACCCGATGTGTACTCTGGCTAGGAGTGCAGGGAGCCAGGGCTAAGCGGTGTGCGCTAGTAACAAAGGTAAATATCGGGTACCCAAGCGCTTGGTTACCCAATATTTACCTTAGTTACCAAGTGCAGCGTCACTTCCACGCGCCGCTGCTGGCTGGGAGCTGGTCACTGGTCGCTGGTGAGATCTGCCTGATTGACAGCTCACCAGCGACCATGTAGCGACGCACCAGCGATCCTGACCAGGTCATATCGCTGGTGGGATCGCTGGAGCGTCGCTAAAGTGTGACGGTACCCTTACAGACATTACTGTGCATATTCTTCTCTACCATGTTCTCCTAACGAAGAACATTTGATTATCAAGAATAGCTAAAATCACAAATACTTTTGATCCATCTTTATCTGCTATAATATATATAGATGTATGATGTACTGTATGTGTGGATGTAATTGGCTTGGACAATTTCAGTAATTATTCAGAGGTTTAGCAGAAATCTAGATCTAGGCCAGTAGGACATATAGCTAATCATTGCACTTACTGAGAATAAGTGACACAGCTTTACATGCGACGCTGAAGCGTCTTAGTATTCCTCATTCCTTTCCCATGATAAGCGTGACAGGTTAACACAGGGAATCTATGAGTCACAGGCTGTCTTGTATATGTATTTACCCATGACAAGTGCTTTATTTATGCGTTACCCTTTATACTATGCAAATCAGCATTACTCTGAAAAGAAGAAAACTGTCTCTCTAGTGCCAAGAGATACCCTTTATACTGTAAATCATGATAAAAACTGTCAACGTCTTGTAATTATGTGCCAAAGTCTATGAGAAGCAGACTTGCTGGTCGCTCCTATTATCCGCTAAGATTGGAGCTTGTACACCGCTATCTGTAGACATGGTGGCTAAAATTCAGCTGCTTTAAAGGGAACCTGTCATCAGAAATTTAGCTATAAAGCTAAAAGTTCCCCCCTCTGCAGCTCCTGGGCTGCATTCTAGGAAGCTTCCTATAGTTTTTTTGGCACCTTTTATACCAAAATAAACACTTTGTAAACTGGTACCTTTTCGTATGCAAATTTCTAAAATCTTCTATGGGGGCGGGCTGCCTGGGGTCCGTTGCTGTCCTCCTGCAGATTTACGCTGCCCCCGAACGCTGAATTTCAAAAGCTCAGGACGCCGCCCCTGGGTGCCCGTGGTCCCGCGCATGCGCTGTTCCACTGTAGCGGTGCCGTGCACTGCGTGCACGTGTGACCGCTAGTGACGCTTTGCGCGGGCACGAGGTTATGGGCGGCGCTGTGAGTGTCATCAGTAAGTGCCGCCCATAACCTCGTGACCGCACTTTCCCCTATGACTCCAGCGTTATGCGCAAGCGCTCGCTGGCCTGATGCCCGGACGCCCCCTCCTTCCCATCTATTTCCTGCTGCTGAGCAGGATGGGAAGGAGGGGACGTAAGTAAGTAAGTGCCGCCCATAACCTCGTGACCGCACTTTCCCCTATGACTCCAGCGTTATGCGCAAGCGCTCGCTGGCCTGATGCCCGGACGTCCCCTCCTTCCCATCTATTTCCTGCTGCTGAGCAGGATGGGAAGGAGGGGACGTCCGGGCATCAGGCCAGCGAGCGCTTGCGCATAACGCTGGAGTCATAGGGGAAAGTGCGGTCACGAGGTTATGGGCGGCACTTACTGATGACACTCACAGCGCCGCCCATAACCTCGTGCCCGCGCAAAGCGTCACTAGCGGTCACACGTGCACGCAGTGCACGGCACCGCTACAGTGGAACAGCGCATGCGCGGGACCACGGGCACCCAGGGGCGGCGTCCTGAGCTTTTGAAATTCAGCGTTTGGGGGCGGCGTAAATCTGCAGGAGGACAGCAACGGACCCCAGGCAGCCCGCCCCCATGGAAGATTTTAGAAATTTGCATACGAAAACGTACCAGTTTACAAAGTGTTTATTTTGGTATAAAAGGTGCCAAAAAAACTATAGGAAGCTTCCTAGAATGCAGCCCAGGAGCTGCAGAGGGGGGAACTTTTAGCTTTATAGCTAAATTTCTGATGACAGGTTCCCTTTAATACAAATTTCTGCTTACCTAATGTACTTAAAGAGGCACTTATGAACTTTTTTCCTTAAACCTATGTAGATGTTACTGCATTGTAATGTCACTGTGTTAATATACTCACTAATCGCCATTAGAGGGGAGGGGGGGGCAGCACGGTCTGAGATTGGCATGCAAAAAAAATTTTTTTTAGTGTAAATTCTCGATTATACCCACTGTACTATAATGCAAATTGAGATTTTTAGTAAATTGATCAATAATTTGAGCCACCCCTGCCAACGTCAAGGCAAATCTCTATAGGGGGGGTCCTACCTATATTTATATTTTCAATGTGCCATACGGCTAACTAATTAAATTAAAAGCAGAACCATATTAAATCACACATATATACCTGATACATGTCACAACCGCTCCCATGCTGCAAAGACAGGCTAAACTGCGAATAAAGGCAGTCTACGTCCCAGCACGTGCAGCTGTGTATGCTTGGGCCTGTTCCGCCTTCATTCATGGCTGCTGGGTGGGCACTGTGAGGGTTAGTTCTGAGTTGCCCCAGTGTGTGCGGCATACAGCTGCACGTGCTGGGACGTAGACTGCCTTTATTCACAGTTTGGCCTGTCTTTGCAGCATGGGAGTGGTTGTGACATGTATCAGATATATGTGTGCTTTAATATGGTTCTGCTTTTAATTTAATTAGTTAGCCGTAAGGCACATTGAAAATATAAATATAGAGTAGGACCCCCCTATAGAGATTTGCCTTGACGTGGCAGGGGCGGCTCAAATTATTAATCATTCATTTGCTAAAAATCTCAATTTGCATTTTAGTACAGATGGAATAATTGTGAATTTACACTAAAAAAATATTTTTAGCATGCCATTCTCAGGCAGTGCTGGCTCCCCCCTCTCTGTTTCACTAATCGCCATCGTCTCCAGTATCCAACGCTATTAGGCACTTCTTCTGAGTCACTCGATGGCAATTTAGACTCCAGTTTCTCTGTGAATCTTTTTAATAATAAGTTACAACCCCTGACCTCCTTATAATAATAATAAAAAAACTCTTCTTGCTTATAATAATAATAATAATACTCCTTATAATAATACTGATCCCGCATCATGCCTCCTTATAATTGACGCCACACAGTCCCCTACATACAGTATGATAGCCCCCACATCTCCCTGATCGGTAAGATGGCCACACAGAACCTTAGAAACAATATTATGCCCCATAGCCCTCTATTCACAATATGATAGCCCACCCCACATACACAGCATTATGCCCCAAATACACTGTATAATGCTCCATATACACAGTATAATGCCTAATATACACCATATTATACACCATAGCCCTCTATATATTATAATAATAATAATAATAATAATAATAATAATAATAATAAAAAAATCTTTATTTCTATAGCGCCAACATATTCCGCAGCACTTTACAATTCAGGAGGTTCAAATACAAACAAATAACAGTTATAGAAGATACAATAATTAGATTATGGAAAAAAAGAGACAACTCTGCTCGTGAGAGCTTACAATCTACAATGAGATGGGGGGGACAAGGTACCAGTTCTTATTTACAATAACAATCCAGCCATCTGAAGGAAATATGGGATAGATAATGGCTACCTGGACCAGTTGGCCAGAACCTTGGGATGCATTTGGGTGCCATGGAGTTTGACGTGGGGTTATGTTCTGAGAAGGCGTGGAGGGACTATGTGAATTTAATTCGGCTAGAGAGCGTGATAGGACACCCTAAAAATATGTGTTTTTAGGGAGCGTCTGAAGCTGATAAGTTGTGATTCGTCCTAGCTTCATGGGGTAGAGCGTTCCAGAGGATTGGTGCATCTCGGGAGAAGTCTTGGATCTGAGAGTGGGAGGTTCAGATTAGTGTGGATGTTAGTCGAAAGTCATTTGCAGAGCGTAGGGAATGGGTGGGGTGATAGACAGAGAGGGGGGTGGAGATGTAGGTGGGTGCCGCACTGTGGAGAGCTTTGTGGGTGAGAACAAGCAGTTTGAATTGGATCCTGTGATATATGGGCAGCCAGTGCAATGACTGGTACAGAGAGGAGGCATCCGAGTAGCGGTTAGCCAGGTAGATAACCCTGACTGCTGCATTAAGGATGGACTGTAGAGGAGAGAGTCTTGTTAGGGGGAGACCAATTAATAGAGAGTTACAGTAGTCAAGGCGGCAGTGGATCAGGGCCACTGTGAGGGTTTTATATATGGTGTGATGTCACCATATACAAAGTATAATGCTCCATATACACAGTATTGTACCCCTTAGCCCTCTATATACAGTATGATGGCCTCTACCACACTCCATATACACAGTAATATGCCTCATGTGATCATTATAATGATCCATAAACACAGGTTCATGCTTCATTTACAGTGTTATGCTGCATTGTCACAGTATTATGCTCCGTATACACAATTTAATGCCCCATATATTCAGTATTATGCCACATATTCACAATATGATGTCTTATAGCCCCTAAACATAGTGTGATAGCTCCATAGTCTCATATATATATATATATATTTACAGTACAGACCAAAAGTTTGGACACACCTTCTTATCTTTAGAACAACTATTAAGAGGAGACTTTGTGCAGCAGGCCTTCATGGTAAAATAGCTGCTAGGAAGCCACTGCTAAGGACAGGCAACAAGCAGAACAGACTTGTTTGGGCTAAAGAACACAAGGAATGAACATTAGACCAGTGGAAATCTGTGCTTTGGTCTGATGAGTCCAAATTTCTGATCTTTGGATCCAACCACCATATCTTTGTAGAAAAGGTGAACGGATGGACTCTACATGCCTGGTTCCCACCGTGAAGCATGGAGGAGGAGGTGTGATGGTGTGGTGGTGCTTTGCTGGTGACACTGTTGGGGGTTTATTAAAAATTAAAGGCATACAGAACCAGCATGCCTACCACAGCATCTTGCAGCGGTGTGTTATTCCATCCGGTTTGCGTTTCGTTGGACCATAATTCATTTTTCAACAGGACATTGACCCAAACACACCTCCAGGCTGTGTAAGGGCTATTTGACTAAGAAGGAGAGTGATGGGGTGCTATGCCAGATGACCTGGTCTCCACAGTCACCAGACCTGAACCCAATCAAGATGGTTTGGGGTGAGCTTGACCGCAGAGTGAAGGCAAAAGGGCCAACAAGTGCTAAGCATCTCTGGGAACTCCTTCAAGACTGTTGGAAAACCATTTCCGGTGACTACCTCTTAAAGCTCATCAAGAGAAAGCCAAGAGTGTCCAAAGTAGTAATGAAAGCAAAAGGTGGCTACTTTGAAGAAACTAGAATATAAGACATATTTACAGTTGTTTCACACTTTCTTGTTAAGTATTTCATTCCACATGTTTTAATTCATAGTTTTGATGCCTTCAATGTGAATCTACAATTTTTAGCATGAAAATAAAGAAAACTCTTTGAATGAGGAGGTGTGTCCAAACTTTTGGTCTGTACTGTGTATATATATATATATATATATATATATATATATATATATAAAAAAAATATGATGCCACCAAAGATCTCCTTTCACAATGTAAAGGCACATAGCCACCTATACACAATATTATGGTCCCAAAGCTCTGTATACATTATATGATGCCCCACAGCACCCCAAGCCCCATAATATGTAGGAGCATGACTAGGTTCATGTGTCCCTACCCTGAAGACACCGATTGTCGTTGAATCATAATAGCATGAACTACAGTATGTTTCTTTGTGCAATGCATTTATGCATACATGGTATGTGTGGCCAGCCAGTGGCCTAGTTCGGTACTGCGCCATGGTAAACAAAATAGGTTCTACTTAACAACAGAAGGACTTAGGCAGGAAATAGTTAAGTGCTGTGGGTCACCCGCAGGTGGAAGAGCCAGCTGCAGTATACAGCCTGACTCCATCCAAGTCTAGTCAGTCCAGAAGTATTTAGAAAGCTGTGCTAGTACATAGTATAGCAAGTAAAAGTGTGCAAGTGTGACACCCCTGACTCTATCAGGGTGTCACAGGGAACTGCACCCCTGTACCCCTGTGTCTCATGGTGCAGAACTCACCCTCCATGGTTCTGGGTTCCTACACACTGGTATTGCTTCCATCAGCACTCAAATCCTAACCACACCTCACACCACACCCTGTCAGGCACACCTGTGGGTGGTCTAGCTGGAAAAGGGCCAGCCGCCTAGGGGTCAGACAGGAGGGAGGAAGTCAGATCAGTAGTAGCCCTCAAAGAGTGAGGAGCTGAGGGAGTTGTAGTGTGGCGCCCTGGACAAGCCAGGGGCCACAGAGAACAACACCAACACACCCCACACTCCCGGTCAGGCACACCGAAGTCAGACAAAACCCTTGTTGCCTTCCTCCAGGGGCTGATGTCCACACCAGGGGGTGGAGCCAAGTGGTTGGCCCCGCCCACCGAGGAGTTCACAGTCCTGGAGGCGGGAAAAGTAAAGTAGGTTCAGTTTGGAAGTGGAAGTGAGAGGAGTAAAGTGACAGTTAAGCAGCCTGAAGTTGGTCCGGGTGTGTGGCCCGGACGGATCAGCAAGGTTGGCAGATGGTGGTGACCGTCTGCAGGAGTGGCCTATCGGAGTTTACCGTAAAGACCGTGGACGGGCGGTGGCCCGGCAGTACCGGACCGGTACGCAAAGAGAAGCCAGCACCATCCGGCAGGGGCTTACGGACCCCGGCAAGGCTAGGAGTCGCCGTGAATTTGCCAAATCCGTTAGCGAAGGGAACCTCCTGGGTTTCCCAGCAGCCAAGTCCCGACAGAAGGCAACAGTCCAACCGTGAGAGGGAAACACAGCCACCGCCAAGGCTACCGTTCCCAGGGCCAGAGCCTGCGGGCAAAAGGGGCTCCTCCGGCCCACATACAAGCCGGGGAGCGGGTTACCGGTGGGAACCTATTGGAACCGTTACACTACATAGGTGCAGGGAAAGGCAGTCACCATCAACCTGCCGGGAGAAACAACACCGCAGCCGTCTGTGGGACCCGTCCATCCAGCCGTGTGTTTTACCGAGAACTGTGTCCTCATCATTGGCTGAGTGAGTACCGCCGTGCCGTGCGGCACAGCGCTGCCCCCGCGACCCTGCACTTCACCAGGCCCCGTAACCCGCCTGCCATCCATCCCTACCCCATCACCGGGCCCCGGGACAACCAACCCCCTACCCACGGAGGGGAGAACTAACATCAAAGCTGCTCCCAGTCATCGCTCCCGGGATCCCCGTCCAGAGCAGCGGTGGTGTCACCAATATCACCACAACCGTGGGTGGCGTCACGGACAATAACCAAATCCCCACAATCAAGTCCCCTTTTCACTCACGGGCGAGGAGCGCCGCTCGAGTCCCTGGGATCCGGCCCACCGCTCGAGCCACCACCGAGCAGCAGCAGCGGCCGGACCCGAGCAGTGGGAGAGCGCAGCGTCTCCTCCTCCGCCCGCGACAACTTGGCGTCACGAACAGGATCTTACCACTCTGCCGTCTGGTAGAGGTGCGCCTTGTTACCGCCGGAGGTGTCCGGCCGGTAAATTTGAGAAGCCGCCATCTTGGGCGCGAAAAATTCCCGCTCGAGCGTCTCCTCGAGTAGTGGAGGCGCGAAGGCCGAAGCCCCGCCCCTGTAGAGGAGGAGCCGGAAAGAGACTAAGGGGGACGGAAACAAGATGTCTGCGCCCGATGGAGCCGCTGAAAGAGCAGCGGACGCAGCCGTGGGAGCACCCGTAGATCGGAATGGGCCTGCCCAGGTCCCGGCCGCGCTGGCGGGGGGCGCCGCGGCCCCAGCTCTCGCTCAGGTGATGCCGTTCTCTCTGCCCTACGTGCCCGGAGCTGCCTGGCTACCGCAGTACGATGGGAAACCTGATGCCTTGCAGGTTTTCCGGAAAAAACTTAATCCGCTATTAGAACTGTACCACCTGACTGATAAGCAACGTGCAGCGCTAGTGCTGGGGCAGCTAACCGGCGCGGCTGAGCAAGAGGCGGAGACCTGGGCCGAGGGGGACCGATCCTCTGTAGCCATTATATTTGAGAAGCTGCAGACTGCCTTTGAGACCCGTACCGAGGCAGAGTTGCGGATGCAGTTCTATCAATGCCGACAACGGCCCGCAGATAGCATTCGGGACTATGCCTTGCGCCTGCAAACCGCACTCCGCACACTGAAGCGGGTGGACACCATCAACAGTGTGGACAGTAACAAAATGTTAAGTGAGCAGTTTGTGCAGGGGATGAGGTCCTCAGAGGACCGCAAACAGCTTCGGCTGTGGGCCCTAGAACACCCTGATGTGAACTTTGCCGTATTAAAGGAACGGGCCATCAAAGCTCTGCAACCCCCCGCATTTGAAGCTCCTGAGCCAGCACCGTGGCCGGTTGAGACTGCTCCCGTTGTGGTGGCCCCTACCCCATCAGCACCTCCAGTGCCTGCAGCCCCTAGCGGAACGATGGAAGAACTCGCTGCTCAAGTTCGCCGCATGGATTGGGACCTCGCTAAGATCCTCGCCGCACTCCAGCCTCCGACCAGATCCCAGGGCCCGGCGAAGATGCAGCTCGCCGACAGCCTTGAGGACGTACCCTGGATGCAGCGGAGAAGGGCCAATGACTCACGGCATGGACCCCCGATCTGTTACAGGTGCAGCAAACCCGGCCACTACTCCCGACGGTGTCCGTTAAACGAGCAACCCCTGGGGCCACGGGCCAATCCTCAGGAGTAGAACCCCATGGCCCCCCAGACTGGCGGGACCGGTCCATCGGGGCTCAGCCCATCATCCCCGTGGCTGTGGACGGCATACCGGTGATGGCTCTCCTGGACACTGGATCACAGGTAACCACTATACCATACACACTGTATCAACGGTATTGGGTAAAAGACGAACTGGCTCCCCCAGATGCCAGTATGACACTGAGTGCTGCTGATGGACTCCCATTGACTCAAGTGGGGTACAAGCAAGTGGCCATGATTGTGGGACGAGCTGAACTGCAACACCAGGGTATGATTGTGATAATGAATGAACCCAGTGATCATAACCCGAAGGTAGTGCTAGGGACCAACGTGATGGAGCACTGTATGAGTGATGTGCTGACCCTACTGCAGCAGCTGGCAGATACGGCGGCGGGGAGCCGACAGAGAGCTGTGCAGCGTGAGATCCGAGCCCTGATGTACCGTCAGCATGTGAACTCGACAGGAGGAGAGATTGGTGGGGTGAGAGTGATGGATGTTGCCCCTTTGATTGTGCCTCCCAGGAGCGAGATGATGATTTGGTGTAGGGCAGCGGTAGGGCCCCAGGGGGGGTGACTACCCCGCCATGATAGAGCCCATGCCCTCTGAACACTGGCCCACAGTAATGGCCGCCCGAGGGGTGGTGGATATAAAGAAGGGGAGAGTGCCCGTGAGGGTGCTGAACTGCGGGGAGGAAGAAGTCAGGCTTCCCCGGTACGCTACCCTTGCCAAGTTGTTCACCCTGGACCCCCACACCATCCACGAGGCCATTCCCCCAACCTCACCACCTACTGCCAGCACACACCCATCCCAAGGGGAGTTAGACGAGTGGTGTCGACAGCTACACGTAGGCACTGACGATACCCCTACACATCACAAAGGGGTATACCGGGTGGTACGGGAGTATGAGCGAGTTTTTAGCAAACATCCCCTAGACTTTGGGCAGATTAAAGGGGTCCAACACCATATCCCCACCGGTGAGCACCCCCCTATCAAAGAGAGGTACAGGCCTATTCCCCCTGCACACTACCAATGTGCCAAGGACATGTTGAGGAACATGAAGGAGGCAGGGGTTATTAGGGACAGCTGTAGTCCCTGGGCCGCCCCGTTGGTACTGGTTAAGAAGAAGGATGGCACCATGCGGATGTGTGTGGATTACCGAAAAATTAACCAGATAACACATAAGGACGCTTACCCTCTGCCCCGCATTGAGGAATCTCTGGCTGCGCTGAGAACCGCTAATTACTTTTCCACCCTTGACCTCACCAGTGGGTACTGGCAGGTGGCTGTGGCACCAGAAGACCGAGAGAAGACTGCATTTGCTACCCCTATGTGACTCTGCGAGTTTAATAGCATGCCGTTCGGGCTGTGCAATGCCCCTGGAACCTTCCAACGGCTGATGGAATGCTGTCTGGGGCATCTAAACTTTGAGACTGTCCTGCTGTACCTGGATCATGTGATTGTGTACTCCCAGACATATGAAGCCCACCTAGAGCACCTAGCCGAGGTGTTCGCGTCCCTTGCCAAATATGGGATGAAGTTGAAGCCTTCAAAGTGTCATCTGCTGAAACCCAGAGTGCAGTACCAAGGACATGTGGTCGGTGCAGAGGGTGTCGCCCCTGACCCTGAGAAAATCACCGCCATTCAGGACTGGCCGAGGCCGACCACGGTGAAGGAGGTGAGGCAGTTCCTGGGCCTGGTGGGGTATTACCGTTGCTTCAGCAAGGGGTACACGAAGATGGCTGCCCCCATGCAAGACCTTCTCGTGGGACAGACCAAAGGTGGTAGACCCCTAGGAGCCCCATTGGTGTGGGAAGAAAGGCATGAGGAATCCTTCCGTCAGCTGAGAGCGGCCCTGACCAGAGAGGAAATCCTAGCATACCCTGATTACAACCACCCCTTCATCCTCTACACCGATGCCAGCAATGTAGGCTTAGGGGCAGTCCTATCCCAGGTCCAAGACGGAAAAGAAAAAGTGATTGCCTATGCCAGCCGGAAGCTCCGACCAACTGAGAGGAACCCTGAGAACTACAGCTCTTTCAAGCTTGAACTCCTGGCACTGGTGTGGGCTATCACCGAGCAGTTTCGCCATTACCTGTCAGCAGCTACGTTTACCGCTTTCACGGATAATAACCCGCTGACCCACCTGGACAAAGCCAAGCTGGGCGCGCTGGAACAGCGGTGGGTGGCCAGGCTAGCCAACTACGATTTCACCATCAAGTACAGGGCCGGCCGTGCCAACGTTAACGCCGATGCACTCTCTCGGATGCCCCACCTGTTGGAAGAAGGGCCTGAGGATGACGACCTCGAGGAGATTGAGTTGCCCGCATTGCATCAGCCACCGACTGAGAAGGTGCATGTCCATCAACAACAGGTAAACCTGGACCCGCTGCCCAGCCAGGAGTGGCAAGAAGCTCAGGACCAGGCACCCGCTGTCCGCCTAGTCAAGATCTTGGTGGAACAAGATGCTGCTGGAATAGACCCTGCCGACCCAGCTGAAGCCCAGCGCCTGTGGCGGGAACGGACCCGGCTGTATCTACACCAGGGGAAGTTGTATCGTGAGCTGATTAACCCGAAGACCCATGAGAAGATCCGCCAGTTGGTGATTCCCCAAGCTAACGTGCCCACCGTCTTGCAAGCATACCATGATGGCGCTGGACACTTCGGATGGAAGAAACTAGAAATGCTGTTGGGAGAGCGGTTCTATTGGAGTGGAATGCGGGAATCTGTAGAGGCCTGGTGCCAAGAGTGTGGCCCTTGCACGCTGAGAAGGAAGGACGAGGCCAGCCAGAAGGCGCCCCTACACCCGATCGTTACACATCAACCGCTGGAGCTGGTCGCCCTGGACCATGTAAAGCTCACCCCCAGCCGAAGTGGGTACACCTACGCTCTAACCATTGTAGACCACTATTCAAGGTTCATGGTGGTTGTCCCAGTCAAAGACCTAACTGGCCGTACCGCCGCTAGAGCATTCCAGGCTTATTTCTGCCGACCACATGGATACCCTGAGAAGGTGCTTACTGACCAAGGCCCGGCCTTTGAAGCGGAGGTATTCCATGAATTTTGTCAGTTGTACGGCTGCAAGAAAATCTGGACCACGCCTTACCATGCCCAAACCAACGGCATACGTGAAAAGATGAACCACCTGGTCCTGGGCCTCCTCAAGACGTTGCTGCTAGAAGAGCGGAACCTGTGGCCGGAGAAGCTACCTGACTTGGTCGATATGTACAACAATATCCCTTCCAGTTCAACGAAATGCACCCCAGCATACCTGATGAGGGCAGGCCCCGGCCGGCTACCGGTGGATCTGGACATGGGATTGGAAGCCCCAGAAGCCCTCCCTTCGACAGCTGAATGAGACACTTGGCGGAGGGTGCAGTACCGACAAATTCAGGAGTATGTCGAGAAGAATTTGAGTCGGAGTCGGGAACAACAGGAGCAGCGCTTCAACCAGAAGGCGTCTGCTGGTCCTTTCC
Organism: Anomaloglossus baeobatrachus; assembly: GCF_048569485.1. Classification (NCBI taxonomy): domain Eukaryota; kingdom Metazoa; phylum Chordata; class Amphibia; order Anura; family Aromobatidae; genus Anomaloglossus; species Anomaloglossus baeobatrachus. The sequence goes on from NC_134356.1 coordinate 206,089,194, forward strand.
AGCCTGGAGATGTAGTGCTGAAGCGAAAAAGGAGGACCCACAAGCTGGATGATCAATGGGAGCAAACCCCATATGTCATACAACCCACAGGATGGGAAGATGGGAAGGCCTACCAGATCAGTCGTGACCAAGGGGGCACTTTGGCCACGGTTTCCCGGGACCATCTGAAGAGGTGCCCACAAGCATTGAGGGCAGCAGCTGAAGCTCAGGTTCCTAGACCGGTGGAGAAGGCAAAAGAGGTAATCCACACCGTGATGGGTGACTTTCCAGCAGACTGGCCTACACAGAATGGTGCGGTGATTCTTCCAGTGATACTGTTCCCACAACTTGTGGATGAAGAAGTGATGGAAGTGGTCGACCATGAGCCAGTGCCCAGGGATGAACCTGTACCCAGCTCCCCTATGCCTCCGCCTGCCCCACACGATAGAAGGGAAGAGGAACTGATTGTTCCCTCTGCCCCACTGCCTGTCCCCACTGACACTGGACCCCGGAGGTCCACTCGTCCCAACCTAGGTAGACCCCACTTAGGTACAGGGAAACTATTCTTTAAAGGGGGAAAAATTGTGTCTGTGTGTGTGTTAAAAGTACCGTTGTAAAAGAATGATAAGTGAATGATCAACCGAGAAGATTCATCTGATTTGCAGAGTGATTGAGACCGGTCGTTGCTGGCACCGTTGTCCCCGTGGGGACTGTCTACAAGTTTTGCATAAGGGACTCCTTATGGACAAGCCTGAGAACTAGCAGGGCAACCACGAACTTGTGGCTTGTAAATAATTGTGTTTGTGGCTTTCACCGTTGCCACCTCCGGAGAGGCAGATTGGAGGAAGGGCCCGCAGTGGAGTAGGCTAGGGCCCAGCCACCACCGGAACCGGTGGCGATCCTCTGGGGGTTTCAGGGGTTCCCCATGGACGTGGGTCCCCTGAAAAGGACAGAACCTGCTCGGGTAACTTGTGCTGGACTGGGGTCAAGGGGTGCTGCCTATTTGCTTAGGGGCAGCATCAGGGCCAGGTTACTTGGGTGGGAGAGAGCGGAAGCCGTAACCGTTTGCAACGTTTTAAGTAAGAGTACCTCCCGATGTGGGAAGATGTTATTATACTTGTAATCCGTGTTTTACCGTTTATCTTTTCAGTTGGTGAAAATAAAACCGGTGATGGACGGGCAGCCCGCGGACGGTCTGCATTTTACTAAGGGGGAATGTGGCGCCCTGGACAAGCCAGGGGCCACAGAGAACAACACCAACACACCCCACACTCCCGGTCAGGCACACCGAAGTCAGACAAAACCCTTGTTGCCTTCCTCCAGGGGCTGATGTCCACACCAGGGGGTGGAGCCAGGTGGTTGGCCCCGCCCACCAAGGAGTTCACAGTCCTGGAGGCGGGAAAAGTAAAGTAGGTTTAGTTTGGAAGTGGAAGTGAGAGGAGTAAAGTGACAGTTAAGCAGCCTGAAGTTGGTCCGGGTGTGTGGCCCGGACGGATCAGCAAGGTTGGCAGACGGAGGTGACCGTCTGCAGGAGTGGCCTATCGGAGTTTACCGTAAAGACCATGGACGGGCGGTGGCCCGGCGGTACCGGACCGGTACGCAAAGAGAAGCCAGCACCATCCGGCAGGGGCTTACGGACCCCGGCAAGGCTAGGAGTCGCCGTGAATTTGCCAAATCCGTTAGCGAAGGGAACCTCCTGGGTTTCCCAGCAGCCAAGTCCCGACAGAAGGCAACAGTACAACCGTGAGAGGGAAACACAGCCACCGCCAAGGCTACCGTTCCCAGGGCCAGAGCCTGCGGGCAAAAGGGGCTCCTCCGGCCCACATACAAGCCGGGGAGTGGGTTACCGGTGGGAACCCATTGGAACCGTTACACTACATAGGTGCAGGGAAAGGCAGTCACCATCAACCTGCCGGGAGAAACAACACCGCAGCCGTCTGTGGGACCCGTCCATCCAGCCGTGTTTTACCGAGAACTGTGTCCTCATCATTGGCTGAGTGAGTACCACCGTGCCGTGCGGCACAGCGTTGCCCCCGCGACCCTGCACCTCACCAGGCCCCGTAACCCGCCTGCCATCCATCCCTACCCCATCACCGGGCCCCGGGACAACCAACCCCCTACCCACGGAGGGGAGAACTAACATCAAAGCTGCTCCCAGTCATCGCTCCCGGGATCCCCGTCCAGAGCAGCGGTGGTGTCACCAATATCACCACAACCGTGGGTGGCGTCACGGACAATAACCAAATCCCCACAATCAAGTCCCCTTTTCACTCACGGGCGAGGAGCGCCGCTCGAGTCCCCGGGATCCGGCCCACCGCTCGAGCCACCACCGAGCAGCCGCAGCAGCGGCCGGACCCGAGCAGTGGGAGAGCGCAGCGTCCCCTCCTCCGCCCGCGACAGTAGCTCCCTGTGTGACCTTGGTTGAGTCGCAGACGGTGGTCTGGGACCAGAGGTGTCGGAGACCCGGTCGCAGGGTATTGGAAAAGGGTGTACTGACTTAGTTTTGGAGAACGGTCGGCACCAGAAAGTCCAGTAACCACACTGGTACCGAGTACGGCGGGGTACAGGATCCTAGATCAGGGAGTAGCTTGACTCAACCCAATAATTCACCTGTGGAGGATAGTCTCTTTATGAACTTTCCCCAAGAGCTCAGAGATCGAAGGCACCAACACAACGAGGGGGATAGGGCTTTCCAGCTTATGCGGCCCACTGAAATCTCAACTGTCAACCATCGAGAGCACAGCTCCATTATTTCAATATAGGCAGCGGGACCCTGACAGCCTCAGGCTGAAGGGTCAATCAGAAACATCTACACAATTGTGCATGGAGTCAGGCTCCGGACCACTAAGCAGTGCCAGTGGGGACGGATACCTGGACGAGCTCCCCAGAGTGGCAGCGGCGCCCAGAGACTTTTTTTACTTCTGTGTCAGAGTCTGCTTAATGATTGCACCAACATCCACACAGCCTGAGTGAGTGCACTGCACACCCTGCGTCCTGCCAGCCTACATAGCACAATGCTATCCGCCACCTATCTCCAGAGTCCCGGGGTCTCCCCTACCCGCGGAGGGAGCACCATCTGGCTGCCCCACTCCATCTCCCCCGGGTACTCCCATCGTCAGCGGCGATACTCCCCTTACCGCGAACCACGGGAGGCATCACGAACTATCCTTGTAAATAAACCCTCTCTTTCAATTGAGTGGCCGCTGAGACCCGGGTCCAGGGACCCTCGAACCACAGCAAAACTCCGGATCCGAGCAGTTCCAGGGGACGGCACACAAGCCCAACAGATACCTTACGCCAAAGAAAGTGGGTGTTTGTGGCATTTGAGACCTGACCTTCAGGGTCAAACTGGCAACAGAGCATGCAGGAAAGACTTTAGTTGGGGATGGGTATAGGGTCAACTCTGTTCCCAATTGATGAGAACCAGTCCCAAACTCTACAGAGGTTTTCCGGTCAGTGGACCAACTCCAGTAATACTAGTCCTCAAGTGGAAGTTTGGCATATACCTGGGCGAACAGGTCAGTATGGGGAATGCAGTAACAAGGTGAGTTGAAAACCTTTATAGGGAATAGGTCCCTATGGGTGAGACGAGAACATAGCAATGCTGGACTCTATGACTTTATTGTGTGAGACTGTAAGGAAGATGGTCAAACAGCAGCAGAAGTACCAGGAGTGATGGAGCATTCTAAAATAAAACTGTGCCAAACAGTTGATTGTATTGTAAAAGGCTTGTTCGAGTATTGAGCCTGCAGTAACGATGTGTTGGTATAACTGTGAGTAATGTTGAGTAAAAGACTTGAAAAAGCATCCCGAGTCTGTGTTGATGACTCTCCTGCGGAAAAATCTTGGTCTGCACGATGGCCCCTTGGTCTTGCACACACAAAACCACATACCCAGCCAGTATCACAGCAACTAATCCTTTACCCCTTGCTCTGTGGAGGTTGCAGGGACGCAGACCACTAAAAAACTGCAAATCCCCTCACCTGCGACTACTGCCCCGCACCACCTCTACAATGTTATTGTAAACGTAAAACATATTCACCCAATCCTGTGTTCCCTGACCATCGACGGCAGCCTATGTCTCCTCTGTTAGCTTGTCTGTGGGCCAGCACAAAAGACATCAAGCTGTGCAATCATATTATTGTATTGCACTTCAAAATGTCTGCTGCGGCCTGCTGAAGAAAGTGGAGAAGCAGGGAGTTGATGGCTCTCTGCCTGCTTAAATATACGCTGATGCTGATGTATCCCATGGCCGGATAGGTCCATCTGGCATTTGCACAGGTGTAGGAGACACATTTAACGGAGTTGTCTAGTCTAACTCCAAAAGTCACGGCAGTCACTCTATGTGACTGAAGACTTGTGATTTCTCATATCGCATGTGTGCCGTCCCGGTATTAGTTGGGCTGCTCGGATCCGGGATCGTTGTGGCTCGAGGGGTCCAGACCCGGCTTGGCGGACACTCTGATCCATAAAAGGGGATATTTACAGGGGAAAAGTTTGTGACGCTACCTGTGGGTTGCGGTAATGGGAGTACCATCGCTGCTGGAGAGAGGGCCGGGGCAGATTGTGTGAAACAGCAAGGTGTCAGTCCCTCCGCAGGTAGGGAAGGCCCCGGGCTCAGGGGGTTGGTAGATTTGGGAGGACAGGGTGCATGGACCAGGGTACTCACTGCGGGTAGTCGTGGTGTTGGATGAGGTTTAGAAAGGAGACACACACACTGTAGGTAAACCAAAGTCTCTGAGTACAGCTGCCGCTGCCAGGAGCCGATCCAAGTACCCGTCCCACCGGTGTCACTTAGTGATTATGAGCCTGCCTCAGTGCACAATTTGTTGTCCGTTGATTGTCCCTGTGGCTTGAAGCTGTTGGGGGCCCTGCTCACTATGTGTAGTGTAGCCGTGCTCTTAAGGGCTGGCAATTGGGACCTCAGTGGGTTGCTGTGTCTGGAAAAACCCTGTCCCCCTCGTTGTGCGGATACCCTCAATCTCTGTGCGTTTAGCGAAGTCCTTGAAGATCCTCTTCCTTTCAGGTGAATTGTCAGGACGTTGAATCGGCTCCTGACCTAGGGTCCTGTACCCCATCGTGCTCGGTACCGGTCAGTTCTGTTGGGCCCTTCTGGTGCCGATGGTCCCTCCAAGACTATGTCCGTCACACTCTTCTGGACCCGGATCACTGCTTGCGACCCAATCAGTTTCCCTTAGCTCCCCAGGAGCTCACTCTCCCATCTCTTCACTCTCTGGAGCCTACTTCTTCACTCTTCTATCTCCCTCTTACAGTCTGCCTAGTCCCCCAGTGGCTGGCCCATTTTCCAGCTAGTCCAACCCCTCTGGTGTGTCTGGCAGTGACTGATGTGAGGTGATTGGGTTTTGTGGTGCAGATGGGAGTGACACCGGTTTCTGGGTACCTGAAACTATGGGAGGTTCTGCTGCAGCCCCTTCCTGTGACAATCCATTCCCATTGGCCATTTTCCTTCAACCTGCCACCCAAAACACCTGAACCCCTGGTGCCACCTCTAGTCATGGTGTCGCACCACCCAGAGTTCCTTACATTGTCCGTGGTGACTCGTACAGGGGACCGTTACTATTGGCTCACTCCTGGGGAACGCACAACTGGTGCAGCCATTTTTAGCCATTATGCAACACTCTTCAACACTTTCACATTCTCGGTAAACCACCTGGGTAATCTGGTAGTCATTACCCTTGCGCCACCCTCCACTGAGGGTCTATGGTGCCATCTACCGGCGTCGCACCACCCAAGACCCTGATCGCCTTTTTATCTTTAACGGAGCAATATAAAAAGGTTCAACAAGGATGGCACATACACATTTTAAACATTAACTTCCTTGCCGCCCTCCACCGAGGACCCCTGGAACCACCTTGCATCACCCAGGTCCCTGGTGGCCTTTTTACTATAACTGAACACATTAAAAAGGTTCAATAAGGGCGAAAGAACAAAAATGAAACGTTCCAACCTTAAACTTCTTAACGACTCAATGGTAGCGATCCAGGTTAAGCTACCACTGCTGCTCATGAGAACCGGTTCTGGCTCCCTGGTACTGGGCGTTCCCCCGAACACACCCGGGCAAAGTGTCTTGGCAGGCCACAGCGGCGACAGATCGGTACCAGGACATCAAGGGTGTCAGCCTGGGGCTCCTCATCTGATGGAGACTATTCCTCATACTCCATCACCAGCATCTCAGGCACCGAACGTACTGACGGGAAGGCTTGTTAACCGTTCCCTCCCAAGTGCAGGCTGCCTCTGGTGTACTGGAGCCGGAGTCTGTCTCCTCCGGGTCTGAGGCGTTGAGGACTGAAACAACTTGATCGACGTCCGCGGCCACTGTGGCCGGTTCATCACAGCTGGCCATCTCTTCTTTCAGTGGCAGTGTGGCTAGCATGATCGGTGCCACCGCGCGAGTAGCTGTAGCTCCTGAGCCATCTCCGTCTCTCTGCACCTCCATCTTTGGTTTTCGTCACCAACCTCTCTGGAACAGGGCTCACTGGGAACATTCGGGTCCGGACACTACCGTTTTCCGGCCGCGCTTTCAGGACAAGGGGCGGGGCTCCGTCTTTGCGCCCTTTTGCGGGGATGATGGAGCAGTTGTTGTTTTTAGGCGTCAAAATGGCGGGCAAAAATGGCGGCAGTTCAAATGAACTTTCACAGCACAGTTTTGAACAGTTCTGTAAGGGGCACGTCACCCGGGTTAATGGGTCCAGTCCTTATCCTGTTCGTGACCCGGTGTTAGTCGGGCTGCTCGGATCCGGGATCGTCGTGGATCGAGGGGGCCTGACCCGGCTTGGCGAACACTCTGATCCGTAAAAGGGGATATTTACAGGGGAAAAGTTTGTGACACTACCTGCGGGTTGCGGTAATGGGAGTACCGCCTCTGCTGAGAGAGGGAGGGGGAAGATGGTGTGAAGCAGCAATCTGGCAGTCTTTCCGCAGGTAGGAAAGGCCCTGGGCTCAGGGGGTTGTTAGATTTGGAAGGTCAGGGTGCAGGGACCAAGGTACTCACTGCGGGTAGTCGTGGTGTTGGATGAGATTTAGAAAGGAGACACACACTGTAGGTAAGGGCTCTTGTCCACTTGTGATTTTCCTGTGCGAGTGCGATCCGATAACAAATCGGATCGCACTCGCACCAGTGTTAAGCTATGAGGCATTGTCCACTAGCTTAATTTTATACGACACGTATCGTGCTCGGTGAAATCGCAGCATGCTGCGATTTGCACCGAGTCTCAGCTCTCGCACCCCCACGCAAGCCTATGGTAGCGAGAAAAAAATCAGAATACGGGTGGCATATGCATGTCATACACATGTCACACGGATCCTTGATGTTAACAATCTACACAATTGCATACAGCGTCGGACTGGCTACCGGAGGAATCTACAGTAATACCAGTCATGGCCACGGTTACATGCACTGAACTCCGGAGCTCTCCCCTGAGCTCCGGAGTGCAGGCTAGAATGAACAGCGAGCGCCGAGTGATTGATTCCCTGGCGATTGCTGTTCAGTTCATGACAGCTGCAGACAGGCCACGTTGAACTCTGGAGCTCAGGTGACAGCTCCAGAGTTCAGTGCAGGTAACCGCGGCCAGGCCTGGTATTACTGGAGATTCCTCCAATAGCCAGTCCACTGCTGCTTGCATAGCACTCACATAGCACTCACATGATGCTCGCATGTCATACGGATGCTATGTGAGAAAAAAAACACACCATACGCAGACCATACACAGGACACTCGACTCACTTTTCTGGCCAAGTATCGCAGGGATTTTTTACTCGCAAGTGGACAAGAGCCCTATACCAAAGTCTCTGAGTACAGCTACCGCTGCCAGGAGCCCATCCAAGTACCCGGTCCCACCGGTGTCACTTAGTGATTTAGAGCCTGCCTCCATGCACAATTTGTTGTCCGTTGATGGTCCCCATGGCTTGAAGCTATTGGGGACCCTGCTCACTATGTGTAGTGTAGCCGTGCTCTTAAGGGCTGGCCGTCACACCCCTGACCAACGTGGGTTTTGTGGTGCAGATGGGAGTGACACCGGTTTCTTGGGTACCTGGAACCATGGGAGGGTGGGCCCTGCACCCTGGGTAAGGATGCAGTTCCCTGTGGCACCCTGATGTATTCAGGGGCGCCACACATTCACTATGTACTGTGAGGATTCCCCGGTGTCAGAGCCGGGAATGTCAGTCATGTAGTCACGAGTATGTGATATGCAGACTTGCATGGCCTTGCTCAATACGCTTGGACTGAGCGATGCTGCGCCCATCTAGTCAGATTCTGGCCCGGTGTATTCATATCACATACTTGCAACCACAGGACGGCTATTCCCAGCTCTAACATCAGTGAACCCTCAGAGTGTGAGCAATGTGAGAATTCACAGGTCTGCAGTCACATAGAGTGACAGAGTGACTGCAGACTTGTGGATTTAGACCAGATCACCCCTTTATTTGTAGTGCTTTTTTAAAGTTTGTTGTTTTTGGGGTTTTTTAAACAAAAAAGGGTGTATAAAAGGGGCTGTTACTTTTTAGGATCCTCATTATTAGCCATAGCAAAGATAAGTTGAAATAACACATTTGACTTGGAGAACCTATCACCCCCCAAGCATTACCTTGAGAGATCCTTGCATTGTGAGAGCTATGCAACACTTGGACACTTGCTTCTAGGTCTCATCACAGATTTTAACTTTTTCTTACAGTTGGTAAAGTCATATGGCTACTGATTGGCAGCAGCCTTGACATTTTGTCTTAGTTGGAAGAGTCTCCTAGTTCTGTCTTCAAGCTCACACTGAATCTCACCAGTGCATCCGATCAATGGCTGCTTATTGACTGCAGCGGTTACTAGTCACCCTCCGGTGAAAGGAGATGTAAGGAGACTGACAAGGGACAAAGGCGGGGGTTCGGAGAAGTAAAGGACATCTGGAAAATGAGTATTTTTTTTTTTGTGTTAAGAACTCCATAAGTCCATTTTGACTAGTAGACCGTTGAGCAGTAACAACATGCCTCAGGAGGGCACAATCCAGGTCTCGCTCCCGCGGTACATTTTGTTCAAGAACCCGGCATCGGAGTGCAGGCATTGCTGCAGGCATGTTTCCAGAGCTTCAGTAGGCAGCAGAAGATCTCTCCATTTCTGGTCCTCATGGTGGTGCTCTCCATCGTCATCGGGCAGTTCCTGCAGCTCCGCAGGATCTGATCTGAATAGAAGATACAGGTCGTCGGTGTCAGCCGGTGGGCCATTTTGCAAGGCGAGTCAAGCAACGTGGTGCCGCTTTCCCTGCATGGGTCGACGTCTGTTCCAGCCGACTGGGATGGTGAGTTCAATTTCACTGGGGATTGGGGATCTAGAGATAATGAGAGTAACCTAGTAGTAGCAGTTAAAGCGTTGTTAGTGAACCTAGGGTCAGGTGAATCCCCGCCCCCCTTGGTTCCACAGTTGGAGACTTTATCTCGTGCTGCGGTAGAAAAGGAGCATTTTTTATGTGGGATTAGACCATTGGGTTCGCATTTGGATGAGGAAACAAAAATGAAAATATGGTCAAACCAGTATGTGGATATCTGGTCGCTGGTCTCGGTCGACCACACACCATAGGCAAAGAACGTAGACTGAATACTGATAGGATAATGGGTAAGGAGTGGAGCGCGGGTCGTTGGCCTGTGGAGTGGTTGCATGGGGAATTGTGTAAGAGCCTTTTTGGAACCTTTTTCCTGTCATAGTGGCTGTGGAGCTGTGGGAATCTGAGCTCAGAGACAAGAAGGTGTGTTTTTGGTCGGATAACATGTCTGTTGTTCAGGTGGTGAACAACTAGTTGACTTCCAGTTTTGTCGCTACTGAGGCATTTGGTTCTTCGTTTCTTGCATCACAATGTGTGGTTTTGTTCCCGGCATATTCGGGGGTCCATAACTGATGCGCTGAGGCTCTCTCTCGTTTTCATTGGCAGGAGTTTCATCATTTGATGCCTGAAGCATGCAGAGAGGGCAAGCCTTGCCCCCAGCTGGTATGGGACCTGGTGATGAAAGGGTAATGAATTTGGTCAGAGCGTCGGTGTCTACAGGAGTCTACATGGAATTCATATGGTAAGACGTGGAAGGAATGGTGCAACATGGTGGGGGAGACTCGGATGGATTTAGCTCTTCGTCAGCTTCGCCAGTTAGCCGTCATTTTTTTGCTACGTATCCAATCGAGGTGGGCCCCATATTTGATGGCTGGCAATAAGATGTTGGGAATTAGCTTTTATCTTTGCTTGCGGGGCATGGTGGATGTAATGCAGGCTTTTGTAGTCCAGCAGGCATTGAAGGGTTGGATGCGGCAGCATGTAAGACTGGTGAGAGCCGGCGCCCGGTGTTGTACGACCTTTTGGAACACTTGCTCGCTGTTCTTGAGTTTGTGTGCCATGATCCTTTTGAAGCATCGCTTTTTAGTATGGCTTTTTGTCTTGCCTTTTTTTGGCGCAATGCGTGTGGGGAAACTGGTGTCTGTGTCAAAATCTCAACTCGGCGGACTGTTGCAGGATGACATGGAGGTGGGTAATGGGACTGTGCGTATCAGGGTTCAGTGGTCTAAAATGGACCAGTGTGGGCATGGCTCTTGGGTGGTATTGCACTAGGTTCTGGGGCACACATACCCATTGAAAATAGTCACAGATTTCATGGCCCGGCGTTCTACGGGTCAGGTTTTCTTGGGGCTCCGTTGTCTCGTTGTCAGTTCAACTCGGTTTTCAAGAAGTGTTTAGCGGAGGTGGGTGTTGCTCAAGAGGTTTTTGGTACTCATTCTTTCAGGATAGGGGTGGCTACAGAAGCGTCCAGAGCGGGTTTGTCTATGGGGCAGGTGAAGCAAATCGGCAGGTGGAAATCAGATTGTGTTACTAGTTATGTTAGTCCTGAACCTCTGATCTGACAGGTTTTCTTCAACAGGTCACCGTCGCACTAACATCTGGCTCATTGGGCACTCGTATATATTTTGAGCCTCGCAGAGAGCAGCGTGCAGGCCTTGCGGGAAAGAGCTGGGTTTTCGGAAAGTCGATGTCTCGTGGAGAGGAATTCGGAGCCTCAACTGGACACAGGTGCTGCAGGAGGCCATGTAGATTAGCAAAGTAGCCCGTCCACCAACTATCCTGGTAATACATGCGGGAGGTAACGACCTCTGATTTCTTAAGATGGCGGAATTGATGAATCTTATGCGGGCGGACCTGGAAAGAATCATGGGGTTCTTTGCTGAAGTCATCATAGTATGGTCCGAGGTGATACCTAGGGTCACGTGGTGGGGTGCTAGCGATGCAGACGCCATAGAGCGGACACGTTGTACAGTCAATTGACGTCTTTCGCATTTTGTGCAGTCAAAATCCGGGGTGGTAGTGCGTCATAGACAGTTTGAGGGGGATAATTGGCGGTTGATGGGGCCTGACGGCGTTTACCTCAATGAGATAGGTCTGGACATATTTTTGTCGGGCTTGCAGGATGGGATTGAGCAGGCTCTTCTGTTGTTATGTGGTGGTTGAGGCTTGGTGAAGGGGTACACCAGCCCCTTCTTGGCGGTAATTCATACAGTTAAGAGACTGAGGAGGCACATGCCCTCCAGGTGCTGGAGGGGCAAACTGTTTCAGATGGAAGAATGTTCAGGTTTTAAGTGGAAATTTAATAAAAAAAAAAAATTTAAGAAAAGTTAAATAAAAGCTGTGGCTGACCGTGTCCACTAAAAGAAAGCAGTTGTCATGTGTTTATTCGCGCCAGGGGACACGGGAGGCATGGGCAAGGTGGGATGGTGGATGTTATCAGTCTTGGTCCTACTTATCAGAAGATAATAATTAATAATAATAATTAATAATTTTATTCATTTATATAGCGCTATTAATTCCACAGCGCTTTACATACATTGGCAACACTGTCCCCATTGGGGCTCACAATCTAGAGTCCCTACCTGTATGTCTTTGGAGTGTGGGAGGAAACCGGAGTGCCCGGAGGAAACCCACGCAAACACGGGGAGAACATACAAACTCCTTGCAGATGGTGTCCTTGGTGGGACTTGAACCCAGGACCCCAGCGCTGCAAGACTGCAGTGCTAACCATTGAGCCACCGTGCCGCCCAAGATAAGCCCAAGATGCTGGCAGGTTGGAAATTCACCGTCCTCTGGACCAGCTGCCACTATTAACATGGTCGCTGGACTAGGGTCCTGTCATTTTGCTCAATGCTACTAAAAACTTTCCTGCCACAACATTATGTGTAATACAATGTAATAATGTTTGTTCTTAACAACAGCTGATTAGATTGCAGTATTACAGACTGCCAGCGTGTCTACATCCGATTAGGTGTGTCCGCCTCTTAAAATTGTTCAAGGAGCATCAAGCTCACACCCAGATTTTCCTTTTCATTCCATAAAACCAAGTATCAATCACACTTATCCTCCAGGCTCCACCTAAAGTCTCCTCAGACTAGCACTATGTAAAAACCCTGAAGGAATTTCCCTGATGGAAATGCAAAAAATGTGACCTAGTACGCTCTCCCAGCAGCTGGCACCATACGCAGCTTTTATACAACTGCCTGGTATATATAGAATTAACAACACGTGTGACTTTCTTACAGACCAACCCTGCACCATCTGCCAGAGAGGCTTTGTGACGTCCCAAATGGAACTACGACAGATAGACATGCAGGGATCTGTCTGTTCACTTCTATGCTTGTAAAATGGAGTGGAATCTCCATCTGTCACATTTATATGTCTCTCTATGCCGGAGGGAGCCCAAGAGCCCCTTAACTTCATAAGAACACCAGTATTAGCACAGTACCTGGTAGACTAGAAAGCAGATTACCTCACCCTATGGAGAATACAAGCATCCCAAAAATGCTTGTGTATGGTGAGAGGAAACCAATAGATGTCCATAAGAGAACAGATCTGTGTGTACATAAGCTATATGTTTGGGGGTGAGGATGGCAATTTAACCATATTCAGCTTATAAGTAAGGATTCATATTCGACAAAACAAATTACTATCAGGCCTACCACTCCTATAGACATCAACTTTAAACCATAAGACACTTTGACTTTCCATGCATTAATAAGAGATGATTTTTCCATACATTAAGTGGACAATGCTGACTACTGAGAAGCAGACATTCATTCAGTTTAATTCAGTAACAGCAAAGCAAATAAATGGTAATGTGCCTCGCTCTCTATTTCTGACATACAGCATTTTATATGGAACATGGGTATACAGTTATATATTCACATCTAATGTGACATCTAGGATATGATCGCACGTAGCATTGTTGCAGAAATTTCTATAACTCAAATTCCTTTCTATTAGGGCTCGTTCACACCACTGAATAACCACTGAAGAAAGGCTGAGACTCGGCAACCTTGCCGCCCATGCGAAATGTAGACCAGCCACCGCTGCTGGACACAGCCAGAGTTGTGGCGGATGATGCAGTGGTTGTCCTGGTTGCATTACTCTGTATCTGTGCGGGAAGCACCTCGTCTTCCTCCTCCACCTCCTCTGCTGAGCTACTCAGCTGCATGCCTCTGGGTTCACACCAAGTGGGATCTACAACTTCATTCTCATCTTCTCTGTTGTCCCTCTCCTTGCCCTGACAGTCACCCTCTTTCTCTTCCTGACCTGACATCACAGTACAGTACACATGCGCCTCAGGTTTCTGAGTCTCATCCTCATCCTCATCTCTACTCCAAAGTATAACGTCTGTTGACCAGTGTAGGTATCTTGCTGAGGCCCTACTTTGTCAGGCCCTGGATCCAAGATTTTGGCCATCAGTGCAGATGCTTTCCTCCTCTTCAGTCTATGAATCTTTGGAGTGGACCTGTGATGTGCATGGGATAGAATGAGTGAACAGCTCTGCAGACTCGCCCATATGTGGTTCCCCACAGTCAGTTGGGCGGTTGGAGAGTTGTGACGTGGGGGAAACAAGTGTAATTGGGGTGGTCCCTCTGAGGAATGAACTATGTGTGATTAAGAGGAGGAGAGGCCACTTGCTGCAGCACTTGCCATTCACGCTAGCATTTGCTATTTCTGGCCCTCATTTACAAGTGATGTGTGGCGGCCAAAGAAATGGAGTAGAATAGCCCGTCCAGTAACAGAAGTTGTTCTCAGTTAGAAATGTTTGTGTGCCGCCCCCGTGCCGGCAGCCTGCCGCTGCTCGGGTCCGGGCCTTCTGGTGTGTGGCTCGAGGGTCTCCGGACCCGGGGGATCCCGCGGACACTCCGAATGAATAGGGTTTGGGGGTGGTGGATGTAGGACGTATATATGTACGGGCAGGGTCGTACTAGGTTCGTGATGCCACCCAAGGTATGTGGTGAGTTTGGACACCACCGCTGCAGTTACGGGGCACCCGAGGGAGATGTTGTGCAGCAAGTTGTTAACCCCTGGTAACCTGGGACCCTTTGGGGTTGGTGGTGCAGGGAGATGGGCGACCGCAGGGTACTGGTGTACTCACTATTAAGAAAACACACGAGTCTCTGGTAAACCAAGGTGATGGTGGTCGGTGCCCGCAGCCGGCTGCGTTCTGGTTCCCCCACCCGGCTGGTGGTCTCTGTCTTTCTACTGCACTTTTGTGTAATGGTGACTGCCTGTGCTTGCAACTTCAGGAGTCCGCTCCCGGCTGGATGTGGCCTAAGGAGCCCTTGCCCGCAGACGCTGGCCTGTGGGATCTCTGAGCCCTGGAGGTGGCCTGTTATCCCCCTCAGTAGGCTGTTGCCTTCAGTCGGGACTTTGGGTGGGACAGGACTTCTAGTCCTGGCCGCATCAGTTAATTAACCAGTTCCAGTCGCTTTTGGACCTAGCTTCAGGGTCTGAGTACCCCCCTGTGTGCTCCAGTTTCCGAGTCGGTTCCCCGGGTCGGTACCGGCGGGCCACTACCCTGTCCCGGGCCACCTCGGTTCCACCGAGCCGTCTTCCTGGCTCCTGCAGATGGAGACCGCCGTCTTCCTCCTAGCCAAAGGCACCACGGCTCCTACCCTGGCATCTGTCAGTTTTCCTTCAGGCCTCAGACACAGGCCTGACCTCCACTCTCCTTGAACTCTACCACTCATCTGACACTGAACTCTTGTTTTCCCCGCCCCGGGCGGCCTAAAACTCCTAGGTGAGCGTCTTCCAAACGCCTGGTTCCGCCCCTGGTGTGTCTATCAAGCCTTAAGAGGGTTTTAAGGTTGGCTGATGTCACCTGTGAGGGAACGGGTGTTGTGTGGGGCCCTATTTGTGACTACCTGGCCCAGCCAGGGCGTCACATTTGCATCATGATTAAGGCTTAGGATGCTTTCACACTTGCGTTGTGTGGCATCCATGACTGATGCCTTGCAAATAGTGTGATAATAAAGGCAACGGATTCCTGTGAAATATCGTGTTGTGTTAAGTTTTCTTTGGCTGAGATAGAGACAGAGAGAGAGCTCCCATCATCACCGCACACACCCCGGATCTACCGCCCCCATCATCACTGCACACACCTCGGCACTACTGCACCCATCATCACCGCACACACCCCGGCACTACTGCACCCATCATCATCGCACACACCCCAGCACTACGGCACCCATCATCACCGCACACACCCCGGCACTACTTCCCCCACCATCACTGCACACACCCCGGCACTACCGCCCCCATCATCACCGCACACACCAAGGCACTACTTCCCCTACCATCACTGCACACACCCCGGCACTACCGCCCCCATCATCACCGCACACATCGACACTACCGCCCCCATCATCACTGCACACACCCCGGCACTACCGCCCTCATCATCACTGCACACACACCGGCACTACAGCCTCCGTCCTCACCGAACACACCCCGGCACAACTGCACCCATCATCACCGCACACACGCAGGCACTACCGCACCCATCATCACCGCACACACCCCGGCACTACTGCACCGATCATCACCGCACACACCCCATAACTACTGCACCCATCATCACCGCACACACCCCGGCACTACTTCCCCCACCATCACTGCACACACCCCGGCACTACCGCCCCCATCATCACCGCACACATCGACACTACCGCCCCCATCATCACTGCACACACCCCGGCACTACCGCCCTCATCATCACTGCACACACACCGGCACTACAGCCTCCGTCCTCACCGAACACACCCCGGCACAACTGCACCCATCATCACCGCACACACGCAGGCACTACCGCACCCATCATCACCGCACACACCCCGGCACTACTGCACCGATCATCACCGAACACACCCCAGCACTACTGCACCCATCATCACCGCACACACCCCGGCACTACTTCCCCCACCATCACTGCACACACCCCGGCACTACCACCCCCATCATCACCGCACACATCGACACTACCGCCCCCATCATCACTGCACACACCCCGGCACTACCGCCCTCATCATCACTGTACACACACCGGCACTACAGCCTCCGTCCTCACTGAACACATCCAGGCACTACTGCACCCATCATCACCGCACACATGCAGGCATTACGCACCCATCATCACCGCACACACCTCGGCAGTACTGCACCCATCACCACCGCACACGCAGGCACTACTACACCCATCATCATCGCACACACGCAGCCACTACCTCAGTGACGTTCCCGCTGACAGCGCAACTCCCTTCAGTTTTTGCGTGGAGCTCACAGGAGCGGCGGTGTTCTACTGCCGCTCCTGTCAGCTTCATGTAGCAGAGCTGGATGCTTCGCGGGACCTTGTGAATTACGCCGGACCTGGAGGGGTATGTGGGGATTTTAATAAAGTGCTGAAAGAGGGTGTTTTTTGTCTTTTATTCCAAATAAAGTATTTTTTTGGGTGTATGTGTTTATTTACTTTCACTTACAGGTTAATCATGGAATGTGTCTCATAGATGCCTGCCATGATTAACCTAGGACTTAGTGGCAGCTATGGGCTGCCATTAACTCCTTATTACCCCAATTGCCACCGCACCAGGGCAATTCAGGATGAGCCGGGTAGAGTCCTGGGTCTGTCGCATCTAATAGATGCGGCAATTCCGGGCAGCTGCTGGCTGATATTTTTAGGCTGGTGAGCTCCCCATCCTGAGAATACCAGCCTTCAGCCGTGTGGCTTTATCTTGGCTGGTATCAAAATTAGGGGGGACCGCACACCATTTTTTTTCCAATTATTTATTTATTGTACTGCACGATATAGACCCACCCACCGACGGCTGTGATTGGTTGCAGTGAGACAGCTGTCACTCAGTGTGGGGGCGTGTCTGACTGCAACCAATCATGGGTGCCGGTGGGCGGGGGAAGCAGGGAATACGAGATGGAATAATGAGAGGCCGGCATTTTCAAAAGCAGGAGAAGCTGCCAGAGCAGTGTGACAGCTGTGCAGCACTGCGCCCATGATCGGTGAGTATGAGAGAGTGAGTGAGGGGGGAGGAGAGAGACCAGGAGTGATTTTAAACTATTTAGATCGTTCTGCTGGATATGCTGAGCATGCGCAGTAGAATGTAATATGGAATCCGTCAGCGGATTCCGCCGCTTAGTGCATTGCGGCAGAATCTGCCCCCATAGACAATCATTAGACATCTTGGCAGAACGGAATCCGTCAAGGTGCGTTATGTTAACGACCCAAAAAACGCTAGATGCAGCGTTCCCTCCACCCGACGCTGCGTCAAAATAACGACTCAGCGTCGTCCAGCGGATGCAACACAGACACTTGCGTTACGGTGCGTCGTCAATACAAGTCTATGGAGAATAACCCAGTGCGTTAACGGACAGCGCTATTCTCCATAGCGGCAGATTGCGCTGAACGCAAGTATGAAAGCGCCCTTAAGGTTTGCCGAAACGCGTTGATCTGTGATTTGTTACACACACCCTGGAGTGTTTTTAGATTTTTTCTTCTGACTGCTGCATACGTATTGGACATTTTAAAAATGAGAGGAAATAAATGCAAGTTTTCACTCATACCTTGTGAACTTCCTTCCCTCTCTGGGTTATTTATGGTCTTTCTCATTTATTCTACACTATTGCTCTCCTATCTATCTCAACTACCTATGATTAAACCTGTAGCTATGCTAACTGTCTAGCAGCAGTGGAGGCAGCACCTTCCCTAAGCTTTAACATTAACAAAATTGCACCGATGCCACATGTACTCATTTTATATGTAGAGGGACATGTGACTTAGGCAGCCAATGACACAAGCAGGAGGGGAGCCAGCACTGCTTATGAGTGGCATGCAACAATGAGAAGGTACTGTGTGGGGGCCAGTTCTGACATTGTGCTGGTGTGTGTGGTTCTGCCACACACACTGGCACCTGGACTGCCCTTTTACTCGCAGTTGTCAGCCCTTGCAGCATGGGAGCGGTTCTGACACTTCTCAGGTAGGTGATGTTCTTATACGGTCCTGCGCATTACACGAGACCTTATGGTACGTATATAAATTATAAATATAGTGTAGGGACCCCCCTTATAGAGATTTGCCGTGACGGGGCAGGGGGGCTCAAATCATTGATCAATTATTTGCCAAAAATCTCATTGAATTGTCACAGTAGGAATGAATTTGTGAATATTACACTTTTTACCTTCTCATTGTTGCATGCCACTCATAAGCAGTGCTGGCTCCCCTCCTTTTTGCGTTTAGCTGGTCGGTGGTTGACCGCCACCTTGCCGTGCACGCCCAGTGTGGTTTGCAAATTCCTTCTGTTGCCATCAAAATTTATGTTGGTGCCTGTTCACATGCAGCCACCGCCTCCTGTTCCATAGGCATTATTACTTAAAGGGAACCTGTCAGCAGAAATTTCGACTAAAACCTAACAGATTCCCCCTCTGCAGCTCCTGGGCTGCATTCTAGAAAGGTCCCTGTTACTATTGTGCCCCCTTTCTGACCAAAAAAAAGAGTTTATAAAGTGGTACCTTTTTGGCTTCGGATTCTCTAAATGTGTCACGGGGGCGGGCTGCCTGATGGCCGTTATTCTGCCCCCTGGCCCTGCATGCCGCCCCCATCGCCGATTTCCATACTTCTGGACGCCGCCCACTGCTCCAGCCATCCACGCGCATGCCCAGTGCCAGTCTCACGGGACTGAGCAGTGTGACCGCTGGTGACGTGTGCGCAGGCAAGTGATTATGGGCGGGACTGTGACTGTTATCAGCAAGTACCCGCCCATAATCTCGTGAGCGCGCAAACCTCTCCAGCGGTCACACTGAGCTCAGTGTAGATGCTAGACTGTATGGGCTGCTTCCAGGGATGACGTCCCTTTGTCACGTGATAGTATTTTGAACACGCCCCTATCACGTGACAAAGGGACGTCATCCCTGGAAGCAGCCCATACAGTCTAGCATCTACACTGAGCTCAGTGTGACCGCTGGTGAGGTTTGCACGCTCACGAGATTATGGGCGGGTACTTGCTGATAACAGTCACAGTCCCGCCCATAATCACTTGCCTGCGCACACGTCACACTGCTCAGTCCCGTGAGACTGGCACTGGGCATGCGCGTGGATGGCTGGAGCAGTGGGCGGCGTCCAGAAGTATGGAAATCGGCGATGGGGGCGGCATGCAGGGCCAGGGGGCAGAATAACGGCCATCAGGCAGCCCGCCCCCGTGACACATTTAGAGAATCCGAAGCCAAAAAGGTACCACTTTATAAACTCTTTTTTTTGGTCAGAAAGGGGGCACAATAGTAACAGGGACCTTTCTAGAATGCAGCCCAGGAGCTGCAGAGGGGGAATCTGTTAGGTTTTAGTCGAAATTTCTGCTGACAGATTCCCTTTAAGCACCACCTGCCTGGGGCTGTTCCGCCCTTCATCCATGTTTGCTGGTCTGGCACTGTGGGGGCTAGTTCTGACATTGTGCTGGTGTGTGTGGTTCTGCCACACACACTGGCACCTGGACTGCCCTTTTACTCGCAGTTGTCAGCCCTTGCAGCATGGGAGCGGTTCTGACACTTCTCAGGTAGGTGATGTTCTTATACAGTCCTGCGCATTACACGAGACCTTATGGTACGTATATAAATTATAAATATAGTGTAGGGACCCCCCTTATAGAGATTTGCCGTGACGGGGCAGGGGGGCTCAAATCATTGATCAATTATTTGCCAAAAATGTCATTGAATTGTCACAGTAGGAATGAATTTGTGAATATTACACTTTTTACCTTCACATTGTTGCATGCCACTCATAAGCAGTGCTGGCTCCCCTCCTTTTTGCGTTTAGCCAATGACACAAGCCCTTGTGTCTGAACCTTTTGGATGTTTTCTGCACCGTGATTGGCTGCAGGAACATCCACAAATAAAGTTAAGAAAAACAAAATGCGCCTCTGGCCTCTCCCCATCCCCTCTTGTCATGAAACACATCCTATCCAAAAGCATCATGTTAATTAGAAAACCATTTTGGAGACAAACACGGATCATTAGCGGGTTTTCCCAAAAATGCTCCGCTACTAGACCTAGAACCAGATAGGAAAATCCTTGTACTGAATTTAAAATTGAATGCTCGCTCATCTATATATATAATTGCCTTATTCTGTCTGTCTGTCTGTGTCTTGCTCCAAAATTGTGTCCTTACGGTGATACAAAGCTGATTGGCCGCTGGGCTCGCCATGGCCCCGCCCCCCGCACGGATTGGCTGCTCACCTCGCCTCGGCTCCGCCCCCCACGGATTGGTCGCTCGCCTCGGCCTGGCCCCGCCCTCCGCATGGATTGGCTGCTCGCCCCGGCCCTCCGCACGCCTCGCCAGACATAAACTTGTGCTGCTGGGATCGTGACGGAGCCGGTGAACGCTGGTAACCATTATACACATCGGGTAACTAAGGTCCCTTGCTTACCCGATGTGTATCATAGTTACCAGTGTACACCGGCTCCGTCACGATCCCAGCAGCGCCACACATAACCTTGCGATGCTGGGATCTTGACAGAGCCCGTGAACGCTGGTAACCATTATACACATCGGGTAACTAAGGTCCCTTGGTTACCCGATGTGTATCATAGTTACCAGTGTACACCGGCTCCGTCACGATCCCAGCAGCGCTAGACATAACCTTGCGGTGCTGGGATCTTGACGGAGCCCATGAACGCTGGTAACCATTATACACATCGGGTGTCTTAGGTCCCTTGGTTACCCGATGTGTATCATAGTTACCAGTGTTCACCGGCTCCGTCACGATCCCAGCAGCGCCACACATAACCTTGCGATGCTGGGATCTTGACGGAGCCCGTGAACGCTGGTAACCATTATACACATCGGGTAACTAAGGTCCCTTGGTTACCCGATGTGTATCATAGTTACCAGTGTACACCGGCTCCGTCACGATCCCAGCAGCGCTAGACATAACCTTGCGGTGCTGGGATCTTGACGGAGCCCATGAACGCTGGTAACCATTATACACATCGGGTAACTAAGGTCCCTTGGTTACCCGATGTGTATCATAGTTACCATTGTACACCGGCTCCGTCACGATCCCAGCAGCGCCACACATAACCTTGCGATGCTGGGATCTTGACAGAGCCCGTGAACGCTGGTAACCATTATACACATTGGGTAACTAAGGTCCCTTGGTTACCCGATGTGTATCATAGTTACCAGTGTACACCGGCTCCGTCACGATCCCAGCAGCGCTAGACATAACCTTGCGGTGCTGGGATCTTGACGGAGCCCATGAACGCTGGTAACCATTATACACATCGGGTGTCTAAGGTCCCTTGGTTACCCGATGTGTATCATAGTTACCAGTGTACACCGGCTCCGTCACGATCCCAGCAGCGCCACACATAACCTTGCGATGCTGGGATCTTGACGGAGCCCGTGAACGCTGGTAACCATTATACACATCGGGTAACTAAGGTCCCTTGGTTACCCGATGTGTATCATAGTTACCAGTGTACACCGGCTCCGTCACGATCCCAGCAGCGCTAGACATAACCTTGCGGTGCTGGGATCTTGACGGAGCCCATGAACGCTGGTAACCATTATACACATCGGGTAACTAAGGTCCCTTGGTTACCCGATGTGTATCATAGTTACCATTGTACACCGGCTCCGTCACGATCCCAGCAGCGCCACACATAACCTTGCGATGCTGGGATCTTGACGGAGCCCGTGAACGCTGGTAACCATTATACACATCGGGTAACTAAGGTCCCTTGGTTACCCGATGTGTATCATAGTTACCAGTGTACACCGGCTCCGTCACGATCCCAGCAGCGCTAGACATAACCTTGCGGTGCTGGGATCTTGATGGAGCCCATGAACGCTGGTAACCATTATACACATCGGGTGTCTAAGGTCCCTTGGTTACCCGATGTGTATCATAGTTACCAGTGTACACCGGCTCCGTCACGATCCCAGCAGCGCCACACATAACCTTGCGATGCTGGGATCTTGACGGAGCCCGTGAACGCTGGTAACCATTATACACATCGGGTAACTAAGGTCCCTTGGTTACCCGATATGTATCATAGTTACCAGTGTACACCGGCTCCGTCACGATCCCAGCAGCGCTAGACATAACCTTGCGGTGCTGGGATCTTGACGGAGCCCATGAACGCTGGTAACCATTATACACATCGGGTAACTAAGGTCCCTTAGTTACCCGATGTGTATCATAGTTACCAGCGTACACCGGCTGCCGGTACACATGTGCAGGGAGCCGGCATTATACTCCTCTCCCCCCAGGACTACTCCTCCTATTACAGTCCTCCTATTATACTCCTCTCTGAGTATAATAGGAGAACTATTCTAGCATGGGGGATGTAGCACGATGGGGGATGTAGCACAATGGGGGGTGCGCAGCATGGGGGATGTAGCACGATGGGGGGTGCGCAGCATGGGGGATGTAGCACGATGGGGAGTGCGCAGCATGGGGGATGTAGCACGATGGGGAGTGCGCAGCATGGGGGATGTAGCACGATGGGGAGTGCGCAGCATGGGGGATGTAGCACGATGGGGAGTGCGCAGCATGGGGGATGTAGCACGATGGGGAGTGCGCAGCATGGCGGATGGAGCACGATGGGGGTGCGCAGCATGGGGGATGTAGCACGATGGGGAGTGCGCAGCATCGGGGATGTAGCACGATGGGGAGTGCGCAGCATGGCGGATGGAGCACGATGGGGGGTGCGCAGCATGGGGGATGTAGCACGATGGGGAGTGCGCAGCATGGGGGATGTAGCACGATGGGGGATGTAGCACGATGGGGGATGTAGCACGATGGGGGGTGCGCAGCATGGGGGATGTAGCATGATGGGGAGTGCGCAGCATGGGGATGTAGCACGATGGGGAGTGCGCAGCATGGGGGATGTAGCACGATGGGGAGTGCGTAGCATGGCGGATGGAGCACGATGGGGGGTGCGCAGCATGGGGGATGTAGCACGATGGGGAGTGCGCAGCATGGGGGATGTAGCACGATGGGGAGTGCGCAGCATGGGGGATGGAGCATGATGGGGAGTGCGCAGCATGGAGGATGGAGCACGATGGGGAGTGCGCAGCATGGGGGATGGAGCACGATGGGGGGTGCGCAGCATGGGGGATGGAGCACGATGGGGAATGCGCAGCATGGGGATGGAGCACGATGGGGGGTGGGTAGCATGGGGGATGGGGCACGATGGGGGGTGCGCAGCATGGGGGATGGGGCACGATGGGGGGTGCGCAGCATGGGGGATGGAGCACGATGGGAGGTGCACACCTCCCCCAACACACACACACAACACACCACACACACACTGGGAACCACAAACACCGCCATACACAGACACCCACACACACAGACAACGCTGCACACACACAACACCCAACACACAAACACCGCGGCATACATAAATATACGCACATACCGCACAACACACACATTGCACAAAACATACCTCCCCCCAAAACACACCACACCCACACAAACCGCGCAACACACACACACACAACGCGACAGACACACAGCGCTCCACAAACAACGCAACACACGCAACACACATACAACACCGCTCTCACCCCCCGCCACACCCAGACAACACCCAGAACATGTACAGCGCCCTACACAAACACTTGGTAACTACACACAACAACATCTATATATATATAACAAAAATCATACATTAACTACACAATACGTAAATTCTAGAATACCCGATGCGTAGAATCGGGCCACCTTCTAGTCTCTAATTATAACCGTTGGATATACACACTGGCATAATTAGAGTTTGATGGGCCCTGGTGCAAAATTTGGACTGGGGCCCCCCCTCCACGTACACCGACACTTAGGGTATGGGATAATGACACTGACACTCGGGGTACAGGATAATGACCCGAAACAGGAAAGCCAGCACATAATTTTAAACTGTACTATTAATAAAATCAGAGATTTTTAGCAAAAAATTGCAATCTTTTGAGCTATCCCGCCACGTACAGGATAATGACACTGGCACTCTGGGTACAGGATAATGACACTGACACTCTGGGTACAGGATAATGACACTAACACTCTGGGTACAGGATAATGACACTAACACTCTGGGTACAGGATAATGACACTAACTCTCTGGGTACAGGATAATGACACTGACACTCTAGGTACAGGATAATGACGCTGACACTTGGCTCTTTCCCTCAGCACCCAGGTTTCCCATGATCTGAAATCCCTCTATCAGCATCCAGCTTTCCCATGTTCTGATATCCATCTTGTCCTCAGCACCCAGCTTCCCCATGCTCTGCTATACATCATTCCCTCAGCACCCAGCTTTCCCATATCAGAGCATGGGAAAGCTGGGTGCTGAGAGATGTACAGCAGAGCATGGGAAAGCTGGGTGCTGAGGGAAAGAGCCTTTTTCCCACAGCACAAAACCTGGTGCAAAATTTGGACTGGGGCCCCCCTCCACGTACACAGACACTTAGGTTATGGGATAATGACACTGACACTCGGGGTACAGGATAATGACCCGAAACAGGAAAGCCAGCACATAATTTTAAACTATACTATTAATAAAATCAGAGATTTTTAGCAAAAAATTGCAATCTTTTGAGCTATCCCGCCACGTACAGGATAATGACACTGACACTCTGGGTACAGGATAATGACACTAACACTCTGGGTACAGGATAATGACACTAATACTCTGGGTACAGGATAATGACACTGACACTCTGGGTACAGGATAATGACACTGACACTCTGGGTACAGGATAATGACACTGACACTCTAGGTACAGGATAATGACGCTGACACTTGGCTCTTTCCCTCAGCACCCAGGTTTCCCATGATCTGAAATCCCTCTATCAGCATCCAGCTTTCCCATGTTCTGATATCCATCTTGTCCTCAGCACCCAGCTTCCCCATGCTCTGCTATACATCATTCCCTCAGCACCCAGCTTTCCCATATCAGAGCATGGGAAAGCTGGGTGCTGAAAGATGTACAGCAGAGCATGGGAAAGCTGGGTGCTGAGGGAAAGAGCCTTTTTCCCTCAGCACAAAACATTTCCATCCCATGCTTGTATCTTTGTCCCCCCTCGTAAATAGTTCTCCAAATACTATAATGGCCCCCACATAGCCTTCCATATAGTATAAAGGGTCACACATAACCCTTCATATATTAGAATGCACCTCCATAGTCCTCCATGTATTATAATGCATTTCCCATAGTCCTCCATGTATTATACTGAACCACATAGTCATGTATAAAGTAGCCCTCATAGCCCTCCAATTATTATAATGAATTTCCCATAGTTCTCCATATATTATAATTCACCCCATAGTTCTCCATATATTATACTGCACCACAGTCCTCCATGTTTTATAAAGGACCCCCATAGTCCATGTATAAGGTAGCCTCCTTATATTCTAATGTAGCCCCCATAGTCCTATATGTATTATAATGCAGCCCCATAAACCTTTATATTGTATTATGCAGCCCTATACTCCTCCATGTATAATGCACCCATATAATCCATGTATAAGGTGTCCTTCATGTTTATTATGCAGCCCCATAGACCTCCATGTATAATGCAGCGCCATAGACCTCCATGTATCATGCAGCCCCATAGACCTCCATGTATCATGCAGCCAGCCCCCCAGGCCTCCATGTGTAATGCAGCCAGCCCCCATCCAACCATCCTGATTGGGTACACCTTGTCACGGTGGAATGACTTTACACTTTTTTATGAAAGATAAAATTTCAACTAAGTATCTTATGTTTTTTACATTTATTACTACTGATATTTACTTACTGCAGAGTATCTATTGATTGTGTTTATTCTAGGTTATAATTGTCTATTAATGTAAGTGAATGTACACGTGTATATATATATATATATATATATATATATATATATATATACTAGAAGGTGGCCCGATTCTACGCATCGGGTATTCTAGAATTTACGTATTGTGTAGTTAATGTATGATTTTTGTTATATATATATAGATGTTGTTGTGTGTAGTTACCAAGTGTTTGTGTAGGGCGCTGTACATGTTCTGGGTGTTGTCTGGGTGTGACGGGGGGTGAGAGCGGTGTTGTATGTGTATTGCGTGTGTTGCGTTGTTTGTGGAGCGTTGTGTGTCTGTAGCGTTGTGTGTGTGTGTGTTGCGCGGTTTGTGTGGGTGTGGTGTGTTTTGGGGGGTGGTATGTTTTGTGCAATGTGTGTGTGTTGCGTGGTATGTGCGTATATTTATGTATGCCGCGGTGTTTGTGTGTTGGGTGTTGTGTGTGTGCAGCGTTGTCTGTGTGTGTGGGTGTCTGTGTAGGGTGGTGTTTGTGGTTCCCAGTGTGTGTGTGGTGTGTTGTGTGTGTGTGTGTGTTGGGGGGAGGTGTGCACCTCCCATCGTGCTCCATCCCCCATGCTGCGCACTCCCAAACTAGCTCCATCCGCCATGCTGCGCACTCCCAAACGTGCTCCATCCGCCATGCTGCGCACTCCCAAACGTGGTCCATCCGCCATGCTGCGCACTCCCAAACGTGCTCCATCCGCCATGCTGCGCACTCCCAAACATGCTCCATCCGCCATGCTGCGCACTCCCAAACGTGGTCCATCCGCCATGCTGCGCACTCCCAAACGTGCTCCATCCGCCATGCTGCGCACTCCCAAACGTGCTCCATCCGCCATGCTGCGCACTCCCAAACATGCTCCATCCGCCATGCTGCGCACTCCCAAACGTGCTCCATCCGCCATGCTGCGCACTCCCAAACGTGCTCCATCCCCCATGCTGCGCACTCCCCATCGTGCTCCATCCCCCATGCTGCACCAGCATCAGCCTCTCTGCCCCCAGCATCAGCCTCTCTCCTCCCAGCATCAGCATCTCTCCTCCCAGCATCAGCCTCTCTCCTCCCAGCATCAGCCTCTCTGTCCCCAGCATCAGCCTCTCTCCTCCCAGCCTCAGCCTCCCCCAGCATCAGCCTCTCTTCTCTCAGCCTCCCCCCTCCCAGCCTCCCTCCTCCCAGCCTCCCCCAGCATCAGCCTCTCTCCTCCCAGCCTCCCCCTCCCAGCCTCCCCCAGCATCAGCCTCTCTCCTCCCAGCCTCCCTCCTCCCAGCCTTCCCCAGGATCAGCCTCTCTCCTCCCAGCCTCCCTCTTCCCAGCCTTCCCCAGCATCAGCCTCCACCTCCCAGCCTCCCTCAGCATCAGCCTCCCCCAGCATCAGCCTCTCTCCTTCCAGCCTCCCCCAGCATCAGCCTCTCCCAGCATCAGCCTCTCTCCTTCCAGCCAACCCCAGCATCAGCCTCCCCCAGCATCAGCCTCTCTCCTCCCAGCCTCCCCCAGCATCAGCCTCCCCCTCCCAGCCTCCCCAGCATCAGCCTCTCTCCTTCCAGCCTCCCCCAGCATCAGCCTCCCCCAGCATCAGCCTCCGCCTCCCATCCTCCCCCAGCATCAGCCTCCGCCTCCCAGCCTCCCCCCAGCATCAGCCTCTCTCCTCCCAGCCTCCCCCAGCATCAGTCTCTCTCCTCCCAGCCTCCTCCAGCATCAGCCTCTCTCCTCCCAGCCTCCCCTAGCATCAGCCTCCCCCTCCCAGCCTCCCCCAGCATCAGCCTCCCAGAGCATCAGCCTCTCTCCTTCCAGCCTCCCCCAGCATCAGCCTCCCCCAGCATCAGCCTCTCTCCTCCCAGCCTCCCCCAGCATCAGCCTCCCCCTCCCAGCCTCCCCCAGCCTCAGCCTCCCCCAGCATCAGCCTCTCTCCTTCCAGCCTCCCCCAGCATCAGCCTCCCCCAGCATCAGCCTCTCTCATCCCAGCCACCCCCAGCATCAGCCTCCCCCAGCATCAGCCTCTCTCCTCCCAGCCTCCCCCAGCATCAGCCTCCCCCAGCATCAGCCTACACCCTCCCAGCCTCCCCCAACATCAGCCTCCCCCTCCCAGCCTTCCCCAGGTTCAGCCTCTCTCCTCCCAGCCTCCTCCAGCACGCCGTGCTCCTTTGCCAACACTCACAGATCCGATCGCATACTCACACACACACACACACCCACCCGATCGCATACACTCACACCCACCCGATCGCATACACTCACACACACCCGATCGCATACACTCACACACACCCGATCGCATACACTCACACACACCCGATCGCATACACTCACACACACCCGATCGCATACACTCACACACACCCGATCGCATACACTCACACACACACACATTGACGATATTGCACATACGCGCTCACTCACAACATCCGGAGATACCACATGCTTCTGGCCATGTGATCCTCCGGCAGGTCCTGGAAGCTCACAGCACAGTATCGCGGCCGAGAAGCAAGCGATATCTCCGGATGCTGTGAGTGTGTGGATGCGATCTGATGTGTGTGTGAGGTGTGTGTGAGAGTGAGTGTGATCTGATGTGTGTGTGTGTGTGTGTGTGTCTGTTGTTATGTGTGTGCGTGTGGATGTTCCGCCGCTGCAGGACCTTGATGCGCTGGTAACTATGCTACCATGGTTACCAGCACATCCCGTCCCCCACTCGCACGGGAGCCCACACCAGCATACGGCGGCAAACCCCAGCAATGCGAGGGTTTGTGTCAGCTGGGTTGGCGGCGTATGCTGGTGTGGGCTCCCGGGGGTACAGTACTCACCTGGGAGTCGTGTCTCCGTGTCAGTTCGGGGGATGCGTGCGGGGGGCGGGGCCAGAGCGAGCGTGCATTGCGTGAGGGGGGCGGGGCGTGGCCGAGTTGCCAATACGTGCAGGATGCCGGGGCGAGAGGCCAATCCATTTGGGGGGCGGAGCCTGTGCGAGCGGCCGGCCAATCCGTGTGGGGGGGGAGCCAGGGCGAGCGACCAATCCGTGCGGGGGGCGGGGCCATGGCGAGGCCAGCGGCCAATCCGCTTTGTGTCACCGTAAGGACGCAATTTTGGAGCAAGACAGACAGACAGACAGACAGATAGACAGACAGACAGACAGACAGACAGAATAAGGCAATTATATATATATATATATATATATATATATATATATATATATATATATATATATATATATATCATTTATACCTACAGGTGTCCTAGGCAAGGTTTATGGTTTTCACTCATTTTAATGAGTAAACTTTGGACTTTAGTGCAAATTAAATAATAAAGAGGTTGTCCATTTCAGATATTTTTTTTTCATAGGCTGCATTAGCTATAAAAAAAAAATAAAATAGAATTACTTATGCTCCCGAGGTCCAAGGCCAGCTCTCCACTGCTTCCTCTGTCTCTGTTGCTTGTCTGCAATGACATCACATAGACTGCACTGCAGCCAGTAAGCGAGGTCAGCCAGTCACCCCATCCACTGTATTTCACAAAAGTGAGTACACCCCTCGCAGTTTTGTAAATATTTCAGGACAACACTGAAGATATGACACTTTGATACAATGTAAAGTAGTCAGTGTATAGCTTGTATAACACTGTAAATTTTGTACCCTCTAAATAACTTTGTACTTCATAATTGTTTTTCAGTTGCTCTTCATTAGCTGCATCCACAAATGGTTTTCTTGCAGAATCTGAAAATCCTCTCCATTCCAGTGCAATCATTTTGGAAATTTCAAAATGAGGTTAATCTTTCATCAATATTGGACGCTGCTGAACCCCAAACCGGTAAATAGGACGTCACAGGACGCTTTGGAAAGTCATCAAGAGAGTGCTGCTCAGAGAACCACCTTGTTGTGGCGCACTGAAGAGTGGGCAGTGCCCTCGGGGGGCTGCTGCATCTGCTAATCTGTGTGCAACTGAGCCCAGGCAAGGCCTTAAAAAAATGACTGGCACCTGTGGACAGGACGGATGCCATGACTGATGGACAAACACGATCCTGAAGTCCCACTCAGCAACTGTGCTCCGGGATCTTGTGGTGGCCAGAGGGACATACAATCCCCCTGTCCTGCAGATTCTGGTGATACAACGTAAAGTCTGTTCCACCCTAGTGCGCTGCACCCTGAACTGCGCCGGTCCCGAGGGAGCAATAAAGCTCTCCCCTTGGCAACCATATTGTCTCCTATGTCCCACCAGAGCTACCGAAAAACCTGTCTGCTCCTTTCCTCTCCTGCTGGAGAGCCTTCCTGCTATGTCAGCTCCTCACTCCCCCTGGTGGCCACTACTCCCCGATTCCCTGTCACTAGTGGGTGGAAGCCCCCATGTTTGGTGACTACCTTAAGACCCGACCCTAGCCCGGTCCCCAATGGGGAGGGCAACCAGACTGTATGTATGTGTGACGCTCTGGCCTATCAGGTCGTCACAAGGTATTGTGCAATCTGCCCTTCTGCATAATATCCATCTCCTCCTTGGTTACGGGTGCCTGACCTTTGGTTTTGCTAAGAACAAGCTAATCAAAACCCCAGGAACACTCTGCACCACACCCACCAGACACACCAGTGGACAGCCTGAAGAGAATAGGGCTGGCCACTTGGGGGGTTGGTAAAGGGGGGGTCAGGAGTGTTAGCAGACAGTCAGTGTGTAGTGTTGGAGGTGAAAGTGAGAGGAGGACAGGAGCTGGGCTCCTCGTATACTAGGTGGCAGATGTTGGTCTGGGCCTGGTAGGAGCTGGACCCCAGTCGTAGGGGATCGTGACAAGGGGCACGGACTGTAGAGGAGGACAGCCGGCGGCCTTGTGCCATCACCGGGCAGGGGCTAGGGCACGATGGGATACGTGGACCCCAAACCAGGAAGTAGCTTCAGGCGTCCTGGTAATTCACCCGACGAGGACGGAGCCTTCAAGATCTGTTCTCCACCCGCTCCAAAATCGGGGTACTAGCGCAACGAGGGGGATAGGACTTTCCCACTGCCTAGTCCAGAAAATCTCAAGCGTGAACCCGGAGAGCAAGCCATACGGGTGAGCGGGACCCGTTTTAGTTTCAAGCTAAAAGGGACCAACTGTAGAAAAAGGTGCCAAGATCAAGGATACAGGATAACAAGTAACACCAACGGGCACGGGATAAAGTCGGGCTCCCTCGCTGCTACAGTGGCATCAAGAACTTTGGTTTACCACGGTTGTCAGCGTTATTGGACTGAGTGAGTACGCAATTAACCCTTATCGGCCCGACGGCACCTCCCCGACACCATCACCGAGTCCCGTGGAGGGGTTAAAGACCTGGCTGCCCACACCATCGCCACCAGGTACTCCCATCCGCAGTGGTGGTACTCTACCCTTACCACACACCACAGGTGGCGTCACGAACTTTCCACACCATCTCCTGTACATAATCCCCCTTCAATTCGAGTGGCTGAATGATCCCCGGGTCCGGAGATCCCTCGAGGGGCGGCACACCTCGAATTTCCTGGCGTCACGAACAGGATACGAGCAGGACCCACTTACCTGGGTGACGTGTGCCTTGAAGCCTTGAAGCCGAAAACTGCAAGTCAAAATTCCTCTTCCCGAGAATTCCATTTTTTGCCATCCTTTTGCGCCAAACGCCATGTTCCCCATGAAAGCACGCAAAGCAGAAGCCCCGCCCTTCGTCCTGCGTGTGAGGCCAGAACCAGAAGTTCCCAGAGGGCCACAGCGCGCGAAAGAGTGCTGAATGAAAACCGAGGGGGCGTGCCGAAATGTAACAACAGCGGAAGTGAAGCAGGGACGCTAGGACTCTGCGATAACGTTCCTGGACAGCGCAGAGTCAAGATGGCGGAGAGGCGCAGCTGTTCAGCAAAGGCTCTCAGAGCAGCTCCGTGGATGGAGACACGGAGGATGGCTGCGGCAGTGCAAACCAGTGAAACCGAAATTCCACGGGAGGAGCAGGTAAGCGGTTACCCAGTCTCAGATGATTTCCCTAATCCGGCCGATACGGCTGTGGGATACGAGCAGCCCCCGCTCCAGGCCAGCACCCAGTCGCCGTCGCCTTCACCTTCCGCTGCGGCAGACCCAGAGGCGCTGCCCGCACCACCGGCAGCGGACCCCTCAACTCCTGAAAGGGATGATCAGTCTGTGGCTTCTGACCAAATTGACCCAGTTACCGTGGACTCGGAACCAGAAGAGAAGGCAGAAGGTGATTCAGGTTCCAGTACCCCACCCAGAAGCAGCATGGGTACCATGTTATAGAGGAAATGGCTGCGGGATGATACTGTCATCACGGGCACAGTTGGCATTGGAGATCATGGAAATGGAAGCAGAGTCCACTTCAGATGACGAGATCTCAGTTGATGCAATGGAAGTAGTGCCTATCTGCCGTCGCTGTGGTTTACCAGGGCACTTTGCAAGAGTGTGCCCAGGAGGTGCCCGACATTAAAGTGGGGACCAGTACCTGCAAGTTTTAAAGTTTTACATAGACTGCGCCCTCCTTGTTGAACCTTTCTCACACTCTTTGTTCCAGGGAAAAGGCCATCAGGGCCTTGTACGGTACAGTGCTGGTAGATGGCACCAAGAGTTCCCGGTGGGGATCGGCGCAAAGGGCAACGGCTACCAGGTTGCTCAGGGCTTTTACAGAGAGGAGTGTTGAAAAATTTAAATGCCAGTAGTTTAACGATGCCATAGAACTGTTAGGTATCGATGTTTTCATTTGTTATTTTCCACAGCTTGTTATTTTCCATATAGAAATGTTAGTAAATAAGTGCTTAATTAACCAGTTTTAATGTACAGAGTGAAGTAACCAGATTTGCTAGAAAATTGCCAAAATGTGTACACCCGGTACAGGGACTCGGTTACGTTTTATATAAGTAAATATGGACCACGGTCACAGGACTGGCGTGACCAACACGAACTCGTGCATTGTATATAGTTTCACCTCCTGTGCCCACCAGAGTCGTCTAAAACAACGCCCGGGACCTTAATCTGGTCACGGACTCACCATAGGTTTGCAGTGTTTGGATGGCGGGTTAACGGGATTCGGGACATTGGGACTGGACTGTCGTGGGTAGAGGCTGCAACGCAGCAGGTTGAGTCTCTGCCACCATTGAAATAGGTGGCGTCCCATCATTGAAGAGATGACCTCTTAAAAAGGTTTAGTAAGGTTTAAGAAAAGTGCCTCCCCTGCGTGGGATGAAAATGTTACTAAAAATGTTAACCCCTTTTTCTACCTTTTCCACAGTTTTTTAAAAAAAAAAAAAAATAATAATAAACCTCTGTTGTCCTGTAGCTCGGGGACGAGCTACATTTAACCAAGGGGGAATGTGACGCCCTGGCCTATCAGGTCGTCACAGGGTATTGTGCAATCTGCCCTTCTGCATGATACCCATCTCCTCCTTGGTTACGGGTCCCTGACCTTTGGTGTTGCTAAGAACAAGCTAATCAAAACCCTAGGAACACTCTGCACCACACATATCAGACACACCAGTGGACAGCCTGAAGGGAATAGGGATGGCCACTTGGGGGGTTGGTAAAGAGGAGGTCAGGAGTGTTAGCAGACAGTCAGTGTGTAGTGTTGGAGGTGAAAGTGAGAGGAGGACAGGAGCTGGGCTCCTCGTATACTAGGTGGCAGATGTTGGTCTGGGCCTGGTAGGAGCTGGACCCCGGTCGCAGGGGATCGTGACAAGGGGCACGGACTGCCATGGAGGACAGCTGGTAGCCTTGTGCCATCAACGGGCAGGCGCCAGGGCACGGCGGGGTACGTGGAGCCCAGGCCAAGAAGCAGCTTCAGGCGTCCTGGTAATTCACCCGATGAGGATGGAGCCTTCAAGATCCGTTCTCCACCCGCTCCAAAATTGGGGTACTAGCACAACGAGGGGGATAGGACTTTCCAGAAAATCCCAAGTGTGAACCCTGAGAGCAAGCTCACTGTGTTAGCCATATGGGTGAGCGGGACCCGTTTTAGTATCAAGCTAAAAGGGACAAACTGTAGAAAAAGGTGCCAAGGTCACAGGCTAACAAGCAACACTACTGGGCACGGGATCCAGGTGTGCTCCCTCCCTGCTGCAGTGGCATCAAGAACTTTGGTTTACCACGGTTGTCAGCGTTATTGGACTGAGTGAGTACGCAATTAACCCTTACCGGCCCGACGGCATCTCCCTGACACCATCACTGAGTCCCGGGGCATCCCCCCTACCCGTGGAGGGGTTAAACACCTGGCTGCCCACACCATCGCCACTGGGTACTCCCATCCGCAGCGGTGGTACTGTACCCTTACCACACACCACGGGTGGCGTCACGAACTTTCCACACCATCCCCTCTACATAACCCCCTTCAATTCGAGTGGCCGCACGGCCCCCGGGTCCGGAGACCCCTTGAGCCACCACGATCCCGGATCCGAGCAGCCCAGCTGCTGACGCGGGGGCAGCACATATGAGTTTGTGTATTGTGGAACCGGTACCAATGAGTACCGCACCTTAAGTGAGGTGCAGTACCCTGTGGCGACTAAAGCCTCAGGGGTGCCACATTGACCACCCACCTTATTCACCAGATCTTGCTCCCTCCGACTATCATCAGTTTCCAAACCTGAAGTGTGACGCCCCTGCGGTAACCAGGTGTCACAAAATAAGGTAACATCACTGTAACAGCTTGGGTCCTACATAACTGTGCCAGTTAGTACACACACTAGCACACCAGGACACTGACACTTCAAAACCAGGGTGGGAGAGCCCCCATAGAACCAGGTGACAGTGCTGTGCACTGTGAGCTAACAGGCAGCCAACTGGGATGGGAGGGACCAGACCTAGGGAGGAGAGAGTGACCTGGGAAGTGTGGCTAGTCAGCGGAAGACAGAGAGAGACAAAGCAGTTGAGAGTTGAGGAGAGGAGTGAGAAGTGAACAGTAGTAAAAGTACAGGTGTCAAGACAGACATCAGAATCATGAGACACAGTGAAAGTAGCAAAGACCCCGCCAAGACCTGAATAGTAAGATCAGCCACTCAGAGGAGAAAGTAGCTGAAGAGCGAGAGATCAAGCTCCATGGACACTGAAATCCTGTGGGAGTAGAAATCTAGGGCTCCCAGTACTTTTCATGCATGGGGGGCAGATCCCAGAACAGACCAGAACTTCAAGCCATCTGTTAACTCTGCCTGGCGGGTGGGTTTCCAAGGCTCATCTGCCACCACTAACGTCTGAGGCAACAGCAGCAAAGGGAGGACCGGAACATATTCCCTTAAATAGTCCAAGCTGCCTGCGGCAGGAACCACACACCAGGCGGACCTCCGAGTGCTCCACGCCATGGAGGACCGACAAATACACCAGAGTGCATCGGTGGGAGAGTGGCACCAGGTTGCCTGGCACAGCTATAGTGGACTTGGGCGCACCTGGGATCTAGCACGTCTTCAGGGTGTGCACCCATCTGTAAGTAAAAGCAACAATACTGCACTCCCTTGTCTGGACTGATTTATTGCCCTGCGCTTCCACGTTAACTCTCACCTACCCCTGGGGAAAGGCCCTGCTTACGGAGGGCTCCACCATCCCCGCTGCCCTATCCATCATCCCCAGCGGGAACCCGCCGCAGCGGCCCTACTATCCCTCACCACACACCACGAGTGGCGTAGTCGGACTATATTTTTATTTTTTATTTTTTTATTTAAAACTGGTCGACGGTGCCCCTGGATCCGGAACCCCTCGAGCCACATACCGTCCGGATCCGAGAAACACCTCAAGGGTACCAAAATTCACCCCATTTCTGATGCCATGGATGCTATGGATGCCTGATTTGAGGCACATCCGAAATCCATCTATTTGCTAGGCTTACAGAACTTGGAATACCGATGTAAGAAGTGTGTTGACATCAGTGGAGAGTATGTGGAATAAATGTAAAGTTTCATCATCCTATCTCGTTTCTTTCTGGGTAAATCCAAAGACTTATCAGCAGCCCCTTGTATCATAACACACAGTTATTAGCAAATCGCCTTTTTTCATGCTTAGGTTAGTTCTGAAGTTTAAACACAATTATTTTTATTTAACATTACTTTACAAAAACAGGCCATGGATCTCCAAAACCTAAACATTAATGTATTGCAGGCTAAGCAAAAATTTACAAAACTGAACATGAGGGTCTTTGTTAACATTATAATTAGACTGTATGAAGCCCCCTTCCATGTCTCAGCAAACCTCTAAAGGGGGCTTTACACGCTACGACATCGCTAATGCGAACTCTTTGGGGTCACAGAATTGGTGACGCACATCCGGCCGCATTAGCGATGCCGCTGCGTGTGACAGCTATGAGCGATTTTGCATCGTTGAAAAACGTGCAAAATCGCTCATCGGTGACATGGAGATCCATTCTCAAAAATCGTTACTGCACCAGTAACGAGGTTGTTCCTCGTTCCTGCGGCAGCACACATCGCTCCGTGTGACACCGCAGGAACGAGGAAGCTCTCCTTACCTGCCTCCCGGCCGCTATGCGGAAGGAAGGAGGTGGGCGGGATGTTACGTCCCGCTCATCTCCACCCCTCCGCTTCTATTGTTCAGTGACGCAGCTGTGACGTTGCTGTGACGCTGAACGAAACGCCCCCTTAGAAAGGAGGCGGTACGTCGGCCACAGCGACGTCGACGGGCAGGTAAGTAGTGTGACGGGTCTGGGCGATGTTGTGCGGCACGGGCAGCGATTTGCCCGTGTCGCACAACAGATGGAGGCGGGTACCCACGCTAGCGATATCGGTAACGATATCGCAGCGTGTAAAGCGGCCTTTAGGCCACATGCACACATTGAGTATTTGGTGAGTTTTTACCTCTGTATTCATAAGCTAAAACCAGGAGTGGGTAATAAATACAGAAATGGTGCTCATGATTCAATAAGGCCCTGTGCACACGTTGAGTATTTGGTGAGCTTTTTACTTCAGTATTTATAAGCTAATACCAGGAGGGGTAATAAATACAGAAATGGTGTCTGTTTCTATAAGGCCCCATGCACATGTTGAGTATTTGGTGAGCTTTTTACCTCAGTATTTGTAAGCCAAAACCAGGAGTGGGAAATAAATACAGAAATGGTGCTCATGATTCAATAAGGCCCTGTGCACACGTTGAGTATTTGGTGAGTTTTTTACCTCGGTATTTATAAGCTAAAACCAGGAGTGGCACAATCATAGTAAAAGTATAATGGAAATACGGGCACCACTTCTGTATTTATTACCCACTTCTGGTTTTGTCTTACAAATCCTGAGGTAAAAAACTCACCAAATAATGTGTGCACATGGCCTTAGTAGGTCTTTGACCTTACAATAGATGCCAGCTTACGTTACGTTACATAATATCATGCATGTGTGTCTCAGACGTCATGGGACTGAGGCCTTCTCTTAGGGGCAGGTATCTGGGTGGATAAAGAAAAATATGGCCTAATTTGTATTGTTTTTCCATGTTACATCAGCAGAGGGCGTCCGAGGAGCCAGTTTGAGACGCAGTTGAGTTGAGCTTTGTAGCGAGTGGGGAGGAGCGAAGCTGTAACCTCTGAACAATGACTCATCCGGAAGCCTCTGTGCTCTTCCCAACTTGGAAATTACATATCCTTTCCCTTCCCTGATGAATCAATGGTGATACAATTAACCCTTCCTCCTCCCCAGTCTGTCTTCTGCATTATGCATTTTGTATGTAGAGAAAAT
This sequence comes from Anomaloglossus baeobatrachus, assembly GCF_048569485.1. Classification (NCBI taxonomy): domain Eukaryota; kingdom Metazoa; phylum Chordata; class Amphibia; order Anura; family Aromobatidae; genus Anomaloglossus; species Anomaloglossus baeobatrachus. The sequence goes on from NC_134356.1 coordinate 206,126,982, forward strand.
AAACATGACTTGACAAAAGGAGACTGACTTTTTTCCTCACTGGCCATATAGGAAGTGTTTTTTTACTTTTTGCTTCATGAAACTTATAATGCTATTATCACTACACTTATTTAATTGCTTTTATTAATACAGCGCTGTAGCCTTCTAATACAGACTGCCTTCCAGACGGTCCAATATGATGAAAACATTGATTTAATCATAGTAAAAGTGTTATTCGCTTTTTTTTTTTTGTAAGCTTGCCCCATTAGGCTATGTCCGCACGTTGCGTCGAGGTAGTTGCAGTTGTAAACGCATCCTCTGGCAGAAATGTTTTTTGTCAAATTTGGTTTTGACCACAAAAACGCGATAAATACGCGTGTGTATTTAACGCGTTTTTACCGTGTTTTACATGCTTTTTCACTGCTTAAAATCAGATGCGTTTTGACTTCAAATACAATGCTAAATAAAGTTTAAACATACAAACACTTTAAAAAAAAATGGAAAAAAATTATAACAAATCTATATATATAATTGCCTTATTCTGTCTGTCTGTCTGTCTATCTGTCTGTCTTGCTCCAAAATTGTGTCCTTACGGTGACACAAAGCTGATTGGCCGCTGGGCTCGCCATGGCCCCGCCCCCCCGCACGGATTGGCCGCTCGCCCAGGCTGCGCCCCCACACGGATTGGCCGGCCGCTCGCCCAGGCTCCGCCCCCTCCACAGATTGGCCTCTCACCCCGGCACCCTGCAGGCATTGGCAACTCGGCCACGCCCCGCCCCCCTCACGCAATGCACGCTAGCTCTGGCCCCGCCCCCCCACGCATTTCCCGAACCGACACGGTCACGGAGCCACAACTACCAGGTGAGTACTGTACCCCTGGGAGCCCACATCAGCGTACGCCGCCAAACCAGCCGACACATACCCTCGCATTGCTGGGGCTGGCCGGCGTATGCTGGTGTGGGCTCCCGTGCGAGCGGGGGACGAGATACGCTGGTAACCATGGTAGCATAGTTACCAGCGCATCAAGGTCCTGCAGCGGCGGAACATACACACACGCACACACATAACAGCACACACACAAACATACACACACACATCAGATCACACTCACTCTCACACACACCTCACCCACACATCACATCGCATCCACATACTCACAACATCATGGGATATCGCTTGCTTCTCGGCGGCGATACTGTGCTGTGAGCTTCCAGGACCTGCCGGAGGATCACATGGCCAGAAGCATGTGGTATCTCCGGATGTTGTGAGTATGAGCGCGTATGTGCAATATCGTCAATGTGTGTGTGCATGAGTGTATGCGATCGCGTGTGTGTGAGTGTATGCGATCGGGTGTGTGTGAGTGTATGCGATCGGGTGTGTGTGAGTGTATTCGATCGGATCTGTGAGTGTCGGCAGAGGAGCACGGCGTGCTAGAGGAGGCTGGGAGGAGAGAGGCTGATCCTGGGGAAGGCTGGGATGGGGAGGCTGAGAGAAGAGAGGCTGAGGCTGGGGTAGGCTGGAAGGAGAGACGCTGATGCTGGGGACCGAAACGGCTGATGCTGGGAGGAGAGAGGCTGATGCTGGGGGAGGCTGAGGCTGGGGTAGGCTGGGAGGAGAGAGGCTGATGCTGGGAGGAGAGAGGCTGATGCTGGGGGAGGCTGAGGCTGGGGTAGGCTGGGAGGAGAGAGGCTGATGCTGGGAAGAGAGAGGCTGATGCTGGGAAGAGAGAGGCTGATGCTGGGAGGAGAGAGGCTGATGCTGGGGGCACAGAGGCTGATGCTGGGGGAGGCTGAGGCTGGGGTATGCTGGGAGGAGAGAGGCTGATGCTGGGAGGAGAGAGGCTGATGCTGGGAGGAGAGAGGCTGATGCTGGGAGGAGAGAGGCTGAGGCTGGGGTAGGCTGGGAGGAGAGAGGCTGATGCTGGGATGAGAGAGGCTGATGCTAGGGACAGAAAAGGCTGATGCTGGGAGGAGAGAGGCTGATGCTGGGGACAGAAAAGGCTGATGCTGGGAGGAGAGAGGCTGATGCTGGGATGAGAGAGGCTGATGCTGGGGACAGAGAGGCTGATGATGGGGACAGAGAGGCTGATGCTGGGATGAGAGAGGCTGATGCTGCGGGTAGAGAGGCTGATGCTGGGAGGAGAGAGGCTGATGCTGCGGGCAGAGAGGCTGATGGTGCGGGTAGAGATGCTGGTGCAGCATGGGGGATGGAGCACGATTGGGGGTGCGCAGCATGGGGGATGGAGCACGTTTGGGAGTGCGCAGCATGGCGGATGGAGCACGTTTGGGAGTGCGCAGCATGGCGGATGGAGCACGTTTGGGAGTGCGCAGCATGGCGGATGGACCACGTTTGGGAGTGCGCAGCATGGCGGATGGACCACGTTTGGGAGTGCGCAGCATGGCGGATGGACCACGTTTGGGAGTGCGCAGCATGGCGGATGGAGCACGTTTGGGAGTGCGCAGCATGGCGGATGGAGCACGTTTGGGAGTGCGCAGCATGGCGGATGGACCACGTTTGGGAGTGCGCAGCATGGCGGATGGAGCACGTTTGGGAGTGCGCAGCATTGCGGATGGAGGACGTTTGGGAGTGCGCAGCATGGCGGATGGAGCACGTTTGGGAGTGCGCAGCATGGGGGATGCAGCACGATGGGGAGTGCGGAGTATGGCGGATGGAGCACGTTTGGGAGTGCGCAGCATGGCGGATGGACCACGTTTGGGAGTGCGCAGCATGGCGGATGGAGCACGTTTGGGAGTGCGCAGCATGGCGGATGGAGCTAGTTTGGGAGTGCGCAGCATGGGAGATGGAGCACGATGGGGGGTGCGCAGCATAGGGGATGGAGCACGATGGGGAGTGCGCTGCATGGGGGATGGAGCACGATGGGGAGTGCGGAGTATGGCGGATGGAGCACGTTTGGGAGTGCGCAGCATGGCGGGTGGAGCACATTTGGGAGTGCGCAGCATGGTGGATGGAGCACGTTTGGGAGTGCGCAGCATGGGAGATGGAGCACGATGGGGGGTGCGCAGCATAGGGGATGGAGCACGATGGGGGGTGCGCAGCATAGGGGATGGAGCACGATGGAGAGTGCGCAGCATGGGGGATGGAGCACGATGGGGAGTGCGCTGCATGGGGGATGGAGCACGATGGGAAGTGCACACCTCCCCCCAACACACACACACACGCGAGCGCACTGCACAACACACCACACACACACACTGGGAACCACAAACAACTGCCCTACACAGACACCCACACACACAGACAACGCTGCACACACACAACACCCAACACACAAACACCGCGGCACACACAAATATACGCACATACCGCACAACACACACATTGCACAAAACATACCTCCCCCAAAACACACCACACACACACAAACCGCGCAACACACACACACACAACGCTACAGACACACAGCGCTCCACAAACAATGCAACACACGCAACACACATACAACACCGCTCTCACCCCCCGTCACACCCAGACAACACCCAGAACATGTACAGCGCCCTACACAAACACTTGGTAACTACACACAACAACATCTATATATATATAACAAAAATCATACATGAACTACACAATACGTAAATTCTAGAATACCAGATGCGTAGAATCGGGCCACATTCTAGTATCAATAATAAAATCATACAAAAAATGGCTTATTTTATTAAAATGATAACTTTGTGCAAATATTTATGCATAAATTTACATTTAGTTAATGATTTTCATAAATTTATTTGTCGGGCTATGTGTGTGTGTGTAAAGGGACATATCATGCCAGTAATATTTTGCCAAAAACACATGCATTTAATTGGTCCAAAACGCATGTTTTCTGCTTCAAAAAAGCATGTAAAACGCTAGAATTTTGAAGTAGATTGCGTTATGCAACTTCTCATAGACTTCAATGTTAACAAAACGCTGCCAAAATGGCAAAAAAAATTGACATGCTGCTTCTTTAAACGCTGAGTTTTTGCCCAAAATTATACAAATTAAATGCAGCGTTTTGAACTGCAAAGTGCGCACAAGAAACCCCTATTTCCCATAGACTTTGCTGGAAAATCAAAACGCATGCATTTTGGTATTAAAACGCTGCAGTTCAAAACGCTGCTGAAAAGCATGGAAAAATGCAAAGTGCACACATAGCCTAAAGCCTGCATTACACGGGACGACCGAATTTGCGATTTCACAATCGATCGTACCCGCCCCTGTCGTTTCTGCGTCACGGGCAAATCGCTGCCCGTGTCGCACAAAGTCGTTAAACCCCCGTCACACGTACTTACCTGCTGAGCGACCTCGCTGTGGGAGGCGAACGTCCACTTCCTGAATGGGGCGGGATGTTCGGCGTCACAGCGACGTCACCCAGCACTACCGCACGCATCATCACCACACACCCCAGCACTACCGGACGCATCATCACCACACATACACCAGCACTACCGCACGCATCATCACCTCACACGCAGGCACTACCACACGCATCCTCACCACACATACACCAGCACTACCGCATGCATCATCACCGCACACGCAGGCACTACTACATGCATCATCACCGCACAAACACCGGCACTACCGCACGCATCATCACCGCACACGCCCCAGCACTACCTCAGTGACATCACCACTGACAGTGCGACTCCCTTCAGTTGCTGCGTGGAGCTGTAGAGAGCGGCGGTGTTCTACTGCTGCTCCTGTCAGCTTCATGTAGCAGAGCTGAAATCGTCGTGGGACCTCTGTCTATTACGTCGGACCTGGAGGGGTATTTGGGGATTTTAATAAAGTGGTGAAAGAGGGTGTTTTTTGTCTTTTATTCCAAATAAAGTATTTTTTGGGGTGTATTTGTTTATTTACTTTCACTTACTGGTTAATCATTGGGGGTGTCTCATAGACGCCTTCTATGATTAACCCCTTATTACCCCGATTGCCACCGCACCAGGGCAATTCGGGATGAGTCGGGTAGAGTCCCGGGACTGTCGCATCTAATGGATGCGGCAATTCCGGGCGGCTGCTGGCTGATATTGTTAGGCTGGGGGGCTCCCCATAACGTGGAGCTCCCCATCCTGAGAATACCAGCCTTCAGCCGTGTGGCTTTATCTTGGCTGATATCAAAATTGGGGGGGGCCGCATGTGGTTTTTTTTTAATTATTTACTGTATTTATTTATTTTACTGCAAGATATAGACCCGCTCACCGGTGGCTGTGATTGGTTTCAGTGAGACAGCTGTCACTCAGCGTGGGGGCATGTCTGACTGCAACCAATCATATTTTATTTTTATTTATTTTATCTAACTCCTACCCCAATATTAAAGATTTTCACAGACCTCCCCTTATGTCTCATCGTAGGTCCCTGAATATTAGGGATAAAGTAGTGAGAGCGGACCTGGGCAGTGAAAGTAAACTAGTTCAGAGATTTCTTTCTAAACCTGTGACAGGCACATTCCCGTGTCTGAACTGTGTCCACTGCTCAGGTGTGATTAAGGGATCCACATTTCAGCATCCTCGTACAGGGGAATCTTTTAGAATAAATGGATATTATACCTGTGATAGTAGTTTTGTGGTGTATATGTTGAAATGCCCTTGTGGTTTAATTTATGTAGGTGAAACCACTCAAAAATTAAAAGAGAGACTATCTAATCACAAGTATACAATAAGGCAAAAAAATCTAACCTTACCTGTATCCCAGCATTTTGCTGGATTTAGGCATAATGTCTCCCAACTACGTTTCCAGATCTTGGAGCAGGTCCAGCTCCAGACGAGGGGGGGATCGCACCACAATGTTAAAGAGGAGAGAGACCTATTGGATATTCAGGCTGCAATCTCTGCAGCCGCTTGGTCTGAATAGAGACTATGATATTAGTGGTTTCTTGTAATGAATGACTCGCTGATTAAATTCTCTGTGTATTTTTCTGTGATATAAATGTAACCCCATCATGTAATTTTGTAAACAAATGCTTTTGGAAGCTTATTTGTTTGGTTGCTATAATATAACCTATGTTTCTCTAGTTTAAATTTCATGATGCTATGTGAATCCTTAAGAATAAAAATTATAAAAAATTATAAAAAACTATAATAGTAAAAAAAATGGCAAAAAAACTTTTTTTGCAAATTATTTTTTGCAATAATTTATATGAACAAGAGTTTATTTTTGATGGTTCACATTAATTATTAGGCCTTGTGCGCACTAGGCGTTTTTGCCGCGTTTTCAGCGGCGTTTTTTACCGCGTTTTTGTGCTGAAAACGCAGTGACATTGCTTCCCCAGCAATGTCAATGGGTTTTCATAAGTGCTGTCTGCACACAGCGTTTTTTTTTAGCTGCGTTTTTGTGGTGACCACAAAAACGCAGCATGTCAATTATTTCTGCGTTTTTCACTGCGTTTTTCACCCATTGAGTTCAATGAGATGTTCAAAAACGCAATGAAAAAGGCACATTGCAAATATAGCTGCGTTTCTAGGACTAAAAACGCAGCTATAAACGCAAGGGGTGGGTACTACAGTGACGTGTACAGGAAGAGGATTCCTTCTGTTGGTAAACACAGAAGCATGAATCCTCCCGGTACCGTCACCGCTGCGTCCACCTCCCGTCCTGTGCATGTCAGCTCCGTGCGGCGCCATGTCTGGGCGGGAGGTGGAGGCAGCGGCGAAAACCAAAGTGAACAGTAGAAAAAAAAAAATGTCATATATACTCACCTGTCTGCGTCTGCAGGGTCCCGGTGCCATGTCCGCTCCTGTCCCGGTCCCGCCGCTCTGGCTGTGTGCAGTCTCCCCGGGGCAGGACCTTGCTTGCAGGACCTGGCGGTGGATCACCTGATGCAGTCACCTGACGCATCAGCTGATCGTAATTCTCGCGGTGTCGCCCGGCCGGCTATCAGCTGATCCTGCCGTCAGGGGACTTCATCAGCTGATTACCGGCAGCTCCGGCAGCGATGGGACAGGATCAGACTCTCATCCGATCGCTGCAGGAGCTGCCGGTAGTCAGCACATAAGTGAGTATATATATTTTTTTTCTACTGATGCATCTGCTGATTGTATAACCGGCTTTTATACAATCAGCTGATGTGTGATGGGTTTCAGGCACTTGATCCTGACACATCATCTGATCGCTTTGCCTTCCAGCAAACCGATCAGATGATATTGGATCCTGATTGGACGGCGCGGGACCCTGACCCAGGATTACTGCGGAGGGGGGTTCTTTATTTCAATAAAGATGGAGTCACTAATTGTGTTGTGTTTTTATTTCTAATAAAAATATTTTTCTGTGTGTTTTTTTTTTTTTATCATTACTAGAAATTCATGGTGGCCATGTCTAATATTGGCGTGACACCATGAATTTCGGGCTTAGGGCCAGCTGATAATATACAGCTAGCCCTAACTCCATTATTACCTAGCTAGCCACCCGGCATCAGGGCAGCTAGAAGAGTTGGATACAGCGCCAGAAGATGGCGCTTCTATGAAAGCGCCATTTTCTGGGGTGGCTGCGGACTGAAATTCGCAGTGGGGGTGCCCAGAGATCTTGGGCACCCTGCACTGTGGATTCCAATCCCCAGCTGCCTAGTTGTACCCGGCTGGACTCAAAAATTAGGCGAAGCCCACGTCATTTTTTTTTTTTAATTATTTCATGAAATTCATGAAATAATTAAAAAAAAAAGGGCTTCTCTATATTTTTGGTTCCCAGCCGGGTACAAATAGGCAGCTGGGGGTTGGGGGCAGCCCGTACCTGCCTGCTGTACCCGGCTAGCATACAAAAATATGGCGAAGCCCATGTCATTTTTTTTTTCTTTTTGGGCAAAAAACTGCATACACTAGTGAATGGAGGATGCTGAGCCTTGTAGTTCTGCAGCTGCTGTCTGCTCTCCTGCATACACTAGTTCTGAAGCTGTCTGCTCTCCTGCATACAATGAACATTTTGAAGAAGGAAATGACATCAGACCTTTTTTTTTTTTTCATCAACAATCTTTAATGGCATTGTGCACTGATTAAAAACGCAGTGAGCAAAAACGCAGCAAAAAACGCACCAAATCGCGGCATAAACGCATGCGTTTTTGCCGCGTTTTTTAGCCGCGGGTGCGTTTTTTGAGACAAAAACGCACATAAAAACGCAGCGTGAAAAAAACGCCTAGTGCGCACATACCCTTATTGATGTTTCCCCCTTTTTCCCTCATATGCTCTGCATGTATAAAAGTATCTCTTTTTTCTTGATGGTTTTTTTTTTTTTGTTTTTTTTGTTAACTTGAATTGGATCTTGGGATTTGAGTTGTTAATTGATTGATTATGCAAATGAGTAGGGTGTTTACTCCTACCAGATCCATGAACCTTTATTATTTAGAGTGGGAATTGTGATGCAGTAATCATCTTTTGTTTGAGAAAGGCTTTCGCCGAAACGCGTTATAATATTTGATGCCTGTACGTGGAATTGTACAATAAATAATATTTGATGCCTGTACATGGAATTGTACAATAAAAAGAATCTACATTCATAAAGAAGAGTGCCGGTCTTTTTCTTCAATTTTGATTGTGGATGCCTTCCATAGACCTGAGCACCGTTCATCCCTGAGTGCCGCCCTGGAACTTTTGTTTCCTTTGCAACCAATCATAGGTGCCGGTGGGCAGGGAAAGCAGTGAATACGAGATTGAATAATGGGTGGCCGGCACTTTCAAATCAGGAGAAGCCGCCAGAGCTTTGTGACAGCCGTGCAGCGCTGCGCCGGTGATCGGTGAGTGGGTGAGAGTGAGTGAATGAGTCAGTGAGTGAGTGAGTCAGTGAGTGAGAGAGTTTGAGAGAGAGTGAGTGAGTGAGTGATTGATTGATTTTCTGACAAGCAATGAATTTATATCACTTCTGGGCATGCTCAGAAGTAAAAACCGGAACATGCTTCCGGCGTTTGATGCATGCCACCGGATTTGGCACGCACAGACTTTCATTATGCACCATGCCGCACAGCGCAGCACCCGGCCGCTGGCAAAAAAACGTCCCTCTCTGCGTCCTGTGTGGCCGCCAGAGTGACAATTTTTGACGCATACGGCAAAAACCGGATCAAACGCAAGTACATGCGGCACAATCCGGCGCTAATAAAAGTCTATGAGGAAAAACCGCAACCGGCGGCAAAAAAAACGGATGCGCTTTTCCCTCAAAGCGCTAGATTGTGCTGCACAGCAAAAACCTGATGCGTGAACCTACCCTTACAAAGCCTATACAATTCCAATGTTATTCAGGGACAGTACATGGGTTGTATATGATGCCATTTGTGTGCTCGCCCTAACTCTCACAGACCCATAGACTTGGTACGGCTAATTTTGATCCATGATGGAGATCTAAAACTGACATGTGTATGTGATTTTTGAGGGGCACACACAGTCCGCAAAAAATATGTGAACAGCTCTATTAATAATAATGGGTAGTTGTTCTATTCATGAAAACCATGGAGGGCTGAATGAAGCATGTTAGCATGTTATTACAGCTCTGTATGAGTACTAACATGGTATGTGAGCCGACTAGCCAAGCGAAGTAACACCCTTGGGACTAGACCCCGCACTCATTAGCATAAGATATAAGATCTTTAAAAAATCCTTTTTCTAAAGATGTTTTTAGTTGCTAGTGTATACAGGACGGTTAGGCAGGGATTACCAATATGCACCCAGGACTGATCCTGGCTCTGAGTGCATATTGCACCTGACAGGTTCCCTTTAAAAGGAACCTGTCACCAGATTTGGTGACTATAAGCTGCGGCCACCACCAGTTGGCTCTTATATACAGCATTCTAACATGCTGTATATAAATAAGAGCCCAGGCCGCTGTGTAGAAAGTAAAAATCACTTTATAATACTCACCTAAGGGGCGGTGCGGTGCAGACTGGTCAGATGGGTGACAGGTTCCCTTTAATCTCTGTTGGATGGGCTGCCCAACTGGTTCTTCTCTGCTGGATCCTGACTGCCCAACCGCTTCGGCTCTGCTGCATCCTGGCTGCCCAACTGCTTCGGCTCTGCTGCGTCCTGCCTACCTAACCGCTTTGGCTCTGCTGTTTCCTGACTTCCCAACTGCTTCAGCTCTGTTGCGTCCTGGCTGCCCAACTGCTTTGGCTCTGTTGCATACTGGCAGCCAAATTGCTTCGGCTCTGCTGCGTCCTAGCTGCCCAACTGCTTCGGCTCTGCTGCGTCCTAGCTGCCCAACCGCTTTGGCTCTGCTGCATCCTGGCTGCCCAACCGCTTCGGTTCTGCTGTGTCCTGGCTGCCCAACCGCTTCGGCTCTGCTGGGTCCTGGCTGCCCAACTGCTTCGGCTCTGCTGGGTCCTGGCTGCCCAACCAGTTCTGCTCTGCCTTATCCTGGCTGCCCAACCAGTTCTGCTCTGCTCCATACTGGCTGCCCAACCACTTCCACTTTGCGCCATACTGGCTGCCCAACCAGTTCAGCTCTGCTGGGTCTTGGCTGTCCAACTAGTTCAGCTCTGCTTCGTCATGGCTCCCCAACCAGTTCAGCTCTGCTCTGTCCTGGCTGCCCAACCAGTTCAGCTCTGCTTTGTCCTGGCTCCCCAACCAGTTCAGCTCTGCTCTGTTCTGGCTGCCCAACCAGTTCAGCTCTGCTGGGTCTGCCTTATTAAAGTCAATAGTCAATTCAGAGATTGTGCTAAAATCCTATTTTTTTTTTAGGGCTTTACACAGAAGGCCCTGACGGAGCAATTGATGTTTGGCGAAAACACAATGTGAACATAGCCTTAAAGTGACAGGTATTATCTCCCCAATAATAGCACAAATAATAATGTGATGTTGGTTAATTGGGGTTATCCGTCCAGGATTTTTGGATTTTTTTTCTTAAGGGGCTAAGAATTCACAGACAAGTAGTCGTTATCTTACCTGCCTGTTCTGCGCAGCGTTTATGTGTGCCGACTCCTGGTGGTCATTCTGCAGCTTCATTTGACCTCACTGTGGAGAGGTGATGGTAACGCTTCCCATAATTACAGGAGAACAATAAGTCTTCTCTAATTGCTTTTATTAACCCCTTCATCTCGGGAGATTTCTCATTTTTTTTTTCTTCTTCTAAGAGCCGTAACTTTTCTATTTTTCTGTCAATTTTGCCCTATGAGGGCTTGTTTTTTGCGAGACGAGTTGTACTTTTGCATGAGACCATTAGATTTGCTATATAGGGTACTGGAAAATGGGAAGAAAAATCCAAGTGCGGTGAAATTGCAAAAAAAGTGCAATTGCACTGTTGTTTTTGGGATATTTTATTCATCGTGTTAAATATATGGTGAGGCTGACAGGTCAGTAGGACGCCTCAGGTCAGTATGAGTTCATAGATAACAAACATGTATACTTTTATCTAAGGGGTTAAAAAAATTCAGAAGTTTGTCCCTCAAAAAATTGGGCTTTTTGCGCTATTTTCCGAGACCCGTAGCATCCTCATTTTTCAGGATCTGGGGTTCAGTGATGGCTTATTTTTTGCATCTTAAGCTAGCGTTTTTAGGGATACAATTTTTGTGTAGATTCTACATTGTGATCGCCTGTTATTGCATTTTAAATAATTTTTGCGGCAACCAAAAACCGTAATTTTGGAGTTTGGAATTTTTTTCTCGCCACTCCATGTACTGATCACAATAATTGATTTTAGATTTTGATCTGTCATTTCTGAACATGGCGATACCAAATATGTGTATATTTTTAATTTTTTAAACAGTTTTATTTTCAGTGGGGCGAATGGGTGTGATTTGAACTTTAACCCCTTCAGCCCCAAGCCTATTTTGACCCTAAAGACCAGGCCATTTTTTGCAATTCTGACCAGTGTCACTTTATGAGGTTATAACTCTGGAACGCTTCAGCGGATCCCGGTGATTCTGAGATTGTTTTTTCGTGACATATTGGGCTTCATGTTAGTGGTAAATTTAGGCCGATATTTTTTGCATTTCTTTGTGAAAAAAACGGAAATTTCGCGAAAATTTTGAAAAATTTGTAATTTTCAAACTTTGAATTTTTATGCTCTAAAACCAACGAGACATATGACACAAAATAATTAATAAATAACATTTCCCACATGTCTATTTTACATCAGAACAATTTTGGGAAAAAAAAAAAAAATTTAAGGAACTTATAGGGGTTCAAAGTTTATGAGCAATTTCTCATTTTTACAACAAAATTTACAAAGCCACTTTTTTTAGGGACCACATCACATTTGAAGCAATTTTGAAAGGTCTACATGACACAGAACACCCAAAAGTGACACCATTCCAAAAACTGCACCCCTCAGGCTACTCAAAACCACATTCAAGAAGGTTATTAACCCTTCAGGTGCTTCACAGTAACTAAAGCAATGTGGAAGGAAAAAATGAACATTTTACTTTTTGCAACAAAAATGTTAATTTAGCCTCAAATATTGCATATTCACAAGGGTAGCAGGATTAAATGAACCCCCAAAATTTGTTGGGCAATTTCTACTGAACACGCAGATACCTTATATGTGGCGAAAAACCACTGTTTGGGCGCACGGCAGGACTCGGAAGGGAAGGAGCGCCATTTGACATTTTTGAACAGAAAATTAGCTGGAATCGTTAGCCGCACCATGTTGCGTTTGGAGAGCCCCTGAGGTGCCGAAACAGTGGAGCTCCCCCACATGTGACCCCATTTTGGAAACTAGACCCCTCATGGAATTTATCTAGATGTTTATTGAGCACTTTGAGCCTCTGGGAGCTTCACAAAAGTTAATAGAGTTGAGATGTGAAAATAAAAAAAAAATTTTTTGATCACAAAATTGTTACTTCAACCAGGTAGCTTTTTTTTTCACAAGGGTATCAGTAAAAATTGCACCATAAAATGTATTGTGCAATTTCTCCTGAGTACACAGACACCTCATATGTGGTGGAAATAAAATGTTTGGGCGCACAGCAGGGCTCGGAAGGCAAGGAGCGTCATTTGACTTTTCAAACGCAAAATTGTCTGGGATAATTAGCGTATTCCATGTTGCGTTTGGAGACCCCCTGAGGTGCCGAAACAGTGGAGCTCCCCCACATGTGACCCCATTTTGCAAACTAGACCCCTCATGGAATTTATCTAGATGTTTATTGAGCACTTTGAGCCTCTCGGGGCTTCACAAAAGTTAATAGAGTTGAGCCGTGAAAATAAAAAAAAACTTTTTTACCACAAAATTGTTACTTCAACCAGGTAGCTTTTTTTTCACAAGGGTATCAGGAAAAATTGCACCATAAAATGTATTGTGCAATTTCTCCTGAGTACGCACATACCTCATATGTGGTGGAACTCAAATGTTTGGGCGCACAGCAGGGCTCGGAAGGCAAGGAGCGTCATTTGACGTTTCAAACGCAAAATTGTCTGGGATAATTAGCGTATTCCATGCTGTTTGGAGACCCCCTGAGGTGCCGAAACAGTGGAGCTCCCCCACATGTGACCCCATTTTGGAAACTAGACCCCCATGGCATAGAAAAAAAAACCAGCGGAAGATGGGGGGGCTTTAGATGGGGCGGCAGCAGATGGGGGGGCAGCGGCATATAAAGGGAGCATCTGTGATTGCGAGACGGCGGCTGGGATAGGGTGGGGGCGGATGGGAGAGGGCGCAGTGGATTCAGGAGCGGCAGAGGATGGGGGGAGGGGGCGGGTGGGGGGGATGGGTGGGAAGGGGAGTGGGAGGTGAGATTGGGGATAGTTACCCTACAGGATGGATCTAGGCAGCTGGATCACAGGAGATGAAGGAGGCAGCAGATCGGGGAGGGTGAGAGGTGGGGGAGGGAGTGCAGCGCAGATCACGGAGGAGACAGGTGAGCAGAGCACAGATCACGGAGGAGACAGGTGAGCAGAGCACAGATCACGGGGGTGAGAGGTGAGGGAGAGCGGACAGCAGATCACGGGGGTGACAGGTGAGGGAGCACAGATCACGGGGTGACAGGTGAGGGAGCACAGATCAAGTGGGTGAGAGGTGAGAGAGCGCAGATCACGGGGGAGACAGGTGAGCAGAGCGCAGATCACGGGGGTGAGAGGTGGAGGGAGAGTGGACAGCAGATCACGGGGGTGACAGGGGAGGGAGCACAGATCACGGGGGTGACAGGTGAGGGAGCACAGATCACGGCGGTGACAGGTGAGGGAGCACAGATCACGGCGGTGACAGGTGAGGGAGCTCAGATCACGGCGGTGACAGGTGAGGGAGCGCAGATCACGGGGGTGACAGGGGAGGGAGTGCACATCACGGGGGTGACAGGGGAGGGAGCGCACATCACGGGGGTGACAGGGGAGGGAGCGCACATCACGGCGGTGACAGGGGAGGGAGCGCACATCACGGCGGTGACAGGGGAGGGAGCGCACATCACGGCGGTGACAGGGGAGGGAGCGCACATCACGGCGGTGACAGGGGAGGGAGCGCACATCATGGCGGTGACAGGGGAGGGAGCGCACATCACGGGGGTGACAGGGGAGGGAGCGCACATCACGGCGGTGACAGGGGAGGGAGCGCACATCACGGCGGTGACAGGGGAGGGAGCGCACATCACGGCGGTGACAGGGGAGGGAGCGCACATCACGGCGGTGACAGGGGAGGGAGCGCACATCACGGCGGTGACAGGGGAGGGAGCGCACATCACGGCGGTGACAGGGGAGGGAGTGCACATCACGGCGGTGACAGGGGAGGGGGCGGGTAGCTGACCACGGGGGTGAGAGGGGGGGGAGCGTGCAGCACATCACGGAGGGGAGGGGGCGAGCAGCACATCACGGAGGGGAGGGGGCGGGCAGCACATCACGGAGGGGAGGGGGCGAGCAGCACATCACGGAGGGGAGGGGGCGAGCGGCACATCACGGAGGGGAGGGGGCGAGCGGCACATCACGGAGGGGAGGGGGCGAGCGGCACATCACGGAGGGGAGGGAGCGAGCGGCACATCACGGAGGGGAGGGGGCGAGCGGCACATCACGGAGGGGAGGGGGCGAGCGGCACATCACGGAGGGGAGGGGGCGAGAGGCACATCACGGAGGGGAGGGGGCGAGCAGCACATCACGGAGGGGAGGGGGCGAGCAGCACATCACGGAGGGGAGGGGGCGAGCAGCACATCACGGAGGGGAGGGGGCGAGCAGCACATCACGGAGGGGAGGGGGCGAGCAGCACATCACGGAGGGGAGGGGGCGGGCACCGATCACGAGGGGGAGGGGCCGGGCAGCAGATCGGAGGGAGCGGTGGCACTATGACAGATGGAGGAGGACAGGGTGCACGATCCCTGTCCTCCTCCATCTGTCATAGTGCCACCGCTCCCTCCGATCTGCTGCACGGAGGTGAGGGGCCGGGCAGCAGATTGGGGGGAGCGGTGGCACTGTGGCAGATGGAGGGCGGCGGCGGCAGCGGATCGGGAGGTGTGGGGGTGAGGGTGCGGGCAGGAGATCGGGGAGACAGGTGGCAGATCGCGGAGGGCAGCGGCGGCGGCGGCGGATCGGGACGCTTTTCGTACAGTGCAATGGCAGCGCGGCAACTTCCGGGTCCCATGCTCCGGTCTCATAACAGCATGGGACCGGAGCTTGTCGCCCTGCCATTGCACTGTGTACACTCACTGTGCTCAGTGTGCTGGCGTGCTGCAGGGACAAGTGAAGCTGATGGGGGCGGTCACCGGCAACAGGTCCACTGTGATTGGAGAAATCGGTCACAAGGCCGATCTCTCCAATCAGAGCATTGGAGCTGGGGGAGGGTGATCCAGTGAGGTCACCCAGCTCCAGCCAATGGCCAGTGCTACAGCTGCACTGGCCAGGGCTTGATTTCAATGTTTCAGTCATTTTAAATGGCTGGAACATTACAGTGGCTGTGATTGGTTGAGCGGCGTTCGTCAGCCAATCACAGCCTCCGTAGGTCCGGGGAGGAGGCACCACCCCTCCTAAGGTCAGGAACAGGTCCCCTCCTCCCCGAATCTGCGGTTTTTGTTAACATATTGCAGTCACCGGAGGCTCCGGTGCCGCGATTCCGCCATGACGGAAAGATCCGTCCTTGGTCGTTAAGGCCCAGGGCACAAGGACGGATCTTTCCGTCCATGGTCGTGAAGGGGTTAAGGTTTTATTTTTTCTTTCATATGTTTAAAAACTTTTTTTTTTACTTTTTTTATTTATTTTACTAGTCCCCCTAGGGAACTATAAGGATCAGCAGTCTAATCACTTGTTCATTTCTGTTGATCTAGGCTGCACAGCTCTGATCAGCAGAAATGCTTCTTTCCTGTCAGTGCCGACGCTCTGTCAGGTCTCACAGGAAATACGTCATGGTAGCAACAGGAGTCATCACGACTCCGAGTTACCATGGCAACCATCATCTCCCAGTGATTGCGTCACAGGGCTCCGATGGCAGCGGGGAATGGCGTGGCCATTTAAATCACGTTGTCACATTTTGACAGCGTGATCTAAGTGAAAAGCAGGCTCGAGTGGATCACGGATCCACCTGCGCCTGTTAGCCCCACATGTCTGTTGTTCAAATCAGAAGATGTGTGGGGGGGTCACCACCGATTCACCGTAGCAGCCGGCGGTAATTACCCCGACATTACCAAGGACAAACTGGGGTCGTAAAGGGGTTAACCAAACGCACAATGTTATTAAAGATAATTTATCTAATAGAGTAGACCTTATATGTAATGTGCAGCTTTTACATAGTGTAGATTAAAGTGTCAGATCTGCTTTAGAATAGAATTTTGTATTTTTAAAATATTCTAATTTAAAATAAATACTACCAAGTTTGCATTAAGAATATTTTAGATTTTTTTTTGTTTATAATTATTGTTTATAAAACAATGTGATCGGCAGTGCTGAATGGGTGTGGATGGGGAGTGGTTATGGGTGTGACTAGTTGTGAAATGTGTGTGGTTAGAGGCGTGGCCTAAAATTGAAATACTTTAGAAATACTTTTTCTAAAGATCTCTTTATATATGCTAGTGTATACAGGGACGGTTAGGCAGGGATTAGCAATATACATCCAGAACTGCTCGGGGTCCTGGGTGGATATTACACCTGACAGGTTCACTTTAATCATTAAATTGACATCACTTCTGATTTAAGTGGGTACTCAATCTAAGCTTCTAACACTGTAGGAAAATGCTCCTGAGTTTTGTCTCAGTTTGTGCGAAAACTTGGGTACATGCCTCGCCCTGGATATATGATGTTTTATACACTTTTTGCACCTTACCAGACATTGGGTAAAAGTGTATTGAATAAAAACAGTAAAAGAGGATCCATAAAATAAACCAAATTAAGAGTATCCACAATGATTTTTTGGTGTGGGCCCTATTAGGTCACTAATAAGTGGCTTTGTACTAAACCTTGGAGCAAAGTCTAAAGGATTGTGATTTTATAACATTTTCCCACAGGCTATCCTTAAGTTGCTAGCCCACCAGTAGTCTTTGTTACCGACAGCTGATATGAGATTGAAAAGATATCAGCAAGTCACAGTACAAAGTCAGCTGTTCAGAAAGTCAGGGGATGAGAGGATATGGTGAAGTGTACAAGCTGAGCCAGTAATGTAGATAACTAAATTACACCTTATCAAACTACTCCTTCTACATGGACTTTATAGTTTAAGCCTAAAGTAATAGGGGATCGTCTAGAACAGTCATGGCGAACCTTTTACAGGCCGAGTGCCCAAACTGTAGCCCTAAACCCAATTTTTTTCCGAAGTGCCAACCAATCCTATTATGTAAATGTGTCGCCCGGGGACAAGGGGTACTCAGATCCGGGCCAAGGGTCACTTCAGTAAGTATCACGGTGGCGCGACCCGGTCTGTGATCCCAGGCTCCACAATAAAAGGGGGATTAGGTAGGGGAAATTGTCCGTGACGCCACCCGTGGGTTGCGGTGATAAGGTGGTGGCACCGCCGCTGCCGGTTAATGGATCCCGGGGATGGTGGTGGGCAGCAAGGTGTGGGATCAGGTTACCAAGGAGGATTAACTCTTTCTGTGACAACCTGGCTTTGCCAGGGCGTCACACACCCCCTTGGTAAAACACAGCCTGTCCTCGGGCTGTCTGGGCACCAACATTTATTGAAACTGGAAAAAAGGAAAAATCAACACATTACAATCATACATCTTCCCACATCGGGAGGTACGTTTTCTTAAACTCTAAATATCCTGCCACCCCCCCACCTGCTGTGCAGATGTCCTTCTCCTGAACCTGAGGACGCTGAACAGGGGTGACAATCCATAAAACAGTCAACTTTAAACTTGCGGGTAGCCGTCCATGCTCCGCTACCACTGCTGCTGCTGCCGCCACTCCCAGTACGGGGCACGGGTTCCTGCTCAGGAGCCAGGCTCACTCGGATGCCCTCGGCGCCAGCTACAACTGGCCTTGCTTTAAGGAATAACGTTTGGAACTCCATTCTATGTCTGAACTGGGTGCAAAAAACCTAAAAAACATCACTATGGGGAGATAAGGTATGCACACCAGTGACTATGGAAGGGGAATACATGGAATAGCAGAAACTGCTGTGTGAATACTGACATGAAAAATTCAATAGCTATTTGTAAGAATGAAATGTGAAAAATGGAACCTGCATTACTGCCATGAATATATGAATAAAGAGAAATTTAGCTACTGAATTGATCAATGCAATAAAGCCCCAACACTACGCCAAAGTATTTCTCTACGTTGGGGTCCCTAGCTTGTGTGTGTCCTCTCATGCAGTTAAAAAAACTTACCGTGTATGGGAGGCTGAGACCCAGGCTATATATACGATGTGGATTGGCAATAGGTGTGTATGGGGAGGGTTCACAAACGAAAAACTACTAACATTAAGGAATAACGTTTGGAACTCCATTCTATGTCTGAACTGGGTGCAAAAAACCTAAAAAACATTCTTACAAATAGCTATTGAATTTTTCATGTCAGTATTCACACAGCAGTTTCTGCTATTCCATGTATTCCCCTTCCATAGTCACTGGTGTGCATACCTTATCTCCCCATAGTGATGTTTTTTAGGTTTTTTGCACCCAGTTCAGACATAGAATGGAGTTCCAAACGTTATTCCTTAATGTTAGTAGTTTTTCGTTTGTGAACCCTCCCCATACACACCTATTGCCAATCCACATCGTATATATAGCCTGGGTCTCAGCCTCCCATACACGGTAAGTTTTTTTTAACTGCATGAGAGGACACACACAAGCTAGGGACCCCAACGTAGAGAAATACTTTGGCGTAGTGTTGGGGCTCTATTGCATTGATCAATTCAGTAGCTAAATTTCTCTTTATTCATATATTCATGGCAGTAATGCAGGTTCCATTTTTCACATTTCATTCTTACAAATAGCTATTGAATTTTTCATGTCAGTATTCACACAGCAGTTTCTGCTATTCCATGTATTCCCCTTCCATAGTCACTGGTGTGCATACCTTATCTCCCCATAGTGATGTTTTTTTGTTTTTTTGCACCCAGTTCAGACATAGAATGGAGTTCCAAACGTTATTCCTTAATGTTAGTAGTTTTTCGTTTGTGAACCCTCCCCATACACACCTATTGCCAATCCACATCGTATATATAGCCTGGGTCTCAGCCTCCCATACACGGTAAGTTTTTTTTAACTGCATGAGAGGACACACACAAGCTAGGGACCCCAACGTAGAGAAATACTTTGGCGTAGTGTTGGGGCTCTATTGCATTGATCAATTCAGTAGCTAAATTTCTCTTTATTCATATATTCATGGCAGTAATGCAGGTTCCATTTTTCACATTTCATTCTTACAAATAGCTATTGAATTTTTCATGTCAGTATTCACACAGCAGTTTCTGCTATTCCATGTATTCCCCTTCCATAGTCACTGGTGTGCATACCTTATCTCCCCATAGTGATGTTTTTTTGGTTTTTTGCACCCAGTTCAGACATAGAATGGAGTTCCAAACGTTATTCCTTAATGTTAGTAGTTTTTCGTTTGTGAACCCTCCCCATACACACCTATTGCCAATCCACATCGTATATATAGCCTGGGTCTCAGCCTCCCATACACGGTAAGTTTTTTTAACTGCATGAGAGGACACACACAAGCTAGGGACCCCAACGTAGAGAAATACTTTGGCGTAGTGTTGGGGCTCTATTGCATTGATCAATTCAGTAGCTAAATTTCTCTTTATTCATATATTCATGGCAGTAATGCAGGTTCCATTTTTCACATTTCATTCTTACAAATAGCTATTGAATTTTTCATGTCAGTATTCACACAGCAGTTTCTGCTATTCCATGTATTCCCCTTCCATAGTCACTGGTGTGCATACCTTATCTCCCCATAGTGATGTTTTTTAGGTTTTTTGCACCCAGTTCAGACATAGAATGGAGTTCCAAACGTTATTCCTTAATGTTAGTAGTTTTTCGTTTGTGAACCCTCCCCATACACACCTATTGCCAATCCACATCGTATATATAGCCTGGGTCTCAGCCTCCCATACACGGTAAGTTTTTTTAACTGCATGAGAGGACACACACAAGCTAGGGACCCCAACGTAGAGAAATACTTTGGCGTAGTGTTGGGGCTCTATTGCATTGATCAATTCAGTAGCTAAATTTCTCTTTATTCATATATTCATGGCAGTAATGCAGGTTCCATTTTTCACATTTCATTCTTACAAATAGCTATTGAATTTTTCATGTCAGTATTCACACAGCAGTTTCTGCTATTCCATGTATTCCCCTTCCATAGTCACTGGTGTGCATACCTTATCTCCCCATAGTGATGTTTTTTAGGTTTTTTGCACCCAGTTCAGACATAGAATGGAGTTCCAAACGTTATTCCTTAATGTTAGTAGTTTTTCGTTTGTGAACCCTCCCCATACACACCTATTGCCAATCCACATCGTATATATAGCCTGGGTCTCAGCCTCCCATACACGGTAAGTTTTTTTAACTGCATGAGAGGACACACACAAGCTAGGGACCCCAACGTAGAGAAATACTTTGGCGTAGTGTTGGGGCTCTATTGCATTGATCAATTCAGTAGCTAAATTTCTCTTTATTCATATATTCATGGCAGTAATGCAGGTTCCATTTTTCACATTTCATTCTTACAAATAGCTATTGAATTTTTCATGTCAGTATTCACACAGCAGTTTCTGCTATTCCATGTATTCCCCTTCCATAGTCACTGGTGTGCATACCTTATCTCCCCATATATACAACTGGCCTTGCTAACTGCCGAGGGCCCCATCGCTCAGTGGCCTGCTCCTCCTCTTTGCAGGTGCACTCCGGCTGCTCCACAGCCGGAACGGGGTACCTGGGAGCGGCCGGCGTCGCATCTGGGGCAGACTTCCGGTTGGGTGTCGCCTATGCTGCGGCCGGGCGGACTACCAGAGCCGACGTCATCACCGTTGTGGCCGGGCGGACTGCCGGAGCCGGGTGAGATGTCATCGGGGTTGCGGCTACTGCTTGTCCAGGAACGGAATTAGGCAAAGTCCTGGCATCCCTGCCTTTACAGTCCTGGTCACATGAACTGCAGTTCCTTCCTACTGCTCCCCCTTGGTACTCGGGAGCAGTCCTTCTAGCAACTTTTTAAAGTTTTCCTTTCGCTTCCAGTCCTCCGGAGCTTCGCTTCCGCCCGCGTTTTCAGGGGGCGGAGCCTCTTTTTCGCGCCCACCGCTCGGGGAAGAAGGCGCTGGGCGGGAGATTTTCGCGCCCAAAATGGCGGCAAAGATGGCGACTTTCAAAAATTTTGCAGCGGAGCACCGCTGACAGTCCAGAACAAGGCGCACTTCCTCCAGGTAACTGGATGGGTAAGGATCCTGTTCGTGATGCCAAAATGTGTCACCCGGGGACAAGGGGTACTCAGATCCGGGCCAAGGGTCACTTCAGTAAGTATCACGGTGGCGTGACCCGGTCTGTGATCCCAGGCTCCACAATAAAAGGGGGATTAGGTAGGGGAAATTGTCCGTGACGCCACCCGTGGGTTGCGGTGATAAGGTGGTGGCACCGCCGCTGCCGGTTAATGGATCCCGGGGATGGTGGTGGGCAGCAAGGTGATGATTTCTCTCCACGGGTAGGGTGTTGGTGTCCCGGGACCCCGGTGAGGTGGTGCAGGGAGGAGATGGAGACGGTCTTAGAGCTGTGCGTCCGGTTGGACCGGGGGATGTTGTTACTCACAGTTCACTTTGCAAGAAAATTCACACAGAGTCAGGAATTAACCAGAAACTGCCGGAGTCCGCAGCCTTCGGTACGGAGGGTGTTAGTGTCCCACACACGGTGCAGCAGCCCCTGTTCTTTCCCTGCAGCCAGGTGCCTCTTTCTCCACTCTTTCTCTTTATCCTCAGCCGGGAACAGGGAGTCCACTCCCCTGGAGTGATCCGGGTCACCCTTGGTACCGGCGGGCCGCTACCCTGCCCCGGCTACCTCTGGCCCCTTCCTCACAAATAGCCTGTCCCGGCTCCTTTGGAGCACGCTTCTGTAGCAGCCCAGGAGCTACAACTCCAGGCTCCTCTCCTGTCTCTCTCTCCACACACTCTGCTCCAGCCCCTCCCCTCCTGCTCTGTTTTGCTCTTACACTGGGGGAGGTGGTTTGTCCTGCTGCACTGGTGTGGGATCAGGTTACCAAGGAGGATTAACTCTTTCTGTGACAACCTGGCTTTTCCAGGGCGTCACATAAATAATTGATTTTAACCTTACCTTTGCCGTCTTCTCTTCAGCAGGGGGCATCATGCTCATGCATGCTTACCACAAATGGAAGCTGAGCCCCTGCCCTTTCCAGACACAGCAGTTGGATTGATCTTTCTGGAAAAAATTGCAGCATATTAGACAGAGATTTTAGCATGGAATGAAATCAGATGTCACCTTGTAATCCACATCTACATTTCAAAGTCTGAACATCCTGAAATCCCATAAAGAAGTACGAGTTGCTCCCCTCCCCTTTTATTCTGTAGTTCTGTCCCCCTTCCTGGCCACTTCCTGGTAAACATGTCCCCCATCCTGATATATATTTCCTACATTCTGGTATATTTGTCCCCATCATGGTCCCATCCTGGTAAATATACCTCATCCTGGTAAATGTCCTCCATCCTGGTAAATGTACCCCATTCTGGCATGTTCCCCCATACTGGTAAATGTACCCCATCCTGACATATTGTCCATCCTTGTAAATGTTCCCCCATCCCGGCATGTACCCCATTCCTGGTAAATGTCCTCCATCTTGGTAAATGTTCCCAATCCTGGTTAATTTACCCCTATCCAGGTAAATGTCCCCCTTCCTAGCATGTACCCCTTCCTGGTAAATGTACCCTATCGTGGCATGTTTTCCCCATCCTGGCATGCATGTTTCCCCATCCTGGCATGCATGTTTCCTCCATCCTGGCATGCATGTTTTCCCCATCCTGGAATGCATGTTTTCCCCATCCTGGCATGCATGTTTTCCCCATCCTGGCATGCATGTTTCCCCAGCCTGGCATGCATGTTTCCTCCATCCTGGCATGCATGTTTCCCCATCCTGGCATGCATGTTTCCCCATCCTGTCATGCATGTTTCCCCATCCTGGCATGCATGTTTCCCCCATCCTGGCATGCATGTTTCCTCCATCCTGGCATGCATGTTTCCTCCATCCTGGCATGCATGTTTCCCCCATCCTGGCATGCATGTTTCCTCCATCCTGGCATGCATGTTTCCTCCATCCTGGCATGCATGTTTCCTCCATCCTGCCATGCATGTTTCCTCCATCCTGCCATGCATGTTTCCTCCATCCTGCCATGCATGTTTCCTCCATCCTGCCATGCATGTTTCCCTATCCTGCCATGTATGTTTTCCCCATCCTGGCATGCATGTTTCCTCCATCCTGCCATGCATGTTTCCACATCCTGCCATGCATGTTTCCACATCCTGCCATGCATGTTTCCACATCCTGCCATGCATGTTTCCACATCCTTCCATGTATGTTTTCCCCGTCCTGGCATGCATTGTTCCCCGTCCTGGCATGCATTGTTCCCCATCCTGGCATGCATTGTTCCCCATCCTGGCATGCATTGTTCCCCCCCATGCTGGCAAGCATGTTTCCCCCCCATCCTGGCATGCATGTCATCCCCCCCCCATGCTGGCATGTGTGTGTCCCCCATGCTGGTCAGGATCGCTGGTGCGTCGCAACATGGTCGCTCGTGAGCTGTCAATCAGGCAGATCTCACCAGTGACCATTGACCCGCCCTCAGCCAGCCGCTTTGTTTATTTACCCAATGTGTACTCCGGCTACGTGTGCAGGGAGCAGGGAGTCAGCACTGGCAGCCTGAGAGCGGCGTACGCTAGTAACCAAGGTAAATATCGGGTAACCAAGGAAAGGGCTTCGCTTGGTTACCCGATATTTACCTTGGTTATGACTCGCCCACCCCAGAGCTATGGGACACCCGGCACCGGGCCGGACTAGTCCGGGGGTCGTCAGTGGTGGCTGGGCCCGACTCCGTGGCCCTGGTGGGGTCAATTAAGATGACTTCAGTGGGGGTGATTGTTAAAGTTTATAATTTTCGTGACGCTACCTGTGGTTTGCGGCTATTAAGCCGCCGCTGCTGTATGAGGCCTCCGGGGTGATGGAACGGCAGCAATGGTGGTACTGCTCCCCACAGGAGGAGCGGTGCCCCGGGGCAACAGTTGGTGCTTGTAAGTGTCTATGGTGATGTTGGTGTGAATGATACGGTGCAGGGCTGACAGGCAGTGAAAGAAACAGTCACAAACAGTAGTCTCTTTACCTTCTCCTCTTTTACTTTGAGAACAGTCCAGTCCTGGGAGACCGTTACAGGTGGTAGAGGGCTCCGGTCAGCCTGGAAGTAACTGAGGTATCTTTTTGGCCAGATGAGTATGAGGCCTACTCCTGTTCTTTCTTTGCTGTTATAGGACCCTGCACTCTGGATTAGCAATGGCCCTCTTGCTGCTGGGACCGATGATACGTCCCTCTCCCTGTGTGGTAGGCTGCGCAGGCTCTCTCTGGTGCTTCTCTGCTGGAGTCCACACCGGGCCCTGGTGATGCAGCTGTACCTTCAGGTTGTTTATGGGCCAGGTGCTTGCAGCTCTCCTGCCCTTCGGATTCAGCTACCAGGGAATATTTTATGCCCTGGTGGCCACAGACTCCGATGTCCAAGTCTACTTCTTTGCCTCTCTGCAGCTCTGGCCTCCCTGGACTGAGCTAACAAGCTCCAGCCCCAGTTCACCAGACTGCACACTCTGCGTCTGCTCTCTCTGCTCTCTCCTCACAGACTGAACACTAACTCCTCCCTCAGGTCAGACTTGAGGAATGCTCCCTGGAACTCCAGGTTCAGAGCTCCCCCTGCTGGCCAGAGGGAGAAACTGCGTTGGATGTTGAACTTACTGGCCAATGATTCCCCCAATTACCTCCAGGCTCAGCATTAACCCTTTGGAGGGGCAATGCTGTTGTGGCGACCAGGTCCTGGGGCGCCACAGTTACAGCTTACCGCAGGCTGCCAGACGCCTGCTCCTGCTCATTCAGATCGTTGCTCTCTCGCTGTCACACACAGCGATGTTTGCTTCACAGCGGGAGAGGAACGTCTAAAAAATGAACCAGCGCTGTGTGTAACGAGCAGTGATCTTACAGCAGGGGCCAGATCGCTGCTCAGTGTCACACACAGCGAGATCGCTAATGAGGTCACTGCTGCGTCACAAAAACCGGGACTCAGCAGTGATCTCGCTATGTGAAAAGTACCCCTAAGAAGTCTGTGTATGCAAGTGACCCCAGACACAGTGGCACAATCCTGGAGCACAGCCTCAGTAGTAAAAGCATATTAAACCTCAGAACAAGACAGTCCGTGGATCAAAGCACTCCCTGTCTTATGCCCCCTAAGCATTGACATATAGGGAAATTGAAAAGTAAAAGTCAGGGCAGGCAGCAAATGAGAGGATAGGGTCAACTATACAAGCTGAGTTAATAACAAAGATAGTAAGAATATATCACCACTAATTCCACTTGGTATTTTTTCAGCTAGGGGATCTACTTGGAATCCAGCAGATCTGAACTTTAGGGATTGAGGTCTATAGTTGAGATGACCAGAGTATGAAGTGCTTTTTTGCTGTACAATAAGAAATAATTCTTGGATGTAGTTTTAGCCTGCAGGACAGTCCAAGCTTTGATGTTAGAAATGGGCAAATCTGTCAAAATACCTTATTAAGGATCCATAATTTTGGTATCACAATACTCCTTTTGGTGTGTCTGGATGCAGTGAGTGACAGTTCAGCTGTCCAATCTTGAGCCGGTGAGTGCTGAGCTGTCAGTATGGTGATAGACAGCTCAGCTATCCAGTCAGGACTCGGGCATGCAAGGTTTTCTCCATTTGTCTCTTGTTCAGAGTGATTACCTTGCTATTTAGGCTGCCTCTCTGCCTTTAATTACTGCTAGTCATAGCTTTAGCTCGGTGGTGTCTATGTGCTTGTTGTTCCTGTGTTCAGTCTAATCTATTGTTTATCCAACCTTGGAACTTTCTTCTGGCAATCCATTTGCCTATCCATTTCCCTAGCCATGCTTGACAAAGACCATCTGGTTGAAACGTTGCTTGCTGTGTCACATTTGATGGAAAAAACATGGATTGAATCTTTTTCACCCATTAGGATGCTGTCATCCTTTGTTTAATCCCTTTCCCTATGTCTTGATTCGCTGCCTTCCTGGAATTTTGACCAAGGACTCACCCCTTTGTTAATTGCTTACCCTCCTGCTATCTGACCCCAGACCTGTTGACTGCCCAGCCTCACAGCTAGCCTTAGGGTACCGTCTCATCAAATGACGTACCAGCGATTCCGACCACGATTTGACCTGGTCAGGATCGCTGATGCGTCGCTACATGGTCGCTGGTGAGCTGTCAATCAGGCAGATCTCACCAGCGACAAGCCACCAGCCACCAGCGACTCTGCGCTTGGTATGGTACACATTTGGTTACTAAGCAAAGCGCTTTGCTTAGTAACCCGATGTGTACCCTGGTTACGTGTGCAGGGAGGCAGCGCTAAGCGGTGTACGCTGGTAACCAAGATAAATATCGGGTAACCAAGCAAAGCGCTTTGCTTAGTTACCCGATATTTACCTTGGTTACCAGCGTATGCTGCTTAGCGCTGGCTCCGTGCACACATAGCCAGGGTAAATATCGGGTAACTAAGCAAAGCGCTTTGCTTAGTAACCCGATGTGTACCCTGGTTACGTGTGCAGGGAGCCAGCGCTAAGCAGTGTACGCTGGTAACCAAGCTAAATATCGGGTAACCAAGCAAAGCACTTTGCTTAGTTACCCGATATTTACCTTGGTTACCAGCGTACGCTGCTTACACATAGTCGGTGCTCTTTGGTCTCCTGCCGTCAAACACGCCGATGTGTGCTGCACAGCGGGAGATCAATAAGCAAAAAATGAACTAGAACAGTGTGTAACGACGAGCGATTTTACAGCAGGGGCCAGGTCGCTGCTTAGTGTCACAGACAGCGAGATCGCTGATGAGGTCACTGGTACGTCACAAAACCTGTAACTCAGCAGCGATCTCGCTATGTGAGAAGTAACCCTTGGTATCACATTGGCCTTTCCCTATATAGAAATTCAACTTCTTAAAAGTGAATCTGCCTATCTACAGAACTCCATTGAGGCACAATGGCCAAGCCACAGATGGGGCTATTGAAATTCTAGGAATCTCATAAAGTTGACCATCCATCCAATATACATGACAAATGCTACGTGTGGATAACAGCTGCTTTCAAGCCGTTACTTCAGGAAACGTCAGAAAATTGAGACCTAAACTTATATGAAGTTTTAATTCTTTAAGACAAAGGGCTTCAGAAATAACAAATATCATTGTATAACTTTAGTATATCTATAGGGCTAAGTAGGCTGACTTGGGCATCAATTATTAGAGTTGAGGGAGAATGCATCCCAATAATATTATTGAGGAGTAAAATACTGAAAACTGTGTAAAATTCTACTTCCCCAAGAAGACCCGGGAATTTATATCAGTGTATCGTAGCAGTTACATTGGCCTAGGAGAGTCCGTTAAACTGTCGTAGGAGGCTTGGCATTTATTAACAAACAGATGAGTCATTTTCTGAACCCGCTATTGACATTTAAGACACTTTTACATTTTGACTTCCAGAAAGACCACAGTTGTTAGTCATAGCGATGAATGCCCGAAGACAAAATTCTGTCTTATATGAGTGGAGCACATGTATTACAGGTCAGTACAGGCCTACAGCTTCTTTTACAGTCTGTAATATTAAGGACATTCATCATGAGTCAAAATAACTTAGATCAATTTCAGCCTACATAATGCCAAATTCATTTTACGGACATTTTTGATTTGCATGCTCCAACATCTAACGCTATATTGTTACATCCCACAACTTCACACTGACCATAAATCAGAGCTAATGGCTACGAGCTCTGATAGGAAGTCTATGTGAACCTCATTCTGGTTCTCATAGACTTCGATTGAGAATTGACTGGCTCGCCCAGCAAACACTGAAGTGATCAAGTAAAGCGGGCTTTACATGCTACGACATTGCTCAAGTGATCTCGTTGGGGTCACGGAATTTGTGACGCACATCCGGTCGCTTTAGCGATGCCGTTGCGTGTGACACTTATGAGCGATTTTGCATCGTCGCAAAAACGTGCAAAATCGCTCATCGGTGACATGGGGGTCCATTCTCAAATATTGTTACTGCAGCAGTAACGAAGTTGTTCCTTGTTCCTGCGGCAGCACACACTGTGTGACACCGCAGTAACGAGGAAGCTCTCCTTACCTGCCTCCCGGCCACAATGCGGAAGGAAGGAGGTGGGTGGGATGTTACGTCCCGCTCATCTCCACCCCTCCGCTTCTATTGGGCGGCCGCTCAGTGACGCTGCTGTGACGTCGCTGTGACACTGAACGAACCGCCCCTTGGAAAGGAGGCGGTTCACCGGTCACAGTGACGTTGCAGGGATGGTAAGTCCGTGTGTCGGGTCCGGGCGATTTTGTGTGACACGGGCAGAGATTTGCCCGTGTCGCACAACCGCTGGTGATATCGGTACCGATATCGCAGTGTGCAAAGCGGCCTGAAGTCACAAACTCCAGAAGAGGACTGTAGTGTCGCTGAGAACAGATGACGACGGCAGCTGGTAAGTATATTTTTAGGGGCAGGGAACATATATTAGTGAATAAAAAAATAAATAAACAAAATGCCTACCATTCATGAGTTCCCACGACACTGAAATGAAAGCTTAGTGTAAAGCGGGCTTAACATGCTGTGACATCGCTAGCGATGTCGCGAGCGATAGCATCCACCCACGTCAGTGGCGCATCATGGGGTGATCGCTGCCGTAGCGAACAATATCGCTACGGCATCACACGCAATTACCTCTTAACCGACGTTGCTGTGGCCGCGGAACAATCTCTCCTTTAAGGGGGAGGTTCGTTCGGCGTCACAGCGGCGTCACTAAGCGGCCGCCCAATAGAAGCAGAGATGAGCGGCCGGAACATCCCGCCCACCTCCTTCCTTCCTCATTGCGGGCAGCCGCAAGTACGGTGATGTTCCTCGTTCCTGTGGTGTCACACGCAGCGATGTGTGCTGCCGCAGGAACGACCAACAACCTGCGTCCTGCAACAGCAACGATAATCAGGATTAGAACGACCGGTCAACAATCAACGATTAGGTGAGTAATTTTGATCGTTAATGGTCGTTCGTGCGTTTCACACGCAACAACGTCGCTAACGAGGCCGTGGCACGAATTCCGTGAACCCAATAACATCTCGTTAGCGATGGCGTTGCGTGTAAAGCCCGCTTAACTCTTTTCATAAATCAATAATACACATGAAAAAAGGAAACACTGACATATAAGTATAGAGAAATCTGTTTGTCCTCCTTGACTGATCATTGATTTTTCAAAATTCTCAATTCACAGGTAAAATCTGACTTCAGTGAAACCAGATTTTTACATTACTGAGATAGGAGATGGCAGTTGGTGCTGATAAGATGCTATGTAGACGGAAGGGGAGAGGTTAGGAAGAGGGAGGAGTTTTGCATCCAGCTCCTTGCCTCTACATAGAATCTTATCAGTAGCAAATACATGGTGACAGACTCCCTTTGAATCCACACCGTCTGTTCATCATGCGCTTGTCAACATAGCAAAGCTGACAAGTGACAAGTGAGCTGCAGAAAACTGGAATTGTCAGCCTTTTGTATTACCTGTGGTTAGCTGTGAAATCTGGAATATTTTAAGTTTTTTTTATGTGCATAGTAAAAAAAAAAAAAAATTAAAAATCACCAATATTCTTTTTTTATATGCTGTAACAAAAGCTGATTTTATGACCACACTGTATTTTTAAAACATGGATATTATGCCCAACTTGTTTTCTGGAGCCTAGAACAGTCTTGCTTGGATCAGAATATCAATATTAATGCCAGTTATAGCAATCAGAGATCAATTCTTTAGCGTCCACCCTGAAATGTACACATTAGTAGTATAGAATAGTGATTTGACAAGCTACTGTATATAACTATTCTTATAAGCACAACTCTCATTGGAATTTTAAAGTGAATTTTGACATAAAAAAGTGTATGTATATATAGTGGGTGAAATAAAAATTGATCATGTCAACAATTTTCTAATCAAATATATTTCTAAAGGGGCTATTGACATGAATATTTTACCAGATGTTGTTAACAACTCATCCAATCAGTGGTTAGCACTGTCCACTAAAACATCAGGTGGAAGTGTGTGTCTGGGGCTCTAGGCTCAAGGTTTATCAGTCCCTTTAGAATTACTAACATTATTAACCCTATGGCCACATGGCTGAAGCTACCCCCAGCTCTAAACACCCATGATGTTGTCAACAGGTCCTTGCTCTGGAAATGTGTGGGGCCTCCTACTGTTAACTAGTGGTGCCTGTTTACATTTGAGGTAAACGATATTACCAGTCATGAAAGTCCTGAGACCTCTTGTTAAAGGGGAGGTACTGTCACGGTTGTCTCCCCGCTTTTGGAGACTAGTGACAGCTTTGGAACTGGAGCCTCTCATCTCCATCTGGATCTCTACATTTAAATGTTGTTTTGTGTCTCCTGGTACTAAAATGGTTAATGTCAGTTTTACTGCTAGCAGCTTTTCCAGCAGTTCCTAGCTGAGTGTTTCAGCTGCAGATGCTTTGTAGCCATGCCCCTTCAGGTTTAAATACAGGTGTTTCCCAGCAACGCTTGCTGAAGATACAAACTCATTGTTCTCTGGCTGTCTTGGAGGAAGGTTCTGCTGTGAAGTTTTCCTGTACTCAGGCTTTATCCTTTTTGTTGCTATACCCCGTTTGTCTTACCTTACCTTTTGTCTTGTTAGTGCATAGGTGGGTCTAGTGAACCTCACCTTTCAGGTTCCTGCTCTCCGACAGTTGCGGAGACTGTATAGGGATTGGCGAGGTCAGTAGGGTCAGCTGCAGGTGAGGATAGGAGGTGTCCCACCTACCCCCCTCACTAGCTCCAGGGTCCCCTGCTGTTATTGTGTCCTCGATGTACCCTTTGTTTGTTGTGTTTTTTTTGTTGTGTGTCAGTCTCACGTAGGTCTGAATGCCCCCACCGCGCTAGTTATAGACAGCAAATGTGACAGTTCTGTGCTTATATAATCAATTTTTCTGTTTCCTTGTTGGGTATGAAAAAGATGTAGCTACAGCATCAACTCCAGATATCACTGATTTGATTCTCTGGACAACCTCATTGATCATGTTGTACCCTAGGTTAGGTTCTTCCACCAACTTCTGATCCCTGGTGACGAGACAGGGTACCAGTAACTTAATGAGATTGTTGGTGTTCATAGCCCTGAGTAAAAATGTCACTTACACCCAGCCTACAAAAGGAATTTCGGTTTGGTTAACAGCTTGGCCACGGAGATCCAGCAGTCCTATGAGTTTTTCTACTGGACGGAGACAGGTGTGTGGCAAAAGACATCCTCTCCATTCTTCATTTAGAAGGCTAGCTTGAGCACCTGAATCCTTCAGCGTTTTCACTAGGAGTCCATCTAACCTGCATTGAATAAAGCACCTTTCACCGATTAGGTTAATGAGACTATCCTTACTGACCGAGAAATCCTATCGTTCCCAGGAATGAATAGTCAGACGACTGCACTGGACACTAAGTAGCAGATGCCTCTGTCTCCCTTGCAGCTGTTGAAGATGGTTATCCACCTGGGGGTAGTGCGGATGCAGCCATTGTATATGCGGAGCCAGGGGTTGTGGCACTTGACATTAACTGGCATAATACACTTCCCCACATCTTAATAATGGCAACAGACAGCACTTTGATTTGATGATCGGCAAGACTCACAAGCTGGATGTCTTCTATTTTGGAACCCATCCCTAGGTCCAACCGATGGTTGCTCTGGTTTAGTACGCATCAACTTCTTCACCTCTGCCAATTCACTTGGAGTTCCCCGATTACATCTTACCAGTTAGCGTTGAGTGTTTTATGTTTGCTGGCGACTTGGGATTCATTCTTAGTAGGGATGCTGGAGAGTTTCCATAACTGTCTTCTGGCTTACATCCTGGGGTCTCCATCTTCAGCGATTTATTTTGGTAATTTTGGTAGCAGATCCTTTTTTTAACTTTTGTTCACTATTTCTAAACTAGCTGTTTCATTCATCTTTTCAATTAAAACTTCATCAAGAACATGAGGGTCTGCTATGTACTGCTTCATCTGCAACTTGATATCTTTGCTGATTGATCCCATCCCTAGAAACCTCAGAAACTTTCTCTGGACTCTGGGTACCTTCACACTTAGCGATGCAGCAGCGATCCGACCAGCGATCTGACCTGGTCAGGATCGCTGCTGCATCGCTACATGGTTGCTGGTGAGCTGTCAAACAGGCAGATCTCACCAGCGACCAGTGAACAGCCCCCAGCCAGCAGCGACGTGCAAGCGACGCTGCGCTTGCACGGAGCCGCCGTCTGGAAGCTGCGGAGACTGGTAACTAAGGTAAACATCGGGTAACCACCTTGGTAACCCGATGTTTATCTTGGTTACAAGCTTACCTCAGCTGTCAGACGCCGGCTCCTGCTCCCTGCTCGCTTCATTTGTCGCTCTCTCGCTGTCACACACAGCGATCTGTGTGTCACAGCGGGAGAGCGCCTTTGAAGAAAACGAACCAGGGCTGTGTGTAACGAGCAGCGATCTCGCAGCAGGGGCCAGATCGCTGCTCAGTGTCACACACAGCGAGATCGCTAATGAGGTCACTGCTGCGTCACAAAAAGCGTGACTCAGCAGCGATCTCGGCAGCGAGCTCGCTGTGTGTGAAGCACCCCTAACCCTGCATCAAATCTCTCCTCCATCTCTACATCGTGAGATGCAAACAACAGCTTGTCCTCAAGGTCAATTACGCTGAAGAAGAAATTTTGAGGGGATTCTTTGTTGTCCTGGGAGATGTTAATGATTCAGTGGAACAGTTCTGAAGGGCTCTCTTCTTTATAGTGCCCTTTTAAAATCATCTTCAGTAATCTGGTGCAACAATTTTGTGTAAGACAGTTTCTCTTTCTGTTCGTGCTCTCCAATTTGTGCCTAAAGCCTGCTTTACACGTTGCAATTTCGCATACGATATCGTATGCGATTTGCAATGCCCCCATCGTCTGTGTGGCACGGTCAATTTGTTGAACGTGCCGCACAAACGATTAACCCCCATCACACGTACTTACCTTCCATACGACCTCGATGTGGGCGGCGAACGTCCACTTCCTGGAGTGGGAGGAACGTTCGGCGTCACATCAACGTCACGTGGAAGCCGGCCAATCGAAGCAGAGGGGCGGAGCTGAGCGGGACGTAAACATGCCGCCCACCTCCTTCCTTCCGCATTGTGGGCCAGGAGCCGCAGGACGTAGGTAAGATCTGTTCATCGTTCCCGGGGTGTCACACACTGCAATGTGTGCTACCCCGGGTACGATGAACAATCTGACATGCAATTCTAGAGAAAGGTATGATGTGTATGCGATGAACGTTTTAACGTTCAACCGCAATCGCACGTACCTGTCACACACTGCAATGTAACTTACGATGCCGGATGTGCGTCACTTACGACGTGACCCCGCCGACACATTGTAAGATACATTGCAGAGTGTAAAGCAGGCTTTAATCTTGAAATCTTTCTTTATGGTGATTTGTGGTGCTAGAGCTGTCTGCCTTCATGGCTTACCTAACCCAGTGGGGCTAGGGTTTCTGTCGGAGCCTGACAATAGTTCAAGAGTTTTGGTAGATTCTAGCATGGATGCCCTCAAAGCTACAAGTTGCTCTTTCAATTCCTGTAGCTCTGTTTGTGGAAAGAGTTTCTTGCTCTTGGTGATTAGCACAGCCCCTCTGTCCCCCACACTTAACCCCGGAGATAAATTGTGTTAATTCCTAAAAGAATGTCGTCGTGACGTCCTCAACTTCACTTTTTCCTAGCTCATTCATCTGTTTGTTAATGGCTGTTAGGAGATGTCTGCGGGTACGGGCCTTAGAGATATGTTCTTCTAATACTTTTACATGTCCCGCTACTACACTCAATTCCTCATATGCTAATTGGAGAAGCAACTCACTGTTACTGTTAGGCTATGTGCCCACGTTGCGTATTTGCATGCAGTTACGCTGCGTATTGCACTGCAGCCTAACTGCATGCGTCCTTTGTCCTCAGCTCAATCTATGAAGATTGTGCATAATCCATGCGCACATTGCGTTTTAGATTGCAGCGTTTTGGCTGCTGCCAAGACACTGCCTTCTAAAAAAGCAACATGTCACTTCTTTTGTGCGTTTTGGTTGCAATGTCGGTCTCTCTCTCTGTCTGTCTGTCGATCTCTCTGTCTCCCTGATGGTCGGTCTGTCTCTCTCTCTGTTGGTCTATCCCATTCCCCCCTCTCTCATACTCACTGATCACTGACCGAACACCGGCGCGGCGCTGCGCGGTTATCACACTGCGGCGGCTTCTCCAGCTTTTGAAAATGCCGGCCGCTCATTATTCAATCTGGTACTCCCTGCTTTTCCCGCCCACCGGCGCCTATGATTGGTTGCAGTCAGACACGACCCCATGCTGAGTGACAGCTGTCTCACTGCAACCAATCACAGCTGCCGGTGGGCGGGTCTATGTAGTGCAGTAAAATAAATAAATAATTAAAAAAACGGCGTGTGGTCCCCCCAATTTTGATACCAGCCAAGATAAAGCCACAAGGCTGAAGGCTGGTATTCTCAGGATGGGGAGCCCCACGTTATGGGGAGACCCCCAGCCTAAAAATATCAGCCAGCAGTTACCCTGAATTGCCGCATCGATTAGATGAGACAGTCCCGGGACTCTACCCGGCTCATCCAGAATTGCTATTGTGCGGTGGAAATCTGGGTAATAAGGAGTTAATGGCAGCCCATAGCTGCCACTAAGTCCTACGTTAATTACTGCAGGCGTCTATGAGACACTCCCAATGATTAACCTGTAAGTGAAAGTAAATAAACACATACACCCAAAAAAATCCTTTATTTGAAATAAAAGACAAAAAACACCCTCTTTCACCACTTTATTAAAATCCCCAAACACCCCTCCAGGTCCGGCGTAATCCTCACGAGGTCCCACGATGCATCCAGCTCTGCTACATGAAGCTGACAGGAGCGGCCGTAGAACATGGCCGCTCCTGTCAGCTCCACGCAGCAACTGAAGTGAGTCGCACTGTCAGCGGAGACGTCACTCAGGTTACCCGCGGCCACAGGTCTCGGGTGGAGGACTCGAGCTGGCCGCGGGTAACCTGAGTGACGGCACCGGTGATCGCGTGGCTCACTTCAGTAACTCAGGAAATTTGCGGTTTCTGGTGAGTCCTTCACCTGTGATCGCAAATTAAGCCGCCGCAAACGCACAGAGCCACACGATCACAATGAAGTCGGGTGAAGTTCATCTGAGTTCATTCTGATCACGCGGCTCAGTCTCGCAGCCAGCCATGCTCTTTTTGACAGTGTGGTCCCACTCGGCTCTGCTGCAAGTCTATGGGGATGCAGCAGAGCCGAGTGGGACCGCTCTGTCAAAAATGTGCATTCTGGAAGCATCCGGAACGCATGAATTCAGCAGGAATTCTGCAGTTACAATGCGTCTCAGAACGCAGCTTTTCGGCTGCGTTCTGAAATGCACATGCAGTGACTTACACGCTGCATAATAGAACGCAACATGGGCACATAGCCTTAATCTGCATTTCTAAATCCATAGCTGTCTGATATCGATCTTCTTTAACAGGTATAACAAGGTTACGGTGAAGTGCTGTGCTGCGCTCCTGTATGCCTCAATTACAACTACAGTCTCATTCCTTCTCAAAATCCACATATGGACCATAAATGTTGCATGTCTGCTACTCGGTATAGGGAGGCTGAGCAAACTAAACATGAGTTCTTTGGATTTTGAAGGATTAACTCAGCGTGCCCTTACCACGCATCATCCATACATGAGGTGATGTAACATTCCAGCAAGCACACTGCTATATCCCACAGCTTCAGATAGTGGTGCATGGTAAGGCTTTAAAGAGGACTAACCACTAGGATTTTCCTATATAAACTAAAGCGAGTGCTATATTGGCACCATCATGCTGATTCTAAACATACCTTTGAGATCAGATGTATAACTGTCTCTGGCCCTGATGTCTGTTGCTGGGCAGGCTTAACCTTTCACCTACATTTCTATACACATACATTATAATACATTACCAGCAGTTACCTTTATCTTATCCTACATATAACACTGCTATTCACTATGCATCATACCTGATATTACTATACACATGACACGTACAGCACAGTTCACAATAACGCATGACATTATGTCACATAACCATGACGTGATTAGTGTCTTTAAGGAGAAAACGTGACAACCCCTTGCATCCCTTACATATACAGGGGACATAAAGTCCACACTCCGCTGTTAAAAGGGCAGTCTTTTGTTATGTTAAAAAAAAATAATAATTTGAAGAAAAATTAATTTAGAACTTCATCTACTTTTATTACCAAATATAATCTGTACAAATAAATTGAGAAATAAACTGAAATCATTTTAAAGATGGAAATAAAAATTACAAATCTAAAATACAGTGTGAGCACCCTATTATTATTGGTTATATGGTTGTGTTCAGAATTTGACAATCACATTTAAACTTATGTTAAATAGTGGTCAGTATACAGCTGTCATCTGGATTCTGATTAATCCCTTATAAAGCTGTTCTAGCAGGATTTTCCTGACATTTTCTTAGTTGCATTTTATATTTATCAGTCAGGAGAAATGTACATAAAATTTTCCAAATCATGAAATATGCCATGGAACACTGTGAAGACGGTCATCAAGAAGTAGTTTAAATTTGGTACAATAGTGACATTAGCTAGAACAGGATGACCCTCAAAATTGATAAAAAGACAACAAGAAAATTGGTTGGGCAAGATGCCAACAGGCCTACAATAACATTTAAGGAACTGCAGGAATTTCTGGCAAGTACTGGTTGTGTACTCTATGTGAAAATTATATCTTGGTTGACTTTGGGGTAGGGTAACTGTGACGCCCCTGGACTATCGGGTCGTCACAGGGTATTGTGCAATTTGCCCTTCTGTGCAATATCCACATCCTCCTTGGTTATGGGTCCCTAACTACATGGTGTTGCCAATTAAAGTCCTCAAGTCAGTCAATTAAAGTCCTCGGTACACTCTGCACCACACCCACCAGACACACCAGTGGACGGCCTGAGTGGAATAGGGTCCCCCACTTGGGGGGTTGGTTAAGGGGAGGTCAGGTGTGTCAGGAGTGAGTCAATTGAAGTTTGGAGTTTGAGAGTGAAGGAGAGAGTAGGTCAGGAGCCGGGCTCCTTAGAAGCAACTAGGTGGCAGACGGTGGTCTGGGCCTAGTAGGAGCTGGACCCCTGGTCGCAGGGGATCGTGACAAGGGGCACGGAACTGTCGAGGAGGACAGCCGGCGGCCTTGTACCATCACCGGGCTGGGACCAGGGCACGACGGGGTACATGGACCCTAGGTCAGGGAGTAGTTTCAGGTAACCTAACAATTTACCCAACGAGAACGGAGCCTTCAAGATCCGCTCTCCACCCGCTCCAGAATCGGGGTACTAGCGCAATGAGGGGGATAAGACTTTCCACAAAAATGGTCCAGGAAATCCCAAGAGTGAACCTTCAGAGCAAGCTCCCACAGTTATCCATACTGGGGAGCGGGACCTGACTAGTTTTATGCTACCGGAACCACAAGAAGAGAGAACTTAGTGCCAGGAGTAAGGTCACAGATCCCCAGGCAACACCATTGAGGACGGGACCCAAACTAGCTCCCCTCAGCGGCAGCGGTGTCCAGAACTTTGGTTTATCCAGTTGTCGTTGTCAGCTTTCTGGACTGAGTGAGTACGCAAGTGACCCCCTTCACTCCCCACGGCACTCCCCGAACACCATCACCGAGTCCCGCGGTATCTCCCCTACCCGTGGAGGGTTCTAACATCTGGCTGCCCCACTCCATCGCTCCGGGTACTCCCAACTTCAGCGGTGGTACTCCACATTACCACACACCTTGGGTGGCGTCGCGAACTCTAAATACTATCCCCTGTAAATTACCCCCCTTTATTTGAGTGGCCGCAAGAACCCCGGGTCCGGACGCCCCTCGAGCCACCGCGGATCCAGATCCGAGTAGCCCGGCTGCTGACATGGGGGTGGCAGTTAACAATCATTGGCGTATCTAGAGTCTGATGGGCCCTGGTGCAAAGCATGGGCCACTTTCCCTCTCATGGTTGGTCAGATATATGGGCCATTGTAGTATTCTAAATCCTATAAAGACTTATGAATTTCTCCACCCTCACCTTTCATTGTGTATTAATGACCCCATCCTGAGCAACGTCCTGGTAAATATGTCCCCCTACCTGGTAAATATGTCCCCATCATGGTGTATGACCCCATCATAGCTATATCCTAGTATATATGGCCCCATCTTGGTATATATGTCCCCATCTTGGCCCAATCCTGGTATATATGTCCCTATTATGGGCCCATCCTGGTATATATGTCTTCATTATGGCCCCATTCTGGTATATGTTGCCATCATGGCCCCATCCCGGTGTATAACCTACATCATGCCTATGTCCTAGTATATATGTCTCCATCCTGGTATATACAGTTAGGTCCAGAAATATTTGGACAGTGACACATTTTTCGCGAGTTGGGCTCTGCATGCCACCACATTGGATTTGAAATGAAATCTCTACAACAGAATTCAAGTGCAGATTGTAACGTTTAATTTGAAGGTTTGAACAAAAATATCTGATAGAAATTGTAGGAATTGTACACATTTATTTACAAACACTCCACATTTTAGGAGGTCAAAAGTAATTGGACAAATAAACCAAACCCAAACAAAATATTTTTATTTTCAATATTTTGTTGCAAATCCTTTGGAGGCAATCACTGCCTTAAGTCTGGAACCCATGGACATCACCAAACGCTGGGTTTCCTCCTTCTTAATGCTTTGCCAGGCCTTTACAGCCGCAGCCTTCAGGTCTTGCTTGTTTGTGGGTCTTTCCGTCTTAAGTCTGGATTTGAGCAAGTGAAATGCATGCTCAATTGGGTTAAGATCTGGTGATTGACTTGGCCATTGCAGAATGTTCCACTTTTTTGCACTCATGAACTCCTGGGTAGCTTTGGCTGTATGCTTGGGGTCATTGTCCATCTGTACTATGAAGCGCCGTCCGATCAACTTTGCGGCATTTGGCTAAATCTGGGCTGAAAGTATATCCCGGTACACTTCAGAATTCATCCGGCTACTCTTGTCTGCTGTTATGTCATCAATAAACACAAGTGACCCAGTGCCATTGAAAGCCATGCATGCCCATGCCATCATGTTGCCTCCACCATGTTTTACAGAGGATGTGGTGTGCCTTGGATCATGTGCCGTTCCCTTTCTTCTCCAAACTTTTTTCTTCCCATCATTCTGGCACAGGTTGATCTTTGTCTCATCTGTCCATAGAATACTTTTCCAGAACTGAGCTGGCTTCATGAGGTGTTTTTCAGCAAATTTAACTCTGGCCTGTCTATTTTTGGAATTGATGAATGGTTTGCATCTAGATGTGAACCCTTTGTATTTACTTTCATGGAGTCTTCTCTTTACTGTTGACTTAGAGACAGATACACCTACTTCACTGAGAGTGTTCTGGACTTCAGTTAATGTTGTGAACGGGTTCTTCTTCACCAAAGAAAGTATGCGGCGATCATCCACCACTGTTGTCATCCGTGGACGCCCAGTCCTTTTTGAGTTCCCAAGCTCACCAGTCAATTCCTTTTTTCTCAGAATGTACCCGACTGTTGATTTTGCTACTCAAAGCATGTCTGCTATCTCTCTGATGGATTTTTTCTTTTTTTTCAGCCTCAGGATGTTCTGCTTCACCTCAATTGAGAGTTCCTTAGACCGCATGTTGTCTGGTCACAGCAACAGCTTCCAAATGCAAAACCACACACCTGTAATCAACCCCAGACTTTTTAACTACTTCATTGATTACAGGTTAATGAGGGAGACGCCTTCAGAGTTAATTGCAGCCCTTAGAGTCCCTTGTCCAATTACTTTTGGTCCCTTGAAAAAGAGGAGGCTATGCATTACAGAGCTATGATTCCTAAACCCTTTCTCCGATTTGGATGTGAAAACTCTCATATTGCAGCTGGGAGTGTGCACTTTCAGCCCATATTATATATATAATTGTATTTCTGAACATGTTTTTGTAAACAGCTAAAATAACAAAACTTGTGTCACTGTCCAAATATTTCTGGACCTAACTGTATGTCCCCATTCAGGTATATATTAAACAAACGCCAGCGCTGGATGGACCAGACCCAATAGATGTATTCATATAATAAAACTTTACTTTTATTGCTCCATTAAAATCATAGGATTGGTGGACAGATTTGATATCAATTCATGACGAAAGGAAGCCGACACGTTTTGGCTTAGGATTTAATCATGGTTACCTTTCCTCATGAATCGATATCAAGTCTGTCTGACAATCCTGTGATTTTAATGGAGCAATAAAAGTAAAGTTTTATTATATGAATACGGCTATTTGGTCTGGTCCATCCAGTGCTGGAATTTGTTTGTTTCATGAATCATCTACCTTGCCAAGGTGTCCTTGATGTGGATTCAAAACTGGGATAACAGTCGAGGAGGTGAGCTGAAGCTCTTTGTTTTTATCCTGGTATATATGTCCACATCCTTTCCCGATGCTGGTATATGTCCCCTTCATAGCCCCATCCTGATATATATGTGGTGCCCTGGACAAGCCAGGACGTCACAAGCACAACACCAACACACCCCACACTCCCGGTCAGGCACACCGAAGTCAGACAAAAACCCTTGTTGCCTTCCTCCAGGGGCTGATGTTCACACCAGGGGGTGGGCCAGGCGGTTGGCCCCGCCCACTGAGGAGTTCACAGTCCTGGAGGCGGGAAAAGTAGGGGAGATAGAGTTTGGAGCTGAAAGTGGAAGGAGGAAAGTGGCAGTTAAGCAGCCTGAAAGTGGTCCGGGTGTGTGGCCCGGACGGATCAGCAAGGTTGGCAGACAGTGGTGACCGTCTGCAGGAGTGGCCTATTGGAGCTAGCCGTAAGGATCGTGGACGGGCGGTGGCCCGGCGGTACCGGACCGGTACGCAAAGAGAAACCAGCACCATCCGGCAGGGGCTTACGGACCCCGGCAAGGCTAGGAGTCGCCGTGAATTTGCCAAATTCGTTAGCGAAGGGAACCTCCTGGGTTTCCCAGCAGCCAAGTCCCGTCAGAAGGCAACCATCCAACCGAGAGAGGGAAACTCAGTCACCGCCAAGGCTAAAGTTCCCAGGGCCAGAGCCTGCGGGCAAAAGGGGCTCCTTCAGCACCCATCCAAGCTGGGGGAGCAGGTTACCGGTGGGAACCCATTGGAACCGTACACGTTACACAGGTGCAGGGAAAGGCAGTCACCATCAACCGGCCGGGAGGAGAAACACCGCAGCCGTCTGTGGGACCCGTCCAACCAGCCGTGTGTTTTACCGAGAACTGTGTCCTCATCATTGGCTGAGTGAGTACCACAGTGCCGTGCGGCACAGCGCTGCCCCCGCGACCCTGCACCTCACCAGGCCCCGTAACCCACCTGCCATTCACCCCTACCCCCCATCACCGGGCCCTGGGACAACCAACCCCCCTGCCCACGGAGGGGAGAACTAACATCCAGGCTGCTCCCTGTCATCGCTCCCGGGATCCCCGTCCAGAGCAGCGGTGGTGTCATAACCTCACCACAACCGTGGGTGGCGTCACGGACAATCTCAAATCCCCACAATCAATCCCCGCCCTTTTCACTCACGGGCGAGGAACGCCGCTCGAGTCCACGGGATCCGGCCCACCGCTCGAGCCACCACCGAGCAGCAGCAGCAGCAGCATCAGCCGGGCCCGAGCAGTGAGAGAGCGCAGCGTCCCCTCCTCCGCCCGCGACATATACAGTGCCTACAAGTAGTATTCAACCCCCTGCAGATTTAGCAGGTTTACACGGAATTAACTTGGCATTGTGACATTTGGACTGTAGATCAGCCTGGAAGTGTGAAATGCACTGCAGCAAAAAAAGAATGTTATTTCTTTTTTTTTTTTTTTAAATTGGGAAAAGTTTGTTCAGAGGGTCATTTATTATTCAACCCCTCAAACCACCAGAATTCTGTTTGGTTCCCCTAAAGTATTAAGAAGTATTTCAGGCACAAAGAACAATGAGCTTCACATGTTTGGATTAATTATCTCTTTTTCCAGCCTTTTCTGACTAATTAAGACCCTCCCCAAACTTGTCAACAGCACTCATACTTGGTCAACATGGGAAAGACAAAGGAGCATTCCAAGGCCATCAGAGACAAGATCGTGGAGGGTCACAAGGCTGGCAAGGGGTACAAAACCCTTTCCAAGGAGTTGGGCCTACCTGTCTCCACTGTTGGGAGCATCATCCGGAAGTGGAAGGCTTATGGAACTACTGTTAGCCTTCCACGGCCTGGACAGCCTTTGAAAGTTTCCACCCGTGCCAAGGCCAGGCTTATCCGAAGAGTCAAGGCTAACCCAAGGACAACAAGGAAGGAGCTCCGGGAAGATCTCATGGTAGTGGGGACATTGGTTTCAGTCAATACCATAAGTAACGTACTCCACCGCAATGGTCTCCGTTCCAGACGAGCCCGTAAGGTACCTTTACTTTCAAAGCGTCATGTCAAGGCTCGTCTACAGTTTGCTCATGATCACTTGGAGGACTCTGAGACAGACTGGTTCAAGGTTCTCTGGTCTGATGAGACCAAGATCGAGATCTTTGGTGCCAACCACACACGTGACGTTTGGAGACTGGATGGCACTGCATACGACCCCAAGAATACCATCCCTACAGTCAAGCATGGTGGTGGCAGCATCATGCTGTGGGGCTGTTTCTCAGCCAAGGGGCCTGGCCATCTGGTCCGCATCCATGGGAAGATGGATAGCACGGCCTACCTGGAGATTTTGTCCAAGAACCTCCGCTCCTCCATCAAGGATCTTAAGATGGGTCGTCATTTCATCTTCCAACAAGACAACGACCCAAAGCACACAGCCAAGAAAACCAAGGCCTGGTTCAAGAGGGAAAAAATCAAGGTGTTGCAGTGGCCTAGTCAGTCTCCTGACCTTAACCCAATTGAAAACTTGTGGAAGGAGCTCAAGATTAAAGTCCACATGAGACACCCAAAAAACCTAGATAACTTGGAGAAGATCTGCATGGAGGAGTGGGCCAAGATAACTCCAGAGACCTGTGCCGGCCTGATCAGGTCTTATAAAAGACGATTATTAGCTGTAATTGCAAACAAGGGTTATTCCACAAAATATTAAACCTAGGGGTTGAATAATAATTGACCCACACT
This sequence comes from Anomaloglossus baeobatrachus, assembly GCF_048569485.1. Classification (NCBI taxonomy): domain Eukaryota; kingdom Metazoa; phylum Chordata; class Amphibia; order Anura; family Aromobatidae; genus Anomaloglossus; species Anomaloglossus baeobatrachus. The sequence continues at coordinate 206,170,718 of NC_134356.1, forward strand.
TTTATGGTGAAAATTTATTAAAATTTAACTGAGCAACATAACTTGTTGGTTTGTAAGATTTATGCATCTGTTAATAAATCCTGCTCTTGTTTGAAGTTTGCAGGCTCTAACTTATTTGCATCTTATTAAACCTGCTAAATCTGCAGGGGGTTGAATACTACTTGTGGGCACTGTATGTCCCCATCATAGCCCCATCCTGGTATCTATGTCCCTATCATGGCCCCATTCTGGTATATGTCTCCATAATGTATCTGTCCCTATCATGGCCCTATCCTGGCATATGCCCCCAGCCTGGCTACATCCTGGTACATATGATCCCCCATCACGCTGCACACAGTAAAAAAAAAAAAATTGATTATACTCACCTTCCCTCCACTCTCCCAGTGTCTTCCTCCAATGGTGTCATGCTAGCAACTAACTTCAGTGTGTAAGTGGCACAGTGTCATGCACACTCACTTACACTGCAGTCAGCTGCTGGCATATTCACTGCTCCACACACCTGAGAGTATGAGCGTGGAGAGAAGTGAATATCCATATTTTTTTAATAGCAGCACACATGACCGCACAGCCACTACAGAAAGCTGGCTACAGGGCAGTTTTGTGTGCTTGTCACAATCACGGACTTAGGGAAGGTCCGGCGTGAGGTAAAATACACAACAGACAGGGGTTTTACCAAGATAAACAAGGGGTACACCGGGGACACATTAAAAACAGTGGGCTCTAATGCTAGTGAGAGGGAATATGGACACGTCTACTTACTTACCGCTGTACCCTGCACTCCTAGCCAATCACTATACAGTTTCCTCACCTGTTGCCAATCAGAAACCTTAAGCCCTGAGAGACCCTACAGTAAGCCCTCGCTACGGAGTGGGAAGGTAAGGATCACTAGTCCCACCACTGCACTAAAACAATACACCAAGGAAAGGTAAGACAGACAGGAGGGAAAACAGCAACAGACTAAAGGGTGCTTTACACGCTGCGACATTGCTAGCGATAGCTAGCGATGTCGCATGCGATAGCACCCGCCCCCGTCGTTCGTGCGACATTTGGTGATCGCTGCCGTAGCAAACATTATCGCTACGGCAGCGTCACACACACATACCTTTTCAGCGACTTCGCTGTGACCGGTAAACCGCCTCCTTTCTAAAGGGGCGGTTCGTTCGGCGTCATAACGACGTCACTAAGTGGCGCCCAATAGAAGCGGAGGGGTGGAGATGAGCGGGCCCAACATCCCGCCCACCTCCTTCCTTCCTCATTGCCGGCGACCACAGGTAAGGTGATGTTCCTCGTTCCTGTGGTGTCACATGTAGCGATGTGTGCTGCCGCAGGAACGACGAACAACCTGCGTCCTGCAACAGCAACGATAAATGGGAATAGAACGACGCTTCAACGATCAATGATAAGGTAAGTAATTTTGATCGTTAATGGTCGTTCGTGCGTTTCACACGCAACAATGTTGCTAACGTGGCCGGATGTGCGTCACGAATTCCGTGAACCTAACGACATCTCGTTAGCGATGTCATTGCGTGTAAAGCGGCCTTAAGGAGTACTTTACATGCTGCAACATCACTAACGATTTATCGTCGGGGTCACGGTGTTTGTGACGCACATCCGGTGTCATTAGCGGCATCGCAGTGTGTAACACGTACGAGCGACCTTAAACGATCGCAAAAGAAACAAAAATCGTTGGTTTTGGAGAGGTCATCCAAAACACCAAAAATCAGTGTCTCGTATGTAGCGATGTTGTTCCTCGTTCCTGCAGCATCACACATCGCTATGTGTGACACCGCAGGAGCGACGAACATCTCCTTACCTGCCTCCACCGGGAATGCGGAAGGAAGGAGGTGGGCGGGATGTTATGTCCCGCTCATCTCCGCCCCTCTCCTTTTATTGGTCGGCCACTTAGTGACGCTGCAGTGACGTCGCTATGACGCCAAACGCACCTCCCCTTTGAGGGAGCGATTGTTCGGCGGTCACAGCGACGTCGCTGACAAGGTATGTGCGTATGACGCTGCCGTAGCGATAATGTTCGCGGGAACGACGGGGGCGGGTGCTATCGCGCTCGAAATAGCTAGCAATCGCTAGCGATGTCGCAGCGTGTAAAGTACCCCTAACTCCAACAACTAGGCTGCAGTCAGCAGCAGTACTGCAACTTACACCACAACCAACAATAAGGACTCCAGCAACTCTTTCCACCTTCAGGCCCAGAATCCAAATGGTAAAAAGAATAACCGGTACCCTCAGCTAGAAGGTTTCAGACCGTAATTTGATTCTACAGGCCCCGTCACACGCAACGACGTATCTAACAATATATCACCGGGGTCATGGATTCCGTGACGCACATCCGGCATCGTTAGCAACGTCGCTGCATGTGACACCAACGAGCGACCATTAACGATGGAAAATACTCACCAAATCATCTATCGTTGACACGTCTTTCCTTTTGAAAAAATCGTTGATTGTTGAGGTCGCAGGTTGTTCGTCGTTCCCGAGGCAGCACACATCGCTCCGTGTGACACCTCGGGAATGACGAACTACAGCTTACCTGCGGCCGCCGGCAATGAGGAAGGAAGGAGTTGGGCGGGATGTTACGGCTGCTCATCTCCGCCCCTCCGCTTCTATTGGGCGGCCGCTTAGTGACGTGGCTGTGACGCCGCACAAACCGCCCTCTTAGAAAGGAGGCGGTTCGCCGGCCACAACGATGTCGCTAGGCAGGTAAGTCCGTGTGATGGCTCCGAACGATATTGTGCGCCACGGGCAGCGATTTGCCCGTGACGCACAAACGACGGGGGCGTGGGACGTGTGACGGGGCCTTTAGGGTTGTGGCATGTTCACTATCTTCTAAGAAAAAGAATGATGGTACTTCCTGAGTTTCTAATGTAAACAGGTACATACTGAGCCTGAAACAGAAACAAAAAAGAGACAGTTGCACTCTGTAGTTATGTAGTGCTAAGATATGTGTAACAATGAATATAGGAATATAGACATGCAATACTGCTATGAAAAGCATGCTAAAATTGAGATACTTAGCACACAAATCTGGACAGTTTTATGTGAGCTCAAGATCCAACATCAAGGAAGCCTCTTAATGTTGGGTCCCTCGGGCGGCACGGTGACTCAGTGGTTAGCACTGCAGCCTTACAGCGCTGGGGTCCTGGGTTCAAATCCCACCAAGGAGACCATCTGCAAGGAGTTTGTTTGTTCTAGATTGACTCTAGATTGTGAGCCCCATGGGGACAGTGTTGCCAATGTATGTGAAGCGCTGTGGAATTTATAGTGCTATATAAATTAATAAAATTATTATTATTATTATTACCTACTCTAATGCCTCTCTTTGGGTTTAATTAGCCTGTTAAGGCTTCTTTACATGCGGTGAAAGCACCCGCCCTCGTCGTTTGTGTGTCACGGGAAAATTGCTGCCCGTGGCGCACAATATCGCTAACACCCGTCACACGTACTTATCTTCCTAGCGACGTCGCTGTGGCCGGCGAACAACATCTTCGGTAAGGGGGAGGTTCGTGCTCCGTCATAGCGACGTCACACAGCGGCCGACCAATAGAAGCGGAGGGGCGGTGACCAGGCGCATTAACGACACGCCCACCTCATTTCCGGAGGACGCAGGTAAGATGTTGTTCATCGTTCCCGGGGTGTCACACGTATCGATGTGTGCTGTCTCAGGAACGACGAACAACCTGAGTCCACAACGACCAACGAGATTTTGAAAATGAACGACGTGTCAACGATCAATGATTAGGTGAGTATGTTTGATCGTTAACACTTGCTCGGAGCTGTTACATGCAACGACGTTGCTAACGACGTCAGATGTGCGTCACGAATTCCGTGACCCCGACGACATATCGTTAGGTATGTCGTTGCGTGTAAAGCCCCCTTTAGGGTTGTGGATTGTTCACTATCTTTCTTAAGGTCCAGTCACACTAAGCAACTTACCAGCGATCCCAACAACGATAGGGATCGCTGGTAAGTTGCTAGGAGGTTGCTGGTGAGATGTCACACTGCGACGCTCCAGCAATCCCACCAGCAACCTGACCTGGCAGGGATCGCTGGAGCGTCGCTACATGAGTTGCTGGTGAGCTCACCAGCAACCAGTGACCAGCCCCCAGCGCCGCGTGGAAGATGCTGCGCTTGGTAACTAAGGTAAATATCGGGTAACCAACCCGATATTTACCTTGGTTACCAGTGCACGCAGCTACACGTGCAGAGAGCAGGGAGCAGCGCACACTGAGCGCTGGCTCCCTGCTCTCCTAGTTACAGCACATATCGGGTTAATTACCCGATGTGTGCTGCAGCTACATGTGCACAGAGCAGGGAGCAGCGCACAATGCTTAGCGCTGGCTCCCTGCTCTCCTAGCTACAGCACACATCGGGTTAATTAACCCGATGTGTCCTGCAGCTACATGTCCACGGAGCAGGAGCCGGCACTGACAGTGAGAGCGGCGGAGGCTGGTAACAAAGGTAAATATCGGGTAACCAAGGACAGGGCTTCTTGGTTACCCGATGTTTACATTGGTTACCAGCCTCCGCAGAAGCCGGCTCCTGCTGCCTGCACATTTAGTTGTTGCTGTCTCGCTGTCACACACAGCGATCTGTGCTTCACAGCGGGACAGCAACAACTAAAAAATGGCCCAGGACATTCAGCAACAACCAACGACCTCACAGCAGGGGCCAGGTTGTTGCTGGATGTCACACACAGCAAGATCGCTAGCAACGTCACAAAAGTTGTTCGTTAGCAGCGATGTTGCTAGCGATGTTGCTTAGTGTGAAGGGGCCTTTAGGAACTGCCAGGTAATGCAAATTTCACAGCTCTATAAAAACCCAGCCTCCTCCAACCTTGTGCCAAAAAAAACAAACTGCAGTCAAGGGTTCTTTTAAGCAGCTGCCCAGCACTCTGAAAATGAAAATGGTTGAGATCCACAAAGCAGGAGAATGCCATAAGAAGATAGCAAAGCGTTTACAAGTTGCCCTTTCCTAAGTTCAAAATGTTATTAAGAAAGGGCAGTTAACAGGAACAGTGGAGGTCAAGATAAGGTCTGGAAGACGAAACAAAATTTCTGTGAAAGCTGCTCATAGTATTGATAGAGAGGAAAATGAAAACCCTAGCATGATTATGAAAAACCTTCAGGAAGATTTAGCAGACTCATGGAAGAGTCATAGAAAGGAAACCTCTTTTGTGTCATCACCAAAAAATTCAGCATCAGAAGTATACAAAAGAATATCTAAACAAGCTTGATGTGTTTTGACAACACGTCCTGCGGACCAATGAGGTGCAAATAGAACATTTTGGACACAATAATTAATGGTATGTATGGAGAAAAAAGAGAATAGAATTTCAGGAAAAGGACATGTTGCCAAACATTAAGCATGGGGGGGATAAATCATGCTTTGGGGTTGTGTTGCCGCCAATGGCATGGGAAACATTTCTCGGGATTCAATGAAATTTCAAAAAATTCTTGATACAAACATAACATCATCTGTAAAAAAGCTGAGGTTGAAAAGAGGATGGTTTCTACAAATGGATAATGATCCTAAACACATGTCAAAATCTATAATAGACTACCTCAAAAGGTGCAAGCTGATGGTTTTACAATGGCCCTCACAGTGCCCTGATCTAAACATCATTAAAAATCTGTGGCTAGACCTCAAAAGAGCAGTGAATGCAAGATGACCCAGGAATTTCACAGAACTGGAAGACTTTTCAAAGGAAAAATGGATGAAAATACCTCAGGCAAGAATTGAAAGACTCTTGGCTAGCTACAGTAAGCGCTTACAAGCTGTGATACTTGCCAACTAGGTACTAACCATGCAGGGTGCCAAAACGTTTGCATTGGCCCATTTTCCTATTTTATTCATTTAAAATGTAAAAGACATTTAAAATGCAAAATATGATTATTTTTTTTTTGCCTAAAATACAAAGGAAATGTGTCATCTTTAACTTTAGAGATCATTTCATCTTCAACTTGCTTCACTGTTCACAACAGTAACCACGGGTGCCCAAACTTTTGCATGCCATTGTATGAGAATGAAGGTCTTTCAAAGATAACTGCACTGATACCTTTATATATGTAGCTGAATTCCCAAGAAATTACCCTTTAAATTTATATGCAAATGAGGCTTTAAGTGCTCTGGGCGCTAGAAGCACTAAAGCTGGGTTCACACTAAACGACAGCGACAACGACGTCGCTGTTACGTCACCATTTTCGGTGACGTAACAGCGACCTTGTAAGTCGCTGTTATGATCGCTGCTTAGCTGTCAAACACAGCAGAAGCAGCGATCATAACGTCGCTGTGTTACATGTTCAGAGAGCAGGGAGCCGCGCTTAGCGCTGGCTCCTTGCTCTCCTAGGTACAGTACACATCGGGTTAATTAACCCGATGTGTGCTGCAGCTACATGTCACAGTGCAGAGAGCAGGGAGCCGCGCGCACTGCTTAGCGCTGGCTCCTTGCTCTCTTTGCTACAGTATACATCGGGTTAATTACCCGATGCATACTGCAGCCACATGTCACAGTGCAGGAGCCGGCGCTGGCAGCAAGAGCGGAGGCTGGTAACCAGCGTAAACATTGGGTAACCAGGGAAAGGACTTCCCTTGGTTACCCGATGTTTACGCTGGTTACAGCTTACCGCAGCTGCCAGTGCCGGCTCCTGCTCGCTTCATTTCGTCGCTCTCTCGCTGTCACACACAGCGATGTGTGTGTCACAGCGGGAGAGTGACGACCAAAAAATGAAGCTGGACATTCAGCAACGACCGGCGACCTCACAGCAGGGGCCAGGTCGTTGCTGGATGTCACACACAGCGACAGCGACGGGACGTCGCTGCAACGTCACAGAAAATGGTGACGTAGCAGCGACGTCGTTGTCGTTGTCGCTGTGTGTGACACCAGCTTTAAGGAACTTTATGGGCCTAAGTGCACTGTCACACTCAGAGTACTTAACACTTTCTTTGTATATGAATTAAAAAGCTAATTGTTTGGTAATGTAGCAACAGTAAGTAGAGGATTGTAACGGTGTCAATGGATTTACATTTTCAATATTACAAGATGGAAAAAGAACCCTCTGAAAAAATTGTGATCATGAAGCACCCCTTACTTTACGCAGCTTTTCTGAGCTGAATAAATGAGAATATATAAAAGAAAAGAAAATTATTTCTCATACTTGCCTTTCATTTTGGATACACCTTTGGAGAAAAAAATGCAGCAATATTGCTTGTGTGAATCCATCCTTGGTGTCAACTATGTAATTAAGAAAAGAGCTGAATAGAATTGTTAATGACCTGATAGTAGAGGACAACCCAATGACCTACATACACATCGGATTAGTGGTGGTGGTGCTATTTATGTACACCTTCCTTAATGAAATGACATTTTTAATTTATGTTCACAAATTTCATATTCCCAAAGCTGCTCAAATCTTTTGTTACAAGAAATAGTATTGAGAGTTTGCAGTTGAGCGACTGCCAGCAGCGAGGTGAAAGACTTGCTGACATGGCACATCAATCAAAAGTGTCCAATAGGTTCTGACAGCTCTGCCTGCTTCGCGAGCCATCTTGCCTTGTCAGCCTACACTCCTTCACATCTGCATATCTATGTTAACATAAAAGGCAATGATGTTATAACTGTCCAGGATTTAACTCAACTGATGTATGTAATTGTGCCAAGTCCTGCTTCCTTGGCATCTGAAATGCTTTCAAGTTCAGCTTCCCATCCTCCCACACTGACATGCTATGAGTACGTGTCCACCCACTCATCCTAGCCAGTGCACATATGTCCACAGAAGACGGAAACTCTCAGAATGGATGTCTTGGAAACATTCCCAAATCCATCTAGATTACATTATATTAACCTTGATCCAAAGGAATGAATGAATCACAAGTAGGGCCGATTCAAGCTTTCCTGCTGTCTGAGGTGAAAATTGAAATGGCACCACTCACCATAGTACAATATGGACCTGCAATGAATAATTAAACGCGTTTCTGCCAGTTAAACTCTGTGGTAGAGGAGGGAGACATGAGCTCCCTGCACTACCGTTCTCTGCTCTGTAGACTGCAGGTCGATTCAGGCAGAGCAAGAGGTGAACTGATGGGTCGAGGCGATGACGTGGAGTGGCATGATGATGTCATCACGCTGGGACTCTGCGTGCCGTGGCTCAATGACATCACAGAATCAAGGGTAGTTGAGTATAACATGTTTTGTTCTATTTTTTGCTCGGGAAATACCATTATACAGTGTTGAGGAAATATTTTGGGCATATTATAGTGTGGGGGGAATACTGAGTGGATATTACAGTGTGGGGGAAATACTGGCGGCCATATTACACTGTGGGGGCACTACTGGGGGCATGTTAGTGTGTGGGAAATTCTAGGGGAGCATATTTTAGTGTGGTGAGTATACTGGGGGCTATACTACAGTATGGGGGAATACTGCGGGTCATTACAGTGTGAAGGAAATACTGAGGGCCATATTACAGTGTGGGGAATACTGCGGGCCATGGTTCAGAGTGGGGGAAATACCGAGGCCCATGAGACAGTGTGAGGGAAATTCTCCGATCCATATTACAGTGTGGGAGGGAATACTGGGGGCCATATTACAGTGTGAAGAAATACTGGGGGCTGTATTACAATGTGATAGAAATACTGAGGGCCATATTACAATGTGTGGGAAATACTGGGAGCCATTATAGAATGTGAGTAGGGCCGCCATAAAGTTGTAGGGGGCTTTTGTGAGGCTAACATGCTGTGTATAGGGAGAAGTGTATCTATCTTTGTGGGATCTGTGGGGGGCATCATGGTTTGTAGAGGGGAACTATTTATAGGGGAACTCGGGGAACATTATTACCGCAGTCACTTTGTTGAAATGGTGCTTTGTTGAAAAGGAAAATGGTGCCCGGAGGTGGCGCTTGTGTAGCGCCCCACGGGGCAAGTGTTTTAACATACTGTACTTGTTGCCGGGCCGGGGGTGCAGATCCTCTGCGTTGTCACGGGGTGGCCTGACCCAGTTCCGTTACCCCGAGGCATACAGGAAGGAGGATTGGAGGGTGGCAGGGAGAATGGAGGTAGTAGTTGGAGGTTAGGAAAGTCTTTTAAGGTGATCGTGATGCCACCTGTGGTATGGGGCTAGGGATAGGGGCTGCCGCTGCAGGGTCTCTCACCAGGGCAGATATCAGGTGCAGCCGGGATGGTGTCGCTTCCCACAGGTGCAGCGGGATTACCCCGGGGAGGATGGTGGGGGTAGTAGTGGACCCCGTTGGCACCGGTTAAAGGAGAGGCAGAGACAGGGGCTGCGGTTCCAGGTGATTTTACTCACAAGTCTTTCAGACGCTGCCCGAGGTACCGTTCTCTGCCACGATGGGCTCCAGCCGATCCCGGATCCGTGAAAGATCAAGTCTGGTGTGTGTGTCAGCCTGTGAGCTTTCTCCTCCTATTATGCGCTAAGTATCGGACCCCCGTGGCGTGAAGCACTTAACGGTCCCGGTGTCAGTAAAGTGTGTCCCGTTCTGTATGCTGAAAGCGCGGTTCCATTATGGAGCCGGTCCTCAACCCTGGATCCTATGTGCTATTTGCTGCAGACTCGTGGGACAGGTCCGATGACTTTTCGTAGTCGTTCCCCGTGACCCTTGCAGAGTTGGCAGACAACGTGAAGTATGCCTGCCCTAGGATTCTGTATCCCGACAGCACCAGTCCTGTGGAAGCAGCTGCCCTGCTTCTCCCCAGCGACTGTGTTGAATGCCTTGGCCCACAGAGCTGCTCGCGGCACGTCCGCTCTGCTCTGTGTCTGAAGCTGAACTCCCCTGTTCTGGTGTGTTGTGTCTTCTGAGCTGTTGCCCCCAGTCGCTGCCACCGGTTGGTTCACTACTCTAACTAGGTCAACCTGCTCTTCCCACTGTGCTCCTAATTCCCCCTGGTGGTTGCTTCTCCCTGACCCAGAGTTCCCAGTCCAGTGGATCTGGGGAGCCCCTGGTGCGGTGGCGTCCTGTAAACCCACCGCTGTAGTGACCCCCTACTGTGATCCGACCCTGGCCCAGTCCCCATTGGGGAGGACAACCTTGTTACTGTATGTTTGTGTATGTGTAAACCGGCCTCGACCTTCCCTGGACCTAGTATGAGTACTACACCCTAATAGGGATGCAGTACCCTGTGGCGCCTGAAGCCGCAGGGGTGGTGCCACACTTGCGCAGATGAGTTCTCTTCTTGTAATTGAGCCGATAGCTCAATCTGCGCATGCGCCAACTCCAGTTGCCATTTCTTTGAAGCCCACAGACCTGACAGTTTCTGGATGTTCCCTGCTTCACAGTGCCCGCAGCGAGCATCTGGGACAACTGCCCCAATCTGCTGTGACAACGCTCCACCACCGCTGCCTCGCCCACTTCCCCCATTAAGATACCACCCTATTATAAGACTGACCTCCTTTTTTTTAACCTTTTTTTATCTCCAAATTTGGGGTCCGTCTCATAATCCGGTGCGTCTTATAAAATGAAAATTACGGTAAATGTTAAGTGGGTACTTAAGAAGCATTATTTTTATAGGGGCACACAGTGTATTGTGATAGGATGAGGAGTTTGTGCAGTAATATCAGTATTAATCGTTGTATAGTGATCTTCAATAACAGCACAGTCATCTGGTGGGTAGTGATGCGCGGACCCCGATTGTAAAAGTCCAAATCCATGCGAGATCAAAAGTACCGGAGCGCCGGGCCTGTGCTCAGAGTCCTCAGGGAATTCTTGGTAATGATCCAGACCCAGAGAAAAAAAGGAAACATAGGATAAAGCAAGCGCGCTATACTTACAGAGTCCTTGGCGCAGCTGTATACTGCTTCATTCTACTTCTGGGGCCATTCATTAACGTCAGGCATATGCACTGCTTTCCCCACCCACCAGCAGTCCCGGCGTCTGTGATTCGTTGCAGTCAGTGCTTCCACCCTGATTGACATGTCTGACTGCTTGTAATCACAGATCCTGTTTACAGGTCACTGTAGATTTGTGTAAAAATAAATAAATTAAAAAAATGGTGTGGGGTCCCCCTCTTATTATGATGCCCAACCATGATAAAGCATACGGCTAAAGGCTGCAGCTCCCACCCGTGTGCATTATCTTGCTTGTGTATCAAAATAAAAGTAACAACATGTGGATTTTTTCTTTTTTGTTATTTAAATAATTTAAAAAAAGGCGTGTAGTCCCCCCAATTTTGATACCCAGCCATGATAAAGCCCGACAGCTGTTATTCTCAGGTTGGGGGGACCTATGGTTATTGGTTCCCCTAGCCTAAAAATAGCAGCCTACAGCCACCCAGAATTGTTGCATCCATTAGATGCAACAATCCCAAAGCTTTACCCAGCTCATCCCAATTGCCCTGGTATGGTGGCAATCAGGGTAATAAGGGGTTAATAACAACTCACAGCTGCCATTAAGCCCTAGATTAGTAATGAGAGGCATATATTTACTAATCTGTAAGTGAAAAGAAATAAACACAAACACCAAAAAAATTGTTTATTTGAAATAAAATAGAAAAAATATCCTTTTTCTTCCCTTTATTAACCCTCCAAAACACCCAGGTGCAACGTATTCCTCACGAGTTCCCACAACAATTCCAATTCTGCTACATCTGAAATGACAGCGTGTGGGCATAGAATATGACCGCCCGCTGTGAGCCTGAGGCAGAGAATGAGCCATAGAAATGATTGGTGACATCACTTAGGTTATTTGCGGTTACAGCTGGAGATTCCCACAGTGTTCCACCTGTGACCACATTACAGACCTGCATCTACTGGCAGAAAAGCGTGTTTTTTTGCCAAGAGATGCAGTATTGGTGCTGAAATATTTACACCATATTCCTGCACCAAATCTATACCTCCTAGCAAAAAAATTGCATCACTATTGCATCAAAACCACAAGGTATTTTGATGCGGCGTTTTTTCAGCACCAAATCTGCATCTCTTGGCAAAAAACGCGGTTTTCTGCCTGGAGATGCAGGTCTGTGAACTTTCTTACAGTCACAGGTGGAGAACCGTGGGAACCTCCAGCTGTGACCGCAAATAACCTGAGTGTTTTGAGGGTTAATAAAGGGGTGTAAGAGGGGGGGTTGTATTTTATTTCAAATAAAGGATTTTTCAGTGTTTGTGTTTATTTCTTTTCATTAAATGATTAGCACTTGTTGCTATCACGACCGTGGATGGTATGCGTTCCACTCTCCGATGGAGGGAGAATTACTTCTCATCACTTCCTGTGCATCGGCCTGGTACGCTCATTATAGGCAACGGCAGGCAATTACACACAGCTGCAGCTACTCAAGCACTCTAACCCTCTATAAAAAGACAGGATTCTTGTAGTTCTGTGTCCGCACGTGTCCTGAGGAAACGGGAGTGAAACGTGCGTCGAGGAGCCCGGTTCTCACCCCCAGGCCACTGTCTACCCCTCATAATATGGTTAGTATTACAAATTATGTTAAGTTGTGACATGCCTTTTGGCACTATACAATTTCATGCCATGTTCTGACAATAGAAATGTATTTGCATTACCTGCCTTAATAGTAGTCAGGCATTTGGTAAAACCATTTTTTCTATATTGTTAAATTTCAATACTGTTGCATATTCCAACTAGATAACATTCTCACAATCAACTTTAATAGTGTTATATACTAATATAGGGATATAATTTTATGATCCTGATGTTTTATAACAATTGTTTATTACTCTTAGTGATATGATGCTAATATGTTTGCACAGTTGTTATGTTCAAACAGTATTAACATTATGTTAAACTCTTAATTATTGTGAGTATAGTGGTCTGGTGAGGTGAAACCTTTGTTGGAACCCGTGCTGATGTTTATTGTCTATAAAAGTTTTAAAAAATAGTATATATAATAAAATCTAGTTTTATGGGAACAATATGGTTTTGCATCTTTTCTGATCTCGATCAGATGTATATTATAGGCTTAATTGATGCAATATTCCTATAATTTGGGTGCCAATTTGGAGAACATTTCTAGTTTATAGTCCAAAAATAAGCCGTAGTTAAAGTCAGGGCCAGCATTAGGGAGACTGAAACTGCTCAAATTTTCAGGGCTCCCAATCTCTTAGGTACCCCTGCAGATGTATTCTGAGGTTAATCCCTTCACACTGGGGCGATTTTCCATTTTTCCGTTATTTTTTTTGCTCTCCTTCTTCCGAGAGTTGTAACTTTTTTATTTTTCCTTCAATCTTGCCATATAATGCCTGCTTTACACGCTTCAATAAATCTTTCAATCCGTCGTCGGGGTCACTTTGTAAGTGACGCACATCCTGCATCGTTCGTGATGTATTTGCGTGTGAAACCTACGTGCGATCAAGATTGACCGAAAATACGGTGATCGCATACACGTCGTTTATTCCTCATACATTGGACGTTTTGTTGTATGAACCTAGTGAATTGTAACGTGTGACATTCCTCATACGATTTTGGTGTCTGAGGCTATGTGCGCAGGTGTGCGCTCTGCACCGCAGCTTAAAAAAGGTCTGCCTCAGAGCGCAGCTGAAAAGCTGCGTTCTGAAGCGCCTCACAATGTCTGTCATGCACTAATCTCTGTCAGTCGGTCACTATCTCTGTCCCTCTCTCTCTGTCCATGTCAGTCTATCCCCCTCTCTCATATACTCACCGATCCCCGATCCCCGGCGCTGCACGGCATTCACACTGCTCCGGCGGCTTTTACTGTTTTGAAAAAGCCGGCCGCCCATTAAACAATCTCGTATTCCCTGCTTTACCCGCCCACCGGCGCCTATGATTGGTTACAGTGAGACACGCCCCCACGCTGAGTGACAGGTGTCACACTGCACCCAATCACAGCAGCCGGTGGGCGTGTCTATACTGTGCAGTGAAATAAATAATTAAATAATTAAAAAAAACGGCGTGCGGTCCCCCCCAATTTTAAAACCAGCCAGATAAAGCCATACGGCTGAAGGCTGGTATTCTCAGGATGGGGAGCTCCACGTTATGGGGAGCCCCCCAGCCTAACAATATCAGCCAACAGCCGCCCAGAATTGCCGCATACATTATATGCGGCAGTTCTGGGACTGTACCCGGCTCTTCCCGATTTGCCCTGGTGCGTTGGCAAATCGGGGTAATAAGGAGTTATTGGCAGCCCATAGCTGCCAATAAGTCCTAGATTAATCATGTCAGGCGTCTATGAGACACCCTCCATGATTAATCTGTAAATTACAGTAAATAAACACACACACCCGAAAAATCCTTTATTAGAAATAAAAAACACAAACATATACCCTGGTTCACCACTTTAATCAGCCCCAAAAAGCCCTCCTTGTCCGGCGTAATCCAGGATAGTCCAGCGTCGCATCCAGTGCTGCTGCATGGAGGTGACCGGAGCTGCAGCAGACACAGCCGCTCCGGTCACCTCCACACAGCAAATGAAGACAGCCGGCGATCAGCTGAGCTGTCACTGAGGTTACCCGCTGTCACTGGATCCAGCGGTGGATGCAGCGGTGGCCGCGGGTAACCTCAGTGACAGCTCAGCTGATCGCGCTACTCACCTCAGTTGCTGCGTGGAGGTGAGAGGAGCAGCGGTGAGTAGCGCGATCAGCTGAGCGGTCACTGAGCTTACCCGCGGCCACCGCTGCATCCACCGCTGGATCCAGTGACAGCGGGTAACCTCAGTGACAGCTCAGCTGATCGCCGGCTGTCTTCATTTGCTGTGTGGAGCTGATAGGAGCGGCGGTGTCTTCTGCAGCTCCGGTCACCTCCATGCAGCACAGCTGGACGCGACGCTGGACCATCCTGGAGTACGCCGGACAAGGAGGGCTTTTTGGGGCTGATTAAAGTGGTGAACCAGGGTATATGTTTGTGTTTTTTATTTCTAATAAAGAATTTTTCGGGTGTGTGTGTTTATTTACTGTAATTTACAGATTAATCATGGAGGGTGTCTCATAGACGCCTGACATGATTAATCTAGGACTTATTGGCAGCTATGGGCTGCCAATAACTCCTTATTACCCCGATTTGCCAACGCACCAGGGCAAATCGGGAAGAGCCGGGTACAGTCCCAGAACTGCCGCATATAATGTATGCGGCAATTCTGGGCGGCTGTTGGCTGATATTGTTAGGCTGGGGGGCTCCCCATAACGTGGAGCTCCCCATCCTGAGAATACCAGCCTTCAGCCGTATGGCTTTATCTGGCTGGTTTTAAAATTGGGGGGGACCGCACGCCGTTTTTTTTAATTATTTAATTATTTATTTCACTGCACAGTATAGACACGCCCACCGGCTGCTGTGATTGGGTGCAGTGTGACACCTGTCACTCAGCGTGGGGGCGTGTCTCACTGTAACCAATCATAGGCGCCGGTGGGCGGGGAAAGCAGGGAATACGAGATTGTTTAATGGGCGGCCGGCTTTTTCAAAACAGTAAAAGCCGCCGGAGTAGTGTGAATGCCGTGCAGAGCCGGGGATCGGGGAACGGTGAGTATATGAGAGAGGGCTGCTCAGTTCAGTCACTTAGGAGATTAGCGGTCACCGGTGAGCCCTTCACAGGTGACCGCTAATCAGGACGCGGCACAGACAGAGCCGCAGCATGACAATGAAGTCGGGTGAAGTTCACCCGAGTTCATTCTGACAGTGCGGCTCTGTCTGTGTCTGCTGTCATCTGCCATTCAGCTCTGCTACATGGCTGTCTGTGTCTGCTGTCAGCGGCCATGTAGCAGAGCTGAATGGCAGATGACATAGTAAAAACGCATCCCTACACATTACACACGCTTGGCAAGTCAATAAATAATAAAAAAAAAGGTGCCCAATGCATACGTCACAGAACACATGATCTAAAGGATCGCACATAACATTGATCAATTTAACATAGACTACTAACGCACGTGTGACAGCAAATGAACGACCTATGTGCAATCTCATTCAATCGCATATGCGACCTGGGCGTGTCACATCGCATACGAGATCGCAAACCTAATTGTAAGGTGTAAAGCTGTCTTAAGGGCTTGTTTTTTGCGGGACAAGTTGAACTTTTAAATGAAACCATAAGTTTTACCATATAATGTACTGGAAAACAGCAAAACAATTCAAGTGTGGAAAAACTGCAAAAAAAATTGCGATCACACAATAGTTTTTTGGGATATTTTCCAGTATTCGCTGTGTTCACTATATGTTAAAACTGATGTGTTGGTGTGATGCCTCAGGTCAGTGCGAGTTCGAAGACACCAAACATGTATAGGTTTACTTTTATCTAAGGGGTTAAAAAAAAATCACACGTTTGTCCAAAAAAAGGGTGAGCACTTTTTGCGCCATTTTCCAAAACACGTAGCGTTCTCATTTTTCTGGATCTATGGTTCAGTGATGGATTATTTTTTGCTTCTCGAGCTGACGTTTTAACGGTACCATTTTTGTGCAGATGCTATGTTTTGATCACCTGTTATTGCATTTTGTGGCAACCAAAAAACATAATTTTGGCATTTGGAATTTTTTTGCTTCTACGCCGTTTACCAATCAGGTTAATTGATTTATATTTTGATAGATCAGGCATTTCTGAATGCGATATCAAATGTGTGTATATTTTATACTTTTTTAACGCCTTAATTTTCAATAGGGCGAATGGGGGGTGATTTGAACTTTTAGGGTTGTTTTTTTTAAATTCTTTAAAACGTTTTTAACTTTTTTTAAATTTTATTTTACTAGGTTCTCGAGGGGACTATAAGGATCAGCAGTCTGATCACTTGTTCCTTTCTGTAGATCAGAGCAGCATTGCTCTGATCTGCACAAAAGCAGCTCTCCTCACATGACATTGTGCTACCATGGCAACCATCGGAAGTCACGTGATCACGTCACGTGACTTCGAAGGCCCGGGTAAGTGAAAGCGTACTGCTGCGTGCTGTTACATCTCGCTGTCAGATTTTGACAGCGTGCTGTAAGGGGTTAATAGGCGCGGGTGGAACGCGCATCCACTCGTGCTTGGCAGGCACACATCAGCTGTTCAAATCAGCGGACTGCCGTGGGCTTACAGTGACACGAACCATGATGTACCCAGTACGTCTTGAGTCGTGAAGAGGATAAGCTTGTTTAAGGACCTTGGATGACTTCACAGTCATGTGACATGATGTAATCAAAGGTTTCTTAATTACCGCCGTTACGGGCAACCGCTAGCGACATCGCTGCGGAGTCACGGTTTTTGTGACGCAACAACGATCTTGCTAGCGATGTCGCTGTGTGTGAAATCCAGCAACGACCTGGCCCCTGCTGTGAGGTCGCCGGTCGTTGCTGAATGTCCTGGACCATTTCATAGTCGTTGCTCTCTCGCTGTGAAGCACACATCGCTGTGTTTGAAAGCAAGAGAGCAACGATCTGAATGTGCAGGGACAGGGAGCTGGCTTCTGCGGACGCTGGTAACCAAGGTATACATCGGGCAACTAAGCAAAGGTTTTGCTTGGTTACCCGATATTTACCTTGGTTACCAGCATTTGCAGCTTCTAGAAGCCGGCTCCCTGCTCCCTGCATACGTAGCCAAGGTACACATCGGGTAACAATAAGCAAAGCGCTTTACTTAGTAACCCGATGTGTAATATGGTTACCAAGCACAGCATCGTTACATGGGTCGCTGGTGGCTGGAGGCTGATCTCTGATCGCTGTGGAGATCTGAATGTTTGACAGATCACTAGCGATCATGTAGCGACGCTTCAGCGATCACTGCCACGTCAGATCGCTGGTGGGATCGCTGGAGCATCGCTTAGTGTGACGGTACCTTAAAAGACAGCAGACAGGGTGGTATGCAGGACTAGTATTAGGGAGAAGGGAGAGCAAACTGGGCAATTTTACAGGGCCCCATTCTTCCAGAGGCCCCAGTCTTTAGATCCTGATGATAAGACTACTTCAGAACCTTTGTGACATCATGTCATGTATGGCTAGTTTGTCTCTTAATTGCTGGAGTCTAAAGTTGGAGAGGTGACAGGCTGGTATGTGTGTGCAGTGTGTGTGTGTGTGTGTGTGTGTGTGTGTGTGTGTGTGTGCAGTATGTGTGTGTGTGTGTGTGTGTGTGTGTGCAGTATGTGTGTGTGTGTGTAGATAGTAGGTGTTAGGACCAGGAGGACGGGTAGGCCCAGGAGGTGGATCCACTGGGCTGAACACCTCACCGAGGGCAAGGTGCCCGGTAGCCGGAGCACTACGGGTAGCAGGACAGTCCGTACAGAGGCGTGGAGTGAAGAAGTCCCTGGGACCACGGAGTCTCTGAGGGTAATCCGGGTGACGGAGCTCAGGTTCGGAGGCTGAGATGATGTCAGGCAGAATCCGGAACCAACGGAGCGAGGACGTGGGTCACCACACGGATCCAGGGATCGGAGATGGTAGGGACTGACGAGATGGCGGACAGTCACCGTTCGGGGTTCTGGAATTGTCAGGACCGGTTGGCGGGACAGGAGCAGCTCTACAAGAGAGATAGGTGAGTACGAGACAATGGCACAGGGAGACCTGACTCCTAGCTTAGCAAACACGAAGAACAGGCCCCGCCCACTTGGAAAGGAACCCCCTATATACCCTGTACCTGCATCTTCAATATCCTGTTGGAGGACGCTGGCCCTTTAAGAAAAGGTCAATGACCGCGCGCGCGCCCTAATGCGCATGCGCGAGGCCCGGGTGCCAGAAGCCAGAGCAGGATGCGGTGTACAGGAGGCAGGAGTGCCGGACCGGCTCAGGACAGCAGACGGGCGCCGGGACCGGGGACCGGGTTGCCTGGAGGATGCAGGTGAGGGAGCCTGGAGGCTGAGGAGTGGAGAACCGGGGAGCGTGGCATGGGCACCGGGGAGCATGGCACGGGCACCGGGGAGCGTGACAGTACCCCCTCCCCCACGCCCCCCTCCCCGCAACCGGGACAGGAAGGCACGTATCAGAGGAGTACCCACATTCTCCCGGGGTTCCCAGGACCTATCCTCAGGACCATACCCAGCCCAGTCCACTAGGAAGAACTGTCGGCCCCGTACGGTCTTCATGGCCACGATATCCCTTACCGCATAGATGTCATCATCAGCAATAGGAGGAGGAGCAGAGCTGGCAGCAGCGGAGAAGGGACCAAGGACAACCGGCTTGAGCAGGGAGACGTGGAAGGAGTTGGGTATTCTCATCGTGGCCGGGAGCTGCAGCTTGTAGGAGACCTCATTTATTTTGCCGATGACTTTAAACGGCCCGATGTAGCGAGGACCCAGCTTGTAGGATGGTAGCTTCAATCGGACATATTTGGAAGCAAGCCAGACCAGATCTCCTGGAGAGAAACACGGAGGATCCAGACGCCTCTTGTCTGCGTGTCTTTTCATCCGCAGGGAAGCACGTCCAAGGGACGTCTTGACAGAGTCCCAAATCGTTGAAAAGTCATGGACTACGGTATCAGCAGCAGGGACATCCGAGGAAGAAGATACAGGTAATGGGACGGAAGGCTGAAGTCCGTAAACGACATGGAAGGGAGAGCTGGAGGAGGACTCACTGACGTGATGGTTATGGGAGAATTCAGCCCAAGGAAGAAGCGTGGACCAGTCGTCGTGATGGGCGTTAACGTAGTGACGTAAGACGGAGGTCAGGATCTGATTGACTCGTTCCACTTGGCCATTCGACTGAGGATGGTAGGCTGAAGAAAAGTCCAGAGTCACTCCCAGATGTTTGCAGAGAGCCCTCCAGAAGCGGGAGGTAAACTGAGTTCCTCTGTCAGACACAATATGTGAGGGAAAGCCATGCAACCGGAAGATGTGCTGTATGTAGGCGTCAGCGAGTTCCTGGGCAGAGGGGAGTCCCGCCATAGGGACGAATGAGCCATTTTGGAGAAACGGTCCACCACGACCCATATGACTGTGTGTCCGGAGGACAAGGGCAAGTCTGTAATAAAGTCCATTGCAATGTGTTGCCACGGAACGGAGGGAATTGGCAGCGGCAGAAGACGACCATATGGCAGGTGTTTGGGCGTCTTGTTCCGAGCACAAGAGGAGCAGGCGGAGACAAAGGGTGCGACGTCCGTCCGAAGGGATGGCCACCAATAGTGACGTACAATTGTACTCCATGTTCTCTTCTGACCAGCATGGCCGGCTATTTTCAAGGCATGGCCCCAATGCAACACTTTTTGTCTGTCAGTTTCAGAGACATAGGTCTTCCCGGGCGGTATCTGGGCCAGAGTGACAGGAGCCACCGGAATGATTTTACTTGGGCAGATGATGGGCTGGGATGTCTCCTCCTCCTGTTCCATGGGCACGAATGACCTGGACAAGGCATCTGCTCGCACATTCTTATCCGCGGGCCGAAAATGGAGCTGAAAATCGAACCTGGCAAAGAACAAGGACCACCTGGCTTGTCGTGGGTTCAGTCGCTGAGCAGACCGCAGGTATTCCAGGTTCTTGTGGTCCGTGTAAATGATCACGGGGTACACTGCTCCCTCCAGAAGGTAGCGCCATTCTTCCAGAGCTAGTTTGACTGCTAATAGCTCTCGGTCCCCGATGGTGTAGTTGCGTTCAGGCGCTGAGAAGCTCTTAGAGAAGAAACCGCAAGTAACCATCTTCCCGGTGGAGGACTTCTACATGAGCACTGCTCCGGCTCCAGAGGAGGAGGCATCCACCTCCAAGGTAAACTGTCGGTTTAACTCAGGACGGTGGAGCACAGGAGAGGAAGAAAATGCCCGTTTCAGGGAGCCAAACGTGGCGTCGGCCGCAGGTGACCAGTCCTTTGGATTAGCCCCCTTCTTGGTCAAGGCAGAGAGAGGCACAGTCAGGGCAGAGAAGTGAGGGATGAACTGACGGTAATAGTTTGCAAATCCAAGAAACCGTTGAATTGCCTTCAGTCCGGAAGGATTTGGCCAGTTGAGAATGGAAGAGACCTTCTCTGGGTCCATCTGCAGGCCGGTATCGGAGATTACGTAACCCAGGAAGGGAAGAGAAGACTGCTCGAAGACACACTTCTCGTACTTGGCGTACAGACGATTCTCTCTCAGTCTTTGTAGTACCAGCTGCACGTTCTCTCTGTGGGTCTGGAGGTCCGGAGAGAAGACCAGGATGTCATCCAGATATACCACCACACAAACGTAGAGAAGGTCCCGGAACACGTCGTTCACTAATTCTTGAAAGACTGCCAGTGCGTTACACAGGCCGAAGGGCATCACACAATACTCGTAGTGCCCACCGCGAGTGTTAAATGCGGTCTTCCATTCGTCCCCAGAGCGGATGCGGACCAGGTTGTAGGCACCCCGTAGATCCAACTTGGTAAACACACGAGCTCCTCTAAGCTGATCAAACAATTCGGGGATGAGCGGCAGGGGGTATTTATTCTTTACGGTGATTTGGTTCAATCCCCGGTAATCAATGCATGGGCGCAGGTCGCCCTCTTTCTTCTTAACGAAGAAGAAGCCTGCTCCAGCAGGAGAGGAGGATCTCCGGATGAATCCCTTTGCCAGGTTCTCAGTGATGTAGGCAGACATGGCTCTTGTTTCAGCAGGGGACAAAGGATATATCCGTCCTCGAGGTGGTGTAGTTCCCGGGAGTAGGTCGATGGCACAGTCGTAAGGACGATGTGGTGGCAGTACCTCTGACTCCTTTTTATCAAAGACGTCCGCGAAGGACCAGTAGGCCGAAGGCAGTCCTGGTAGGGACTCCGGAACCGGAGGTCGTCGGATGGGCTGTATGGACTTCAGGCAGTTCTCGTGGCAAGAGGAGCCCCATCGGGTAATTTCACCAGTACGCCAGCTGACCGACGGTTCGTGTGTCCGTAACCAGGGGAGTCCCAGCAGGATTTGATGAGACATGTGTGGGAGGACGTAGAGAGTGATGTTCTCGGTGTGCAGGGCACCGATACGTAGTTCTACTGGCTTGGTGATCCACGAGATGGTGTCAGAGAGGGGTCTCCCATCTACAGAGGTAATCACGAGGGGTTTGTCGAGTGGAGTAACCGGCACCTGGTACTTGTCCACCGTGGCCTGCTGGATGAAATTGCCTGCTGCCCCGGAATCGAGGTACGCCTCTGCCGTGAACCGCGTCTCTCCCATTGTCACTTGAACAGTCCACGTAACCGGGTCTGAGAGAGTCCCAGCACCTAGGGTGGCCTCTCCTACCAACCCTAGGCTTTGGAGTTTCCCGGCCTCTCTGGACAGGAACGTAGCAGGTGTGTGCCCTCTCCGCAGTAGAAGCAGAGACCCTTGGCGACCCGTTCTGCTCGGCATTGTTCGGACTGCCGCACACGATCAATCTGCATGGGTTCGTGGACACAGACGCCAGACGATGCTGACTGAGGTACGACGGGCTTCTGCGGAGGAGAGGAATGTCGTATCGGACGTCTCTCGCGGGACACCTCTTTGGATCGTTCCTGAAAACGGAGGTCAACGCGGGTGGCTAGTGCAATCAGGGCATCCAGAGTGGAAGGAACATCGCGGCCTGCCAGCTCGTCCTTAATACGACTGGAGAGTCCTTCCCAGAAGGCGGCGGTGAGGGCCTCATTGTTCCACCCCAATTCTGAGGCCAAGGTGCGAAAGCGGATGGCATATTGGCCCACCGTCAAGGTCCCCTGACGTAGCCTGAGGAGTGATGAGGCGGACGCGGCGGCACGTCCGGGTTCGTCAAAGGTGGTTCTAAACGCCTGCAGGAATTCCTGGATGTTGGTAGTTACAGGGTCCTCCCTCTCCCACAAGGGGTTCATCCAGGCCAGTGCCTCACCCTCTAGATGGGACATCACAAACGCCACCTTGGCTTGGTCGGAGGCAAACAGGTGCGGAAGCAGCTTAAAGTGGAGGGAGCACTGATTCAACAATCCTCTGCAGGTCTTAGGATCTCCGGCATATCGGGGTGGAGAGGCCAAGCGGAGTTTAGAGGCTTCCGAGGAAGCCGCCACTGGAACTGTGGCCGTGGACTGTGCGGTAGAAGCCTGAGATGCCAGGGACGTGGCAGTTGCTGCAGCGTGTTCAGGCGGGTATCCACCGAGGACATGAAGGCCAGCATGCGGGACTGATTCTCGCGCTGTCGTCCGAGTTCCTGCTGCAAGTTGCACAGCTGGGCCGCTAGTGCTTCGGCGGGATCCATGGCCTGTTCTTACTGTTAGGACCAGGAGGACGGGTAGGCCCAGGAGGTGGATATACTGGGCTGAACACCTCACCGAGGGCAAGGTGCCCGGTAGCCGGAGCACTACGGGTAGCAGGACAGTCCGTACAGAGGCGTGGAGTGAAGAAGTCCCTGGGACCACGGAGTCTCTGAGGGTAATCCGGGTGACGGAGCTCAGGTTCGGAGGCTGAGATGATGTCAGGCAGAATCCGGAACCAACGGAGCGAGGAGGTGGGTCACCACACGGATCCAGGGATCGGAGATGGTAGGGACTGACGAGATGGCGGACAGTCACCGTTCGGGGTTCTGGAATCGTCAGGACCGGTTGGTGGGACAGGAGCGGCTCTACAAGAGAGATAGGTGAGTACGAGACAATGGCACAGGGAGACCTGACTCCTAGCTTAGCAAACACGAAGAACAGGCCCCGCCCACTTGGAAAGGAGCCCCCTATATACCCTGTACCTGCATCTTCAATATCCTGTTGGAGGACGCTGGCCCTTTAAGAAAAGGTCAATGACCGCGCGCCCTAATGCGCATGCGCGAGGCCCGGGTGCCAGAAGCCAGAGCAGGATGCGGTGTACAGGAGGCAGGAGTGCCGGGCCGGCTCAGGACAGCAGACGGGCGCCGGGACCGGGTTGCCTGGAGGACGCAGGTGAGGGAGCCTGGAGGCTGAGGAGCAGGGGACCGGGGAGCGTGGCACGGGAGCGGGGGAGCGTGGCAGAGGAGCCGGGGAGCGTGGCAGGGGAGCCAGGGAGCGTGGCAGGAGAACCGGGGAGCGTGGCATGGGCACCGGGGAGCATGGCACGGGCACCGGGGAGCGTGACAGTAGGAGATAGAGAGAGGGATAGATAGATAGATATATAGATAGATACAGTAGATAGATAGATAGATAGATAGACAGACACGTGTTACACACAGCTCTTGGAGAGTTATGTCATTGTTCCAGAATGCGATATGACTATATTTGAATAAATATTGTTTTTTTTTGTTCAAGAATAGATTGTTGTTCATGGAAAAAAATAAGACGTCCCCTAAAAATAGGCCCTAGCCAATCATTCGGAGCAAAAAATATTAGAAGACCCTGTCTTATGTTCTGGGAAACACGGTATTTGAAATTAGATAGGGATTTAGATAAAACAGATTATTGACCTTTGGACCACCCCTTTAACGTGTAAGAAGCCATTGTCATCACATGCATTATATTGTACGACACTCATAAAAGAAAAGAGGCATTCTGTAGGGTTATGTTGAGTGTAGTGAAGCATACAAAGGTTCTTATTAGCCTATACACAGAATTAATTCCCAGGCTTACATAGGACAGTATTCATCTCATCACGCACAAGCTTCCAGCTCATTCGTCATAGCACTCCTCACTGTTTGCACGCTTTGGGTGTGACTTAATGAAATACTTCTCACGTGTGTCACGTGGAGGAGCTACATGTGCATACTTTCAAATTTCATTGAGACATATTTCCATAATGTTAATTTTAATGATTGCTTGCAGTAATTAAGGATTTGCGTCTGGCGCTTTTAAAGAGTTCCAGTGATGTGGCACCTAAAACTTTAAGTAGGTTGATCCCATTCTTAGATAAAAAGCAATAAAAGCAATATAAATCCTTGAGTTATGAATTACTGTACATCAATAGCAATGATGCAGGTCTGGCATAAAAGATTTAATAGCATTCTATTGGTCACATGCGTCCCCTTGTGTTAATCTATCCTATCTATTTCACTTACTGATTAAAAGGGTAGTCAGTAGGTAACATTTACGAGGATACTGATTGAAGAACAAAGCTGCATGCTGTCATATTTTCAGACAGCAATACACATCCATTGATTAAACAACCCAAGCTTTTGAGGCCAAACACATCCTGACTCACTTGTGCCTGCATGAATAATTGAAGTCTATGCAGTTTATAGCAGATGAATATCGAGCTGTACGGTTAAAGAAAAATGTTTCAGTTATTGTGAAACCAAAAGCACAAACACTTAAAATAGATAATAAAAACCTACATTAAAATGTGTACTATGAATAGTTCCTGGCATCTTTATCTACATTAGTCCTAATTGAAGATTATCCAAATGTCTGAACAGTTTCCTTAGGGGTGCTTCACACACAGCGAGATCGCTGCTGAGATCGCTGCTGAGTCACGGTTTTTGTGACGCACCAGTGACCTCATTAGCGATCTCGCTGTGTGTGACACTGAGCAGCGATCTGGCCCCTGCTGTGAGATCGCTGCTCGTTACACACAGCCCTGGTTCGTTTTTTTATTGTTGCTCTCCCGCTGTGATGCACAGATCGCTGTGTGTGACAGCGAGAGAGCGACGAAATGAAGCGAGCAGGGAGCAGGAGCCGGCATCTGGCAGCTGCGGTAAGCTGTAACCAAGGTAAACATCGGGTAACCAAGGTGGTTACCCGATATTTACCTTCGTTACCAGCCTCCGCCGCTCTCACGCTGCCAGTGCCGGCTCCCTGCTCTCTGCACATGTAGCTGCAGTACACATCGGGTAATTAACCCTATGTGTACTGTAGCTAGGAGAGCAGGGAGCCAGCACTAAGCAGTGTGCGCGGCTCCCTGCTCTCTGCACATGTAGCAACGTTATGATCGCTGCTGCGTCGCTGTGTTTAACAGCTAAGCAGCGATTATAACAGCGACATACAAGGTCGCTGTTGCGTCACAAAAAATGGTGACGTAACAGCGACGTCGTTGTCGCTGTCGCTATGTGTTAACCCAGCCTTAGACCACGTTCACACATTCAGAATTTGGTGAGTTTTTTTTTACCTCAGTATTAGTATGTTAAAACCAGGAGTGTGTAATAAATACAAAAGTGGTGCCCGTGTTTCTATTATACTTTTCCTCTGATTGTTCCACTACTGGTTTTGGCTTACAAATAGATACATCTGAAGGTGATGATGTTTGGGCCGCCTTCCGTGCCCTAGATCCTGAACAACCCTGCTCTAATTGGCCCCTCTCCCTCCACCCAGGAGAGGGTCGGGACATGAGTGCATAATCCCACAAAAATAAACAGACGGGGGGAAAACCAAAACTCAAACTCACATATGTATAGACTATATGTGATCAGGAGGAAACTAAAGGAAGGGAGGAAATAATCAGACAATAATATTTAAACAACGCTCCAAACAGCACACAGACGTTCCCCAACAACAGGATAATAAAGCACAAGGAATAGGATTGCATAAAGATATCAACGGCATGAGAAACCAAGCTCCATCATCTTAAAAAGGGCGGAGGTGACTGTGATAGGTCTCCTGCAAAATGTGACTCCAGCAGCAATCCACAGGCTAGCAGAAATTAACTCCTGCAAGCCCTATTACTAACAAGAGCACATATGGTCGACAACTGAGCCTGTTTGTGCAACTCAAAAGCAGCATTGTGTAAAATGTCCAACTCTGTTGTGTGAATAGCGTCACATGCAGTCCGGACACTGTGAGTTTAGAGCCATACGCCATGTGACAATAGAATCCCATATCTTGGAGTGAGCTACAAGATCTGTTTTGACTCATATTGTGCATATGGTGGTGGAGCTACATACACAGATATTTGATATCTTCTTTTATAGTGTCTGTTAAAGGGATTACAATGGTTACAACATAAATGAAACCTCTGGTAAGAACAATTGTTCCCATTTATCTGCAAGTGTAAACATGCCGGTGATCACCC
Organism: Anomaloglossus baeobatrachus; assembly: GCF_048569485.1. Classification (NCBI taxonomy): domain Eukaryota; kingdom Metazoa; phylum Chordata; class Amphibia; order Anura; family Aromobatidae; genus Anomaloglossus; species Anomaloglossus baeobatrachus. The sequence continues at coordinate 206,197,439 of NC_134356.1, forward strand.
AACAAACTAGCTCATTCATTAGCTTATCAGATCTTTTATGTCTGCAATAAAATCATTGTTATCAGTAGCACACCATCTATAATATGATGTTATGGGGAAAAGCCATAGTAGTAGCATTCATTCTGCCCCATCATTGTTCAGTACTAGAGTGCCGAACACCTTGTAAAGTTCATAGGTTCTCATCATGGCTGAAATTTTCACATTTGAATGCACCATTACTAGGGATGAGCGAATGTATTCGCCACTATTCGGTATCCGACGGATAATAGGGTATCCGAAGTATTCGCTATCCGACGGCTAATATGGTATTCGCTCCGATACTTTCATTTTAGTTTCTGGGCTTCCTGGCGCCTTTTTCCAGCAAATGAACAAATCTGATGTTGCTTGCCCTCACAATAACGCCGCAGCCATCTTTGTTGTGGTGTTACTGTGATTGGCTTGGCCGCACAGCGACATAGGGGCTATATAAGGCAGATGCCATTTTGTGTGCATGCATTCATTCCTGAGCTGCCGGTGTAGTGAGACTGTACTGTGTTCATATCTTACAGCACCTACATAGTGGATTGCTGCAACTAAGGCCTGCGCCACACATCCGTGCCTCCGGCACGTGTTTGTCATTTTTTACACGTACCGGCGGCACGGAGACACTTTAACCAATGCTACCCTATTGTAGCAGGCACACACACGTAAAACCACACGGAACGTGTGTCCGTGTGCGTTTGTACGTGTGTGCGATTTTCAAAGCGCTGACATGTCAGTGTTTTCTCCGGCAGCACGGGTGTTACACGGCCCGCACCCGTACCACACGGGTGTAGTGTGGATGCAGTCCCGTGTGACACGCGCCGGAGAAAACACACATGTCAGTGAAAAAAAAACAAAACATTTACTCACCTTCTCCAGCCCTCCTGTCTCTGCCGCTGCTGCCTCTTGCTGCCGACCGCCGCTCATTAATCTCATAGAATATTCACTTCACTGCCTGCCAGCAGCAGCAGCGGGGAGACGGGAGGGCTGGAGACCGAGGATCAGCACCACGGACAGCAGCGCGGCAGCAGGAAGGACCAGGTGAGTATAATAATTACTGATTCTACGTGTGCTATCGCGGATAGCACACGTAGAACACACGTGTCACGCACGTACCAGAGACACGTACTTACCTGCACGCAACACGCAGGGAAAATACGTGTCTCTCGGCACGTGCGTGAAATTCACGTGAGTGTGGCAGAGGCCTAACACACAGTCTTAGGGGTACTTCACACACAGCGAGATCGCTATTGAGATCGCTGCTGAGTCACGTTTTTTGTGACCTCATTAGCGATCTCGCTGTGTGTGACACTGAGCAGCGATCTGGCCCCTGCTGTGAGATCGCTGCTTGTTACACACAGCCCTGGTTCATTTTTTTATTGTTGCTCTCCCGCTGATAAGCACACATCGCTGTGTGTGACAGCGAGAGAGCAACAATCCTGAATGTGAAGGGAGCAGGAGCCGGCGTCTGACAGCCTGCGGTAAGCTGTAACCAAGGTAAACATCGGGTAACCAAGGTGGTTACCCGATATTTACCTTCGTTACCAGCCTCCGCAGCTCTCATGCTGCCAGTGCCGGCTCCTGCTCCCTGCACACGCTAAGTTAAGCGGCGTGAGCTGGTAACTAAGGTAAACATCGGGTAACCATACCCGATGTTTACCTTAGTTACCAGTGTCCGCAGATTCCAGACGCCGGCTCCGTGCAAGCGCAGCGTCGCTTGCACGTCGCTGCTGGCTGGGGGCTGGTCACTGGTCGCTGGTGAGATCTGCCTGTTTGACAGCTCACCAGCGACCATGTAGCGATGCAGCAGCGATCCTGACCAGGTCAGATCACTGGTCGGATTGCTGCTGCATCGCTAAAGTGTGAAGGTACCCTAAGTGTTACCCAATTTTTATTAATACTTGGTGTCAGGGTCAGTAATTGTGCCTCAAGGCCAGTACCTTCCTAGCAACAAGCTAGCATATTTTGGGGGCTTCATATCTTACAGAACCTAGATAGTGGCTTGCTGCAACTAACACACAGTCTTAGTGCCAAAAACCAATACTAAAAGAAAAGTGTTGTCAAACCCTGTTTTCTTTTGGGGCTGAAAGACATTCACAAAATCTTTGTCGACTCCTCCAAGTGGTGGTTTGTCCAATAAAGGTACCTTTTGGTTTTTAGACTTACAGACACAGCTATCATGAGAAACTATTAACGCAAGTTTAACAACCCGGCATAAGTGTTGTTCCAATGCCTGTAGAAAAGGTCACGTAAAAGTATTCACCTTGAATAATCAAACCAAAAAAATGGGAAAAAGAGGGGGTAAGGGCCATGGACGAGGTGGTAGTGACAGTGGTGGTCACCCAAGCAGTGTGATCGAGCCAAAGAAAAAGGTTCTTGCTTTATCTAGCTCTGCCTTCCTAGCCCAATTTTCTTCTCCACGTCGGAAAGCACTCTTGCGCCCTGAACAGTACGAACAGGTAACGAGTTGTCTAGCAGAAAATGCCTCCAGTTACTTGTCGAGTAGCAAATCCCAAGGGTCCACACAGACAGACTTGGGTAGCCCAGTGGCTGGCCCATCGAATTCTCAGCCTGGTCATCCTTCCTCACAACATCAGTTTTCTAAGGAAACATATGACACCAAAGCAGGTTACTCTGAGAAACTATTTACCGGACCCTTTGACCTTTCTTGCCTCTCACCGCGCAACACCACCAACGCAGGTGAGGCCGTGGTGTGCAGTGATGCACAGATCTTTGAGCACCCAAGGCCAGAAGAAAGTCATGTTGTTGGCCGTGACATGCTGGGCAATCAGATGGAAGTGTTGGACGATGATGAGACACAGTTGCCCTCAAGTCAGCCTGAAACCTCCATTCCCGAAGATATTGACCTTCAGGAATTTGGAGACGACATGGTCGATGATGAGGTGACTGATCCAACATGAACGGGTGGCATGGATTGCGAGAGCAGCAGTGCAGAGGAGCATGTGCCCATAGTCCGCAATAAGGCTGTAAGACATAGGGTTTCGACCACTGCCAGAAGTCAATCAACTGTGCACATGACACCACCACCTGTGGCATCTCAGAGTCCAATGGTCTGTGCACTACTTGTGCCATCTCAGAGTCCAAGGGTCCGTGCACCACCTCAGTCATCTCACAGTCCAAGGGTTCGTGAACAACCTCACCCATCTCAGAGTCCAAGGGTCTGTGGTGCGATTGTGTGGGAGTTTTTTCCAAGAGTCCTTCAGACCAAATGGTTGCCATTTGTCAAATCTGTCAGACCAAGCTTAAAAGAGTTAAAAATACTTCCAGCTTGGGCACCTCTAGCATGATAAACCATATGTTAGCCAAGCACACCACTAGGTGGTTGACAGCTCTAGGTGAAAAACACGATTTCCAGACTCAAAACGCTGCCACTTCCCCCTGGGCTGCCTGCTTCCTAAAGTGGTGTGCAAGAAGGTGTCGCTGATGCCTCCTTCTCCCAACCTGGTGTTGGCCAAACTCAATGATCAACGACATCAGCTTCGGTGTCCCAGCGTTACGTTCAGTTGTCCTTACCACAGACCTTTGAAAAGAAGTGAAAATACCCCGTTACGCACCCAAGGGCAGAAGCCATAACTGCACACATTGCACGATTGATAGCCCTTGAGATGTTGCTGTATCTGCTTGTCAGAACAGAGGCTCTGCGCAACCTTTTGGCAGTGTTAGAACATCGGTACTCTGTGCCTAGCCGCCACTATTTCTCTCGTTGTGCCGTCCCCGCGCACCACAATCACATGTCTGTAAACATCAAACGGGCTCTCACCAACGCCATAACAGGGAAGGTCCACTTAACCACAGACACGTGGACAAGCGGAAGTGGACAGGGAAGCTACATCTCACTGACAGCACACTGGGTGAACCTGAGGCAGCTGGTACAGAGTCTGAGCCGGCAACATTCCATATAATTCCCACACCCAGAATAGCGGGGCCCACTTCAATCACAGTTTCAGTAGCTTCCTACACAGCAACAACTCCCTCCTCCTCCTACTCTTCATCTGGCTCCATCCTCCTCAAAATCCGCCGGTTTCCAACCGTCGACATCATTTCCCAGCTGGGATCTCTGCAGCACTGCCTCGGCTAAGCGTCAACACACTCTACTGAAGCTCATCTGTATCGGTGACAAATCTCACACGGCACCTGAGCTTTTGAAAGCAATAACTGAGCAGACAGATGAATAGCTTGAGCCTTTGGATCTCCATCCAGGGATGGTAGTGTGCGATAATGGTCGTAATCTGGTGGCGGCTTTAAAGCTTGGAAAGGTTGTACACGTTCTTTGTATGGCCCACGTAAATTTAGTAGTTCAGCACTTTCTGAAGAAATACCCTGGGATACCAGACCTACTTACCAAGGTACGACATATTAGCTCACATTTTCGCAAGTCATCTCCCTCTTTTGCTGGCCTGGCAGTGCAGCAGCAGAGCTTACACTTGCCTCGTTACAGACTAATATGTGACCTCCTTACGAGATGGAATTCAACCTATTATATATTGGCCAGGATCCATGGGCAGCAGAGGGCAGTATCCCAATTCCAGCTGGAACATGCCCATCAGACGCAGCTACCAGACATAAGCACTGCCGAGTGGTTGTGGATTGCAGACATTTGTCAGGTCTTGGAGAATTTTGATTAGTGTACCAACATTGTGAGCAGTGAGGAGGCTGTTATCAGTATTACCATTCCACTGATTTGTTAATTGAAACGCTCTCTGGATGGTCTGACTGACCAAAGTGTTCATGTACCCGAGTTGTCTGTGGATCCAGACTTCACAATGGTTGATAGTAATCCACACAACCTCGGCCAACAAGCTCAGGCCACCTTTGCTCAGCATCATGAGGATGTGGATGCTTATGCTACCAATTTTTATTAAAAAGCTGTTGGGAGTATCTACTGATGCAATGCTCTAAAGTGTCAGAACCATTATCCTCTGGGGAAACTGAATGTATTAAACTCCTTGGCATGTTGCTTATCCTGTTGCTTATCCTACCATTTTTTTAAAAAAAATAAACTGTTGGGAGTAACTTCTGATGCTGTGCTACATGGTCTTTGAACCATTCCCCTCTGGAGAAACGACATTTTTTGAAATCCTCGGTTTTAGCTAGTGGAATAAAGCCTGAGTTCCAGAGTGAAACAACTGCCACTTCCACGGTGCTGCATGCTTCACAAACTGCAGTCTAGGAAGCAGGCAATGATGCCTCCTGCTCCCAACCTGCTTTTGGTCAGATGCAATCATCATCAACGACATCAGTTTCGATGTCCCAGCGTGGTGTTCGTTTGTCCATAAAACATACATTTCTGAATCGTTTGAATAGAATTTGATTAGAGGGCCAGTGGTGTTGGAGGCGGTGGTGTTGGTGGAGGAGGGGGAGCAGGGCAAGGCCAACACCCAAATGGCCACATTGGCAATAGCACTATAAAGTGTTATGGAGTACGTATTCCAACTTTCACACTAATGATATAGGGGACGCAGAAAACTACAAATGACTGCCATCCCTCCCCAATGTAAGTTACAGGGCCCACCTGAGAGCGCTAAGAAGTCTGAGATTTGAGGACAGCCAGTGGCCCTTTCTACATTTGAGTAGCTGGCCACTTGAGCCGGTGGTGCTGGTGGAGGAGGAGGAGGGCAAGGTCAACATCCCAACGGGTACATGTAGCTTACCTTTTAAAGTGCTGTTAAATTTGTCCCAAAAAAGGAGGTGTGAGACAGACACCAATATAATGTATAAGTTACAGCCCTTTCTAATCGAAAAAGAAAGAAAAATGTAAAAAACGAAACGTGTGAACATATGCTAAAGTGTTTTTTTTGGAGGTCGGGGCTTGATTTGACATTTTATTACAGTAATTAGCACTAGAAACTGTTTCTTAGCAATTTCCCCTCTTTTACTTTGGTTTGAGAGCTGTTCTGGCGACTACGTAAACGCCGCGTGCTGCTCTGACCACGTTATTCAAAGACATCAGAAATGCAGTGAGTCACCTTCTACAGGCTCATCCGGCATCGTTAGTGATATCGTAGCGTGTGACAGGTACGTGCGACGGTGAACGAGCAAAAATACTCACCTTCTCGCTCATCGTTGACACGTCGCTCATTTTCAAAAAATCGAACGACCGGTTGTTTATTGTTCCCGAGGCAGCACACTTCGCTCCGTGTGACACCCCGGGAACGATGAACTGCAGCTTACCTGCGTCCCGCCCCCAATGCGTAAGGAAGGAGGTGAGTGGGATGTTTACGTCCCGCTCATCTCCGCCCCTCCGCTTCTATTGGCCGGCCGCTGTGTGACGTCGCTGTGACGCCTAACGTCCCTCCCCCTTCAGGAAGTGAATGTGCGCCGCCCACAGTGAGGTCATTTGGAAGGTAAGTACGTGTAACGGGGGGTTACAGCATTGTGCGACATGGGCAAGAAATTGCCCGTGACGCACAAACGATGGGGGCGGGTGCGATCGCACGAGAAATCGACACATGTAATACATATATAATGACATGAAAAATTGACACATGACATACATATATAATGGAATTTTTTAAAAAGCTTGGAGATATTGCTCAAAAAACTAGTATATAAAAAAAAAAAGCCAACGGAAGTAATATTTTTTTAGTAAATTGATGGTTATGCAAACGCTATTTTATTATCTAACACTGCAGCCATATAAGTTTTTGTTAATAATGTACCAGCACCGAGATATTTTCCTATACCCAATCCTTTCTCCGGGTACTGTGAACTCTGTACTTTAGGATATCTTTCAAATAAACACCTTTCTATGATAAAGGTTTCTTGTATCAAAATACTGTATTTTGCTACTGTCCTGAGATTTCTAAATATGATCATTATTTAATTCCATGGGGCTATACATGTGAAGAGGCTTTACATTAAAATTAAATACAGTATATACAATACAAACAAGTAGAATAAACAAACTAACAGAGACATAAGTGATACACAGGGGGTGAGGAACCTGCCCTCACGAGCTTCCAATCTACAAGATATTGAGGAAGGTAAGTCAAGTGGTGATGAGGTGGTAGCAATGTTATTCCAGGTCATGGCCTTCTCTGAAGAGATTACTTTTCTGGTTGCTTCTATCATGGGAGTCAATCTGATGTACTGAGGTTGTGAGTTCTAGAATATGGGGGATTCTCAGGAAAAACCTTGGGAGGGTGGTGTTACAAATATTCATGGGTGGTGAAAGAAAGGAGATCTTCAGAAGACGGGAGATTAGGTGTGGTGAGGTACCGGGATAATGTATTATGACATGAAAAAAAAACGGGAAATCTACCGGTAGATTGTATATCCTGGTGATATGTCTTTAAACTCTGCAGGGTCAACTTCATACTAGAACTTTGCTCTTGTTGAGATCAGCAGGGTCCACGATTTAACATGTGACATATCCAATAACATGATAAAATGCAATCGATGGATTAATCTATCCAGTTATTATACACAATTGTGGCATTGTTTGCTATAGACGTGGCAAATAAAGAGTGGTGACAGGTGGAGGAATGAAATATTGCTTGGTAAATACACTCTGAACAGTTTGCTCTGTGTACTTTCACTACAATGTAAAAACCAAGCAGATGAAATACATATAACTTGGGCTGGGAAAGCTTTATTAGTGTTGTACCTGTGAAAATGCAGCAATAAATGTATTCTGGCCCTGTAATCGCAGTATACATACAAGATCTCTCTATCTATAAAAAGAAATGACAGGAGATACCAGGTCATTGATTCTATCTGAGTCATTTCTCAATGTGACTCCATAGTCAGGTGCTTTATATTCTTTGTGACTACACAGCCGAGGGAATGGAAATTTTCTTCCCTCCATTGCTTTAGATATAACTTGCGGGATAAAAATTCCTTAAAATTAAGAATATTATTTTGTCTGATCTGGAAATGGTAACACTACTATATTGTGGCAGTGTAAAAACGGACAATTTATTGCCAGATTCAGAGTCACAAGTGTCAGATGTTTTAATGTTAACTAGCAATTCTTAGCAGAGGTGAACTTACTGTATACCTTCAAGGCCCCAATACATGTTAGATGAAAGCTGCCCAAGCTCGCCAATTTTAGGGAAACCAGCAGACTTTCTAATGCACATATGTCAATCTCTGGCCCTTGGACAGCAACCTTACTGGACCGTAGGTCAATGTTACTGGACCGCAGGCCGAATTTATTGGCTCATGATGCTGTGACGCCCTGGACTAGGCAGGTAGTCACAGATAGACCCCCGCACTACACCTGTCCCCCAATAAGGTGTCATCAGCCAAACTTTAAAACCTAGTCACCTCTCTCAGTGCTTGATGGACACGCCAGGGGGCGGAGCCAGGCGGTTGGCCACGCCCACCGAGGAGTTCAGAGGGTCTGAGGCAGGAAACACAGTGTCAGTTGAGAGCAGATGAGTTGACAGGAGTGAAGGAGAGTGGAAGCAGGCCTGTGCCCAGGTCTGCAGCAGTCTGACAGGTGCCGGGGTCGGAGCCCTGGTACCTTAGCTAGGAGGCAAACAGTGGTCTTAGCCTGCAGGAGCCGGGAAGACGGCTCGGTGGAACCATGGTGGACCGGGACAGGGTAGTGGCCCGCCGGTACCGACCCGGGGAACCAACTCGAAAACCGGAGCACAAAGGGGGGTACTCAGACCCTGAAACGAGGTCCAGAATCCACTGGACTGAGTTAATTAACTGATTGCGGTCTGGACCATAGGTCCTTTCCCACCCAAGTCCCGTCTGAAGACAACAGCCCACCGAGGAGGATAGAAAGCCACCGCACAGGCAGAGAGATCCCACGGGCCAGCATCTGCGGGCAAAAGGGCTCTCCCGACATCTACCAAGCCGGGGAGCGGACTCCTGACGCTGAAGCGCAGGCAGCCCAAGTACACAACACGGTGCAGGAGAAAGGCCAAGACCACCGAACCGGGTGGGGAACCAGACACAGCTGGCTGCGGGCACCGACCACCATCAACTTGGTTTACCAGAGACTTGTGTGTGTCAATAACCGTGAGTACAACAGTGCCATCCGGCCGTGCACAGCCCTGCACCGCCCAGCTATCCCCAATGGGTCCCGGGGCCATCATCCCTACCCACGGAGGGGTTAACATCTTGCTGCACTACCATCTCCCCCAGGTGCCCAGTAATTGCAGCGGTGGTGTCCAAGTTCACCACAACCCGTGGGTGGCGTCACGAACTCAAACACGGCAACGGCCATGCACCAGCACCCCTTTCAGAGCGAAGTGACACCGGGTCCGGAGGCGCTCGAGCCACCCACCAACGAGCCCGGATCCGAGCGGCTCGGCTGCAGCCGAGCGCGGGGCGGTACGCATCGACTCTCCTGGCGTCACGAACAGGATACTTACCTATTCACTTACCTAGTGAAGTGCGCCTTGAAGTGAAGTCAGCGGTGATCCGTTGCGAAATTCTCAGAATCCGCCAGTCTTCTTCCCCGCAGAAAGGGTGCGAAAAACTGAAGCCCCGCCACCTGGGAATGCGGCCATGCAGCAAGGCGAGAGGTCGAAAAGCGAAACTGATCGGCCGACGAAGGGAGTGCCGCGAAAAGACCAAGGGGGAGAAGTGGAAAGATGTCCGCGCCCAACCTCGACGACGGGGTGGCGCCAACCGCTGAAGCGACGGCGCCCGCAGATGCGCCCGACGATGGGAATGTGGCGGCGCTCGCTCCGGTCGCAGGAGCGGGGGAGCACGGTTCCCACGGTCGCCAAGGTAATGCCAATCTTCTTGCCCTACGTGCCCGGTGCTGCCTGGCTACCCCAGTACAATGGGAAGCCTGATGCCTTGCAGGTGTTCCGGAAAAAGATATGCACGATTCTAGATTTGTATGCCATGACTGGCAAGCAGCGTGCAGCGGTAGTGCTAGGGCAACTGACTGGCGCGGCCGAGCAGGAGTTGGAGACTTGGGCAGACACAGACCGGGCCTCGGTAACCGCCATTTTTTATAAACTCCAGATCGCCTTTGAAACCCGCACAGAAGCGGAGTTACGGATGCAGTTTTACCATTGTCGGCAGCGCCCAAAGGACAGTATAAGAGACTATGCCTTGCGGCTGCAAACAGCCTACAAACTAACAGCGCACACTAATGCGGGTGGACCCCATCATTGAGGCTAATAGCAACAAAATGCTGGTGGAACAGTTCCTGCAGGGACTGGGGTCCGCCGAAGATCGCAAGCAACTGCGGCTGTGGTCTTTGGAACACGCCGACTTGGACTTTGCAGTGCTGAAAGAGCGGGCCATCAAGGCCCTACAAGCACCAGAGGCCGGCGCCCCCGATCCGCCATCTTGGCCGGTTGACACTGCTCCCGTCTCGGTAGCGCCCCCCTTGCTGGCCCTACCGGCACCTGCTGCAGCCACTGGAGCTCTGGAAGTTCTGTCGTCGCAAGTCCGGCGCCTGAATGAGGACGTCACCCGGATCCTAGCCGCTCTCCAGCTACCGACGAGAGTCAAGCCCGCGGAGAAGATCCAGCTCGCCGACAGCCCGGAGGATGACCCTTGGATGCAGCAGAGGAGGAACAACGACCCACGGTATGGACCGCCTGTCTGCTACAAGTGTAACAAGACCGGCCATTACTCCAGACGGTGTCCGTTAAACAAGCAACCCTTGAGGCCAAGGGCCAATCCTCAGGAGTAGATCCTCAAGGCCCAGCTGATTGGCGGTATCGGTACGTTGAAGGCCGCCCCATCATCTCCCTGGCGGTGGATGGTGTCCCGACCATGGCCTTCTTGACACCGGATCACAGGTAACGACTATGCCTTACTCGTTGTACCAGCGATATTGGGCTGATAGTGAACTTGCCCCTCCGGACGATGGCTTAACTATCATTGCGGCCAATGGGCTTTCTATGATCCAGGTGGGGTTCAAGGAGGTGACCCTGACTGTGGGATGAACAGAGCTGAGACGTCAAAAGATGATTGTGGTGCTGAATGATTCCAGTGACCGTAACCCAAAGGTGGTCCTCGGGACCAACGTGATTGAGCACTGCATGGGGGAGGTGTTGAGCCTGTTGGAACAATTGTCTGCCACTGCGGGAGGGGATCGGCAGAGGGCACGGCAGCGTGAGATCCGGGCCCTCCTGCAGCAACAGCAGGTCAACATGACAGGTGGAAGATTGGTGGTGTGCGGGTGATGGACCCCGCGCCTTTGGTGGTGCCGCCGCGGAGTGAGATGATGATTTGGTGTAGGGCAGCAGTAGGACCCCAAGGACAGGATTACCCGGCAATGGTAGAGCCCTTGCCTTCGGAGCACTAGCCCACAGTAATGGCAGCCAGGGGGGTGATTGATGTCAAAAAGGGGAGAGTGCCCGTGAGAGTGCTGAATTGTGGAGAGGAAGAGGTCAGGCTCCCCCCGCTACGCCACCATAGCCAAGTTGTTCACCGTAGACGCACATGCTATCCACAAAACAACCCCCACAACCACTACACCACACTCAGGCAATGACCTTCCACCCGAACAATTAGAGGAGTGGTGCCGGGAGTTGCATGTCGGCACCAAGGCTACACCCATGCACCACAAAAAAGGGTATACAGGGTAGTGCAGGAGTACGGGCAGGTTTTCAGCAAGCACCCGCTAGATTTTGGGAGAGTTAAAGGGATTCAACACCATATCCCCACAGGTACGCATCCACCCATTAAAGAGAGGTACAGGCCAATCCCACCTACACACTACCAGTGTGTCAAAGACATGTTGAGGAACATGAAGGAGGCAGGGGTCATCCAGGATAGTTGTAGTCCCTGGGCAGCTCCATTGATGCTGGTGAGGAAGACGGATGGTATCATGAGAATGTGTGTGGATTACCGGAAGATCAACCAGATAACGCATAAAGATGCCTACCCTCTTCCCCGCATTGAAGAGTCACTCGCTGCGCTGAAGACTGCTAATTATTTATCTACCCTTCACCTTACTAGCGGCTACTGGCAGGTGGCGGTTGCACGGGAAGACCGTGAGAAGACTGCGTTCGCTACCCCCATTGGACTCTGCGAGTTCAACAGTATGCCATTCGGGCTGTGCAATGCCTCGGGGACCTTCCAGAAGCTCATGGAGTGCTGTTTGGGGCATCTCAACTTCGAGACTGTTCTGCTGTACTTGGACGACGTGATTGTGTATTCCAAGACGTATGAAGCCCACCTGGAGCACCTGGCAGAAGTGTTTGCGGCCCTCGCCAAGTACGGGATGAAGTTAAATCCTTCTAAGTGCCATCTGTTGAAACCCAAAGTGCAGTATCTCGGGCATGTGGTGAGTGCGGAGGGCAGAGCCCCAGATCCTGAGAAGATTACCGCTATCCAGAGTTGGCCGCAACCAACCACGGTGAAGGAGGTGAGGCAGTTCCTGGGCCTAGTGGGCTACTACCGTCGTTTTATCAAGGGGTACAAGAAGATGGCCACACCCATGCAAGACCTCCTTGTGGGACAGACCAAGAATGGTAGATCTCCTGAACCCCCGTTTGTCTGGGGTGAGAAGCACGAGGAGTCCTTCCAACAGCTGAAGTCGGCCCTGACAGTGAAAGGAATCTTGGCTTATCCTGATTATGGCCTCCCGTTCATCCTTTACACCGACGCCAGCAATGTGGGCCTGGGTGCAGTCCTGTCCCAGGTACAAGATGGAAAGGAGAAGGTGATCGCCTATGCCAGCAGGAAGCTCTGTCCACCAGAGAGGAACCCCGAGAATTTCAGCTCCTTCAAGCTCGAGTTCTTGGCCCTCGTGTGGGCGATAACAGAAAGGTTTAAACATTACCTCACAGCGGCGAAGTTCACTGCCTACACGGACAACAACCCATCAACATATCTGGATACGGCCAAGCTGGGCGCCATGGAGCAGCGGTGGATGGCTTGACTGTCCAATTACGACTTCACCATCAAGTACAGGACTGGCCGCAAGAACACCAACGCGGATGCGCTATCTCGGATGCCACACTTGCCCGATGAAGGGATGGCGGAAGACAGCCTGGAGGAGATCGAGCTACCCGCATTTCATCGGCCACGGGATGAGAGGCCCTGCGTTAGCCAACAGCAGGTGAACCTTGACCCGCTGCCCAGCCAAGGGTGGCAAGAAGCCCCGGATCATGAGCCTGCAGTTCAGCTGGTCAAAACAATGATTGCCCAGGGCTCTTCCAGTATGGACCCTACAGCCCCCTCTGAAGCTCAACGGTTGTGGAAAGAGAGAGACCATCTGTACCTGCATCAAGGGAAGCTGTATAGGGGGTTGATCAACCCAAAGACCCATGAGAAAGTTCGCCAGCTGGTGGTGCCCCAGGCATGCGTACCCAAGGTCCTGCAGGCCTACCATGATGGCGCAGGACACTTCGGCTGGAAGAAGCTGGAGATGCTGCTGGGGGAGCGGTTTTACTAGAGTGGGATGCGAAAGTCCGTGGAGGCCTGGTGCCGAGAGTGTGGTCCCTGTACGCCGAGAAGACGGGACGAAGCCAGCCAGAAGGCCCCTGCTACAGCCGATTGTCACCCACCAGCCGATAGAGTTGGTCGCCTTGGACCACGTCAAGCTCACGCCCAGCCGAAGCGGGTATACCTATGCCCTGACCATTGTAGACCACTACTCAAGATTCATGGTGGTTGTTCCCGTTAAAGACTTGACAAGCCGCACCACAGCCAGAGCTTTCCAGGCCTACTTTTGCCGGCCACACGGCTACCCAGAGAAGGTGCTCACGGATCAGGGCCCAGCCTTTGAAGCGGAGGTGTTCCAGGAGTTCTGCCACTTGCACGGGTGCAAGAAGATCCGGACCACGCCCTACCATGCCCAAACTAATGGGATGTGGGAGAAAATGAACCATCTGGTCCTTAACCTCCTCAAGACATTACCCCTGGAAGAACGGAATCTGTGGCCGTAGAAGCTGCCTGATTTAGTGGACATGTACAATAACATCCCCTGCAGCTCCACCAAGTGCACCCCTGCGTACCTGATGAGAGCCCGGCCGGGGCGGCTGCCAGTAGACCTAGAAATGGACATAGAAGTGCCCGAAACTCTTCCTCCCACTGGCAACTGGGATGCAAAGCGACAGACACAGTGCCGACGGATCCAAGAGTATGTGGAAAGATATCTGCGTCAAAATCGAGAAAAGCAAGAGCAGCGCTTCAACAAGCAGGCTCAGGCTGCTCCTTTTGGACCTGGGGATGTGGTCCTGAAGCGCAAAAGAAGAACGCATAAGCTCGACGATCAGTGGGAAAGGACCCCCTACGTCATACAGCCAACTGGATGGGAGAACGAGAAGACCTACCTGATTAGTCGCGACCAAGGGAAAACTACGGCCACTGTTTCCAGGGAGCACCTTAAGAGATGCCCGGGTCCCCTGAGACTGGTTGAAGAGGTCCCCGTGCCCACGCCGAGCGTGGAGGAGAAAAGAGGGGTGATCCATACAGTGATGGGTGACTTTCCAGCTGATTGGCCTACGCAGAACAGCGCAGTGATTGTTCTTGTAATAATGTTCTCACAACCCGTGGAAGAAATGGAGTCGGAGATGCCCACCAACGAGCCATTCGAGCCAGCGCCCAGGGATGCACCTACACCACGCCAGTCGTCCCCTCTCCCCCATCGCCTCCACCGGAGAGTATTGGGCCCAGGAGGTCAACGCACCCTAACCTAGGTCAGCCCCCGCTTAGGTACAGGGAAACTGCCATCTAGGGGTGCAACATGTTGATTATGTACATAGATGTGTGAATGAATGCCAATCACCGGAGATTCTCACCAGATTCCGAAGACTGTTGAGTGAGGTAGCGGTTACCGGCTACCATACTGCCCGTCCCCGTTGGGACTTTGTTGATTCCCGCTGTTTGATCCCCGTTACTGCCCGTTTAAATGAACATGGCGGAGAACTCGCAAGACACCCAGAAACTTTTAGGCTTGTAAATAATCCCGGACCACCCTTTCAGGTCCCATAGTCCCCGGGGAGGAAGGGCCTGCGGCAGACGAGGCCGGGGTCCCATCACCATTGAAACTGGTGACTACCCTCTGGGTCAGGGGTCCCCTGGACGTGGGGCCTCTGAGAGACTGCCGGGTAAGGAACTTATTGCCCGGCCCATAAGGGCAATACCCGGACCTGAACCCGATTCCTGGACTGAGGAAAAGGGGTGCTGACCTGGTTCCTAGAGGCAGCATCAGGGCTAGGTTTGCTTGGATGGGCAAATGAAAGGACCCGGTCCCGTCCCGTTCCTGTTTAATAAAAATGTCTTTTATATGTTTGCAACATTAAAGCATAGTGCCTCCCGTCTTGGGATGAACCAAAAGTAATCATACTTGTAAATATGTTAGTATATTTGTTAATTGTTTTTATCTTTTTCAGTTACAAAATAAACGGTGGTGGTCGGACAGCCCGCGGACGGTCTGTGGTTAACCAAGGGGGAGTGTGATGCCCTGGACTAGCCAGGTAGTCACAGATAGACCCCCCCACTACACTTGTCCCCCAATAAGGTGTCATCAGCTAAACTTTAAAACCTAGTCACCTCGCTCAGTGCTTGATGGACACACCAGGGGGCGGAGCCAGGCGGTTGGCCACGCCCACCGAGGAGTTCAGAGGGCCTGAGGCAGGAAACACAGTGTCAGTTGAGAGCAGATGAGTTGACAGGAGTGAAGGAGAGTGGAAGCAGGCCTGTGCCCAGGTCTGCAGCAGTCTGACAGGTGCCGGGGTCGGAGCCCTGGTACCTTGGCTAGGAGGCAAACGGTGGCCTTAGCCTGCAGGAGCCGGGAAGGCAGCTTGGTGGAACCGTGGTGGATTGGGACAGGGTATTGGCCCACCGGTACTGACCCGGGGAACCAACTCAGAAACCAGAGCACAAAGGGGGTACTCAGACCCTGAAACGAGGTCCAGAATCCACTGGACTGAGTTAATTAACTGATTGCGGTCTGGACCATAGGTCCTTTCCCACCCAAGTCCCGACTGAAGACAACAGCCCACCGAGGGGGAGATAGAAAGCCACCGCACAGGCAGAGCGATCCCACAGGCCAGCGTCTGCGGGCAAAAGGGCTCTCCCGACATCTACCAAGCCGGGGAGCGGACTCCTGACGCTGAAGCGCAGGTAGCCCAAGTACACAACACGGTGCAGGAGAAAGGCCAAGACCACCGAACCGGGTGGGGGACCAGACGCAGCCGGCTGCGGGCACCGACCACCATCAACTTGGTTTACCAGAGACTTATGTGTGTCAATAACCGTGAGTACAAGAGTACCATCCGGCCGCGCACAGCCCTGAACCGCCCAGCTATCCCCAACGGGTCCCGGGGCCATCATCCCAACATCTTGCTGCACTACCATCTCCCCCGGGTGCCCAGAAATCGCAGCGGTGGTGTCCAACTTCACCACAACCCGTGGGTGGCATCACGAACTCAAACACGGCTCCGGCCGTGCACCTACTTACCCCCCTCCAAAAGCGCCAGCACCGTTTTCAGAGTGAAGTGACCTGGGTCCGGAGGCGCTTGAGCCACCCACCAACGAGCCTGGATCCAAGCGGCTCGGCTGCAGCCGAGCGCGGGGCGGTACAATGCTATTCTGTATGGAGGACTATGTGGAGCTCATACTTCTGTATGGAGGACTATGTGGGGTCCATTATTTTGCATGGAGAGCTATGTGGGCACATTATTCTGCATAGAGGGCTATGTGGGGCCCATTATTCTGTATGGAAGACTATGTGGGGTCTATTATTCTGCATGGAGGGCTATGTGGGGTCTATTATTCTGCATGGAGGGCTATGTGGGGCACATTATTCTGTATGGAGGGCTATGTGGGGCCCATTATTCTGCATGAAGGGCTATGTGGGGCACATTATTCTGCATGGAGGACTATGTGGGGCCCATTATTCTGCATGGAGGACTATGTGGGGCCCATTATTCTGTATGGAGGACTATTTGGGGTCCATTATTCTACATGAAGGGCTATGTGGGGCACATTATTCTGTATGGAGGGCTACGTGGCGCACATTATTCTGTATGGAGGGCTATGTGGGGCCCATTATTTTGTATGGAGGACTAGGTGGGGCCCATTATTTTGTATGGAGGGTTATGTGGGTCACATTATTCTGTATGGAGGGCTATGTGGGGCCTGCGACTAGGTTGGCCTGTGACTTTGTCCAAGTTTTTAATTTTGGCCTTCGGTGTATTTTAGTTTGACATCCCTGATATAATGTGTTTGGGGGCGTCTTGACTCCACTCAGACAGATTTTTTTTAGGGTACATGTGTCTGGTAAGATTTTTCTCCTTTCCCAGTTGAAAACACATGAATGCTCAGCTGAGGGCTCCTGAGTATGGGGAAGTCATAAAGACTTCAATAAAGATTTTTACTATATTTTACATATTACCGTTATTATTTTCTGTTGTGTGAAGAGACCCCAGAGAGTAATAAGGACCATTAAATTTGCAGAGAATAAGTTCTCCGTGAATTGAATTTCCCAGAAAAAATGCACAAACATGTAAATTCAAATTATGTCTGATCTGCTCATCTCTAATCCTAATATATCCTTTAAGTTAAGAAAGATTGCATGCTAAAATATTAGATGTGATATAGTGGCATACCATTTCATAGATTTTTCTAGATTTTTTTGCATTGTTGTGAGCAGATGGATAGTTTTGCATGTTCGCATGATCGGCAATCTGTAACTTTTTGCTATTGTAACATTACAGTCATGTCTGATCCTTTTATTTATTTTCTAGTAGTAACAAAGGATCTTCTCCCCATAAAAATCACTTGCAAAGACACTAACTGAGATAATCAAAAAACGCATTTCAGTCAAGGGAAGTAGTAGGCAATATTATATTGTTTTCTGCCTTTGTCATTCTTTTAGTAATTGTTCTGCCAAGCTGATTACACCTAGTTGTGGGGTATGGTGTTTATACAATTAATACATTTCCTTATATTTTGGTCATTTTAAACTAGACTTTGGGCCGTCATGAAGACCATCTAAAGTTTCACATACAACTTGATTTTTCGTAAATGTAATTTCTCCTTTACATAGGACAGCATTGGGCCCCTGTGTAAGAAATGTGTTTGGGCCCCTCTCCTCTTATGGCAACAAAACTACAGATTATATATACTGTGTGTGTATATTATACAGTATATTACATAGTCTCCTCTCATTATGTATATTACCGTCCCTTATTACACAGTGTACTCTCTTGCTATGTACAGCATCGTGCCTTACGCATTTCATCATGTAAGGGACAATGCTATACATAGCAAGAGATAATGCCATGTAATAATGAGATGGTGCTTGTTAGGGCCAGGTGGACGGGCAGACCCAGGAGGTGGATCCACTGGGCTGAACACCTCACCGAGGGCAAGGTGCCCGGTAGCCGGAGCACTAGCAGAACAGTCCGTTCAGAGGAGTGGAGTGAAGAAGTCCCTGGGACCACGGGGTCTCTGATGGTAGTCCGGGTGATGGAGCTCAGGTTCGGAGGCCGAGATGACGTCAGGCAGAGTCCGGAACCAATGGAGTGAGAAGGCGGGTCACCACTGGGATCGGAGATGATAGGAACTGACGGGATGGCAGGCCGTCACCGTTCGGGGTTCGGGGATCGTCAGGACCGGTTGGCGAGGCAGGAACGGCTCTACGAGAGAGATAGGTGAGTATATCACAAGACACAAGGAGACCTGACTCCTAGCTTAGAAAACACGAAGAACAGGCCCCGCCCTCTTGGAAAGGATCCCCCTATATACCCAGTACCTGATCCTTCAATATCCTGTTGGAGGACACTGGCCCTTTAAGAAAGGGTCAATGACCAAGCGCGCCCTAATGCGCATGCGCGAGGCCCGGGCGCCAGAAGCCAGGGCAGGGAGCGGTGAACAGGAGGCAGGAGAGCCGGGCTGGAGCAAAGCTGCC
Organism: Anomaloglossus baeobatrachus; assembly: GCF_048569485.1. Taxonomy (NCBI): domain Eukaryota; kingdom Metazoa; phylum Chordata; class Amphibia; order Anura; family Aromobatidae; genus Anomaloglossus; species Anomaloglossus baeobatrachus. Next base: position 206,216,274 of record NC_134356.1, read on the forward strand.
GACGGGCGCCGGGAGCGGGGACCGGGCTGCCTGGGGACCGCAGGTGATGGGGCCTGGAGGCTGTGGAGCGGGGGACGCCTGACAGAGGAGTCGGGGAGCGAGGCAGGGAAGCCGGGGAGCGTGGCAGGGGACGCGGGGAGCGTGACAGTGCTGTACCTAACAAGATGCTATATAATAAGGGACGGCATCACACATAACTAGAGAAGATGCTACCTAACAAGGGATGGTGTTATATACAATATAAAAGGAAACTATACAATTAAGGATGGCGCTATATAGTCAAGGCATAAAGTATTGGCACCCTTGAAATTGTTCCAGAAAATGAAGTATGGTATTTCCTCCACAAAATTATTGCAATTACACTTGTCTTGTTACACATGTTTATTTCCTGTGTGTATATTGAAACAACACAAAAAAAACACAGAAAGAAAAATCAAATTGGACATAATGTAACACACAACCTCAAAAATGGACAGGACAAAATTGTTCCCACCTTTCCAAAATTGTAGGTAAATAATTTAATTTTAGTCATGTGATGCTTGTTCAAACTCACCTCTGGCAAGTAAGAGGTGTGGGCAATAAGAAAATCACCAATGAAACCAGATGAAAAGTGGAGAAGTTGACGCAATCTTTGTGTGTGCCATACTGAGCATGGAGAACAGAAAGAGAAGGGAACTGTCTGAGGACTTGAGAAACAAAGTTGTTGAAAAATATCAACAATCTCAAGGTTACAAGTTCATCTCCATAGATCTTGATGTTCCTTTGTCCACAGTACGCAACATATTCAAGAAGTTTATAACACATGGCACTGTACCTAATCCCCCTGGATGTGAATGCAGAGAAAAATGTATGAAAGGTTGCAATGCAGGATAGTCCAAATGGTGGATAAGCAGCCCCAATCAAGTTCCACATAAATTCATACTGTCCTGTAATTTCAGGGTGCATCAGTGTCAGCACAAACTATCCATCGACATTTGAATGAAAGGAAATGCTTTGGCAGGAGACCCAGGAGGACTCTACAGCTGACACAGATATAAAAAATACAGTTTACCAAAATGTACTTGAGTAATCCATAATTCTTCTGGGAAAGAATCTTGTGGACAGATGAGACCAAGATAGAGCTTTTTGGTAAAGCACATCATTCTATTATTTAATGGAATCAAAATGAGGCCTACAAAGAAAAGAACACAGCCTACTGTCAACTATGGTAGAGGTTCAAATATGTTTTGGGGTTGTTTTGCTGCCTCTGAGACTGCGTGCCTTGACTGTGTGAAAGACATCATGAAATCTGAAGATTACCAAAGGATTTTGTGTGGTAAAGTAGTGCCCAGCCAGAAAGCTGAGTTTGTGTCCTAGGTCATGGGTCTTCCAGCAGAACAATGCCCACTAACATACTTCAAGAAGCCCCAGAAATAGATGGAAACAAAGAGCTGGAGAGTTCTGAAGTGGCCAGCAATGATTCCGATACATACACATTAAAAATTTAGTTTGCCAAAATGTACGCAAGTCAAAATCCTTCTTGCAAAACGTCTTGTGGATAGATGAGACCATGATAAATCTTTTCAGTAAAGCAAATCTACTCTTTATTGAAACCAGAATGAGATTACAAAGAAAAGAACACAGTACCTACAAATATAGTACCTGGCAGCCAGACTGGCTTGCAAAGTCTCCTTAAGGAGAATAGTGTTCCCATACCTGGCAGCCAGACTGGCTTGCAAAGTCTCCTTAAGGAGAATAGTGTTCCCTGGCATTGCAGCTATAAGTCCCCTTACCTGGCAGCCAGACTGGCTTGCAAAGTCTCCTTAAGGAGAATAGTGTTCCCCCGTGGAATTTTAGGGGCATTGCAGCTATAAGTCCCCTTACCTGGCAGCCAGACTGGCTTGCAAAGTCTCCTTAAGGAGAATAGTGTTCCCCCGTGGTCCCTACAAATATAGTGGCAGTTAAAAGATATTTTGGGGTTGTTCTGCTGCCTCTGGCACTGGATGCCTTGACTGTGTGCAAGTGATCATGAAATCTGAAGATAACCAAAGGATTTTGGATCGCAATATAGTGGCCAATGTCAGAAAGCTGGGTTTGCTTCCTAGGTCATGGGTCTTCTAGCAAGACAATGACCCCAAACATACTTCAAGAAGCACCCAGATATGAATGGAAAGAAAAAAATGGAGAGTTCTGAAGTGGCAGCATTGAGTCCAGATCTAAATCTCAGTGCACACCTGTGGAAAGAACTTAAAATTACTGTTGGGAGAAGGCACCCTTCAAATTTGAGAGACTTGGAGCAGCTTACAAAAGAAGAGTGGTCCAAAATTCCAGCTGAGAGGTGTAAGACGTTTGTTGATGGTTATAGGAAGCGATGATTGCAGTTATTTATTCCAAGGGGAGTGAAACCAAATATTAAGTGGAAGGTGCCAACAATTTTGTCAGGTTAATTTTTGTGCTAAATTATGTACAATTTGCCTTTTTTGTGTTGTTCCCATGCAGACAAAGTCTATAAACATGTGCATAACAAAACGTGTAATTCCAATCATTTTCTGGGAGAAACGATTCATTTTCTGGAACAATTTCAAGGTTGCCAACACTGTCGACTATGACTGTATATATAAAGAAAGTACACTAAATACTAAGGGATTGTGCTATGCATAAAAAGGCTACATTCCTGTATACGTATGAAGTGTCAACGTGCTGCCCATTTTCTTTATCGGAGCCCATGCAGACATATTGACTAGGTCCTATACTGATCTTCAAAATCGGATCAGAAATGGGCATGCACTGAGTTTCATAGATCTCATTTTCGCATGATTTATGTGAATGGATCTGTGAGACTCTTGGAGTCTATAGGGTGCTTTACACGTTGCGACATCGCTACAGATATATCATCGGGGTCACGTCGTTAGTGACGCACATCCGGCGCCAGTAGCGACATTGCAGCGTGTGACACCAAGGAGCGACGATCAACGATCGCAAAATCGTCCAAAAACTGTGATCGTTGACACGTCGCTCCTTTCCTTAATATCGTTGCTGCTGCAGGTACGATGTTGGTTGTCGTTCCTGCGGCAGCACACATCGCTATGTGTGACACCACAGGAACGACAAACATCTCCTTACCTGCGTCCACTGGCAATGCGGAAGGAAGGAGGTGGGCGGGATGTTACGTCCCGCTCATCTCCGCCCCTCCGCTTCTATTGGACGGCCGCTTAGTGACGCCGCAGTGACGTCGCTGTGACGCCGAACGCCCCTCCCCCTTGAAGGAGGGATTGTTCGGCGGTCACAGCTACGTCGCTGCACAGGTATGTGCGTGTGACGCTGCTGTAGCGATAATGTTCGCTACGGCAGCAATCACCAAATGTCACACATACGACGGGGGCGGGTGCTATCGCGCTCGACATCGCTAGCAATCGCTAGCGATGTCGCAGCGTGTAAAGTACCCTTATATGATGTCAAATAAAAAATCTGGCAGCACTCAGACATTTTGAATGAATGTGTGAGTGTGGCCTAAAAGAGGTTGTTTTACAAACAACTTACTCCAAGTCATACAGTACAGATACAGAATAAATATTTACATCTAGTGACCTTTAACATCTCATCCGATGAGAGTCATTTTCTGTTGTTTCTTCGTCATCTGGTCAGACCTTCATACCGCCATCTTCCAGCCATGACTCGCTTTGCCGCACTGAGCTCTGCAGTCCTGAAAAGAACAAGGTCACACGTATTGTACATATACATTTTCTCCTGAATAAAGCATCCCCACACTGTGACCCTAAATACAAACATGTAGCCAGTGCCACCATTAATATACAAGTAGCCAAACACAGTTCAAAACATAAATTGATAAGCTTGCACTGTGCCCCTATTAGCCATCACAGGTATGCAAACTCCGGGTTTATGAAAATTGTTTCAAATCCAATGACTGGTTTTCTTATGCCCTAATTGAAAAAAGACACTTCTATTGTTAATCATCACATATGGATTGTGCACAAAACATGTGAAAGTACGCACAAGCGAGATGAACATGAAAAATCTTTATTGTAGCCAAATGTACACAATATTAAATACCGGATTTTTCGTTTTAGAAGACGCACTGGATTATAAAACACACCCCAAATTTAGAGAAAGAAAAACAGGAAAAAAAATTGGGGGTAAAAATGAGGTCCGTCTTATAATCCGGCTGTATCTTACTGGGTGGGAGGGCGTCAGCGGTGGTGGAGAGGGATCACAGGAGGCAGGGGCGGTGGTGGAGCAGGGTGGTGCTGCATGTGCGCCAAGTGTCTCAGTTGCTTGCTGCAGAAGCCATCCAGAAAATGTCGGTAGTGCAGGATCCAAAGAAATAGCGCCCGGAGTCGGTGCGTGCATAGATTGAGCTCTTGGTTCAGTGAGGAGCCGTGATCCCATCTGCGTACGCTCCACCTCCGGGCACCATTTTTCTTAAGTCTGCTGATTGGAGATCAATGGGCCCGAGGTAGCGCATGCACACATGAGTTCTCAGCTGTCATTCAGCCAAGAGTTCAATCTGCGCATGCACCGACCCCGGGCTTCTTTGAAGCAAACACAGCCAACATTTTGTGGATGGCTCCTGCCTCACTCAGCCCGCAGCACCGCCTGCAGCACCGCCCTACTCCACCACCTCTCCTTGCTCTTGGCTAATAGCACAAAGGTTTTCAGGAAAGTAGTCCAAATGGGAATGTAACATCAAATTCATCAGACAACACAAGGCTTTGAAATGTTTCAGTATGTTCTCATGATGAACTTTAAATTTTGGATCTTTCTTGTTACCTAGAAATGTCTTCATGACTTCTTTAAAAGAATCCCAAGTCCTTTTCTCTACAGTCTTCACTTTTGTTCAGAACATGTTGTCCTTTATGAGTTTCCAAAAATCCAACCCCACAAAAATGTCTTCCTTCAGTTTTGCATCGGACAGTCCCTGAAACTTGGTACATAGGTACTTAAAAGTCTCTCCTTCTCTCTGTAGAGCTTTCACAAATTGTTTCATCAGTCCAAGTTTAATGTTGCATAATGACAGGAGAACTTCAGTGTGATAAACTAAACTTTCCGCAACTATGTTCTTGAGTTCAGGTTGCAAAGATGTTCTCATTGGCCAATTTTTTTTTGCTCCAGTGATGAGTTCTTTCCCAGCTGTGCCATTCACACAAAATGCATGGTTACGTTTTGTCTATCCTCCTTGCTATCCAAGGAGCAAAGAGGTAAAGGATTGGATGTGGTAGATTCCTGCGCTGCTCAATAGAAGTTCAGACCATGCAGTAATGATAAAAAAACAGTGAGTTATTGATCTGCAAAGAGGATAAACACTGGCACTGAATGGACGCTGCAAGTAGAGGACAGAAACTGTGTGTGTGTCTGTCAAAGAGTAAAGCAAAATAAATAAATACATTTCTATGTGGTTCACTTTTGGAAGGAGACTGCACTGGAAGAAGTTTGTCTTGTGTGCAGCAGTGGTGTTTGCTGCACTGAAGCCACCTGGAGTGTTTTTCCTTTCAATGTTTATTTCCCCTGTTTGTATTCCTACCCTTGTGTTTCTTTATTGTAGTGGTGAGTCTAGTGATCTCATCAGCCTACTCACTAGCCAGGGTGAGTGCTAGTCGGTCTCTCCAGGCTCAGATGTAGCAGACCTGAATCGTCGTGGGACCTCATGTGGATTATGTCGGATCTGCAGGGAAGTTGTTGGGGTTAATAAAGGGGTGAAAGAGTGTCTTTCTTTGCATTTTATTTCAAATAAAGGATTTTTGGGGTGTTTGTGTTTATTTCTATTCACTTATAGATTAGAGATGGGGGTGTGTCATAGACACCTGCTATTACCAAACTAGGGCTGTGAGCTGAGAGTAACCCTTTATTACCCAGGGAAGAGCCAGGTAAAGTGCTGGGGTTGTCGCATCCAATGGATGCGACAATTCTGGGCGGCTGTAGGCTGATATTTTTAGGCTGGGGGGCTCCCAATAACGTGGTCTCCCCAGCCTGAGAATACCACCACCCAGCTGTCTGGCTTAATCTTGGCTGGTTATCAAAATTGGGGGGGACCACATGCTGTTTTATTTATTTATTTTTACTGTACGCTATAGACCTGCAGACCAGGACTGTGATTGGAAGCGTCAGATAGGCTGTCACACAGGCTGGGGGCGCTGTCTGACTGTAACCAATCACAGACACCGGTGGGCGGGGAAGCCGTGAATATGTATGAGCCTAATGAGTAGCCCCGAAAGAAGAATGAGATGCCGCTCCCGCAGTGTGACAGCCGCGCCGGTGATCGGTGATTATGAAGCACTTGCTCCTACCCCTCCTTGCGCTGGATTCTAGTCCTCATAGATTATATGGGGACCAGTATCCAGCCAGATACCAGGGATCAATCCCCTGCCGATCTGCGAATAGTCCCATCACTAGTGAGAAACGCAGGGACAAAACGCAAAAAGAATGAACATGCTGCATTTTTTTTGTCAGAAGTTTGTGCACAGCAAATCTGAATTCTCATAGACATTGCTGGGAACTCAAAAGTCAGAACTTTCAGACAACAAAAGTGCACCAAAAAACGCAACAAAAATGCCACAAAAAACGCAGAGTGCGCATATAGCCTTATACGTCTGAGACCAAAATTGTACAAAGTATTCTAAGTGTGGTCGCACTAGTGACTTGTTTAGGAAAAAAAACAATGTTCTTCTCATGAGAATCTATGCCTCTTTTAATGCATCCCATTATTTTATTAGGCTTGGCAACAGCTGCCCGACTCTGGTAAGTAAAGTTGAGTTTGCCATCCACCCATACACCCAAGCCTTTTTCCGTGACTATTTTACTCAGTGTTTTACAATTTAGTACATAATTCTACATTTTATTTCCTCTGCCCAAGTGCATAACCTTACATTTATCTACATTAAACTTCAATTCCCATTTCTCAGCCCAAGCCTCCAGCTTTCATAAACCATACAGTAATATTAAATTATTCTCCCCTGAATTGATTACCCTGCACTGTTTAGTATCATCTGCAAATATTGAAATTCTACTCTGTTTCTTTATGTATTTCTATTGTTCATATGAGGAGATTTTGTAGCTTTTTTTTCTTGAAGAGGTTTTGAAAAACATCTAGAGGTTATGGGCCCAGAGAATCTATATACAGAGGTTTACCTTAGAGGAAACTGGCTGTGCACGCAACGTTTAAACTCAGGAGCCCCAATGAGTTGGGGTTTTTTTACTAAAGAGTCTTTGCTGTAATTTTTTTTCATGTCCATTTTTCAGACTTTTCTTTTGGAGGGGAGATATCTCTTTAGTGACATATTTCAGTTGTTATTTTTTCACTTCATTCATTTTTAAAGCAACAATTATGGAGAAAGGCTCCAAAAAATGTCCAGTCGTCTTCCCGGTGTCTTTTGAGTTTTCCCATTGACTTGTAAAGCACAGATGGTCTTTCAAGTGGAAACTCTAGAAGAATGGACATGTCACTGCTAGAAGTTTTCCAAACCATGAAGTGGAAAAAGACAGTGACAGAAGACTTAATTTATGAACAACAAGATGTTTTTCCCTAGAAATGCTTATGTTCATTGTTTTGAGCGTTTTTGAGAGATCTTCAGACACTGTTAGCTCATAGCCTCTCGTAGCTTCAAAACTACTTATAAAACTCTATGTGCTCATAGCTGATGGAAAAAAGTGTATATCTCTCTTTTGAAGTGACCCCTGCGGGTAACTGCTTCAAACTTGGCATTGCCCATCAAAAACTGTTCCAAAACTCTTAAAACCTTTTTAGGAAATGCTTTAGGGGAAAAAATAAGACTCCTCCAAAAACTCCCCAAAACAAGAGCAGTTTCTGAAGTGGTTTCCAATTAAAGAAATTGTGGTTTTTGAACACGTCCAAAATGTATATGTGAACGGAGCTTCTTACCTCCTATCTGAGCTCACATTACGTGTTCTTTTTTTTTCGCTCATACCTCTGCATTGTTTTTCGGAAGAGAGTATAATCCCCACATGTCTCTTCCATCATGACTATAGGACTTAGGTGGGCTTTACACTCTGCGACATCGCTAGCAATTGCTAGCGATGTCGAGCGCGATAGCACCCGCCCCCATCGTACATGCGATATCTGGTACTTGCTGCAATAGTGAGCATTATTCCTACGGCAGCTTCACACGCACATACCTGGTCGGCGACGTCGCTGTGACTGCTGAACAATCCCTCCTTCAAGGGGGAGGTGCGTTCGGCGTCACAGCGACGTCACTAAGCAGCCGGCCAATAGAAGCGGAGAAGCGGAGATGAGCGGGACATAACATCCCGCCCACCTTATCCCTTCCTCATTGCCGATGGATGCAGGTAAAGAGATGTTTGTCGTTCCTGCGGTTCACACACAGCGATGTGTGATGCTGCAGGAACGACAAACAACATCGTATCTGCAGCAGTAACGAAATTATGGAAATGAACGACGTGACACAGATCAGCGAATTTTTTACGCTTTTGCGCTTGTTCATCGTCGCACCTAGGATTTACACATTGCAATGTCGCAACCGGCACTGGATGTGCGCCACTAACGACGTGACCCCGACAATATATCGGTAGCGATGTCGCAACGTGTAAAGCCCGCCTTACTGTCTGCAAGTAGCAGCTCCGGTAACCGCATGTCTTATGATACTTTTCCAAGTCATCACATAGTGAAGTGTGGTCAGATCACTTTCACCTGTGGATAAAGCTATAAAGCTCATACCAAACTATGTCCCCTCCACTCCAAACTATGCCCCCTCCACTCCAAACTATGCCCCCTCCACTCACCTTTTATCTCCCACTAACTAAGTGTGACGCCCTGGGCAAGTCAGGGGTCACAGGTCACAACACCACACGCACCCCACATTCCCTGCAGGTACACACTAGGTCAAAACACAAATCCTTGTTGCCTTCCTCCAGGGGCTGGTGTCCACACCAGGGGGTGGGCAAGGCGGTTAGCTCTGCCCACCGAGGAGTTCACAGCCCTGGAGGCGGGAAAACCAGGCAGATCAGAGTCAAGTGAGGGAAGTGAAAGTGAGAGGAAGCAAGATAGAGTTTAGGAGGAAGAGGTAGAAGGAAGTGAAGTGGTAGAGGAGCTAAAGTAAGAGCAACAGAGAAAGTGACAGAAAGAAGCCTGAAGTTAGTCCGGGTGTGTGCCCCGGACTGAGACAGCAAGGTTGGCAGACGGCGGTGACCGTCTGCAGGCGAGACTGATTGGAGGTTGCCGAAAGGACCATGGACGGGTGGTGACCCGGCGGTACCGGAGCGGTATACGTAGATTAGTCAGCACCAGGGCAGGGGCCTTTCGGATCCCGGCAAGGCTAGGAGTTGCCGAATTTGCCAAATCCGTCAGTGAAGGGGACGACTGTCTCCCAACAACCAAGTCCCGTTTGAAGGCAACAGTCCAACCGTTAAGGGGAGACACCGCCACCGCCAAGGCACCAGTTTCCCAGGGCCAGCGCCTGCGGGCAAGAGTGGAGCTCCTCCGGCTCATATCCAAGCTGGGGAGCGGGTTACCGGTGGGAACCCATCGCTACCAAACAACAACACATAGGTGCAGGGAAGAGACCGTCACCGTCAACTGCAGGGGAAGTCAGCACCGCAACCGTCTGAAGGACCCGTCCAACCAGCCGTTTGTTTACCGAGAACTGTGTCGTGTTTACTGGCTGAGTGAGTACCTCCGTGCCATGCGGCACAGCGCTGCCCCCTGCGCCCCTGCACCTCTACAGGCCCCATAGCCCGCCTGTCCACCATCCAACACCCCATCACTGGGCCCCGGGATCACCAACCCCTACCCACGGAGGGGCAACACAACAACTGGCTGCTCCACACCATCACTCCCGGGATCCCCAGCCAGAGCAGCGGTGGTGTACATTCAATCACCACAACCGTGGGTGGCATCACGGACAATAAACTATCCCAAATCCCAATCCCCTTTCACTCACGGGCGAGGAGCACCGCTCGAGTCCCCATGATCCGGCCCATCGCTCGAGCCACCGAGCAGCGGCAGCAGCAGGCCGCAGGAGCCGCAGCGGCAGCCGGACCCAAACAGTGGGAGAGCGCGGCGTCCCCTCCTCCGCCCGCGACAACTTGGCGTCACGAACAGGATATTACCGCTCTGCCGTTGGGTAGAGGTGCGCCTTGTGACCGCCGGAGGTATCCGGCTGAAAAATTTCAGAAGTCGCCATCTTTGGCGCGAAAAGTTCCCGCTCGAGCGTCTTCTCGAGTAGCAGAGGCGCGAAGGCCAAAACCCCGCCCCAATAGAGGAGGGGCCGGAAAGAAGCTAAGGGGGACGCGATGGCGGCTGGCTGCATGTGAACGCGGCTATAAAAGCAGGGACGCCAGGACTCTGCAGTCACCCTGTTCCTGGAAGGAGTTGCCAGCAGAATGTGGATGCCGTCCCGAAGCACCGTAGCCCCCCGCGCCGGGAACCGCGGCGTGGGTGGAGATCCGGACCGCGCAGCTCTATCAAAGGCTGCAGGTCAAAATGCAGCTCCTCATGGAGGAGTGGGAGGCCGACATGGCGGACGTAATAGCGACCGTGCGGTGACGCGAGGAGGAAGCCGAGGAAGGGAGGGTGAGTGACCCACGCCCCGATGCCCTTGAAGGGCCGGTCATCGCGGCTGCGGGACCCGGTCCAAGCCCTCTCGCTCTGTTGCCTCCCTCGCCACCCATCTCGGAAGCTGTGATCCCGCCACTAGGCCCGCTGCCACCGCAACCGGTAGCGATACCCAGCATGCCTGCCCCGGCGGGTCGACCTGTAGCCGGAGCCCGTAGCAAGTCGGAGGTGCTGCCATGGAAGGCCCTGAAGTCTGCACCGGAGGCAGCCCCTGAGAAGTCCCCCGAGCAGGAGCTGATGACCCGTTCCGAGCCGAAGGCCCAGCCGCAGAAAGCCCCTGTGCCCACCCCCCACACCTCGGCTGAGGTGGCGCCGGGTTGTCGCTGCAAGGCGGCGCCCAAGGCCAAGACACCGCGGGACCTGCCGCCCAGATCCCTGACAGTGGGCAACGTCCAGAATGTCCCGCGGGGCCCGATCCGTGCGCCGGAGCTCGCAGCAGCACCGTATTGGGACAGGGAGGCGGTACCGCTGGGTCCGGAGATCGGTGAAAGAGAAAAGAAGAAAGCGGAATTGGTGGCCCGTGCAATCCGGGAGAAGGAGAACCTCCGCCAGGCGACGTTCCGTGTCCGGGGACCGCTGTATGAAGGACAGGTGAGGTGGTTTGATGTCCGCCGGGGCTATGGGTTTATCTATGAACCGGGCCTGGAGGCCGAAGTGTTTATAGCCCGGCGGGATGTGAATGCCCACCTGCCCGAGGAGCACCCCGGCCGTAATCTGATGCCGGGTGACATTTTACAGTATACCCGGCACTGTGGAGAGAGGGGGTGGTTCGCCCTAGATGCAAAACTGAGGGGCAGCCAGGAGAGCCGAGTGAGTTCTGCACCCCCTCCCTCAGATGAAGCCGACGACTTGGAGTAGGGCAGCGGAGCACCGTTGTCCAGTCCCCGTTGGGACCACCAGTGTGTTTGATTAAAGTTCTACAGCTGATGATAAGAAATGAAACCGAACAGTCATCTGATTAACCGTGATTTGAAACCGGCCGTTGCCGGCACCGTTGTCCCCGTGGGGACCGTTCAAAAGGTTGCATAAGGGACTCCTTATGGACAAGCCCGTGAACTTGCAGGGCAACCACAAACGTTAAGTGGCTTGTAAATAAGTTGTGTTACCGTTACCGTTTCCGCAATTATCGCCTCCGGAGAGGTAGGTTGGAGGGAGGGCCCACAGCAGAGCAGGCTGGGGCCCAGCCACCACAGGAACCGGTGGCTACCCTCTGGAAGGGAAGGACAGATCCCGCTTGGGTAACTTGTGCATGACTAGGGTCAAGGGGTGCTGCCTGGGCTTTAGGGGCAGCATCAGGGCCAAGTTGCTTGGGTGGGAGAGAGCGGAAACCGTAACCGTTAACCGTTTTAATGTTTGCAACGTTTAAGCACTGAACCTCCCGATGTGGCATGATGCCATAAACTGTATATATGTTACCGTTTTTCTTATCTTTACAGAAAACAAAAAGGAAAATAAAACCGGTGTTGGACGGGCAGCCCGAGGACGGTCTGCGTTTTTCTAAGGGGGAATGTGACGCCCTGGGCAAGCTAGGGGTCACAGGTCACAACACCACACGCACCCCACATTCCCTGCAGGTACACACTAGGTCAAAACACAAATCCTTGTTGCCTTCCTCCAGGGGCTGGTGTCCACACCAGGGGGTGGGCAAGGCGGTTGGCTCCACCCACCGAGGAGTTCACAGCCCTGGAAGCGGGAAAACCAGGCAGATCAGAGTCAAGTGAGGGAAGTGAAAGTGAGAGGAAGCAAGATAGAGTTTAGGAGGAAGAGGTAGAAGGAAGTGAAGTGGTAGAGGAGCTAAAGTAAGAGCAACAGAGAAAGTAACAGAAAGAAGCCTGAAGTTAGTCCGGGTGTGTGCCCCGGACTGAGACAGCAAGGTTGGCAGACGGCGGTGACCGTCTGCAGGTGAGACTGATTGGAGGTTGCCAAAAGGACCGTGGACGGGTGGTGACCCGGCGGTACCGGAGCGGTATACGAAGATTAGTCAGCACCAGGGCAGGGGCCTTTCAGATCCCGGCAAGGCTAGGAGTCGCCGAATTTGCCAAATCCGTCAGTGAAGGGGACGACTGTCTCCCAACAACCAAGTCCCGTTTGAAGGCAACAGTCCAACCGTTAAGGGGAGACACCGCCACCGCCAAGGCACCAGTTTCCCAGGGCCAGCGCCTGCGGGCAAGAGTGGAGCTCCTCCGGCTCATATCCAAGCTGGGGAGCGGGTTACCGGTGGGAACCCATCGCTACCAAACAACAACACATAGGTGCAGGGAAGAGACCGTCACCGTCAACTGCAGGGGAAGTCAGCACCGCAACCGTCCGAAGGACCCGTCCAACCAGCCGTTTGTTTACCGAGAACTGTGTCGTGTTTACTGGCTGAGTGAGTACCTCCGTGCCGTGCGGCACAGCGCTGCCCCCTGCGCCCCTGCACCTCTACAGGCCCCATAGCCCGTCTGTCCACCATCCAACACCCCATCACTGGGCCTCGGGATCACCAACCCCTACCCACGGAGGGGCAACACAACAACTGGCTGCTCCACACCATCACTCCCGGGATCCCCAGCCAGAGCAGCGGTGGTGTACATTCAATCACCACAACCGTGGGTGGCGTCACGGACAATAAACTATCCCAAATCCCAATCCCCTTTCACTCACGGGCGAGGAGCGCCGCTCGAGTCCCCGGGATCCGGCCCATCGCTCGAGCCACCGAGCAGCGGCAGCAGCAGGCCGCAGCAGCCGCAGCGGCAGCCGGACCCGAGCAGTGGGAGAGCGCGGCGTCCCCTCCTCCGCCCGCGACATAAGCACTTAGAAACCTGGGCTCCATCTGATGACTGAGTATCCTAGTGTTAGGCACAACAGACCATTTGTATCTAAAAAAAATCTAGATTACGTAGATCAAGATATACAAAGCCAAACTATTGCCATTAGAATAAAATAATTATATTTATTAGTTTACATTAAAATATTATACATTAAAATTCAGCAATAGTGTCAGATGTTGGGGGACATGGAGTGGCTACCAAACAATATGATATAACAGGTAAAAATAAGGAATATTGGCAATATAGTAGTGACTAAAGGTTACTCAAAAATATAGTCCATATAGGTATTGCATATTCACTGAAGGTTTAACCTGATCAAGCATGTGTGGACAATGGCAACGAAAATAATGGTATATGGTATCCTAAAAATGTAGAGTGGGAGGCAATATGAATAGAAAAATACTGTACATGTGCCGCCCTGCGTCAGCAGCCGAGGCTGCTCAGATCCGGATCCGTGGTGGCTCGAAGGATCTCCAGACCCAGGGGTCAGGGTCGCACGGCCACTCGGAATAAAAGGGGGTATATTTACAAGGGAGGATGTGAAAAGTTCGTGACGCCACCCGTAGTGAGTGGTAAGGGGGAGTACCATCGCTGCAGTTGGGAGTACCCGGTGGCGATGGTGGGGCCAGCCTGGTATTTAAGCCCTCCAAAGGTAAGAGGAATGCCCCCGGACTCGATGAGGGCGACGGGGAGGTGCCGTTGGGACGGTAAGGGTCCCTTATGTACTCACTCAGTCCAATAACGCTGACACTGACAACTGTGGTAAACCAAAGTTCTTGACACCGCTGCCGCTTGGAGTGAGCACGCCTGGATCCTGTGCTCGTTGGTGTTGCCTGTTAGCCTGTGACCTTTTCCTTGGCACCTTTTCTTCTAACTGGTCCCTTTAGCATAAAACTAGTCAGGTCCCGCTCACCAGTGTGGTTAACTGGGTGCGCTTGCTCTCAGGGTTCACGCTTGGGATTTTTCTGGACTATGTAGTGGGAAAGTCCTATCCCCCTCGTTGCACTAGTACCCCGATTTTGGAGCAGATGGAGAACGGATCTTGAAGGCTCCATCCTCGTCGGGTAAATTGCCAGGACACCTGAAGCTACTTCCTGGCCTAGGGTCTACGTACCCCGTCGTGCCCTGGCCCCTGCCCCGAGATGGCACAAGGCCGCTAGCTCCTCCTCGACAGTCCGTGCCCCTTGTCACGATCCCCTGCGACCGGTATCCAGCTCCTACCAGGCCCAGACCAATGTCTGCCACCTAGTAGTACCAAAAAACGCAGCTCCTGACCTCTCCTCTCGAGAGTCACTGCTTCACTGACTGTCTCCTAACACTCCTGACCTCCCCTTAACCAACCCCTCAGTGGGCGACCCTATTCCCTTCAGGTTAGCCACTGCTGTGTCCGGTGGGTGTGGTGCAGAGTGTTCCTAAGATTTTGATTAGCTTGTTCTTGGCAACACCAAAGGTCAGGGATCCATAACCAAGGAGGAGGTGGATACTGTGCAGAAGGGCAAATTGCACAATACCCTGTGACGACCTGATAGGCCAGGGCGTCACATGTATTATTGCATTTTCCCCTTAGGCAGTGATAGCTGATTACAGAACCTAAATGATAATAACTGCGAGTGTATCATAAATATGAACAATATAGTTATTTCAACTTGCTCTAGAAATTTACAAAATCAAGCACTGATATAGAAAAGACAGTTCCACCTGTGCCTGTTAGATGCACATGTCGGCTGATCAGATCAGCATGAGTGGGGAAACATGCGGGCTCTCCAAGCGAGCCAGCATCAAAGGTAGGCATACGACTTTGGACATACCTGTACATCAAAGGTCATGATGGGGTTAAAATTACAGAGAAGAAGCATTACACTGTTGGTAAATTAAAGTTATTTATGTGTGGGTATAAGAAGGAGTCAGGTACGGCGTAACACAGACATTTCCTCTGAAGAAAAAACCCGCCAGGTTTTAAAACGTGTAAGGATTATTACAAGCCTTCTTGGTTTCTGTACTCTGCCTGCTGACATCACAAACCGTTCTGAAAACAGCGCTTTGCTTTACTGCTGGGATAGCCGCAGCAGCAGCATTGGAATCCCATAGCGTGGGTTAGAAGGGTGGGCCGCCATCAGGGCATTACTACTGAGACTGGTGTAGGGGACCCAGTGAAGAGGGGGCACCCGGCTGAGCCAGGGACAATCACTTAGCTTTATTAAGCCCCAGGACAGCCGGGCCCCCACCTCTCTTCACTACCCCCCCAGTCACAGCCGCAGCAGAGGACCCAGGTAGTGTTGCTTTTGCCACTATACACGTGGTTAATTTTCATCGCAAAGCTCCAGGCTTTGGGGAGCCCTGGTCAGATCGCCCTCATCACACGCTGTGTGCTGGGCAGGGAGTTATCCTGCAGCTCCGCACAGTCAGTGCAGGGAGTGGAAGGCAGGAATCTCTCCTCTGTTCCCTGCCCGGCACTCTCTCTGTGACACATGTGGCGCGCCCTGATGACGTCAGTACTGCGCGCGCGTGTCATTATTATTATTATTTATTATTATAGCGCCATTTATTCCATCGCGCTTTACAAGTGAAAGAGGGTGTACGTACAACAATCATTAACAGTACAAAACAGACTGGTACAGGAGGAGAGAGGACTCTGCCTGTGAGGGCTCACAGTCTACAGGGAATGGGTGATGGTACAATAGGTGAGGACAGAGCTGGTTGCGCAGTGGTGTACTGGACTGAGGGTTATTGTAGGTTGTAGGCTTGTTGGAAGAGATGGGTCTTGAGGTTCCTCTTGAAGCTTTCCACGGTAGGGGAGAGTCTGATATGCTGAGGTAGAGCGTTCCAGAGTATGGGGGAGGCACGGGAGAAAGGTTGCGTGCAGGTAGGTACCGGGAGACTAGGTCACAGATGTAAGGAGGAGACAGGTTGTGGATTGCTTTGTATGTCATGTCATGGTTAATGTTTTGAACTGGAGTCGTTGGGCGATGGGAAGCCAGTGATGGGATTGGCAGAGTGGCGAGGCTGGGGAATAGCGAGGGGAGAGGTGGATTAAGCGGGCCGCAGAGTTAAGGATAGAGTTTAGAGTTTTGTCATTTCAAAAGTTTCTGCCCGGCTGGCAGAAACAGAAGTGGCACAGCCGGGGCCTTCACAGAGAGAAGCAGCAGCGGGGCCCCTAGGAGAACAGCATCGGCGCAGCCAGGGCCTGTACAAGAGGAGAAGCAGCTCGGCAGGGGCCCATATGGAGGTGCCTGAGGAGGGAGAGGTGAGTGGTGACTAATAACCTGAGGAGGGGACAAGGAGGAGAGGAGGAGGTGGGTGTTACTAGGGACTAATACTGGGGGTGTAGCAGTAGCTTAGCTACTGGGGTGACAGGGGGGCGCCCCGAGCTGCTGCCTCCCAGGGCCATGTTAAAACAGGTTTTTTTGTTTTGTTTTAAACTCCCATTTCCTTTTGCCATCTAGCAAATCCGGTGTTTTTTTTCAAGGGGGAGGGGAGAGGGGATTTAATACCTGAGCACTGCAGAGGCAGGAGGCTCTAATCTGCTCCCGTGCAGGACCTGCGATGACGTCATGCCCATGTGACCCATGTGGGAGGAGCCAGAAGATACTTGAGTAGCTGTAGCAGATGAGGGCACATGACAGGTAAGTGAAGAGAAGGACAATGGGGGG
Organism: Anomaloglossus baeobatrachus; assembly: GCF_048569485.1. NCBI lineage: Eukaryota > Metazoa > Chordata > Amphibia > Anura > Aromobatidae > Anomaloglossus > Anomaloglossus baeobatrachus. Next base: position 206,233,316 of record NC_134356.1, read on the forward strand.
TGCTGAGTGTGAGGGGCAGAGTGTGACAAGAGATGGGCAGAGTGTGACAAGAGAGGGGCAGATTGTGATAAGAGAGGAGCAGACTGTGATGAGAGGGGAAGAGTGTGACAAGAGAGGGGCAGAGTGTGACAAGAGAGGGGCAGAGTGTGACTAGAGAGGGGCAGAGTGTGACTAGAGAGGGGCAGAGTGTGATGGGCTCAGTGTGACAAGATAGGTGCTGACTGTGAAGGACAGAGTGTGACAAGAGAGGTGCTGACTGTGAGGGGCAGAGTGGGATGGAAGGGGGCAGAGTGTGATGGAGGGGGGCAGAGAGTGATGGAGTGGGGCAGTGTAGAGGGTGTATTATGGAAAGAGGTGGTGTAGAGAGTGTATTATGGAGCAGGGAGGTGTAGAGCATGTATTATGCAGCATGGAGGTGTAGAGCATGTATTATGGAGCAGGGAGGTGTAGAGCGTGTATTATGGAAAGAGGCTGTGTAGGTGGTGTGTTATGGTGTTATGTAGAGGGTCGGTGTAGAAGGTGCATTATGGAGAGGGGCAGTGTAGAGGGTGTATTATGGAGAGAGCTGGTGTAGAGCGTGTATTATGGAACAGGGAGGTGTAGAGCGTGTATTATGGAAAAATATGTTTTCCAAGAGTGATGGCGGACTGTGGAAGGTTTGCGTGGTGGAGCCTGGGTGGAGTCTCAAGGGGGCCCCATAATTTTGCCAGTATGGGGCCCTGAAATTCCTAGTGGCGGCCCTGTCTGACAGCACTTATGTTCGCAGCACTCTCCTGCTCCCTGGACCTCTTGGAATAATTACCGTATTTTTCGATTATAAGATGCACTTTTCCTCCCAAAAATTTGGGAGGAAAATGAGGGGTGCGTCTTAAAATCCGAATATAGCTTACCGGGAGGTGAATTGGCGGGGGGCTGTCTGTGCGTCTCTGTGTGTGGGCGGCCAGGTGCCTGTCGGTGCGTGCGTGCAGCTGCCTCCCTGTGCAGGTGGGTGGGCAGCCTGCTGGCTGCCACTCTGTGCTGGCTGTATGAACTGCGGTGGCTGTGCTGGCAACGGAAGCTGCGATGGCTGTGCTGGCAGCGGAAGCTGCGATGGCTGTGCGGCGGGTGTCCCAGATGGTCTGTCTGTGGTCCGGGCTTCAACTGAAGGCGCCCGGAGTCAGCAAGTGGCAAGATTGAGCTCTTGGATGAGAGCTCCATCTGAGCATGCGCCATTCTGGGCACCATTTCTTTGAAGTCCGGACCGCCGACAGAGCATCTGGGACACTCGCTGCACCAGCCTGCTCCACCACACAACCACCGCAGCTTCCACCACTGCCAGCACTGACCCGCTGCCGTTGCTGCCAGCACTGACTCTGCCTCCTGTGACCCCGCTCCACCACTGCTGCCGCCTCCTTTGGTAAGACAACATCGGAGTATAAGACGGACCCGATTTTTTTTTATTTTTACCTTTTTTATCTCTAAATTGCGGGTGCATCTTATAGTCCGATGCATCTTATAAAACGAAAAAATACGGTACTCTCCAGGAGCAACGTGGTATGTATCTGTGCCCACCTTCTATTTTTGGACTCTATTTTTGGATTTTACTTGTGGAATCTTATCTGGAGATTCTATTCACATGGACATTCACTCCAGCTAATCGTTTGGGATTGTTTTAATTTTAATGTATACTGCATGGGTCCTTTTTTGTAACTATTTGTAATAATTGATAATACTGCTACTCTGTAACATTACCATTTTGGAACCTCTGTTGGCAGATCTCTGTATAGGGCTATTCACGTTGGTTATACAATATATATATCGTATGTTTGAGGGCTGAGTATTAAAATTAGCTATCAACCCTCCTGCCCTCTTCTTCTGTTTGTCTGCAATAATATCAACCCTTATGCTGTCTAGCGCAAGAGGTTCTTTCATATATTTTGTGATTTTGTGTTGTACACTCCTGACAGAAGTGTTTTAACCCCCTTTTTTGCTGCTGACATTTTATTGCTCATTGTTATTCTACTTTTCATTTCCCCTACTGGTCTTTTTTTATGACGCATAGGTTGTATATATTTGCAAATATCTAAAATTATTTCCTGTATTTTCAAAGCAAAATTGGATTTGAAGAAAAACTTTGGGCCCCCCATATTTGTTGCCCATCTTGTCTTACACTTCTCACAAGTTGACTTAATTGTACACCAAGGCACATGGCATATTGTGTTCCAATGGTATGGAGGGAGCCAAGAGACCATTCTACAGATTGCTGTTTCTGTATGACAAAGATTGCAGTAATAAGACATAAAACAAGATGTTCAGTGAAATATACAAACATTCCATCAGCAATTAAGTTGGTCTCACATAGCCTAGAGCGGCCAGTCCCCACTCCACCAACATCTTGGACCTTGGATACGGATTCAGTCGCTGATTTGGTTGGAGAGGAAGCTAATCGGAAGAACCTGATTTTCTAGGCCATGAGTCTGGGGAATCTCACAAACTAAACCAGGTTCATGTCAATGATTTTGTGATCTCAACCTATGAAAACATCAGGACAAGCTTCTGGCTACAAAGCTCAATTGCTGGCACTTGCTGGAGCAGGTTATTTCCACCATAGTCAGCAGGAGTTTGAACACTAATTTTCAATGCAAGGGGACCTAGTTTACTGCTACAACGCTAACTCAAACTCTCTGCTAGATGCAATGGGACAAGAGCATAGACCTCAAAAATGGAGGCTTTTTATTGACTCTTCAAAAAAAAAAAAAAAACCTGTTTACAAGTGGTACCTCTGCATATTGGCAATGAAAATACATCTGTTCCTCTTGCTTATGCAGCAAGTCTGAAAGAAACATATGAAAATATGGGCCTTCTGCTGTCAAAAATCCATTACGAAAACTACGAGTAGAATATTTGTGGTGATCTGAAGGTGATAGTCTTGGTGCTTGTGTTGGAGCTCGGCTATACAAAGTTTTGTTGTTTTGTCTAAGAATTGGATATTGTGACGCCCCAGGGGTGCCAATCCTGTTCGGGGACGCCACAGGGCTTGTTCAAAATGGTGAACTGGTAATGTCAGTTTCTTTTTATATATATCGTAACGCCACTCACGGCTTGCGGTCAGGGATGTGGATGACCACCGCTGCAGGGTTTACGAGCGCATGGGGCTGATGGGGTCTGCAGCCAGATGATGTAGCTTCCCATGAGTGAGACAGGCCCCAGGGGCTCGGGTGAGCAGGGTAGCGGGTCCCGGAATAACACAAACTGAGTCCAAAAGTCTTTTAACTGTTTTTTACTCACTTCAGATGTCACGGTGAGCTAACTCGGGCGTTGCTGTGATGAACCAGGTAGGACCAGGGGCTCCTTCAGGCCAGTCTGAGGGTAACCTGTTAGCTCGCCTTCCTAGCACTCTGTATTCGGATAACCCCCTGACGTGTAGTACTATGGGGGTCTATCCAGGGAGTCGCTGCTGCCTTTTCTCCCCTGGGTTTGACCCGTTTGCCTGCAGCGTGGACCAAGTGAGATGGCTCCAGGCTCTGCCCCCTTATGGGTCCCTGCGTTGCTGCTGAGGCTCGGACTCTGTGAGGTTGGTGAGGTACCTGTAGTTCCCCTCACCGGCAGGTTTAGCAGGTCGTTAAATTGGAGTCTGCTCTAGGGACTTGTACCCCGTACATGCCGAGTCACCAGGACCACCGTACTGACTCTCACCAGGTGACCGTTCTCCCCCGCTAACCGTTACTACGCCGTGCAGGGTCTGACTAGTGGGAGCGCGCGTATCTACCTCGCGACCGCCGCTCACCACCACCAGACTGGCTCTCTCCCTCCTTTCCTGACAACCTCTGCACTCTAGCCCCCAGCCCCTCCGCTTCACCCCTTGACAAGATTTGAAAGCCAGCCCCCTCCGGAGACTGCCCAGGGGTCCCATCTACTGGTGTGGGAGAACTGGTTGCTATGTGTCTGTGCGTACACACCTCGTTCTGGCCCTTAGGATAACCTGGAAGTACTGTCCCAGCATGGGTGCAGTACTCAGTGGCACCTGACCGGGTCAGGGGCGCCACAATAGCAGAAATCGCAAAAACATTTTACAAAAAAAAGTGGCCACCAAGAAACAATTTGACTCTTGGAAAAAAGAATGTCCGGAATCAGCCTCTGGTAGCTCCAGAAAAAGTCCTTCCACCACTTCACATAAAACTTGGGCTGATGAAGAACATTGTCAAGGCAATGGATTCTGATGGAAAAGGTTTTGTGTACCTCTGAAACAAGTTTCCACAAATCAGAGAGGCCAAGATCAACCAAAGAACTTTCATGGGGCCATAAATAAGGGAAATTATGAAAGACACTGATTTTGACACAAAACAAGACTGAGACACCGGTGTGGGAGTTGTTAAAAAATGTAGTGGTGAACCTCCTTGGGAACCTTAAAGCATCAAACACACAAAGAATTGGAATGAAATATGTCTCTCGAGATACATTTCCTGGACTCCCATTTAGATTTTTTCTGATATCCTTGGAGATGTCAGTGACGATTACGGGGAGCGGTTTCATCAGGACATTGCGCTAATTGAAAGCTATTATAAGGGAAAATGGAGACCAAAAATGCACGCAGACTACTGTTGGGGACTAAAAAGGGACGCGCCTGCAGCTACATATTCAAGAAAATTAAACAATTTTTGTAAATAATTTAAAAAACTAAAATGTTTATGAAGTCAAAAGAAAAATTTTCAAAAATTGAAAAGCATGTTACTCAAAATCCGTGACTGATAGAAAAATTCTGAAAGTAGATTTGGCATCAAGGGATAAATTACCTTAAGGCACAGCCTATTTCATGCTTTTAACACAAAAAAGTATAATTTTGTAGGTCAATATAATGTTTAAGGGGTTTTACTACTTGGACAGCTGCACTTAAAATGCAACACGCCCCAATATCATATAGAAACAACATATACTCATTTGCCTGACCAGCCTCATTCCAACAACAATGTTGGCGATGTATCTCCCAGTGCTCGTGTGACATTATTGTGTTATGTGAGCTTGCAGCCTATAAGCAGTCGAGTTTCAACCTAGGGAAGTGTAATCACTGCTGTCCATCAGAAAAAGCTGATAGACTGCAGCACTCAGGTAATATAATATTGTCACACAAGCACAGGCAGACACAGTGTCTTTTCTTTCTGATCTGATGCTGCGGTGCTTAGATAAGAAGAGACTGCTCACACTGCTGTCCACCCATTCTATCTGGTATAATATTGGAGATACCAGGGATGCTGAGGTAAGAAGAGGCTGCTCACAATGCTGTCTACCCTATCTATCTGACCGAATACTGGAGAAACCCTAAGGTAATAAGAGGCTGCTCACACTGCTGACTACTCTGTTTTTCTGATCTGATACTGGAGATATCAAGAGAGCTGAGGTAAGAAAAGACTGCTCACACTTCTATACACCCTGTCACTTCAATCTAATATTGGAGATATCAGGAGAGCTGAAGTAAGAAAAGGCTGCTCACACTGCTGTCTACATTGTCTTTCTGGTCTAATACTGGACATACGAGGAGTGCTGACACTGTGGTACAACATGTCTTTTTGATGTAATAAGGGGATATGAGAAGTGCTGAGTTAAGAAGAAGGCTAGTAACACTGCTATCTACCCTGTCTTTCTGAATCCTGAGCAACAGCTGAGCTGTATAAGAAGCTGCTAACACTTGTGGTCCACCATGTCTTCTTGAATGTTGAGTGGCTGCTGTGACCTGTGATAATCTATATTTACTGTCAAGATATCTTTAGGCATCAGAGGAGCCTCCTACTGCGCATATTCTCAGGCACCTCTCCTATTAATATCCTATCAGAAGTTTCTGTCAGTATAACAAGACAGCAGCCATTTTAATTCTATAATAGTTACCTCCCTATTCCCTAAACAAAACAAATGTGGTTTACTAATTAAATATATTAGAGAATTTAAAATGAATTTCTTTCAGTTACTTTTTTTTTATTTCTGGAACACACCTTTCAACCTTTTAGTTTTATTAAGTTTAATTCAACAAGTTTAAATGTTGGATTGTATGTACCTTTTTGTCTTCTTAGACAAATCTAAATCTCTAAAAAGTGAAACACTGGCAATTTATGAATAGTAACCTAAATAGTTTAAGTTTTTTTAAAAAAATGTGCATTTTTTGAAAGATCCTGGCTTGATTTAAGAGGAAACATTATTTGCCTGTATTAGATTACCTTCAGGCTCATCACTATTATTTCTCCTGAGATCATCCTTAGACAAATTCCCACTCCTTCCACTTGTATGAACATGCATATGTTTTGGCAACCCATGTTCTGTAGGTTTAAGAACAAAAACATCTTCCAGTAAATGCACATTATACAGCGTCCATCTTAATCCGCTTTGTATACTCACATTTAGATGCCTAGACTATTTCTAAAAAAGTAAGTAGACGGAATACAATTATAGAAGCATTGATCATTATTATGTTGGATATGAAAACAATTTCTTGCTTTCTTGATCAATAGCGACTTTTGTCACAAATCCAAACAATGGAAAAATGTATCTGCGAGCAACAAAGCAAACCAAGTGACTGTTACAAAGTTATGCTGAAATGAGCTGTGTCCTAAAACATTGGGTCTTGACTCACTGTTATACATAACTGTTATTAATAGTAGGTAAGAAAAATTTGAAGTATTAGAGGTCTTACGACTGGTATACAGTCTTGTAGTTCTTGACTATGCTTCCCCCTATGCTGTACTAAGTAAAATTAGTTACCATATTTTTCGGATTATAAGACGCACTTTTCCTCCCAAAAAATTGGGGGAAAAATGAGGGGTGCATCTTAAAATCCGAATGTAGTTTACCAGGTGGGGGTGAAGAGGGGTCAAAGGAGGCAGGAGTAATGTAGCGCCCCTGAAGCCATCAGGGAGCTACAATGTACTGCATCCCCACCGGTATGCACGGCCTAGCCCCTAGCGCCACAGAATACCAGTGCCAGTAACACACTAACACTCCAGGTAATCCCAGTTTTCCCCAACAATCCCACATAGAATGGTACAAGGCTAGGCTTGGACCAATGGATGGCCGCCTAGAGGTGGAGCCAGTCCAGTCCACTAGTTGAGCAGGTGGGAGGGGCAGACTGTGGAGAGTTACTCAAAGTCTAGCAGGGACAGTGGACGTGAGCGGAGTGAACAGTAACCTGGTGCCCAGGAGTTTAATTGTCGGTGGAGTACAGTGGAGTACTCCCGGAAATACGCACCAACGGGGTACAGGACCCTAGGTCAGGCAGAAACTCCAGGCAGGCCTGATAACACCTGCACAGCGAGGGGACCATCAAGGACCTCGCTGACCTTGAAGTCTGGGACTCAGTAGCAAAGGGAGAACCGGGGACAGGACCAGAGACTCCAACCCCACAGGGTTCACACTACCGTCATACGGACTGCAGTGGAAGACCACCAGACGGGGAACCCCAGTTGCTCTACACCTCGGGGACCCACCAAACAGAGACAAGTGCAGGGGAAAAAGGCATCAGATTATTAAACTGGCACTGGGACGAAGGGGACCTGAAGGTTAAACTAGCCGACTTCGGGTGACCAGTTACCACCAGAAAGTCCGTAAAGAACCAGTTGCACTTAACCCTTTGTGTGGACTACCTTCTTCCGACACCCGTTACATCACCTACTCTCTGGGGCCCGGTCCTGCTTGCGGAGGGCCTACCATTCAGGCTGCCATTAATACCAGCCCCAATAGTGGACATTGTGCAGCGGCGGCTCCATCTACATAGCTGCAACATCGCAAGTGGCGTCACCTGTGATCATTATTCTAATCCCCTGTAAATATTCCCCTTTTCAAAAAGGGCCCAGGGCACCGGACCTGGCAACGGCCACCAAAGTGACAATCCCCAGTTGTACACCGCCCAGGACCAAGTACCACATCACCCTAGGGGGCCACAACCTTTTTCCTGGCATCACAAACAGGATTGAACTGGACCCGGTCAAAGCAGGTGACGTGTGCCTTAAAGATTGTGTTTTATGGACTGTGCTTTATTGCTTGAAAATTCAACACCATATTGCTGTGAAAAGTAACTGCGCCACAGCAGTGAGAAAGGCGAGAAAAGAAAGCCCTGCCCCCGGGGAGTGTCTACAATGTAAAACGAAACCCGGAAGCAGGGAGCCCGGAGGCTCTGCACCAGAATGCCTTCAGGACTGCTACCAACAACATGTCTGCACCGGGAGAGTGTGCCAGCGTACCAGGTCACCCAGGGACCTGGACCGCGGAGAGGCTGGAGGCAGAGATCCAGCGGCTGTGCGAACATCTGCAGCGCATCGAGGAGTGGAAGGCGGAGATGATGGGAGTGGTGGCAACCCTGCAGGCTCAATAGAGTGGAGCGCTGCTTGTCCAGGCTGCACCAACCCGTACTCCGGGATCCATCCTCGACCAGGCCACATCATCGCCAGAGCCAGCGAGACCAGAACTGGTCGCATCACCTTCTCCGCTGGAGAAGGAGCAAGCTTCATCACCTGATCCAGTGACGAGAGCCCAGGCTACCACGTCATCGGGAGCCGCGGAGGAGGCTGCAGCGCTGACGATCTTCCCCAGGTACTGTGCCCAGTAGATGTCGGGGGTCTGGCAGACCTGCTCTCCACACCGGAATGGGTCCCGGATGCGGGAAGCGAGTTTATTTGTGTTGTGCTAAAGAGCTACAAGGTATCCAAGATCGGGGCGCCAAAGCCGGAGGAATTGGTGTACCAACCTGCTGTGGTCCCAATCCCAATCTGGCGTGAGATTGGTTCCCAGATGCAACCCTATGTGCCAGCAGAGATCATTGCAGAGAAACCGGCTCCCACCTCAGCATCAGTTCCCCAGCTGCCACAAGGGGGCAGTGCAGGTGCACGGGACCAGTGCACCCAGGCTCTGAGTGCTGATCCCAGGAGGCCAAGTGAATCAGATGACCCCTTTCCCACACCCTGCTAACTAGCTCTTGCAAAGTTACCAGTTGTTAGTTTGTTTGTTTGCTTGAACTGTTCCAGAAGAAAAAGTTTAAAATGTTGACTGTTCCAGTTTGATTTGAAAAAAATGGACCCAGGCTGCAGGATTGACAGCAGCCAAAAACTCTTACCTTGTAAAAAGTTGCACCAGTTGTGCATCACCAGAGTACACCCAACTAGTGGACCCTGTTTAAGCACCGCCACCAGGAGAGGCTGAGTGCAGGAAAGTTCCGGGACAGAGATGGTCCGGACCTGGTCACCAAGGGAACAGTGACCTGCCTCCTTAGTGGGCTCTGGGACCAGGACCTTTGGGTGTTGGGTGCAGAGAAGAGTACTCCAGTTAAAGCAATGTTAAAGTCTGAACCTCCCCTGCGTGGGAAGGCCTGTCATAGGATGTTATGTTATTTGTGTGTAAATATAAAAAGTGTAACCTGTATCACTTGCAGCCTGAGGATGTGCTGGAATTAACCAAGGGGGAATGTAGTGCCCCTGAAGCCATCAGGGAGCTACAAGGTACTGCATCCCCATCCGGGATGCAGGGCCTACACCCTAGGGCCCTAGAATACCAGTGCCAGTAACACACAAACACTCCAGGTAATCCCAGTTTTCCCCAACAATCCCCCATAGAATGGTACAAGGCTAGGGTCGGACCAATGGATGGCCGCCTAGAGGTGGAGCCAGTCCAGTCCACTAGTTGACCAGGTGGGAGGGGCGTACTGTAGAGAGTTAGTCAAAGTCTAGCAGGGACAGTGGACGTGAGCGGACGCACTGGCTAGGAGTGAACAGTAACCTGGTGTCCAGGAGGTCAGTTGCCAGTGGAGTACATTGGAGTACTCCCGGAACTATGCACCAATGGGGTACAGGACCCTAGGTCAGGCAGAAGCTCCAGGCAGGCCTGATAACACCTGCACAGCGAGGGGACCATCGAGGACCTCGCTGACCTTGAAGTCCGGGACTCAGTAGCAAAGGGAGAACCGGGGACAGGACCAGAGACTCCAACCCCGCAGGGTTCACGCTACCGTCATACGGACTGCAGTGGAAGACCACCAGTCAGGGACCCCCAGTTGCACTACGCCACAGGGACCCACCAACCAGAGACAGGTGCAGGGGAAGAATGCATCAGATTACTAAACTGGCACTGGGACGAAGGGGACCTGAAGGTGAAACCAGCCGGCTTTGCGTGACCAGTTACCACCAGAAAGTCCGTAAAGAACCAGTTGCACTGAACCCTTTGTGTGGACTACCTTCTTCTGACACCCGTCACATCACCTACCCTCTGGGGCTCGGCCCTGCTTGCGGAGGGCCTACCCTCCAGGCTGCCATTAACACCAGCCCCAGTAATGGACATTGTGCAGTGGCGGCTCCATCTACATAGCCACAACACCGCAAATGGCATCACCTGTGATCATTTATCTAATCCCCTGTAAATATTCCCCTTTTCAAAAAGGACCCAGGGCACGGGACCGGGCAACGGCCACCAAAGTGACATTCCCCAGGTGTACACTGACCGGGACCGAGTACCCCATAACCCTGGGCGATACAAGTAATAGTATGCGATGTGCTGCCCACGCTGGTCTGTGCAGTGATGTTCTGTGCATCAGGCAGGGTGGCTCTGCTCTGTGCAGGGCTGGTGACGTGGCTCTGTTCTGTGCAGGGTTGCTTTGCTCTGTGTGGGGCTGCCTAGAGTCAGTGCGTGCGCAGATAGAGCTCTCAGTTCAAGCTCTCACCTGCGCATGCACCGACTCCGGCCGCCATAATTTGAAGCCCTCACCACCTACCGCTGACATCTTCAGAATAGCTGGTGACTCATCGCTTCCCGCACAGAGCAGAGCCGCGTCACCAGCCTCACACAGCAGAGCCACATCACCAGCCCCTCACAGAGCAGAGCCGCATCACCAGCCCCGCACAGTAGAGCCACATCACCAAACCCGTACAGCAGAACTGCGTCACCAGCCTCGCACATAGCAGAGCCCTCAGTGCGTATCTGAGCCCCCCTCTGTACCACTGGCAGCTTTGCAGTACTCCAGTACCACTCCTGCCTCCTGTGACCCCCGCTGCTGCTGCCCCCTCTTCTTGATAAAACACTACCAGATTATAAAACGGACCCCATATTTTATTGTTTTTTTACTACCGTTAAAAATGCGGTACATTGAGGTGTTCTACCACTGAGTTGCCCCTTTACCCTTCTCCCCATGTATGGCGGCCTTTAGACCGCTGCTCTGTCTCTCCCTTATTGTTCACATGCAGCTCTATTTTTTTTAGATTGGCTGTTGTATGTCGCGGGCGGGGAGGATGCCGCTGCGCTGCGCTGGCTAACGCTCGGGTCCGGCACTGCTGCGATGGCTGCTCGGTGGCTCGAGCGGTGGGCCGGATCCGGGGACTCGAGCGGCGCTCCTTGCCCGTGGGTGAAAGGGGGTAGTTTGGTTTGGGGATTTGGTCTGTGACGCCACCCACGGGTTGTGGTGAGGTTGGGCACCACCGCTGCTGGTGACGGGGATCCCGGGAGCGATGGTAGGGAGCAGTTGGGATGTTGTTTCCCCCCTCCATGGGTAGGGGTTCGTGGTCCCGGGGCCCGGTGAGGTGACGGGGAGGCAGGGTTGGCAAGGTGCAGGGTCGACTGGACTGCGCAGCGCTGTGCCGGACGGCACGGTTGTACTCACTCAGTCACAAATGTACGCAAAGTCTCTGGTAAACCAAACGGCTGGATGGACGGGTCCCGCAGCCGACTGCTGTGACTTCTCCCGGACGGTTGGTGGTGGCTGTCTTTCCCTGCACCTTTGTGTATGTCCGGTCCCGATGGATTCCCACCGGTAACCCGCTCCCCAGAGTGTATATGTGCCGGAGGAGCCCTTTTGCTCGCAGGCTCTGGCCCTTGGAACTCTAGCTGTGGCGGTAGCTGTATTTCCTTTTGCTGGTCGGACGGTTGCCTTCAATCGGGTCTTGGCTGTTAGGAAACCCTTGGGGTTCCGGTCACTGACGGATTTGACCTCTAATGGCGACTACAAGCCTGGTCGGGGTCCGCAGGCCCTGCCTGTGTGTGCTGGCTTCACTTCGCTCCCCGGTTCGGTACCGGCGGGCCACCGCCCGTCCCCGGTCCTACGGTTCCGCGTTGATTCGCCTCTCCTGCAGACGGCCACCACCGTCTGCCAACCTCGCTCTTAGTGCCCGGGACACACACACGGACACGGTCAGTTTATTCCTCACTTCTCCTCCACTCCTCACTCCTTCACCTTCCTAACTCCACTCTCACTTCTTACTCACTGGCTCCTTTCCCGCCTCCAGGACTGTGAACTCCTCAGTGGGTGGGGCCAACCGCCTGGTTCCACCCCACCTGGTGTGGACATCAGCCCCTGGAGGGAGGCAACAAGGATTTTGTGTCTGGCTGATGTGCCTGTCTCAGGGTGGGGGTGTGTGTTGCGGTACCTGTGACGACCTGGCTAGTCCAGGGCGCCACATTGTACATCAGCACAAGCCCGATAGAAAGTCATGAGCACCATGATCTTAAACTCCTAGTGTCAAAAGTATAATTTCCTCAGATGCTAATATGGTACACACTCATACACTGTATATATACCTCACCTATAATCTTTATTGTCTAAATTCAACCTATTTTCCAGCTTATGCTATACACCTGTATTAATGTCTGGGACTCATTACCTGTAGTATTGTTGCTAAAATGAGAGGGCAGTGATCCACTGTAAATAGGGTGTGGCGTAGAAACTGTTTCTTTTGTTTAATATGACCACGTATTACCGAGATGAGTAATATACATATATTAGGTGACTGTGTATACTTAAATAATCATAACCTCTTTCACACCTCTGCAGAAAGTGGCTGTAAGAAGAAAGTGCTTATTCAACAAAAATGAATTCAAGTGAGCCACAAACTGCTTAGAATTGGAAATCTCCACCCTACCTTTCAGCAGTGGTCTGCAGAATACAGGCTGCCTTTTAACATTGTTGGTAAACTATGTAAGCAGTACTGTTAATTGTGAAACGGATATATTTGTAAGAATTAGTATAATTGAAGAAAGTGTGTACGGCATCTACTGTACGTTGCCTAATAGAATTAAAAGCTGAAATCAGGTTTCAAAAATCACATCACATATCAGATATTGCTCATTTACTTCATGCCTGGCTCTTAGCCCCCCATCCCCTGCACAGCTGCTATTTGTTTTTACTCCAATGACATGCATGTGCAAGTGATATGTGAACCAGAATTGACCCCAAGAAAGTAATCCCCATGTTATAGCCTGCTGGATCCCTTGGAATGCTATGGATAGGCGGTAAACCTTTGCTTATATAGGCCTTATTCAGAGTTACGATTATTTCATATATGTGAAAAATATGGACTGATTTTAATTAGGCTATGTTCACACTATCGTATCTTTGGTCTGAATGATGTCCGTTTAAAAAACAATTTCACCCAGACAGCATTAGAACTAATGCATGGTGCCTACAGTGAAACATGGTGGTGGCAGTGTCCTTACGTGGGGCTGCATGAGTACTCCTGGTGTGAGGGAGCTACATTTCATGGATGGTATGAATTCACAGATGTACTCCTCTATATTGAAAGAGATAACCATCACTCTGTGCACTTGGTAGATGTGCACTTTTCCATCATAATGATGAAAAAAAACATATCAAAGGCCAATGTTGCATTTCTGAAAAGAATAGGGTGAAAGTGATTCAGGGGCCAACTATATCTCCTTATCTGAATCCAATCGCACAACTATGGGGAATTCTGAAGAGTCAATATAAGAATCACTCTCCATCAAGCATCAAATCAAGGTCGTTCTTGAAGAATGGAAAAAGATACATGTTGCCATATGTTGCCAACATCTTCATTCCATGTCTAGAAGACCTGGTTCTGTCTTTAAAAATCATGGAGGTCATACAAAATACTAGATGTAGTAGTTTTTGATGTGGGGTGTACTCATATTTGCCTCACATAATTTGAGTAAAACTGAAGATTTGGAATATAAGTTATATTATAAACCTTACTTTCATGTTATGGGTTAGTAAAATATTCTATGAAACTCATATGATATTACTATCATATTTATTACCTGGGTAAAAAGCAGAGAAGGAAATACTCTTCCATGAAAGTGAGCACAGCGTAACGGGACTTTGAACCTAAAGGAACTTCCTGAAAGAAGCAGTATTTGGTAATTTTTCACCCAGTGCAATTTCTCTGCACTCATTACTGGGAAAATCCCATTCCACCTAATGTATAACTTGCATTTTATGCATCTAAATCCCTACTCATTCAGGACACAGAGGTCCAGTGGGTGGTTCTTATCAGTGACAGACGGACATCTTGTTATCCACACTCATGCTGATTATGACCATCCCCTGGAACTCTGTGCCGAGAATGAGCGGACATTAAAATGCATAAAGTACAAGTTATTCTTAATCTTTTCCCACATATCTATATATCGATCTTCTCAGCTCCTATTGCTTTATAACGATGCTCATAGATTGAAGTATTCTTACAAGCAGACAGGTTTTCACTGTATATTGCACACTGGATCATGAATGCAGCCCCTGCCACTTACTGGGCATCTACCGTATGTACTTGCATAGTAGCAGTCAATGTATGATGGAGTAGGTGGACAGATGCTTCTGTGCATAGCTTGTCCACCTCAATGGACATACTGAACTGAAATCTATCTTTAGGCATTATAAGGTCTCTAGAGACTGCTCGCGATTCCTGAAAAATGACCCTTTGGCTGGAGGGATGATTTAAAGGGGTTTTCCTGCCATCAATTTAGGATATGTGGTGGTCTAACCTCTGGAAACCCTTCATATTCTTAAACCGAAGGTTTTAATGATGTGGTAGAGTGCTGGCCTCGCACTGTTTTTCACTTGCACAATAACCCCGGCCATCCTTAAATTCACTGTTGTTCCATGATCATAAACTAATGCCATATCTATTGACATGCTATAAGTTGGGAAAGTTGTAATTTGTATTTTAACTAAATTTAGCTCTACCTTGGTAATAAAAACATATGAGTTCTTAGAAAACAAAGAAATGTCATAGTTTGGCTTTCCATGCAGCGATTTTTGAGACCACAATTTTTTGTCCGCCTGTACTACTTTGTGTAATAAATGACTGCACTTACCGGAAGAATGATTATCACCAAGATCAAAACTATATTGCTATGTGTAAATCTGCTAAAGGTTTACCAAACCAAGCCTTCCTCAATTTTCCACTATTTGTGATATTTCTAACCTGAAATTTAAGGTAAACTAACATGAAACTTATCACATTCTGAAAAAGGCTTAGCTCACCCTTTGCAACAATAAGTTATAATTAGAGAGTAGCAAAAAGATTCAAACTGCGGAACTCCAAAGCTTCCTCAGAAAGTAATTTTCACATGTGCATCCTGAACAAGCATATGTGAAACGCGCATTGTAGTGTGGGGCGGCTAGAGCAATCTTCACTGACATCATGAATTTGGGTCAGTAATTTTGTGATCACGGTTACCATTCTACGTCCCTTACATACTCATGGTATATATTAGTATCTTACAGTTATTCTTACCCTTTATTTCTTTATGTTTTTCTAATCCCGTATTGGATTGGCTTTAATATATAACAAATCAAAATTTTTCGCCGACTTATTTCTAATCCTTACCATTTGGGTTTAGTTCCATTATATAACACAATATTTCTACTTCCTTTTTGGAAGGGATTGGTTATTTTTGTTTCACAAAGTCTATTGATATTTTTAATCATTAACTGGTAGCGTTTGGTTCTACCTACAGTGTATATTTTCGGACAGATTATATTCATATTTCTATTCTCTTATTAGAAGGGTTCAGTTCTGTCTGTATCAATGGTATATTCTTCATAGATACAGTCCCTTGAGAAAGTATTCGGCCCCCTTGCATTTTTCAACCTTTTCCCACATTTCAGACTTCAAACATAAAGATAAAAATGTTAATGTTATGGTAAAGAATCAACAACAAGTGGGACACAATTGGGAAGTTGAACGAAATTTATTGCTCATTTTAAACTTTTGTAAAAAATAAAAAACTGAAAATTGAGGCATGCAATATTATTCGTCCCCTTTACTTTCAGTGCAGAAAACTCACTCCAGAAGTTCATTGAGGATCTCTGAATGATCCAATGTTATCCTAAATGACTGATGATGATAAATGTAATCCACCTGTGTGTAATCAAGTCTCCGTATAAATGCACCTGCTCTGTGATAGTCTCAGTGTCCTGTATAAAGCGCAGATAGCATCATGAAGACCAAGGAACACAACAGGCAGGTCCGTGATACCGTTGTGGAGAAGTTTAAAGCCAGATTTGGTTACAAAAAGATTTCCACAACTTTAAACATCTCAAGAAGCACTGGGCAAGTGATCATATTGAGATGGAAGGAGTATCATACCACTGCAAATCTACCAAGACCTGGCCGTCCCTCAAACATTTCATCTCAAACAAGGAGAAGACTGATCAGAGATGCAGCCAAGAGGCCCATGATCACTCTGGATGAACTGCAGAGATCTACAGCTGAGGTGGGAGAGTCTGTCCATAGGACAACAATCAGTCGTACACTGCACAAATCTGGCCTTTCTGGAAGACTGACAAGAAATAAGCCATTTCTCAAAGATATCCATAAAAAGTGTCGTTTAAAGTTTGCCAAAAGCCACCTGGGAGACACACCAAACATGTGGAAGAAGGTGCTATGGTCAAATGAAACCAAAATCGAACTATATGGGCACAATGCCTAATGATATGTTTGGCGTAAAAGCAACACAGCTCATCACCCTGAATACACCATCCCCACTGTCAAACATGGTGGTGGCAGCATCATGGTTTGGGCCTGCTTTGCTTCAGCAGGAACAAGGAAGATGGTTAAAATTGATGGGAAGATGGATGGAACCAAATACAGGACCATTCTTGAAGAAAACCTGTTGGAGTCTGCAAAAGACCTGAGACTGGGACAGAGATTTGTCTTTCAACAAGACAATGATCCAAAACATAAAGCAAAATGTACAATAGAATGGTTAAAAAAATAAACCTATCCAGGTGTTGGAATGGCCAAGTCAAAGTCCAGACCTGAATCCAATCGAGAATCTGTGGAAAGAGCTGAAAACTGCTGTTCACAAACGCTCTCCATCTAACCTCACTCAGCTCCAGCTATTTGCAAAGAAAGAATGGGCGAGAATTTCAGTCTCTCGATGTGCAAAACTGATAGAGACATACCCCAAGCGACTTGCAGCTGTAATCGCAGCAAAAGGTGGCGCTACAAAGTAGTAACTTAAAGGGAACGAATAATATTGCACGCCCCAATTTTCAGTTATTTTTTATAAAAGTTTAAAATAAGCAATAAATTTTGTTCAACTTCACAATTGTGTCCCACTTGTTGTTGATTCTTCACCATAACATTAAAATGTTTATCTTTACGTTTGAAGCCTGAAATGTGGGAAAAGGTTGAAAAATTCAAAGGGGCCGAATACTTTCGCAAGGCACTGTATGTCTAATCCCTTATCAGAAGGGTTTAGTTCTATTTATTTTATCATTTATATTAGAATGATATTTCTAATCCCTTATTAGGAGGGTTTGATTCAACATACACTATCTGTAGTACATTTCTTCTTGAGGTATATATATATTTCTGAGTTAAGTTTAGATTCACCAGTGTAACTTTTATTTTCTCATTCTTGGTTATATTTTTATATCAATTCATCATTTTATTGCTGGCACAACATCTGGTATTATATTTTGCCATACTTCAAGCATTTCTTTCTTCCAGGATTTTTTTAATTATTTTTAATATGTTTTTTTTTGTATATCAATAAAGAATAATTTATTTAATTGCATTAACAGTGTGTATTAATTAATAAATACCGCTTGATAGGTAATGATTTGGTGTGGGTTTCTGCAGTCATTTCTTTTATACGCTGCATTGCACCATACTTTTCTTGTGTTGTTTATTGTAGGTCGTTTCCTTCTGTAGATTACGTTGTGACCTTTCGACTCTAGTTCCTTCTATGTGCCCAACAAAGAAAGAAGGGTATATGGACGTTTCCTGGTTGTGTCGGCACCTTGCAGTTTTTGTAGATGTAGAGTTACAGGAATAGTTATTTTCTTTTGAATTGGAATTCTATTGAAATTTCAATCTGCCTAATAGCGCCTTGGCAATAAAAAGGTTAATGGTTGTTGGGAAGCGTCTCTTCTAACCTGCTCGACAGGTAGACACTCACTTTTTCATGGGGTGGGGCCTAAAATTGCCTGCGAGGAAAATCCTAACAGTAGCATTTCATACAGAAGCCTCCTTCCACCTTTGTATTTCGATGATGACTTCATCACACACAGTATGGGGGAAGGGCGAGCACCATGCAATGCACATCGTGATCACATTTCCACTGCATTGCAGGCCTGGCCATAGTGGCTCATTGCTCGATGAACATCTGCCTCTCTTATTACCCAGTACTAACACATGCTGAAAAAAAAAATATTCTTGTCACAATGGAACATATCTACAGAAAATAACAATTTCTCCATAATACTATCATTCCACATGGTTCTAATATATTGCATGTGCTGATTCCCACTATCTAGCCTACTTACAACTCCCACAGGCATACATTTAGTTCAGGAAAATATAGTTAACCTTATTAACCCTATATTGGCAACGGAAATAAATCAAAGTGCTGGCAGGAAACCCATATAACCTTGAGAGAACATACGTATGCAAATACTGAACCTATGCAAATAAGGCTCAGCTGGAA
This sequence comes from Anomaloglossus baeobatrachus, assembly GCF_048569485.1. NCBI lineage: Eukaryota > Metazoa > Chordata > Amphibia > Anura > Aromobatidae > Anomaloglossus > Anomaloglossus baeobatrachus. Next base: position 206,252,003 of record NC_134356.1, read on the forward strand.
TAAAATACAGCTCAAGACAGCCGAGATCTCTACTGTGTCATTACTGTCCACTGTCCTACCCAAAGTATAAAGGACAAGAAAAAAAAAATCATCATCTTACCAAGTGGGATCCATATTTTTTCTCAAGACTCGAAGTGTTAAACGGGCTTTACACGCTACAATATATCTAATGATGTGTCGGCGGGGTCACGTAGTAAGTGACGCACATCTGGCATCGTTAGTGATATTGTAGTGTGTGAAACCTACGTGCGATTGCGATTGAACGAATAAACGTTGATCGCATACACGTCATTCAAAACCTAAAAATTGAACGTCGGGTTGTTCAATGTTCCCGAGGCAGCACACATCGCAGTGTGTGACACCCCGGGAATGATGAACAGATCTTACCTGCGTCCCGCGGCTATGCAGAAGGAAGGAAGTGGGCGGGATGTTTACATCCCGCTCATCTCCGCCCCTCCGCTTCTATTGGCCGGCTGCCATGTGACGTCGCTGTGACGCCGAACGTCCCTCCCACTCCAGGAAGTGGATGTTCCCACATCGAGGTCGTATGGAAGGGTAAGTATGTGTGACGGCAATTAATCGTTTGTGCGACACGGTCAACAAATTGAACGTGCCGCACATACGATGGGGGCGTGTCACATCGCATACGATATCGTATGCTTAATTATAAGGTGTAAAGCAGGCTTTAGGTTCCATTCATGCAGATAGTAGTGTAGATTCTGCATAAAATCAGCAAACATTCCACAGTGAATGTGAATTAGGTTCCTATAACCTTATTTATGTTATAGAGGACCTTTCAATATAACTTAGAGTACCTCCCCAATTGCCACTATCCCATTGATTTTGGAACAGTTTTTTTTCCTTTTTCTGCTCCTCTCCATTCCCCTGGTCATAATGGTGCAAATTTTCCCCTCAACCAACTGGGTGTAGACCACAGAATTACTCTGTGGGCCTTAGCTTTTTCTGCGAAGGATGCCACCATGGATATAAGTTGTGTGTGATGCTAAATTGTGTAAGAATGTAGAGCAGGGAAGAGGTTAATTAAGTAATTGGTTAACTAATGATCCACACCTATGTTATGGCTTTATAATAATGCAATGGAAGCCTCAGTGTAATGTATGTTTTTATCATACCTGATGAAAAGTGAGGTCCATTCTAGAAACGCGTTGTTTTATACAATAAATACCGCTTTTAAGTGGAGAGACAGCACCTCTATATCGTCGGTTTTTGTTCACATCCTTCTCCTCCCTTGTGTCAGTTCACTTTGGCAACCATCACTGTAGGACATTTCTTTCCCTTGGGTCTTAATGATCAGAAGCTGGAGCTGAGACAAGACAGATAGAATCTAGGCTTCTAGCTGCAAAGCAGTCTAATGAAGTCACTCATCGCTGCAGGGGTGAAACGTATAGATCTCGAAAATATGGACAGTTTGATATTTATGGCGTCTGTCATTGACATACTAAGAACTGGTGTACCATATTTTTCATTTTATAAGACGCACCGGATTATAAGACGCACCTTAAATTTGGAAAAAAAAAGGTAATAAAAAAAAAATATAGGGTCCGTTTTATAATCCGGTGGAGTCTTACCAGGGAGAGGGGGCAGCAGTCGAGCAAGTGTCACAGGAGACAGTGGAGGTACTTGAGTACTGCGATGCCGCGAATGGTACAGAGGGTGGCCCAGATACTCAATGCGGGCACTGCTCTGTGGCAGGGCTGGTGATGCGCTACTGCTCTATGCGCGCCTGGTGATGCGACTCTACTCTGTGCGGGGCAGGTGACGCGGCTCTGCTCTGTGTGGGGCAGGTGACGCGGCTCTGCTCTGTACGGGGGGGCGGTGGTGCACCGGCCATTCTGAAGCTTGAATTGAGAGTTCCATCTGTGCACGCGCTAACTCTAGGTGCCATTATTTGAAGCTCTGACTGCCGACATCTTCAGAATGACCGCCCCCCGCATAGAACAGCCCCGTGCAGAGCAAAGCAGCCCCGCGCAGAGCAGCACAGCCCTGCTCAGGGCAGAACAGCCTCGCACAGAGCAGAGCCCCGCCGCACAGAGCAGAGCCACACTGCACAGAGCAGCGCCGGCAGCACACTGCATAGCATTACCCCTGCCTCCTTTGACCCCTCTTCACCACCCCCCTGTATTGCTACATTCTGATTTTAGGACGCACCACTCATTTTCCTCATTTTCCAAATTTTTGTGAGGAAAAGTGCGTTTTATAATCCAAAAAATACGGTACTTCATAGGTGACATCAGTGGGGAAGGAACTAGTGAACATATTCTCTTACCTAGATAATTATAATCTAAGGGTATGTTCACACATCGTTTTTACTGCAGCAAAATCAGTTCTCTTGGCTGTTAGCAAAACCTGCTTCTTGGAATCAGTTTTTTGGTGTTTTTGTCTCCTGTGCATGCTGATAAAGTTTAGTGCCCCCCCCCAAAAAAAAACAACAAACAACATGAAAGTTCCTGTCCTGTTGAACCAACCATACTTTTTCTTTTGTGATTTTGTTCAGCAAAAATTATCTACATGAAACATGGAGCCTATATATCCCTTGCGACGAAGAAATCCATATAACAGGTTATTTCTGCTGACAATCTAATATATAAAGCCGAGTGTATGTATGTGTGTGTGTGTGTGTGTGTGTGTGTGTGTATGAATGTATGTCCACTAAAGGAATCCACACCGTCGCATTTACAATCACGAAATTTTGCACAGACACCCCATGTCACTCAGGGAACGTCATAGACTATGTTTTGAAGGGAAAAATTAACCCTGCGCTTTACAGTTACTTTCCAGCTGGGAATTACAGGTCATTAATAGGAGCTGTGATTAGATGCTATAGGCAACGAAGGACATTCTTAGTATAAGAAGCTTATGTGTGAGGTAATATGAAATCGATGGAGAGAGAGGCAGACAGGGAAAGAGACAGAGAGATAGAGACAGACAGATAGACACAGACAGACAGGTACAGATAGACATAGGCACAGACAGACAGAGACAGGCAGACAGGGAAAGAGACAGACAGGGAGACAGACAGGGAAAGAGACAGACAAAGGCAGACAGGGAAAGAGACAGACAGCAAGACAGATAGGGAAAGAGACAGACATGCAAACAGACAGATGGCGAAAGAGACACACAGGGAAAGAGAAGTACAGAGAGAGACAGACAAAGGCAGACAGAAAAAGAGACAGAGGGATAGGGAAAGAGACAGACAAGGAAAGAGAGAGACAAAGACAGACGGACAGACCAGACAAGGAAAGAGACAGACAGAAAGAGACAGACAGGGAAAGAGACAGACAGAGGAAGACTGGGAAAAAGACAAAGAGACAGACAGAAGAAGACAGACAGAGGCAGACAGGGAAAGAAACAGACAGGAAAAGAGACAGAGAAACAAAAAGACAGACAGGTAAAGAGACAGACAGGGAAAAGACAGACAGTGAAAGAAACAGAGAGACAGATAGAGAGAGAAAAACCGAGACAGACAAAGAGATAGAGAAATAGACACACAGGCAGTGAAAGAAACAGACAGAAACACAGAGAGAGGCAGGGAAAGAGACAGACAAACACACAGAGACAAACACACAGGGACGGACACACAGAGACAGACACACAGAGACAAACACACAGAGACAGACAGAGTTAGGCAGACAAAGCGATAGAGAGAGACTGATACAGAGACAGACAGAGAGATAGACAGATAGACAGACAGAGAGACAAAGACAGACATGGACAGACAAAGACAGACAGACAGAGACAGACATAGACAAACACACAGATAGACAGACAGACAGAGACAGACAGGGAAAGAGACAGACAGATAGAGAGAGACAGACAGACAGACAAAGAGATACACAGACAGACTGGGAAAGAGACAAACACACAGATAGACAGAGAGGCAGACAGAGAGATAGACACACAGAGACAGACAAAAATAGTCAGACAGACAGAGAGAGACAGAGACAGGGAGAGGGACAAAGAGACAGTTACTATCCCAGGCAATGCAGGGTACTACAGTTAGTTCTAAATATTTTATAGCTTGCTGGACTGCGACAGGTAGCATATACATTGTGCTGACATAAATGTGTCCCTCTTTCTATATTTCAGTACATTTGCCCTTTAGAACACTGTGCATTTTATTTAAAAGATCTCCATCAGCAGTTTTTGCCACCTTACAGCATGATGAAGGAAAAGAGACCCTGATTCCAGCGATGTGTCACTTACTTGGCTCCATAGTGTAGCCTTCATAAAATCACTGTTTAGTTAGCAGGAGATTATCATTAGAGGCCTACTTGGAGTGCTGTCACGTATTCCAGCTTGTTCTGCACTGCGCTGCTCTCTTTACTCTCAGACCAGGCACAGAGTACTCCTGCCAGCGATTGCATTGCTTCTGGCAATGTTGCATCAACAGAACAGAAAGGAAGAGAAAGAGCTGCTCTGTTGATGTGAGGTGAAATGAACCAGCGCAATCACTGCCTGAGGCAGGAGAGATCATTGACTGGCAGAACTGGCAGGTACTTTGTAACTACCTGCCAGTAAATTCTTAATCCCATAGTGCAAATTAACCAAAGTCCCGGATAAATCTGTTAATAGTATTATGCAATGGGATAAGCTCCCTTTTATGTTATACCATTTAAGTGTGGTCTTCATGAATGTCATATTTGTCCTTCATGAATCCATGGGTTCATTGATAGTATCAACCGGTAAAGTCAGAAGTTTTTTGTTTTTGTTCTGCTTAAAGTGGGGTCACTATTTGTACAACTCCTTTTTAAATAAAGTGTTCCCCCTTATAAAATAAAGACAATTTATAACCACATCACAAACCAGTCCTGTTTCAGTGATGTTAGCGTTTGGTCTCCTAGGGCTGGCGTGACATTGTTATACCACGTGAGCACTGAAGCCAATCAGCAGCTGATGAGCTTTCACTACTTCCATTTGTTCCGTTCTTCATGAGCCTCAGCCAAATGAAAGAAGTGAGAACTCATCAGCCGGTGACTGGATGCAGTGCTCTCGTGGTATATCAATGTCACACGAGACCTGGGAGACCAATTGCCAACATCGCTGAAACGGGACCGGTTTGTGGTTTGTGATGTGGGTATACAGTAAATTGTTTTTATTTTATAAGGAAATTCTATGTTCTCCCCGTGCTTGTGTGGGTTTCTTCCTGTACTGCAAAGACATATTGATAGGGAATTTAAATTGTGAGCACCAATGGGGACCGCGATAATCATGTCTGTAAAACACTGTGGAATAAACAGCGCTATATATGAGTAAAATAAAAATTAGGGAAATACTTTATTTAAAAAGGGTTGGCCATGTAGTGAACAACTTCTTGAATATACAATGTAATTGTTGTGATTCTACTATTATTATTTTTCTCTTTTTTCAGGTTTTTTGGCCATGGGAGAGAGCTTTTCATCACTGCACCTCCAGTTTTGTTTTGGGAAATCCACAATTTCCTATATTGTTAAGTGTCTGGGAGAAATTGCAGCCCATTGTGATGTCTTCACCAACTGAGCCAGGCTTTCAGACTGTGACCAACTTCTCTAACTGCCTGGGTACACTCGATGGACAAGATGTAAGGTTACAACAGTCTCCGTGATCTGGATCATGCTTCTTTAAATACAAGAAGTATTTTTCTGTGGCAGATGCAAATTACCATTTTCTTGCCATTGATGTTGGTGCCTATGGCAGTACTGGAGACTCTTTGGAGTTGAGAACTGCACAGATTAGACTACAAGTTCTCCAAAATTGCGGAACGCTCCCAGCCGCCAGGTCTTTGCCTGCTTCCACACGTCCTGTGCCCTTTGTGATGGTATCAGATGAAGCTTTTCCATTGACAACAAACCTACTGCGCCCATATCCTTGAAGGGGATTGAGTGCCCAGTGTCTGGTTTACAATTATCGGCTAAGCTGGACAAGCAGATTCGTAGAATGCACCTTTGGAATCATGAGTAGTCAGTGAAGGGTCTTGCACACAAAAATCCAACTGGAACAAAACACTTGTGTTGCAGTGATAAAGGCATGCTGTGTACTTCACAACTATGCACGTGAGTAGTATTTTCATGAGCAGATTGATAAGTAACAGTTGCCTTTGTTCAACACAGCTATAAACTGGGGTTTAGGGGTGCTTCACACACAGCGAGCTCACTGCCGAGATCGCTGCTGAGTCACGCTTTTTGTGACGCAGCAGTGACCTCATTAGCGATCTCGCTGTGTGTGACAATGAGCAGCGATCTGGCCCCTGCTGCGAGATCGCTGCTCGTTACACACAGCCCTGGTTCGTTTTCTTCAAAGCCGCTCTCCCGCTGTGACACACAGATCGCTGTGTGTGACAGCGAGAGAGCGACAAATGAAGCGAGCAGGGAGCAGGAGCCGGCGTCTGACAGCTGAGGTAAGCTGTATCCAAGATAAACATCGGGTAACCAAGGTGGTTACCCGATATTTACCTTAGTTACGAGCCTCTGCAGCTCTCACGCTGCCTGTGCTGCCAGCTCCGGCTCTCTGTACATGTAGCTGCTGTACACATCAGGTTAATTAACCCGATGTGTACTGTAGCTAGGAGAGCAAGGAGCCAGCGCTAAGCAGTGTGCGCGGCTCCCTGCTCTCTGCACATGTAGCTGCATTACACATCGGGTTAATTAACCCGATGTGTAATGCAGCTAGGAGAGCAAGGAGCCAGCGCTCAGTGTGCGCGGCTCCCTGCTCTCTGCACACAGCGCTGGTAACTAATGTAAACATCGGGTAACCATACCCGATGTTTACCTTAGTTACCAGTCTCCGCAGCTTCCAGACGGCGGCTCCATGCAAGCGCAGCGTCGCTTGCACGTCGCTGCTGGCTGGAGGCTGTTCACTGGTCGCTGGTGAGATCTGCCTGTTTGACAGCTCACCAGCGACCATGTAGCGATGCAGCAGCGATCCTGACCCGGTCAGATCGCTGGTCGGATCGCTGCTGCATCGCTAAGTGTGAAGGTACCCTTAGGCTGCCCTTCTAATTCCGGTGTCTCAGAGATACCTTTGCTGACAATTTTATGAGTCTAGAACAGTGTTTCCCAAACTCCAGTCCTCATGGCCCCCAACAAGTCATATTTTCAGGATTTCCTTACTATTGAACAGGTGATGGAATCATTATAAAGGCATCACCTGTGTGATATTAAGAAAATCCTGAAAACATAACTTGTTAGGGGTCGTGAGGACTGGAGTTTGGGAACCACTGGTCTAGAAGGTGCTGTGCCATAGCAATACTCTTGTGTCCATGCTGTGCAGCCCCAACAGCAGAAATTCTCCACCTAGAAGATACCACTATTGCATCACCTTTTCTTGTCCCTATGAATAAAGTGTACAACTGTATACTTTTTTTACTTTTGAATAAAGATGTGTTGATACCTTGTACAGTATCTACTTATGTAAAATTAAATCTAGTTAATACAATTTTTTAAAAAAATATATTGTAATCGTTATTTGTAGGCAAAATGTAACATTTTCTTTATAGTTTTCAACATTTTAGATGGACTGTTTGTAACATGAATCCACCAGCAGAAAATGACCATGTCAAACATAAATGCACTTATTGGACCATTTCCTTTGGAAAAAAAAACCAAAACAGATAATTTCACACCCAACCTCTATCTGTAGGTATACACGCCTTGTTTCTCCACAGCAAGGTGCAAATAATTCCATAGACATTTTCTGTTGCTAATTTGCAATGTTAGGGTACGGTTTCACTTGCGTTTTGCACGGATGAGTGCAATTTGATAAAACATTGGATTGCACTTGCACCAGTGCAAAACTATGGGCCAGTGTCCATCTGCGATTTATTTCTCAATAAATCGCTGCATGCTGTGCTTGGCAGCGATTCCCGGCTCACACACCCCCATATAGGTCTATGGGAGCGTGTGAAACATCGCACTGCACTCGCATGTTATCCGACCACACTGCGATATACGAAGAGACAGATGCTCCCTCCCCTTCTCCACAGCTGTGATCCAATCGCATGATCGGATCACAGTCTTATGACCCTTGGCTGTTGCTCGCAGAAGAGGATCATTAGCATATCGCTTTCTCACACCAGAAGCTATGTGCAAGTGGAACCATACCCTTAAAAACATAATTAGACACACACTTTGGACTACACAGCTCATTCACAAGTCTTTTTTATGAAAAAAAAAAGACAAATTGGTGATCCAATTTTATCGTACATGGAAACAAAAAAAGGTTTTGCCACCTTCTCCGAAGCAGTTAGTTAAAACCTCATGTTTTCTTTGGGGATGAGAGATCAAACTAAAAAGCCCAAAATTAATATAAATATTTATCATAGAACTTTAAAGCTAAATTACTAAAACTATTAAAGCAGGTAAACTAAACAAGTATATATATTTAAAACTAAAATTTTATGTAAAGTGTGATATTCCCAAGGGGAAAAATCATATTCGATCATAGAACTGGATGCGCTGGAATTCTGGCTGGAGTTGAAGCTTTGGGTATTGGATGGAGGGTTGGGACCCAAACATGTAGTTTCTAGTTGTCCTATAAACGAACGACCACAATCAAAAGTGGAACTACTTTCTCTGGCAAAGGGATGTGGTGTTGGTTGTGCGGAAAAATTGCAGAAGCCACAGACTGCCCCAACATAGGAAGAGTGTTCTCTTCTGGGTGAAATACGTATCCGTGAAATGATATGAGCAACAATTGGAAGGGGGGGTTGGAGATCAACAGTGATATAGTAATGAATACTCTACAGATAAGTAAGACAGCTGTCTATCATGTGGCATCTCCTTGATGGAACTTGCCATATTAAAACCAACATAATCAAATTGGTCTTCTGCATCTGAGCTTCGAAAGTGCCTCCGTGGACAGAGCAAAATTTTTGTACTGGTTGTCTTGGATCTGTTTGTCATGACGAGAGCCTTTGCTGGTGGATCAAGAGGCTTGTGATGAGCTGAAGCTATGCTCAATTGCCCTGGTCGACAGTGGGCTGGTCACTTCCTCCTCTGGCTGGACATGGGTGGATAGATTTGTGATAGCAGGCCTCTCCCATTCTGGCACTGATTCCGGTTCATCAGTACCTCTTTCCAATTCAATAGTTTCTATTTCCACTTCATCAGTCCTTCTTTCAAGAATCGGTCCCTCTTTCCGATTCATCAGTCCCTATTTGCCTTTAGTTCTAAAAATAAATAAAATAATAAATTTATTCTATCCATGAGATAATGCTTAGAAGGGTTATCAGAAACTTTTTTTTACTATGAGACAAAGAAATTAAAGTCACATTGTGGCTACTTACTTGCCTGTTGTGCCTTGCACAAATCTCTGCCAACACAGACTGCTCCTGCTGGCGATTCTGTGGCTTACGCTGATGTCACGTCAACAGAGCAACGGCTTCTCTGTTTATGGTGTGTGACTGACTGCTTGCCAACTGGCTCTTTGCTATCTAACTGCCGTAAGCCGGTTGCCAATCAGCATGAAGTCAGCAGTCCCACCAATCAATAGAGCAGTGTGGAAGAGCTGGCACTGTTGACATTGAAGCAGCAGAATCGCTTCAAGGAGGGGTTCGTGACCCCTCTGAGCCAGCGATGGATAGAATAGGCAAGTAGTTAGCAACTTCATGCCTCTTTGTTTTAAGCATATAATCAAAAATAGAATAGTCCGGGATAACCCCTTTAAATATGTAATTTATTTTTTTATATGTAAAACACTTACGCACGTAGCTCCCGACTTGTGAGCGTAAATAGCATTTCATTATAATAAGCACATTTTCTTTTTACTAGGCGATGAGCTGCCTTTATTTTGGGAAGAAACAAATTCATGGAATCCATCTCTTACTGATCGTCTCCGTTTTCTCACATCACGATCTGCAAGTGACAAACAAAGAAAAAAAAGATTTTATACTGTATAATAAGTACAGCAATCAATTTTCTGCACACCATCATCTAAGATTCATACATGCTGCTTGGTGTGCTGGTCATTAAAGGGGATGCCAGAGATTTTCTAAGAAAAAAAATAATGTGCCTACAGGATAACAGGTAGGTAGTTGGTACCTACCTGACTGTTGTGCCCAAGAACATTTTTTTTCTAGCACATAGCAGTTGCAGACCGCTCTCTACGGCAATTCAGAATGACTGCTAACGCCACGTCAACAGAGGGGCGTCTTGTTTTCCACTCTAATCTGTCGACGGTGTGTTACGCTCACCGAGGAGCGGTGAGCGTCCGGAGGTGGACCCACTGGACCATGCACTGGACTCCCCTGAGAAGGCGACCAGCAGCGAACCCCTATGCAGGGACTGTGCGGCGCCTCCCCAGAAGGCCTAAATGCACGGCAGCCAGGAACCGGTAGTAGGAGTCTCTGTAGGGCCAGGTGTAGCAAGGTTGTGACGTCCACAGCCGGCAGGACACGGAAACTGCACCGGAGATGTTCCCAGCAGGTGACGTCCGCCGCAGGTACGGCACGGATAATGTCCACGACAGGTAGGGCACGGTGACGTCCACTGTCGGTATGAGCGGTGACGTCCACAGCAGGTACGGCACAGATAATGTCCACGGTAGGTAGGGCACGGTAACGTCCACTGTCGGTATGAGCGGTCCATCTTCAGGCCAGTATCAGAGACTATGTGGCCAAGGAAGGGTAGCGAGGTCTGCTCAAACAGGCATTTCTCGAGTTTGGCGTAAAAGCGATTCTCTCTCAATCTCCGCAGGACAAGACGGACATGTCTTCGGGGGGTATGCAAGTCCGGAGAGAAGATAAGGATGTCGTCTAAATACACAACCACACAGGTGTAAAGAAGGTCACGGAAGACGTCGTTCACGAACTCCTGGAAGACCGCTGGAGCGTTACTGAGCCCGAAGGGCATCACTCGATATTCATAGTGCCCATCCCGAGTGTTGAACGCAGTCTTCCATTCGTCTCCCGACCGAATGCGGACCAGATTGTACGCACCCCGGAGATCTAATTTGGAGAAGATCTTGGCACCTTGAAAGCGGTCAAACAGTTCCGGTATCAGGGGTAGCGGGTATCTGTTCTTCACCGTGATCTTATTCAATCCGCGGTAGTCAATGCAAGGCCGTAGACCCCCGTCCTTTTTCCCCACAAAGAAGAAACCCGCTCCGGCAGGAGAGGAGGATTTTTGGATGAAGCCTCGTGCTAGATTTTCCTTTATGTAATCAGACATGGCTTGGGTCTCTTCTCGGGACAGAGGGTAGATGCGCCCACGCGGAGGGGTTGCCCCGGGGAGCAGGTCGATTGGACAATCGTAGGGTCTGTGTGGCGGCAACGTCTCAGCCTCCTTCTTGTCAAAGACATCGGCATAGGCCCAATAGGCAGGGGGTAACCCAGGAAGGGTGACCGGTTCAACAGGTCGGTGCGGAGGATGCACTGGTTTCAGGCAGTTGCCGTGGCAAGACGCACCCCATTGCAGGATGTCTCCAGAATCCCAGTCCAGTACTGGCTTGTGCGACCAAAGCCAGGGTATTCCCAGTAGTAGGGCATGCGTCATGCCAAGGAGTACGTGGAAGGCGATGGTCTCAGAGTGTACCGGATGGGTTTGGATAGCGGTTTTCCATCCACGGAAGAAAGACTGATGGGGGTAGCAAGACATCGGACGGGAATCTGGTGTAGGTCCACCACGGCTTGTTGGTTAAAGTTCCCGGAAGAGCCTGAATCCAGGAACGCATGCTCTGACAACCGGATGGAACCACAGGACAGGGATACAGGTACATGGAGAAAAGGAGAGGACTTGGCATGACCTAGGGTGGCCTCTCCGATGGACCCTAGGCTCTGTAGTTTCCCGGCTTTACTGGACAGTCCTGAATCAGATGTTTGGCACTTCCGCAGTAGAAGCACTCTCCTGCCATTCTCTGATTCCTCTGTCGCAGTCTGGACTCACTGACGCGATCGACCTCCATGGGCTCGTGCGGAGCAGTAGGCCGGGTGGAGGGAGGTAACATCGGCCTTTGGAAGGTGGGTGCAAGGCGCGGGGTTCTTCTCGCCCGGGTGACTTCTCTGGCACGCTCTTGGAAACGGAGATCAATACGGGTAGCCAGAGAGATCAGCTCTTCCAGGGTGGTAGGTACATCCCGGCCGGCCAGTTCATCCTTGATTTTACTGGATAACCCTTCCCAGAAGGCAGCTACCAAGGCGTCATTGTTCCACTTGAGTTCGGAGGACAGAGTGCAGAATTCGATTGCAAAAAACCGGGGCATACCGCTTTAAGAAAGGGGGCGTGGCCTCGCGCGCAGCCTAGAGTCACTTTCTGCAGCTCTGTGTAAGGAAGGGAGACAGGAAGAGAATGCAGCATGCATAAGAGCAGGAGCAGCGCCTGCAGAGCCATGGGACCGGTAAGAGGAAGGCCATCGCTGCCTGGGGCTATGACTGGGAGTGCTAGTGGGAGCCATGCTGGGACTGGGCACATGTGAGGGAGCGCGCCCCCCACGGGGTCTGGTGGGACCAGGCGCTACACGGTGCATTACTGCTGATTTCATGGTGATTGACAGTCAGCTCTGCCACGTAGGTAGCAAGAAGTTGCTGTCGATAAGCATGACATCGCCAGTCCCGCCCGGTCAACATAGCAGATCGGAAAAGAATCCACCGCTCTGTCGATGGGGCATCACAAAAGCAGCTGAATCACCGACAGGAGTGGTCTGCGACTGCTATTTCCTGGACAAAAACGGGCACAACAGGCAGGCAGGTACCAACATATTTTTTTAAGTAAGTCCCATATATCTCCTTTAATTCCTTCACGACTTATGATGTATCAGTATGTCATAGTTCCTGTCCTCCGGTTTGTTTTAAAAAAATACACATATTTGATATGAAATGACCGATCTTACAAATCATAAAACTAATTAAGCCAATTGGTTAACTGTATAACATAAAAAAAAGTTAATTATGTTTTTCAGGTCGCCGCAACACTGCAATTAAATGCAATAAGAAGGGATCAAAACACTGAATCTACATAAAAAATGGTATAATTAAAATGTCAACTGTGGGCACAAAGCAAAAGCCATCACAGCCCCAGATCCCAAAAAATTAAAACGTTTCGGGTGTCAGAAAATTGTGCCAAAAACGCAATTTTGGGGGGACAAATGTCTGAATTTTTTTCACCAATTAAATAAAAAAAAAAAAGAAAAATTCATGTCTGGTATCTAAGAACTCGTACTAACCTGGGGAATCATACTGCCAGGTCAGTTTTACAATATATTGAACATGATAAATAAAAAAAAATAAAACCATTGTGGAATTGGACTAAAACATGACATTTTAACAAACAAATGTTTAATTCTAAACAAAGCAGAAAGACACTGGATTGTTTCATTTGAAACATGTTTTGGTGTTCAGATAGCTACACCACATGGTTTGCAGCAGCTCAGATAAGCCGAATATAATGGGTATGATCCTGTGCAGGAGTGGTGAACACATGCGCTGTCAAGGTCACTCCAGGACAATGATGACAAGCTACTATCAGCTGCCAGACAGGAGTTGGCACACAAACTCTGCATTTTGTGGCAAACCCTGCAGTCCTAACAAAGACATCTTTCTTTCACCTTTATTTATGATTCACAATGAAGTCTAATCTCCTGCTACAAATATTGCGGAGCACCTGTATCTCTCCTCACAGCAGCACCCGCAGAATGCCTTTATTACAGCCGAGAAGTAATCATTTCTCCAACCAAGAGGCACGCAAATATAGCTCAGAGAACAAGGAGGGGGAAAAAAAGAAGCAAAAACAAGCAGTCATAAACATGAAAAGGAGGAAAACAAAGTTCTGGTTGCGTAACTTGTTATTTTCATAGCCTTGTTCATTGTTGATGTGTTCGGATTCTGCATTAACATTTCATGATTTGGTTTTATATAGGATTTTACAAGCAAATGAAAAAAAAACAAACATTAAAGATGGAAACTGACATTAAGCACATGCAAGAACCAAGAGGTGCTAGCACAAATAACACCTAACTTTAATATAGGTCTTAAAATGCTGAGAAGACACCTCTTGTGAGATGAGGCTCTATTCTGGAGCATTGAATGCTTGGCGAGTTTTTTTACCTCAGTATTTTAAAGTCAAAACCTGGAGTGGGGAAAATAAATACAGAAATGGTGCCCATTTCTATAAGGCCACATGCACACGTTGCGTGTTTAGTTAGTTTTTACCTCAGAATTTGTAAAACAAAACCAGGAGTGGGTAATAAATACAGAAGTGGTGCCGTGTTTCTATAAGGCCATGTGCACACGTTGAGTATTTGGTGAGTTGTTACCTCAGTATTTTAAGGACAAAACCAGGAGTGGGTAATAAATACAGAAGTGGTGCCTGTGTTTCTATAAGGCCATGTGCACATGTTGCGTATTTGGTGAGTTTTTTACCTGAGTATTTTAAGGACAAAACCAGGAGTGGGTAATAAATACAGAAGTGGTGCCCATTTCTATAAGGCTGCGTGCATACGTTGAGTGTTTAGTGAGGTTTTTTTACTTCAGAATTTGTAAAACAAAACCAGGAGGGGGTAAAAATTGAAGAAATGGAAGCGTGTTTCTATAAGGCTGCTTTCCTCTCTCCATACAGTGGTTTCCAACCCCCTGCAAATCGGGTTTCAGATGTATGTGCCGACGGGGGCCACTGACTATAATGGTTCAGACGGAGTCACCGTGTGCTCTGTCGTGCACCATTTTTGGGAATATGCGCTGACTGGAGGTGGACAGCTTGACATAATAGACTGCATCTGGGTGTCTGCCTCCATTAAACATATTCTCCAGAAAATGGTGCACGACAGAGCACACTGTGATTCCATCTGCACCATCATAGTCAGTGGCCCTGTTGGTACGTGTCCGAAACCCGTTTTGCGGGGGGTTTGGACAGACGTCCCGATGGGACCACTGAACAGGGAGAGGAACGCAGTGTGAAAGCAGCCTAAGGCTATGTTCACACTTTGCGTTTTCACCTGCGTTTCCGCTGCTTTTAGAGTCAGTTTTGAACTGCAGCGTTTTTGTGCCCAAATGCATGCGTTTTGATTTTCCATTAAAGTCAATGAGAAATCATGAATTCTTGTACACACTTTGCGTTTACAAACGCATGTCAAAATTTGCATAAGTTTGGTCAAAAACCATGCGTTCAGAAAAGGACCCTGTCAATTGTTTTTGCCTTTTTAGTTACGTTTTCATCACATTGAAGTCAATGAGAAACGTACTAAATGAACTTTTGTCAAAATTTCATCCGTCTCATATGCGTTTCATAGTCATATGAATTGCGTTTTGAAAATCATGAACACAACTATGTAAATTCACCAATGACCACCCAAATAGTTAATTTTGCGTCACATCCGCTTAACAATAAATTGATCCATGTGCAAACAAGTTTGCTGCACAGATCAGAAACATTGTGTGCTTGCTCCATCAAAGCAGACTATAATATACAACATGACTTGGTATAAGCGCTTGAGATTGGATGTCTCCAAACTTATTAGTCTGGTAAGTTGTTTTATTTATTTAGGATATTAAATGTGTAATCTCCTAAAATAGGAAGATTTTGATTATATACACGATATTATATTTATTTTTAAAATATCAAATAGAATAATCTTATATTTCTTTTTAAATTTTTTCGCTAACTTAAGGTTGAATCAATGCCATGTTTATGGGATCCCACGTCGCCTGAGTACATGCAAAAAAACAAACGTGACGAAAGCTGGTTATTGATCTGTCAAGAATTATATCCCCAATGGCATGAGGCAAATAAAAGCCTCCAAACTAAGATTGGTATGTGTTTAATTTCAATTTGAATACTAATCTTCATTAAATATGTTACATTTTAACAAAAAAGTTTATAATTTAAATTTCTTTAAATACATAGAAAAAGATGTACGGAAGCGATGGAGATCAGTCCGTGACAGATTCAATAAAATCAGATTTGAACCTGGTAAAAGTGGATCCTCGCCAGTTAAACCAAATTTTATTTATTATAATGAATTGAAATTCTTAAGTTCTGGCCGCGTTTTAAGACCGTAAGTGTTAATATTTTTCTAAATTTTATATATATTAAATGAAGAACAAAAAAAAAAAATTTGAAAATACATTTTTTATTAGAATGCCCTAATTTTTTACAAATATTATTTTTAATTTTTAATACAAAATAAAGGACCGACGGAAATATCGCTCCGAAAAAGAACATGGATAGATCACAAGATAATATCAATCCTGCACAAATACAACCAGCCATTGAGGAAGAAATTAATACCGAACAAACACATCTGGAGTCTGATGTTGAAACCAGATCATTGGAACCATCTGTTTCCAATACAAATCAAGATCCCCAACCTGTGAGTTATCAGAAAGCAAAAGGAAAAAAAAAAAATATTCCAAGCAATAAAGAAATAAACCAAGATCAATTAACAAATCAAACTATTGAAATATTAAAATCAGCAACCCAAGATGATGAGTTTGACAATTTTGCCATTAGTGTCGCTTGTCGTTTAAGAAAATTACCTGAAAAAAAAAAAACCTCTGCATGTATGACTGCTATCTGTGGTTTATTGGCCTGTTTTGAGGATGAAGGTAAATTTCCAACAGGTGGTGAAATAGTTCATCTTTGTGAAAAAACATTTGAACAGAAATCCAAACCATTAGTTCTAACTCAGTCACAACCACATTTCCAAACAAACAAACAAAGAGTTGGTTTGTATTCTGAATGTCCGGATACATATTCTGCCCAAAATATACAACCTTATAACCCTATGAAACAAAGCAAAGAATATTCTCAATCTATTAGTGAGAATTATCACACAACTAATATTTTGAGAAATAGACCAAACGAACAAATGTCTGGTTTTTACACAAATGAATTATTTTCACAGCCATGATTTAGTCATTTTGGTTTTTATTTCTTTGCAAAATGGTTTTTTTCTCCAAAAAAAAACAAAATAAAAATTGCATGTGCAAAATGTAAATTTAATTATGATGTTAAACCATTTTCATTTGAATTAAAGATAGGATGATTTTGGTTTAGTATTTTGCAAACAAAAATACATAAACCATACTTATTATTAATACAAAAATGGAAAAAAAGTATACTCTTTGTTGGCTTTGCTTTTTCGTGCATTTGTTTGATGATATTGAATAAATAAATGTCATCCCTTTAAACAAAAAAACTTTTGAATCATTTAATTGTTATTTTGCGGTTCAGCACCAACTGCACGGTATTGCCAAGTTAAGGCACCAACATCACTCATGAAATAATCTGTGAATTGATCTCTCACTGATACTCCTAAATTATTTAATCGACCAGATATTGAAGGACAAGGATGAAAGTTTAATGGTATTTCTTCCTCGTTAATTTCAAATCTGTATTTTCGCAAAAAATTATGTAGAACACAACAACTTTTAATAACAAAATCAACTGTTGATACATTTAATTGTATTGGGGTATGTAGAATTCGCCATTGGCTACTCATTATTCCAAATGTGCATTCTACATATCTCCTTGCCCGGCTCAATCTGTAATTGAATATGCGGCGGGGAACATCTAATCCTCGTCTTGGAAATGGACGTAGGAGATTTGGTAAAAGTGGAAAAGCTTCATCTGCCACAAAAACATAAGGGAAAGTAATTTCTGAGCCTGGTATTGGTGCAGGGGCAGGTATGATTTCAGAGTTATAAATTAATTGTATTCCGATTTGCGAATTTCGCAGTACACGTGAATCACCTGTACTTCCATGGGCACCCACATCAATTGCTATAAAATTATATTTTGAATCAGCAACTGCCATTAAATTTATCGAAAAAAATTTTTTATAATTAAAAAAATTAGAGCCAGAACGTGGAGGCTGCTGGATTCTGATGTGCTTGCCATCAATTGCTCCAATACAATTAGGAAAATTTGCTATATTAGAAAAATCAACAGCAATCTGGATTAAACTTTCTTCTGTAGGGGTAGGCATTACAATAGGTTGTAGGGTTTCCCATATTGCTTGACATGTTTCTTTAATTATTCCAGAAATTGTGCTTTTGCCAAGTCGGAATTGTAAATGTAGTGAAGAGAAATTTTCACCTGTAGCCAGGAATCTGTAATGTCAAATAATAATATTTTATTTTTTGCGAGATAAATATGTGATTTAATATTGTTATCAAATCACATTTTTAGCAAAAATATATACCTCAAAGTAACAAGAAGTCTCTGTTCTGCAGATATTGCTTGACGCATATATGTGTCAGCGTGGGTAATTTTCGGTCTTAATAATGTCAGTAATTCATCAAAACCTTGTTGAGGGAGCCGGCAAAATGCTATGAATTTGTCATCAAATCTGAGTATAATAAGGTATATGAAATATTAATTAATTTTACTGTTCTAATTATGTTAAAAATTTAAGAGTAAAAATAACAAAAAATATTAAAAAAAAAAAATAATAAATGAAAATATACTTTCGTAAATCCGCATATAAGAGAGCAAAATGCCCTTTGACATCACGATCCTGTAACAGGGGATGTACCCACATTCCTCTTGTCGTCTGCTGCTGTTGGTACTAAAATAAATATATTATGGGTTATATTTTAGAATTTAGGTAAAAATTATTTTAATAAATTAAAACAAATACCTGTAGGCTTCGTCTACGATTTAATAGCATCAAAATTAGTAATAAGCGATGCCTTTGCGACCTCCGCAAACGAAAATTCTGTAAAGTATTTGGCATATTCCAAACGAAGTAAAATAGCAGAGAAGCAGACTTTATGATCAAAGTCGGAAATGACATCAGTAGATCTCTATTTTGGCTTTTTTTTATTCTAAATAGACCCTAAACAACAATCAACTTTATTGCCAATAGTTAAGATGTGACAAACGCAGCAAGATTTTAGGTTCGGAAACGCAGGATAGTACATATATAAACGCTTGGTAAACGTAAGTTCTGAGCTTCGGAAACGTTAGGCAAACTGATGCGTTTAGGATGCATGTTGTGGCAAAAAGCCAAAAAGGCAAAAACATTTTTGTTCTAAAACTTACGTTTTGAAACGCAAGTAGGACGACGCAAAGTGCGCACATAGCCTAAGGCCTCATACACAAGTTGAGTATTTGATGAGTTTTTACTTCAGTATTTGTAAGTCAAAACCAGGAGTGGAACAATCAGAGGAAAAGTATAATTGAAACACGGGCACCACTTCTGTATTTATTTCCCACTCCTGGTTTTGTCTTACAAATACTGAGGTAAAAAACTCACCAAATACTCAACGTGTGCACGTGGCCTTACCTTTCCCCATTACCACACGTCACCACCAGACACACAAAGTATATATCATATTTGTAGCTTTCCCCATAGATCTCAATATTATCCCTTTTGTATTTGTGTTTAAAGGACAATAGCTTTCTATATTGATGATCAACTGATGATGACAGGTTCAGCTTCAAAATCCTAAAGTGATCAGATGCTTGAGGGTAGATACATCTAACGGCACATTTGCCGCAGTAGATACTATGTACATGGACAGGCTGCGTTCCTTTCTCAGCTACTTTCAGCTCTGGCTAATACAAGGGGTGGGGGTGATGTTCACATGATTTATTAATACATACAGAATGGAATGAGACATATGGAATGTCTTCATGAAACGTGTTGTTTGTCTTAAAATATGAGCCTTATCCATGGAGACTCAATCTCACTATTTAGGGAACTTAAATTCCCTTTAAAGGACCTGCACTTCATGCCTTGGAGCTATCTTCTACAGGACACCTTCAGGGACTATGCCTTGATGTTTGACACATTATGATCTATAGGGTTATTCACATGTTCATGTATTTTGCAGATTGGGTGTCCACAAAAAAAATACCCAAAATAAACGCATGCCCAATTTTATTCCATGTTACAAATAAAAAAAATTAAAATAGATCATCTTGCCATACCGTTTGGTAGGGAATACCAATACGAAATACCAGTCGTCCGAGGGTAAGGAAAATTCCCATTAATGCCAAACTAATTAAAACTTGATATTTATTCAAGGGTTAATAAAATGAGAATACTGTATATTTCCTGAATATACAAGTGTCAATGAATTACTAGTACAATATTCCTTTTTTTTTGCTTTATATTTTCCTCCCCTTTCTTCCAAGAACCATATCTTTTATATTTCTACATTGATATAGCCATGTGTGAGCTTGTTCTTTTGTTTTTAAGGGATGATTTGTTGTTTTGAATAACAGCCATTTTATCATGTGATGCACTGGCAAGCAAGAAAAAAAATTCCAAGTAGGGTGCGATAACAAAACGCAAATTCTGTAATTTTTTTTCTTTGTTTATATATGTATGCAGTATATATATATATATATATATATATATATATCTATATATATAATTGCCTTATTCTGTCTGTCTGTCTGTCTGTCTATCTGTCTGTCTGTCATGCTCCAAAATTGTGTCCTTACGGTGACACAAAGCTGATTGGCCGCTGGGCTCGCCATGGCCCCGCCCCCCCACGGATTGGCCTCTCGCCCCGGCTCTCTGCAGGCCCCGCCCCCCTCACGCAATGCACGCTCGCTCTGGCCCAACTGACACGGAGCTCCGATTCCCAGGTGAGTACACACACACATCAGATCATGCTCACTCTCACACTCACTCTCACACATCACAACATGCTGGGATATCGCTTGCTTCTACACCGGCTCCGTCAGGATCCCGGCAGCGCCAGACATAACCTTGCGATGCTGGGATCTTGACGGAGGCCGTGAAAGCTGGTAACCATTATACACATCGGGTAACTAAGGTCCCTTAGTTACCCGATGTGTATCATAGTTACCAGTGTACACCGGCTCACACTCACTCTCACACACACCTCACACACACATCACATCGCATCCACACATCAAGGTCCTGCAGCTGCGGAACATACACACACATAACAGCACACACACACACACATACACACACACAAATCAGATCACACTCACACACACCTCACACATCACATCGCATCCAAATACTCACAACATCCTGGGATATCGCTTGCTTCTCGGCGGCGATACTGTGCTGTTGTGAGCTTCCAGGACCTGCCGGGGGATCACATGGCCAGAAGCATGTGATATCCCCGGATGTTGTGAGTATCAGCGCGTATGTGCAATATCGTCAGTGTGTGTGTCTTTGTGTGTGAGTGTATGCGATCGGGTGTGTGTGAGTGTATGCGATCGGGTGTGTGTGAGTGTATGCGATCGGGTGTGTGTGAGTGTATGCGATCGGGTGGGGGTGTGTGGGTGTGTGTGAGTGTATGCGATCGGGTGTGTGTGAGTGTATGCGATCAGGTGTGTGTGAGTGTATGCGATCGGGTGTGTGTGAGTGTATGCGATCGGGTGTGTGTGAGTGTATGCGATCGGGTGTGTGTGAGTGTATGCGATCAGGTGTGTGTGAGTGTATGCGATCGGGTGGGTGTGTGTGGGTGTGTGTGAGTGTATGCGATCGGATCTGTGAGTGTCGGCAGAGGAGCACGGCGTGCTGGAGGAGGCTGAGAGGAGAGAGGCTGAACCTGGGGAAGGCTGGGATGGGGAGGCTGATGCTGGAGACGGAGAGGCTGATGCTGACGCAGCATGGCGGATGGAGCACCTTTGGGAGTGCGCAGCATGGGGGATGCAGCACGATGGGGAGTGCGGAGTATGGCGGATGGAGCACGTTTGGGAGTGCGCAGCATGGAGGATGCAGCACGATGGGGAGTGCGGAGTATGGCGGATGGAGCACGTTTGGGAGTGCGCAGCATGGCGGATGGACCACGTTTGGGAGTGCGCAGCATGGCGGATGAAGCACGTTTGGGAGTGCGCAGCATGGGAGATGGAGCACGATGGGGAGTGCGCAGCATGGCGGATGGAGCACGTTTGGGAGTGCGCAGCATGGGGGATGGAGCACGATGGGGAGTGCGCAGCATGGCGGATGGAGCACGTTTGGGAGTGCGCAGCATGGCGGATGGAGCACGTTTGGGAGTGCGCAGCATGGCGAATGGAGCACGTTTGGGAGTGCGCAGGATGGGAGATGGAGCACGATGGGGAGTGCGCAGCATAGGGGATGGAGCACGTTTGGGAGTGCGCAGCATGGGGGATGGAGCACGTTTGGGAGTGCGCAGCATGGCGGATGGAGCACGTTTGGGAGTGCGCAGCATGGGAGATGGAGCACGATGGGGGGTCCGCAGCATACGGGATGGAGCACGATGGGGAGTGCGCTGCATGGGGGATGGAGCACGATGGGACGTGCACACCTCCCCCCAACACACACATGCGCGCGCACTGCACAACACACCACACCACACACACTGGGAACCACAAACAACTGCCCTACACAGACACCCACACACACAGACAACGCTGCACACACAAATATACGCACATACCGCACAACACGCACATTGCACAAAACATACCTCCCCCCAAAACACACCACACACACACAAACTGCGCAACACACACACAACGCTACAGACACACAGCGCTCCACAAACAACGCAACACACAAACAACACCGCTCTCACCCCCCATCACACCCAGACAACATCCAGAACATGTACAGCGCCCTACACAAACACTTGGTAACTACACACAACAACATCTATATATATATATATATATATATATATATATAACAAAAATCATACATGAACTACACAATACGTAAATTCTAGAATACCCGATGCGTACAATCGGGCCACCTTCTAGTCTATATATATAATTGCCTTATTCTGTCTGTCTGTCTGTCTGTCTGTCTGTCTATCTGTCTGTCTGTCTGTCTGTCATGCTCCGAAATTGTGTCCTTACGGTGACACAAAGCTGATTGGCCGCTGGGCTCGCCATGGCCCCGCCCCCCCACACGGATTGGCCTCTCGCCCCGGCTCTCTGCAGGCCCCGCCCCCCTCACGCAATGCACGCTCGCTCTGGCCCAACTGACACGGAGCTCCGATTCCCAGGTGAGTACACACACACACACACATCAGATCACACTCACTCTCACACTCACTCTCTCACACACCTCACACATCACAACATGCTGGGATATCGCTTGCTTCTACACCGGCTCCGTCAGGATCCCGGCAGCGCCAGACATAACCTTGCGATGCTGGGATCTTGACGGAGGCCGTGAAAGCTGGTAACCATTATACACATCGGGTAACTAAGGTCCCTTAGTTACCCGATGTGTATCATAGTTACCAGTGTACACCGGCTCACACTCACTCTCACACACACCTCACACACACACATCACATCGCATCCACACATCAAGGTCCTGCAGCTGCGGAACACACACACAGATAACAGCACACACACACACACACATACACACTCAGATCACACTCACACATACCTCACACATCACATCGCATCCAAATACTCACAACATCCTGGGATATCGCTTGCTTCTCGGCGGCGATACTGTGCTGTTGTGAGCTTCCAGGACCTGCCGGGGGATCACATGGCCAGAAGCATGTGATATCCCCGGATGTTGTGAGTATCAGCGCGTATGTGCAATATCGTCAGTGTGTGTGTCTTTGTGTGTGAGTGTATGCGATCGGGTGTGTGTGAGTGTATGCGATCGGGTGTGTGTGAGTGTATGCGATCGGGTGGGTGTGAGTGTATGCGATCGGGTGTGTGTGAGTGTATGCGATCGGGTGGGTGTGAGTGTATGCGATCGGGTGTGTGTGAGTGTATGCGATCGGGTGGGTGTGAGTGTATGCGATCGGGTGGGGGTGTGTGGGTGTGTGTGAGTGTATGCGATCGGGTGTGTGTGAGTGTATGCGATCGGGTGTGTGTGAGTGTATGCGATCGGGTGTGTGTGAGTGTATGCGATCGGGTGGGTGTGTGTGGGTGTGTGTGAGTGTATGCGATCGGATCTGTGAGTGTCGGCAGAGGAGCACGGCGTGCTGGAGGAGGCTGAGAGGAGAGAGGCTGAACCTGGGGAAGGCTGGGATGGGGAGGCTGATGCTGGAGACGGAGAGGCTGATGCTGGCGCAGCATGGCGGATGGAGCACCTTTGGGAGTGCGCAGCATGGTGGATGGAGCACGTTTGGGAGTGCGCAGCATGGCGGATGGAGCACGTTTGGGAGTGCGCAGCATGGCGGATGGAGCACGTTTGGGAGTGCGCAGCATGGCGGATGGAGTACGTTTGGGAGTGCGCAGCATGGCGGATGGAGCACGTTTGGAAATGCGCAGCATGGCGGATGGAGCACGTTTGGGAGTGCGCAGCATGGGGGATGCAGCACGATGGGGAGTGTGGAGTATGGCGGATGGAGCACGTTTGGGAGTGCGCAGCATGGAGGATGCAGCACGATGGGGAGTGCGGAGTATGGCGGATGGAGCACGTTTGGGAGTGCGCAGCATGGCGGATGGACCACGTTTGGGAGTGCGCAGCATGGCGGATGGAGCACGTTTGGGAGTGCGCAGCATGGGAGATGGAGCACGATGGGGAGTGCGCAGCATGGCGGATGGAGCACGTTTGGGAGTGCGCAGCATGGGGGATGGAGCACGATGGGGAGTGCGCAGCATGGCGGATGGAGCACGTTTGGGAGTGCGCAGCATGGCGGATGGAGCACGTTTGGGAGTGCGCAGCATGGCGAATGGAGCACGTTTGGGAGTGCGCAGGATGGGAGATGGAGCACGATGGGGGGTGCGCAGCATAGGGGATGGAGCACGTTTGGGAGTGCGCAGCATGGCGGATGGAGCACGTTTGGGAGTGCGCAGCATGGCGGATGGAGCACGTTTGGAAATGCGCAGCATGGCGGATGGAGCACGTTTGGGAGTGCGCAGCATGGGGGATGCAGCACGATGGGGAGTGCGGAGTATGGCGGATGGAGCACGTTTGGGAGTGCGCAGCATGGAGGATGCAGCACGATGGGGAGTGCGGAGTATGGCGGATGGAGCACGTTTGGGAGTGCGCAGCATGGCGGATGGAGCACGTTTGGGAGTGCGCAGCATGGGAGATGGAGCACGATGGGGAGTGCGCAGCATGGCGGATGGAGCACGTTTGGGAGTGCGCAGCATGGGGGATGGAGCACGATGGGGAGTGCGCAGCATGGCGGATGGAGCACGTTTGGGAGTGCGCAGCATGGCGGATGGAGCACGTTTGGGAGTGCGCAGCATGGCGAATGGAGCACGTTTGGGAGTGCGCAGGATGGGAGATGGAGCACGATGGGGGGTGCGCAGCATAGGGGATGGAGCACGTTTGGGAGTGCGCAGCATGGCGGATGGAGCACGTTTGGGAGTGCGCAGCATGGGGGATGGAGCACGTTTGGGAGTGCGCAGCATGGCGGATGGAGCACGTTTGGGAGTGCGCAGCATGGGAGATGGAGCACGATGGGGAGTGCGCAGCATGGCGGATGGAGCACGTTTGGGAGTGCGCAGCATGGGGGATGGAGCACGATGGGGAGTGCGCTGCATGGCGGATGGAGCACGTTTGGGAGTGCTCAGCATGGCGGATGGAGCACGTTTGGGAGTGCGCAGGATGGGAGATGGAGCACGATGGGGGGTGCGCAGCATACGGGATGGAGCACGATGGGGAGTGCGCTGCATGGGGGATGGAGCACGATGGGAAGTGCACACCTCCCCCCAACACACACACATACGCGCGCGCGCACTGCACAACACACCACACCACACACACACACTGGGAACCACAAACAACTGCCCTACACAGACACCCACACACACAGACAACGCTGCACACACAAATATACGCACATACCGCACAACACGCACATTGCACAAAACATACCTCCCCCCAAAACACACCACACACACACAAACTGCGCAACACACACACAACACTACAGACACACAGCGCTCCACAAACAACGCAACACACAAACAACACCGCTCTCACCCCCCATCACACCCAGACAACACCCAGAACATGTACAGCGCCCTACACAAACACTTGGTAACTACACACAACATCTATATATATATATATATATTTATATATATATATATATATATAACAAAAATCATACATGAACTACACAATACGTAAATTCTAGAATACCCGATGCGTAGAATCGGGCCACCTTCTAGTATATATATATATATATATATATATATATATATATATATATATATACACAGCTCTAGTAAAAATTAAGAGACCGCTGCAAAATTGTCAGTTTTTCTGATTTGATCTGAGTAAAATGTGAATTATTTTTTTATTCTATAAACCATTGATAACATTTCTCTGAATTTCCAAACAATACATTTTGTATTTACAGTCATATGAAAAAGTTTGGGCACCCCTATTAATGTTAACCTTTTTTCTTTATAACAATTTGGGGTTTTGCAGCAGCTATTTCAGTTTCATATATCTAATAACTGATGGACTGAGTAATATTTCTGTATTGAAATGAGGTTTATTGTACTAACAGAAAATGTGCAATCTGCAATTAAAGAAAATTTGACAGGTGCAAAAGTATGGGCACCTCAACATAAAAGTGACATTAATATTTTGTAGATCCTCCTTTTGCAAAAATAACAGCCTCTAGTCGCTTCCTGTAGCTTTTAATGAGTTCCTGGATCCTGGATGAAGGTATATTTGACTATTCCTGTTTACAAAACAATTCCAGTTCAGTTAAGTTTGATGGTCGCTGAGCATGGACAGCACGCTTCAAATCATCCCACAGATGTTCAATGATATTCAGGTCTGGGGACTGGGATGACCATTCCAGAACATTGTAATTGTTCCTCTGCATGAATGCCTGAGTAGATTTGGAGCGGTGTTTTGGATCATTGTCTTGCTGAAATATCCATCCCCTGCGTAACTTCAACTTCGTCACTGATTCTTGCACATTATTGTCAAGAATCTGCTGATACTGAGTTGAACTCTCCCATACAGCTTCTCCTTGTGCAACGTGTGCTGTATTGTTGACCGATGCACATTGACACCATCTGCAGCAAGATGAAGCTGCAGGTCTTTGGAGGTGGTCTGTGGATTGTCCTTGACTGTTCTCACCATTCTTCTTCTCTGCCTTTCTGATATTTTTCTTGGCCTGGCTACTTCTGGGCTTAACAAGAACTGTACCTGTGTTCTTCCATTTCCTTACTATGTTCCTCACAGTGGAAACTGGCAGTTTAAATCTCTGAGACAATTTTTTGTATCCTTCCCCTGAACAACTATGTTGAATAATCTTTGTTTTCAGATCATTTGAGAGTTGTTTTGAGGAGCCCATGATGCCACTCTTCATAGAAGATTCAAATAGGAGAACAACTTGCAAGTGGCCACCTTAAATACCTTTTCTCATGATTGGATACACCTGCCTATGAAGTTCAAAGCTCAATGAGGTTACAAAACCAATTTAGTGCTTTAGTATGTCAGTAAAAAGTAGTTAGGAGTGTTCAAATCAAGAAATTGATAAGGGTGCCCATACGTTTGCACTGGTCAAATTTTGTTTAAATGCGGATTGCACATTTTCTGTTAGTTCAATAAACCTCATTTCAATCAGAAATATTTCTCAGTCCATCAGTTTTTAGATATATGAAACTGAAATAGCTGTTGCAAAAACCCAAATTGTTATAAAGAAAAAAGGTTAACATTAATAGGGGTGCCCACACTTTTTCATATGACTGTATTTTCTGAAAATAAGAAATGGTCAAAATAACAAAAAAATGCATTGCTTTCAGACCTCAAATAATGCAAAGACAGTTCATAATCATTTAGAAACTACAATACTAATGTTTTAGCTCAGGAAGAGTTCAGAAATCAATATTTAGTGGAATAACCATGATTTTTAATCACAGCTTTCAAGCGTCTTGGCATACTTTCCACCAGTCTTTCACAGTGTTTTTGGGTGACCTTATGCCACTCCTGGTGCAAAAGTGTAAGTAGGTCTTTGTTTGATGGCTTGAGACTATCTGTCTTAATTTTGATTACATTCCAGAGGTGTCACAAATTGATGTAATTGTACATCATATGTCTGTAAGGGGTTAATCTACCATTGACCAAAGTGGTTAGATGAAATGTTTGGTCATGATAAATTAATTGGTAGCTGGAAGAGTAAATAATAAGTAACGGTTAGATGTGGGTGGTGCATGAAAGCGGATGTGGTCTGTTTACTGTCTGCATCACTGCACTATATTCTGTGTCGTTGTGATTGCACATGTGGGTATAACTCTACTTAAACACTTAAAGACCGCCTCCCCAACATGTTTGACATAAATTCAGGCTTCGTCAGGGAAAAGAAGCTCGGTCTCCAAATTGGAGACCCAGAAGTTAAATGGGCAGAATCATCACTCAGTACGTAGACACGTGTGGACACATACTCTTCCACCATATTGCTGAAATGCTGCCTCCTGCTAAAATGGATGGTGGTGCTGGATGTTGTGGTGTGCTGAAGAAGTTTTATCACATTTCGGCTAGGCTAACCCTCCCTTCTGAGATGGTTCAGGTGCCCCAGCTGCATTGGCGACTTCCTCCTTCTCTGCTTTGTGCTTCCACTGAGCCACCACTGTCAGGTGGGAACACCATCAGTAGTACGTCTTCCAGCATACGCTTGTATTCCTGCATTTTCTGATCATTTCCAGTGAAATAATTACAGACGGCACGTTGGCCTTGTAGCGACATACAGCTGGGTGGACAGCCAAAAATCAGCACTGGCAACAATCCAGGCAACTCGGCGGTCATTGCCCCTGTGTTTCTTTTTAGCTATGCTATTGCAGGTCAACGTCTTAGGCCTAAGCCACACGGCAAGAAAATCGGTGCGAGTGGAGTGCGATAAAACATCGCATTCCACTGAAACCAATTTTAGCCTGTGTGTCAGCACATATGAGCGATTATTTTCTCAGCCCTAATCGGACCGAGAACACAATCGCAGCATGCTGCGACTGTAATGCGAGACTCTTTCTTTCGCACCCATTCAAGTCTATGGGGCGAGAGAAAAATTGCACTGCACTCGCGGTACACCGGTGTACTGCGAGTGCGGTGCAAGTATCGCAATAGCCGGCTACAGAGAAGGGAGATAAATCCCTCCCTCCCCTCAGTGCCAGCCCACCCTCCGCAGCTGAGGTCCACTCGCACAGTTGGACCTCAGTTGCAGGGACACTCGCATGACACTCGGCTCCCGCTGTGCTGCCAGCGGGAGCCGAGTGTCATGCGAGGATCGTACTAGTGTCCTGTGTGGCCCCGGCCTTAAAGATGGTATGACCACATTATATAAAGACTCGTTTACACTACCCCAAAGGCCTCTTTCACACATCCGTGCAAAACACACGTTTTGCATGGTCCGTGGTGTAGGTGTGTATGTGTGTACGTGTATCCGGTGTGTGTTCAGTGTGCTATCTGTGTGACATCCGCTTAGCACACGGATAATATGAATTTCTATACTCACCTGTCCATGGTGCTGCTGTCTCTGGTGGTGATGCTGCTCCTTCCGATCCTCTGTGCAGTGCATATGCAAAGAGCATAATGAGAAGAGGTCAGAAGCAAGTGACATCAGCGCCGAAGACAGCAGCACTGGAACCACGTGAATATAAAAAAGCATTGTATTTCACAGACAGGTGGATTTCTCTGGTACGTGTCACACTGATGTCACATGGAGCACACCCATGCGGGCCGTGTGACACCTGCGCTGGCAGAGAAAAAACAAGGCATGTCTACGTGTGGAGTACACGGACATACGTATGCTCCAGACAGACACACGGTCCATGTGAAAACACAAACGTGTGTGCAGTCCCATTGATATTAATGGGTCTACTTGTGTCCGTGTCTCCGGTACATGTGAAAGCAGACGTCACACATAAAGGACATATGGACGTGTGAAGGGGGGCCATAGGCTGTGTTGAACGACTACTGACCAGCAACATACTTGCTAGTCAGTGGTTATTTAATAGCCTATTTACAAGGGCCAATATTTATATTTTTTGTCTAAGTGCATATTCTGCAGTTGTGGCAATGGAGGCAGGATGACTATCCTCATAAATGATCATACATTTTTTTTTATAGATATAAAATATTTATACACACACTATCAAAATCAAAAGTAAAATATACAGTCATATCAAAAAGTTTGGGCACCCCTATTAATGTTAACCTTTTTTCTTTATAACAATTTGGGTTTTTGCAACAGCTATTTCAGTTTCATATATCTAACTGATGGACTGAGTAATATTTCTGGATTGAAATGAGGTTTATTGTACTAACAGAAAATGTGCAATCCGCATTTAAACAAAATTTGACAGGTGCAAAAGTATGGGCACCTCAACATAAAAGTGACATTAATATTTTGTAGATCCTCATTTTGCAAACATAGCCTCTAGTCGCTTCCTGTAGCTTTTAATCAGTTCCTGGATGAAGGTATATTTGACCATTCCTGTTTACAAAACAATTCCAGTTCAGTTAATTTGACAGGTGCAAAAGTATGGGCACCTCAACATAAAAGTGACATTAATATTTTGTAGATCCTCATTTTGCAAACATAGCCTCTAGTCGCTTCCTGTAGCTTTTAATCAGTTCCTGGATGAAGGTATATTTGACCATTCCTGTTTACAAAACAATTCCAGTTCAGTTAAGTTTGATGGTCGCCGAGCATGGACAGCACGCTTCAAATCATCCCACAGATTTTCAATGATATTCTGGTCTGGGGACTGGGATGGCCATTCCAGAACATTGTAATTGTTCCTCTGCGTGAATGCCTGAGTAGATTTGGAGTGGTGTTTTGGATCATTGTCTTGCTGAAATATCCATCCCCTGCGTAACTTCAACTTCGTCACTGATTCTTGCACATTATTGTCAAGAATCTGCTGATACTGAGTTGAATCCATGCGACCCTCAACTTTAACAAGATTCCCGATGCCAGCATTGGCCACACAGCCCCAAAGCATGATGGAACCTCCACTAAATTTTACTGTGGGTAGCAAGTGCTTTTCTTGGAATGCCGTGTTTTTTTGCCTCCATGCATAATGCCTTTTTGTATGATCAAACAACTCAATCTTTGTTTCTTCAGTCCACAGGACCTTCTTCCAAAATGTAACTGGCTTGTCCAAATGTGCTTTTGCATACCTCAGACGACTCTGTTTGTGGCGTGCTTGCAGAAACGTCTTCTTTCGCATCACTCTCCCATACAGCTTCTCCTTGTGCAACGTGTGCTGTATTGTTGACCGATGCACATTGACACCATCTGCAGCAAGATGATGCTGCAGGTCTTTGGAGGTGGTCTGTGGATTGTCCTTGACTATTCTCACCATTCTTCTTCTCTGCCTTTCTTATATTTTTCTTGGCCTGCCACTTCTGGGCTTAACAAGAACTGAACCTGTGTTCTTCCATTTCCTTACTATGTTCCTCACAGTGGAAACTGATAGTTTAAATCTGAGACAACTTTTAGTATCCTTCCCCTGAACAACTATGTTGAATAATCTTTGTTTTCCGATCATTTGAGAGTTGTTTTCAGGAGCCCATGATGCCACTCTTCATAGGAGATTCAAATAGGAGAACAACTTGCAAGTGGCCACCTTAAATACCTTTTCTCATGATTGGATACACCTGCCTATGAAGTTCAAAGCTCAATGAGGTTACAAAAACAATTTAGTGCTTTAGTATGTCAGTAAAAAGTAGTTAGGAGTTTTCAAATCAAGACATTGATAAGGGTGCCCATACGTTTGCACCGGTCAAATTTTGTTTAAATGCGGATTGCACAATTTCTGTTAGTACAATAAACCTCATTTCAATCCAGAAATATTACTGAGTCCATCAGTTATTAGATATATGAAACCGAAATAGCTGTTACAAAAACCCAATTTGTTATAAAGAAAAAAGGTTAACATTAATAGGGGTGCCCAAACTTTTTCATATGACTGTGTGTATATATATATATATATATATATATATATATATATATATATACACTAGAAGGTGGCCCGATTCTACGCATCGGGTATTCTAGAATTTACGTATTGTGTAGTTCATGTATGATTTTTGTTATATATATATATATATATATATATATAGATGTTGTTGTGTGTAGTTACCAAGTGTTTGTGTAGGGCGCTGTACATGTTCTGGGTGTTGTCTGGGTGTGATGGGGGGTGAGAGCGGTGTTGTTTGTGTGTTGCGTTGTTTGTGGAGCGCTGTGTGTCTGTAGCGTTGTGTGTGTGTTGCGCAGTTTGTGTGTGTGTGGTGTGTTTTGGGGGGAGGTATGTTTTGTGCAATGTGCGTGTTGTGCGGTATGTGCGTATATTTGTGTGTGCAGCGTTGTCTGTGTGTGTGGGTGTCTGTGTAGGGCAGTTGTTTGTGGTTCCCAGTGTGTGTGTGTGGTGTGGTGTGTTGTGTTGTGCAGTGCGCGCGCGCGCGTATGTGTGTGTGTGTGTGTGTGTGTGTTGGGGGGAGGTGTGCACTTCCCATCGTGCTCCATCCCCCATGCAGCGCACTCCCCATCGTGCTCCATCCCGTATGCTGCGCACCCCCCATCGTGCTCCATCTCCCATCCTGCGCACTCCCAAACGTG
The DNA here is from genome assembly GCF_048569485.1 of Anomaloglossus baeobatrachus. NCBI lineage: Eukaryota > Metazoa > Chordata > Amphibia > Anura > Aromobatidae > Anomaloglossus > Anomaloglossus baeobatrachus. The sequence continues at coordinate 206,284,401 of NC_134356.1, forward strand.
CTCCATCCGCCATGCTGCGCACTCCCAAACGTGCTCCATCCGCCATGCAGCGCACTCCCCATCGTGCTCCATCCCCCATGCTGCGCACTCCCAAACGTGCTCCATCCGCCATGCTGCGCACTCCCCATCGTGCTCTATCTCCCATGCTGCGCACTCCCAAACGTGCTCCATCCGCCATGCTGCGCACTCCCAAACGTGCTCCATCCCCCATGCTGCGCACTCCCAAACGTGCTCCATCCGCCATGCTGCGCACTCCCAAACGTGCTCCATCCCCTATGCTGCGCACCCCCCATCGTGCTCCATCTCCCATCCTGCGCACTCCCAAACGTGCTCCATTCGCCATGCTGCGCACTCCCAAACGTGCTCCATCCGCCATGCTGCGCACTCCCAAACGTGCTCCATCCGCCATGCTGCGCACTCCCCATCGTGCTCCATCCCCCATGCTGCGCACTCCCAAACGTGCTCCATCCGCCATGCTGCGCACTCCCCATCGTGCTCCATCTCCCATGCTGCGCACTCCCAAACGTGCTCCATCCGCCATGCTGCGCACTCCCAAACGTGGTCCATCCGCCATGCTGCGCACTCCCAAACGTGCTCCATCCGCCATACTCCGCACTCCCCATCGTGCTGCATCCTCCATGCTGCGCACTCCCAAACGTGCTCCATCCGCCATACTCCGCACTCCCCATCGTGCTGCATCCCCCATGCTGCGCACTCCCAAACGTGCTCCATCCGCCATGCTGCGCATTTCCAAACGTGCTCCATCCGCCATGCTGCGCACTCCCAAACGTGCTCCATCCGCCATGCTGCGCACTCCCAAACGTGCTCCATCCGCCATGCTGCGCACTCCCAAACGTGCTCCATCCGCCATGCTGCGCACTCCCTAAGGTGCTCCATCCGCCATGCTGCGCCAGCATCAGCCTCTCCGTCTCCAGCATCAGCCTCCCCATCCCAGCCTTCCCCAGGTTCAGCCTCTCTCCTCTCAGCCTCTTCCAGCACGCCGTGCTCCTCTGCCGACACTCACAGATCCGATCGCATACACTCACACACACCCACCCGATCGCATACACTCACACCCACCCGATCGCATACACTCACACACACCCGATCGCATACACTCACACCCACCCGATTGCATACACTCACACACACCCGATCGCATACACTCACACACATCCGATCGCATACACTCACACCCACCCGATTGCATACACTCACACACACCCGATCGCATACACTCACACACATCCGATCGCATACACTCACACACAAAGACACACACACTGACGATATTGCACATACGCGCTGATACTCACAACATCCGGGGATATCACATGCTTCTGGCCATGTGATCCCCCGGCAGGTCCTGGAAGCTCACAACAGCACAGTATCGCCGCCGAGAAGCAAGCGATATCCCAGGATGCTGTGAGTATTTGGATGCGATGTGATGTGTGAGGTGTGTGTGAGTGTGATCTGAGTGTGTATGTGTGTGTGTGTGTGTGCTGTTATGTGTGTGTATGTTCCGCAGCTGCAGGACCTTGATGTGTGGATGCGATGTGATGTGTGTGTGAGGTGTGTGTGTGAGAGTGAGTGTGAGCCGGTGTACACTGGTAACTATGATACACATCGGGTAACTAAGGGACCTTAGTTACCCGATGTGTATAATGGTTACCAGCTTTCACGGCCTCCGTCAAGATCCCAGCATCGCAAGGTTATGTCTGGCGCTGCCGGGATCCTGACGGAGCCGGTGTAGAAGCAAGCGATATCCCAGCATGTTGTGATGTGTGAGGTGTGTGAGAGAGTGAGTGTGAGAGTGAGTGTGATCTGATGTGTGTGTGTGTGTACTCACCTGGGAATCGGAGCTCCGTGTCAGTTGGGCCAGAGCGAGCGTGCATTGCGTGAGGGGGGCGGGGCCTGCAGAGAGCCGGGGCGAGAGGCCAATCCGTGTGGGGGGCGGGGCCATGGCGAGCCCAGCGGCCAATCAGCTTTGTGTCACCGTAAGGACACAATTTCGGAGCATGACAGACAGACAGACAGACAGACAGACAGACAGACAGAATAAGGCAATTATATATATAGATATATATATATATAATGTAGATGAAAAATATAGTCTTTAAATATATTTTTAATTAATAGAATAATTGCAATTATAACTTCAGGTATTTGTCATTCTTCACAATTGTGTGCAATAAGAAAGTGAATTTCTTTGTACCCCGTGTGCAATCAAAATGATTCCACCCTCAATACAAACTAGAGAAGCTAGAAAAACAAATAATAATAATAATAATAATACACAATAAAACAAGAAAAATTGAAAAAGCGCAGAAAAAAATAATATATTAAAGGGAATTAGTCCGCAGGTTTTTGCCATGTAATCTTACAGCATGTTGTTTTTAGGGTTAACACAGAAATCAGCAATGTGTTTACAGCACTGTGTTGTTGTTTACCTACAATGTTTATTGTAGCACCAGTATCTTATTATTGCTGAGGTGGGACTTGTCTGGCTCAACCTCTTCTTTGCTTAGCACCTCACTGTGTATAAACTCTGCATACAGAACCTGGGGTGGGTGTGGGCAGCGCTGCCATATTGCCAAATCTAAAACCTTAGATTACTGGGTGCAGCTGTTTTGACACAAAGTGATACACATTGTTGGATTCAGTGTCTCCCTATCTACATCATGCTGCACTCAGATGGGGTAGAAAAAAGCTGCTGACAAATTCCCTTTAAGAGGTTTCTCCAAATTCAGCACAAAATACCACTTTTACTGTCTCCGTACTTACTAAAGACACTTGTCATGGATGAAGAGGTTGAATAATTCTAAATTTGTCACAGGTGTGTCATGAGTGACAGTTATGTGGTTTCTGGCCATAGAAGGTCACAGCATCTGGCTGCGCAGAATGCTCCCTGACTTTCCACTGTTCCTGCTCAGTATTCAGTGGTATCAGTAGCGTTCCTGCTGGACTCAGCTCTCCCTCCCTTTTGCAGCCAGGTAAGCTCCTGCTTATACCCAGTTGCTGATCATCAGCATTATCTTGGTGTCCCTTCCTTGGACTGGTGCTGGTGATATTTTTCAATTCATTCAAGCCTTGGTTGCAAGCAGGTGGCTTGTACTCCTCTGTGTTATCGTTGCTGCAAACTTTGCTTGTACAACATATTTTTATTAGTTTTTTTCCAACACAGACATTACTGATAAATACTTCCAATTTATGAGGGAAGGGGGGATAAGGGTAAATGAGGTAACATCCTATTAGAAGAATATTATTGGAGAAAATGGGAAGGGGTCGGGGGAGGGGAAGTATTCCTAACAATGAAAAATAAGAACTCTTTATGATTTATGAATATAGTACTAAATAACACAGTAAATCACTGATGTACATCTTACTAAATGAGATCAATACGTATCATCTGTGATTGCATTCCACAACTAAAAGCTACAGAGTTTAATACTTAGGCTATGTGCCCACGGGAGCTCGCACCTGCGGATATATCCGCAGGTTTCCCGCAGCAGCTCCCCGGAATCCGCAGCTATACATAGCTGAGGGATTCCAGAGAAATAGCTGCGGTAAACCTGCGGACATTCATGCGACTTACCTGCGGAAGTCCCGGCCTCTATCTCCATAGTGGAGACGCGGGATTTCCGCAGGTAATTCTGCAGGAATAATTGACATGCAGTTACGTGCAGCTGCGGGACATCCGCCGCATGTTCCGCAGCAGCACATACCGCAGCATGGACACAGCACTCCCCATGTCCCATAGGGTAACATGGGGAGTGTCTGTATTTGCTAAAACCTGCAGATTTATCTAGATAATCCAGATAAATCCGCAGGTTTTCCAAGGCAAATTCCGCGGGTACAGAGTCCCTGTATGTAAAGTAACTGGGGGGATAGATGGGCTGGTTATAGGGGAACTGGGGAGGTTCAGGGAAGAAAACTGGGTAGAACAGGTGACGGTTTATCCTACATTAATTTGTTACTGAATTGTTTACACTGCTGTCTACACTTCATATTTATGACGTATTGTCAATTAAAAAGGTTGTTCTTGTCGGCAGCCGGCTATGCTTTAAGTGTAAGGCTATGTGCGCACGTTGCGTACAGTCACTGCAGAATTTTCTGCAGCGATCTGAAGAGCACATGTGCGCTTTAAATCGCTGCAGAAATGTCCGTAGTGAAAAAAAAAAAAAAGCCGATTCCATGCGCTCTGCCTGCAGCTCCTGCCATAGACAGAGCAGAAGCTGCCGGCAAAGCGCACGGAAGAAGTGACATGTCACTTCTTAGAACGCAGCGCTTCGGCAGAAGCCGAAGCGCTGCGCTCTAAAACACCACGTGCGCACAGCCCCTGCACAATCTCCATAGACTGTGCAGGGGACGCAGGACGCATGCAGTTACGCTGCGCTACAAAGCGCAGCGTAACTGCATGAATTACACACACGTGCGCACATAGCCTTATTGTGAAGTTTCTGATCCAAGGTCCCCATCTGGAGTTATATTTCCCCATCTGGTTACTTCTCAATGCTAGGATGAACTCATAAGAATTATGCAAGAACACCCTTTCTATAAGGTCACTTATTCCTGGTGGGGCTGGGTTTCTCCATTTGGCTGCAATTAACAATTTTGATGTTAAAATAATGTGTCATATGAGATGTCTGTATCTACTGGGCAATGCTTCAATGCCTATCGATAATAAGACCAAACTTTGCTGAACCTGTGTCAGCTGTAGATAAGTAGTTCATGCATTTTCCCTGTGTGTCCTCCTTGTGTCGTCTATACAGCTTAGGCTGGAGTCACACTTGCAAGAGACTCGCGCGAGTCTCGCATCGCATCACCCGGCATGGCCACACACTCTCCTGACAGGAGCGGGTCAGCTGCATGTATTTCTATGCAGCTGAGATGCTCCTGTCAGGAGAGCTGCAGGCCATGTCGGGTGATGTGATGCAAGACTTGCACGAGTCTCTAACAAGTATGACTCCAGCCTAAGGCCCCTTTCACACGTCAGTGATTCTGGGACGTTTGTGCTTTTTTTTTTAAACGTACCAGAATCACTGACATACGCAGACCCATTATAATGAATGGGTCTGCTCACACGTCAGTGATTTGTCACTGCACGTGTCTCCGTGCGGCGTACCCGCGTGTGCGTGATTGCTGCATGGAGACATGTCCATTTTTTTCTGGCATCACTGATGTTCCACGGACCACGCAGTGGTGTGGTCCGTGAAACACGTGCCAGAAAAAAACGTGCTTTTAAAATAATAAACATTTTAACTCACCCGGCGTCCAGCGAAGTCCTCTGCAGCCCGTTCTCCCTGCTCCTTCTGTGCCGGCTGATTACTGTCGCGCATATTCATTATGCGCGACACAGCCGACCCGGAAGCAGCTCCTGCAGGGGTCACCGCCGGCCGGATGCTGCGCCGCGGGAGGATTCAGCACCACGGACAGCGGGAGCGGGCGCAGGTGAGTGAATCTCTAAGTGCAATCACGGGCCACGGAGCCCGGATTGCACTTAGACAACCCACGTGTGCCGTGATTTTCAGGGACATGTGCGTGTTTTACACGCCAGTGAAAAACGTCTGTGTTTTTCACTGACGTGTGAAACGAGACTTAGGCTGCTTTCACACATCAGTTTTTTGACATCAGACACAATCCGGCAAAAACATGAAAAAACGGATCTGTTGCCGCCGGATCCGTTGTTACATTAGTTCTGGATTGTGCCGGATGGCCTTGCGTTTCATCAGTTTTTTATTTTTTGCCAGATCCGGCAAAATTTACTTGTCCGGCAGCCGGATGAAACGTTGAAGTGAACGTTTTTGTATCCGGCAAAAAAAACGGATGGCGCCGTACGGCATGTTTTATAACGGAAGCCTATGGACGCCAGATCCGGAGTAATGCAGCAAAAAACAGATCCGGCCGCTGGATCCGTTTTTTTGAACTGAGCATGCTCAGTATCACACCGGCTCTGTCAAAAAAACTGAAGGAACTGATGGAAAAACACTGATGCAACTGATCCGTTTTTTCACCGGATCGGTCGCATCGTTTTTTTTTGCCGGATTGTGCCTGATGCCAAAAAACTGATGTGTGAAAGCAGCTTTCGTGGCGTTGACGAAGAGCTCATCCCATCCATTCCTTATTTAATGCTCAGCACTAGGGATACCTAGGGGTCAGGTATCCAGCTCGGTGCATAGGTGCGTCACCTCTCTAGGGTGGTGAGGAACCCCAAGGACCAGTAGTAGGTGTGGTCAGGGTCACCATCTTCCCTTTCCCTAGACAGTGTTTCCCTTCCCTTTCGCTTGGTGCTTCCCCATCCTTAAAATGACAAAATCACAGGATACTTTTTAGCAGTTATGGTCTACTGCAAAACTGAGGCAAACACCACCTTCTTGTAGTGTTTCCCAACAATATTAACCCATTCCTCATGTGCAATAGCATGTCCTTTACTAAAATGTTTGTGTTTACGTGCTACTACTGCTTTTTTTAAAAACTACACAAACAATTTCATCTATGTAATCTAAAAGGATTTTCCCCACAAAAAAGTTCATTTTAAATCAATAATAAAAGTTGCACAAGTAGATGTGTTTAAAATATGTTACTGTACTGAGATAATCTTATATATGTGCTCCTGCTATGAACTGCGTAATGTCTCTGTGTGACCATACTGGGACATAGTCTGATCATATCACATCTCCCGGGCCGAAGAGGATGCAAAAATAAGTATACAGATATTACAGAATGGGATCACAAATAATTCTATTAGGTAAAACATTTTTTTTTTTTTAAAAAAAAGGTAGAGAAATGTTTTACCTCACAAAAAGAATCAACTACAATTTCACGCTGTTATATCTGTATACTTTTTGCTTCCTTCCCGGTCCATAAGCTGTGGTACGGTAAGTACATATCAAGGGCAGATTTAGAACATCTCATCCCAGGAACACATAAAAAGTGTGTGTGTGTGTGTGTGTAAATCTTTATTGTACTGAGATCTATTGATCAAAATTAACTTTAAATGTTACCTTTGTTCTTTGGAAACCCCCTTTAAGACTTTGCATGTCAGAGATGTTAAGAAAGGTAATTTTGCTGATGCTTTTTCTGGCACAACTCATGCACCTTTCTACCACTAGCAATTTTATCTCCAACCAAGTTAATAAGTCTTCGTTAAAACAAAAAGATAAGTAGTTTTCAAAACCAGTTCTATTTCCCCTGGTCATTTAAATTCAAAGTGAGGAAAAGGCAACTTGAAAATGTTTTGCCATCGTCTTTTAGCCTTCTCCTGCTTTGTGTACAAGGGAAAATATGGCACTGTATTACTGCAAAAGAGAGATATTTAGTTTATGTATTGGCAAATGCATGTAAGCCCGGAAACCAACGGCAAGGTATAGGCTAGGCTCCTGCTACAATGGTTATGAACACAGCCAGGTCTTAGGGCGGAGTGCTCAGTCAGACATTTTTGGTTTTTTCAGTGTGCAGCTGTATGCATTTTATAGTTACTATGTTTTTTCAGTTAGCACCTGTTCACATTTGTTGGATGTGCGGGTCAGTTTTTAGATATTTTTCTGACTGTGCACTCCGCCCTAAGACCTGGCTGTGTTCATAACCATTGTAGCAGGAGCCTAGCCACCCATACATGGAGGCTTGTAGTCCAAATAGTGGCATTTTGCCCATACCCAGTTGTTTTTAATTTAGATACAGTGGAACCTCGCTTAACGAGTACCCAGTTAGCGAGAATTTCGCTTAAGCAAAGCTTTCTGTAAATTTGTAACTCTGTTTACGAGAAAGCTTTGCTGTACGAGCAAAATACTCACCGCGCACACTTCCGATTCCATACATCCACCGCGCTCTGACCCACTCTTGCAGTCCACACAAACACACACATGCATGCACAAAACACACACAAACACGCACGCACACACATACAGTATTATCTCACCTTACCTTCCATCGCCGGCCTCATGGTTCCTGTAGCTCGCAGGTACATCGCGACGAGATGAATCCTCACGGCGAACTACAGGACCCAGGAGGCTGGCGATGGAACAGAAGGTAAGGTGAGCATAATATGTGTACCTTCCGTTCCACCGCCAGCATGTGTGGAATGAAGCAATAGGGGACCAGGATGGGACATTTAACAAGTTGTGGAACGAATTGTCTGCATTACAATGATTTCCTACGGAAAATCTTGCTTTGTTGAACGAGTAACTTAGTTAACAAGCACACTCCCAGAACAGATTGTTCTCGTTAACCAAGGTTCCACTGTAGTGGCATTTAATTTAGGTTCCCGGATTACAGAGATATACCTTGCCATTGGTTTCCGGGCTTACATGCATTGGCCAATCCATAACTAAATCTCTCTCTTTTGCAGTAATGCAGTGCCAGATTTACCCTTGTTCATTTTTTCAGTGTGCAGCTGTATGCATTTTATAGTTCTCCTGCTTTGTGGACCTCCACCGTTTTCATTTTCAAAGTGCTAGGCAGCTGCTTAGAAAAACCTATGGCTGCTGTATTTTGGCACAAAGTTAGAGAAGGCTGGGTTTTTATAAAGCTGTGAAATGTGCAGCACCGGGCATTTCCTAAAGAGGATAGTGAAAAAGCCAAAACCCTGACAGGTTAATTAAGGTCTGAATCCTTGGCCAAAGATAGGAGTACACAAATCTCCAATAGTGCCCAAATTTTCGCATCAGCCTATTTTCCTTTTTAATTTTCCAAATATAAAAAAAATATTTTTTTCCCCCTAAAACACAAAGGAGATGTGTCATCTTTAACTTTATGCCTTTTAGAGATCATTTCACTTTCAACTTGCGTAACTGTTCACAAGAACAGTAATTTTGACCCGGAGTGCACAAACGTTTGCACCGTATTTTGCAGATTAGGAGATATTTGGGGAAGTTCACTTTTTTTTTTTTAAGAAATGAAAGACCCCTTTCATGGGAATAAAGTAATATAACCATTCAACTGAAGGCTTCCACCTGCCTGCCTACAACAGATGCCTGCCTGAAGATAGAAAACATGATCAGTATAAGGCTAGGTTCGCACACTGCGTCTTTTTGACGTTGCGTTTTTGTGCGTTTTTGGCCGCTAAAAACGCACAAAAACGCACCTGCGTCGAAAAAACGCATCAAAAAACGCATGCGTTTTTGCCGCGATTTGGTGCGTTTTTGGCTGCGTTTTGCTGCGTTTTTGATTTCTGCGTTTTGCTGCGTTTTTCCAATGCATTGCATGGGCGGAAAACGCAGAAAAACGCAGGAAAGAACTGACATGTCCATTTTTTTTTTTTTAACTCAAAAACGCAGGTAAAAAAACCAGATGTGTGCGCACAGCAAAAATGAAAACTCATAGACTTTGCTGGGGAAGCAAAGTCCTGCAGTTTTAAGGCCAAAAACGCACCCGAAAAACGCTCAAAAACGCCGCGAAAAACGCACTGTGCGCACATAGCCTAAAGCTGGTGTCACACATAACGACGACGACAACGACGTCGCTGCTACGTCACCATTTTCTGTGACGTTGCAGCGACGTCCCGTCGCTGTCGCTGTGTGTGACATCCAGCAACGACCTGGCCCCTGCTGTGAGGTCGCCGGTCGTTGCTGAATGTCCAGCTTCATTTTTTGGTCGTCACTCTCCCGCTGTGACACACACATCGCTGTGTGTGACAGCGAGAGAGCGACGAAATGAAGCGATCAGGAGCCGGCGCTGGCAGCTGCGGTAAGCTGTAACCAGCGTAAACATCGGGTAACCAAGGGAAGACCTTTCCCTGGTTACCCGATGTTTACGCTGGTTACCAGCCTCCGCTCTTGCTGCCAGCGCCGGCTCCTGCACTGTGACATGTGGCTGCAGTACGCATCGGGTAATTAACCCGATGTATACTGTAGCAAGGAGAGCAAGGAGCCAGCGCTAAGCAGTGCGCGCGGCTCCCTGCTCTCTGCACTGTGACATGTAGCTGCAGCACACATCGGGTTAATTAACCCGATGTGTGCTGTAGGAGAGCAAGGAGCCAGCGCTAAGCGCGGCTCCCTGCTCTCTGAACTGTGACATGTAGCTGCAGCACACATCGGGTTAATTAACCCGATGTGTGCTGCAGGAGAGCAAGGAGCCAGCGCTAAGCGCGGCTCCCTGCTCTCTGAACATGTAGCACAGCGACCTTATGATCGCTGCTTCTGCTGTGTTTGACAGCTAAGCAGCGATCATAACAGCGACTTACAAGGTCGCTGTTACGTCACCGAAAATGGTGACGTAACAGCGACGTCGTTGTCGCTGTCGTTTAGTGTGACACCAGCTTTAGAGAATGCAAGCACAGCCCTATCTTAAAACAAGCAAATAATTACCCAGACTGTCAAATACATTATTTACACTACATTACTTACCAACTCCCATTTCAGTGTATTAAAACTGTTGAAGTCATATGATACACTGCGCCACAAAAAAAAAAAAAATACCAGAATGGGCAAGCTGCAAAAAAAAACCCACAGCAACCACAGCCTGTGACGCTGCGTTTTTGACAGCGAAAATACACAGCGCCAAAACTCATGAGAAGTCTATGAGGAATGTAGCCTCATAGACTGCTCAATACACACAGGATACCATTGTTCTTGGCAGCAGCGCCTGTTTACAAAATGTCACGTAAGGCTACTTTCACACTTGCGTTCAGCGGAGTCCGTCACTATGGAGAATAGCGAAGTCCGTTAACGCACTGCGCTATTCTCCATAGACTTGTATGGACGACGCACTGTAACGCAAGTGTCAGCGTTGCATCCGCTGGACCACACAGCACCGTTATTTTGACGCTGCGTCGGGCGGAAGAAATGCAGCATGTAACTTTTTTTGAGCAGCGCAATCCGTTGGATTTCACTGCGCATGCTTTTTTTTTTTTCAAAATCACAAACTTTATTTTGTCTTTCAGTGGCCGAACGTTCAGCTGAGCGCCTGCCCGCTGGCATGCCCAGCATGTGAGAGCGCTCAGCTGAGCGACCGGCCGCCGGCTATTGAGAGCGATCAGCTGATCGTTCACAATAGTCTGCTGCCAGTAAAACTGTAAAGAAGAAAAAAAAAAAAAGAAAAAAAAAAAAAAAAAAAGAAAAAAAGCTTTCTCTTGTTTTGTACAATCCGTAGCATCCGTTGTGCCACTATATGCAACGCATCCGTTGCATCCGTCACACAACGCAATGCTACAGAAGCCGTCCAACGCAAGTGTGAAAGTAGCCTTACGGTACAACAAAAGCATTTTGGCCGATCTGCAGCCTGTTTAAAACTGCATGACCATTGTAAACAGTTGCAACAAATCGGACAAAGTAACGCGTTGGAAGATTTGCATACGGCTTGGTTAACTTCCTAAGAAAGTAGTTGAAAACACAAAACAAAAACAATTTGGTCTTAAATTTCATAAAGTTTGCATTTTCACCCTGAAAACCCACCATTCTTGTTCATGGGCTGTGGTCAGGGCTAAAATGAGGGCATTTCATAAAAATTACACACTTGGACCACCCCTGCTGCTTTAGTGGTCTCCTCAGAATTCATCTAGCTTCTTATAGCATTGCCAGCAGGAAGCAGTCACTGGCCTTGGCAGTCTTGAGCTGCACATGCTAGCATCACCACTGCAGCCTGTGAATGGTTTCATCAGTCAACAGGATGCAGGCCAACTCAACTGCCATGAAATCAACAACTCCATAGCCAAAAAAAAGTGCTATTTCAAGGAAAGCAGACCTAACCCCTTACCATTATAAACAAAATCAACAGAAATAGGTTTAGTTGGGCCTGAATTTGCCAGGACAGCTAAATTAGGCGGAATTGTCCATGGACTGGGACAATCGGTAATCCTCAAAGTTGAATTGCAGTCCATACTATATGACCAGAAGCAGATCATTTATCCTAGTCATGGACAATCCTTTAACCCCTTAAGGACGAAGCCAGTTTTGTACTTAATGCCCAGGCCATTTTTTGTAATTTTGACCAGTGTCCCTTTATAAGGCTATAACTCTGGAACGCTTCAATGGATCCTGGTGATTCTGAGATTGTTTTTTCGTGACATATTGGGCTTCATGTTAGAGGTAAATTTAGGATGATATTTTTTTTTTTTATTTGTGAAAAAATCTGAAATTTGACAAAAAAATTTAAAATTTTGCAATTTTCAAACTTTTAATTTTTATGCCCATAAACCAGAGAGTTATGTCACACAAAATAGTTAATAAATAACATTTCCCACTTGTCTACTTTACATCAGCGCAATTTTTGAAACAAAATTTTTTGGGGTTAGGAAGTTAGAAGGGTTCAAAGTTCATCAGCAATTTCCCATTTTTTCAACAAAATTTACAAAACCATTTTTTTAGGGACAACATCACATTTGAAGTGACTTTGAGAGGCCTAGGTGACAGAAAATACCCAAAAGTGACCCCATTCTAAAATCTGCACCCCTCAAGGTACTCAAAGCCACATCAAAGAAGTTTATTAACCCTTCAGGTGCCTCACAGGAACTAAAGTAATGTGGAATGAAAAAAAAAAAAAATTAACATTTTACCTAAAAATGTTGCTTTAGCACTAATTTTCTTACTTTTTCAAGAGGTAACACCAAAAATTGGACCTCACACTTTGTTACCCACTTTCTTATGAGCGCGGTGATACCCCACATGTGGTCAGAAACCTTTGTTTGGGCAAATGGGAGAGCTTGGAACGAAAGGAGCAATATTTGAAATTGTGAAAGCAAATTTGGCAGAAACAGATTGCGGGCACCATGTTGCATTTACAGGTCCCCTAAGGTACCTAAACAGCAGAAACCCCCCTCAAGTGACCCCATTTTGGAAACTAGACCCCTTAAGGCTTCTATCTAGGGGTATAGTGAGCATTTTGGACTAATAGGTACTTCACAGAATTTGATAACATTAGGTTGTCATATTGAAAATTTTCATTTTTTTAGCAAAAATGTTGCTTTAGCATCAATTTTCTCACTTTTTCAAGAGGTAGCTCCAAAAATTGGACCTCACACTTTGTTACCCACTTTCTTATGAGCGCGGTGATACCCTACATGTGGTCAGAAACCTTTGTTTGGGCAAATGGGAGAGCTTGGAACGAAAGGAGCAATATTTGAATTTGTGAAAGCAAATTTGGCAGAAACAGATTGCGGGCACCATGTTGCATTTACAGGTCCCCTAAGGTACCTAAACAGCAGAAACCCCCCTCAAGTGACCCCATTTTGGAAACTAGACCCCTTAAGGCTTCTATCTAGGGGTATAGTGAGCATTTTGGACTAATAGGTACTTCACAGAATTTGATAACATTAGGTTGTCATATTGAAAATTTTCATTTTTTTAGCAAAAATGTTGCTTTAGCATCAATTTTCTCACTTTTTCAAGAGGTAGCTCCAAAAATTGGACCTCACACTTTGTTACCCACTTTCTTATGAGCGCGGTGATACCCTACATGTGGTCAGAAACCTTTGTTTGGGCAAATGGGAGAGCTTGGAACGAAAGGAGCAATATTTGAATTTGTGAAAGCAAATTTGGCAGAAACAGATTGCGGGCACCATGTTGCATTTACAGGTCCCCTAAGGTACCTAAACAGCAGAAACCCCCCTCAAGTGACCCCATTTTGGAAACTAGACCCCTTAAGGCTTCTATCTAGGGGTATAGTGAGCATTTTGGACTAATAGGTACTTCACAGAATTTGATAACATTAGGTTGTCATATTGAAAATTTTCATTTTTTTAGCAAAAATGTTGCTTTAGCATCAATTTTCTCCCTTTTTCAAGAGGTAGCTCCAAAAATTGGACCTCACACTTTGTTACCCACTTTCGTATGAGCGCGGTGATACCCCACATATGGTCAGAAACCTCTGTACAGGCAAATGGGAGAGCTTGGAACGAAAGGAGCAATATTCGAATTTTGGAAAGCAAATTTGGCTCTATCTGGAATAGGCTCTGAAAATATTCAATATGGTACAAGAACAACAGAAACCCCACATAAATTTCTTTTTTGAAAATTATACCCTGTAATGTATTTATCTAGGGAGGTAATGAGCAGTTTGCCATCACCATTTTGTATGTAGTTGATGCAGCACACGCATGTGCCTATAAGAGTTGGTGCACCATTTGGTCTTCACTCTTCAGGGTAAAATTCCAGGAGCTGGTTAGAAGCTACAGAGACATGGAGCTAACAAACACGAAAATCTTTCCAGGAATTATTACTCACAAAGGGCAGCATGCCCCAAAAATCACATTTGTCGATTATAAAACTTGGTCGAGCTAACAAAACCGTTATCTTGCAATTGGGTATTTTGTAGCAAAAAGAATAGACTTTACTGGAGTGAAGGGCAAAATGTGGAGGAATTAAGTAGCCACTGTGTGGCAAATCTGAGTCTGTTCCAAAGATGAAAGATCACCAGCAGGGCGAGAAGCTTTATTTTTCAAACAAACTAGTCGTACAACGTCTTCCTAGCTCCATCAATCCCTATATGAGGGACGAATGTGCCAAGTGACGTGGTACACCATAACAGGCTCCTACCCGCCAAGGTAGGAGCCGCTATGTGCACAAAACGACCAATATCCTGCAGGTTTCTCAAAATTATGTCCTGTACAGGAGGTTCGGCAAGAACCATGCAGTAAAGCTCATAGGGGATGAATATGGAACAGCCACATTGTTAGAGATCCTCCAATAAAATTATCGTGCCCGTATCACCAAGATAAATAAGTAATAAAAATTCAAAGAAAAGTTTTGTGTAGCAAGACTTAGTCGTAAAAACCATCAAACTAAGATAAATGGTAAAATAATATGCTTGTGAGTGATCAAGTCCTGGAAAGTTGTCAAATGGTCAGACTTTTCAAGAACGTTAGTGGGGTCCACATTCTGGAGTATGCAGACGTGGGCATGTAGACAAGGATTTGTCTGAATAATAGTTTGATATGGGATGATTGTGGCCTGGAATTATTTGTGAAATGGGGTAAAATGTGTTTTATTGATGAAAATAGTAATAATAATTTTTACTTGACACAAAATAAAAAGAATCTTTACATAAGTTATTACACAATTATGGGGAAAGTGATGCCAATTCAATAATGGGTGGCAGTATGGAAGATTTCAAAGCAGGGGGTGACACAGAGGCCTGGTTGAGAGGGGCACGTGGGGCAGTAGTAGCGAGAATCGCTCCTCCTACCTTGCTTTCCACAAACTCTGCATCTTTTTTGAGGACGATTGTTTGTGGTAGTGGGAGGGATTAGGCTAATAAAATGGCGCTCAGACAGTCTGCGCACATCCTCCGACTCGAAGGCTTCCTCCGGTGCCTCCGAGTCAAAAAGGAGACGCGAGACAATTGTCTCCTGATATTGGAGGAAGGCAAGTGGTCCTTGCGCTTTTTTGTATAGCACAAAACTGTTATATGTGGCAATTTGGATTAGGTAGATTGCTACCTTCTTATACCAGGCCCTTGTCTTCCGCTTGACCAGATAAGGTTGAAGCACCT
This sequence comes from Anomaloglossus baeobatrachus, assembly GCF_048569485.1. Taxonomy (NCBI): domain Eukaryota; kingdom Metazoa; phylum Chordata; class Amphibia; order Anura; family Aromobatidae; genus Anomaloglossus; species Anomaloglossus baeobatrachus. The sequence goes on from NC_134356.1 coordinate 206,299,824, forward strand.
GGTCGGACAGATCTACACCTCCCATATACTTGTTATAATCTGTCACACAGAGCGGCTTCTGTTTGTCCCTGGTGGTGCCCCTGTCTCTAACCGTCACAGTGGTGTCCGCATGCAGGGTGGTGAGCATGAAAACATCCTTTCGGTCTTTCCATTTCACGGCAAGAAGATGGTCACTTGCCAGTGAGCAGGACGCACCCTTCTCCAGACGTCTGGACACCAACTGTGACGGTAGACCAACTCTATTTTTACGGATTGTGCCACAGGCCCCTGTGTTTGCAGCATGGAGGGCTTTATAAAGGGGGACACTGGTGTAATAATTATCTGTGTACACATGGTATCCTTGCTGTAAAAATGGGGTCATTAGCTCCCAGACAATTTTGCCTGGGATGCCAATTGTCTGGGGGCAGTTTGGGGGATTTATTTGGCGGTCCCTACCTTCATATATAAAAAAGGTACAGGTGTAACCAGTTGTGCTTTCACACATTTTATAAAGTTTAATACCATATCTGGCACGCTTGGAGGGAAGGAATTGGCGGAATGACAGACGGCCCTTGTAACTCATAAGGGACTCGTCTACAGATACATTTTTGTCAGGGGTATACGAATTTAGGAAGGAATCTTTTAGAAGGTTTATTAGGGGTCTCAATTTATAAAGGCGGTCGTAGTTTGGGTCTGTTCTTGGGGGGGCTTGGTCATTATTACTAAAGTGGAGGAAACGTAAAAGGGTCTCGTATCGGGATCGGGACATTATGGCTGCAAACACAGGGGTGACGTGAACACATTTAGTCGCCCAGTACGAGCGCAGAGTGGGTTTTTTAACTAAACCCATGTTGAGGGTAAGGCCTAAGAATTTTTTTATTTCTGGGACGGTTGTGGGGATCCAGGAGCGGGAATGGAAGGATGTGGGGTTTTGGGAACTATATTGTTGGGCGTACAAATTAGTTTGTTGGACAATAAGGTCTAGAACGTTTTCGCTTATAAAGATTTGGAAAAAATCAAAGGGGGCAAAATTGTTTACGTCTACTTTAATTCCAGGGGTTACTATGAAAGGGGGAATTTGGGGGGCAAATATCACGTTGGGATTCCACAGTGCAGGTGGGACTGCAGTACTTGGGCCTGCCGCTGAACCTTCGGGAGTGACGACGCCTGTCGCTGAAGCTCCAGCAGTGACGACGCCTGTCGCTGAAGCTCCAGCAGTGACGACGCCTGTCGCTGAAGCTCCAGCAGTGACGACGCCTGCCGCTGAAGCTCCAGCAGTGACGACCGACTCCGCTACCATCGGGTTGTGGGATCCCGTGGAGGAAGCCGAGTCATCACTATCTGAAAATCCCTCAAATTCAGAGGCTGACTCCGTATCTGTGCCTGAACTGCTGGCGGCAAGCAGCGTGTATACCTGCTCGGCAGTGAATGATCTGCGAGCCATTACTTTATTTTTTTTAAGTTTTTTTTTTTTACTCTGAACCTAACCCTGATCCTAACCCTAACCCTGATCCTAACCCTGATCAAAGAAAAAAAAGAAAAAAAAAATCTAACCTAAGGGGGTGATGAGGATAGTGGGGTGAGGATAATTGGGGTGAGGATATTAGGGGTGAGGATATTTGAATGATTTTATAATAAAATGCTTTTTTTTTGTTTGACAAGAAGCAGCAGCAATTGTAGTCTCTCTCTCTCTTCTCTCCCAGATCAACTACAAGGGAGAGAAGAGAGAGGCAGACCCAAATGCTGCCATTTCTGTAAATATTTTGGGTATTTGATCACTGTGATAGGATCTACCACAGTGATCAAATGCCAGGAACCAATGAAATTGAAATGAAATGGTTGCTATGTAGAGGAGGCAGATTAGGACGTGGGCACACTGCACATGCGCGCGCCATTTTGGAGACAGAGAGAAGAAGAGGGGGGGCCGCGGGGGACCTGTAATTTTATTGAGGTACCGGGGGAAACCGGAGGGGACCGTGGGAGCACACTTCTGTCCCATCTGACATGTTTGATCACGTCGGATGGGACAGAAGAAGATGATTTCAGCGGGCGCATGTATTGTATGCGCCCGCTATTTGACAACCTGGAGGGGACCGGTGGGGACATTGATGGGACTGCTGGACCGGGGAAGGAACGGGGAGGACCGGGGAGGACTTTATCTTACATCTGACGTGTTTTGATCACGTCAGATGTGAGTGAGATTTCTCGGCGGCCGCATACAGCTTGCGGTCGCCATTTTGGAGACAGAGAGAAGAGGGGGGGCCGCGGGGGACCTGTAATTTTATTGAGGTACCGGGGGAAAACCGGAGGGGAACGTGGGAGCACACTTCTGTCCCATCTGACATGTTTGATCACGTCGGATGGGACAGAAGAAGATGATTTCAGCGGGCGCATGTATTGTATGCGCCCGCTATTTGACAACCTGGAGGGGACCGGTGGGGACATTGATGGGACTGCTGAACCGGGGAAGGAACGGGGAGGACCGGGGAGGACTGGGGAGGACTTTATCTTACATCTGACGTGTTTTGATCACGTCAGATGTGAGTGAGATTTCTTGTGAGTGACATTTCTCGGCGGCCGCATACAGCTTGCGGTCGCCATTTTGGACGCCGAACACGTGGAGGCGGGCGGGGAGGGGGACCGGGGGTTACCGTGGGGGACTGTGCCAGCACCGGGGGACCGGAGGGGATCTGGGGAAAACATTTTTCTCCCATCTGACATGTTTGATCATGTCAGATGTGAGAAAAAACATTTTTCACCAACGATTTCATTTTCTTATAGGTGATCGTTGTTACACTGTGTATAACGGCGATCACATGTCCGGGGAACGGAAAAACCGGCCCGAATCATAATCTCCAGGGTCTCAGCTACCCCCGGTAGCTGAAGCCCCGGAGATTTTGCACCTCTGGGGGGCGCTATTTACATTTTTCTGACCGCCGTTTTAAAACGGCAGAAAGGATTAAGTACCCTTTTTTGCTGCCGTTTTAAAACGTAATGCAGTCGTAATGGGGTTAAAAGTTAATACACACTTTCATTGCTGAAAATGTATAATGTTATTCCACGTATGTTAGGTCTTCTGGAGGAATGGCTCATTCACAATGCAGACAAAGCCTGTTTCGTGAACCAGTTTCGTCTTGCTTTGGGACTGTTAATTACAGGAAGGAATGTGAAAGGCTGCGTTGAGGAAGAGGAGGGGGATACTAGGAGGGAGAGGTTATGAAAGCAGCATTCTAGTGACTAGACATTTTTTTCTTTGAAGAGGTGTCATCTAAAAAGCTTTATTTAGAAACCATATCTGTCCCCTTGGGTTTCAGCACTTCAGGTTATGCTTCACATTGTAGGCATATTCCATAACAATAAATGTGAAACTAGTGCAAGCAAAAAGCCATAGAAACCAGTATATACAGTATGGTACATAAAGTATAACTGTGTATTAGATATAGAGATAGATTATATATAGATATATATATATATATATATATAATAAATATATATTACACACACACAGAGTATCTAATATATATATATATATATATATATATTAATTAGAGATACTCTGTGTGTGTGTATGTATTCTATAATTATATATTATATATATATATTATATATATATATAATATTACACACACAGGTGCCTTGCAAAAGTATTCGGCCCCCTTGAATAAAAAGGTTGAAGGACAACCTTTTCCCACATTTCAGGCTTCAAACATAAAGATAAAAATGTTAATGTTATGGTGAAGAATGAACAACAAGTGGGACACAATTGTGAAGTTGAACAAAATTTATTGCTTATTTTAAATTTTTGTAAAAAATAAAACTGAAAATTGGGGCGTGCAATATTATTCGTTCCCTTTAAGTTACTACTTTGTAGCGCCACCTTTTGCTGCGGTTACAGCTGCAAGTCGCTTGGGGTATGTCTCTATCAGTTTTCCACATCCAGAGACTGAAATTCTTGCCCATTCTTCCTTTGCAAATAGCTGGAGCTGAGTGAGGTTGGATGGAGAGCGTTTGTGAACAGCAGTTTTCAGCTCTCTCCACAGATTCTTGATTGGATTTAGGTCTGGACTGTGACTTGGCCATTCTAACACCTGGATACATTTATTTGTGAACCATTCCATTGTAGATTTTGCTTTATGTTTGGGATCATTGTCTTGTTGGAAGACAAATCTCCGTCCCAGTCTCAGGTCTTTTGTAGACTCCAACAGGTTTTCTTCAAGAATAGTCCTGTATATGGCTCCATCCATCTTTCCTGTCCCTGCTGAAGCAAAGTAGGCCCAAACTATGATGCCACCACCATGTTTGACAGTGGGGATGGTGTGTTCAGGGTGATGAGCGGGGTTGTTTTTACGTCAAACATATCGTTTGGCATTGTACCAAAAAGTTCGATTTGGTTTCATCTGACCAGAGAACCATCTTCCACATGTTTGGTGTGTCTCGCAGGAGGCTTGTGGCAAACTTTAAATGACACTTTTTATGGATATCTTTGAGAATGGTTTTCTTCTTGCCACTCTTTAATAAAGGCCAGATTTGTGCAGTGTACGACTGATTGTCCTATGGACAGACTCTCCCACCTCAGCTGTAGATCTCTGCAGTTCATCATCTATAAAATTAGAATCCAGTAAGTCTGCTTTTGGAATACTGATTCTTTTGTTTTCCTTAGACATAAGTCACTGCCATAGAAGTCCGACAATGGCTCTCTTGGTCCTCATTCACACATCAGTATTCTCTATCAGTATTTGCCAAAACCAGGAGGGTCTCCAAAACACAGAAAAGATGCCAATCTTTCAATTATAGCTTCTCTAAGTTCTACGCCTGGCATATAAACACTTTTGCACATGTGAATGAGGCCTTCAAGAACTCCTATGTACAGGCAACAGCCATGTACAACATGTGGGCGACTTCAGATCTAAGTTGCTCAATCATGCACTGTAAATGTACTTTTAGAAAATTTCCATATTTGAATGGAGCTTTTATCAAGTTCTTTGAAAGCAAGAAAATAAATGTCAAGATTGTAGCCATTTACCTATACACGTCTATGTAAACAGACAAGTTAGGTCAGTATTTTTGGCCAAGTACACGCATAGGGCAAAAGTATTACCAATTCTCTGCACACATTAAAATTCCAACCATGTAAAATTAGTAGTCACCAACAACAGTTTTACAGCAACACTTATATTTCCATGTAAGTTTTCCTGTAGTCAGCAATAATACTTCGTACCCAGCCTGTAACTAAAATCATCAAAGCTAAAAACGTAATGTTTAAAAGGGCATCCGACGGTAGAAACAACCCTCCTGAGCAATCTATATGGGCATGTAGGTCATAGGAAGCAGAATACAATGATACCTGCAATTCCATTTATTCCAGAAAAGTCCACATCTCTTACATAGGTTGAGAAAAAGACCTAGGTCCATTCAGTTTAGCTTTTCAACTGCTCACCATATGGGAGGCCTTCCATTCCTTGTAGTCTAGTTGCCTGCCTTTGAACTAACATCTGAATATAATGTGAAGCCCAAAACTAGATCCCATATTCCAGTTGTGGCCTTACAAGTGATTTATAAGGGGGGAAAGTGGGGGCACAATACGTTGGGATCACGGGATCTCATCTTTTTATACACCCTAAAATCTTCTTTGCTTTTGTCGCTGCTGACTGACATTGAGTGCTGCTGCTCAGCTTACTTGTAACCAGAATCCCCAAGTCCTTCTCCTGATCTGTAGTCCCGAGTTTACTTCCATTTAATGTATACGCAGCTATAGGATTACTCCATCCTAGGTGCATTACTTTACATTTATCAACATTAAATCTCATTTACCAAGTTTCCGCCCATTCCGAGACCATCTTATCCAGATCATTTTGTAATATTGTACAGTCAAAGGCCAGTTTTTAATATCCTACATAGTAAAGTTTGTCTTTGACGACACCAAACTATCAATCCCATCCACAATTCCTTACCCATCTGCTTAGTTTCCCCTAGCCCCTGCCCCTGGAGCTTCATTACAAGACTGTGGCACAGTATCAAATGCCTTTGCAAAATCCAAATAAATTACATCAGCTGCATTACCAATATCCTGATTTGCACTTCTGCCTCTTAATCAGTAAATAATCTGTTAAAGGGAAGGTATCGTCAAAAAAAAAAAAAAAATTTCAATAACTGAAAAAATGTAAAGTAATAATGTTTAAATGTTTTGTTTAAATAATATTTGGTTTTTAATTGAGCAAAATATAAAAAAAAAATTAAAAAGTTTGATATTTTCCACTGTTAACCATAAGGGGGAGCAGCTACTGAAATCCTACAGAAATCCCACTGTATAAAAAAACTCACATTACAGCCTGCAGTAAAGTGGGCGGAGTCTGCTCTCCTGTGTGTGATGGCACGCCTCCCCCCTCCTAATCTGAGTGTTTACAACAGATAACAGAGAATGACATGTAGGGACATAGAGCACAGCCATTTTGTTGGTGACCAGAAATGTCTAAAGTGTCATCAAGGACAGCAGGAGTATCCCACAGGCTAGGATTACATACACAGCTCAGCAAACAGTATCACACAGGTGAGGATTAGGTACACGGCTCAGCAGACCGCATCACACCGGACAGGATTAGATACACGGCTCGGCAGACAGTATCACACAGAATAGGATTAGATACACGGCTCAGCAGACAGTATCACAGGATAGGATTAGATACACGGCTCGGCAGACAGTATCACACAGGATAGGATTAGATACACTGCTCGGCAGACAGTATCACCGGTACACACACAGGTACTCACATGCAGTGGCACACACACACACATTGATCTGCCAGTACACACGCAAAATGCTCTGCAACACACGCTAGCATGCACACACATTGCTCTGCCAGCACACACGCAAAATGCTCTGCCAGCACACACACACACGCATGCATGCATGCATGCCCGCTGCGGTCGGGGAAGGAGGGGAGTCGTACACTACTCACACACAGGCCGACAGGTGACAGGCCATGTTGGGAGAGCGTGGGGGTATTATCAGAGACGGTAGCATCGGCGGCGGGGGGAGGGGCACCGGTACACTACTCCCCATGGGCAGAACGGGTGACAGAGGGAAAAGTTAAGCACACAGCATTACCGCTGTGAGCTGCAGAAAGATGGCGCTGATCTCCTCCCTCTGCTGTGATCTGGACAGCCCAGGGGGCCAGTCATGATCACAGCAGGGAGCTCTCCTGTAAGAAGCCTAGGGGTTAGATTCCGACTATCAGAGTCTATGCACAGGGGCTGCCATAAAGGAGTAACTGTCGTTACACACACAGCAAATCCAGCATGGCAGCCCCAGCGGCTCCAGTAAAATTAGAATTAAATAAAAACTAAATAAGCTGCGATTTTAATTTTGTATTAAAAATACTTGATTTCATAATCACTATTTTTAATACAAAAATAAAAAACCGCGACACCTTCCCTTTAAGATCTTAAGGGCTGGATGCAGATCTCCCAGAGAACCTGCCTCGCTTTCAGAGGTCTAAAGGGAGGGGTGTGTTACCAGCGTTTGACATGTAATAACAGACACTCTGCTCTCCTGCTCTACGCCTCACACTAGTAATGCCCCCTTTGTTTTAAAATAAGCTTCTGGAATAATTCTCAGATTTCTGTCTTGCACCCATAGATCTTCGCTCATTTACATATTAAGAAAATTGTGGCTCTCTCTAGGATAAAACATTGGATCGCAAATAATAATCGTTTTAGTCAGTTTACTAGGACTTACATATCCCTATAGCTGGCTTAGGAGGCTTGATCCTAATGTCTTGATACCCTTTAGGGTATGTGCGCACGTTGCTTTTTACCTGCTTTTTTGCTGCTTTTTCTTCTGCGCTGTTTAATGCCAAAATGGATGTGTTCTTCTATTCAAGCAAAGTCTATGGGAATTTGGGTTTCTTGTTCACACTATGTTGTTCAAAATGCTGCCTTTTTGTGGCAGAACTTTGGTCAAAAACTCAGCTTTTCAAAGAAGCAACATGTCAATTGTTTTTGCCATTTGGGTTTTGCACTGCAAAGCTGAGTTTTTGACCAAAGTTCTGCCACAAAAAGGCAGCATTTTGAACAACATAGTGTGAACAAGAAACCCAAATTCCCATAGACTTTGCTTGAATAGAAGAACACATCCATTTTGGCATTAAACAGCGCAGAAGAAAAAGCAGCAAAAAAGCAGGTAAAAAGCAGGTAAAAAGCAACGTGCGCACATACCCTTAATTAGTAATACACATCCAGAACTGTGTGTGCAAACAGAATCACACAGCCATTGGCATGTTGCATGGCTTCGGCCACACATGGCAACAGCTACACGTGCCTGAACACCATGAGGGTGACCCTATGGATGATCTGTTACAGCACTAGAACCAGTTGTACAGTTTCCAAGCATATTTCACCAACGGGAATCACAACTGTAACAAAGCTGTTTAAATCAATAAATGTACTTTGGTTGGAGTAAATTAAATTAAGCCATAATCCATTTCACAGCATACATTTTGCTGTGACATTAACAATGCATATACATTCTTCATCCTTTAGGGTAGCCTGACCAGCATGTATAACAACATTGTCTGCATCTTCTCTTACGGATGTCCCAGTAAAACACATTCCATTAGAATTTCAATGGAAAAGCCTAATGTGGAAACACCCTGAGAATACAATAGAAGAGGTACTGGAATGGCTTCAATGCGTATGATCTCAAGGGTGTTACCAGAGAAGATAATGCCTGTAATCGGAGGAAACAAGGTTTACTGTCATTCATTTCTACTTTCCACCTGCAGCCACATCATCACTTGCTGATATTAAAAAGAAAAAAGAAAAAAAAAAAGGATTACACTGCTACAGAATAACCAATAATTACATTTTTATTTCTCGTTGGGCATCGGAACAAGTGACAGGCCGTACCAGCATACTGCTTCTCTATATAAGTGCTGTAAGTGGGTCACCAATTCAGTGATAGGCAGTTGCTGCCATTTGATGTGAGAACTAGCTGCATGCATGTACAGTTCCTGTTCGCAACCATCCTGCACCGCATCCGTGTGAGCCATTAATAGGATCCCTGCTGTAATAAAGACATTCTGAAGACAAAGTAAAATAGCTCTGAAGAAGCCATAGCACTTCTATACAGTGTGAAGTCAGTCCATATGGAACCATCAACTCACCTTTGCATTTATTGCAGCCCAACTAAGATCACAATTAGCCATAAACATGATCTCAAGGGCAGAAGTTCAACCTAAGGAATCTCCAAGAAACCAGCAATGGCTGGAATATACATTTTGCCTCGCTAAGCCACAGTGAGTAGTGGGGTTTGAAAGTAATCTGCAGCGAGGGTGTGCCTGCCTCTGTGTCAAAGGCGACGTTATTAAATAGGTCAAGCTTGGACTTCAGCAGGTTATTGTTCAAACCGGGTATTGTATTGCCAGGTTTCCCCCCCCCCCTATGTCTCAATCTTTATTAAGTAGTAAACTACAGTGCCTTGCAAAAAGTATTTCGACCCCTTGAATTTTTCAACCTTTTCCCACATTTTAGACTTCGAAAGATAAAAATTTTAAATTTTATGGTGAAGAATCAACCACAAGTGGGACACAATTGTGAAGTTAAACAAAATTTATTGCTCATTTTAAATTTTTAGTAAAAAATAAAAGACTGAAAAGTTTGGCGTGCAATATTATTCATCCCCTTTAAAGTTAATACTTTGTAGCGCCACCTTTTGCAGTGATTACAGCTGCAGTCGCTTGGGGTATGTCTATCAGTTTTACACATCGAGAGACTGAAATTCTTACCCATTCTTCCTTTGCAAATAGCTGGAGCTGAGTGAGGTTGGATGGAGAGCGTTTGTGAACAGCAGTTTTCAGCTCCTTCCACAGATTCTCGATTGGATTCAGGTCTGGACTTTGACTTGGCCATTCTAACACCTGGATACATTTATTTGTGAACCATTCCATTATAGATTTTGCTTTATGATTTGGATCATTGTCTTGTTGACAGACAAATCTCCGTCCCAGTCTCAGGTCTTTTGTAGACTCCAACAGGTTTTCTTCAAGAATGGTCCTGTATTTGGCTCCATCCATCTTCCCATCAATTTTAACCATCTTCCCTGTCCTTGCTGAAGCAAAGCAGGACCAAACCATGATGCTGCCACCACCCTGTTTGACAGTGGGGATGGTGTGTTCAGGGTGATGAGCTGTGTTGCTTTTACGCCAAACATATCGTTTGGCATTGTGTCCAAATAGTTCGATTTTTGTTTCATCTGACCAGAGCACCATCTTCCACATGTTTGGTGTGTCTCCCAAGTGGCTTGTGGCAAACTTTAAACACAACATTTATGGATATCTTTGAGAAATGGCTTTCTTCTGGCCACTCTTCCATAAAGGCCAGATTTGTGCAGTGTACGACTGATTATTGTCCTATGGATAGACTCTCCCACCTCAGCTGTAGATCTCTGCATCCAGAGATCATCCAGAGTGATCATGAGCCTCTTTGCTGCAACTGATCAGTCGTCTCCTTGTTTGACATTAAATTTGGACGGCTGAGTCTTGGTAGATTTGCAGTGGTACAATACTCCTTCCATTTTTTGAAAATGATCGCTTGCACAGTGCTTCTTGGGATGTTTTAAGTTTTGATAAATCTTTTTGCATCCAAACCCGGCTGTAAACTTCTCCACAACAGTTCCACGGACCTGCCTGTTGTGTTCCTTGGTCTTCATGATGGTATCTGCACATTAAACAGAACACAGACTATCACAGAGCAGGTGCATTTATACGGAGACTTGATTACACACAGGTGGATTATATTTATCATCAGTCATTTAGGACACCATTGGATCATTCAGAGATCCTCAATGAACTTCTGGAGTGAATTTGCTGCACTGAAAGTAAAGGAGCGAATAATAGTGCATGTCCCAATTTACAGTTTTTTATTTTTTACAAAAATTTAAAAACAATAAATATCGTTCAACTTCACAATTGTGTCCCACTTGTTGTTGATTCTTCAGCATAAAATTTAATTTTTTAGTCTTTGTTTGAAGTCTGAAATGTGGGAAAAGGTTGAAAAATTCAAGGGGGCCAAATACTTTCGCAAGGCACTGTTGTATCAATCTTGCAAATCGCCCACTGGCTCCCATTTTAAAATACTTAGTGGTTTCAGGAAGAGTTTTCAGCAAAGCTCCTTGTAAGAAGCAGGATTACACCTCTGTACAAAGCTGATCACATATGATCCACCAGTCACAATATGTGATGTGACAGCTGATCTACTCCCCCTCGATTTACAATTACTTCTGCATATGCTGATTAGACACTTCAATATAAAAGATAGGTTGGTGTCTGCTAATCAAGGCCATGTATAAGTGTTTCTTGAAGCAGAAGATTGGAGTCTAAAAAAGCCAGGGTGAGAAGATTTCAAGAATTTTTAATACACTTCATGATAGAGCAGTGTTCTCCATCTCCAGTCTACAACAGCCACCAGCAGTGCATGTTGTCAGGCTTTCCATAGTATTGCACAGGTCATGGAATTCACCAGAGCAATACTTAAGGAAATCCTGAAAGCATGCATGGTTGGTGGCTCGAGGACTGGAATTTGGGAAACTTTGTTAGAGGGAAGGGGGTTAAGGACTGCCAAAAAATGTTTAGAATAAAATACATTTAACATCACAAAACTATATAAACAATAGTAAACTTACGGACAATAGCGTCTCTGAGCTGCATGACCCCCTTCACTAGCCAAGAGGTTTAAAAGACCAGTTTTCCTTTTATAAATGAGCTTTAGGGTGCCCTCACACGAGCGTATAACTCGCTTGAGTATCGGAACATATCACCCGGTGTGGCCGCACACGCTCCGGACAGGAGCATGCCAGCCGCATAGAAATACATGCAGCTGACCCACTCCTGTCAGGAGAGAAGCCTGCCACGCCGGGTGATGTGTTCCAATACTCATGTGCGTTATACGCTCGTGCGAGTCCACCCTTAGACAAAAGTTTGCATGTCATGGGTACTATTATACCCACTAGTGTGCATTTCAGCACCAGCTGATCAAATAAACTAGATGATTGTCTTAGTGAGAAATCTTCACAAAAACCTAGTAATACATATATAGCCTTCCGGTGTGTAATGAAAGGTGAAGTCCAGATGAAGCTTTTTGGATGAGCGACTCTGGTAAAATATACAGGTGCATCTCAATAAATTGAAAAATCCTTAAAAATTTAATTTCAGTAATTCAATACAAAAAGGGAAACATTATAGAGTTATTACAAACTGATCAATGTCAAGTGTTTATTTCTGTGCACCTTTTTCTACCATACTTTTTCCTTCCACTCAACCTTCCATTAATATTCTTGGAAACCACATTCTGAACAGCCAGCTTCTTTAGCAATGACCTTTTGTGGCTTACCCTCCTTGTGGAGTGTCAATGATGGCCCTCTAGACTTCTGTCAAGTCAGCAGTCTTCTACATGATTGTGTAACCTACAGAGCCAGACTAAGGGACCATTTTAACGCTTAGGAAGCCTTTGCAGGTGTTTTGTGGTAATTCTAATATTCTGAGATGACTTTTGGTTTTTCATTGGCTGTAAGCCATAATCATCAATATTAGCAGAAATAAACACATACATATATACACAAGTCTCCCTTTTTGAGTTGAATTAATGAAATTAGCTTTTTGATGATATTCTAAGTTATTGAAATGCACTTGTATGTAACTGTCAGTTACATGTAAGCACCATAAGGAGGACAACTAACGTGGGTCTGTGTGTAAGCAGCATTAGACTAATGGCTAGAAAGAGCACATGATGCCAAGAACCAGTTTCAGAGCTGTATGCTGTGCATGGCACCCTGTTTAAGACCTTGGTTACCACACAATTTCCAAGCCACCACCGTAGATCTTTACTTTCTCCATAATGCTTAGACTGAATGGCAGTATTTGATGACAGCGCTGCCATTTTTCACGTGTTCAGCATGTTACATAAAGTGTGCCTAGAGGGGTTAGTCCTACTATCATGTAACCGTACTTTACATCAGTGTGTTTTGGATATTGACAGGGGGAAAAGCAGCTTCTGGTAATTACAGTTGTGCGGTGATTGCCATTTGGCAATGGCTGCTTATGAGAGACTATCCCCCCCAAGTATCACACTAAACACTTTACCAACAGAAGTACATCAAACCATCTTTTCAGCGAGATCTATGTACATTAACAGTCATTTCAACCATAATAAAAGAAAGAAAAGTATCCTCTAAAAACATCCAACCTTGAAGGTAAAATAAAAAAAAAACAAAAAACAAAAAAACAAAATTTAAGCTACTTATGGAAACTTTATGGAATTTTTTTAAAGTTTTTAATGAACTTGTAAACAAACAAAAAAAGTGTTGAAAATAAAAACAAAGATCCCGGCTCATGTTTACAACGATTTCGTTTCCTAAGCCACTTAGACAAGCTTTAAGTTTAGAGATGGTAACTAGATTGTGACGGGAGGGCAGCGGTTTGCTTTGTACAAGGTATCGCCCATTCTCTAAAGACTATAGGACTGCCAGCTTGTGTTTCTAGGTCTGCGCTGCAGAAGACGGCCGCTTTAAAAACACAGCTCAGTTAGATTCTCTGCTTAAAATTGTAATCTTTGGTTACATCAGGGACATTTATTGGTTTCAGATTATCAAGAAACGGCAGACTGCTGTGGATGTACATCAAAGTTGGGTTTGTTTCGAGGAAGAGAAGCTGCTATGCCAGTAGATCCTAATAACCTGGAGCCACGTGGTCACCATAATAACCAGACAAGGTGACAGATGAGAGATCAAAAAGAAAGTTCTAGTTGCTCATTCACTGTAGGAACACCTACTCGTACAGCAAGTGGCCTTACAATGCAACAGCTAAGAATGTTTAAAGTGTACAACTTAAAAAACACAGAAGTGAAGAAAGAAAAATTTGGGACAACGGAGTTTTCTCTTTAGACTTGGGTTGTCACAACTGTCTCTAGGAAACCAGATCATGTCGCTCCTCTGAAGTAGAAGTCGTAAGCAGTGTAAAAGTTCAAGAGGTTAACCATAGGAACAAAAATAAAATTGGCATATGCACAATTTCTTCCACCACTCTGTTGAACGCCAGATAACTGAACCACCCGTCCCACGCTTTCAGGAGGGAAAAATTGCAATCAAAGAACTGGACACCATGTTTCACTAATCTTAGTGATATTCACAATTATTAACAGCAGCTACTAGTCGGCACCGACGCCGCAGGTAGCCAGTTTAGACTGAAATTAAGTTCCTTTTACACCAAGTAAATGGTCTCCCACAACAACTGGCAAGTGTACATATGAACTAAAAATCTCTAGGCTTTAAGGGAGTGACGGGTCCAGCTCGTGCCAGGAACTGCAATGTCTGCTCCTTGCGTATTCAAAATCCTGTTGGAGAGAAGGAAAGAGACAAGATTTACCAACTTGTAAGGAGAAAAATGCAAAGATTCACAGGTGATTAGCACAAGCAAGACCAGAAATGACAGATTAAGGTAAAAGGAGGAGGTGTAGACTGATCATCCCAATATGCACCATCACAAGACCGCGAACAGGACGATTGCTTTTACCTGAAAACATTTGCCCGGCTCATACCGTGCTCTGAAACAAAACTCACATATGACTGGCGTGACGACAAAATAACCCTGGCACACTGCATCTTCGAGTCAGAGTCAAAGGAACAACCTCCTACATGGGAGCCATTCAATATTCTCTTATCGGGTAGCTGAGATGGAAGAATGAATGCTCAGACGTAATGGAGAGATTAATCAAATCTTAGAAAAATTGACAAGCTTTGAAGAGTCACAAAACATTTGAGCAACAGAGATGCTCAAACACGTTGCGATTGTATTGCTTTGCAGCCAGATTTAATCAGCTCTGTCAAAATGGGAGGTGTTGGGGTGGGACATGGCAACGTCACCCACTAGATTTATCATAAAAGATGGCGTTTTGTACACCAGAAATGTTACAACAGTATCTGGTGAGGTGCACGCCCCTGAGAAGCGCCAAAAATCATCAAGTGGTGTGGACCTCTTAATTCTGCACCTTCTACTCCACCAAGACTGGCGTAGCATGAATGTGCGCTTCGGTACTTTTCAGGAATTGGCCCAAGAGAGTTTATAACTTGATTTAGTATTTTCTGCTCGAGTGCTAGGACTCAACTGAGTCTAAAAAGGTCATGCTGCTCTGCACACAGTAACAGGCTGGTGACATGAGTCCTTCAGGCAATTATCCTGGCCTCATGCGAATATTTCCATAGAATTCTGCAGAATGACAACGCAGCACAATGCGCTGATACTCTGCACCTGATCCCACTCTTCCCTAGAAGAACCAAAACATATCAATGTTTTAGAATCTAGTGCAAGAGCAACTTTGGCAAATCAAACCACGACCATGGGCAGCAAAGGGAAGTCAAGAGCTCACTGCGTACAACAGGTGCGCTGCTTACTGTGCAGATTCACAGAACATACAAAAGAGGCAGTCATGCACACCTCTTCAACCCTACATTATGGGTAACACATTAGCAGTTTTGCCCACACCTTAATTTGCTAATATCTATGCAAAAGAAAAGAACTGAGCCCTAAAGACAAGCAGTCCCTTGACTACCATGTCTTTCCAGGAGGGGGAAGAGGTGGTGGTGAGGGACACAGACAAGCCTTATAACTGGGGGTTGCAGTAAACAGAATTGTAAGCACTGATGTGATCGAGGAAAAACTGGATCCATCAAATCTTAAATTCTCTCTTTACAATATTACGAGCCCTAATGAGCATGTATGCAGGGGGCTTAAGTTTTTCTACAGGGCGAGATATCAGTCTGTATGGTAGGGGATAGGTGAACGGCACATTTTCATGTGGAGTGCTCATTGGGATATCAAATACTAAAAAGTTAAGACATTCCTGAGCTCATCATTTCTTGTTAGTCGTCAGCATAAGGCAGAAGCCGTGCTCAGGAATAAATGGAGGTCAGTTTGGGTAATCTAATTAATCTGTCAGACACAGGCATGGAAGGGATTCACCACTTTATAAATGAATCCACTAGTGCAATGTCCTCATCTTCAACTCTACCCTTGTCACTGTCACAGCCTGAATAAATCTGATACGGCCAGAAAACTAAAGCAGTGGGCTGATAGAAATTCAGTATTCTGGCACAATGTGCGAAAACTAAAAAGGCAAGTTGTAGCAATTGTCCTGCCAAGCATCAATAATACAAGGCCGGCACTGTCTGCACCCATGGACACAAGTGCCAACAAAACACTGTAGCTAGGAAACCCTGACCAGCAATGGAAGACAAACTCCATATGGTGCAACAAAGGTGGAGTCACGGCCTGCACGTCCTGGAGGGTTCACATTCGCAGAGTCCTATAATGAAAAGTGAGATATCAGATAACTGGGATCTAAACACAAGGTGTTAATTCTTATTAACAGCCACTAAACTAGCTCAAAAAACAGTCAGGCTGGTTTATCTGGAAAGCAATCATTTCATCACATAAGACAGATCAGACTTGTGAGTGATCATGAATCCACCACCTAGAAGATACCATGGCTTCCATACCAAGAATAACCAACCTAGAACAGTGCCCAATTACTGCACCCAATATCGCCTACACTTATTCTTCAGGTCAACGATTAAAACATACATCTTAGACGCAACCACAGCAAAGTAATACAAGAAAAGGGTTACAAAACAAGATTTCACTGCTTAAGGGAGAGAGCGCTAAGTAATACATGTCTGCCTTTCCAACAAAATCCAATTAGCGGGCCTTAATCTGTCTATACAAAAAAAGTTCAGACGAAATGAAAGTCAACTGTCCAAGAGGCCGGTTCAGAGCAAGGAACACCAGACGTCTCCCGTCTCAGGAAGTTCAGAGTCCATCTGAAATAAAGCCGAACACATCACTATTCCTATAATTTACCTCCAAGTACAATACTAAAAAGGACATGTCTATATTATCCCTGCAACAGCACAGAGCAGAGAATGGCGCCACACCAATAAGCTTTTACAGGGTTTTGGCATGTTCACTTCCAGGTCACTTAAATGATCCCGTTCTGAATCCTTAGTGACTAGCTTGGCACTTAGTTTCTATTATCCCCAGCCCTGGACAGATTTCCACCATTCTCCCTTTTCGCTGTAAGTTTCAGGTGAAGTTCATGGACAGCAGCAACAGACCTGTGGACAGCAAAACGTTTAATATGTGCTATAAAGGGCACAAATGACCACCGACCTGAGAACAGTTAAGGAGCACATAATGTAGAAAGATACAAACATTGGTCTTGCTCAACAAACATTATAAAATTGACATAAAAAGCCCATTTGCGATACAGAAAGTTCATTTGCAAAACAAAAAAGACAAACAAATGGTTAACAGACAAAATTTATGGCTTGTGTGGAAAACTGTGACTGTATAGGATTCACAAACTAAAGTCATCCAGGTGACATGACCTACAGAATGATCCCAATGCCACTGGGGCATTGTTCTGACTTCATGCCCAATTAGACAGGCCATCCGTGGCAGATCAACATCCAAGGTACATTCAAACTGCACTTTTACAAGTGTTTTCTCAGCATAGAAGGAAGCCGCCTGCAACCGGAAAACAAGCACTCCAAAAGAACACCTGTTCCAGGTTACCGGCCTGTCTAGATGGGCCAGTATACGGAATCTCAAGGAAAGTAGAGCGGTAATAGCGCTCCCTGTCTCCAATGAAAGCTTCGGCCTGGTTTTTAGCTGAAACGCGTTGTATTCTATTTGATTAATTTTATTACCTGATATTGATAACCCTTATCCCACCACTTTTATTGCCATTGGAGACGGAGAGGGCCATTACCGGTCCTCTTTCCTTGAGCATTGCCGCCATTCAGATTCCCACTGGAGGATTGTCCTGCAGCACATTGGACAAGCAGCCCGTTCAGCCAGTTTTTAGGAATGGCTTTATGATTCACCTGTATATACTACTCTCAGGTGAGTGCTAAATTTTTTCATTACTCACTACCTACTACGCTCCAATAACACATTGTATACCGTAATTCTGGTAATTCCCTGTCAATAGGGCAGAGACAGTTTGTGATTCATACAGAATTAGGGGATTGGGTATTGCTTGGATCTAATTTTGGTAAATTCCTGCTCTTAGGTTTAAGCGTCCCGAGGATGGTCCTACTAAGAAACCAACACCTATTTCTGTGTGCTCATTTATATGTGAAAGTGGTCAGTCGCTGATTGGGACCATCCACTGGACCCCTGAGCCTAGAAATTAAGAACTATACAAACACACACTACTCAAAGTTAGGGATATTTGGCTTTCTGGTGAAATTTATAAAACATGTAAAAAGTTCACACTACAGTGATATTTTATCATTTAAGTAGAATCATGCAATGGTGATTCCCTCATCTATTGTCCCGCCCATAGCCATGATTCAGTCATGGGTACGGGATTGAAATAGACCAGGTGAGTGCTGCTAAGAGCAGTTCTAGTTCTACTATTCATATGTGAGGCCGTTTGGCACATTTTATAAAAATATTTTAGTGTTAGGACTGCCCCAAATGAGATTTGCCGTGGAGTGGCTCAAAAAATTACATTTTTTTGCCAAAAATCTCAAATTTATAATAAGTACAGTTGGAATTTTTAGTGCTGTAGTGCACATTCAGTGCTAGCTTTTTTGTTTTTTCTCTATTGTAACCTGCTGATGACACAAAGCTCAGTGGCCACTTCCATTGAGAGAACGTTCTTCTTGAAGCCTCGCAACAACAAGGTACTGTGGATTGCTTGGCGTCATCTTGGTTTCAGGATATTAAAATGTGAACAGCATGAGGACGACGACATTCTAAATACTAATTGAACCTCAATTTTTTTGGGCAATTCATTGATCATCTGTTATGCAAAATGTACTGAAGCATTGAAGAGCTGGATATGTGCATTCAGAAGTTTAGAGGTGGTCACATTAAGTTCACCTGAAAAGGTTAGAGTGCATTGTAGGACCATCCTGGAATTTCACCCAAAAGCCAAATATCCCTAAACTTTGTGAGTAGTGTATAATTTTATAATATATAGAACTCAATCTGTTTATCTGCGGGTCTATAACATGCTGCATGTTTAATATGACAGGCTTGCTTTACGAACAAGACAGAATGACAATGATGAATGAAAGATGGGGACCATGTTCAACCTCCTGAAAAGTTTGACACCACTTACAGTCGCCATGCAAACCACTTCCAACAAAGGGTTATTCAGGCGCACACAGCAGGACTATACACTGCAGCTTTACATTCCAGCCTTTGGCCAATGGGAAAATTCCCACTGTTTCCAGAAGTATAGAACTGACTAAAACCAAACTGCTTGTGGGGAAGGCAGCACTGCTGCTGTCAACTATCTTAGGGTGCTTTCACACATCCGGATTTTTGCTCTGCGGCACAATACGGCGTTCTGCAGAAAAACCGCCACCGGCTTTTGTAACGCCGGTTGCGTTTTTTTTTGCATAGACTTACATTAGTGCGGTATTGTGCCGCAGGGGCTTGCGTTCGGTCCGGTTTTGGCCGCATGCGGCAGATTTAGCCGATGCGGCGGCCGGATCGAACGTCCCCTGCAACGTTTTTTGCTCCGGCAAAAAACACCGCATCGCGCCGCATCCGGCCGCTGCGGCGCATTTTTCAATGCATACCTATGGAGGCCGGATGCGGCGCGATGCGGAAAAAACCGCAACCGGAAAAAACCGGACGGGCCGCATGTAAAAAAACTTATGCAAAGGATGCGGTGTTTTTGCCGCATCCGTTGCATAGTTTTCACAGCCGGATTGAGCCGCAGGGCTCAAACCGGATGTGTGAAAGTAGCCTTATACTATTCTTTGCAAACCCCCTACCCCCCAACACTAGTACATCTAAGCAATACAGGGAAAAGCGACCGTATTATGCCCAGCCTCTACAATAAGACATCAGTAGATCTCCACTCAATCTCTGCATTCATTAGGAACTGGCATTGTGAACAGCTAGGGTAGACAAGAGAAGGAGGAAAGGCACAATGAGACTGAGTTGCCCAATTTCGTAGGGGGAACTGCAGCATGCAGTCACTTCTCAGGTTCATGGCCTGACATTTAAAAAAAAACAAACAAAAAAAAAAAACAGTCACAATTTTCCAGCAATTTTGTAGAGTAGAGACCCACCACATTTTACAAGCTTGAAGTCATAAAAGGGACCTGCAGCGTGCCACAAGTCCCTTCTGCAACAGAAAGGCAAGAAGGAAAAAACGCCACAGATTACAGCAACGAGGCAGAAATCTGAGCTCCCAATAATCCTGAAAGTGTTAGGTCCAGGAATGTGAATTAAGAGAAGGCTCCACATTCACACCATCAATGACTGGCCCCCACATTTGGAAAAGGGAGTTAATACATGAGAGAGATGCAGTTAGGATGACCCCAAATCCCAGAAGATGAGAGATTTCTAGATATTGATACACAAATAAGGAAATTTTAATTTAAAGTTAGTAGTCAAATTCTCCAAGGACGTCTTTTTATATATTTTTTCTCTTTATTTTTGTTCCTTTTATAGGCCAAATTGGTTGTAAAACACCTCCTCGATCTAACACTGAATTGTGAAAATCCACATTGCGCTTTTTATCCCTAACAATAAATTTGATTTCCCTGAAACGTCTCTTGGTTCTTGGCTACTAACCTTTCATGTTACTCTTGGATTTGTCAGTTTGCTTGCCTGTGGGGGTTTGGGCTTGCTGGCCCTGCCCACTGGAGGAGGCCGCTTGCTGAGCTGCCTTCTGCTTCAACATTGTCCAGTCAAATGTGTAGTCATATTGGTGATTCAAAGTTCTGGAGAAGAACGTAAAACATGGAGTCAGATACAAAACCACCCACAAATCGCACAAATGCTCTACACAAAAATGACAGTGCAGTACAAAGCTAGGCTGCAATGCTAAAAAGCAAGGAATACTACACATGCATTAGTAAGAGCATAGAAATACCCAATGAAGAGGAATATTTAAAGGTTAACCCCTTATAGTTACATAACTACATGTCCGAGCAGGGCCCTCCAAGTGTAGAGAATGCTAAGAAGCTGAGCTCATTCCACAGGAGGTAAAGCTGTGTTACACAGCTGGCATCTGTCACTAACACTAGCAGCCGGAGGGGAGCTCCAATTGATACCCATTTAGATGCTGTATTGAAAGCACTACTCCAGCTGTGGGTTTTTTTTCTCTTTCCAGCACTGCATTGGCTCTTTAATTATAAGTCCCATGCCCCTTGTCATACTCATCTTCCGGCAGCTTCCAGTCACACGTTATGTCACAAGCTCCGAAGGCATCTCTACAAGAGCCAGAATAAAGGCCGCTTTACACGCTACGACATCGCTAGCAATTGCTAGCCATGTCGAGCGTGAAAGCACCCGCCCCCATCGTACATGCGATATCGTGCGATTGCTGCCGTAGTGAACATTATCGCTACGGCAGCGTCACACGCACATACCTGCTCTGCGACGTTGCGTTGATCGGCGAACTGCCTCCTTTCTAAGGCTATGTGCGCACGTTGCGTAAATTCATGCAGTTACGCTGCGCTTTGCAGCGCAGCGTAACTGCATGCGTCCTGCGTCCCCTGCACAGTCTATGGAGATTGTGCAGGGGCCGTGCGCACGTGGCGTCTCAGAGCGCAGCGCTTCGGCTACTGCCGAAGCGCTGCGCAAAAAGAAGTGACATGTCACTTCTTTCCTGCGCTTTGCCGGCAGCTCCTGCTCTGTCTATGGCAGGAGCTGCAGGCAGAGCGCATGGAATCGGCGCTCACTACGGACATTTCTGCAGCGATCTAAAGCGCACATGTGCTCTTCAGATCGCTGCAGAAATATCTGCAGGGCTAGTACGCAACGTGCGCACATAGCTTTAGGGTGCGGTTCGTTCAGCGTCACAGCAGAGTCACCGAACCGAACCGCCGCCCAATAGAAGTGGAGGGGCAGAGATTAAGCGGGACGTAACATCCCGCCCACCTCCTTCCTTCCTCATTGCGGGCGGGCGCAGGTAAGGTGAGGTTACTCGTTCCTGCGGTGTCACACATAGTGATGTGTGCTGCCGCAGGAGCGACAAACTACTTCGTACACCGAGCAGCAATAGTCGAGAATAGGGGGGCATGTCACCGATGAGCGATTTTGACCGTTTTTGCGACGATTTAAAATCGCTCATGGGTGTCACACGCAAAGACATCGCTAAAGCGACCAGATGTGCATCACAAATTCCGGGACCCCAACGAAATCGCTTGAGCGATGTCGCAGCGTGTAAAGTGGCCTTAAGGCTCTTAAAATTATATCGAGTTGTGACATCTGGCACACTCCAAACACCAGAGCTGGCGACAGGTAACAAATCGCCAAAACCGACCGGAGTTCCGGCGATAGAAGATGAAGCCGTCAGAAGGTGAGTGTACGAAAGGGGAGTTAGATTCAAAGCACCACTTCAGCGGTGGAAACAAAAAAAAAAAACACCGGAGTGGTGCTTTAAAAAAAAAAAACAAAAAAAAACCATTGAGTGCTTCCAATCGGCCTTTCACTACATGATCGTAGGAAACAGATTGGTTACCATGACAACAAGCCACAAGGGCATTCAGCAGCCATCTTTGTACTCCTATTATGCAGCTTGGCCTTTGGCTGGATAACAGACACCACGATTTAGAGTATATACAGCAATATAATAATATTGCAGTATATAATTATAAAAGTCAGACAATTGCAAGTTTAAAAAAAATATGAAAATGATCTAATGATTACATTTTGTGTTAAAAAGGTATGTAAAAAGTGTTTGCAATTTTAAGAAAATTGTGCCGTTTTCACACTGGCCACTGGGGCTTTAGACTTGGCCTTTCAGGAAGTCTCCACATAATCAGTCAGGATCACAGGGTAACACCACTATACACAGCAGATAACACAGGATGCCCCAATTACAAAAGGAGAGGTCACAGCACACACTGCTCCTCCTCTCCCCTTCACAGTTAACCCTTGGACAGACCCATTAGATGCTTCAATACAAAAATCTGGATCTGACCCTTGCCGCTATGTACAGGTGTTACCTCAAACAGGAATTTAAGAATCCTAAAAACCGTTCCAAAGGAAAGTGTCTAAATTGCAGTCCCCCCACCCTTAAATTAAGGAAGCACGCCCATATATTTGTGTGTATTAAATGTATGTGCCTGTAATATATTAATACACTTGCCTAATGCCACTCTCTCCGGTGTCCAGAGCAGTTCTCCTGTCGGTGAGGTCACTGCCCTGCAAACTGGCTGGGTCATGCTGCTCTCAGTGACCCACAAGTAACTTAATTTAAAAAGGTGGTTCATCCATATTTTTTATTGTCTAGTTCGATATTGTATTGAGAAACAATGTTTCTCTCAAATCCCTTGTGTTGGCAATAGTTCCTGTGAGAGGCGCTATTGCAGACCGCTTTTCCCTGCTCCAGTGACGTCACCGTCAAGTTCCGGACACGTCACATCCCTGAATCCGGCTGCAGTCTTCCTGACTCACTGGGCTGTGGCCGGTGTTACGCTGAACTGTGACAAGTGGTGAGTCTCCTGCTTGCAGCATTCTGCTGTGAGGGAGGAGGGAGCTGTGACAAGCGGAGAAACACAGCCCACAGCTCAGCGAGTCAGAAAGACTACAGCCGGCCACAGGGACGTGACGTCACCAGAGCGGGGAACAGCGGTCTGCAATAGTGCCTCACAGGCACTATTGCCAACACAAGGTATTTGAGAGAAACATTGCTTCTCAACACAATATCGAACTAGACAATAAAAATATGGGTGAACCACCCCTTAAGTCTATGGAGCCTCAAAACGAAGCTCCATAGGTAGATTGAGGCTAAGGCATTGAGCGAGTCAGCTACAGTGGTTCCCTAAAAATAAGCCCTATCATAATTTAACAGGATTTCTGGAGAATGCTTGAAATACAAGCCTTGCCCTAGTTACAGTCAGGGCTGGCATTAGAGGGGGGATCAAACTGCTCAAATTCTCAGGGCTCCACTCTTTGGAACCCCAGCAGCTGTATTTTGGGATTCATATTGCTTAAGGACCTTTGACTTCACAGTCATGTGACCACAGGCCTCCTAACTGCAGGAGTCTAATGAGAACTGTTCAGGAGACAGGCTTGGCATTAGGGGGATGGCAGAGCATACTGGGAAATTTCACAGTGGTACGATCAGACCATGTCCCTGTATAGTCAGACACTGCCATTACACAGTACATGGTAGAGGCACATATAGAAGATCTCAGCAAAGGAAGATTTTTCTTTAATTTTTAAACACCGACTTAAGGAACTTTATTTTAATCAATAGTTCTGGGAATAATAAAACCTTTAACATTAACTGTTTGTGGAAACCCTCAATATCCATGTACAAACCTGAACAGAATTCGGAAGAGTTGCCTCAGATACATGTAGTCTGGCGCCTCCTCAAAACGCAATCCACGACAATAATTGAGATACATAGCAAATTCTGCAGGAAATCCCTGTTGAAAGGATAATGGGAGTTAAAAAATCCTAAATCATAGTGCTTATCTACACATGGCAGCCCTGCATAAAAAGCAGGAGGGAAACTGGATAAAGCGTGACATAAGATATTGACCGACCAGTTGTATAGAAGTCAGTGGCACTTCCAGTCTAAACCACTTATGTAATGGCGGTCGTCATGTGATTTCAGTGTCTTACCTTACACAAAACCTCAACAGGAGTAGACATCTTCTTTTCACTGATCTTTTCGTATTTTTGTTTCTTGGTTGCCGCCTGTGGAACATGTGGTTCACAATATAAAAAGGTTGTGCAATACAATGTTAAACAGGATGGACACAGACATAGTGGACAATAGAAATAAAGTGGAAGTAGAGGGGTGGAGCATGGGGTACATTCAGAAGAAGCTACATTTGTGTAGCTAATGAAAGTGAAGAACATTGCCTACCTTTAATCCTTGCCACGGAAGGCTGGTTCTGTTGAAATACATTAGCACATATCCTAGAGACTCCATGTCATCGCGACGACTATTAGAGGGAAGAAAAGGTGGGAAACATAAATAAGAGGCCACGCATACCTAGAATATTTGGTCAAACTTGGCTACGTGGCAAGAAGTGTGCAAACTTTGGTAGAAAGATGTTCAAAGTGACCGTAGATGTGAGGTGGTTATATTGGTGAAGAGTGACCAGAGAATGAGGACTCACTTCTCCGGCATCGCACAGATTGTAAGCTTACTAAAACAAGGACAAAATGCAGGACGCAGTGACAACGGATGGTAGTTTCCTTATTACCGGTATGTCTCATTACTGTACAGAGAATATTCAGGGCATACATAGTGGTGCGCGATTATAATTCAATGTAAATCAAGGTAAGCAAATGGAAATCAAAACAATAAGGGATTGTTACCTTTGCTCAATTCCTAAGTGGGCATTGATACTGGCGTAGCGGGCTGTGCCAGTCAAGTTTTTGTCTTCTCTGTAAGGTATGTGCTGCCTTGTTCTGTTGTCTCTGTACTTTTTGGCCAGACCAAAGTCTATAAGGAATAACTTGTAAAAGGAAAAGTAGTATTAATATCAAGAGCGTTGAAAAGCAGCAGGGTCAATCTGGAGACATGCACAGATTACAGAGTTTCATATAGGAGGGGCAGCCTTTCACATAATAGGTAACGTATTGCAATGGTTTGTAGAGAAAAGCTGAACTGGGCGCAGCACTATGGTCACTTCATTCTGAAGAGGTCATTACTTTTTTGGGATTGGAAACATCTCAAGGGTATGTTCACACAGCCAGAATTTATAGAAAATGTGCAATGTAACAGTACCAGCCAAGTAGAGAAGGCAGCAGCAAATTACATCTACATAGTGTTAAGAAGTGGATCACCAAAATTCATTATTGGCCACAATGATATCTTGAGCAACAAGTTCTCTCAAATACCTTTCCTTAACCAAGAATCAGCAAAAACATTAGTGCATGCCCTCATCTCCCGCCTCGACTACTGCAATCTCCTGCTCTCTGGCCTCCCTTCCAACACTCTTGCACCTCTCCAATCTATCCTAAACACTGCGGCCCGCTTAATCCACCTCTCCCCCCTCGCTATTTCCCAGCCTCGCCACTCTGCCAATCCCTTCACTGGCTTCCCATCGCCCAATGACTCCAGTTCAAAACATTAACAATGACATACAAAGCCATCCACAACCAGTCTCCTCCTTACATCTGTGACTTAGTCTCCCGGTACCTACCTGCACGCAATTTCAGATCTTCACAAGACCTTCTCTACTCCCCTCTTATCTCCTCTTCCCACAATCGCGTACAAGTTATCTCCCGTGCCTCCCCCATACTCTGGAACGCTCTACCTCAGCACATCAGACTCTCCCCTACCGTGGAAAGCTTCAAGAGGAACCTCAAGACCCATCTCTTCCAACAAGCCTACAACCTACAATAGCCTCAGTCCAGTAGACCACTGCGCAACCAGCTCTGTCCTCACCTATTGTACCATCACCCATTCCCTGTAGACTGAGCCCTCGCGGGCAGGGTCCTCTCTCCTCCTGTACCTGTCTGTTTTGTACTGTTGATTGTTATACGTATACCCTCTTTCACTTGGAAATGGAATAAATGGCTAATAATATATTATTATTATTATTATTATTACCACCTTGTGTTGGCAACAGTGCCTGTGAGCGGCGCTATTGTGGACAGCTATTCCCCATCTCCTGAACCCCCGGGCTCTGTGACCTCGGGGATCCGATGATGTCACATCAACCTCCTGATCACCGAGGCCGGCCCCAGTCTCCGTGAGTGCCTGTGCTGTGGGCAGCGTTTCACCGCTCGTCAGCCCCGCGTGTCTCTGGCTTGCGGCACACTGCAGTGGAGGCGGGAGCAGGGAGGTGCTGCACTGACGCTGGGCTGTGATGGATGGTGAAATGCTGCCCACAGCCCAGTCACTCAGACTGGGGCTGGCCACGGTGATGTCAGGTGAGCAGCAAGTTGATGTGACATCACCGGATGCCTGAGATCAGGCGATGGGGGGAAGGGCGGCCCACAATAGCACTGCTCACAGGCACTATTGGCAACACAAGGTATTTAAGAGAAACCTTGTATCTCAAAATATTGTTGGGGCCAATAATGAACATGGGTGAACCACCCCTTTAATGTCTGCAGAGCCCGACATCTAGAACATGTCATCTTTGCACAGAATTCATTGCGGCTTTCACCACTTGCATTGAAGCCTGTATGTAACAAATGCACATTTTTCTGGAGACTACTAGTTGTGAACAGTTTTCATGAAATGTTCTAAAATTTCACACAGACCAAGGCCAGTTTCATGTGAGATGCATGGAATACTCTGACCTCCTGCATATAGGTCTATGGAGGAAGCTCTGGTCAGGAGACCCCATGTTGGGTCATGTACTCGAATCCAAGCACTGGTCATACATCTCAGACGCATAAAACTGGCCTAAAAATGTCCTGACAACCAAATAAGTCAGTCATTCAGCTGTCACTGCTGGTCTACTTGAGAAATAGTTTCAGAAAATACTTTGTCAAGACCTGTTAACCCTAAATTCATCTCAATTTCTCCACGTACACAGAGCCCCCATAAAATGAAACCACGGTTAAAGTTTACGCAAGTAGCGAGCGTAGGGTCAGACGTAAATTCGCATTCTCCAGCCAGAGTATCCGTAACACAAGGTGCCATGCATTCCCTGTACTCCACAGAACAGACGTGCACAGACATGCAGAACACCAAGCCGGACCGCTGAGCTCATTCCTCAGTCTAACCACAGATGCATCCAACAAATGGAAACACTAAAGCTGGACGCACAGGTGGGGTGAATTCACACACGACAGACACATTTTATGGACCACACCAGTTTTGTTAAGCTAAATGGGACTTCTCCATGCCCAGTGTTCTCTGCAATCCACATTCAAATAGAAATATAGCCGAAATCTCTACATGTGAGCTAACCCAGAATATTCTTCTATGCAGAATCAACCTCTTAATAACAAACTAATGCACCTAAGAGGTTTGTGGTGCCCACTGTCAGGGCATCATGCCATACTACAGACACCCATAACATCATTTTCTATGCCAGGCTGACAAACTGATGTGCTTCTTTGGTCTTAATCCAAAAAGGTAACAGACAAACCAATCGCAATCTATCAGCTTAAGACAGCCACCAAGGAATGACAGTTTGTGGGAGACCAACCACTCGTAATTCCATCAAGCAGCAGAACGGCACTGCTCTATTTCCTATGGGTTACCAGAGCTGGATGACCCAGATTGGTGCGGTGGCTGGGCATGCACTTTACTGCTTCATTGTGACCGGATAAAAGTACCACGCTCTGCTGATCCGTAGGCGATCGACCACTTGGACCCCCACTGATAAACAAGTTACCCTGTGGACAAGCAAAAGATTCTTTACACTAGACACCACCAACACCGCTTGAAATGCTGTAACAGTAAATGGTAAAATACTTTACCCCCCAATTCATCAAGACTACCATTTTCACATGCACTGAAGACATGCTGAATTCATTAATGGGGTTGTCAGGTCTAAATCCACAAGACTGCAGTCACTGTCACTGACTGTAGACTCATGGATGCTCACAATGTGCAGACTGCGCTGTGAAGATTCTCCGGGGTCCAAACCAGAATCGGTGGTCACGTGGCTGCGAGTATGTGATATGAATAGTCCAGCCCAGAATCTGACAAGCCTCATTCAGTGTCAGGTGTCAAGAGCGAAGCCACACCCCTCTAGTCACATTCTGGCCAGGAGTATGTATAACACATACTTGTGACCAAATGACCCACATTCCCAGCTCTGACACTGGAGCGATCTCAGGATTTAAAAGGGAACCAACCACCAGGATTTTCCTATATAAACTAAAGCCAGTGCTATACTGGCACTATTCTGCTGATTCTATACATACCATTAGTTGTGAGATCGGATGTATAGTTTCTGAAATATATGCAAGTAAAGTTTGTGATATGCAGTTATTTGATGATCAGTGCGATAGAATAACTGCTAGTTATTCCTGCCCCCGTCTGCCTGTTATTACAGGGGGAGGAAAGAGGGACGAAAAACAAAACAGGCAGACGGGAAGGGAAAATTAGCAAAACCCGACCCACCTAATAGATATTCTGTTGCAGCTATCATCAAATAACAGTACATTTCACATACTTTACTTGCCTGTACTTCAGAAACTACTATACATCCTAGCTGACCACTAAGGCCTAAGCCACACGGCGAGAAAATTGGCGAGAGTGGAGTGTGATAAAACATCGCATTCCCCTCGGACCAATTCTAGCCTGTGTGCCAGCACACATGAGCGATTATTTTCTCAGCCCTAATCGGACCGAGAAAACAATCGCAGCATGCTGCTACTGTAATGCGAGACTCTTTCTCTCGCACCCATTCAAGTGTATGGGGCGAGAGAAAAATCGCACTACACTCGCGGTACACCGGTGTACCGCGAGTGCAGAGCGAGAATCGCGATAGCCGGCTACGAAGGAGAGAGGGAGAATCCTCTGTGCCAGCCCGCCCCTCGCAGCTGAGGTCTGCTCACATGATCGGACCTCAGATGCAGGCACACTCGTATGACACTTAGCTCCTGCTGTGCTGCCAGCACGAGCCGAGTCTCATGCGGGCATCGCAGCAGTGCCCCGTGTGGCCCCGGCCTAAAGATATATGTGCAATCACCATGATAGTGCCAGTAGAGCACTGGCTTTAGTTTATATAGGAAAATCCTGGTGGTTGGTCCTCTTTAACAAGTCTACAGTCCCACACACAATGAGTGCAGACTCAGATTTAGGCCCAGCAATTCCTTTAATGAATTCAGCATGTCTTTCTCCAGTGCATCCATCTTTATCAAGACAGGCAGATGAAACCAGCAGACTTGATAAATGGAGCCTAAAGTATTTCACCATGCGCAGTTACAGTATTTCAAACAATGGCGAGACCCTTTAAAGGGCATTGCCTCAAATATGATGCCACTGTGCTCTACTGAAAGGACTCTACAACAGTCAGGGACTAGAGGACATTTGTTATAAATTCACACCACTAATGTGATGTAAATGATGAATCTGCCATGCTCCCTCCCAGTTAAGCTCTGCTAACCATTCAAAAAGATAACAGCTGGCCCAAACATTGCAAACAATTTTATGTTTCTATATTTGACCCAACGTCCTGGTTTTAATGCCCCTCAAACCACCAGTTTTGACACAGCAGAGGGCACCCAAATGTTAGAGTGTGACCAATGATGTGCATGAGAGGGCTTGGGTAACCATTGAAATGAGCAGCCAGCCCCTTCACACATCACTGGTCATGTGCCCTCATAAGAAGCTCACCTCCTCTGTGGAAACCATTACTGAAGTGGAGCGCTGAACCTGGGAAGCATATTAGCCATTATACAGTGTGTCCACCGCCATTAACTTGAGAACGGCGACAGCTATAGGCATAGAAGTGGTGTCTAGGTATAGTAAAGTAGCCATGCACTACGCAATGAAACCACCTATAGCGCCACCTGGTGGAAAACAACGGAGTTAGCATTTTTATCTCAAAAACGGAACGAGAGAGAAAAAAAGTGAACTACAAAGTTGTAGGGCATCATCAATTCAATACGAATCGCTACAGAAATGCTATGAGTAGAACGTGTAAAACTCACAAGGCTGCGGACGTGAAGCGATACCTCATGGAGACCTTCCTACAAGTCATTGGATATGGTGGCTGCGTGGAGTGGCCTCCACTCTAACCTGACCTGACCCCATTGGACTTCTTTCTGTGAGGTCACATCAAACAGCAGGTATATGCAACCCCCTCCACCAACATTGCAGGACCTACGACGACGTATCACAGATGCTTGTGCAAACGTGTCACCTACCATATTGCACAACGTGCAGCAAGATACAGTATGCTGTCCAGAGTCCAGATGTGCATTGCAGCTGGTGGTGGCCACTTTGAGCATCAAAGTTAAATGAGCGCCATATGCGTGACCAGCATTCAATGTTTTGGGGAGGGGTCATGGGTTTCATATCATAGCATTTCTGTATGCAAGGTATCGATTTGTATTGAATTGATGATACCCTACAACTTTGTGATTCACTTTTTTTCTCTCTCGTTCTGTTTTCAAGATAAAAATGATAACTCCGTTGTTTTCCACCAGGTGGCGCTATAGGTGGTTTCATTGCGTAGCACATGGCTACTTTACTATACCTAGACACCACTTCTATGCCTATAGCTGCCGCCGTTCTCAAGTTAGTGGCGGTGGACAGGATATGGGTGGACACACTGTATAGCCTTGAAACACAAAGGAACATGGCACATCACATATCAGCACATCAGAATGAGCGATGCCATAGAGGAATGTATATTACGGTACTGAACTGGCAGTAGAATAGCTTATTTAGGCTACTGCAATCTGTGATGAGAAGTGGACGAGCCAGCACTATCACCAAATGGAAATATGGAAGTTACACGATAATAAAGTACAATGCAAACCGTAAACAAAAAAAAAGTCACACTGAATGGTGTGCAAACATTGTGGCCACACGGAAACAACACTAAACCCTGGATTATCAAACATTACAACGTGCAACTTTGCCAACAGATGACTGTGGCGCAGACAAGTCCAAGGCATGCAGCGGGTCACTTCCTAAAAGGGGTCTGGTCTTCTCTGAAGCATGCTCTTATGCAGGTTGCACAAAAAGTGAAAGGAAAAAAAAAAATCCAGAAAAACATTCAGCAATAAATAAAGCATACACATTCTTAGTAATGTTGCATGTTTGCCAAGTATGTCTGAATAATGCCAACATAAGAGGTGCTTGTGCAAGGCCTGGATTGTTTGGTTAAAATAAGTAGAAGGGAAAACCAAGGATAAAAAGCACATGAATTTGGGGTGGAAGGTGGAAAAGGAGAGTTTTCAGACCTGGTTTAATCCTGAGAAAGATGGGTCCTGAGAAGTACTAACAGTCATGCTTCTTTTCCTCTTCCCCACTGGAGATTCGAAACACTGAACAGACAATAGAGGGTGGCAGTGCATCAAACAGTATCGCTAACATTGCAACAATGGCCGGCGCAGACAGGCAACACCGAGGCGGTAACAGGGGAGTCAAATGCCATCCTCCTTCCACCAACTAGCTAACTATGGAGAACCTTTTGTTTAGTTTTTGTTTTTAACCCTTCCAAATTTAATTTCTACAAAATTTGTCCCACATTTCAGAAAAGGCCATTTAAGGTTATGATACTGCCAATTTCTTTTTTAATTCGCCAAACAATTAATGGATCCCTTCCATAGCACAGGAGCAAAGAGCGCCTCTGTTAGGGGAGGAGGCCCCAAAAGCAGCTGCTTCATTTCCCAAAATGCCCTTTCTCAAAACACCCATTCACATAAGGTTACAGGAAATCTTCAGTAAGGAAGAGGTGTAAGGCATTTTGTTACCTGGTCATAGTGATAAGCATGCAGGCCTTGTTACTACAGGAGCACAATAGCTGGCATTTAATAAGACCTTCATGTATGGGAAAGTGATGCCAGTTACCAGGTGGTCCTGCCCCTATGGCACAGTACCGCAGCCTCCCACCTATGCTGGTCTGTGGAATTACTTGTTTGGTTTCTGCCATCTGGACTATGGATCTTAGAAGTAACTGCACACGAGATGCATGCTTGGGGTGTACATGATATCGGCAGGAAAGGAAAGGAAATGCCAGAAAAGGGGAGGAAGGGTTTAAAAATAAAAAGGAGTTTAGGCATTCATGGGCATCACGGGGAAACAATTGTTCTTTTTTAATCCAAATTAAATACCGTTGTGTTCTTTAATTTTGCATTTAAGAAAGCCAGTATAGACAGACAAGGATACAAAACCTGCCGTTTAAGCTCCACACACTTCTGATCCTCTAAGCAGTTTATATCAAGGGCAAACACTCGCCTGACATTTTACTGACACAGGCAATCACGGGAGGCCAATAGTATGAAATGACAACCCATGGGAGTAACAAGGGGTCTCCAGCACTAGTGAGCGGGTCTGCACGAGATGGTCCTTATGCTACAAAACATCAGGTGCCCATTCTTTACATAAAGACACCACTTAGGGGTAGTTGGGACAGGTGACCCTGAACTTAGAGGCCAAAGTCTTAAAATGTCACTTCATCTTTGGGCAGGAATTTACATTTTCAGGCATCAGTTCATGAGACATACAAGAACTAGAATTAAATGAGAAATAGTGCCAGAAAAACGCACTGAATTGTGGCATTACTACAAAATGGGCCAGTTTTAAAACCGGATACCCATCATCTGATCCTTCCTTTACCGATGCAGTGGTGCTTCTAATCTA
Source organism: Anomaloglossus baeobatrachus (assembly GCF_048569485.1). Taxonomy (NCBI): domain Eukaryota; kingdom Metazoa; phylum Chordata; class Amphibia; order Anura; family Aromobatidae; genus Anomaloglossus; species Anomaloglossus baeobatrachus. The sequence goes on from NC_134356.1 coordinate 206,333,079, forward strand.
TATTCCCTGCACTTGGTCTTGTACTCAACCGCCACCATGTTGTCTATCAATGCCACTCCTCAGTTTGTGACCTGCTGGATCTCTCCAGTGTTTGCTGAAGCGTGCCGAAGGTCACTTTTCAATGCAAGTCTATGCACGTCAAATCGAAAGTGACGCACATCCAGTGCCGGTAACGACGTCGCAACGTGTAAAGCTTAGATGCGCCGATAAACGATCGCAAAAGCGTCGTAAATCGGTGATCTGTGTAGCGTTGGCCATTTTCATAATGTTGCACCAATAGGAGATACGATGTTGTTCCTGCGGCAGCATACATCGCTGTGTGTGAAACCGCAGGAGCGAGGAACATCTCCTTACCTGCCTCCACCGGCTATGCGGAAGGAAGGAGGTGGGCGGGATGTTACATCCCACTCATCTCCACCCCTCCGCTTCTATTGGCCGCCTACCGTGCGACGTCGCACGACCCGCCCTCTTAGGAAGGAGGCGGGTCACCGGCCAGAGCGACGTCGCAGGGCAGGTAAGTGCGTGTGAAGCTGCCGTAGCGATAATGTTCGCTACGGCAGCTATCACAAGATATCGCATGTGCGACGGGGGTGAGTACTATCACGCTCGGCATCGCTAGCATCGGCTAGCAATGTCGCAGCGTGAAAAGTACCCCTGTGAGTAGCTCGTTCTGGCTCCCAGACTTACATTGACACCTTGTTATCTGACTTTAGACCAGTAAGAAATCGCGGTTTTAAGAGGTCACAGTGGTGGTCAGGGTTGAGACCTAGTTGGTGCAGACACACCTCTGACAACTCCCAACCATGCTCACATAGATTGGATAGGGAGGGATCGGCCTGCTCAGGTAAGCAGGATAGGCAAACCCCAGTGGATCATACCCCTAAATAGTCCTCTTAGTCACACTGTGCCCAGCCTTAAAAAGGGAACCAATCACCTTGTATATAAGCTAAAGCCAGTGCTATACTGGCACTATCAGGCTGATTCTATACATACTTGTAGTGGTCAAAAAAGTAAAAATTTTATAAAATCAGCTGCTTGTTGAATGACAGCAACAAAGAGTAGATACTATATTCAGTTATCCCCTCCTCCTGTTAGAAATAGCATAAGCATTATACAAATGACTCACTTTGTCTGTGAAGGACCTGTGTGAGGTCATACCCATGTGACCTGGTATCCAGCTTTGTTGGATGAGGGCCCCCCCAGCCCCTTCTGGTCACATGGGTATGACCTCACACAGGTCCTTCACAGACAAAGCGAGTCATTTGTGTAATGCTTATGCTAATTCAGACAGGGGGAGGGGATAACTATGAATATATGATCTGCTCCTCAGCTGCTGTCACTCAACAAGCAGCTAATTTTATAAAAACCTTACTTTTTTGGATTTCAAAACCTAAAAATCCGAGCTGACCATTATAGGCATGTATAGAATCAGGCTGATAGTGGCAGTATAACACTGGCTTTAGGTTATATACAAAAATCCTGGTGATTGGTTCCGTTCCCTTTAAAGTATGTATTCTCTGAATTACCATAGCATTTCAGAGGGGCTCCCTTTCGTCAGTATGACACCTCCTGCCAGTTTTTTGGGTAGCTTAAATCAGTGGTCAGGTTCCCTTATTGACTGCTGATTATTATATCTTAAGAGAATGTCATATGGTGAAAACCCACCTCTCATGGCCCACTAGGTCTAGAAACCCTTTTGACAGACGGTTGAGAAAGTCTCATACGGATTAGACAATCAGAAGTGTGTTGAGTTTTACAGGACAAGAATACGGGGGAGGTAAATGCCAAGGATATAGGAGTAGAACAAGAACAGTTTCCTCTTTGGCATATGGAGAACTGTACTTTTACAGACAATGATACCCAAGATACTGGTGCATACATTTTATTTTGTGCTGTACATGTGCCAACATCACAATCACCTTTACTAATACAGAAAGGTTGCGATCTGCAGCATGGTGAAGACTGGCCATAAAGTATAAGGCAGTCGGCTGAACGATGCTTCAGCTATTTGGTCGGCCGACAGCCATCCCTACAGGACACGAGTGTGCTCATTCAGCCGAGCGCCCCCGTATTCTCTATGAGAAAGCTGCTGACTGACAGGCCGGCCGATGGCTTATCTCAGGAAGAACAATGTGTTTGGCAGTCTGATATCAGACATGCACAACTGTCATCTCTACAGACGGCTGATGCCCACATACACGAGACCGACGGCCGAACACGCTCAGCCTACGTTTGTCTAATGTGTATGGGGACCTTAATATAAAGACTGCTCAACAGTACAAAATAAAATGGCAGCAGGACAGGATGGGCACCATTGGCATTTTTAGAGAAAAATAATGGAATTAAGCTTTGAGAGGGATAAGGGGAAACAAAAGTGTGATGCTTAAAACTGAGAAAAATGGAGTTTATTATAAGTCAAAAGTCGCCCATTTCCGCCATGGAAGTCTATAATCAAAAAGCAAAAGTGTTTAGGGAGGCAACAGCACCTCTGTCGGGACCCAGTTCACTTGGCATGTTCTGGCCTCCAGTTGGCATTCATACAGGCAAACAAAGGTAAACATTACCCACAACCAGATCACAGTACAATTGGCAATCCTACTTCTGAAGAGTCGGTGTCCACATTTATAGTAAAACTGTCCCCAGTTGAATGTTATGCACAGCATGCTTATTGATTTGCCAATTGCTGCCTGTCTGCCCGCTTTTAACATATTGGTACCTTCAATGAAGCATGTTACGTTAGCTCAGAAAAATACTAAGATATAAATATATATATAAAAACATGCAATTTTTTTTTACATTATGACTTATAGCAGCAAACTGTGGGAGAGCTGCAATTAAAATGAGGTATGCAATGTGTCTGTATATGATCAATTGTGCCAAATCAGGATATATGTGCGGAGCCCGAAATACTAATGCAAGACTAGTTCACACTTCTGCCAAAACGGAGAGGGGCCCTTTAGCTGAAAAGTGTCTCTGGAGGCCGACCCTTGTCACGTGTTCCTATTAGATTCCATGTGTATGCATAACTCCTTTTAATTACATCTCGGCTGATACATTGGTTTAGTAGAATTACTCTATGGGAACACATGAATATTATTCGTCTAATTTCAGATTATTAAGAGGATGTGACAATGATGTGGGGGTTATATACATAGAGGATCTGATGAGATGACAAGACAAAGCCACGGAAAGCTTATAGAGGCGACCGACAGTCAGCACACAATACTAACCTTATTACAATGACGTCCGATGCCCATTAGGAAGTTGTCTGGTTTGATGTCTCTGTGTATAAAATTCTTTGTGTGTACATATTCAATTCTACTGATCATCTAAGAACGGAAAATAGAATACTGAAAGATACAACTGCAAACCACAAAACATACATGACCAATAGATTTAACTACTTATTTAGCTGTATTGCCTTTTACGCTGAAAAAGGAATTTTGACACCAGGTTCTTGCCACTTAATCTGAGGACAGCCTGATGTAGAGGCAGAGACCCTCAGTCCAGTGATGTGTTACCAGACTACTTGCTGTAGTTTTGAGAAAACCACTTTTCAGCAGGAAAGTATCACCTACCGTGTTTCCCCGATAGTAAGACGTAGTGGGGGTTTGGGGGGGGGGGGTCGGCTAATGTAAGACGTACCCCGAAAGTAAGATGTAGTAAAAATGTATTTATTTTTTTTTTCCTCTTTACAGTACAGTTACTATGGCCGAGCGCTCAGCTGAGAGCCCTGACATGCCGGCGGCAAAGCGCTCAGCTGAGCGCCCTAACATGCCGGCGGCCGAGCGCTCAGCTGAGCACCTTGACATGCCGCCGGCAAAGCGCTCAGCTGAGAGCTGACATATGCCGGCGGTCTGGCGCTCAGCTGAACGCCCTGACATGCCGGCGGCTTAGCGCTCAGCTGAGAGCTGACACATGCCGGCGGTCTGGTGCTCAGCTGAACGCCCTGACATGCCGGCGGCTTAGCGCTCAGCTGAGAGCTGACACATGCCGGCGGTCGGGCGCTCAGCTGAGCACTCGGCTACAGAGAAATGTTGCAGTAATGTTGTCCGTGGTCCATCAGGACCATGGACAACATACAAAAATCACACAGCCTCAGTGCCCTCATGTGCAGTCGCTGGTGGTTAAGTTTCCTTAACTTGCAGTACACTTAGGGCGCTATCGCGGCAAGTCCCCATACGGTACATTGGATGGAGACTTGCTGCGATTGCTGTGGGATTTTTTCCAATATAAGACATACCCCGAAAGTAAGACATAGTGGCACTTTTGGGGGTAAAAAGAAAGTAAGACACTGTCTTACTTTCGGGGAAACACGGTAGTAAACCTGCTACCAGGTCATCCTCAATCCTTTTCAAGTCAATTAAAGTGCTCCTACAAAGACTTCACCCAAATTATAGGTCATCAATATCAGATTAGTTGCCTATAGTCTGATTTCTACCAAACAGCGAGAAGCAGTCACTGCTCACCAGACACGGCCCTGTGCATGTGCAGGAACAGGCAGCCGATTAGTCTTATTTAGATAAGACTGAGCTGCTTTACGGGCACTGCCACCACCAGATGTACAGGGCAGCGTCTGGTAAAACATGAGGAAGCAGCGTTAACTGGAGCACCACTGCCCTGGCAATCAGCCAATTAGAGGATGTGACAAAAGTCAGAATAATGAGGGGGAAAGGGTACCAAGATCTTGGAGAACTCCCTATTAGGGTTAAACCGTGCACAAAGCTTTATCATAGCATAGGACATAATTTAGGCTAAGGTCACCTATCCTGTAATCATCCATTAGTGTGGATCCCGCAAAAGATCTGTTGGCAAAATAAAAGATGGCCAAATAGCAATCCATTATCAGATCTGTTCTCCACAGACTCCAATGTGATTATATGTAATACATGCATACATACAAACATACATACAAACATACATACACAATAAAAAACAAAAAAAAAAAAAAAAACCACAAAAACCTGATTCGGCAGACATCAGTTAACAACTGACAAAAGTTGTATTTGCAGAACTTTTTTCCCCCAACTGATCTCGGCAGGATCCGCTCTAACAGATGATTACAAGACCTGTGAACTCAGCCTTAGGCTGCTTTCACACATCCGGTTTTTGCCGAGCGGCACAATACGGCGCTTTGCAGAAAAAACGCAACCGTTTTTCCGCATAGACTTGCATTAGCGCCGTATTGTGCCGCATGGCCTTGCATTGCGTCCGTTTTTTGCCAGATGTGGCATATTTAGCTAATGCGGCGGCCGGATGAAACGTCGCCTGGCACTTTTTTTTGTGCGGCGAAAAGAAAAAACGCATCGCGCCGGATCCGGTGCGATGCGGCACAATTTACAATGCAAGCCTATGGCCGCCGGATGCAGTTTTTAGAACTGCGCATGCTCAGTTATCAAGCCGCATCAGTCAAAAAACGGACAGGCCGCATGGAAAGACTTATGCAACGGATCAGTTTTTTTCGCCGCATTCGTTGCATACGTTTTTGAGCCGCACTGCAAAAACCGGATGTGTGAAAGCAGCCTTATTGACACTGGCAGTCCAACATTAATCGCCAAAACAGTTCACTCGTCACGTGGCTGAACATTCTCAGACTATGTACTATTCATTCTCTATGGCACTGCCAGGGAAAGTGCTGTACACTTTCTGTAGAAGCCACAGAGAATGGACCGACTATCCAAGATGTGCACCACTACACCAGATAGGTGACAAGTGTCACTAGTCCTGGCAATTGGTGGATACCCATAAAGGACAGCCCCCCTCTGACTCAAAGTTATTACTTATTAAATCTACATTTGCATTTAATGCCTCTAAACAAAAAAAAAAAAAAACAACAACAACTTCAGAACAATAGGTTACCTGGTCTGCTAACATTAGCACGGTTTTCATAGTGAACCTGCGTGAACAAAAATTGAAAAGATCTTCGAGACTTGGCCCCAGCAAATCCATGACTAGAACATTGTAGTCCTTTTCCTGTCCATACCACCTGAAAGACGAAGGAGAACTCCAATGTGATCTTCTGATAACTTATGTTAGTGTTAGTACCTATACTACACTTGTAGAATCAGAACTTTAAAAAGGAGCCGGTCAGGTCCCCCTATGCCCTCCAACCCAGCAGCATTCACATCTGTATGGCTAAATTCCCCGCCTAACCAGCCCTGTATGTTATTCACTTAACTCCATGTTTAAAAAAAAAATAAATAAATAATATTTGAGCTCGCTGTACCTATGCTAATTAGGGCCTTGACTAGTCAATGTTGTGCCCCTGTGGACATGATTTCCTCTAGCCGGCGTCATTGCAGCGTCGCCTAATATAGGATCTCATTTTGGCAGAGTCACTAAACTTCTGAGCCCGGGCGTACACATCTCAGCTTTAGAGATGCTCACGATCCGGAAGAATAGATTCTGGACTTCCGTTCACATGCCATAAACTCTCTGAAGCCGGGACACTGCCAAAATGAGCTGCAACATATGTAGGAGCAGGCAATGATGCCGGCTGGTGGAAATCATGTTATAGAGAGCCGATTACTATGGGAAACAAATGCCCCATCGACTACTCAAGGCCCTAATTAGCCTAGGAAAAAGGGAGCTTATAAATAAGAAAAAAAGGAGATAAGTGAACAACATTAGAGAAGGCTGGTTAGGTGGGGAATTTAGTCAGATGTGAATGCTACTGGGTTGGAGGGCACAGGTGACCCGACAGGTTCGCTTTAACATGTCGCCGGTAGTGAACGGTTACTACAAGCATTGACCAATTTAGGGTATGTGCGCACTAGGTTTTTTTTCACGCTGCGTTTTTATGTGCGTTTTTGTCTCAAAAAACGCACCCGCGGCTAAAAAAAAACGCGATAAAAACGCATGAGTTTTTACCGTGATTTGGTGCGTTTTTGCTCACTGCGTTTTTAATCAGTGCACAATGCCATTAAAGATTGTTGATGGGAAAAAAAAAAAAAAAAAGGTCTGATGTCATTTCCTTCTTCAAAATGTTCATTGTATGCAGGAGAGCAGACAGCAGCTGCAGAACTACAAGGCTCAGCATCCTCCATCCAGGACTGAATGCAGGAGTTTTTTGCCCCCCAAAAAAATGACGTGGGCTTCGCCATATTTTTGTATGCTAGCCGGGTACAGCAGGCAGGTACAGGCTGCCCCCAACCCCAGCTGCCTATTTGTACCCGGCTGGGAACCAAAAATATAGGGAAGCCCTTTTTTTATATTTCATGAATTTCATGAAATACTTTAAAAAAAAAAAATGACGTGGGCTTCGCCCAATTTTTGAGTCCAGCCGGGTACAACTAGGCAGCTGGGGATTGGAATCCACAGTGCAGGGTGCCCATGCTTTCTGGCCACCCCCGCTGTGAATTGCAGTCCCGCAGCCACCCCAGAAAATGGCACTTTCATAGAAGCGCCATCTTCTGGTGCTGTATCCAACTCTTCCAGCTGCCCTGATGCCAGGTGGCTCGCTGGGTAATAATGGAGTTAGGGCTAGCTGTATATTATCAGCTGGCCCTGAGCCCGAAATTCATGGTGTCACGCCAATATTAGACATGTCCACCATGAATTTCTAGTAATGATTAAAATATTTTTCTGTTTTTTTTTTATTAGAAATAAAACACAACACAATTAGTGATTCCATCTTTATTGAAATAAAGAACCCCCCTCCGCAGTAATCCTAGGTCAGGGTCCCGCGCCGTCCAATCCGGATCCAATATCATCTGATCGGTTTGCTGGAAGGCAAAGCGATTAGATGATGTGTCAGGTTCTAGGGGCTGAAGCACATCAGCTGATTGTATAAAAGCCGATTATACAATCAGCTGATGCAATCGGTGCAAAAAAAAAAAAATAAAATAAATAAATACTCACGCCTGTGCTGATTACCGACAGCTCCTGCAGCGATTGGATGAGAGTCTGATCCTGTCCCATCGCTGCAGGAGCTGCCGGTAATCAACTGATGAAGTCCCCTGTCGGCAGGATCAGCTGATAGCCGGCCGGGCGTGAAAAAGCCGGCGACACCGCAAGAATTACTATCAGCTGATGCGTCAGGTGACTGCATCAGGTGATCCACCGCCAGGTCCTGCAAGCTTCGTACGTGCCCCGGGGAGACTGCACACAGCCAGAGCGGCGGGACCGGGACAGGAGCGGGCATGGCACCGGGACCCTGCAGACAGGTGAGTATATATGACATTTTTTTTTCTACTGTTCACTTTTGTTTTCGCCGCTGCCTCCACCTCCCGGCCAGACATGGCGCCGCATGGAGCTGACATGGCACCGGGCGGGTTGTGGAAGCAGCGGTGACGGTACCGGGAGGATTCATGCTTCTGTGTTTACCAACAGAAGGAATCCTCTTCCTGTACACGTCACTATACTGCCCACCCCTTGCGTTTATAGCTGCGTTTTTAGTCATAGAAACGCAGCTATATGCGTTTTTCATTGTGTTGTTGAACATCTCATTGAACTCAATGGGTGAAAAACGCAGAAATAATTGACATGCTGCATTTTTGTGGTCACCACAAAAACGCAGCTACAAAAAAACGCTGTGTGCGGACAGCACTTCTGAAAACCCATAGACATTGCTGGGGAAGCAATGTCACTGCGTTTTCAGCACACAAACGCAGTAAAAAACGCCGCTAAAAACGCAGCAAAAACGCCTAGTGCGCACAAGGCATTAAGGTTTGTACTAAAGCTGCACCCCAGTAGTTGTAGAAAACCCACAGTTCAGTTTAAGCCTCCCCTACACCTTCAAAAGCTTTCAGCCAAACTATCGGTCAGCCAAAAGCCGTTTGCAGACCCTCCCACGTACAGCGGATGAACAACGGTGCGGCCGACTGCCATCTCTACCACTGAAGAACAATTCAGCTGAGCTATATCTTGGTAGACACTCCCACATAAAGCAGACTAAGAACGGTCCAGCTGAAAGCTATATTGGCCGACACACCCACATAAAGCGGACGAAGGACGGTCCAGCTGAAAGCTATATTGGCCGACACACCCACATAAAGCGGACGAAGGACGGTCCAGCTGAAAGCTATATTGGCCGACACACCCACATAAAGCGGACGAAGGACGGTCCAGCTGAAAGCTATATTGGCCGACACACCCACATAAAGCGGACGAAGGACGGTCCAGCTGAAAGCTATATTGGCCGACACACCCACATAAAGCGGACGAAGGACGGTCCAGCTGAAAGCTATATTGGCCGACACACCCACATAAAGCGGACGAAGGACGGTCCAGCTGAAAGCTATATTGGCCGACACACCCATTATACAGAGGATGAAGAACGGTGCGGCCGACTGCCATCTCTACCACATACAATGGATGAAGAACGATTCAGCTCAGATATCTTGGCCGACACTCCCACATACAGTAGATTGACGGTTCAGCTGACTGCCATCTCTACCACATATACGGTAGCAGATGAAGGATGGTTCGGCTGACAATTACTACACAGCTATCTGTGTTGCATGACATAGGCCTAAGATCGTAAGATAACCCCCCCTTAAAGCCTTGCTTTCTACAGAGCTTGCAATGCCCTGCAATAATCACCAGTATCACCTTAGCCTGCATTAAGGCACCAAAAAAAAAAAAAAAAAAAACCTGCAGTGGCAAATTTCTACTTATTCTGGCAACCTGGCATTCTCCTGCTAAGAGACAAAGTTGCCAATATTTCTGCAACCTGCTTAATATTCCGAGCGGTTGGTGAACATCCCTTTTCTGGAATACTCATAAGGTCACATCACTACAATGTCACTTCTGCTTCATCCAAAGCGCCGCTCTCAGATTTAGGACACACATCCTCGTGGGATCTCCAACAGAGCAAACTGCTGCACTGACAAACCATGGCATCAGCTCCATATCTGCAGCACATCACATACTATACGGGAAAGCTGCATGTGCGTATAGTCTTTGGGTAAAGGGCTAATGTAATTTGATTTATGTCAAGAAAGTAACACTGCAAATATAAAGCAATTTAATGAGGATTGATGTCTAATGTGTTTTATGACAACTGCCTCCTTTGAAAATAATACATTGGCTATTGTCTTCCAAGGGAATCTAGCAGTAAAAGGTTGTCTTTGTACACTGCTACATACAAATCCTCTCCTGCCCATGTTCTTCATTCCTTGTACACTTTGATCCTCCTGATCTTGAGGGCTCCTCCTCTGCCCAACCCAACACGTCATACCCTGACACTGCAGACTTCAATGGAAAGAAGGACACATCTTCATTCACATGCTTCAGACTGGCTCACACATCTCCATGTATTTGCCCTGAGGATGGCCCATAGAGCACCACTTCTGTGGTTTTGTTTTAGTAACCTGAACTTTTGAGTATATTGGCCAGTGTTGCATTGGTTAAACCTATGCACTTCGATACCAAGAGAAGAAAAGCAAGCTACGCAAAGTAAAATGGAGAAAATAGCCCTGCGTACAATATCCCCACTAACACAAAGGAGTAAATCAGAAAGTCTTACCTGATGTGCGGTATCCCCACGCCACCTTGTAAAATCTTATATAATTTGCTTTCGTACAACAGCTGAGGATGGCGAGCTTTCTGGGACTCTAACTTTACAGCGACCTCCTGAAAGGAAAATAAAGAAGTCAAACTCTGTAATGGCCAAGTCCCAAACATCATTTGTGTATGGAGATCCTCACCGGTCACCAGCACACTAGTCACTGTCAGACAAGCACGACTCCATCAATGGCACAACCAGTACAGATCCAGGGGTGATGGAAGGAGTAACAGTGGGGCACTCACCAAAGTAATGGTTGATGGCACAAAAGCATGTTAAATATGTAAGCACTTCTATATAGAGCAAATAAGAAGTCTTGCTAGGTTACCACCATAAAGCGAGCCATACAGACTTGTCAGCAAAGTCTCTCCCCAAACCCCATATACAGGTACATTTGAGTGTGTTGTTACGGTCTCTGACAAAGCCCGCTGGGTCAAAAAGGACCAATTTCCAACCTTCTGATCCTTATCTCTGGGTGGGGGACACGGGTGACCCCTGTGCACATGAGAAGGCTGAAGGGACTGGCTTAACAATACAGTGGAACCTCGGTTAACGAGTAACCCAGTTAGCGAGTATTCCGCTTAACAAGCAAGGCTTTCTGTAAATTTGTGACTCAGTTTACTAGCAAGCTTTGCTGTACGAGCAAAATACTCACCGCACACACTTCCGGTTCCATACATCCACCGTGTTCTAACCCGCTCTTGTGGTGTGTACACACACACCTTCCATCACCGGCCTCATGGTCCTTTTAGTTTGCCGCTACAGGATGTGTATCGGGTAACTTCTGCTGTCAGACGCTACTCAAAGGCAGCGCGCTGATCAGAGGCAAACGGCTCCTGCCTTTGACGTCAGCGCTCTGGCAGCGGAAGTTCCTCCCTCGTCGCGATGGTTACCCGATACACATCCTGTACCGGCGAACTACAAGAACCATGAGGCCTGCGATGGAACAGAAGGTAAGGTGAGCATAATGCGTGTTTGTGCATGTGTGGAATGACAACAGGGGACCAGGATGGGACATTTAACAAGTTGTGAAAGGAATTGTCTGCATTGCTATGATTTCCTATGGGAAATCTTGCTTTGCTGAACGAGTGTAACTTTGTTAAAAAGCACACAGCCAGAACGGATTGTTCTCGTTAACCAAGGCTAGACTGTATGTATGTAGGGCAAAATATGCCCTGCAGGATGGTATAATGTCTGCCAGTACTTTATGAAAACCGCAAATTCTAAAAAGGTATTGTCAATGAAAAATGGCCAATTCTTTAAATCACACATGGTAAAAGAAAAGTTTTGGTACAGTGTTAACCAGTTGAATTTAATTAGTTTAATTTAATAATTTAAATTACGTTTTTTTTAAATCCAAATTATAAAAAAGGTATAAGTACTCCGTATAAAATCCCAGAATGAACAAAGTTGTTAAAAATACACAGGTGACAGGGTTTGCGTCTCTGCATGCTTATGCCGCACCTACGTGTGTCACGGTCCAGACCATGAAGAATGGACATCCACATGTCTCGACCTGGCCTTAACAGCCTCATACTTCATGAATGACGCTCAGTACTCCGACCTTGACACACCATCACTGCCAATAGGCTATGGCCACAATTCACACTGTGGCCCTCCATTCACAAGGGCCTACGATCAAACATAGGCGATACATTGATTCTATGCTACCAATGACTGTCTGCAGATCGCAATAGAGCTCACTGAATCTGCTCATTTCCACTGACACCCAATGGTCTACATGTAACTTCTCAGGATTGGCTGCTACCCTACATATTCTATGCTCCACAGTCAAATAATTTGTTCTTGGCCATCTTATTTTTCAGCTTCTTGTTTTGAACACCAAAGTCAAAAGTAAAAAAAAAATAAAAATATAGTGTAGTGTTGTACCATTCACAACACAATGGACGTTAGCCACCGTTTGGCATATTAGAGGGGTTGTCCACCCCCATGTAAAAAAATGACCACTGGAGGCCAGGTACCAAGGTTTACAGAGTAAGGCAAGTAGTACTCCAAGGGGCTGCATAACTCTGGAAAGGGCCTGCCAGCAGTTTCCCAGGTGCCCGAGACCACCATTCCCACCAATGTTTCTATCCCCCAAGCTGATTGGAAAGGTAAGAAGATGAGTGAAGCAACCCAGCCATCCGTCAGGGGTGAAGGCCATGAATGGATGACTTCTCACCTTCCCAGGCTTCATTCCCTCTCGATTACAGTAGGTAAAGAACAAAAAATATGCTTACAGGTTGCAGTAGCAATGTTTTGTTTTAACCCCTTAATGACCGCAGGTGGTAAAATTACATCCTAGCGGTCATAATGTTAAACTTCCCAGCTGCCGCTAGCAGCCAGGAGAGATCGGCGCAAATCTCAGCTGATTTGTACAGCTGACGTGTGCCTGCCAGGCACAAGCAAAATCGTTATCCGCCCGTACCTTTTAACGCCTTAAATGGCGCTGTCAATAAGTGACAGCGACATTATAACCGCGATCGCACTGAAACTTTACTTACATCCCGATAACGGAACTTACATGATGTAATCAAGTGGATCCGGTGGTTGTCATGGTAGCACAGGGTCATGTGATGACTCCTGTGCTCACAGGACTAAAGTCTTGTAAACAAATAGCCCAGTACTGGCTGTTACAAGAGATGATCATTTCTCCCAGTCTGAGCGTTGCAGCTCTGATCGGGAGAAATGAATGAGCGATCAGACTGCTAATCGTTATAGTCCTGTAGGGGACCTAGAATTTTTATAATTATAATATATATATATATATATATATATATATATATATATATATATATATATATATATATATATATATATATATATATATATATATATATATATATATATATATATATATATATATATATATATATATATATATATATATATACATACACACACGAGAAGTTCAAATCACTCCCCTTTCGCCCCATTGAAAATTAAAGGGTTGAAAAAAAATATACAAAAAAAAAAACATTTGGTATCCCTGCGTTCAGAAACGCCCAATCTATGAAAATATAAAATCAATTAATCTGATAAACAAAAAACCTCCAAAATATGTTTTTTTTTGTTGCCACAACTTTTGCGCAAAATGCAATAACAGGCGATCAAAAGGTAGCATCTGCGCAAAAATGGTACATTTAAAAACATAAGCATGATAGGCAAAAAATAAGCCATCACTGAGCCATAGATCCAGAAAAATGAGAATGCTACGGGTCACGGAAAATGGTGCAAAACATACGCCCCTTTTTTTCGGACAAACTTCTGTTTTTTTTTTTTAACCGCTTGGATAAGATAGAAGTAAACTTATTAATGTTTGGTGTCTACGAACTCACACCAACCTGAGACATCACACCGACACAATTTTACCATATAATGAACACTGAATAACATTTAAAAAACAATTGTGCAATCGCACTTTTTTTTGCAATTTTTCCACATTTGGAATTTTTTAGCCGTTTTCCAGTACACTATGTGGTAAAACTCTTGGTTTCATTTAATAAGTACAGCTCATTCCTCAAAAATCGAGCCCTCAACATGACCATATTGACTGAAAAAAGAAAAAAAAAATTAGTCTCTCGGAAGAATGGTGGAAAAAAAAGGGAAAGTTCAAAATCGGACGGTCATGAAGGGGTTTATCAATTGTGGCAAACACATTTTGAAACACTGAAGAAAAAAAAAAAAAAAAAAAAAAACACACACACACACACACACACACACACACACACACACACACACACACACACACACACACACACACACACACACACACACACACACACACACACACACACACACACACACACACACACACACGTGAAAGCTGCCTTATGACCACCACTAATGGTTCACAGGTAACGTCTGCTCAGTGATGACCAAACATCGCTGTATGACCAAACCCAAGAGGAAGTGAGTCACTGAGCCCTGCCAGGTCACGTCAGCCTCCGGCTCAGAGTGTCTGCACCTTTCCCTGGGAGTTACAGATAAGTGGGGTGGCTATACGGCATTGCCCAACGTAGCGTCTCTGACAGATATGGTTTGTTACAAAACATCAATGACGATGATGTGAAGCCATACTGGATCATCTCTGTGGCTCTGGGTGTTATTATAGGGATAAGAAATAGGTCATAATCCTCCCGACAAAAGAAACAAACTGAGCAGGAAGCGTGAGGTGGAGGAAACACTTGAGGTTCACACTTTTACTCTGGGTAAACCAAGAATATGGCCCGTCATCTGGTATTTTACCATATGTAGTTACCGGGTGTCCCATCAGCACTGACAATGGCCAGCCTGAGAGGACAAGCCTACAGCAGGCCCTTCACCAGTGCCATCTCTCCAGGCAGCCGATAGGACAGAAGGATCGGGGGACAATGTCAACCACATCTCCTCATAGAAGACTGATATGTTTAGATGCGCCGCATACACATTGCCCCCAAGACATATGTATAGGGGACCCGCATACACATGCACAGAAGACTGATATGTATGGGGGTGCCCTACACACATTCTGCAGAAGACTGACATTTATAGGGACCTAATGTTGCCTTCATAATCATCGACATACCACATACAGACTGCCCTGCACCGCGGCCGATAAACCACCAATCATGTCTGTACAGGTCACACTATAGTGCCATTTTCTCCTCTTCAGTACATCGGCTGACACCTCCGTGGCCGGCTGTTTATATATGAAGAGGCTCGCTAATCACTTCTTTACTATGTTACTATGATCATGGGATAAAGCTGCCCTGTACTATCTCACCATCCACAGCAACCTTACACAGTACCATCACATCACTACATAAGGATGAAAAGGGGCACAACCAAACGGCAGTAAATGTGACTTCCACAACACTACCACCACTAGACAGCCAGACACTAGGTCACCACTGCTCGTTACTAGGAGCATCGGGGTATAATGGAAGTCAATAGGAGACCGGGGCATTCTCAAACTCAGATACTGAATCAAGTAACGAGCAGCGGCAAGCACACTCCCCCATCAATATCAGAACGCAAAACCACCAGGTAGCTCGAGGCTGGCACAATCACAAGACGAGTGACCACAGCCTGGCCAGTAACAGGAGCCAGCACACAAAACCTACAAAACTATAAAGAGGGGACAGACCACACGCCACAGCCCCAAACATTCATGTGTGCGGGGAGAGGGTATGACCGATGAGCCACACATCTAATCCATAACGGGAGTGTAATACAAGTGCCAGCATCCACAAGGACATGACGGCGCCCATCATCAGCAGGACAGCACTGGTTATAGGCATGGAAGAAACATGGCCACACTACATAAGTGAGGAGGAAAGCCGTCAGTGAGGATCATCCAGCCGCACAACACAACAGTCAGGGACTCTACAGCCACACCACTACCCCCAGCCTGCCAGGTCCCCACTACCCCCAGCCTGCCAGGTCCCCACTACCCCCAGCCTGCCAGGTCCCCACTACCCCCAGCCTGCCAGGTCCCCACTACCCCCAGCCTGCCAGGTCCCCACTACCCCCAGCCTGCCAGGTCCCCACTACCCCCAGCCTGCCAGGTCCCCACTACCCCCAGCCTGCCAGGTCCCCACTACCCCCAGCCTGCCAGGTCCCCACTACCCCCAGCCTGCCAGGTCCCCACTACCCCCAGCCTGCCAGGTCCCCACTACCCCCAGCCTGCCAGGTCCCCACTACCCCCAGCCTGCCAGGTCCCCACTACCCCCAGCCTGCCAGGTCCCCACTACCCCCAGCCTGCCAGGTCCCCACTACCCCCAGCCTGCCAGGTCCCCACTACCCCCAGCCTGCCAGGTCCCCACTACCCCCAGCCTGCCAGGTCCCCACTACCCCCAGCCTGCCAGGTCCCCACTACCCCCAGCCTGCCAGGTCCCCACTACCCCCAGCCTGCCAGGTCCCCACTACCCCCAGCCTGCCAGGTCCCCACTACCCCCAGCCTGCCAGGTCCCCACTACCCCCAGCCTGCCAGGTCCCCACTACCCCCAGCCTGCCAGGTCCCCACTACCCCCAGCCTGCCAGGTCCCCACTACCCCCAGCCTGCCAGGTCCCCACTACCCCCAGCCTGCCAGGTCCCCACTACCCCCAGCCTGCCAGGTCCCCACTACCCCCAGCCTGCCAGGTCCCCACTACCCCCAGCCTGCCAGGTCCCCACTACCCCCAGCCTGCCAGGTCCCCACTACCCCCAGCCTGCCAGGTCCCCACTACCCCCAGCCTGCCAGGTCCCCACTACCCCCAGCCTGCCAGGTCCCCACTACCCCCAGCCTGCCAGGTCCCCACTACCCCCAGCCTGCCAGGTCCCCACTACCCCCAGCCTGCCAGGTCCCCACTACCCCCAGCCTGCCAGGTCCCCACTACCCCCAGCCTGCCAGGTCCCCACTACCCCCAGCCTGCCAGGTCCCCACTACCCCCAGCCTGCCAGGTCCCCACTACCCCCAGCCTGCCAGGTCCCCACTACCCCCAGCCTGCCAGGTCCCCACTACCCCCAGCCTGCCAGGTCCCCACTACCCCCAGCCTGCCAGGTCCCCACTACCCCCAGCCTGCCAGGTCCCCACTACCCCCAGCCTGCCAGGTCCCCACTACCCCCAGCCTGCCAGGTCCCCACTACCCCCAGCCTGCCAGGTCCCCACTACCCCCAGCCTGCCAGGTCCCCACTACCCCCAGCCTGCCAGGTCCCCACTACCCCCAGCCTGCCAGGTCCCCACTACCCCCAGCCTGCCAGGTCCCCACTACCCCCAGCCTGCCAGGTCCCCACTACCCCCAGCCTGCCAGGTCCCCACTACCCCCAGCCTGCCAGGTCCCCACTACCCCCAGCCTGCCAGGTCCCCACTACCCCCAGCCTGCCAGGTCCCCACTACCCCCAGCCTGCCAGGTCCCCACTACCCCCAGCCTGCCAGGTCCCCACTACCCCCAGCCTGCCAGGTCCCCACTACCCCCAGCCTGCCAGGTCCCCACTACCCCCAGCCTGCCAGGTCCCCACTACCCCCAGCCTGCCAGGTCCCCACTACCCCCAGCCTGCCAGGTCCCCACTACCCCCAGCCTGCCAGGTCCCCACTACCCCCAGCCTGCCAGGTCCCCACTACCCCCAGCCTGCCAGGTCCCCACTACCCCCAGCCTGCCAGGTCCCCACTACCCCCAGCCTGCCAGGTCCCCACTACCCCCAGCCTGCCAGGTCCCCACTACCCCCAGCCTGCCAGGTCCCCACTACCCCCAGCCTGCCAGGTCCCCACTACCCCCAGCCTGCCAGGTCCCCACTACCCCCAGCCTGCCAGGTCCCCACTACCCCCAGCCTGCCAGGTCCCCACTACCCCCAGCCTGCCAGGTCCCCACTACCCCCAGCCTGCCAGGTCCCCACTACCCCCAGCCTGCCAGGTCCCCACTACCCCCAGCCTGCCAGGTCCCCACTACCCCCAGCCTGCCAGGTCCCCACTACCCCCAGCCTGCCAGGTCCCCACTACCCCCAGCCTGCCAGGTCCCCACTACCCCCAGCCTGCCAGGTCCCCACTACCCCCAGCCTGCCAGGTCCCCACTACCCCCAGCCTGCCAGGTCCCCACTACCCCCAGCCTGCCAGGTCCCCACTACCCCCAGCCTGCCAGGTCCCCACTACCCCCAGCCTGCCAGGTCCCCACTACCCCCAGCCTGCCAGGTCCCCACTACCCCCAGCCTGCCAGGTCCCCACTACCCCCAGCCTGCCAGGTCCCCACTACCCCCAGCCTGCCAGGTCCCCACTACCCCCAGCCTGCCAGGTCCCCACTACCCCCAGCCTGCCAGGTCCCCACTACCCCCAGCCTGCCAGGTCCCCACTACCCCCAGCCTGCCAGGTCCCCACTACCCCCAGCCTGCCAGGTCCCCACTACCCCCAGCCTGCCAGGTCCCCACTACCCCCAGCCTGCCAGGTCCCCACTACCCCCAGCCTGCCAGGTCCCCACTACCCCCAGCCTGCCAGGTCCCCACTACCCCCAGCCTGCCAGGTCCCCACTACCCCCAGCCTGCCAGGTCCCCACTACCCCCAGCCTGCCAGGTCCCCACTACCCCCAGCCTGCCAGGTCCCCACTACCCCCAGCCTGCCAGGTCCCCACTACCCCCAGCCTGCCAGGTCCCCACTACCCCCAGCCTGCCAGGTCCCCACTACCCCCAGCCTGCCAGGTCCCCACTACCCCCAGCCTGCCAGGTCCCCACTACCCCCAGCCTGCCAGGTCCCCACTACCCCCAGCCTGCCAGGTCCCCACTACCCCCAGCCTGCCAGGTCCCCACTACCCCCAGCCTGCCAGGTCCCCACTACCCCCAGCCTGCCAGGTCCCCACTACCCCCAGCCTGCCAGGTCCCCACTACCCCCAGCCTGCCAGGTCCCCACTACCCCCAGCCTGCCAGGTCCCCACTACCCCCAGCCTGCCAGGTCCCCACTACCCCCAGCCTGCCAGGTCCCCACTACCCCCAGCCTGCCAGGTCCCCACTACCCCCAGCCTGCCAGGTCCCCACTACCCCCAGCCTGCCAGGTCCCCACTACCCCCAGCCTGCCAGGTCCCCACTACCCCCAGCCTGCCAGGTCCCCACTACCCCCAGCCTGCCAGGTCCCCACTACCCCCAGCCTGCCAGGTCCCCACTACCCCCAGCCTGCCAGGTCCCCACTACCCCCAGCCTGCCAGGTCCCCACTACCCCCAGCCTGCCAGGTCCCCACTACCCCCAGCCTGCCAGGTCCCCACTACCCCCAGCCTGCCAGGTCCCCACTACCCCCAGCCTGCCAGGTCCCCACTACCCCCAGCCTGCCAGGTCCCCACTACCCCCAGCCTGCCAGGTCCCCACTACCCCCAGCCTGCCAGGTCCCCACTACCCCCAGCCTGCCAGGTCCCCACTACCCCCAGCCTGCCAGGTCCCCACTACCCCCAGCCTGCCAGGTCCCCACTACCCCCAGCCTGCCAGGTCCCCACTACCCCCAGCCTGCCAGGTCCCCACTACCCCCAGCCTGCCAGGTCCCCACTACCCCCAGCCTGCCAGGTCCCCACTACCCCCAGCCTGCCAGGTCCCCACTACCCCCAGCCTGCCAGGTCCCCACTACCCCCAGCCTGCCAGGTCCCCACTACCCCCAGCCTGCCAGGTCCCCACTACCCCCAGCCTGCCAGGTCCCCACTACCCCCAGCCTGCCAGGTCCCCACTACCCCCAGCCTGCCAGGTCCCCACTACCCCCAGCCTGCCAGGTCCCCACTACCCCCAGCCTGCCAGGTCCCCACTACCCCCAGCCTGCCAGGTCCCCACTACCCCCAGCCTGCCAGGTCCCCACTACCCCCAGCCTGCCAGGTCCCCACTACCCCCAGCCTGCCAGGTCCCCACTACCCCCAGCCTGCCAGGTCCCCACTACCCCCAGCCTGCCAGGTCCCCACTACCCCCAGCCTGCCAGGTCCCCACTACATCAGCCTCCTGCAGTCCCCACCACCACCCTGCAGACCCAGCTCCCCACCAATACTCCACTCCCCCCTGCAGACCCAGCTCCCCATCACTACTACCCCGACCCTCCAGCGGTCCCCCCATCCATCACTATTACCCCCAGCAGTCCCCCCCATCCACTCACCTAATCCTCCTGCAGTCCCAGTAGTCTCCACCATCACTACTACTTCCACCCTCCTGAAGTCCAGGCTCCCCATCACTACTACTCCCCAAGCAGTCCCCCCCTACCGCTCACCCCCATCCTCCTGCAGTCCCCCCCTACCGCTTGCATTCACCCTCCTACAGTAAAACACACCCTCCTGCAGTCCCCCCCCACCGCTCCCCCCCCCAACCACCCCCCTATCCTCATGCAGTCTCCCCTACCAACCTGGTCAAGGACCCCCCACCACCCCCCTCCCATCTCCCCAATACTCCTGCAGCCCCCCCCACCCTCCTGCCATCTCCCCTACCACCCACTCCTCCTGCATTCACCCCACCTTCCTGCAGTCCCCCCCATCCCCCTGCAGTCCCAATCCCTCCTGCAGTCCCAATCCCTCATCCCCCTGCAGTTCCCCCTACTACTTGGTGCTGTCCCCCCCACCTCCCTGGTGCAGTCCCCCCAGCTGTCTCCCCTCCCCCCATGCTCCTGCAGTCCCCCCTTTCACCCCCTCCCCCTGCAGTCCCCCCTACTACCCTGGTGCAGCCCCCCCCATCCTTCTGCAGTCCCCCGGATCCCCCTGCAGTCCCAATCCCTCATCCCCCTGCAGTTCCCCCTACTACCTTGGTGCTGTCCCCCCCCACCTCCCTGGTGCAGTCCCCTCAGCTGTCTCCCCTCCCCCCATGCTCCTGCAGTCCCCCCTTTCACCCCCTCCCCCTGCAGTCCCCCCTGCTACCCTGGTGCAGCCCCCCCGTCCTCCTGCAGTCCCCCCCACTGTCACACAGGAGGCGGCCGCCAGAGGGCAGTGCGCCGTGCAGCCCGGCCTCGTTACCTCGCCATTAGTGATGTTGATCGCCAGGTATATGTCACCGAAGGAGCCGGAGCCGATCTTCCGCACCAGCTTGTATTTCCCTCCGACGATAAACTCCGCTTTGGAGCCGCTGCTGCTCGCCATTATCCGGGGAGGGGGGTGACGATAGCTCCAGAGATCAGCCCCGCCGGATCACGTAGATCTCCGGGAGGGGAGAGGGCTCGGGTCCCGGAGGGCTCGGCTCCTCGGTCCTCTTTGTTAGAAGAAGGCGGGGAGCCGCGTACTCCCGCTCCCGACTCTCGCTGTCCCGCTGCCCGTGCGATAAGTGGCTCCTCCCGAGCCTCCCGGAGCCCAAAGCGCCGGGTTCCTGTGGTCTTCCCTCCGTTACAGCCGCAGCCCTCCGCGCTCTACTTAGGCCGCCATCTTGTGTTCTCTTCTTCCTGCTCCCCCCAGCTTTCTCTCTCCTCACCACAAAATGCCCTCCTCCGCGCCGCAGTGCACGCTGGGAGCAGGGAGGAACGCGGGACGTGTTATCACAGCGGCGTCCTGACAGCCTGTCTAGTGGCTCCTCCCCCTAATGGCGCGTGTGACGTCAGCACTAATAGTGCTTGCATTCCACCATGTTTATTTTGGGCAAAAAGTATTAGCGCTGCCTTCCCCTAGAGAGAGAGTGTATAGTCCGAGCTATGAAACTAAACAACCCTGGGTTTACCACATTAGTTGCGTCACCTGCGGTCTGTCAGTAGTTTACCGAAATCACATAGGAGTCACGTATGCACAGGCTAAATGGCGGGACTGCAGTGACCAGAAGACAAAATGGCGGGCTGCTCCACCCGTTCCGCAGTGACTGACCTGAGGGAAAAATGTCCTCGGTTCTGTGACTGGGGAGTAATGGCGGCTCCATGAGCTCGGCAGCCTCTCTGTGTCCCATGTTTACCTCACAGTTCTTCTAAATGGAGCACATAGTTTATGCATTTGGCTCAAAATAAGCTTTGTATAATAAAATAAGCTCTCTTTGAGCTGGTTTTGCACTTTATATTGCAAAAAGTTGTAAAAACTGTAAAAAATAAACCTTGCATGTTTATCTAAAGATGAGTCAAATTAAAAACTCCGCCAGAGCCCTTATCCCAGACATTTGTTACACGTCACATTTCAGGAATTTATCTAAAGTCTTGTTCACACACTGCATTTTTGTCGTGGGTAAAAACAGCAGTGTTTTCCAGCAAAGTGAGTGAGATTTCTGAAATCTGCACATGCTGCTTATATTTTCCTTACAGATTTGCACTTTCAGAGTGTTTTCCAATATATGGCGCTTCAATTATTTGGGTATTTTTCACCCATTCAAATGAATGATGATGAAAAATGTCCACTTCACACTGCGTTTCTCCTGCCAACATTTCTTGACATTATTTTGCTCTAGAGTTTTCAAAATGGTGCGTTTGGGTCATGGATTTTACTCAAAATCAAAATGCTCTTTAGATTTGTCTTTTACAACTTTGTGTTACTTACAAAAAATCCTCATGTTTCACTACAAAAAAGTGTGAAAAAATAATTGGAAATAAAATCACACCAAGGGGGAGACTGCAGTACATATACGAGGAGCTGATGACAAGTCTTTGGCTTTACTCAGAAAGAAATGAGATAGGAGGATGAAACTTTACATTTATTCCACATACTCTCCGCTGATGTCAACGCACTTCTTACATCGCCTAGCAAAGAGAAGGATTTCTGTTGTGCCTCAAACCAGGCATCTATAGTAGCCATGGCATCAGAAATAGTGTGAAATTTGGTACCCTTGAGTTGTTTCTTAAGGTTTGGAAATTAAGAGGGAAAATGGAGATGATAGTCTGAGGGAGCTAGATCTGGTGAATAAGGTGGGTGGTCAACCAGCTGGAAGCCCAGCTCTGCCAGTTTTGCCGTGCTCACTTGTGCAGTGTGAGTGGAGGTGTTGTCTTGCAGGAATAAGATTCCTGTGGACAGCTTGCCGCGCCTTTTGGCCTTCAATTGGTCCAAAAGTTTTTTGTAATACCTTGCATTGAAGGTGGAACCCTTTTGAAGGTAGTCCACTAGCAGCACACTCTCCTTGTCCCAGAACACAGACGTCATCACCTTAGTGGCTGATTTTTGCACCCTGAACTTCTTTGGACGAGGAGAACCACTGTGCCTCCACTCTTTTGGCTGATCCTTGTTATCAGGGTCATACAAATAAATCCAGGTTTCATCCATAGTGACCAGTCGGTCCAGGAAGTTATCAGTCCGGAAACGCTGACAAATGGACCAGGTAGTTTTCACTTGCATGCTTCTCTGATCTGTTGTCAAACATTTGGGGACCCACTTTGCAGATAGCTTCCTCATGTCCAAATGTTCATCGATAATGACACAAACACGTTCACAGGAAATCCCCATGATGTCTGCTATTGCTTTAGCTGAAATCCGTTGATTCTCCAGTATGAGGTTGTGCACAGCATCGACGATCTCCATAACAACAACCACTCTCGGTCGTCCAGGACGTTCCTCATCGTTGGTGCTGAAGTGGCCCATTTTAAATTTGGCAACCCAGGTCTTAACTGTGTAATATGAAGGGCATTGATCCCCCAATGTCTGCGACATATCACAATGAATATCCTTCATGGACTTTCCTTGCAGAAACAAGAATTTTATCACTCCTCTGCTCTCAGTTGCTGTGAATATCTGTGACTCTGCCATTTTGTTTTCTCGCGTGCGTAGAAAACTGTTGTCATAAGCAACAAATACAAAATTTTGAAAACATATATTAGACACATAAGGCTTTCATGTGATAAAACATTCGTTACCATAGACACAAAAGAAGATCACAAAGCCAGACTTATCAGCATCCCCTTATATAAGGCCGGAGTCACACTTGCGAGTGACTTGCGTCTCATCACCTGGCACGGCCTGCCGCTCTCCAGATAGGAGTGTCTCAGCTGCATAGAAATACATGCTGCTGACCGTGCCGGGTGATGTGAGACTCACAAAAGCTACGTGCAAGTCACTCGCAAGTGTGACTCTGGCCTAAAACCAGAAGTTTACAACCCATGGCACTGTAGCTAATCTCCCTGGACGTGGACGGCAAAGAATAAATGATGAAAGGCTACAATGCAAGATAGTACAGGTCGTGAATAAGCAGCCCCAATCTAGGTCCAAAGAAATTCAAGCTGTTCTGCAGTTTCAGGGTGCATCAGTGTCAACACAAACTATCTGCCCACATTTGAATTACATGAAACCCTATGGCAGGAGACCTAGGAGGACCCCACTGCTGACACAGAAGCATAAAAAAGCTACACTGCTGTTTTCCAAAATGTACATAAGCCAAAATTATTCTGGGAAAGAGTCTTGTGGACAGATATGACCAAGATAGAGCTTTTTGGTGAAACATGTCTTTCTACTGTTTTCAAAAAATGGAATGAGGCCTACAAAGAAAAGAACCAAGTGCTTACAATCAAATATGGTGGGTGTTTAAAGATGATTTGCGGTTGTTTTTCTGCCTCTGACACTGAGTGCCTTCACTGTGTGGAAGGCATAATGAAAATTACTATAGGATTATGGGTCGCAATGTAGTACCCAGTGTCAGGTACCTGGATTTGTGTCTTAGGTCATGAGTTTTCTTCTATCAGGACAATGACCCTAAACATACTTCAAGGAGGACCCAGAAATGGATAAAAACAAAGCACAGGAGAGTTCTGAAGCAATAAGTACGGAACTAAAGCCTAGTGAACACCTGTGGAGAAATATTAAATTTGCTGTTGGGAGAAGGCGCCCTTCACATATGAGAGACCTGGAGAAGAGTGGTACAAAATTCCATGTAATTCTTTTTTTCCATTCATGCCCCTAATCAGTTTAATTCCTCTTATTTGTACCTTTTTATCTACCTATGAATTGGTGCATATTCCAAAAGAGATCTAACTATTATTTTACAGAGCGCAATATTATATCTTTGTCTCACGAGTCCATGCCTCTTTTGCTACATGACTATCCTGCTGGCCTTAGAAGCCACTGATTGACACTGCGTGCTGTTATTAAGGCTGAAGTCACACTGCCGTATGACTTATGTGAGGATCACATTGCACTGCCCAGACTGGTCGATGGCACTCCTGACCCGAACATGTCATTGTGTATTTCTATGCAGCTGACACGCTTGGGTAAGGAGAGCCGCCGACCAGTTCGGCCTGTGCGATGTGATCCTCACACAAGACAGATGGCAGTGTGACTCCAGCCTTAAGGGTGCTTTACACGCGACATCGCTAACGATATATCGTCGGGTCACGGTGTTTGTGATACACATCCGGCGTCGATAGCGACATCGCAGCGTGTGACACCCAGGAGCGACGATCAACGATCTCAAAATCGTCAAAAATCATTGATCGTTGACAAGTCGATCCTTTTCATAATATCGTTGGTGGTGCATGCCGCTGGTTGTTCGTCGTTCCTGTGGCATCACACATCGCTATGTGTGACACCACAGGAACGACGAACATCTCCTTACCTGCGTCCACCGGCAATGAGGAAGGAAGGAGGTGGGCGGCATGTTCCGGCCGCTCATCTCCGTCCCTCCTCTGCTATTGGGTGGCCACTTAGTGACGTTGCTGTGACGTCGCTGTGACGCCGAACGCACCTCCCCCTTGAAGGAGGGATTGTTTGGCAGTCACAGCGACATCGCTGACCAGGTATGTGCGTGTGACGCTGCCATAGCGATATTATTTGCTACGGCAGTGATCACCAAATGTCGCACGAACGACAGGGGCGGGTGCTATCGCTCGCAACATCGCTAGCGATGTCGCAGTGTGTAAAGCACCCTTTAGTCTGTGTGCTACAAGTACACCTAGATTATTTTCTACAAGTGATTCTACCTGTTTTGACCCCTTTGGGCCAGTTTTTACATCAGTATAATATAGGTGCAAGTGTTGTCTAAACTGTGAGCCTAATGACTCACCTTAACAGCATCATAGGGATTTAAAACCAAATGGTTGCTCACACCTTATGTTTGTCCAAGTAGGCAAATAATTTATGAACATCTACCATAGACGTCAATAAACTACATAGTTTGCTTTTAAAAATATAAATAATGCTGGTAAAGGTGTTGTCCACACTTATATTCACCTCTGGTGCTGTTCCAGCGGTGTTGGCACTCGCTCCCCTATGTGAAGTTGTTGCGTCACACGAGCCCTGCGCCCTATGACCGCCAGCTTCACATTCCTGCCTTCGGGCGTATCAAACATCAATACGAAGTGAGCAGCCAGCCAAAGCTCTGCCTTTCTAGGTGCTCGATTTGTGTGAATGCGGCATAGTGAGGACAGCACTGATTGTCACCCTTACCCCTGAGGAAGCCACAGCCGGGTGGTGATACGCGTGGGGTTACAAAGTTCGGAATACGGTAAAGATTACCCTACAAGATAACTCTATAGATTAGTATGATTATGGCATTTACAAATATGCTTAGTTGTTTGTTTCCATAAGTGGTGAAAAAAAATTGTAAATTTGTAAAAACAAATAAAGAAAGAATGCTGCTTGTGTTGCCATTTTCCAAGTTCTGTAACTACATTTTTGGTCTATAGTACCTTGTAATGGTTTGTGATTGCGTCCTGAGCTGACATTATTACTGAAACCATTTTGGGGTATATACAATGTCTTGATCGCCTCTTATTGCAATTTTTGCAGTGTTGTGGTGAACGGAAAACTGTTATTCAGGTGTTTAGGTAGTTTTCTAATTATGGTGTTTACTGATTGAGTTAATTAATTTTAGTATTTCTTTAACTGTATTTTGTAGTCCCCTTAGGAGACTTGAACTTGGGATCATCTGATCACTTGTGCTATATAAAGCAATACCACAACAGTACTGCTGTGTATTGCACATATTATGATCTCCTATTGACATCAGCCTGAGCCAGCGTTCACAGGAGTACTGTTATGATAGGCACAGGAGTCTTCAGCAGACCTTTGGCTGTTAACAACAACTCATCGGCACCCTACGATCGCGTTGCGGGGGCTCCAATGGGCGCATAGAAAGAGACACCCCTCAGGACGTGTGCTGTAAATGTCACTGTTGAGACTGAACAGTATAATAGCCACTAGCGGAGCTCTGTTGTCCCTGCTTCACAAGCTATCACCTGCCCACCATAGAAAAAGAAGCACGGACACTTCTGATTAAAGGTGGTTGCACTGGTAGGGTCTAAATATATTGTTATTCACCTGTCCACAAGACAGAAAATGCATTGTTGATTACTTGGGATCCCTCCAGGGTTGTGTGAATAAGTGATACCTTGATTTTGAGAACCCCTTTAAGGGAATACACATCTCAAGCATGAACAGACAGTCTGCAAGAGGCCTTTCGGAAAAAAATGACGTGTCTTCTCCATGGACTCATGACCGTTGAAGCCTCTAAGGCAGAGAGGAATAAATTATTGATAGAGGAAGGGCAGCATACTGTGGTGACACTGATTATAGAAAACTTGGTTCCTGTATCGTATGTGAAATTGTGTAGCCATACTCCATAGTAGATTGAAGCTGGGCATAGACTTGCTAGGGGTTATTTTATTTCAGGCAGATAGTCATTTCAGTGCCACTATAATGATAGTGCCCATCTCCAGTGCACACACTGGTAATAATGCCATCTAGAGCACCCCATTACTAGTAAAGGGAACCTGTCATCTGATCCACACTGCCTGAACCATGAGTAGTACCTGTCTAAACCATGGGTTTTACCTGCCTACACCATTGGTAGTACTTGCCTGAATCATGGGTAGTACCTGCTTAAACTACGGGTAGTATCTGTCTGAAGCATAGGAAGTACCTGCCTGAACCACAGATAGTACCTGTCTGAACCATGTGTAGTACTTACCTAAACCACGGATAGTACCTACATGAAGCATGGGTAGTACCTGCCTGAACCCCGGGTAGCACCTCCCTAGACCACAGTTAGTACCTGTCTGAACCACAAATAGTAACTGCCTGTCCACAGGTAATACCTGCCTGAACCAAGGGTAGAACCTGCCAGAAGTATGGGTAGTACCTGCATGAACCATGGGTTATACTTGCCTGCACCATGGGTAGTACCTCCCAGAACCATATGTAGTACCTGCCAGAACCACAGGTAGAACGTGCCTGATCCACGAGTAGTAACTGCCTGAACCACGGGTAGTACCTCCCAGAACCATGGGTAGTACCTGCCTGAACCAGAAGTAGAATATGCCGGAACCACAGGTAGAACCTGCCTGAAGCATGGGTAGTACCTGCCTAAACCAGTATATTTAATACTTTGCTTCATTTTTATATATAGAGATAGCTAAAAGTCAATACTAAAAGCATCTCCATGGCAAGTGCCTTTCTGTTGTGATCTATCGTCAGCCCTTATATTTGAGAGTGGGCTACTTTATATGTCCAGCAGTACTACTTCCTTTCACATAATCTTGGAAAGTGGGTGGTCTTAGGGGAGTTGTGGCTAAGATCTCCAGGAAACATGTTGTAATTCTTAGAAAGTATAACCGTACTATCATGATATTATACCGATGGTACAATTGCGTGCATACACCGGCTGTATAGGGCGCCATTAGCATTTAGAGAGCCATAACAGAGTTGCCTGTGATTGTTCTTGTGTGTTTTTGTCCTTTTGTGGAAGCTCTGACAGATCAGCCTGGACAAAGCTTCTGAGCTGACCATATATGGGCATGGAGCCCAGGAAAGTCACTGCTAGGCTCCTCTATAACATTGTGCAACACTGACCTCTAGTGGTAGAGTGGAATAACACCACATTGTCCTAACAATCTGATCACATACATGCCTATTTAAGATAACTAACTTTTTACTTTTAAATATCCTAGCACAATAGATGAAATAACTGTGGAAGGTCTACTCATAGATAGTCACTTGAGTAAAAAGCTTTGAACATTTGCAAACTTTTTGTGAACACTGAGTTGCACACATATTTTATGTTTTTTGGCGCTTTCATGCCAGTTTTGCCTGTCTCTGTCAAAATATGCAGAGAAGGGGCAGGGGGCATGATTCCTTACCCCAGAATAGGTGCATGCTATTTATTAGATGCTCCTGATTCATGAACAGCAACCTTTAATGAATCAGAGGCGCAGGGCCGGATTTAAGAGATGAGTGGCCCGGGGCCCATTTTGGAGGGAGGCCTATTTTTCAAGGTGTTGCAATATGTAACACAAAATGAAACAAACGCAAGTTTATTTACAAAAATCATTTACACAGAGTAATTCAGTTAAAATCATTCATATTTTACAATCCAGGCACTTTCCTATATTTTGGTGCTGCAAAATCACTAATGATGTCACTAAAGTTCAATTCACGCAGTATATCTGACTCGCTGCTTATGATATCCAAATGTACCCCATCCTGGCATGTTCCCCAGCCTGGTAAATAAATGTACCCCATCCTGGTAAATGTCCCTCTTTCTGGTAAATGTACCCCATCCTGGTAAATGTACCCCCATCCTGGAAAATATACCCCCATCCTGACATGTTTCCCCCATCCTGGCATGTTTTCCCCCATCCTGCCATGTTTTCCCTCATGCTGCCATGTTTCTCTCATGCTGCCATGTTTTCCCCTATCCTGCCATGTTTTCCCCATCCTTGCATAATTCCCCCCATCCTTGCATGTTTTCCCCCATCCTTGCATGTTTTCCCATCCTTCCATGTTTTCCCCATCTTGCCATGTTTTCCCCCATCCTTCCATGTTTTCTCCCATACTGCCAAGTTTCCCCCATACTGCCAAGTTTCCCCTATACTGCTATGTTTCCCCCATGCTGCCATGTTTTCCCCCATCCTACCATGTTTCCTCCATCCTGCCATGTTTTCCCCCATCCTGCCATGTTTTCCCCCAGGCTGCCATGTTTTCTCCCTTACTGCCAAGTTTCCCCCATACTGCCATGTTTCCCCCATGCTGCCATGTTTTCCCCCATCCTGGCATGTTTTCCCCCATCCTACCATGTTTCCCCCATCCTGCCATGTTTTCCCCCATCCTGCCATGTTTTCCCCCAGGCTGCCATGTTTTCTCCCTTCCTGCCATGTTTCCCCTATACTGCTATGGTTCCCCCATGCTGCCATGTTTTCCACCATCCTACCATGTTTCCTCCATCCTGCCATGTTTTCCCCCATCCTGCCATGTTTTCCCCCAGGCTGCCATGTTTTCTCCCTTACTGCCAAGTTTCCCCCATTCTGCCATGTTTCCCCCATGCTGCCATGTTTTTCCCCATCCTGGCATGTTTTCCCCCATCCTACCATGTTTCCCCCATCCTGCCATGTTTTCCCCCATCCTGCCATGTTTTCCCCCATCCTGCCATGTTTTCCCCCAGGCTGCCATGTTTTCTCCCTTACTGCCAAGTTTCCCCCATACTGCTATGTTTCCCCCATGCTGCCATGTTTTCCCCCATCCTTGCATGTTTTCCCCATCCTTCCATGTTTCTTCTATCCTTCCATGTTTTCACCTATGCCGCCATGTTTTCCCCCATCTTTCCATGTTTTCCCCCATACTGCCATGTTTCCCCCAATACTGCAAAGTTTCCCTCATACTGCCATGTTTCCCCCATGCTGCCATGTATCCCCCCCCCCACCTTGACACAGCCGCTGCCGTACACAGTATAAAAAAACCCAAAAACCTCACCTTCCAGCACCCACACCACCGCTGAGCGCCACCGGGTCGGGTTCTCAGTTCCCGCGCTGCCACCAGTCGTAATTACGCCAGTCGCTGCTGACTGACTCTCCCGCTGCCTCCTAGGCAATAGGCCTGCGGCCTAGGAGAGGAGGAGTCTCAGAGCAAGGAGAAATGTCTCCTCTGGCTCTGCTCCAACACAACTTTGAACTGCCGGTGCGATCACACCGGCAGTTAGAAGTGTCTGAATGAGGCGACAGCTCACGTGCCGACATAAGGGCTATGCATGCCCTGTCTGGCACGCGTGCCATAGGTTTGCCAACACTGGTCTAGAAGCTTCTGTTGGGATCGGAGAAGGCTGCCGCATGCCATAAGCTAAGCATTAGGTACAGGTACTAAGGAAGTCTGGCTAACCAGGTCAGTGGATGCTGACGCAGGTGCCATGACTGTGCACCAGCCACTGAGATGTAGGACCATAGCCAGGTCCCTACACTTTCAATAGTTTCTCTTTTGTTAAATGTTCCTTATCATTAGAAACGGTTCACAGCAAAGAGACGTGTATTTTACATGTTTTGAGATATTTATCCCTATTTTGGTGGGAGGCCCCTGATTGGTGGGTGGCCCAGGGTCCAGGCCCCTTGGTCCCCTCCCTGAATCTGGGCCTGCAGAGGCGTCTGACTCCATCAAGCCCCCTCACCTTTACCAGCATGAAAATTGCCAGCCTTGATAAATTGGGGCCTATGATTTTTTCTTTAGGTTTTCTGTCAAATGCATCCTTCTAGCAAAATTTTGAAATCGTCACGCTTGGAAAATGTTTACCCAACTTTTTTTTACTGTGTTACAAATCACATATATGACACCAAACAACACTTATTTAACCTCTGACCATTGAAGCTTGTTTTCAGCCTCCTGAAAGAGAACCTTTTAACAAATCTGAAATGTGTTACCGTATGTGATAAATAATAACTTTTAAATGCTTCTTATAATCCTAAGTATTCTGATAATAATAATAATAATGTTTATGTTTATAGCACCAACATATTCCGCAGTGCTTTACAACCAAGAGGGGGCTTATACAGACAAAAATATAACAAAGTCACACATATTTCAGCAGCTGCAAAAATATTCAGGGTTCGTTAGAATTAAATAAATAAAGGGAATGATGGTGCAAATAGCATTAAAATTATTATTTTTATTCAACAATTAAAATAAATTTTTTCCTGCCTAATATTTATATGAAAACCGCTGCTATAATTTATGGGACATTTTTTCCTGCCTAATATTTATATGGATCTGTAAAATATTTATTTTAATTGTTGAATAAAAATAATAATTGTAATGCTATTTGCACCATCATTCCCTTTATTTATTTAATTCTAACGAATTTTTTATCTGAAGGTATTTTTGATATTTATTGAAATTTAATGGTGATATTTATACAGAAATTTTGATTATTAAAAATATTGAGGGCCCTGCTCGCAAGCTAACAATCTATGGGGAAATCGGGGGACACAAAAGGTAAAGCGTGCTTGTATTGTCTGGTCAGCCATTATTATGATAAATTATTGAATTCGTATAAAGTTGTATGATCCGGTCATCAGACAGTAACCTTTTCAGTTCACTTACGTGCTATTGGTTGTAGGGAGCATGTGAGGACAGAAATAGTAGGGAGAAGGTTATGAATAGCATTTAGAAGGCGGGAACAGGGGAGAGTTAGGTTAGTGAGATAAGATGATACGATTGTCTGAAGAGATGTGTTTTTAATGCACGCTTAACCGACCGGCCGATTTTTCGCTTTCCTTTTTTTTTTCGCCATTCTTCTTCCGAGAGTCGTAACTTTTCTATTTTTCAGTCAATATGGTCATGTGAGGGCTCATTTTTTGCAGAACGAGCTGTACTTTTAAATGAAGCCATAGGTTTTACCACATAGTGTACTGGAAAACGGCAAAAAAATCCAAATGCGGAAAAATTACAAAAAAAGTGCGATAACACTATTGTCTTTGAGATATTTTATTCACTGTGTTCACTATATGGTAAAACTGATGTGTGGTTGTGATGCCTCAGGTCAGTGCGAGTTCGTAGACACCAAACATGTATAAGTTTACTTTTATATAAGGGGTTAAAAAAAAACGGAAGTTTGTCCGAAAAAAGTGGCAAACGTTTTACGCCATATTCCGTGACCCGTACCATTCTCATTTTTCGGTATCTATCGCTCAATGATGGCTTATTTTTTGCGTCTCGAGCTGACATTTTTAACGGTACCATTTTTGCGCAGATGCTACATTTTGATCGCCTATTATTGCATTTTGCGCAAAGTTTGTGGCGACCAAAAAACTTAATTTTGGTGTTTGGAATTTTTTTGCCGCTACACCGTTTACTGATCAGATTAATTGATTTTATATTTTGATAGATCGGGCGTTTCTGAACGCGGCAATACCAAATATGTGTATATTTCTTTTTTTTTAACCCTTTAATTTTCAATGGGGCAAAAGGGGGGTGATTTGAACTTTTAGGTTTTTGGTTTTTTTTTTAATTTTTTAAAACTTTTTTTACTTTTTATTTTTCTAGTCCCCCTAGGGGGCTATAAGGATCAACAATCCGATCGCTCTACACTATCTGATGATCACAGCTACACAGCTGTAAACAGCAGATACGCTCATTTTCTGCTTCACTCGGTTCCGGGCCGAGTGAAACTGAAAGTAGTTCATGTGCCGTACAGGAGTCATCACATGACCCTGTGCTACCATGACAACCACCGGCAGTCACGTGATAACGTCACGTGACTTCCGGTATCGGGCGGTAAGCAAATGTTTACCGCTGATGCCGTTATAATGGCGCTGTCACATATTGACAGCGCCATTTAAGGGGTTAAACAGCACGAGCAGATAACGATTCTGCTCGTGCCTAGCAGGCACACATCTCAGCTGTGAAAATCAGCTCAGATGTGCACTGATCGCTGCATGCTGCCGGCGGCAGACCGCGGGCAGTAATACTATGACCGCTAGGAAGTAATATTACTGCCCGCGGTCGTTAAGGGGTTAAACACTTGGGGGCTCAATATCAGTCGCATCTTTTGGGGTAGTGCATTCCAGAAAACTGGCGCAGCACGAGAAAAGTCCTGGAGACGGAGGTGGGAGGTTCGTATTTTGGAGGATGTTAGTCTAAGATCATTTGCGGAACGCAGGGGGCTAGTAGGATGATAGATAGAGATGAGGGATGAAATATAAAGTGGTACAGAAGTGTGGAGAGCTTTGTGGGTGAGAGATATAAGTTTGTATTGTATTCTGTAGCAGATAGGCAACCAGTGTAGTGATGGCACAAGGTGGAGGCATCAATGAAGCAGCTGGACAGGAATACAACTCTGGCTGCTGTGTTCAGGATGGTTTGGAGAGCAGAAAGTTTGGTCAGAGGGAGACCGATCAGTAAAGAGTTGCAATAGTCCAGGCGAGACTGAATAACAGCGGCAGTAAGGGGTTTTGCAGTATCAAAGATGAGAAACTGTCAGATTCTGGAGATGTTTTTAAGATGCCGATGACATGTGCAGTGAGTGATTGTATATGGGGAATGAAGGAACGTTTTGAGTCAAATATAACACAAAAACAGCGAGCATGCCACTTGAGAGTAATGACTGGTTCAAAGATAATTGAGATGTCAGGTATAAGTTGGTTTTTAGAGGAAGGAAACACAAGAAACTCAGTTTTGGAGAGATCCAGTTTCAGATAGAGGGATGACATACTTTGAGAGACAGCAGACAGACAAAACCTGGTAGTTTGTTATAATGCAGGGGTGATGTTAGGAGATGATGTGTATAATTGGGTGTCATCAGCATAGAGATGATACTGGAAACCAAATCTGCTGATGGTTTGTCCAATGGGGCGGTGTATAGAGAAAAGAGCAGGGGACCCAAGACTGAGCCTTGAGGAACCCCAAAGGTGAAGGGGAGAGGAGAGGAGTAAAGAGGGCTTTACACGCTACGATATCGTTAATGTTTATCGTCTGGGTCACGTCGTTAGTGACGCACATCCGGCGTCATTAACGGTATTGCAGCGTGTAACACTTACCAGCGACCTTAAACGTCCTCCAAAGTGGTGAAAATCGTTCACCATGGAGAGGTCGTCCTAAAACCAAAAATTGTTAATGGTTGTTTATAGATGTTGTTCCTCGTTCCTGCAGCAGTACACATCGCTGTGTGTGACACCGCAGGAGCGAGAAACCTCACCTTACCTGCGTCCCGCCCGCAATGAGGAAGGAAGGAGGTGGGCGGGATGTTCGTCCTGCTCATCTCCGCCCTTCCGCTTTGATTGGCCGGCCGCTTAGTGACGTCGCGGTGACGTCGCCGTGACGCCGAACGCACCTCCCCCTAGAGGGAGGGATTGTTCGGCAGTCACAGCAACGACGACGACCAGGTAAGTGCGTGTGACGCTGCCGTAGCGATAATGTTCGCTGCGGCAGCGATCACACGATATCGCATGCACGACGGGGTACGATATCACTAGCAATTGCTACAAATATCGTAGCGT
Organism: Anomaloglossus baeobatrachus; assembly: GCF_048569485.1. Classification (NCBI taxonomy): domain Eukaryota; kingdom Metazoa; phylum Chordata; class Amphibia; order Anura; family Aromobatidae; genus Anomaloglossus; species Anomaloglossus baeobatrachus. The sequence continues at coordinate 206,368,120 of NC_134356.1, forward strand.
GTAAAGCCTGCTTAAGAGCTGGAAAAGTAAATGTGACGCCCTGGCAAAACCAGGTAGTCACAGTTAGGCCCCCGCACTACACCTTTCCCTCATTAGGAAACACACAGCCAACCATTAAACCCTAGTCACCCCCCTTAGGGACAGTTGGACACACTAGTGGGCGTGGCCAGGCAGTTGGTGCACGCCCACCGAGGGGTTTAGACAGCCCGGGGCGGGAAAGTAGTCAGATCTGTCTTGGAGTTCAGTAGTGGAGGTCAGGCCTGTGTGTCAGGCCTGAAGAAAATTAACAGGTACCAGGGTAGGAGCCCTGGTGCCACTGGCTAGGAGGCAGAAGGTGGTATCCGTCAGCAGGAGACGGAAAGACGGCTCGGTGGAACCGAGGTGGACCGGACCAGAGTTGTAGCCCGCCGGTACCGACAAGGGGAACCGACCCGGAAACCGTAGCACAAAGGGGGGTACTCGGACCCTGAAGCCAGGAACCAGAACCTACTGGAACTGGTTAATTAACCGATTGAGGCCAGGACTAGAGGTCCTGTCCCACCCAAAGTCCCACATAGAAGACAACAGCCCACCGATTAGAGATAAGAGGTCACCGCCAAAGCCCATAGATCCCACGGGCCAGCATCTGCGGGCACGGCTCCTTAGGCCACATCCAGCCGGGAGTGGACTCCTACGTTTCATACAAGGAAGTCTTTTCTACTAAAAAGGTGCAGGACAAGGATAGAGACCATGAGCCAGGTGGGGGAACCCGAACGCAACAGACCGCGGCACCGGCCACCACCACCTTGGTTTACCAGAGACTTGCGTGTTTTACTACTGACAGTGAGTACACCAACACTCCCCCCTGCGGCCGCCATCTCCTCCGCACCAGAGCCACCGGGTCCCGGGGCCACCATCCCTGCCCACGGAGGGGTTAACAACTTGCTGCACAACATCTCCCCTGGGTGCCCCGTAACAGCAGCGGTGGTGTCCCACCTCACCACACACCGTGGGTGGCGTCACGAACCTATTACGGCCTAGCCCGTACATCTACATCCCCCATTTTATTCGGCGTGTCCGTGAGACCCCCGGGTCCGGAGACCCTCGAGCCACCACCCCTGAAGGTCCGGATCCAAGCAGCGGAAGCTGCTGGCACGGGGGCGGCACAGAAACAGTGAAGAAGTGGTCAGGATATATATTTTTTGCAATAAAATGCACCCAAAAGAAGAGAACATCTACCCAAAAAATTGTTATGCATTTCCTCACTAAATGTGCAGATATCCCTTATGTGGTTGGAATCCAGTTTTTGGGCACACATAGTTGGGTTGTAGTTAACAGTCTTTACTCACAGTTGGGCCCTTGGACGGCTGGTTCAGGTCCCTGAAGTTCCAGTGCCAGTTGATGACTCGGTTGCTCTGTCCCAGGTACCCTCAGTGTGGTTGGGTCCCCGTAGCGTGGAGCGGTTTGGGGCCTGACTGTCCCTTTTTGTGGCAGTCTCCTTGTCCGTACAGCGGGAAGTGTCGACCCTGTAGGGCTGGTCTGTGTCTCGAACCCTGATCCTTGCTTTAATGCTGGTGCCCCCGGATCTGTGGGTCAGTGAGGTCCGTGAAGGTCCACACACTGTGCAGGTATTTGCCAGGCCGGGTAAAACTAACACCTGACCTAGGCCCCTGTGCACTGTCGGTGCTCTGGTCCCAGCGGTACACGGGTGTACCTGCCCTGGCGACTGCTCTCCTGTGCCCCCGGGTCACTATTACACGATCCAGCTCTACAGAGAGTAGTAGAGAATGGGTTTCACAGCCGCGCCAAAAGACTACTGGATTCTTCTCAGATTAATGTTTCTTTTATTTCATAACAGGTCAAGTCTACGCGTTTCAGGAGACCACAGCTCCCTTCTTCAGGACAAACCAGCAAAGAATCATCAAACCGCTGGGACCAGAGCACCGACAGTGAAACCCATTCTCTACTACTCTCTGTTATCTGCCTCTTGGGGACCGCTGCCGGGACTTGGTGTTACATGCTGCTATAGGTGTTGTGACTGTCACAACCCGAATTGGTGAGTAGGATTATTCTTTGCTTCACCCTATATATATTGGGGTAAGACCCTATTGCGCTTTCTTTTTCCACAGTTTTCACTTATACGATCCAGCTCTAGGCACGTCTTTTCACTTTCACTCCCTACCACTGACTACTGACTGTCTGTTGTCCCCTCCCACCAGGTTGTCTAGTCTTCTGATCTGGCTCCAGCCTCTAGGTGGCCATCCCCTTTTGTCCGACAAGCCAATTACCCCTGGTGTGGAGTGGGAACTGGGATTTTGGTGTGTGCAGATGTCACTGGCACTGGTGTTCCAGGATCCTGGGGGTAGGCCCTGCATCATGGTGAGGATGTAGTAAATAGTAGTGCCCTGAGTGGCTCAGGGGTGCTACAATAGAAAAACAATTATGGTCCCAATAAATTCTGAGTTTAAAAACTTCTTCAAGATGCATATATGTGATGCCCTGGCCTATCAGGTCGTCACAGGGTATTGTGCAATATGCCCTTCTGTGCAATACCCACCTCCTCCTTGGTTACGGGTCCCTAACCTTTGGTGTTGCCAAGAACAGCTAATCAAAATCCTAGGAACACTCTGTACCACACCCACCAGACACACCAGTGGATGGTCTGAGTGGAATAGGGTAGCCCACTTGGGGGGTTGGTGAAGGGGGGGGTCAGGAGTGTCAGGAGACAGTTAGTTGAGCAGTGACTCTCAAGAGGAGAGGACACAGGAGAGTGTAGTGTTGGAGGAGAGAGACAGCAGGTCAGGAGCTGGACAACTTGGAACTACTAGGTGGCAGTCATTGGTCTTGGCCTGGTAGGAGCTGGACCCCGGTCGCAGGGGATCGTGACAAGGGGCACGGACTGTCGAGGAGGACATCCGACGGCCTTGTGCCATCACCGGGCAGGGGCCAGGGCACGACGGGGTACGTGGACCCTAGGTCAGGGAGTAGCTTCAGGCATCCTGACAATTTACCCGACGAGGACAGAGCCTTCAAGATCCGTTCTCCACCCGCTCCAAAATCGGGGTACTAGCGCAACGAGGGGGATAGAATTTTCCACACATATGGTCCAGAAAATCCCAAGCGTGAACCCTGAGAGCAAGCTCCCTCAGTTAGCCAGACTGGGGAGCGGGACCCGATTAGTTTCAAACTAAAGGAACCAGCTAGGTCACAGACTAACATGCAACACCAATAGAAACGGGACCCAGGCGTGCTCCCCCTCAGCTGCAGCGGTGTAAAGAACTTTGGTTTACTACAGTTGTCGGTGTCAGCCTTATTGGACTGAGTGAGTACGCAAGTGACCCTTACCGTCCCAACAGTACATCACCATCACCATCACCGAGTCCCAGGGCATTCCCCCTACCCATGGAGGGGTTAAACATCTGGCTGCCCACACCATTGCTACCAGGTACTGCCAGCCGCAGCAGTTGTACACCACCTTACCACGCACCACGGGTGGCATCACGAACTTTCCACATCATCCCCTGTACATAACTCCCCTATGTTTGAGAAGCCGCATGACCCCCGGATCTGGAGCCCTCTCGTGCCACCGCGGATCCGGATCCGAGCAGCCCGGCTGCTGACGCCGGGGCGGGACACCCACAACACAGAGTATACTGAAAGGTGTTGGTTGTTCTCCGTGACTAATGTAAAAGGTATAGTATATACAGAGACAATGAGGAAGTTATAGCAGAAAAACTGCTGAAAGCTTCAGGTTTGAGAGCTCAAAGCACTATGCTTTGGGAAAAAATGTAATTAAAAAACATGGGTGGATCAGAAGTGAATGTTTGCTACAGAACTGTAAGAACCCAGCTGAATGAAATTAGATTTATATATAGGAAAGCCAAGCAGAAAACAAGATTACAGTAGCCCATGTGAAGTAATCATAGTGGGAGGATGATTGGATGAAAGTGATATTCAGTGATTAGTCACCAATATCATTGATTGGTGGTAAATGTTCACTCTGCGGGATGTATACTCATTTTAGTGAACTGGACAGCCTCTTATAGCATAGGTATCTCCCTCAGTCATTGCAGACAGTCATATAAACCATTGTGTAAATTCCTTCTCAATAGACCCATCCAAGCCACATTTTGGAAGCACAAACTGTATGGAAATGTCAGGATTATATGTCCTAGAATCCTACCTTGATTCATTATTTCAGGTATATACCGTGTGCAGAAATATTAGGCAAATGAGTATTTTGATTACATGATACTTTTAATACATGTTGTCCTACTCCAAGCTGTATAGGCTTGAGAGCCAACTACCAATTAAGTAAATCAGGTGATGTGCATCTCTGTAATGAGGAGGGGTGCGGTGTAATGACATCAACACCCTATATAAGGTGTGCTTAATTATTATAGGCAACTTCCTTTCCTTTGGCAAAATGGGCCATTAGAGACATATGATGGGCTCCGAAAAGTCCAAAATTGTGAGATGTCTTGCAGAGGGATGCAGCAGTCTTGAAATTGCCAAACGTTTGAAGCGTGATCACCAAACAATCAAGCATTTCATGACAAATAGCCAACAGGGTTGCAAGAAGCATGTTGGGTAAAAAAGGCGCAAAATAACTGCCCATGAATTGAGGAAAATCAAGCGTGAAGCTTCTAACATGCCATTTGCCACCAGTTTGGCCATATTTCAGAGCTGCAACGTTACTGGAGTATCAAAAAGCACAAGGTGTGCAATACTCAGGGACATGGCCAAGGTAAGGAAAACAACCACCTTTGAACAAGAAACATAAGATAAAACGTCAAGACTGGGCCAAGAAATATCTTAAGACTGATTTTTCAAAGGTTTTATGGACTGATGAAATGAGAATAACTCTTGATGTGCCAGATGGATGGGCCAGAGCCTGGATCAGTAAAGCGTAGAGAACTCCACTCCGACTCAGACGCCAGCAAGGTGGAGGTGGGGTATTGCTATGGGCTGGTATCACCAAAGATGAACTTGTGGGACCTTTTCGGGTTGAGGGTGGAATGAATCTCAACTCCCAGACCTACTGCCAGTTTCTGGAAGACAACTTCTTCAAGCAGTGGTACCGGAAGAAGTTGGTATCGTTCCAGAAAAACATGATTTTCATGCAGGACAATGCTCCATCACATGCATCCAACTACTCCACAGCGTGGCTGGCCAGTAAAGGTCTAAAAGATGAAAAAATAATGACATGGCCCCCTTGTTCACCTGATCTGAACCCCATAGAGAACCTGTGGTCCCTCATAATATGTGAGATCTACAGGGAGGGAAAACAGTACACTTCTCGGAACAGTGTCTGGGAGGCTTTGGTGGCTGCTGCACGCAATGTTGATCGTAAACAGATCAAGCAACTGACATAATCTATGGATGGTAGGCTGTTCAGTGTCATCATAAAGAAAGGTGGCTATATTGGTCACTAATTTTTTGGGTTTTGTTTTTGCATGTCAGAAATGTTTATTTCTAAATTTTGTGCGGTTATTTTGGTTTACCTGGTGAAAATAAACAAGTGAGATGGGAATATATTTGGTTTTTATTAAGTTGCCTAATAATTCTGCACAGTAGTTACCTGCACAAACAGATATCCTCCTAATATAGCCAAATCTAAAAAGAACCCCACTCCAACTTCCAAAAATATTAAGCTTTGATATTTATGAGTCTTTTGGGTTGATTGAGAACATAGTTGTTGATCAATAATAAAAAAATCCTCTAAAATACAACTTGCCTAATAATTCTGCACACGGTGTATATATATGCATGTGTATGAATCGCTGTATATTGCATTCACATAATAAATGTAAATTATTGGAATTGCTATGTATTATTACATATAAACTACATACCTTTTCATCCTGCTTACTCCTTCTTTTATAGTGTCAATGACTCGCCTGATGGTAGCGTTTGAAATCTTTTACCTGTTTTTTTGTGATTTCTTCAACATCACAGTTGAATATGCAGAAAGAGCTTTTAAAGCATAACAGCACAAAACATTTTAGTGAAATCCAATTCCAAAAATTATTTTTAGCCCCAAATACATGTATCTAAGTAAACAAATCGTCCTCAAGTGTGGACAACCCCTTTAAGATGGAGTTCATCTTTCATTTACAGCTAAAACAGTTTCCACTGTTTTTTTTCTACCAAGTATTGCCGTGTCTGTAGGGATTTGTACCTATTCACCCAAAGAGCATTTGTCAGGTCAGACACTGAATTGAATGAGAGGGCCGGATCGCAGTCTCCATTCTAGCTCATCCCTAAGGTGTTATATACAGTAGAGGTCAGGGTCGGTGTGACTAGTCAAGTTTTTCCATCCTAAATTCACCCAACCATTACTTTAATGACCATATATATTCTGTTCAAGCATGTTGGGAGAGAAAATCGATTTTCCCAAACTGTACCTACAAACTTAGAAGAACTAAGCTGTCTAAAATGTCTTGGTATGCTGTAACACTAAAGAGGTTGTCCACTATTAGGAAAGTAAACCCTAAATTGTATAAAATACATAAAATAACAAACTCAGCAGGTATTCACCTCTAGCGACTGGCTAGAGCAGTGATGCGTATTATTGATGTGACATTACTACTGCAGTCACAATACCAGATACCTCTATACTTCTTAAATATACTTAAAGAGAGCCTATCATCATGATTATATACCTCAAACTAATGATATTTAATAAATTCACTTTAATGCTGCGTAAATTCCTACCATTCTTGTAGAAATCCGCTTTTACAGTTTTAGAGAAATACATAGATGAAATTGTATGGCACTGAATTAGTGTATCACGGACGTTTTTACAAACCTCACCAACTGTCATGGCAGCGTTGGGTTCTGTTCAGAGTACAGATTCTGACACTTCGCCTGATAACTTCTCTGATGTCTGTGATCAGTACAGGAAGACTCTGGCATCGACCGACAGATTGGTAGATTATAGGCAGGCTAGCAAGAGATAGGGCGGCTTTGCACGTTGCGACATCGCAAGCCGATGCTGCAATGTCGCACGCGATAGTCCCCGCCCCCGTCGCAGGTACGATATCGTGTGATAGCTGGCGTAGCGAACATTATCGCTACGCCAGCTTCACATGCACTCACCTGCCCTGCGACCGTCGCTCTGGCCGGCGACCCGCCTCCTTCCTAAGGGGGCGGGTCATGCGGCGTCATAGCGACGTCACACGGCAGGCGGCCAATAGCGGCGGAGGGGCGGAGATGAGCAGAATGTAAACATCCCGCCCACCTCCTTCCTTCCGCACATCCTACAGAAGCCGCGGTGACGCCGGTAGGAGATGTTCCTCGCTCCTGCGACTTCACACACAGCGATGTGTGCTGCCGCAGGAGCGAGGAACAACATCAGACCGTCGCGTCAGCGTAATTATGGATTACACCGTCGCTGCACCGATGATACGATTATGACGATTTTGCGCTCGTTAATCGTATCATCTAGGCTTTACACACTACGATGTAGCATGCGATGCCGGATGTGCGTCACTTTCAATTTGACCCCACCGACATCGCACCTGCGATGTCGTAGTGTGCAAAGCCCGCCTTAATCTCAGCTGGGTTTCTTGTTAGTTTCCTTTGATCACATGTTGTGGGGGGGCAATCACATCTGCTCCCCTCCTATATATGCTGGCTAGATCCTTCCTTCTATGACAGCTTTAGTTTATCTAAGTTGGTCTGGTGAGTTGTTGTAATCTAGAATAAAGGTACCGTCACACTAAGCAACATCGCTAGCAACATCGCTGCTGAGGCACAACTTGCTAGTGATGTCGCTGTGTGTGACATTCAGCAACAACCTGGCCGCTGCTTTGAGGTCGCTGGTTGTTGCTGAATGTCCTGGACCATTTTTTAGTTGTTGCTCTCCCGCTGTGAAGCACGCATCGCTGTGTGTGACAGCGACAGAGCAACAACTAAATGTGCAGGCAGCAGGAGCCGGCTTCTGCGGACACTGGTAACCAATGTAAATATCGGGTAACCAAGAAGCCCTTTCCTTGGTTACCCGATATTTACCTTCGTTACCAGCGTCCGCCGTTCTCACGCTGTCAGTGCTGGCTCCCTGCTCCCTGCACACATAGCCAGACTACACATCGGGTAATTAACCCGATGTATACTGTGGCTAGGTGTGCAGGGAGCCAGCGCTAAGCGGTGTGCGCTGGTAACCAAGGTAAATATTGGGTTGGTTACCCAATATTTACCTTAGTTACCAAGCGCAGCATGCTTCCACGTGTAGCGATGCTCCAGCAATCCCTGCCAGGTCAGGTTGCTGGTGGGATCGCTGGAGCGTCGCTTAGTGTGACATCTCACCAGCGACCTCCTAGCAACTTACCAGCGATCCCTATCAGGTTGTATTGTTGTTGGGATCGCTGGTAAGTTGTTTAGTGTGACTGGGCCTTTACTGGTGTTTGTAGTATTTGTTGATGTATGCAGTTATAAAGTAAATCCTTGTTGTCTTTTTTGTTTCTACATTCCTGCTCTTGTTTTCTTTTTGCCTTTGACCTCCTTCACACATTCATGTATAAATAGCACATTTTGCACTGTCCGTTTTGGCCATGCGTGTATCCTTGTGTGTAATATGTGTGACATCCGTGTGGTGCTGTCCATATGTCTGTGTGTCATCCATGTGACCGGTGCCAGGAAAAAAAGCATGATACTGAAATTAACGTTTTTTATGTGTATAAGATGAGCCTGAAAACTGATAGTTACAGTGGTGACGGAAAGTATTCAGAAACCTTTACATTTTTCCCTCTTTGTTTCATTGCAGCCATTTGGTAAATTCAAAAAAGTTCATTTTATTCTCATTAATATACACTCTGCACCCCATCTTGACAGAAAAATACCAGAAATGTTGACATTTTTGAAAATGTATGAAACAAGAAAAACTGAAATATCTCATGGCCATAAGTATTCAGACCCTTTGCTCAGACACTCATATTTAAGTCTCATGCTGTTCATTTCCTTGTGATCCTCCTTGAGATGGTTCTACTCCTTCATTGGAGTACAGCTGTGTTTAATTAAACTGATAGGACTTGATTTGAAAAGGCACACACCTGTCTATATAAGACCTCACAGCTCACAGTGCATGTCAGACCAAATGAGAATCATGAGGTCAAAGGAACTGACCAACAAGCTCAGAGACAGAATTGTGGCAAGGCACAGATCTGGCCAAGGTTACAAAAGAATTTCTGCAGTACTCATTTCATGGACCTCACAATCCCCTACACAATTTGATGGACTGAACAGATCCCCTCAATACACTGTATAATGCCCACAAAAAACCCCACACACAGTATGATGGATTCCACTGCTCCCACATAGTAGGATGAGCCCACAGTTCTTCACACAGTTTAATGGCTCCTATTGTCCCCTCACATAGTATAATTGTCTTCATATTTCCCCCATACACTCGATAATGACCCCCACAGTCCTCCCCACATTCGACCACAGTCCCCCACACAGTATAATAGTCTCCACTGTCCCCCTAGCACAGTATTATGGCTATTCAACAGTATAATTGTCCCCATAGTTAACCCATGAAGTATAAAGGTTCCACACAAGTATGATCCACCACTTTCCCCCCACATTTACTTTACACATGCAATGATTGATAACTAAAATGAAAAAAGATAATACCTATATGCTTTCTCCACTGCTTTGCACTGAATAAAGAAGCTGTCACAACATCAGACATGATCTTGTGACATCATCTCATCTGCTGTTCTGATAGGCTTAAACACACAAGTAGAGTTGAGCGCGGTTCGTGGTTCGTGGTTCTCCAGTTCGCGGCTCGAGTGATTTTTGGGCTGTTCGAGATCGAACTAGAACTCGAGCTTTTTGCTAAAAGCTCGATAGTTCTAGATACGTTCGAGAACGGTTCTAGCAGCAAAAAGCAGGGCTTTTTACAGCTACAGTGAGCAGGAGCCATCGCTGGCAGCCTGCCACAAGCTGGTAACCAAGATAAACATCGGGTATCCAAGCAAAGCGCTTTGGTTAGTAACCCGATGTTTATCTTAGTTACGTGCAGGAAGCCCACACTTTCCCGCTCAGCTCGCTCCACCCCCTCCTGCCCGCGGCATGTACACATACATACACATACACAAACACACACACACACACACACACATCCACCCCCCCCCCCCGCCCGCCCGCCCGCCCGCCCGCCGCTCGCTCGCTCGCTCGCTCGCTCGGCTTACCTGCGGTGATGAAGTCCCGCCATCCCGACCTCAGCGCTGTCACTGTCCTCCATGGCCGCCGCTTGTCACATCACCTCTCGCTTCCGACCCGAGACTGACACTGGCGGTGACGTCACGGACCTCTCGCGATACTTGATGTGAAGGCGCCGGTCATTGACCTCAGTGACAGGGGCTGTCGGCAGTGCTGGAGATCAGCGCAGGTAATGTACCTCACTGACAGCAGCACTTGTCATGCCCTGCAGTGACCTGGGCTGACCCATTGATGTTAGCTCAGGTCACTGCACTGCTCTCCCAGCCAATGGGGAACATCCTGCTCTTCATTGACTGGGACAGTGTGGATCGTCATGGCAACCCCTTGGATTACACCAGACCTGGATTTGTTTTTCAATCTAATAAATTGGTTAAAGAGGGAATGTTTTGGGGAGTGTTTTTTCAAATAAAAATGTGTTTGTCGTGTATTTTTTTTTATTACTGACTGGGTTGGTGATGTCGGGTATCTGATAGACGCCTGACCTCACCAACCCCAGGGCTTGATGCCAGGTGACATTACACATCTGGTATTAACCCCAAATATTACCCCGTTTGCCACCGCACCAGGGCGCGGGATGAGCTGGGGCGAAGCACCAGGATTGGCGCATCTAATGGATGCGCCACTTCTGGGGCGGCTGCGGCCTGCTATTTTTAGGCTGGGGAGATTCCAATAACCATGGACCTCCCTAGTCTGAGAATATCAGGCCCCAGCTGTCTGCTTTACCTTGGCTGGTGATCCAATTTTGGGGGACCCCTACGTGGTTTTTTTTTTTAATTATTTATTTAATTTAAAATAACAGCGTGGGGTGCCCTCAGTTTTGGATTACCAGCCAAGGTGAGGTTGCCAGCTGTGGTCTGCAGGCTGCAGCCGTCTGCTTTACCCTAGCTGGCTACAAAACTAGGGGGAACCCTATGTCATTTTTTTTTCATTTTTTTGGCTAAATACAAAGCTAAGCACCCCTTAGTGCCACATGAAAGGTACCAAAGGGTGTTCCACTTTTTCTCCATTTTTTTCTCCACTTTCTCTCCACTTTTTCTCCACTTTTTCTCCATTTTTTTCTCCACTTATTCTCCACTTTTTCTCCTCTTATTCTCCACTTTTTCTCCACTTTTTCTCCACTTTTTCTCCTCTTATTCTCCACTTTTTCTCCACTTTTTCTCCACTTTTTCTCCATTTTTTTCTCCACTTTCTCCACTTTTTCTCCACTTTTTCTCCACGTTTTCTCCACGTTTTCTCCACTTTTTTCTCCACTTTTTCTCCTCTTATGCTCCACTTTTTCTCCACTTTTTCTCCACTTTTTCTCCTCTTAATCTCCACTTTTTCTCCACTTTTTCTCCATTTTTTCTCCACTTTTACTCCACTTTTTCTCCACTTTTTTCTCCACTTTTTCTCCACTTTTTCTCCTCTTATGCTCCACTTTTTCTCCACTTTTTCTCCACTTTTTCTCCACGTTTTCTCCACTTTTTTCTCCACTTTTTCTCCTCTTATGCTCCACTTTTTCTCCACTTTTTCTCCACTTTTTCTCCTCTTAATCTCCACTTTTTCTCCACTTTTTCTCCACTTTTTCTCCACTTTTTCTCCACTTTTTTCTCCACTTTTTCTCCACTTTTTCTCCTCTTATGCTCCACTTTTTCTCCACTTTTTCTCCACTTTTTCTCCACTTTTTCTCCTCTTATGCTCCACTTTTTCTCCACTTTTTCTCCACTTTTTCTCCTCTTATGCTCCACTTTTTCTCCACTTTTTCTCCACTTTTTTCTCCACTTTTTCTCCTCTTATGCTCCACTTTTTCTCCACTTTTTCTCCACTTTTTCTCCTCTTATGCTCCACTTTTTCTCCACTTTTTCTCCACTTTTTCTCCATTTTTTTCTCCACTTATTCTCCACTTTTTCTCCTCTTATTCTCCACTTTTTCTCCACTTTTTCTCCACTTTTTCTCCTCTTATTCTCCACTTTTTCTCCACTTTTTCTCCACTTTATCTCCATTTTTTTCTCCACTTTCTCCACTTTTTCTCCTCTTATGCTCCACTTTTTCTCCTCTTAATCTCCACTTTTTCTCCACTTTTTCTCCACTTTTTCTCCACTTTTTTCTCCACTTTTTCTCCTCTTATGCTCCACTTTTTCTCCACTTTTTCTCCACTTATGCTCCACTTTTTCTCCACTTTTTCTCCACTTTTTTCTCCACTTTTTCTCCTCTTAATCTCCACTTTTTCTCCACTTTTTCTCCACTTTTTCTCCACTTTTTCTCCACTTTTTCTCCACTTTTTTCTCCACTTTTTCTCCACTTTTTCTCCTCTTAATCTCCACTTTTTCTCCACTTTTTCTCCACTTTTTCTCCACTTTTTCTCCACTTTTTCTCCACTTTTTTCTCCACTTTTTCTCCTCTTATGCTCCACTTTTTCTCCACTTTTTCTCCACTTTTTCTCCTCTTATGCTCCACTTTTTCTCCACTTTTTCTCCACTTTTTCTCCATTTTTTTCTCCACTTATTCTCCACTTTTTCTCCTCTTATTCTCCACTTTTTCTCCACTTTTTCTCCACTTTTTCTCCTCTTATTCTCCACTTTTTCTCCACTTTTTCTCCACTTTATCTCCATTTTTTTCTCCACTTTCTCCACTTTTTCTCCTCTTATGCTCCACTTTTTCTCCACTTTTACTCCACTTTTTCTCCACTTTTTTCTCCACTTTTTCTCCACTTTTTCTCCTCTTATGCTCCACTTTTTCTCCACTTTTTCTCCACTTTTTCTCCACTTTTTCTCCACTTTTTTCTCCACTTTTTCTCCTCTTATGCTCCACTTTTTCTCCACTTTTTCTCCACTTTTTCTCCTCTTAATCTCCACTTTTTCTCCACTTTTTCTCCACTTTTTCTCCACTTTTTCTCCACTTTTTTCTCCACTTTTTCTCCACTTTTTCTCCTCTTATGCTCCACTTTTTCTCCACTTTTTCTCCACTTTTTCTCCACTTTTTCTCCTCTTATGCTCCACTTTTTCTCCACTTTTTCTCCACTTTTTCTCCTCTTATGCTCCACTTTTTCTCCACTTTTTCTCCACTTTTTTCTCCACTTTTTCTCCTCTTATGCTCCACTTTTTCTCCACTTTTTCTCCACTTTTTCTCCTCTTATGCTCCACTTTTTCTCCACTTTTTCTCCACTTTTTCTCCATTTTTTTCTCCACTTATTCTCCACTTTTTCTCCTCTTATTCTCCACTTTTTCTCCACTTTTTCTCCACTTTTTCTCCTCTTATTCTCCACTTTTTCTCCACTTTTTCTCCACTTTATCTCCATTTTTTTCTCCACTTTCTCCACTTTTTCTCCACTTTTTTCTCCACTTTTTCTCCTCTTATGCTCCACTTTTTCTCCTCTTAATCTCCACTTTTTCTCCACTTTTTCTCCACTTTTTCTCCACTTTTTTCTCCACTTTTTCTTCTCTTATGCTCCACTTTTTCTCCACTTTTTCTCCACTTTTTCTCCACTTTTTCTCCTCTTAATCTCCACTTTTTCTCCTCTTATGCTCCACTTTTTCTCCACTTTTTCTCCACTTTTTCTCCTCTTATGCTCCACTTTTTCTCCACTTTTTCTCCTCTTAATCTCCACTTTTTCTCCTCTTATGCTCCACTTTTTCTCCACTTTTTCTCCACTTTTTCTCCTCTTATGCTCCACTTTTTCTCCACTTTTTCTCCACTTTTTCTCCTCTTATGCTCCACTTTTTCTCCACTTTTTCTCCACTTTTTTCTCCACTTTTTCTCCTCTTATGCTCCACTTTTTCTCCACTTTTTCTCCACTTATGCTCCACTTTTTCTCCACTTTTTCTCCACTTTTTTCTCCACTTTTTCTCCTCTTAATCTCCACTTTTTCTCCACTTTTTCTCCACTTTTTCTCCACTTTTTCTCCACTTTTTCTCCACTTTTTTCTCCACTTTTTCTCCACTTTTTCTCCTCTTATGTTCCACTTATTCTCCACTTTTTCTCCACTTTTTCTCTACTTTTTCTATGGTCGGTCTACCCATTAGCTCTGCCATGCATAGTGTAGCTCTACACCTACTGCACATGTTACTTTATGATTGACATCTCTTTCGTACCAGAGCTGTCTAAGTCTACTCTGACCCCATATTTGTCATTACTATATTGTCCTTGTACTGTATTATGACATTTGTATCATGTGTTTCATTTCTTGCTGTGTTGCAATTTTTTTGCTGCATCCCAATTGTACCTCTACATTGTTCGAGTTTATGTTATTGTTCTCTCACTCTTATGTGATACTGATTATTGTCATTTTTCATGATTACATGCAGATAAGTCCAATCTGACGAAGGCTCAGGCCGAAACGTCATTTGTAACTTGTTTTGGACAAAAACATATATGCTTATGAAAAAAAATTTTCTTAATACGGACCAATAAAGAGTGATTTTGCATTACTATCCGTTGTGACTTACTGACTTAGTCTGGGAGATATAGAGTGCCGAGGTTACTCACTAATTTTATCTATTATTACCTCTGAGCACCTATATACCAGTGAGCAGAGCTTCCTCTACAGTAGTTCTCCTGATTAGGCATGCCCTTACCTCATGAGCAGGGCATTGCAGCTTTGGTAGCAACCATTACGACATGGACTCTGCTGCTGTGGACCCGGGGAGAGTGAGTGCAGATTCATTGCACCCACACTCCTCACATGAAGGGTCCGCACTCCTAGAAAATGGGGGATACGTTCCCTGAGTGTCTCCCCCCCCATATTCTAGACGGTCCAGAGTCGTCGTGGGACCCCTTTATTTTTTTTCTTACAATAAATTGGTGAAAGAGGAAATGTTTTGGGGACTGTTTTTTCAAATAAATTTCTTTTGTCGATTTTTTGTTTTTGTTAGTACTGACAGTTTATGATGTTGGGTATCTAATAGACGCCATGACATCACAAACTGCTGGGCTTGATCTCAGGTGACTTTACAGCTAGTATCAACCCGATTTATTACCCCGTTTGCCACTGCACCAGGGCACGGGATGAGCTGGGGTGAAGCGCCAGGATTGGCGCATCTAGTGGATGCGCCACGTCTGGGGTGCCTGCGGCCTGCTATTTTTAGGCTGTGAAGGCCCAATAACTATGGACCTTCCCACCCTGAGAATACCAGACCACAGCTGTCCGCTTTACCTTGGCTGGTGATCCAATTTGGGGGGTCCCCTACTTTTATTGTGTAATTATTAATATTTATAAAATAATTATAAAAAAGAGCCTGAGGGGACCTCCACATTGGATCCCCAACCACGGTAAAGCTGCCAGCTGTGGTTTTCAGGCTACAGCCGTCTGCTTTACCCTAGCTGGCTATCAAAAATGGGGGGACCCAACGTAATTTTTTTTTTTTAACTATTTTTTAAATAGAAAAAATTAATGGGCTTCCCTGTATTTTGATTGCCAACCAAGGTAACGGCAGGCAGATGGGGGTGGCAACCCATAGCTGTCTGCTTTATCTGCGCTGAGAATCAAAAATACCGCGGAGCGCTACGTCATTTTTTTAAAGATTTATTTTTACAGCACTGTGATGTCCAGCAATCAAAATACAGGGAAGCCCATTTTATTTTTAGTTATTTAAATAAATAATTAAAAAAAAATATGTTAGCTCCCACTGCATTTTTTGTATTGCTAGCTAAGGGTAATCCAAGCAGCTACTGGCTGCTAACCCCCACTGCTTGGTGTTACCTTCACTGGCAATGGAAAATCCAGGGAAGCATTTTTTTTTTTTTTTGCCAAAAAGCTACAAAAAAAGGACGTGAGCTTCGCCATATTTTTGTATGCTAGCCAGGTATAGCAGGCAGGTGCTGGAAGAGTTGGATACAGCGCCAGAAGATGGCGCTTCTATGAAAATGCCATTTTCTGAGGCGGCTGCAGACTGCAAATCGCAGCAGTGGGGCCCAGAAAGCTCAGGCCAACCTGTGCTGCGGATTCCAATCCCCAGCTGCCTAGTTGTACCTGGCTGGACACAAAAATGGGGCAAAGCCTACGTCATTTGTTTTCTAATTATTTCATGAAATTCATGAAATAATAAAAAAAGGGCTTCCCTTTATTTTTGGTTCCCAGCCGGGTACAAATAGGCAACTGGGGGTTGGGGGCAGCCGTACCTGCCTGCTGTACCTGGCTAGCATACAAAAATATGGCGAAGCCACATAATTTTTTCAGGGGGCAAAAAACTTCTGCATACAGTCCTGGATGGAGTATGCTGAGCCTTGTAGTTCTGCAGCTGCTGTCTGTCTGTATGGAGAAGAGCAGACAGCAGCTGCAGAACTACAAGGCTCAGCATACTCCATCCAGGACTGCATGCAGAAGTTTTTTGCCCACCAAAAAAATGACGTGGGCTTCGCCATATTTTTGTATGCTAGCCAGGTACAGCTGGCAGCCACGGGCTGCCTCCAACCCCCAGTTGCCTATTTGTACCCGGCTGGGAACCAAAAATATAGGGAAGCCCGTTTTTTTTAATTATTTCACTTATTTCATGAAATAATTAAAAAACAAATGACGTGGGCTTCGCCCTATTTTTGTGTCCAGCCGGGTACAACTAGGCAGCTGGGGATTGGAATCCGCAGCACAGGTTAGCCCGAGGTTTGTGGGCGCCTCTGCTGCGGATTTCAGTCCGCAGCCGTCCCAGAAAATGGCGCTCTCATAGAAGCGCCATCATCTGGCGCTGTATCCAACTCTTCCAACAGCCCTGGAGCCGGGTGGCTTGTTGGGTAATCATGAGTTAATACTGGCTTTGTTTTACCAGCCAGTATTAAGCCAGAGATTCTTAATGTCAGGCACGTTTGACCCGGCCATTAAGAATCTCCAATAAAGGGTTAAAAAAAGACACCACACAGAGAAAAAATACTTTAATAGAAATAAATACACAGACACATTAGAGACTCCATCTTTATTACCCCTGTCAGCCCTCCACGATCCTGCTCTTCTGTCTTCTTTCTTTCTAGTGTAGTAGTAGTGACGATTGTAGTGAGGGGCATCACTTGGGGCTGGGGAACCTCCATCCTCACTACAATGCTCACTACAATCGGGAAGCAGCGTGCAGCCTTCACTCCGTGAGTGATCACTGCTGGCTGCTAGCGGTAACAGCGGTAACGCTGACAGACGCGTTACCATAGCAACGGTGCTCCCGGAGCCGCGGTTAGCGGTGACGTCACCGCTAACTGCGTTGCTATGGCAACGGTGATCTCCGTTAATGACCGGCTGTGTCAGCCGGTCCCTAACGGAACGGGGAGTCGACCGTGTGCTAGAGCATGTCGCCGGTACACGGCGATACACATATGTGCACCGTGTACCGGAGAGATGCACTCGCAGGTCCTACATGACGTGTCATAGTCATGTGACCAGTCTGTAGCCAATGAGATAATAGCCACGTGACTGGTCACATGGCTATTTTGACGTCACGATAGGTCCTGCTTCTCTGCTGGCAGTGCAGGTCACCGGGAGGATTCAGCGATCATCGGATGGAATAGCGGCAGGAGACAGAGTGCAGAAGGGATCGCGAGGACCGGTAAGTGTTATGGCAATGTTTATTAACTGTTTGTGTACATTTATAATGCATTTTTATGTGTTTGTGATTGCCTCCCATTATAGCCTATTGGTTCTAGTTCGGTTCGTCGAACGTTCGACGAGCCGAACTCGAGCCAGACCCCCCGTTCGGCGAACCGCCTCGAGCCGAACCGGGACCGGTTCGCTCATCTCTACACACAAGCTGAAAGATGAAAAAGCGATGGTGCTTCCCTCCTCCATCATTGTGTGCCCCGGTATCTGCATTGTGAAAATACAGGTACATGTGAAATTGAGATGTGAAGTAGGGGCAGCTACATAGTGTGAAACGCCACCGAATCCAGCCCTTTGGCTGTCTTATTCACGGGCCAAACAGAAACCGCTAAAGGGCTTTGCAAAACGTGCTTCAGTGTCTGTGGGCCTTCAATTGGTGATTGTCATTAATTATTTATTGTATGTAATACATTTTTACTATTATTCTCCATTTATTATTATATGTGACTATTTTAGATGTTTATTTAAAAATAGACTTTTTTAAAATGTTATTACACCATTACACCATTATTTTATATATATATATATATATATATATATATATATATATATATATATATATATATATATATATATATATATATATATATATATATATACAGTGCCTACAAGTAGTATTCAACCCCCTGCAGATTTAGCAGGTTTGCACATTCAGAATTAACTTGGCATTGTGACATTTGGACTGTGGATCAGCCTGGAAGTGTGAAATGCACTGCAGCAAAAAATAATGTTATTTCTTTTTTTTTTTTTTAAATTGTGAAAAGTTTATTCACAGGGTCATTTATTATTCAACCCCTCAAACCACCAGAATTCTGTTTGGTTCCCTTAAAGTATTAAGAAGTATTTCAGGCACAAAGAACAATGAGCTTCACATGTTTGGATTAATTATCTCTTTTTCCAGCCTTTTTTGACTAATTAAGACCCTCCCCAAACTTGTGAACAGCA
The DNA here is from genome assembly GCF_048569485.1 of Anomaloglossus baeobatrachus. Lineage (NCBI taxonomy): Eukaryota > Metazoa > Chordata > Amphibia > Anura > Aromobatidae > Anomaloglossus > Anomaloglossus baeobatrachus. The sequence goes on from NC_134356.1 coordinate 206,386,820, forward strand.
CTCATACTTGGTCAACATGGGAAAGACAAAGGAGCATTCCAAGGCCATCAGAGACAAGATCGTGGATGGTCACAAGGCTGGCAAGGGGTACAAAACCCTTTCCAAGGAGTTGGGCCTACCTGTCTCCACTGTTGGGAGCATCATCCGGAAGTGGAAGGCTTATGGAACTACTGTTAGCCTTCCACGGCCTGGATAGCCTTTGAAAGTTTCCACCTGTGCCGAGGCCAGGCTTGTCCGAAGAGTCAAGGCTAACCCAAGGACAACAAGGAAGGAGCTCCGGGAAGATCTCATGGCAGTGGGGACATTGGTTTCAGTCAATACCATAAGTAACGTACTCCACCGCAATGGTCTCCGTTCCAGACGAGCCCGTAAGGTACCTTTACTTTCAAAGCGTCATGTCAAGGCTCGTCTACAGTTTGCTCATGATCACTTGGAGGACTCTGAGACAGACTGGTTCAAGGTTCTCTGGTTTGATGAGACCAAGATCGAGATCTTTGGTGCCAACCACACACGTGACGTTTGGAGACTGGATGGCACTGCATACGACCCCAAGAATACCATCCCTACAGTCAAGCATGGTGGTGGCAGCATCATGTTGTGGGGCTGTTTCTCAGCCAAGGGGCCTGGCCATCTGGTCCGCATCCATGAGAAGATGGATAGCACGGCCTACCTGGAGATTTTGGCCAAGAACCTCCGCTCCTCCATCAAGGATCTTAAGATGGGTCGTCATTTCATCTTCCAACAAGACAACAACCTAAAGTACACAGCCAAGAAAACCAAGGCCTGGTTCAAGAGGGAAAAAAATCAAGGTGTAGCAGTGGCCTAGTCAGTCTCCTGACCTTAACCCAATTGAAAACTTATGGATGGAGCTCAATATTAAAGTCCACATGAGACACCCAAAGAACCTAGATAACTTGGAGAAGATCTGCATGGAGGAGTGGGCCAAGATAACTCCAGAGACCTGTGCCGGCCTGATCAGGTCTTATAAAAGACGATTATTAGCTGTAATTGCAAACAAGGGTTATTCCACAAAATATTAAATCTAGGGGTTGAATAATAATTGACCCACACTTTTATGTTGAAAATGTATTAAAATTTAACTGAGCAACTTAACTTGTTGGTTTGTAAGATTTATGCATCTGTTAATAAATCCTGCTCTTGTTTGAAGTTTGCAGGCTCTAACTTATTTGCATCTTATCAAACCTGCTAAATCTGCAGGGGTTGAATACTACTTGTAGGCACTGTATATCTAATATATAAAGCTGAATGTGCGTATGTATGTATGTATGTGTGTATGTCCGGGATTGGCATCTGCACCATCGCCGCTACAACCATAAAATTTTGCACACTCACACGTCTGGACCCCGAGAGCGTTCATAGGCTATATAGTGAGGCGAAATTTTAACCCCGCGTGTTCCAATTTACCAATCAATTTTGCCCCTATCTACATAATGGGGAGAAAGTGAAACGAAAAGTGTATCCGCACCGTCTCATTTACAATCACGAAATTTTGCACAGACACCTCTTGTGACCCAGGGAACGTCGTAGACTATGTTTTGACAGGAAAATTTAACCCCGCGCTTTACAGTTACTCTCCAAAAAACATGCCTCCATTAAAGTAAATGGAGCCTGGAACTACAGGATATTAGTAGGAGCTGTGATTGGTTGCTATAGGAACAAAAGACATTCATAGTATAAGAAGCTTATACAGTCAGGGCCAGAAATATTTGGACAGTGACACAAGTTTTGTTATTTTAGCTGTTTACAAAAACATGTTCAGAAATACAATTATATATATAATATGGGCTGAAAGTGCACACTCCCAGCTGCAATATGAGAGTTTTCACATCCAAATCGGAGAAAGGGTTTAGGAATCATAGCTCTGTAATGCATAGCCTCCTCTTTTTCAAGGGACCAAAAGTAATTGGACAAGGGACTCTAAGGGCTGCAATTAACTCTGAAGGCATCTCCCTCGTTAACCTGTAATCAATGAAGTAGTTAAAAGGTCTGGGGTTGATTACAGGTGTGTGGTTTTGCATTTGGAAGCTGTTGCTGTGACCAGACAACATGCGGTCTAAGGAACTCTCAATTGAGGTGAAGCAGAACATCCTAAGGCTGAAAAAAAAGAAAAAATCCATCAGAGAGATAGCAGACATGCTTGGAGTAGCAAAATCAACAGTCGGGTACATTCTGAGAAAAAAGAAATTGACTGGTGAGCTTGGAAATTCAAACAGGCCTGGGCGTCCAAGGATGACAACAGTGGTGGATGATCGCCGCATACTTTCTTTGGTGAAGAAGAACCCGTTCACAACATCAACTGAAGTCCAGAACACTCTCAGTGAAGTAGGTGTATCTGTCTCTAAGTCAACAGTAAAGAGAAGACTCCATGAAAGTAAATACAAAGGGTTCACATCTAGATGCAAACCATTCATCAATTCCAAAACTAGACAGGCCAGAGTTAAATTTGCTCAAAAACACCTCATGAAGCCAGCTCAGTTCTGTAAAAGTATTCTATGGACAGATGAGACAAAGATCAACCTGTACCAGAATGATGGGAAGAAAAAAGTTTGGAGAAGAAAGGGAACGGCACATGATCCAAGGCATACCACATCCTCTGTAAAACATGGTGGAGGCAACGTGATGGCATGGGCATGCATGGCTTTCAATGGCACTGGGTCACTTGTGTTTATTGATGACATAACAGCAGACAAGAGTAGCCGGATGAATTCTGAAGTGTACAGGGATATACTTTCAGCCCAGATTCAGCCAAATGCCGCAAAGTTGATCGGACGGCGCTTCATAGTACAGATGGACAATCACCCCAAGCATACAGCCAAATCTACCCAGGAGTTCATGAGTGCAAAAAAGTGGAACATTCTGCAATGGCCAAGTCAATCACCAGATCTTAACCCAATTGAGCATGCATTTCACTTGCTCAAATCCAGACTTAAGACGGAAAGACCCACAAACAAGCAAGACCTGAAGGCTGCGGCTGTAAAGGCCTGGCAAAGCATTAAGAAGGAGGAAACCCAGCGTTTGGTGATGTCCATGGGTTCCAGACTTAAGGCAGTGATTGCCTCCAAAGGATTCGCAACAAAATATTGAAAATAAAAATATTTTGTTTGGGTTTGGTTTATTTGTCCAATTACTTTTGACCTCCTAAAATGTGGAGTGTTTGTAAATAAATGTGTACAATTCCTACAATTTCTATCAGATATTTTTGTTCAAACCTTCAAATTAAACGTTACAATCTGCACTTGAATTCTGTTGTAGAGGTTTCATTTCAAATCCAATGTGGTGGCATGCAGAGCCCAACTCGCGAAAATTGTGTCACTGTCCAAATATTTCTGGACCTAACTGTATGTGAGGTAATAAGATGTTGGTGGGGAGACGGATAGATAGAGACAGACAGAGAGACAGACAGAGAGACAGACAGAGAGACAGATAGAGAGACAGACAGAAAGACAGAGAGACAGAGAGACAGACAGAGAGACAGAGAGACAGACAGGAAAAGAGACAGAGAGATAGAGGCAGACAGGGAAAGAGACAGACGATGAAAGAGACAGACAGACAGATGGAGAAAGTGACAGACCTAAAAAGCGACAGACCGAGACAGACCTGGAAAGAAACAGACCTGGAAAGAGACAGACCTGGAAAGAGACAGACAGAGATAGACCTGGAAAGAGACAGACCTGGAAAGAGACAGACCTGGAAAGAGACAGATGGGGAAAGAGACAGACAGACATGCAGACAGGGACATAGACAGGTAGACAGGGAAGGAGAAGACAGCCAGAGAGACAGACAAAGATAGATGGGGAAAGACACAGACCTTGATAGAGACAGACAGGGAAAGAGACAGAGAAATAGAGACAGACAAGGAAAGAGACAGACAGAGAAAGGCAGACAGGGAAAGAGACACACAGGAAAAGACACAGACAAAGAGACGGGGAGACAGACGGGGAAAAAGATAAACCTGGGAAAGAGACAGACCAAGAAAGAGACCGATGGGGAAAGAAACAGAGAGCTAGAGACAGACAAAAAAAGAGACAGGCAGACGGGGAAAGAGACAGACGGGGAAAGAGACATACGGGGAAAGAGACAGACGGGGAAAGAGACAGACGGAGCACATTACTTGGCCAATTTAGTTAAATCTGTGTGGAATATCTGTGGTGTTGAAATATATGTTGTGAAATGCTTCTATTAGCTTAGTTTTTGCCTTTTAATAATTACATTTCTATCTATTTGTTTTGTGGTTTTTGTGTGCAGAATAAATTTTTGTTAATACATTCTATTTTGTTAACAACAGTTATTAACCCGGGCGAAGCCGGGTAGTACAGCTAGTGTATAGTATATATATGAAATTATCTTCATCACCATGCCCTTATCCAGATGTACTTTTGATACTTATATGTTTGTTGTGTATCCCCCACTATTTTTAAAAACTTTATTTTAACATGATTGCAATAAATATTTGAATATTTTACCGTATTGTTGGTTATTTCTTATTTTTTTGTGGTTTAGTTTGGTTAGGTGAGAGTAGCCATATCATTGTCTATTATACTCTTTTGTTGTGTAGTATATAGTTCTCCTGATATAGGCATGTCTCTTAACTCATGAGCAGGGCATTGCAGCTTAGGTATCCATGGTTACTTCCACCCATACAGTCACAGTTAGTTACTTGATAGTGGTCATGGATACCTAAGCTGCAATGCTCTGCACATGAGGTAAGAGACATGGCTTTATCAGAAGAACTATACTACATTTCTAAGTAGAGGTATTTGTAAATATTATTATTCTTACACCTACTACATATTGGGATAGCATTCTGGAGATGGGAATACTCCTTTAACTCTCTTGGGCATGCAGTTCACTAGAGCTTCACAGGTTGACACTGGAATCCTCTTCCACTCCTCCATGATGATATCATGGATCTGGTGCATGTTAGACACCTTGTGACCCTCCAAATACTCTCAGTTTTTTTTAGCAAGGCAGTGATCATGTTGGAGGTATGTTTCGGGTCATTATCATGCTGAAATACTGCCCTGCAGTTTCTGAATGGAGGGGATCATGCTCTGCTTCAGTATGTCACAGTACATGTTGGTATTCATGGTTCCCTCAATAAACTGTAGCTCTGCACAGCCGGCAGCTCTCATGCAGCACCAAACCATGACACTACCAAAACCATGCTTGACTGTATGCAAGACATACTGGTCTTTGAATTCCTCACCTGGTTGCAGCCACACACGCTAGACATCCTCTGAACAAAATAAGTGTATTTTGGTCTCTTCGTCAGACCACAGGACATGGTTTCATTAATCTATGTCCTTAGTCTGCTTGTCTTCAGCAAACTGTTTGCGAGCTTTCTTCTGCATCATCTTTGAAAGAGGCTTCCTTCTGAGACGACAGCCAAGAAGACTAATTTGATACAGTATGTGGTATTTGATCTGAGCACTGACAGGCGGACCCCCCACCCCTGTAACCTCTGCAGCAATGGTGGCAGTACTCATTTGTCTATTTTGAAAAGGCAACCTCTATATATGACACTGAGCATATGCACTCAACTTCTTTGGTTGACTATGGTGAGGCTTGTTCTGTGTAGAACCTGTCTTGTTAAACCGCTGTATGGTCTTGGCCACCGTGCTGCAGCTCAGTTTCAGAGTGTTGGCAATATTCTTATAGCCTAGGACATCTTTATGTAGAGCAACAATTCTTCATTTCAGATCCTCAGAGAATTCCTTTCCATGAGGAGCCATGTTGAATGTCCAGTGACCAGTATGATGAGAGAGTGTGAGCAATAACACACAATGAACACACGATAACCCACCTGCTCCCCATTCATACCTGAGACCTTGTAACACTAATGAGTCACATGACACCGGAGAGGGAAAATGACTAATTGGGCACAATTTGGCCATTTACATTAAGGGGTGTACTCACTTTTGTTGACATTAATGGCTGTGTGTTGAGTTATTTAAAGAGAAAACCACATTTACACTGTTACACAAGCTGGACACTGACTACTGTACATTGTATCAAAGTGTCATATCTACAGTGTTTTCCTATGAAAAGATATAATAAAATGTATACAAAAATGTGAGGGATGTACTCACGTTTGTGATCTATTGTATTAATGCCAAACTGCTTTTCCATCTTAAGAAAAAAGTGTTCTCAGATATATACTGCTCAAATTGAGGACCTAAATGGATTCCCATTCAGCAAAATGTGGATCTATGTGTATACTTAACTTACACGCCAGGAAGCCTCCCGGCAAATGCAGTAAATGTACAATGCAAAACTGAATGTGAAATAAACAGTCGATTTACTGTAAGCAAATGTATCACAGTTTTATTATGCCACGCTGCAACATTCCTTGCCTGATTGAATAATGTAACTGGTTATGTGACTTTTGTGTGAAAAGTCTCTATGGGGTTTTATACTTGGGGAACTATACAGGAACTGCATACAGTAAAAAATAAGATAAAGAATTTACCGTAAATGTTATTCTTCTGTTATTTTAGGCACCTTTCATAACTTTTAGAGGATCATACTATACTGTTAAACTAATGACCACTGTCCCTTGTTGCTTTTCAAAGGGCATGTCATAAAAAAAATGAAAAAAAAAATCAAGTATTAAAAACATATATAAAGTACTAATGTTTTCATAAAAAAAAACAATAATAAAAATAAAATAAAATATATATATATATATATACAGTCATATGAAAAAGTTTGGGCACCCCTATTAATGTTAACCTTTTTTCTTTATAACAATTTGGGTTTTTGCAACAGCTATTTCAGTTTCATATATCTAATAACTGATGGACTGAGTAATATTTCTGGATTGAAATGAGGTTTATTGTACTAACAGAAAATGTGCAATCCGCATTTAAGCAAAATTTGACCGGTGCAAAAGTATGGGCACCCTTATCAATTTCTTGATTTGAACACTCCTAACTACTTTTTACTGACTTACTGAAGCACTAAATTGGTTTTATAACCTCATTGAGCTTTGAACTTCATAGGCAGGTGTATCCAATCATGAGAAAAGGTATTTAAGGTGGCCAATTGCAAGTTGTTCTCCTATTTAAATCTTCAATGAAGAGTGGCATCATGGGCTCCTCAAAACAACTCTCAAATGATCTGAAAGCAAAGCTTATTCAACATAGTTGTTCAGGGGATGGATACAAAAAGTTGTCTCAGATATTTAAACTGTCAGTTTCCACTGTGAGGAACATAGTAAGGAAATGGAAGAACACAGGTACAATTCTTGTTAAGCCCAGAAGTGGCAGGCCAAGAAAAATATCAGAAAGGCAGAGAAGAAGAATGGTGAGAACAGTCAAGGACAATCCACAGACCACCTTCAAAGACCTGCAGCCTCATCTTGCTGCAGATGGTGTCAATGTGCATCGGTCAACAATACAGCGCACGTTGCACAAGGAGAAGCTGTATGGGAGAGTGATGCGAAAAAAGCCGTTTCTGCAAGCACGCCACAAACAGAGTCGCCTGAGGTATGCAAAAGCACATTTGGACAAGCCAGTTACATTTTGGAATCAGGTCCTGTGGACTGATAAAACAAAGATTGAGTTATTTGGTCATACAAAAAGGCGTTCTGCATGGAGGCAAAAAAACACGGCATTCCAAGAAAAGCACTTGCTACCCATATAAAATTTGGTGGAGGTTCCATCATGCTTTGGGGCTGTGTGGCCAATGCCGCCATCGGGAATCTTGTTAAAGTTGAGGGTCGCATGGATTCAACTCAGTATCAGCAGATTCTTGACAATAATGTGCAAGAATCAGTGACGAAGTTGAAGTTATGCACGGGATGGATATTTCAGCAAGACAATGATCCAAAACACCGCTCCAAATCTACTCAGGCATTCATGCAGAGGAACAATTACAATGTTCTGGAATGGCCATCCCAGTCCCCAGACCTGAATATCATTAAACATCTGTGGGATGATTTGAAGCGTGCTGTCCATGCTCGGCGACCATCAAACTTAACTGAACTGGAATTGTTTTGTAACAGGAATGGTCAAATATACCTTCATCCAGGATCCAGGAACTCATTAAAAGCTACAGGAAGCGACTAGAGGCTGTTATTTTTGCAAAAGGAGGATCTACAAAATATTAATGTCACTTTTATGCTGAGGTGCCCATACTTTTGCACCGGTCAAATTTTGTTCAAATGCGGATTGTACATTTTCTGTTAGTACAATAAACCTCATTTCAATCCAGAAATATTACTCAGTCCATCAGTTATTAGATATATGAAACTGAAATATCTGCTGCAAAAAACGAAATTGTTATAAAGAAAAAAGGTTAACATTAATAGGGGTGCCCAAACTTTTTCATATGACTGTGTATATATATATATATATATATTTGTGGACCCGTAGAAGTCTGGCTTACAGACGAAACGGCCGTCGTCCTTTGGAGGGACTCGCATCCTAGTCACCTCCCGCATTTTTATCTGCACCGATGAAAAGAACGCTTGAATAAAAAAGAAATTGTTTGGCATAGCAGCTGTTTGCAGTCGATTTTTCATCTTCCTGTTGTTGGATCTCCTAGCTGCTCAATACCGACCAGCACGCTGCGCCTGCAAACCAGCGCTACATGGCAGTCATCAGCACGTGAGCCACTGAACTTGGAGGTAATCTGAGGGCAGGCGGTGCAGGACTTGTTCACTTGTTGCTACAATATATATATATATAGACCACAAGTTTGGCCACACCTTCTCATTACATAGTTACATAGTTACTTAGGTTGAAAAAAGCCCTAGATCCACCTAGTTCAACCTTCCTCCACCAGTTCTACATTTGGTCACTAAGTCATTTATAACTAACAGTGTTGTGTGTACTGAGGAAATCATCCAGCCCCTTTTTAACCCCTTCAGCCCCCGGGCACTTTCCGTTTTTGCGTTTTTGTTTTTTGCTCCCCTTTGTTTTTTGCTCCCCTTCTTCAGAGAGGCGTAACTTTTTTATTTTTCCATCAATCTTGCCATATGAGAGCTTGTTTTTTGCGGGACGAGTTGTACTTTTAAATGAAACCATAAGTTTTACCATATAGTGTACTGGAAAAACGGCAAAAAAATTCCAAGTGTGGAAAACTTGCAAAAAAAGTGTGATCGTACAATAGTTTTTTGGATATTTTATTCACTGTGTTCACTATATGGTAAAACTGAGGTATCTATGTCATGCCTCAGGTCGGTGCGAGTTTGTAGACACCAAACATGTATAGGTTTACTTGTATCTAAGGGGTTAAAAAAAATTCACAAGCTTGTCCAAAAAAATGGCGCACGTTTTGCGCCATTTTCCAAAACCTGTAGCATTCTCATTTTTCAGGATCTGAGGCTTAGTGATGGCTTATTTTTTGTGTCTCAACCTGACGTTTTTAACGGTATCATTTTTGCGCAGATGCTACGTTTTGATCGCCTGGTATTGCATTTTGCGCAAAATTTGCGGCGACCAAAAAACGTAATTTTGGCATTTGGAATTTTTTTGCCGCTACGCCGTTTACTGATCAGATTCATTGATTTTATATTTTGATAGATCGGGCATTTCTGAACGTGGCGATACCAAATATGTGTGTATTTTTTATTTTTTTAACCCTTTAATTTTCAATGGGGTGAAAGGGGGGTGATTTGAACTTTTAGGTTTTTTTATTTTTTTTTAATTTTTTAAAACTTTTTTTTTTACTTTTTTTATTTATTTTACTAGTCCCCCTAGGGGGCTATAGCGATCAGCAATCCGATCGCTTTGCACTATCTGCAGATCTCAGCTACAGAGCTGAGAACTCCAGATTTTCTGCTTCACTTTCAATGCCGGCTGTATTCCGGCATTGAGAGGAAGTGAGTCATGTTAGCTACAGGCGTCATCACATGACCCTGTGCTACCATGGCAACCGCCGAAAGTCACGTGATAATGTCACGTGACTTCCGGTGGGGGCGGGGTAAGTGACTGTCATGGTGGCGCCCATATACATATCGCTGCCAGATTTTGGCAGCGAAATGTAAGGGGTTAATGGCCGCGGGTGGAAGCGATTCCACCCGCGGCTAGCAGGCACACATGTCAGCTGTTGATAACAGCTGATATGTGCGCGGATCGTGGCCGCCTGCCGGCGGCAGGGGGCAGGGCTTACCGGCACATGATCCATGACGTACCCAGTACGTCATGGGTCGTTAAGGAGTTAAAAGCTGTTATAGTATCGGCCATTACTACCTCTTGTGGTAGGGCATTCCACAGTCTGACTGCTCTAACTGTAAAGAACTCTTTCCTATTTAGCTGCCGGAATCGCTTTTCTTCCACTTGCAGTGAGTGCCCCCTGGTCCTTAGTATTGTCTTTGGAAGAAATAAGTCATGTACCAGTCCTTTATATTGACTACACATGTATTTATACAATATAAATGAGATCTCCTCTGAGACGTCTTTTTTCTAAGCTAAACATATCTAACCTTTTCAACCTGTCATCATATGGGAGGCCCTCCATTCCTTGTAATAATTTAGTTGCCTGCCTTTGAACTGCCTCTAACTTCTGAATGTCCTTTTTAAAATGTGGAGCCCAAAACTGGTTCCCATATTCCAGATGTGGCCTTACAAGTGATTTATAGAGGGGTAACAATACGTTGGGATCACGGGATCTAATCTCTCTTTTTATACACCCTAAAATCTTGTTTGCTTTAGCAGCTGCTGCTTGACATTGAGTGCTGCTGCTCAGCTTATTTGTAATGAGAATACCCAAGTCCTTCTCCTGTTCTGTAGTCCCGAGTTTACTTCCATTTAATGTATACGCAGTTATAGGATTACTCCGTCCTAGGTGCATTACTTTACATTTATCAACATTAAATCTCATTTGCCAAGTATCTGCCCAGTCTGACATCTTAGCCAGATCTTTTTGTAATATTGTACTATCAAGGTCAGTTTTTAATATCCTACATAGTTTGGTGTCATCAGCAAAGACTGACACTTTACTATCAATCTCATCCACAAGGTCATTAATAAAGAGATTAAAAAGAATCGGTCCTAGCACAGATCCCTGCGGCACCCCACTGCTGACTGCAGCCCATTTAGAAAATGTACCATTTATGACTACTCTTTGTTTCCTATCTTTTAGCCAATTCTTTACGCAGTTGCATATAGTTTCCCCCAGTCCTTGCTTCTGGAGCTTTAATATAAGGCTATTGTTTGGTACAGTATCAAATGCCTTTGCAAAGTCCAAATAAATCACATCAGCTGCATTACCAATATTCAGGTTTGCACTTACCCCCTCATAGAAACCCAACAGGTTGGTTAGACACGACTTATCTTTCATGAATCCATGCTGTTTGTCAGTTATTATATTATTTTCTGCAATATATTTTTGCATGTCATTCCTTAAAATGCCCTCAAAAACTTTGCATACTACTGATGTCAGACTTACTGGACGGTAGTTGCCTGGATCTACCCTCTTACCTTTCTTAAATATTGGTACCACATCAGCAATCCTCCAATCCTGAGGCACCAACCCTGTTACAAGCGAGTCTAAAAAGATGAGTTACAGCGGTCTGTCGATAATGGAGCTCAATTGCCTCAATATTCGTGGATGAATGCCATCTGGCCCTGGGGATTTGTCAATGTTTAGTTTACTTAGATGTAGGCGTACTTCTTCTTGTGTTAAATTAATTATATCGAGTGGTGACCTTTGATTTTTCTCTTGTTGAATGATCCCTGGTACAGTCAGTTCCTTGGTGAAAACAGATGAGAAATGCCTATTTAATATCTCAGTCTTTTGTTTTTCCTCTATAACTAACTTGTTATTATATTTTAAGGGACCAATACTATCCTTTGTTTTCCTTTTGGCATTAATGTATTTATAAAATATTTTGGGATTTATTTTAATTTCATTGGCGATTTTTATTTCAGTAGCTAGTTTTGCTTGTTTGATTTCTTTTTTGCATTTCCTATTGATATCTTTATACTCCTGAAATGCTATATCTGTATTCTCAGCCTTTAAGATTTTAAACACGCTTTGTTTTTGTTTTATTATACTTTGTACAGTCTTATTTATCCATAGTAGTTTCTTTTTATTCCTGGACATTTTATTACCAGAGGGTATAAGTTTTTTACAGGACTCTAGCAGTATATCCTTAAACTTACCCCATTTATGTTCGGCATCCCCAGTTACCATGACTTTGTCCCAATCTACACCTTTAAGCTCTTCCCTTAATTTGTTGAAATCAGCTTTCCTAAAATTCCAGGTTTTTGCATTTCCCCTTTGAAATGATCTATTGAATATTACTTTGAAGCTTACCATATTATGATCGCTGGTGCCCAAGTGCTCCCGGATCTGTAGGTCTGAAATGGTATCCGGTCTATTTGACAGGACCAGATCTAGCAAATTATCCCCCTGGTCGGTTCATCTACCATCTGAGAGAGGAAATTGTCTTGAATGGTAGATAAGAATTTACAGCTTTTAGCAGAACCAGAAGATTCTATGTCCCACTGTATGGCTGGATAGTTGAAATTCCGCATAATAAGAACCCGATTATTATAATTAGCTGCCTTTTCAATTTGTTCGAGCATTTCACCCTCTATTTGTTCAGGTATGTTAGGAGGCTTATAGCAAACTCCAATTAGCATTTTTCCATTATTCCCATCCCCATGTACATTTACCCATACTGACTCCACATTGTTGCAGTTCCCCCCAATGTCATCAAAGAGTTCAAAGAGTTTTCTTTATTTTCAGGACTCTGAAAATTGTAGATTCACATTGAAGGCATCAAAACTATGAATTAAAACATGTGGAATAAAATACTTTGTAAAAGTAAAGTGTAAAAGTGTGAAACAACTGAAAATATGTCTTATATTTTAGGCTCTTCAAAGTAGCCACCTTTTGCTTTGATTACTGCTTTGCACACTCTTGACATTCTCTTGATGAGCTTCATGAGGTAGTCACTGGAAATGGTCTTCCAACACTCTTGAAGGAGTTCCCAGAGTGTTGGCCCTTTTGCCTTCACTCTGCGGTCCAGCTCACTCCAAACCATCTCGATTGGGTTCAGGTCTGGTGACTGTGGAGACCAGGTCATCTGGCGTAGCACCCCATCACTCTCCTTCTTAGTCAAATAGCCCTTACACAGCCTGGAGGTGTGTTTGGGGTCATTGTCCTGTTGAAAAATAAATGATGGTCCAACTAAACGCAAACCGGATGGAATAGCACGCCACTGTAAGATGCTGTGGTAGGCATGCTGGCTCAGTATGCCTTCAATTTTGAATAAATCCCCAACAGTGTCACCAGCAAAGCACCCCCACACCATCACACCTCCGCCTTCATGCTTAACGGTGGTAACCAGCCATATAGAGTCCATCCATTCACCTTTTCTACAAAGACATGGTGGTTGGATCCAAAGATCTCAAATTTGGACTCATTAGACCAAAGCACTTGTGTTCTTTAGCCCAAACAAGTCTCTATATATATTTTATTATTATATATATAATGGTATTAAATATGAAAAATAATTAAAATTGTTTTGATATCTACAACTTTTAAAAACTAGGGGGAGCAGCTGCTGAAGTTTGCAATGAACAGCTATTGTAGTGCTAGCTTGCATTGTGACTGCAGTAAATGTGGATGCATATGCTCCATAAATGAATTAGATACACAAACTGTATCACACAATAGAATTAAATACATAGCTCACCAGACTTATATCACACATGATAGGATTAGACAAACAGCTCAGCGGACTGTATCAAGCATGACAAGAGTAGATACACAAACTATCACATGATTAGTGCTGGGATTTGATACATGGCTCAGTAGACTATCATACATGAAGGGATTATATGCAGTCAGGTCCAGAAATATTTGGACAATGACACAAGTTTTCGTAATTTAGCTGTTTACCAAAGCATAATCAAGTATTCAAGATACAGTTGTATAATCAATAAGGGTTTAAAGTGCAGGCTCAGCTTTCATTTGAGAGTATTCACTAGAGATGAGCCACCCCCCTGGCGTTCGGTTCGGCGAACGGAGGCTCTGCTTGACGAACCGTTCGACGAACCACTCGAACCCGATTGAAAACAATGGGAGGCAAACACAAATACATTATACATGTACACATACAGTTAATAAACATTGCCATAACACTTACAGGTCCCTGCGACGTGTCCTGCACTCTCTCTCCTGACGCTTTTCCTTCCGATAATCACTGCGTCCTTCCGGTGACCAGCACTGATGATAGGTCCTATCGTGACGTCAAAATAGCATGTGACCAGTCACGTGTCTATTATCTCATTGGCTACAGACTGGTGACATGGCTAGACGTCATGCTAGGTCTTGTCAGTGCATCTCTCCGGTACGCGGTGATCGTTCCAGCATCTCCGTGTACCGGCGAAATGCTCTGGCACATGGTCGGCTTCCCCGTCCATGCATGTGGGCGTTCTTTACAGAGTCAGCCCACATGCAAGGACTAGATGCCACAGCCGGTGAATTGCGGCATCGGGAATCACGTGATCGGAGCACCGTTGCTATGGTAACCCGCCTGTCAGCGGTGACGTCACCGCTTACAGCACGCAGCTTCTGCTCACTCACTGAGTGAATAGACTGCATGGAGCAGCAGCGTCTTCCTCCCATCCAGTGCTGTCTGATGTAGCAGATCTGCATGGGTTGAAGGAGAAAGAAGACAGAAGAGCAGGATCGTGGAGGGCTGACAGGGAGTAATAAACATGGAGTCTCTAATGTGTCCGTGTATTTATTTCTATTAAAGTATTTTTTCTTTCTGTGGTGTCTTTTTTTTAACCCTTTATTGGAGATTCTGAATGGCCTGGTCAAACTTGCCTGACATTAAGAATTTCTGGCTTAATACTAGCTAGTAAAAAAAAGCTAGTATTAACTCATTATTACCCAGCAAGCCACCCGGCTTCAGGGCTGCTGGAAGAGTTGGATACTGCGCCAGATGATGGCGCTTCTATGAAAGCGCCATTTTCTGGGGCGGCTGCGGACTGCATTTCGCAGTATAGGCATCCAGAAAGCTTGGGCCAACCTGTGATACGGATTCCAATCCTCAGCTGCCTAGTTGTACCTGGCTGGACACAAAAATGGGGCGAAGCCTATGTCGATTTTTTTTTTAATTATTTCATGAAATTCATGAAATAATTACAAAATGGCTTCCCTATTTTTTTAGTTCCCAGCCGGGTACAAATAGGCAGCTGGGGGTTTGGGGCAGCCGTACCTGCCTGCTGTACCTGGCTAGCATACAAAAATATAGCGAAGCCCACGTCATTTTTGGGGGGGGGCAAAAAATTCCTGCATACAGTCCTGGATATAGTATGCTGAGCCTTGTAGTTCTGCAGCTGCTGTCTGCTCTCCTGCATACACTAGTGAATGGAGCATGCTGAGCCTTGTATTTCTGCAGCTGTTGTCTGCTCTCCTCCATACAGACAGATAGCAGACAGCAGCTTTAGAACTACAAGGCTCAGCATACTCCATCCAGGACTGTATGCAGGAGTTTTTTGTCCCCCCAAAAAATTACGTGGGCTTTGCCATGTTCTTGTATGCTAGCCAGGTACAGCAGGCTGCTACGGGCTGCCCCCAACTCCCAGCTGCCTATTTGTGCCTGGCTGGGAACCAAAAATATAGGGAAGCCCTTTTTTTTTTAAATTATTCCATGAATTTCATGAAATAATTAAAAAAAAAATGGCGTGGGCTTCGCCCAATTTTTGTATCCAGCC
Source organism: Anomaloglossus baeobatrachus (assembly GCF_048569485.1). NCBI lineage: Eukaryota > Metazoa > Chordata > Amphibia > Anura > Aromobatidae > Anomaloglossus > Anomaloglossus baeobatrachus. The sequence continues at coordinate 206,402,524 of NC_134356.1, forward strand.
AGGTACAACTAGGCAGCTGGGGATTGGAATCCGTAGCTCAGGGTGCCCAAGCTTTCTGGGCACCCCTGCTGCAAATTGCAGTCCGCAGCCGCCCCAGAAAATGGCGCTTTCATAGAAGCGCCATCTTCTGGCGCTGCATCCAACTCTTCCAGCTGCACAACACACTACACAACACACAGAAAAATATTTTTATTAGAAATAAAACACAACTAGTGACTCCATCTTTATTGAAATAAAGAGAGAGAGTAAATGAGGTGTTTTTTTGTTTTTTATTCCAAATAAAGGATTTTTCGTTGTGTGTCTCTTTACTTTCACTTTCAGTTTAATCATGGAAGGTATCTCGGGGAGATGCCTGGTGGCTTTATCCTAGCTGGTATCAAATATGGGGGGAACCGCATTTTTTTTTTTAATTTATTTATTTATTTTACTGCACGATATAGAGCCGCCCGCCAGCGGCTGTGATTGGTTGCAGTGAGACAGCTGTCACTCATCGTGGGGGCGTGTCTTACTTCAACCAATCATGGGCGCTGGTGGGTGGGGAAAGCACGGAATAACTAATTGAATAATGAAGCGGCAGCCATTTTCAAAAGAGGAAATGCCACTGGAGATTTGTTACAGTCGTGCAGCGAGATGCCCATGATTGGTGAGTAGGAAAGAAAGAGGGATTGTGCTGGGGACGCAGGATGCATGCAGATACGAAAGGTGCGCACATACTTACTGTGAAAAGACACGATTTTGGTGCTCGAACCGTTCTTGAACGTAACTCGAACTGCCGAACTTTTAGCAAATCGTTCCAGTTCGTCGAACGACTCGAACACCCCCCAAAATCACTCGAACATGAAATTGTCGAACCTCGAACATCGCTCATCTCTAGTACTCACATCCTATTTGGAGTAAGGGTTTAGGAATTACAACTCTTTAATAAGTAGATGATTCATATTCAAGGGATCAAAACTAATTGGACAATGATCGCAAAAGCTCTTTAATAGGCTGCATTGGCAATTCCCTCATTAAAGCGGGCTTTACACACTACAAGTTATCTAACGAGATGTCGGCGGGGTCACGTCGTAAGTGACGCACATCCCGCATCGTTAGTGATATCGTAGCATGTGACATCTATGAACGAGCAGAAATACTCACCTTCTCGTTCATCGCTGACACGTCGCTCATGTTCTAAAAATCGAACGTCCTGTTGTTCATCGTACCCGGGGCAGCACACGTCGCTCCATGTGACACCCCGGGAACGATGAACTGCAGCTTACCTGCGGCCGCCGGCAATGCTGAAGGAAGGAGGTGGGCGGGATGTTTACATCCCGCTCATCTCCGCCCCTCCGCTTCTATTGGCCGGCCGCTGTGTGATGTCGCTGTGACGCCGAACGTCCTTCCCCCTTCAGGAAGTGGATGTTCACCGCCCCCAGCGAGGTCATTCGGGAGGTAAGTACGTGTGATGGGGGCTTACAGCATTGTGCGACACGGGCAAGAAATTGCCCATGTCGCATAAACAATGGGGGTGGGTGCAATTGCAAATGCAATCGCACAATACATTGTAACGTGTAAAGCAGGCTTAATCCATCATCAATTGCCCCAATGTGCCCCACATTATGGGGAGCCCCCCAGCCTAAAGATATCAGCCAGCAGCAGCCCGGAATCACCGCATCCATTAGATTCGACAGTCCCGGGACTCTACCCGGCTCATCCCGATTGCCCTGGTGCGGTGGCAATCAGGGTAATAAGGAGTTAATAGCAGCCCATAGCTGTCACTTAAGCCTGCTTTACACGAGTCGATCTATCGTGCGATAGCATGAGTGATTGTACCCGCCCCCGTCGTTTTTGCGTCACAGGCAAATCGCTGCCCGTGGCACACAAACTCGTTTAACCCCCGTCACACGCACTTACCTTCCGGACGACCTCGCTGTGGGCGACGAACGTCCACTTCCTGAAGTGGGAGGGACGTTTGACGTCACAGCGACGTCCCACGGCAACAGGCCAATAGAAGCGGAGGGGCGGAGATAAGCGGGATGTAAACATCCCGCCCACCTCCTTCCTTCCACATAGCCGGCGGGTGCCGCGGGACGCAGGTAAGCTGTGTTCATCATTCCCATGGTGTCACACGGAGCAACGTGTGATGCCACGGAAATGATGAACAACCGGCGCCATTTTAATTAAACAATTTTGTGAAACCTAGCGACGAGTACATGACTCACGATTTGTGAGCGATACTGCGTTGCTAGGAGGTGTCACACGAGACGACATCATGTTTGATGCCGGATGTGTATCACGAAAACCGTGACCCTGACGATGCATCGCACGATCGGTCATCTCTTGTAAAGCCCGCATAAGTCCTAGCTTAGTGATGGCAGGCGTCTATGAGACACTCCCTCATCAGTAATCTGTAAGTTGAAGTAATAAACACAATCACCCAAAAAATCCTTTATTTGAAATAAAACACAAAAAAGCCCCCTCTTACACCACTAAATTAACCCCTAAAACACCCCTCCAGCTCCGACGTAATCCACACAAGGTCCTATGACGCATCCAGCTCTGCTACATCTGACAATCACAGAGAGCAGCCATAGAACACGACCGCTCTCTGTGAGGGTCAGGCCACAAGTGAAGTGAGCCACGCGGGATCAGCGGTGACTTCAGCTGTCACCACACATCACCTGACTGAAGTCACCGCTGATGTCGCACGGCTCACTTCACTTGTGGTCGGATTTGTGGAAACAGGTAGAGGACTCCAGCTATCATCGCACATCACCTGTCTAGAGTCCTCCACCTGTTACCGCAAATCCATCCGCAACTGAAGTGAGCCATTCGAGGTCAGCTGTGAGTTCAGTCATGTGATGTGCGGTGACAGCTGAAGTCCTTCACTTATGACCGCATATCAGGCAGCAGCTGAAGTGAGCCGCGAGATCAGCGGTGATCCAGATCCACATGTCACCGCACATCACCTGAGTGACGTCAGTGCTAATCCCGCAGCTCACTTCAGTAGAGGCCTGACAGGTGGAGGACTCCTGCGTTTTTTTTTAAGCCAAAAACGCTGCTCAAAGTAGTCACCACAAAGAAAAACGCTGTATCTTTGTGGTAAAAAAAACCCCTGCAGCGTGCGTACATAGCCTTAAGGCAAAGAAGTTGAATATTCTGCAATGGCTGAGTCACGAGATCTCAACTCCATCAAGCTGCATTTCACATGATTAAGACAAAACTTAAAGCATAAAGACCCAGAAACAAAGAATAATTAGGTGCTGTCTATGGAAAGGGTTCTTTACAAAGTATTAAAAATTGACATTTTACTTATGGTAAAGTACCGTAAATTTGTGCAATTAACTTTGAGCCCCTGAAATGACAAGGATTTGTTGAATAATGGTTGGAACTGCTAATCATTTGACAGGATGATTTTTGTTCAACCTTGTTAATTAAACCTCAAAGTCTTCACTTCAATTGCATCTGTTGTTTCATTTTAAATAAAAAATAGTGACATGCAGAGACCAAGTCGCGAAAATTAGATCACTGTCCAAATATTTCTGAACCTAAAGCCTGCTTTACACCTTACAATCCAGCATACGATATCGTATGCGATCGTAGCCGCCCCCATCGTATGTGCGGCACGTTCAATTTGTTTCATGTGCCGCACAAATGATTAACCCCCGTCACACGTACTTACCCGTCCATACGACCTCGCTGTGGGCGGCGAACGTCCACTTCCTGTAGTGGGAGGGACGTTCGGCGTCACAGCGACGTCACGCGGCAGCCGGCCAATAGAAGCGGAGGGGCGGAGCTGAGCCGGACGTAAACATCCTGCCTACCTCCTTCCTTCCGCATTGCTGGCTGGGAGCCGCAGGACACAGGTAAGATCTGTTCATTGTTCCCGGGGTGTCACACACTGCGATGTGTGCTACCCCGGGTACGATTAACAATCTGACGTTCAATTCTAGAGAAATGAATGATGTGCGTGCGATGAACGTTTTACCATTCAATCGCAATCGCACGTACCTGTCACACACTGCAATGTACCTTACGATGCCGGATGTGCGTCACTTACATTGCAGCTTGTAAAGCGGGCTTAACACATACTGTACATTCAGACCTTTGAAGAACAGAAAGAGGGACAAAACATGCGGTGTGGTGGAGCACGCCTCAGCAGATTTTGACCATGCTGCTACCCACACCTCAAGCCACACCCATTTGGCAGTGAAAGACCTTCAGCAGATGCCCAGGATTGTTCATAGTTGTACCAGCCGGAACGTTCTCATATTTATAACAAAAAAAAACAAAAACGCAAAAAAAAAAATCTAAATTTTTTTTGGGTGCTTTGCATATCAAAATGGCCATTCTCATACCTGCCCAGTAGCCACGTCACAACAACCTCATTGTACTGGGTCTTAAGCGAGCTTTACACGCTACGTCACGGATTTTGTGATGCACATCCGGCCGCTGTAGCGATGCCGTTGCGTGTGACACCTATGAGCGATTTTGCATCGTCGCAAAAACGTGCAAAATCGCTCATCGGTGACATTGGGGTCCATTCTCAAATATCGTTACTGCAGCAGTAAAAAAGTTGTTCCTCGTTCCTGCGGCAGCACACATTGCTCCGTGTGACACCGCAGGAACGACGAAGCTCTCCTTACCTGCCTCCCGGCCACAATGCGGAAGGAAGGAGGTGGGCGGGATGTTCGTCCCGCTCATCTCCGCCCCTCCGCTTCTATTGGGCGGCGGTTCAGTGACGCTGCTGTGACGTCGCTGTGACGCTGAACGAACCGCCCCCTTAGAAAGGAGGGAAGGTAAGTCCGTGTGACGGGTCCGGGCGATGTTGTGCGACACGGGCAGAGATTTGTCCATGTCGCACAACCGATGGGGGCGGGTACGCACGCTGGCGATATCGGTACCGATATCGCAGTGTGTAAAGCGGCCTTTACTCTATATTACTACCTCTTTCTTGGTTTAAAGATTACTTATATTTGAGAAAAGAGTGACCCACCATTAAAAGATAAAAACACCTGTGGCTAATGGGGGAAGAGGACTTGGAAGCACGGTCAGTCTTAGGGCTGCTTCTCACTTGCGAGTTTCTCGCAGTAGAGCAATGCGAGAAAATCTCGCATTGGAATCGGACACATGTTAGTGAATGATTCAGCTCTCATCTGCGATTTTTTTCTCAGTCCAAATCGGACTGAGAAAAAAATCGCAGCATGCTGCTTTTTTGCGAGTTTCTATTGCGAGTTTCTCCAATGCAAGTCTATGGGAGCGTGTAAAAAATCGGATGTCACGGGACGGCACTCACACCATCCTAGTGACATCCGATTTTCTAAATACATTTCTCGCATGTTTCCTAAAACACTGGAAACGAGCGATGTCTCCCAATGTCTGTCAATCACTATTCTCTGTCAGTCGGTCTCTCCCTCTCGGTCTCTATTCTCTCTCTGTCGGTCCGTCACTATCTCTGTCCCTCTCTCACAGTCTGTCGGTCAGTTTCCCCCCTCTCTCATACTCACCATTCCCCGATCCCCGGCGCGGCGCTGCACGGCTTTCTCACTGCTGCGGCGGCTTTTACTATTTTGAAAAAGCCGGCCGCTCATTAAACAATTTCGTATTCCCTGCTTTCCCCGCCCACAGGCGCCTATGATTGGTTGCAGTGAGACACGCCCTCACGCTGAGTGACAGGTGTCACACTGCACCCAATCACAGCAGCCGGTGGGCGGGTCTATACTGTGCAGTGAAATAAATAAATAAATAATTTAAAAAATGGCGTGCGGTCCCCCCCAATTTTAATACCAGCCAGATAAAGCCATACGGCTGAAGGCTGGTATTCTCAGGATGGGGAGCCCCCCAGCCTAACAATATCAGCCAACAGCCGCCCAGAATTGCCGCATACATTATATGCGACAGTTCTGGGACTGTACCCGGCTCTTCCCGATTTGCCCTGGTGCGTTGGCAAATCGGGGTAATAAGGAGTTAATGGCAGCCCATAGCTGCCAATAAGTCCTAGATTAATCATGTCAGGCGTCTATGAGACACCCTCCATGATTAATCTGTAAGTTACAGTAAATAAACACACACATGAAAAAATCCTTTATTAGAAATAAAAAACACAAACACATTCCCTCATTACCAATTTAATAAGCCCCAAAAAGCCCTCCATGTCCGGCGTACTCCACGGACCTCCAGCGTCGCTTCCAGCATGAAGGTGACAGGAGCTGCAGAAGACACCGCCGCTCCGGTCACCTCCAAGCAGCAACTGAGGTGAGTAGCGCGATCAGCTGCTGTCACTGAGGTTACCTGGATCCAGCGGTGACAGCGATTAACCTCAGTGACACCTCAGCAGATCGCGCTACTCACCTCAGTTGCTGCTTGGAGGTGACCGGAGCGGCGGTGTCTTCTGCAGCTCCTGTCACCTTCATGCTGGAAGCGACGCTGGAGGTCCGTGGAGTACGCCGGACATGGAGGGCCTTTTGGGGCTTATTAAATTGGTAATGAGGGAATGTGTTTGTGTTTTTTATTTCTAATAAAGGATTTTTTCATGTGTGTGTGTTTATTTACTGTAACTTACAGATTAATCATGGAGGGTGTCTCATAGACGCCTGACATGATTAATCTAGGACTTATTGGCAGCTATTGGCTGCCAATAACTCTTTATTACCCCGATTTGCCAACGCACCAGGGCAAATCGGGAAGAGCCGGGTACAGTCCCAGAACTGTCGCATATAATGTATGCGGCAATTCTGGGCGGCTGTTGGCTCATATTGTTAGGCTGGGGGGCTCCCCATAACGTGGAGCTCCCCATCCTGAGAATACCAGCCTTCAGCCGTATGGCTTTATCTGGCTGGTATTAAAATTGGGGGGGACCGCACGCCATTTTTTTTAATTATTTATTTATTTATTTCACTGCACAGTATAGACCCGCCCACCGGCTGCTGTGATTGGGTGCAGTGTGACACCTGTCACTCAGCGTGGGGGCGTGTCTCACTGCAACCAATCATAGGCGCCTGTGGGCGGGGAAAGCAGGGAATACGAGATTGTTTAATGAGCGGCCGGCTTTTTCAAAATAGCAAAAGCCGCCGGAGCAGTGAGAAAGCCGTGCAGCACGGCGCCGGGGATCGGTGAGTATGAGAGAGGGCTGCTAACTTCAGTCACTCAGGGGATTAGCGGTCACCGGTGAGCCCTTCACTGGTGACCGCTAATCAGGACGCGGCACAGACAGAGCCGCAGCATGACAATGAAATCGGGTTAAGTTCACCCGAGTTCATTCTGACAGTGCGGCTCTGTCTGTGTCTGCTGTCATCTGCCGTTCAGCTCTGCTACATGGCTGTCTGTGTCTGCGCTGAATGGCAGATGACATAGTAAAAAATACGCATTACACACGCATTACACACGCATTACACACGCTAGTAAAATCTCAGAAATAGCATCGCACTTGCGTTGCACTCGCACCTAACGTGAACTAAAATCAGCCGAGTTTTTTTCAGCCCAGTCGGACCGATTTTACTCGCATAGATGTGTTTCCACCCTTAAGGATATAATCCACACACATTATATACAGACAAAAAAGAAAGACTTATATGCTAAAGAATCTTTATGTAGCTTCACTATTTGACATATTGCTTTTGTGTGTGTTTAAGGCCGTGCTCACATGTTGCATAAATACTGTGTTTTTTGTTTTCCACAGATGTCCGCACGAAACTACACAGTATTACCTGATCTCCAGCCGCTGTGCATCTACAAATGCTGCTGAACTATGTGGTTTTGGTGTTTTTTTTCCTCTACAGGCTTCTATGGCGAACCTGAAAAGAATGCAAGCAAAAAAAAACCCCGCTGTTGCATTTTTAAACACAGAATCAAAACTTTTCTGTAGCATTAAAAAAGCATTAAAACCCCAGATCTGTACCCAAAACATATCAAACAAGGGGGGAAACATAAAAAAGCAAAACTCGGCAAAACACAATAATTAGAGAAGATTGTTATTACGTTGCGTGGTGAAAAAAAATGCAACATTTATGCGGTATTACATATTTATTACTTTTTGATGGATTTAATTGATTAAAATAATTAATCATGTCATATTTTTACACCATTTACCGATCGATCCCCATAAATAATCTTATCTCTGTTTTGTTCAGGTCGCTACGATTACAGGGACACCAAATATAGTATGTCCATGCTATTTGCTAATTTGTGATGTTTACTATTTTGTTGTTTTTTTTAAAAAAGCACATTAAAAATAACATATTGTAATTTTTAAAATTATTTTTAGCAATTTTATAAAAATTAAAAAAACTCTTTTATTTTCCCTCTAGAACACAGGACATATAAATACACTGCTATGTATAATGTATCTCTATGTACCAGTGTAATCTGTCTGTGGAGTAAGAATCTGCACTGCAGCTTCAAGTATAGAAAATTCACCCTCTGACATCACTAGAGCCTTTGGCTCAATGCCTTATCTGTTGCTGAAATGTTTAAAGGTTGTTGGTTTGAGTCCTGTGGAGGTGGATGGAAGAATAAAAAATCTGTCAATTATATTATAGAGGTTTTATTGGACATTTTCTTCACCTCTAGAATGCAGGGACATAGAGATTGTCCCGTAGGCACGTAGCCTATGTACCTGCGGATTTTGCCAAGGAAAACTGTGGATTTATCTGGATTTTCTAGATAAATCCGCAGGTTTTAGCAAGTACAGACACTCCCCATGTTACCTTATGGGACATGGGGAGTGCTGCGTCCATGCTGCGGTATGTGCGGCTGCGGAATATGCCGCACATAACTGAATATCAATTATTCCTGTGGAAATAGCTGCGGATGTCCCGCCTCTCCACTATGGATATAGAGGACGGGACTTCCGCAGGTAAGTTGTACAAATGTCCGCATGTTTACTGCAGATATTTCGCTGGAATCCCGCAGCAATGGATAGCTGCGGATTCCGGGCAGCAATTGCGGTAAACCTGCGGACATTCCTGCAGATATATCCGCAGGTGCAATCTCCCATGGGCACATAGCCATACACTGCTGTGTACAGGCTGAACGGAGCCAGGGCAGAGCTATGGGCGTAGTGACCCATGACTCACCTTTGCAGGGCAGCAAGGGGTTAATGTTTTCTGTAGAAAGAGCGGGCTTTTGCGGGGTCAAGAGTTTAGGGGGGGTGGATCTATAGGGCCAGGGGAGGGGACAGGGTGGGGGCTGTATATATGTCCAGGGAGAAAGGGGGGGGGCACTACTTCGGCGCGAGGTACCATTAGAGAAGGTCCCCGTGTCACCTCACCTTGTCTCCCCCTGATCTGATGGCATCGGTTGCAGGACTCCTGGAGCAGCTTCGGGCTGCTGCCGGCGGCGCAGATGGAGCGGCGATCAGGACAGCGTTGAGGGAGATCCTGGGAGGTCCGGATGCGGTGTCTGAAGCTGACCCCCCACCGCTCCGGAGTGGGCGCAGGGCGAGGGCACCGGAGAGGTTCTCGCCTGATGCTGCTCCTGGTCCTCAGCGGCGCCGTAGGAGCCCCTCCGGGGACCCTCCTCACCAGAAGAATCCACCTGCAGCAGCTAGCAGGAGCAGGCGAGGGAGGAATCCTGCTCGGCGTTCAGGACCTGCGGCGGTGGGCGGTCCCTCCAGGGGTCATGTGACCGGCTCAGCTGCCTCTACTGCTTCAGGCTACGACAAAATGGCGGCGGTCCTCCCTGGCGATGCTCCTGTCGGGGGGACTGCTAGACAGCATGGAGATGGAGTTTCTGCGGGGCCTCCGGGGCCGGGAGTGTGGAGTACGACCCTGCAAGGAGCGTCACCTGCCGAGCCCAGGATGGATGCAGCTTCCAGGATGACAGCGCGCACTGGGTTCGAGGATACTGCCAGGAGTGGGGCATTGCAGCTGCAGAGATCATCGCCAGAGAGGAGGTCGCGGTCCAGGTTTCGGTCCCCTTCGACGCGGAGGAGCGGGTCGCCATCAGGGAGGTCAGCGACGGGGAGAAATTCGCCCGCACGGCAGGGGCCTGCGCCATCCCGATCGAGGTCGCGATCCAGGAGGAGGTCGCCTTCACGGTCGGCATCTGAGGGGAGTCATCCTGCATCTCATTATCCGGTTCGCTCCCGGGTCATCCGACCAAGGTCGAGCGCGGCGGGTTCCCAGGTCCCCCCTGGTCGAGCTGCCGAAGACGTTTCCGTGCTGGTCCATTCTGGAGGAGATCGTCGTCTGGAGTCAGGATTTTCGGCTGGTGGGTCTCATGTACCGACGCAGCTTGGTGAGTACTCCTCTATGTTGTGTGCGTCCTCACCTAGTTTAGTTTCCCCGGGAGTGAGCAGGGGCCAGGCGCAGGGCGTCATAGGGGGTCTGGGGGTCGCGGGGCCGAGCGCGGCGGGGTTTGATGTCGGTAGTCTGACCAATGTTTTGAAGGGTGTGCGTGATTTGTTGGCGCAGTTGGATAGGACGAGTCAGGGGGCGTCCGGGTCTCCTGTCCCAGCGTGGGTGCCGGATTCTGGGGCGGCAGCATCGGCTGTGGTTGTGGTACCGACGGGAAGCGAGGTGGTTGCTGGGGATAGTGTGGCGGATCCCGGGCAAAAGGAGAAGGAGAAGGATAAGGAGGGAGATAGGATTATTTTGGATGATAGGGCCAGAGGGGAGGTGTACGTTTGCTTTGAGGGCCCCCTGGGGGCGCATTTAAAGAAGGAAGTGAAGGAGAAGATTTGGAAGGATGAATACGTGGACATTTTTTCCCTCCTTCCTTTGGAGAAGTTTAATTTGGATAAGAAAAAGAAGGATGATAGCAAGAAGGAGGAGGAAGAAAAGCGGAGGTGGCGGCTGATCCCTCAAACGTTTGTTAACTGGTTGCAGGCTTTTGCGATCCTAGCTAGCGTCATTGGCGAAAAGGCGCCGGATAATTGTTCTGGGCTATTCTGCTACATGGATGCTATAGCGGAAGCTCATAGGATTTATGGTGGGCAGACGTGGTTGCGGTACGATGAACAATTTAGGCAGCGGAAAGCCGTGCGACCCAGTATCCGTTGGGATCAGAAGGATATTGGTTTATGGTTAAAAGTCATGGCTCCGGCTCGTTATGGTCAGCCCTTTCACGGGGGGGCCGGGTCGGCCGGCCACACTACTGCTGGGGGTGCGGGGACCCAGGCAGGGGGTGTTGGAGCAAAGGCAGGTGTGTGCTGGCAGTTTAACGACAGCCAGTGCAAGTTTGGAAACTCCTGCAAGTTTAAGCATCAGTGCTCAGGTTGTGGAGGGTCCTCCCATGGAGCAGCTCGTTGCTTTAAGAAGGGTAGGCCCAAGGCAGGGGGAGATTTGGGAAAAGGGGTGAGCCCGGTGAGGCTTCACGAGATGGCCCCTTATCTAGATAGATATCCCAAGCGGGATAAGGCGGTATTGTTGGAGGATGGTTTTCGTGTTGGTTTCAGGATCCCCCCCCTCCTCATGTTGTTCCGTTTCAGTTAAAGAATTTGTTGTCGGCGCGGCGACACCCAGAGGTTGTGGCTAAAAAGCTTTTTGGGGAGGTTGCTTGTGGGCGGATGGCGGGTCCGTTTGCATCCCCCCCCATCCCCAATTTGGTAGTATCTCCGTTAGGGGTCGTCCCAAAGAAGGAGCCGAACAAATTTCGGCTCATTCAGCATTTGTCGTTCCCCAAGGGTTTGTCGGTGAATGATGGTATTGACCCAGACCTCTGTGCGGTGGTTTATACCTCGTTTGACGCAGCCGTCAGCTGGGTTCGGAAATGTGGTCGGGGAGCATTGTTAGCGAAGACTGACATCGAGTCGGCATTCCGCTTGCTGCCGGTGCATCCTGAGAGTATGCGACTGTTGGGTTGTTTTTGGGACGGTTCCTATTTTGTTGATCGTTGCTTACCAATGGGGTGTTCCATTTCTTGCGCTTATTTTGAAGCGTTTAGTTCCTTTTTAGAATGGGCAGTGTGTGATGTGGCGCAGCTCTCGTCGGCGATCCATTATCTTGACGATTTTTTGTTTATCGGCCCCGCTGAGTCGGCAGTGTGTCAGACGTTGTTGGGGACTATGGAGTGGTTGTCTGGCCGGTTCGGGGTCCCCTTGGCTCAGGATAAGACGGAAGGCCCGTGTACTTGTCTGAATTTTTTGGGTATCACTATTGATACTGTGTTGATGGAGTGCAGGCTGCCTGAAGAAAAGATCTCAGCTTTGCGGGCAGAGGTGGGATCGGCTGCGCGTCTTAGAAAAATCCAGTTGAGGGACCTCCAGTCTTTGTTGGGCAAGCTTAATTTTGCTTGCCGCATCATGCCCATGGGCCGCGTTTTCTCAAGAAGGTTGGCGTCGGCGACCGCTGGAGTGCGCTCCCCAAGGCATTACATAAGGTTGACTCGGGACCTTAGGGAGGATTTGGCGGTATGGGGCAGTTTTTTAGAGAAGTACAATGGCCGGTCGCTAATGATTGCGGAAGTCTTAGATGATTTTGATTGTGAGCTCTTCACCGATGCCGCGGGGGGTAAGGGCTTTGGAGCTTACTTCGGCGGCAGATGGTGCGTGGGAGAGTGGCCCGCGGCTTGGCATGAAGCAGGGTTTACACGGAATTTGACTTTGTTGGAGTTTTTTCCAATTGTGGTGGCGTTGTCCGTTTGGGGAGAGCATTTCAGCAACAGAAAAATTTGTTTTCACTGTGACAATATGTCAGTAGTCATGGCAATTAATAACCTGTCGGGCGCGTCTCCTCCGGTTGTCCGCTTGTTGTGGTACTTTGTGTTGCGGTGCCTTTGTCTTAATGCGTGGGTTGTGGCAGTGCATGTGCCGGGGGTTGAGAACGCCATTGCTGATTCCCTTTCTCGCTTGCAGTGGGATCGTTTTTGGAGCCTGGCACCGGAAGCGGAGTCCGCTGGCAGCATCTGGCCGGCGGAGCTCTTGGAATTGGTGTTCGAGAGGCGAGTTCGTTGATCAGAGCATCATTGGCCCCTGGCACGTGGGCTGCATATGAAGCAGCTTGGATGGAATGGACAAATTGGAGGCAGGAATTTGGGGCGGGGGAGTCTGCCGAGGATTCTGTAGGCGCTTTGCTTTGTTGGATGTGCCGGATGGCTTCCGGTAAGTGGTCTTTTTCCAGGGTTAATCGTTTTATGGCAGGGGTTGCGTTTGGTTGTAAATTGCGGGGGATGGTTGACATAACAAAGAATTTTTTGGTTCGACAAGCTGTGAGGGGCTTGAGGAAGGGGCTTCATAGACTGGACAGTCGGAGGCCGGTGTCATTCCAGCTGCTGGAAGAGCTGGGTGTGCAGCTGGAGCGAGTGTGTGTTTCCTATTTTGAATTGGTTTTGTTTCGGTTGTCGTTTTCCTGGGCTTTCTTCGGAGCTACGAGGATAGGCGAATTGGTGTCCCCAGCGTCGTCCCGTGGGGGGGGCGTTTTGGGAGAAGACACAGTTGATTTGGGAGACTCTGTGGAATTTTGGATCCGGCGGTCTAAGACGGATCAACTTGGTCGGGGAAGAAGGGTCACTTTATGGGCATTGGCGGGGGCCTTGATGTGCCCTGTCTCTTGTTTTAAACAGTACTTAGAATTGGGGCCTGGCCGTATGGGCCCGTTGTTGAAGCATCAGGACGGATCGTTTTTGTCCAGGTACCAGTTTGTGGCAGTCTTTCGGAGATGCCTGGAGAGGTTGGGGTTGGAGGCGGACAAGTTTTCAGCCCACTCTTTTCGCATTGGGGCGGCGACGGAGGCAGATAGGTGGGGGCTTCCAGCGGAGACAGTGAAGAGGATAGGCAGGTGGGAGTCGAGGAGGTTCAGGCTGTACGTCCGCCCCCATTTGTTGTAAAAGTCGTGGCTAGTCTGGTGTAGTGGTGTATTTATATATAAAAAAAAAAAAAAAAAAAATAATTTGTAATGTTGTTCTCAAGTTAATGGCAGTTCCTGGAGTGTGTCTGACTTGTGGTTGTTGTACCCTCCCCCCCCCCCCCTCTTTTCTGGTTTTGTTTCCTTTTATAGGTGGTGCGCCCCTGGTCTGGATTTTCGGCCATTCATTTGTTTATTGGGGGGCACTGAGAGCTGATGTGCGGCGCAATGGTCGGCAGTTGGGTTGGTCCAGAGACGAGGTAATCGTACGTTGGATCGGGGTGAGGGGCATGCGCTGGCGGCAGGTGTTGGTTGATTTTCACCGGTTCGCTCGATTGGATCGCACCCCGGATGTGCTGGTGTTGCACATTGGGGGAAACGATTTAGGGGCCCGCCCCTGTCGGGAGTTGATTCGGGATATACGGTATGACCTGCTCCGCCTTTGGTCAGTTTGTCCTAAGCTGAGGGTGGTTTGGTCGGACATTGTTCCCAGAAAGGTTTGGCGGGGGGCTCGGTCCCTGGAGGGGATCGACAAGACCAGAATAAAGGTCAACAGGGTGGTTGGGAATTTTGTGGCCAGGAATGGAGGAGTTGTGGTTCGGCACAGGGACTTGGAGTCGGGGGAGGGGAATTTTTGGCGATCAGATGGTGTGCATCTGACTGCCGTGGGTATTGATTTGTGGGCCTTGGGCATTCAGGAAGGTGTGGAGCGGGCACTCATTTTGGTGGGGTGACTCGCATTATGAGGTGTCAGGTAATGCTCGTGGTGGCGGTGGCGAGGGGGGTTCTTGGAGTCGGTGGAAATTCGGGGTGGGGGGTGGTACATCGGATAGATGGGGGACCACCCCCCTTTGTTTATTCTGGTATGGTAATTGCCTGGCGGACTTGGGGGGGCTCTCCAGGGGTGGGGTCCCCTGAGAGTCGGTTAGGGACACTGTTTTCCGGCAAAGGTGGTGCCCCCGAGCTTGTAGGCGCGGCTGGGGGCAAAATATGCCGGATGGTTTGGTAACAATATTTGGTGTCCGCCAGGTTTTGGGGCTCCAAGAACCGCCCTTGCATTGGCAAAATGGTTATTTATTATCTGTTATAATGTTTGTTAATAAACCGGGCCGATTTGGCCAATTTATCCAAAGAAGGGTGTTGTGTTTTTATTAGCGGTTGGGAAAAAGGGGGGTTTGGGGTGGGGGATTCTGCTGACAATATGAAGAAAAGCCTCTGCAGTAGGGCAGTCAAGGCTGAACGGAGCCAGGGCAGAGCTATGGGCGTAGTGACCCATGACTCACCTTTGCAGGGCAGCAAGGGGTTAATGTTTTCTGTAGAAAGAGCGGGCTTTTGCGGGGTCAAGAGTTTAGGGGGGGTGGATCTATAGGGCCAGGGGAGGGGACAGGGTGGGGGCTGTATATATGTCCAGGGAGAAAGGGGGGGGGGCACTACTTCGGCGCGAGGTACCATTAGAGAAGGTCCCGCCCTCCCGCCCTATACATATATGTTTAATCTTTGTCGGAGAAGACGGTGGAGTCGAGGTTCATTTAATTTGATATTGGGGTTCGAGTCATTTCGGCGAGCGGTGGCGAGGGGGGTTCTTGGAGTCGGTGGAAATTCGGGGTGGGGGGTGGTACATCGGATAGATGGGGGACCACCCCCCTTTGTTTATTCTGGTATGGTAATTGCCTGGCGGACTTGGGGGGGCTCTCCAGGGGTGGGGTCCCCTGAGAGTCGGTTAGGGACACTGTTTTCCGGCAAAGGTGGTGCCCCCGAGCTTGTAGGCGCGGCTGGGGGCAAAATATGCCGGATGGTTTGGTAACAATATTTGGTGTCCGCCAGGTTTTGGGGCTCCAAGAACCGCCCTTGCATTGGCAAAATGGTTATTTATTATCTGTTATAATGTTTGTTAATAAACCGGGCCGATTTGGCCAATTTATCCAAAGAAGGGTGTTGTGTTTTTATTAGCGGTTGGGAAAAAGGGGGGTTTGGGGTGGGGGATTCTGCTGACAATATGAAGAAAAGCCTCTGCAGTAGGGCAGTCAAGATGTATCTCTATGTAGCTGAATTATCTGCTTCTGGGTTCCCTGCCTACACTACAGGGCAAGATGATCAAATCCTCTTATGCAAGAGGCTGCTGATAAGTCTTTGGCTTTGTGATCCTTTTTTATTTCTATGGTAACAAATGTTACATCACATGAAAGCTTTATGTGTCTAATATATGTTTTAAAAATTTTGTGTTTGTTGCTTATGGCAACAGTGTTCTACGCTTGCGGGAAAACAAATTGGCGGAGTCTAATGCGATATTCACAGCAACTGATGAGAGCAGAGGAGTGATAAAATTCTTGTTTCTGCAAGGAAAGTCCACGAAGGATATGAATGGTGATAGGTCGCAGACAAGAAGGTCATTGATTCAATACCCTTCATATTCCACAGTTAAGAACTTGGCTGCCAAATTTAAAATGGGCCACTTCAGCATCAATGATGAGGAACGTCCTGGACGACCAAGAGTGGTTGTTCTGGAGATCGTCGATGCTGTGCACGACGTCATGCTAGAGTTTCGATGAATTGCAGTTAAAGCAATAGCAGTCATCATAGGGATTTCCCCGTGAACATGTTTGTGTCATTATCCATGAACATTTGGACATGAGAAAGTTATCTGCAAAGTGGGTCCCCAAATGTTTGACAACAGATCAAAGAAGCATGCGAGTGAAAACTTCCCGGTCCATTTGTCAGCGTTTCCAGACTGGTAAGAACTTCCTAGATCGACTGATCACTATGGATGAGACCTGGGTTTATTTGTATGACCCTGAAAACAAGGAGCAGTCAAAAGAGTGTAGGCACAGTGGTTCTCCTCGTCCAAAGAAGTTCAGGGTGCAAAAATCAGCCACTAAGGTTATTGCGTCTGTGTTCTGGAATAAGGAGGGTGTGCTGCTAGTGGACTGCCTTCAAAAGGGCTCTACCATCAATGCAAGGTATTGCATTGAACATTTAAACCAATTGAAGGCAACTCTGAAGACCAAAAGGTGTGGCAAGCTGTCCAAACTAATATTATTCCTGCAAGACAACGCCTCTGCTCACACTGCACAAGCGACCATGGCAAAACTGGCAGAGTTGGGCTTCCAGCTGGTTGACCACCCATATTATTCACCAGAGCTAGCTCCCTCCAACGATCATCTGTTTCCAAACCTGAAGAAACACCTTAAGGGTACCAAATTTCACACCATTTCTGTGCCATGGCTGCTACGGATTCTTGGTTTGAGGCACAACCAAAATCCTTCTTTTTGCTAGGCTTACAGAAGATGGAATATCGATGTAAAAAGTGTGTTGACATCAATGGAGAGTATGTGGAATAAATGTAAAGTTTCATCATCCTATCTCGTTTCTTTCTAGTTAAAGCCAAAGACTTATCAACAGCCCCTCGCATGTCTCAGACTGGGCAGTAGCTCATTGGTAGAGCTTTTACCTATGGACAAGAAGTTCATGTCCTGGGTTGACCAGGAGAATTGTACATTTAAGTTATGCACTTCAAAGATACTGTCCCCGCCCCGAGGAAGTGCTATGAAGCAGCGAGGAGAGGTTAGGAGATGCTAGTACAAAAGCCCTGACCACTCAAAGCAAGACAGAACCACTGAATCCATGATGGTTGGGAGTAGAGATGAGTGGTTCAGTAGAGGTTCGGTTCGCCGGCAGCAAACAAGCCTAGCTCCATAGGCTTGAGCTTGACCCGAACCCCGGATCCAGTCACTGATTGGCAGTTTGAGTCTCCGCCCACATACAGCCAGCCATAAGCAGATCACTTCTAGGGAAGGGTGGGCAGGCTTTTTTTAAAAAAATTTTTGTTGCAGACTACATCCGAGCATGCTGTTGTTGTGCGCTGTTCCAACACTGCAAGCGGCTCGCACTGGGCTGAGCACCAAGTGTACCTGAGCACAGTGTTGCTCGCACGAGTTTTGTTCGCACGTAAAGTATCCGATCCCCAAACCTTGATTTTTATATATCGGGTTAGGTTTGAAAACTGAAACTCAGGTTTGCTCATCTCTAGTTGGGAGCTATTCTAAGGGTCCCGTCACACGTAGCGTCGTTCCAGCGATCCCACCAGCAATCCGACTTGGCAGGGGATTGCTGGAGCGTAACTACATGGTCACTGGTGAGCTGTCAATCAGGCAGATCTCCACAGCGATCAGAGACCAGCCACCAGCGACCCGTGTAACGACGCTGTGCTTGGTAGCCAGGGTACACATAGGGTAACTATGCAAAGTGCTTTGCATAGTTACCCGATGTGTACCCTAGCTATGTGTGCAGGAAGCTGGCATATGCTGGTAACCATGGTACACATCAGGTAACTCAGCAAAGCACTTTGCATAGTTACTCGATGTGTACCATGGTTACCAGCGTACTGCCGGTTCCCTGCACATTCAGATCGTTGGTCTCCCGCCGTCAAAAACGCTGATGCGTGCTGCACAGCGGGAGACTTATGAGCAAAAAATGGTCCTGATCATTTTGTAACGATCAGCGACCTCGCAGCAGGGGCCCGCTCACTGTTGCTTGTCACACATAGCGATATCGCTGGCGAGGTCGCTGATACGTCACAAAACCTGTGACGTTTCAGCGATCTCGCTAGTGATCTCGCTGTGTGTGACGGGGGCTTAACTGTACAATGTGAAGACTCAGCATTTGGCTACTTGTGTGGGGGTTGAATTGTTCTTAATTAGGCCAGACATATGGATCTTTTGTTTGTTAAATCAAGAGAATTTAGTCATTGTGTTTTGCCAGATTGGAGCACTATTGTCTGTTAATGTGTATTCCCTCAGCCCTTCTGACTACATAATTCAGAGAAAAATTCTGCAATCAGATTGAACTTGCGACCTATGAGAGAGCAGCCATCTGCACTAGTCCTGTAAGAGAACTGAATGGTATAAAAGTGCTTTGCATCTGTCACCAGGAATAGATTCTACATGACCCCAGCCAAAAAGCTTTGGATCTAGCTGAGAGTATCACAGATCTACTCACTAGTGATATTCTACATGACTGTCTTCCTGTGTACTCTTATATAGACTATTGTTTGGAAAGGACAAGGTTAATAGCTAGTCAGCCAGGGAGGAAGAATTGTGATAGAGTCAGTTTCAGTATCAGTATCAGTTGTTGAGTAGTGAGTGAGCAAGGAAGAAGTAGGACATCCTCTGAGAAAGAAGACAAGATTTGGGTGTGTGTGTATAAAGAGTCAGGGAGCAAGAGACAACCAGGAACGTACAGTGGCGGCAGTTCTCTTAAGCAGGCAAGTGGGAGTACTCTGGGATTGAAACAATTGTAATGCAGCAATCGTGTACTGGACTGGGGAACAGCTTTGAAGAGAAAGTGGATGTGGTCAGACTAGTAGTGCGTTTAGTTAGGTGGTAGCTAGCAAGACCTCTCCTATGTTACTTTCATGAAACCTTGTAGTCACCCTATTGCTGTGCTCTTCAACTGAACTGATACATTTCCAAGTATTGTGCTTCTGTCCAGAACCATTAAGTATCTGCCTCTGTTGCACAGAAGAAAACTACCAGTGTAATACCTGCTACAAAAGTTTATTCTTCACTAAAAAGGACTCTGAGTTTAGAAACTTGTCTGGCTTACTAATCTTGGGGATAGAGAAGTTTGGTGCTGCACACAGCAAGGCTGAACCTGAAGCAAAAGTAGCCCCCCCCAAAAACACACACCCAGGACTGCCATCTTGCTGTAGCATGCTAGGACGTCAAAAATAAGTACCTCCCCCAAGGCTATTGCCCTAAGCTATGCTACAAGCGAATTAGATGTAGGGTTCAGCAGGCTGGTATCACACATGATGGGATTAGATACATGGATCAGTAGACTGTATCACACATGATGGGATTTTCTCAGTCAGTTTAAAGCCTCATTCAGACATCCCCGCATTACAGATGTCTGAATTAGATAGTACACTGACAAAGCAAAGTTGATTCAGTGATCAGATCACAGTAGCATGATGATGACACTACTATTCTCTGAAAACTGCAGTGACAGCGGCAAGGAGCACAGGTCGGGCAGGCTAACAGTGTACTACCATACTAATGTCAGGTTACCGAGTTGTTCTTGCTGCCGGAAGACATCACCACAGTTCTGCTCTCACCATTCAGAGCAGGGCTCTGACATTGACTTCTTATGCGGGCATCACACGGTATGATCTATCGTGCGATCGCACGAGCGATCGTACCCGCCCCCGTCGTTTGTGCGTGTCACGCTCCCCGGCTCCCCTGCCATGCTCCCCGGCTCCCCTGCCACGCTCCCCGGCTCCCCTGCCACGCTTCCCCGCTCTCATGTCACGCTCCGCCGCTCCCGTGCCATGCTTCCCGGTCCCCCGCTCCACAGCCTCCATGCTCCCTCACCTGCGTCCTCCAGGCAACCCGGTCCCCGCTCCCGGCGCCCGTCGACAACGCTGAGCCAGCCCGGCACTCCTGCCTCCTGTGCACCGCTCCCTGCTCTGGCTTCTGGCACCCGGGCCTCGTGCATGCGCATTAGGGCGCCTCGCGCGGTCATTGACCCTCTCTTAAAAGGGCCAGCGTCCTCCAACAGGATATTGAAGAATCATGTACAGGGTATATAGGGGGTTCC
Source organism: Anomaloglossus baeobatrachus (assembly GCF_048569485.1). NCBI lineage: Eukaryota > Metazoa > Chordata > Amphibia > Anura > Aromobatidae > Anomaloglossus > Anomaloglossus baeobatrachus. Next base: position 206,422,881 of record NC_134356.1, read on the forward strand.
TTTCCAAGTGGGCGGGGCCTGTTCTTCGTGTTTGCTAAGCTAGGAGTCAGGTCTCCCTGTGCCTTGTTCCATACTTACCTATCTCTCTTGTAGAGTCGCTCCTGTCTCGCCAACCGGTCCTGACGATTCCAGAACCCCGAACGGTGACTGTCCGCCATCTCGTCAGTCCCTACCATCTCCGATCCCTGGATCTGTGTGGTGACCCACCTCCTCGCTCCGTTGGTTCCGGATTCTGCCTGACATCATCTCGGCCTCCGAACCTGAGCTCCGTCACCCGGACTACCTTCAGAGACTCCGTGGTCCCAGGGACTTCTTCACTCCACTCCTCTGAACGGACTGTCCTGCTACCCGTGGTGCTCCGGCTACCGGGCACCTTGCCCTCGGTGAGGTATTCAGCCCAGTGGATCCACCTCCTGGGCCTACCCGTCCTCCTGGTCCTAACAGTAAGAACAGGCCATGGATCCCGCCGAAGCACTAGCGGCCCAGCTGGGCAACTTGCAGCAGGAACTCGGACGACAGCGCGAGACCCAGTCCCGCATGCTGGCCTTCATGTCCTCGGTGGATACCCGCCTGAACACGCTGCAAGCAACTGCCACGTCCCTGGCATCTCAGGCTTCAACAGCACAGTCCACGGCCGCAGTTCCCGTGGCGGCTTCCTCGGAAGCTTCTAAACTCCGCTTGGCCTCTCCACCCCGATATGCCGGAGATCCTAAGACCTGCAGAGGATTCTTGAATCAGTGCTCCCTCCACTTTAAGCTGCTTCCGCACCTGTTTGCCTCCGACCAAGCCAAGGTGGCGTTTGTGATGTCCCATCTAGAGGGTGAGGCACTGGCCTGGATGAACCCCTTGTGGGAGAGGGAGGACCCTGTAACTGCTAACATCCAGGACTTCCTGCAGGCGTTTAGAACCACCTTTGATGAACCCGGACGTGCCGCCGCGTCCGCCTCATCACTCCTCAGGCTACGTCAGGGGACCTTGACGGTGGGCCAATATGCCATCCGCTTTCGCACCTTGGCCTCAGAATTGGGGTGGAACAATGAGGCCCTCACCGCCGCCTTCGGGGAAGGACTCTCCAGTCGTATTAAGGACGAGCTGGCAGGCCGCGATGTTCCTTCCACTCTGGATGCCCTGATTGCACTAGCCACCCGCGTTGACCTCCGTTTTCAGGAACGATCCAAAGAGGTGTCCCGCGAGAGACGTCCGATACAGCATTCCTCTCCTCCGCAGAAGCCCGTCGTACCTCAGTCGGCATCGTCTGGCGTCTCTGTCCACGAACCCATGCAGATTGATCGTTTGTGGCAGTCCGAACAACGCCGAGCAGAACGGCTCGCCAAGGGTCTCTGCTTCTACTGCGGAGAGGGCACACACCTGCTACGTTCCTGTCCAGAGAGGCCGGGAAACTCCAAAGCCTAGGGTTGGTAGGAGAGGCCACCCTAGGTGCTGGGACTCTCTCAGACCCGGTTACGTGGACTGTTCAAGTGACAACGGGAGAGACGCGGTTCACGGCCGAGGCGTACCTCGATTCCGGGGCAGCAGGCAATTTCATCCAGCAGGCCACGGTGGACAAGTACCAGGTGCCGGTTACTCCACTCGACAAACCCCTCGTGATTGCCTCTGTAGATGGGAGACCCCTCTCTGACACCATCTCGTGGATCACAAAGCCAGTAGAACTATGTATCGGTGCCCTGCACACCGAGAACATCACTCTCTACGTCCTCCCACACATGTCTCATCAAATCCTGCTGGGACTCCCCTGGTTACGGACACATGAACCGTCGGTCAGCTGGCGTACTGGTGAAATTACCCGATGGGGCTCCTCTTGCCACGAGAACTGCCTGAAGTCCATACAGCCCATCCGACGACCTCCGGTTCCGGAGTCCCTACCAGGACTGCCTTCGGCCTATTGGTCCTTCGCGGACGTCTTTGATAAAAAGGAGTCAGAAGTACTGCCGCCACATCGTCCTTACGACTGTGCCATCGACCTACTCCCGGGAACTACACCACCTCGAGGACGGATATATCCTTTGTCCCCTGCTGAAACAAGGGCCATGTCTGCCTACATCACTGAGAACCTGGCAAGGGGATTCATCCGGAGATCCTCCTCTCCTGCTGGAGCAGGCTTCTTCTTCGTTAAGAAGAAAGAGGGCGACCTGTGCCCATGCATTGACTACCGGGGATTGAACCAAATCACCGTAAAGAATAAATACCCCCTGCCGCTCATCCCCGAATTGTTTGATCGGCTTAGAGGAGCTCGTGTGTTTACCAAGTTGGATCTTCGGGGTGCCTACAACCTGGTCCGCATCCGCTCTGGGGACGAATGGAAGACCGCATTTAACACTCGCGATGGGCACTACGAGTATTGTGTGATGCCCTTCGGCCTGTGTAACGCACCGGCAGTCTTTCAAGAATTAGTGAACGACGTGTTCCGGGACCTTCTCTACGTCTGTGTGGTGGTATATCTGGATGACATCCTGGTCTTCTCTCCGGACCTCCAGACCCACAGAGAGAACGTGCAGCTGGTACTACAAAGACTGAGAGAGAATCGTCTGTACGCCAAGTACGAGAAGTGTGTCTTCGAGCAGTCTTCTCTTCCCTTCCTGGGTTACATAATCTCCGATACCGGCCTGCAGATGGACCCAGAGAAGGTCTCTTCCATTCTCAACTGGCCCCCTCCTTCTGGACTGAAGGCAATTCAACGGTTTCTTGGTTTTGCGAACTATTACCGTCAATTCATCCCTCACTTCTCTGCCCTGACTGCGCCTCTCTCTGCCTTGACCAAGAAGGGGGCTAATCCAAAGGACTGGTCACCTGCGGCCGACGCCGCGTTTGGCTCCCTGAAACGGGCATTTGCTTCCTCTCCTGTGCTCCATCGTCGTGAGTTAAACCGACAGTTCACCTTGGAGGTGGATGCCTCCTCCTCTGGAGCCTGAGCAGTGCTCATGCAGAAGTCCTCCTCCGGGAAGATGGTTACTTGCGGTTTCTTCTCCAAGAGCTTCTCAGCGCCTGAACACAACTACACCATCGGTGACCGAGAGCTATTAGCCGTCAAACTGGCTCTGGAAGAATGGCGCTACCTTCTGGAGGGAGCAGTGTACCCTGTGATCATTTACACGGACCACAAGAACCTGGAATACCTGCGGTCTGCTCAGCGACTGAACCCACGACAAGCCAGGTGGTCCTTGTTCTTTGCCAGGTTCGATTTTCAGCTCCATTTTCGGCCCGCGGATAAGAATGTGCGAGCAGATGCCTTGTCCAGGTCATTCGTGCCCATGGAACAGGAGGAGGAGACATCCCAGCCCATCATCTGCCCAAGTAAAATCATTCCGGTGGCTCCTGTCACTCTGGCCCAGATACCGCCCGGGAAGACCTATGTCTCTGAAACTGACAGACAAAAAGTGTTGCATTGGGGCCATGCCTCGAAAATAGCCGGCCATGCTGGTCAGAAGAGAACATGGAGTACAATTGTACGTCACTACTGGCGGCCATCCCTTTGCACGGACGTCGCGTCTTTTGTCTCAGCCTGCTCCTCTTGTGCCCGGAACAAGACGCCCAAACACCTGCCATATGGTCGCCTTCTGCCGCTGCCAATTCCCTCCGTTCCGTGGCAACACATTGCAATGGACTTTATTACAGACTTGCCCTTGTCCGCCGGACACACAGTCATATGGGTCGTGGTGGATCGGTTCTCCAAAATGGCTCATTTCGTCCCTATGGCTGGACTGCCCTCTGCCCAGGAACTCGCTGACGCCTACATACAGCACATCTTCCGGTTGCATGGCTTTCCCTCACACATTGTGTCCGACAGAGGAACTCAGTTTACCTCCCGCTTCTGGAGGGCCCTCTGCAAACATCTGGGAGTGACTCTGGACTTTTCTTCAGCCTACCATCCTCAGTCGAATGGCCAAGTGGAACGAGTCAATCAGATCCTGACCTCCTTCTTACGTCACTACGTTAACGCCCATCACGACGACTGGTCCACGTTTCTTCCTTGGGCTGAATTCTCCCATAACCATCACGTCAGCGAGCCCTCCTCCAGTTCTCCCTTTCATGTCGTTTACGGACTTCAGCCTTCCATCCCATTACTGTATCTTCTTCCTCGGATGTCCCTGCTGCTGATACCGTAGTCCGTGACTTTTCAATGATTTGGGACTCTGTCAAGACGTCCCTTGGACGTGCTTCCCTGCGGATGAAAAGACACGCGGACAAAAGGCGTCTGGATCCTCCATGTTTCTCTCCAGGAGATCTGGTCTGGCTTGCTTCCAAATATGTCCGATTGAAGCTACCATCATACAAGCTGGGCCCTTGCTACATCGGGCCGTTTAAAGTCATCGGCAAGATAAATGAGGTCTCCTACAAGCTGCATCTCCCGACCACGATGAGGATACCCAACTCCTTTCACGTCTCCCTGCTCAAGCCGGTTGTCCTTGGTCCCTTCTCCACTGCTGCCAGTTCTGCTCCTCCTCCTATTGCTGACGATGACATCTATGCGGTAAGGGATATCGTGGCCATGAAGACCGTGCGGGGCCGACAGTTCTTCCTGGTTGACTGGGCTGGGTATGGTCCTGAGGATAGGTCCTGGGAACCCCGGGAGAATGTGGGTACTCCCCTGATACATGCCTTCCTGTCCCGGTTGCGGGGAGGGGGGCGTGGGGGAGGGGGTACTGTCACGCTCCCCGGCTCTCCTGCCATGCTCCCCGGCTCCCCTGCCACGCTCCCCGGCTCCCCTGCCACGCTTCCCCGCTCTCATGTCATGCTCCGCCGCTCCCGTGCCATGCTTCCCGGTCCCCCGCTCCACAGCCTCCATGCTCCCTCACCTGCGTCCTCCAGGCAACCCGGTCCCCACTCCCGGCGCCCGTCGGCAACGCTGAGCCAGCCTGGCACTCCTGCCTCCTGTGCACCGCTCCCTGCTCTGGCTTCTGGCACCTGGGCCTCGCGCATGCGCATTAGGGCGCGCGCGCGGTCATTGACCCTCTCTTAAAGGGCCAGCGTCCTCCAACAGGATATTGAAGAATCAGGTACAGGGTATATAGGGGGTTCCTTTCCAAGTGGGCGGGGCCTGTTCTTCGTGTTTGCTAAGCTAGGAGTCAGGTCTCCCTGTGCCTTGTTCCATACTTACCTATCTCTCTTGTAGAGTCGCTCCTGTCTCGCCAACCGGTCCTGACGATTCCAGAACCCCGAACGGTGACTGTCCGCCATCTCGTCAGTCCCTACCATCTCCGATCCCTGGATCCGTGTGGTGATCCACCTCCTCGCTCCGTTGGTTCCGAATTCTGCCTGACATCATCTCGGCCTCCGAACCTGAGCTCCGTCACCCGGACTACCTTTAGAGACTCAGTGGTCCCAGGGACTTCTTCACTCCACTCCTCTGAACGGACTGTCCTGCTACCCGTGGTGCTCCGGCTACCGGGCACCTTGCCCTCGGTGAGGTGTTCAGCCCAGTGGATCCACCTCCTGGGCCTACCCGTCCTCCTGGTCCTAACAGTGCGTCACGGGCAAGTCGCTGCCCGTGTTGCACAAAGTCGTTAAACTTTACGTACTTACCTGCTGAGCGACCTCGCTGTGGGCGTCGAACATCCTCTTCCTGAAGGGGGTAGGACGTTCGGCGTCACAGCAACGTCTCACACAGCGGTCGGCCAATAGAAGCGGAGGGGCGGAGATGAGCGGGACATAAACATCCCGCCCACATCCTTTCTTCCGCATAGCCGGCGGCTGCCGCGGGATGCAGGTAAGCTGTGTTCATCGTTCCCGGGGTGTCACACGGAGCGATGTGTGCTGACCCGGGTACGATGAACAACCAGCTGAAAGAAAAATAAACGATTTTTGAGTGACAGATAAACGATTTGCACACGATTTGCAAACGTTTAGCGGTGCTCGTAGGTGTCACACGAAACGACGTCGCAAACGATGCCGGATGTGCGTCACAAAATTGCAGTGTGACGCCCGCATTAGAGTGGTGAAAACAACTTGGTAGCCTGGCATTAATAGTGCAATGTCAGGCTACCAACCTGAGCTTCCCATTGTGGTCCGGACCTCCTGTCATCGCTCACTGAACACTGTGATATAGAAGGGTTAATAGTTTCTCTATTTCTTTATTAAAGATATTTTATTGAAATTTAGTAAGTATATCTGGTGGTAGTTCATAATAATCATGGAGCCTTCGGAATTAGAGACAAGCTCAAGGATTATTATTGTCTCTAAATGTTCTTCTTATCTTCTTCTTATCTCATATGCATGACTCTACATTTTTGTTTTGCTAAAACGTAAAGGTCATATGAGCAACTTGTAAAGTCCAGCTAGAAGCCTTTTTTGCAATATCACATTGATCTGTAAATGGTATAAATAAACTGTACCTTAGCTGAATAAACAGAAAATTGATCATGCTCACATGAATGCAGGTCTTTTTCTCCGAGCGCTCGATCTTGATTAGGTCTGAAGAGGCCTAATTCAGAGGACCTCACTGGTGATCCAATAAGCTGACTTGTGACAAAACAGAATAGCTACAACAGTTTTTGGTGCCCAATGTGGAGCCGTGGCCAACCAGCCTATTCAGAAGAAGTTTTGGGGACTCTTGAGACAGTGAAATTTCAGCTGCAGCAAGGTGAGAAGCTTTATTCTTACACTTTATTTCACTCTCTCTGATTTCCCGAATATTCTGGGTAAGGCTGTACACACAGTTCAAGAACTCTGGCATTACCAGTGAGTATTGTTTTTTTCTCATGCATGTCTGAATGAGAGTTGAAATATAGAGTAATAAGATAATTTGTTGTCCGTCCATTAACTGATTGCATAGATTGCATAGCATGGAATTTGGGACAGTCTCTGTATAATTACATTTGCTGTGTTGCTGTGTTTTGTGTTTTTGGCCATCTTTGCATCTTTGATGGGCAATACTCTGGTCTAGGGATATGTGTTCATAAGTGGTTTCATATTAATGCCTAGATAAAGTAGGCAGGCAATAGGTTGTTGTATATTGATGAGAAGCCTCTGAATAACAAAGTGACAAGTAATTGAGATAAAAGACTTTGTGAAATAATATGTATGTATAAGTTTAATGGTTATAGGTCATACTGTGGACTGTGAAAAGATGTTCTGGTTGTGAAATGTCACAGGACATAGCCATATAGAGTATTTGAGTGGATACCTGACATATGTATTTTTTTTCCCATCAGTGTCAAGAGCGGTTTAGATAATTTTATTTACATGTGAGGTTATCTGATCGTTGGAAGGTGTATTGTTACATATGTTTCTAGAATCAAGTGCTGTGAAGGTATATAAGTAGTCTCAATTTTCTGCTGGGATTGTGTATTATACCAGTGGGTATTAGGGATGTTTTGGAAAAGCTGAATCTGGACGAAGAATTCTTTTGAGATAACACTCTTGCTAAACAAACTGTGCGCTGCTATTCTGTTGGGAGGGGTTAAGTGAACAGCTGCGCGATTTTCTCTCTTCTGCCCTCTGTGAGAAGTCAGCTCTTAGGATTGTTTCGGTTTAACTCTAGTTTACGTTCGTTGCTGGAATACTTTGTAAAGGACCAGCATGGAGTACCCAACTGCACATCAGAAGTGGGTTAGAGAGCAGTGTGGCCTTCCCACTTACATGGAGGTGGTCTAGTAGGTGAGAGGACTATCACACCTGGTCCTTCCTGCTTTAGTCATCTGGTCTTTTGGGTGAGAGAGGTGTTTTTTTTAACCCTTCCCAATACGCCCTGCAAGTGTAGCAGGTGAGAGTGAATGCTGATTTAGCCTTCCAGCTACAACTTGAGAGCCCATTCTGACTTGCCAGGAGAAGTGTGGCCTGTTAACAAGGTCCAGGGACACTGAGAGGGCATTTGCAGAAAGGTGGGCTGTGTGGGAATAAGTTGAAGCCATTGGCAACTTGTTCAGTGTGCAGCGTGGGGCTCCAGCAGGATCCAAAACAGCCAAACAGAGTGCAAGAAAGGGAAGGCAAAGAAGCAGTGAAAAATGTCAGACCGATACTCAAAAAGGCAGACATGCCAGAGTACGGATGTTTGGATGTTGAGAAATGGCACAGATTCATGGAAGAAAAGAGAGGTTGGATAAAAGATAAGAGGGTAGAGCAACAAGTAAATAAATGGTGTTGTGTGGCTGAAGAGGTGCAGCATTGTGGATATAAAGAGACCACAGCGGGAGATAAGGTGTATTATGAATGTTTTAATGCACCAAAAGCAGGAATTGTGACTGCTACCGCCCTCCCTTCACATAAGCAGAAACCCAGACCAGATGAATGGACTTGTAAACATTGTAGTTAGAAAAACCCAGACTGGAGAGGTACTTGCGCTACGTGTAATGTTACTCGCCCTATGCAGATTGCACTAAATCCTGTTTGAACCAGATCACATGTGATGACAGAGGACGCTGACTCTGAGACAGAGTTAGTGAAGGAATTGAGTTTTGGGGAGGAAGCTGGACATTACTCTGACGGTGAGGAAAGAAAACAGTTATCTGACCCTGAAGAGTGAAGACCAACCTTATCCTCTTTCCCTGACTGACGTAATACAGCAGGAAGGGGAGAATATAGAGACGTACTTTTGGAGGTTACAGCTGAAGTGGGCAGACATGTCAAGTCAGAACCTCCCTTAATGACAAAATACTGATGAGTATATTCGTTAACGGTATGAATAAGGTTTTACGAGAAGCAGTACAGACAGCCAGACCTGAGTGGAGAAACATGGACCCAACAGACCTTCTGCAAGTAGCTAAGGGGGTTGAACTGACAAAATGCAAGCGACCAGTTATGTATGCTAGAGCACAAGGAAAACAGTGGAAGCAGAGAGGGAGGGCACCAGGTGACCTAGTGACCGTACAGTGCTGGAATTGTGGACAGAATGGACATTACGCCAGACAGTGCAAAAACCTCAAATAGGAGAGGAAGCAGACTGACTCTCCTCCTTCCTTCCCTCCTCCTTTGCCTCTGGCCTAGGAAACTGGTGACCACGAAGGGACTGGAGGGATTGATGTCTGAAATTCCCTTGACAAAACAGTATCCCTAAGGCTACATGCGCACGCTGCTTCTTTTTCGTGTTCACAAAATGCAGCCAAAACTGCAGCCAAAACTGCAGCCAAAACTGCACCTTGTCAGAGAGAGCCTGGAAATGTCACAAAAAATGTAGGTGCTTTTTTGGTGCGTTTTTGCTGCTTTTTTGGTGCGTTTTTGGCTGCAGTTTTGTCAACAATTGTTTCATGTATTTTTCAGTTCAAACAAGCCCATAAAGCTTGTTGAATTGAAAAAAAAAAATTAGAAATAAATAAATAATTAAAAAAAACTGGCGTGCGGTCCCCCCAATTTTAATGCCAGCCAGATAAAGCCATACGGCTGAAGGCTGGTATTCTCAGGATGGGGAGCTCCACATTATGGGGAGCCCCCCACCCTAACAATATCAGTCAGCAGACGCCCAGAATTGCCGCATACATTAGATGCGACAGTTCTGGGACTGTACCCGGCTCTTCCCAATTTACCCTGGTGCGTTGGCAAATCGGGGTAATAAGGAGTTATTGGCAGCCCATAGCTGCCAATAAGTCCTAGATTAATCATGTCAGGCATCTATGAGACACCCTCCATGATTAATCTGTAAATTACAGTAAATAAACACACACACAACCGAAAAATTCTTTATTAGAAATAAAAAACACAAACACATTCCCTCATTACCAATTTATTAACCCCGACAAAGCCCTCCATGTCCGGCGTAATCCAGGATGCTCCAGCGTCGCGTCCAGCTCTGCTGCATGCAGGTGACCGGAGCTGCAGCAGACACAGCCGCTCCGGTCACCTCCACGCAGGTAATGAAGACAGCCGCGCGATCAGCTGCTGTCACTGAGGTTACCCGCGGCCACCGCTGAATCCAGCGGTGGCCGCGAGTAACCTCAGTGACAGCTCAGCTGATCGCGCTACTGCGTGCAGCTGACAGGAGCGTGGAGCTGACACAGGAGCGTGGAGCTGACACAGGAGCGTGGAGCTGACACAGGAGCGTGGAGCTGACACAGGAGCGTGGAGGACGGGACTTTCAGCGGCGGCGGCGGTGGCGGTGAGAGGGGTCCATCATCTCCCCTGTGCGTGCACGCTGGGGACAGCGGTACGTCAGGGAACACGTGGAGGACGGGACTATCAGCGGCGGCAGCGAGAGGGGGATGGACATTGGCAGCTGAAAACATTGATTTTTCCCTCTCGCTGCCGCCGCTGCTGATAGTCCCGTCCTCCACATCATCTCCCCTGTGCGTGCATGCTGGGGACAGTGGTACTTCGGGGAACACATGGAGGACGGGACTATCAGCGGCGGCAGCAGAGAGAGATAAAAATCAATGTTTTCAGCTGCCAATGTCCATCCCCCTCTCGCTGCTGCCGCTGCTGATAGTCCCCGTCCTCCACATCATCTCCCCTGGGGACAGCGGTACTTCGGGGAACACATGGAGGACGGGACGGGACGGGACCACTTGCCTGACCTCACTTCCTGACAAATCACCTGCGTTTTTGCTAGCAAAAACGCAGGTAAAAGGCAGGTAAAATGCACCACTTTTGATTAGCATGCATTTTTCCTGCGTTTTTGATGCCCTCATTGATTTCAATGGGTGACAAATGTTGACAAAAACGCAGGAAGAATGAACATGCTGCATTTTTTTTGTCACAAACGTTTGACAAAAAAAACGCTGACAAATAAACTGCAACATGCGCATGACAAATCTGACTTCTCATAGACTTTGCTGGGAAGTCAGATGTCAGAAAGTTCAGCTGACAAAACTGCAGCCAAAAAAGCAGCAAAAAAGCAGGAAAAAAAGCAGCGTGCGCATGTAGCCTTAAGCCCAGCCAAATCAATGGCCCTGACCAGAGATAAGAGAATATGTGCAAGCAGGGGCTCTAGTACAAAGGTCCTCACTGTCACAAACCACCGGGGGGGTCACTCAGAAATCCCCCGCGCTGGCTACCAGTACGTCACAATCGGGGGGTAACAAGTGGGGGTCACCCCTCCTTTATACCTCCCGACCGACAGACAGAGCACGTGACGCGCTCTCTAGCGCCCCTCTTATAGTCAGGCCAATTATGGAATTGCCCAACAATAAGCAAGGAGGCCGCTATACTACTTATGCCGATTATTGAAGGGTCCCCGGTGAGAGTAGGGTATATATTCCCCCGACCTCCGCGGGCGGAATATATAAAACCTCCCCGAATCTCACTGGCCTCCCCACAATAATCCTTGGCACAACTCGCTGCCACCAACCGCTTCACGGTAACTATTAGCCGAACACACAGACGTGGGATTCAAGATCGAGATAACAGAACAGCCCAAGATTAATTATATAATTTAATCAGCCTAAAGCACACTAGAAACTACAATATATACAATAGGGAATCTACAGAATATACATATGTCAGAGTACAGTTACAGATAAAGCATGGTTTACAAACAGGCATACACAGTTCCCGCAGTTACCTTGTGCGTCTGGCCACAGGGGGGCGCTGTAGGCCAGGTTTCCAGGAACTCCCACAGATGTTTCCTACACGTGACCCCCAGCGAAAGAACGCTGGAAAATGGCCGAAGTAGGGTTATCAACCTGGGCAAATCCAGGTCCCCTCCTACCTTCGTGACCTCAGAGGGAGCACTGCTCCACCCCTGGCTTGAGTTATGGACAATCCACAACATGGAATATGGGCCATAACTTTGCCTGGGAGCGTCGTAGGCGGACGCCAATGCTCTCATTGTGACAGTTATGAATTTAGCTACAGAATGAGAGGACTCATGACTTGTCTACTAGTTCCCCATTGGCTGATATCACGCCTGGGGTATTTCCCAAGCTCCCGCTCCCATAAAAAGGGTGTGCCAGCATCGTCCGCATGCGGAGACACCATTTTTATGGTTGCCATATTTATCGGAAATATGGCTTGCGAGATATGAACCATTTTTTACTGGAGTCGTTCTGTCTGGATACTTCCAAGCTTGCTAATTAGATAGCAGCTCCTACCACAGGGTCACGGCAGGGAGTCCTCCTGTGTCCATTGTTCCCACATCATCTCATTTCCATATCATAGGAGATGGCCATGGGATGTGACACCTTCACAGATGCTGGACATTGAGGACAAGAAGGGAGGGGGGCACTGCCAGGGAGTGATGAGCGATTATGACTGGAAGTCATAATTCATCTTCATATCCCGGGATTTGCCTCACACCTCCCCCCTTTTGAGGGCGCTAGGGGGCAGCACACTCCGGTGTTCCCCCGTGCGCCCGTCCGCGACCTCTCCTTGTCGTTACAGCCCGTCTGCGTTACCGTGGTCACGGCCCCTTTTGTGGCGAATGGTGAAGTTGTATTGCTGGAGCGCAAGGCTCCATCGCAACAATCGCCCATTCGTCCCAGAGACGGTGTGCAACCAGCTGAGGGGATTGTGGTCCGTCTCCACGATGAAGTGGCGCCCGTATAGATAGGGTTGCAGACGCTGCAGGGCCCACACTATGGCCAGGCACTCCTTCTCCATCGTGGAATAGGCCACTTCCCTTGGTAACAGCTTCCTGCTCAGGTACAAGACTGGGTGCTCTTGGCTCGCAGAGTCCACCTGGCTGAGCACCGCACCGAGGCCGAAGTCACTGGCGTCGGTCTGTACTACAAACGGCCGCGTGAAGTCGGCTGCCTGTAGCACGGGCGGGCTGGACAGGGCGTCCTTTAGGGCCTGGAAGGCTGTCTCGCAGTCCATTGTCCAATCGACTGCAGAGGGCAGCTTCTTCTTGGTGAGGTCCGTCAAGGGCTTTGCCAGGCTACTATAGCGTGGAACAAACCTCCTATAGTACCCGGCGGTCCCCAAGAAGGACATCACCTGCTTCTTGGTCCTGGGGGTGGGCCAGGATGCGATGGCCTCCACTTTCTCAGGCTCGGGCTTCAGTGTTCTCCCGCCTACCCGGTGACCGAGGTACTGGACCTCGCTCATGGCCAGCTGACACTTTCCCGGCTTGATGGTCAAACCTGCCCGGTGGATCCGCCTGAGCACCTGTGCTAGATGCTCTAGGTGGTCCTCCCAGGTGGGACTGAAGACGGCAATGTCATCCAGGTACGCGGCCGCGTACCCTTCAAGTCCCTTGAGCAGGGTGTTGACCATCCGCTGGAAAGTGGCAGGGGCATTCCTCATCCCGAATGGCATCACCGTGGACTCGTATAGTCCAAATGGGGTAATAAAGGCAGAGCGTTCCCTGGCCTTGCGAGTCAGGGGGATCTGCCAATATCCCCGGCTCAGGTCCATGATGGTCAGGTACTGAGCCCCGGCCAACTGATCGAGCAGGTCATCGATGCGTGGCATTGGGTACGCATCGGCGACCGTGACAGCATTGAGCCCCCTGTAGTCCACGCAGAACCGAGTGGTTCGGTCCTTCTTAGGGACGAGGACTACAGGCGAGGCCCAAGCGCTGTTGGATGCCTGGATCACCCCCAGCTTCAGCATCTCGTCAATCTCCTGGCGCATGTGTTGCTGCACCTCCAGGGAGACCCGATATGCTGAACGCCGGATCGGGGGATGATCCCCAGTGTCCACGTGATGGACAGCCAAGTCAGTCCTTCCAGGCTGGTTGGTAAACAACCCCCGGAAGGGGAGTAGGGTGGCCCACAGCTGGGACCGTTGGTCCTCCAAGAGCTGGTGGCCAACCTCCACATCCTCAATGGATCCGCCTGCCCTAACCTGGGCTAGCATATCCAAGAGGGTTTCCGCTTCTCCCTCCTCGGGCAGGTTGCACACGGGGAGCGCACATGCCTCCCGCTCATGATGTGCCTTCATCATGTTCACATGGAAGGGCTTCCGCCTTCCACGGGCAGGGTCCAGGGTGACCAGGTACGTCACAGGGTTGAGCTGCTGGTACACGAGGTATGGGCCTTCCCAGGCTGCCTGAAGCTTGTCCTGTGGTACGGGGACCAGTACCCACACCTTTTGACCCACTTGGTAGGTCCTCTCACAAGCGTTCTGGTCGTACCAACGCTTCTGATCGGCCTGGGCTTGAGCCATATTGTCGTGTACCAGTTGCGTCAAGGCCTGCATTTTGTCCCGGAAGCGCATGACATACTCGATAACCGACACTCCAGGGGTGGCCAAATCCCCTTCCCAAGCCTCTTTCACCAGAGCCTGGACTTGCTTACAGAGGGCCTCCATCAGCTGGGACATGAATTGGGTCCCCCGGTCAGTGAGCATTTCCTGGGGAAAACCCACTCGGGAGAAAATCTCCAGCAATGCGGTGGCCACCTTGTCAGCCCGAATGGACGACAAGGCCACTGCTTCTGGGTACCGGGTGGCATAGTCCACTACCGTTAGTTATGAAGCGTTTCCCGGAGCTGCTGGGGATGGCCAGCGGGCCGACCAGATCCACAGCCACCCTCCTGAAAGGCTCATCGATGATTGGCAGAGATACCAGTGGGGCTTTGGGGTGTGGCCCCGCCTTCCCCACTCTCTGACAGGTTTCACACGAACGGCAGTAGGCAACCACATCGGCCCCCATTTTTGGCCAGTAGAAATGCTGGTTTAACCTGGCCTTGGTCTTAGCGATCCCTAGGTGTCCGGCCATCGGAATCTCATGTGCGATCCGCAACAACTCCGTCCGGAACGGATAGGGTACCACCAACTGTCGGTCCCTGGGCCACGCCTCCGGTGAACCCTGCTGGACCGTGACCCGGTACAGCCGTCCTTGGTCCCAGACCACTCGCTCCGGGTCCGAGTCCGAGGGAGGCTGTGCCGCCTGCTCCTTTAGAGCTTTCAGGCTGTCGTCAGCTTCTAACGCTGCCTGAAACCCCTGACTAGATGTGGCCAGAATCGACGAGACTGTCACATCTTCGGTCAGTACCCCGGGACCTGTGTCCTGGCCTCCACCTGACTCGGCTGCCACTTGGTCAGAAGGGGAAGAGCTATCGGACCTCCGGGAGGCCCCTTGGCTTCCAGCACTCCCACTGCGGGTGACAGCGGCCACAGCCGCTGCGACCGTTGGTCGTGCCTGCTCCTCCTCCGTTCCTGACCAAGTCGCCGGTTCAGGCAGACCGACCTGGCTTCCTGACACCCCGGTTGTGGGGGAACCATGCACCGAGATCTTACCTGGGAGCACTTCCGCTCCTGGACCGGCCCCAATCTCACCTGCCTGTTCCCCTCCTGCAGCAACAGAACCCCGCTGTGAAATCTCTGGGGACCCCACATTTGCTGTGGTAGCCCCCACCCCACACACTGGTCCTCCCCCTGCAGCACCCTGCTCTCTGCTTATCCCTGCAGAGGGCAACAGATCCCAGCTCACTGGCTGGTTACTTGTAGAGGCATTGTCACACCTTTCTCTGACCCCCTCCCCTGTCACAGCTGCAGCTGAGTGTGTGTCTATGGTGTCTATGCAAGCAGAAATATCAGAGTTCACTCCCTCCTCCCTTACATCATTCATAGATAACACATTAACATTGTTAGGAGTCATGTCAGTACGGGCTGAAGGTTCAGCCCTTGGGGGGGGCCCAAACTGGGAGGTTATCTGCCCCAAATCTGTCCCAAGTAGCACGTTTGCAGGGATCCGATCAGTTACCCCCACCTCCCTCACCCCTCGCCCTGCGCCCCAGTCCACATAAATGTCAGCAACAGGCAGCGCCGGGTCAATGCCTCCAATCCCGGAGACAGCGAGGGTTTTTCCAGGGATCAAGTCTTGGGGGGACACCATCCCAGGCCGCACCAGAGTCACCTCCGAGGCGCTGTCTCGCAGTCCTATGGTCACAGACCGGCCGACGGTGACAGGTTGGAAGCTGTCCAGGGACCTACCACCACCCCCACCCACACAATACACCTTGGGCGGCCCTTGGGACGGGGACGGAGCCGGGGCCTTGGGACGCTGAGGGCACATGGCCTTGAAGTGTCCAGGTAAGTTGCACTGGTGGCACCGTCTTGGTTCTGCCACGGGCCTGGAGAGGGGAGTTGAGGGGGACACCCCCTGCAGTCTAGGGGCAGGTGGGGCAGTCGCAGAGTTCATCTTACCCCCTCTCCAGGTGCTGCTGGTGGCTGCTCTCCTGGCCTCAGGAGCCCGATTGTTGGTGTAGTCATCGGCCAGGGCAGCTGTAGCCGTGGACCCCTTTGGCTTCTGGTCTCGGATGAACTGGCGGAGATCCTCAGGGCAGTTCCACAAGAGTTGCTCCGTGATGAACAAGTCCAGGATCTCCGGTCCGGTGGAAAGCTGCAGGCCTTGGGTCCAGTGGTCGGCAGCTCGGGCAAGTGCCCGCCGGTGGTCAGCCCAGGAGTCCTTTGGTCCCTTTTGCAGGGTCCGGAACTTCTTGCGGTAGGACTCTGGAGTGAGGTTGTACTGTTGGATCAGGGCCCGCTTGATGGTGTCGTAGCCCTGATCTGCCTCAGCAGGCAAGTCCCCAAGGATATCCAGGGCCTTACCCCTTAGACGGGGGGTCAGGTATTTGGCCCACTGATCCTTGTCCAGATGGTGCTGCAAGCAAGTCCGTTCAAAAGCAGTCAGGAAAGAGTCCAAGTCTCCATCCTTCTCCAGCACTGGGAAGTCCTCAACACGGACCTTTGGAAGTTTGGTGTTTTGAAGGTCACATGTGGCTGATGAGGACCGGAGCTGAGCTAGCTGCAGCTGGTAGTCACGGTCTGCCTGTCGCTCTCGCTCTTCACGCGCTGCCTGCCGCTCCACAGCCTCACGCGCTGCTTGCCGTTCCGCAGCCTCAGCGTCACGCGCTGCTTGCCGCTCCGCAGCCTCAGCGTCACGCGCTGCCTGTCGCCCACGCTCGGCCATGAGTATCTCGTAGGTATCCCGGTCTCCAGCCATAAGCCTGGCCAAGGCAGCTTGAAGGAGGGCCTCTGCACCTCTCAGGCCGGAGGGATTGGCAAGTGGTGATCTGCGGCACGCTGCAGAGCCAGGTGATTCACTGTCCATTGCAGAGCGGAGGGCTGGCATCTGGCTCGTTGAGGACCCTTGGGTGAGCTGCTCCTCATCTTGTCCATAATTGCCAGGTTGTGCGCTGTCCTCTGCAGAACGGTTTTCTGGCGTCGAGCTCCTGGAGGACTCGTGGGCAACCTCCTCATTACTGTCCACAGCACCGTCCTCCCTCTCTTCGGCTCCTGCTTTAGCATTGGCCAGTTGCCTAGCTCTGCTCCTGGTGCCATCAGCCATTCTTGCAGACTTTTGGTCACTGACACAGAACTGACACCTGATGCCTCCACACACCTTACAGTATCTGCACTCTGACACTCTAGTGTTGAGCTAGTCTGAAGACCCCAGCAGCCACAGCTGCTGCAGGCAGTCTTTAGTGTCTGGGAGTATGGGTCTCACACTCACACACACTATTATCTCGATCCCACCGCTATGCCACCAATATGTCACAAACCACCGGGGGGGTCACTCAGAAATCCCCCGCGCTGGCTACCAGTACGTCACAATCGGGGGGTAACAAGTGGGGGTCACCCCTCCTTTATACCTCCCGACCGACAGACAGAGCACGTGACGCGCTCTCTAGCGCCCCTCTTATAGTCAGGCCAATTATGGAATTGCCCAACAATAAGCAAGGAGGCCGCTATACTACTTATGCCGATTATTGAAGGGTCCCCGGTGAGAGTAGGGTATATATTCCCCCGACCTCCGCGGGCGGAATATATAAAACCTCCCCGAATCTCACTGGCCTCCCCACAATAATCCTTGGCACAACTCGCTGCCACCAACCGCTTCACGGTAACTATTAGCCGAACACACAGACGTGGGATTCAAGATCGAGATAACAGAACAGCCCAAGATTAATTATATAATTTAATCAGCCTAAAGCACACTAGAAACTACAATATATACAATAGGGAATCTACAGAATATACATATGTCAGAGTACAGTTACAGATAAAGCATGGTTTACAAACAGGCATACACAGTTCCCGCAGTTACCTTGTGCGTCTGGCCACAGGGGGGCGCTGTAGGCCAGGTTTCCAGGAACTCCCACAGATGTTTCCTACACGTGACCCCCAGCGAAAGAACGCTGGAAAATGGCCGAAGTAGGGTTATCAACCTGGGCAAATCCAGGTCCCCTCCTACCTTCGTGACCTCAGAGGGAGCACTGCTCCACCCCTGGCTTGAGTTATGGACAATCCACAACATGGAATATGGGCCATAACTTTGCCTGGGAGCGTCGTAGGCGGACGCCAATGCTCTCATTGTGACAGTTATGAATTTAGCTACAGAATGAGAGGACTCATGACTTGTCTACTAGTTCCCCATTGGCTGATATCACGCCTGGGGTATTTCCCAAGCTCCCGCTCCCATAAAAAGGGTGTGCCAGCATCGTCCGCATGCGGAGACACCATTTTTATGGTTGCCATATTTATCGGAAATATGGCTTGCGAGATATGAACCATTTTTTACTGGAGTCGTTCTGTCTGGATACTTCCAAGCTTGCTAATTAGATAGCAGCTCCTACCACAGGGTCACGGCAGGGAGTCCTCCTGTGTCCATTGTTCCCACATCATCTCATTTCCATATCATAGGAGATGGCCATGGGATGTGACACCTTCACAGATGCTGGACATTGAGGACAAGAAGGGAGGGGGGCACTGCCAGGGAGTGATGAGCGATTATGACTGGAAGTCATAATTCATCTTCATATCCCGGGATTTGCCTCACACTCACCCTGTAACATTCCCTTGTTTCCAATCAAGAAAAAAGGGCCCAAAGGTTCCCCTGATACATACAGAATGGTGAATGATTTGAGAGCTGTCAATGCTGTCACTGAGAGTGTAACATCCATTGATCCAAACCCACATACATTACTGTCACAAATCCCAGGGACCTCCAAATGTTTTACAGTAATTGATTTGGCAAATGCATTTTTCTCTGTGCCTCTACACCCTGACTGTCAGTATCTTTTTGCCTTCACACATGAGGGGAAACAGTACATGTGGACAGTCCTCCCGCAAGGAGGAATGAATTCACCTACCATTTATTCTACAGCTATGGCAGGAATTCTGGAACTGTGGCAACCGCCTCATCCACAGGTTACGCTATTGCAGTACGTGGATGACATTTTGCTCTGCTGTCCAGACCAGATGTCCTGCAAGGAAGCCACAATTTCTTTGCTGTGTTTTCTGGCAGAGAATAGTTGCAAAGTTTCACGTGAAAAATTACAGTACTGTAAGCAAAAGGTAACATTTTTGGGTCACTGTATCTCTGAAGGTACAAGACACCTGACTGAGGAGAGAAAACAAGCAGTCCAAAATCTCTCCTTACCCAGGTTCCACCGGCAACTGCGCACCTTTTTGGACTTAGTGTCATACTGTAGGCCTTGGATAAGGTCTGCCTCGCAAATGATGCAACCCCTCTATGATTGTCTGTCATCTGACCCCTTTGACCTCGCTCAGGAAGCTATTGATTCCTTTCATTCCCTTAAACTACTCAGCACGACTGGACCCAGTTGTCAGAGGGTCTCCCACGTGTGTCCGTGCTGTAGCAGCTGCTGCAGTACTGCTGGGGAAAGCTTGCGAGATCACATTGATATTTCCCTTAGCAATTTACTCCCCGCATGACATCCATGTTATACTTGTGCAAGTCCAACCGAAACACCTGTCTATGGCCAGACAGCTCAGACTTGAATGTGCCCTTCTGATTCCTGAGTATGTCTCCCTCAAGAGGTGTAATGTTCTGAATCCAGCCACCCTTTTGCCAGTAGATTCAGAAAAGGGGGAATTGGTGACAATGGTAGCAAGTGAGGATGAATACTTTGACATGACGCACAAACATGACTGCATAGAGCTGATGAGTCAGGAGACAGCAGGTTTTCCACATGTCTATGATACACCTATTACTAATGCAGATTTTGAGTTTTTTTGTAGATGGCTCCAGATATCACCTGGATGGGAGATTCTACACTGGATATGCAGTAGTATCCACACATGAGGTAATCCGAGCTGAACCACTCCCGCCGCACATGTCCACGCAGGAGGCGGAGCTAACAGCGCTCATTGAGACGTGTAGAGCGGGATCAGGTAGGAAAATTAATGTTTATTCAGACTCAAATTATGGATTTGGTATCTGTCATGATTTTGGCCCTATCTGGAGAAGTAGAGCTTTTCTTACGTCAGCTGGTAAGCCTATTAAAAATGCAGAATTGGTAAAACGGTTAATGGAGGCACTAATGTTACCAGTCCAGGTTGGCATCATTAAGGTGAAAGCACACACAAAAAGTGACTCACTGGAGGTAGCGGGCAACAGAAGGGCGGATGCGGCTGTGAAAGCAGCGGCAAAGAGGCCTAGGGATCAGAGGATAGTGGCAGGGAGCCAGCAAATCCCAGCCACAGTGATTCTGGATGTCCTGAAATGCCTCCAGCATCAGGCTGCCCAAACAGAGAAGGAACATTGGGAGAAAATGGGAGCTGGGCTGAACTCAAATGGAGTATGGGAAGGGAAGGATAGGTTGTGTTCACCAAGGTCCCTGTTCCCTATGATGGCACAAGCAACACATGGCCCCACTCACGCCTCAAAAAGTAACATGTGTAACCAGGTGAATACCTTCTGGATCGCTCCTGGCTTCAGTTATGTAGCCTCCAAACACGTACAATCCTGCATTATCTGCGCACAACACAACCCAGGTAAAACAGTAAAAGTCCCTAAGAAAGCAACACCCAGACCGCTCTACCCGTTTCAACGACTGCAAATAGACTACATACAACTACCCAAGGTAGGAGTGTATGAATACGTCCTGGTATGTGTAGATCTCTTCTCAGGATGGGTTGAGGCCTATCCAGTAAAATGTGCAAATGCTAAAACAACTGCAGAAAAACTGATGAAGGAACTAGTCTGTCGGTATGGCATCCCAGAAGCCATAGAAAGTGACAGGGGTACACACTTCACTGGAGAAATAATGAGGGACATTATGCAGGCCCTGGGAATAGAGCAGGCATTCCATACCCCTTATCATCCGCAGAGCAGTGGAAAAGTAGAGAGATTAAACGGGACACTTAAACTAAAAATTCAAAAGGCCATGGCAGAGACAGGAAAGAATTGGGTAGAGTGCTTATCCCTGGCACTCTTTTCAGTCAGACACACTCCAAATAGGAAGACAGGCTTGTCTCCTTTTGAAGTCCTTTTTGGTAGTGCCCCAAAAACAGGTCTCTACTTTCCACAAGTGTTACAGATGCAACACGGCACTATGACAGCCTACGTCCAGGCCTTACAGGAAAGACTTAATGTGGTGCATAAACATGTCTTTTCATCCATTCCAGATCCCAATGCAAGTGCAGATGTGCATCAGCTGAATCCAGGTGATTGGGTGGTCGTGCGCAGACACGTGAGAAGGAGCCTAGATCCACGCTTTGATGGCCCATTCCAAGTCCAGCTGACCACATCCACCTCAGTGAAACTTGAGGGAAAGCCCACCTGGATCCACGCCAGTCACTGTAAAAAGGTCACTCCACCGGCAGAATGAGTTTTGCTAATTATCCTGTTAGGTGTAGCAGGGTTGCTGCAACAAACAAAGACACTGAGTGAACCTTTAAATACGGACTGGGATAATAAACTCATTCGCCACCATATTTCTCTTACTGAGGACATGGAAGGAGAAAAACCAAAAGACTGTTGGATCTGCACACACAGTCCTATTCCTTCAAAGACTATGCCTTATTTAGCCTTACCTCTGGAACCACAGGAGGTATTGGTACCAGACTGTATACACAATGAAACCTGGACTCAATCTAGATTTTTGGGAGAAGATGTACCTCGTGACTTATCTGCTACATTGACTATAGTTGGATGGGTCACTAAACCCTGGTTCCAGCTAAATATCACACGGCCCGATGGATACTCGTGGTGGATGGAATACGATTCAGACAAGGGCATAATAGCCAAAATAAAGACTAAGATTCCTCATTCGGGCCCCATTCTCCATGATGGATTATGGTTCAGTCTTCAATACAATGGTGTTGGAAATTGTGGAAAAGACAATAACTGTTTCTATATACATACACATGACTTAACCAAGAACAATGAGACAGTATATCAGAAGGGTATTGAGGGCTGTACATCATCATTTATTAGACGGACTTTTAGGAGGGAGCGGGGTAGCTGTATCTCAGGTATGACCGGAAAACAAATGAACAATACGTGGTTAGCTCATAAAACACTGCAAATATTGTTGTTCTGTCTATTGCTTTATATAGCTGTAAAAGCATTGATATATGCATTACCTAAACTACTGAATAATGTATGTGCTAAGAGTTCCAGTATTGGACCCTCTGTAGTTTACTACGGACCCTAAATGGCCTCTGCTGCCTGGAAGTAGGTGTCCACACTGAGGGTGGATGGGTGAAGTGGTAGTAAGACCCCTCATGGGTACTAGGCCCATGAGCCAGCAGCTCCTGTTTGGACGCCTACTGACCCTGTAGTGAAGGTTATACCTTTTACAAAAGGGGGAAATTGATATAGAAGGGTTAATAGTTTCTCTATTTCTTTATTAAAGATATTTTATTGAAATTTAGTAAGTATATCTGGTGGTAGTTCATAATAATCATGGAGCCTTCAGAATTAGAGACAAGCTCAAGGATTATTATTGTCTCTAAATGTTCTTCTTATCTTCTTCTTATCTCATATGCATGACTCTACATTTTTGTTTTGCTAAAACTTAAAGGTCATATGAGCAACTTGTAAAGTCCAGCTAGAAGCCTTTTTTGCAATATCACATTGATCTGTAAATGGTATAAATAAACTGTACCTTAGCTGAATAAACAGAAAATTGATCATGCTCACATGAATGCAGGTCTTTTTCTCCGAGCGCTCGATCTTG
Organism: Anomaloglossus baeobatrachus; assembly: GCF_048569485.1. NCBI lineage: Eukaryota > Metazoa > Chordata > Amphibia > Anura > Aromobatidae > Anomaloglossus > Anomaloglossus baeobatrachus. The sequence goes on from NC_134356.1 coordinate 206,445,641, forward strand.
ATTAGGTCTGAAGAGGCCTAATTCAGAGGACCTCACTGGTGATCCCATAAGCTGACTTGTGACAAAACAGAACAGCTACAACAACTGCGTGAGAAGTGATGGAAAATCGCACCTCTGTGCACAGCTATGGGTTGCAATAAGATGGCACATGGCTCTCTCCATAGCTGTGACCTGGACAGCCCAGGAAGCATGCCCAGTCCACACCATAGACAGCCACAGTAAATGAGTAGTTGGACACTGTCCGCAGTCTTCTTTGACCTGGGACATCCTTATTTGCTGCGTGTCATGCTCAGGCCAGCAAATAAAAATGGCAGCACCCAGTGACTGCAGAAAAATAAAAATAAACATTAAACACAGCATTTAATTTTGTATTAAAAATAAATGATTACATAATCAATAATTATTAATGCAAAACTGAAAATCGTCCAGGGTAATTTGATACAGGGCTAGGGCTGTAAACAGAGCCTTTGTTCTGGGTGAAGGAAAGCCTAGCCGCAGCTCTGCCGTTTTTACCATATTAAAAGAATTGATTTCTGATTTGCTGCTTAATAAAGAACAACTGTAATTAATATAGTCCATCATTTTCTTTTCTTTTCTTTTTTCTTGATCAAGTAGACGAGTAGGTTTGTGGTCAGCAAAGCTGTGGTAGTGCAAAAAGAACCAGTAAACTTATCATTCTCTAATTCATTATTTACTTTAATAGCTGGGATTTGATTAGTGGAAACCTTTATTGGACAAAGCTCAAATTGCTTTCCTCAAAATGAGAAAAAGACATATCATTAAACGCCTGTATATACATATGGCGGCAATAAAGCTAGATGTCTTTGTCAATAACAGTTTATTACATGCCTACTCATTTCAGTGATCCTAATAGCAGGTATACTACATCGACCCATTTTGCTTTTCGACTCAAGGATTATCTAGATTTATTATTGCAATTTGAGTAATGGGCAGCGGTCAGGTTCCCCGATTGCTGCTGAGACTTGATGCTAAAAAAGTAGAGCCTCATTCAGACGTCCGTATTTCACATAGCGTTCTCTCTATAATTTTCATCTATAGAAAATATACATTATAGACTATGAGGTTGTTCACAGGTCTGTGTTTTCTTGCAGACCATGTGTATAAGTATCATGAAGACATATCCATTTTTTACCAATAGCACTGATGAAAAGTACTGTATAAGCCTAGGGGTCCGTGAAAATCACATACAGCACACAAATGGCATCAGTGAATAGTCCATGTGCTGTCCGTGATTAACATTGCTATGTACAGGACTCAGGAGAAGCTTTGTAATTTTTTAATGTACTGTATTTATCCATACGTGAAAATTACTAACCAAAAACTGATAGTAAATACTAACATTGGCCAAATATTGATCCAAAACACTGATGACCCTCAGTCCATTTTATGTGTACATGAACAAACCTGGATATGGGATTGAGGCCTAAAAGATATGGCTATATTATCTCCATGCAGTGGTTGTGTGATAGTTGGGCACGATTCCACATCAACCATTAAAGGGGTTGTCCGGTCTTAAGCTACAAGTCTGCAGTCACTCCATGTGACTGAAGACGTGAATTCCCAGTTTTAAGTATATGTCATGAGGATCCTCTAGCGCCAAAAGTGGATGGTGATGTGACTGCAAGTGTGACGCCCTGGGCAAGCCAGGGGTCACAGGTCATCACATCACCACACCCTACACCCCAGTTAGGAACACCAAGGCTACCAAAATCCTTGTTGCCTTCCTCCAGGGGCTGATGTTCACACCAGGGGGTGGGCCAGGCGGTTGGCTCCGCCCACCGAGGAGTACACAGCCCTGGAGGCGGGAAGAACCAGGCAGATTAGCTCAGGGGGAGCTTGAGTGAGGAGCTAAGTGAAGGAGTAAACAGTGGAGTTCAAGTTTAGGAAAGTGAAGTAAAGTAGAAGTGAAGTTGTAGTACAGCTAAAGAGAGAAGCTGAAGTGACAGTAGTAAAGCCTGAAGTGGGTCCGGCTGTGTGCCAGGACAGTGACAGCAAGGTCAGCAGACGGCGGTGATAGTCTGGAGGGGTGACTGCTCGGAGGTTGCTGGAAGGACCGCGGACGGGTAGTGGCCCGGCGGTCTGGAGCAGTATACGAAGAACAGTCAGCACCATGGCAGGGGCCTCTCGGATCCCGGCAAGGCTAGGAGTCGCCATAATTTGCCAAATCCGTCAGTGAAAGAGACGTCTGTCTCCAAACAACCAAGTCCCGATTGAAGGCAACAGTCCGACCATTGCAGAGAGACATCGCCACCGCCAGGGCACCAGTTTCTCAGGGCCAGCGCCTGTGGGCAAAGTAGGGCTCCTCCGGCCCATATCCAAGCCGGGGAGCGGGTTACCGGTGGGAACCCATCGCTACCAACACAGAAATATTAGGTGCAGGAAGAGGGACATCACCGTCACCTACTGAGGATAGCAAGTGCAGCCGTCCGTGGGAACCGTCTTTCCAGCCGTGTGTTTTACCAAAAACTGTGTCAACGTCTCAGGCTGAGCGAGTACCACAGTGCCGCAAGGCACAGCGCTGCCCCGCGTCCCTGCACCCCACCAAGCCCTGCATCACCCACCTCATCACTGGGCCCCGGGATCACCAACCCCTACCCACGAAGGGGCAACACAACAACTGGCTGCTCCATACCATCCTTCCCGGGATCCCCATACAGAGCAGCGGTGGTGTCAACAAATCACCACAACCGTGGGTGGCGTCACGGACAATAACCAATCCCTACACCCAAAATTCCCCTTTCACTCACGGGCGAGGAGCGCCGCTAGAGTCCCCGGGATCCGGCCCATCGCTCGAACCACCGAGCAGCAGCAGGCCGCAGCAGCCGCGGCGGCCGGACCCGAGCAGCAGTGGGAGAGCGCGGCGTCCTCTCCTCCGCCCGCGACAACTTGGTGTCACGAACAGGATCTTACCGCTCTGCCGTTGGGTAGAGGTGCGCCTTGTGACCGCCGGAGGTATCCGGCTGAAAAATTCGGAAGTCGCCATCTTTGGCGCGAAAAGTTCCCGCTCGAGTGTCTTCTCGAGTAGCAGAGGCGCGAAGGCCAAGACTCCGCCCCAATAGAGGAGGGGCCGGAAAGAAGCTAAGGGGGATGCAATGGCGGCTGGCTGCATGTGAACGCAGCTATAAAAGCAGAGACGCCAGGACTCTGCAGCAATATCGGGTTCCTGGAAGGCACGATTGCCAAGATGTACAACCCAACTCCCAACGAGGAAGCCCCCGTGCCCGGCATGGCGACGTGGTTGAGGGACCGGACCGTCCCGCTGAGTAATTGTCTGCAGGCCCATATGCAACTCCTCCTGGAGGAGTGGGAGACCGATATGGCGGACGTGGTGGCTGCTATGTGGAGACGCGAGGTGGAAGAGGATTTGGAGGGGCGGGTAAGTGACCCACGCCCCTGTATTCCTGAGGGATCGGCCATTGAAGCTGAGGGTCCCGGCCAGCTTCCGCTCACCCTGCCTCTCTCCCCGCTACCCGTGATAGCTGCTGCCGCTCCGCCATTAGGCCCGCTACCTGCCCAACCGGTAGCGATACCCTGCCCAGCCGCTCCGGCGGACCAGCCGGCTGCAGACGTCCGGGACGTCCCTGAAGTACACCAGGGGGAACCGCTAGAACCGCGGCCCCTTAACAGCATGGTGCCAGACGTCCCAGTAGAGACTGTGCCAGACCCTGAGCCCGAGACCGTGGCCTGGATGAGGACCCGGGTGATTCAGTTCCACCAGCGTCAGCAGGAACAAATCCTCCAGATGATGGAGCAGTGGACCAGCGAGGTGGAGATGCTGACTACGACTGCCCCGAGGTACGGAGGGGGAATGGATGTAGCAGAGTCGACTGGTGACCCACGTCCCTATGTCCTACCTGGACCGGCCGCTGCGGCTGAGGGGCCCGGCCTAGTCTCGGCCTATGCATCACCCTTGCCGTTATTTATGGGGCGCCTCAGTGTAAGCTCGCCTAATCTGCTGCTCCGTGCTACCGCAGAAGGGTCTGAAATGCTGGATGCTGGAGGCCAGGAGGCTGCGACAGCTGGCGGCAACCCGCCTGACGCAGGAACAAGAGATGACGACTCCTGCCCCAGCCCCGGGTCCGCTGTTGAGTTTGAAGAGGCAAGTGAGCGTTCCCGCTATGTAGGAGACCCCGTGGTTGACCATACCCCGCGTACCGGTGGAAATGGGTACCGGGTACCCCTGTCACAGCAGGCATGTCAGTGCATGTTTGATATGCTGGTGGCAAAGGATGGGTCCGCCTCAGCAGAAGAATATGAGTAAGGGCAGTGGAGCACCGTTGTCCAGTCCCCGTTGGGACCACCAGTCAGTTGAGTTTGTTTGAAAAGTTTGAAAAAGTTTGTAAAAATGAAGTAATCAACTGATGGAGTAACCTGATTAACTGTGATTGAGGAAACCGGCCGTTGCCGGCACCGTTGTCCCCGTAGGGACCGTTTAAAAAGTGTTGCATGGAGGACTTTCCATGGACAAGCCCGTGAACTTGCAGGGCAACCACAAACGTTAGTGGCTTGTAAATAAGTTGTTTTACCGTTACCGTTTCCTCAGTTGCCGCCTCCGGAGAGGCAGGTTGGAGGGAGGGCCCTCAGCAGAGCAGGCTGGGGCCCAGAACCGGTGGCTACCTTCTGGAGGGGAAGGACAGATCCCGCTCGGGTGACTTGTTCTGGACTTGGGTCAAGGGGTGCTGCCTGGGTTTTAGGGGCAGCATCAGGGCCAGGTTGCTTGGGTGGGAGAGAGCGGAAACCGTAACCGTAAACCGTTTTGCAACGTTTAAGAAATGTGCCTCCCGTTGTGGGATGATATTATGCTTTAAATGTTACCGTTTACCTTTTTATTCTTTTACAGAAAATAAAACCGGTGTTGGACGGGCAGCCCGCGGACGGTCTGCATTTTGCTAAGGGGGAATGTGACGCCCTGGGCAAGCCAGGGGTCACAGGTCATCACACCACCACACCCTACACCCCAGTTAGGAACACCAAGGCTACCAAAATCCTTGTTGCCTTCCTCTAGGGGCTGATGTTCACACCAGGGGGTGGGCCAGGCGGTTGGCTCTGCCCACCGAGGATTACACAGCCCTGGAGGCGGGAAGAACCAGGCAGATTAGCTCAGGGGGAGCTTGAGTGAGGAGCTAAGTGAAGGAGTAAACAGTGGAGTTCAAGTTTAGGAAAGTGAAGTAAAGTAGAAGTGAAGTTGTAGTACAGCTAAAGAGAGAAGCTGAAGTGACAGTAGTAAAGCCTGAAGTGGGTCCGGCTGTGTGCCAGGACAGTGACAGCAAGGTCAGCAGACGGCGGTGATAGTCTGGAGGGGTGACTGCTCGGAGGTTGCTGGAAGGACCGCGGACGGGTAGTGGCCCGGCGGTCTGGAGCAGTATACGAAAAACAGTCAGCACCAGGGCAGGGGCCTCTCGGATCCCGGCAAGGCTAGGAGTCGCCATAATTTGCCAAATCCGTCAGTGAAGGAGACGTCTGTCTCCAAACAACCAAGTCCCGATTGAAGGTAACAGTCCGACCATTGCAGAGAGACACCGCCACCGCCAGGGCACCAGTTTCTCAGGGCCAGCGCCTGCGGGCAAAGTAGGGCTCCTCCGGCCCATATCCAAGCCGGGGAGCGGGTTACCGGTGGGAACCCATCGCTACCAACACAGAAACATTAGGTGCAGGAAGAGGGACATCACCGTCACCTACTGGGGATAGCAAGTGCAGCCGTCCGTGGGAACCGTCTTTCCAGCCGTGTGTTTTACCGAAAACTGTGTCAACGTCTCAGGCTGAGCGAGTACCACAGTGCCGCAAGGCACAGCGCTGCCCCCGCGTCCCTGCACCCCACCAAGCACTGCATCACCCACCTCATCACTGGGCCCCGGGATCACCAACCCCTACCCACGGAGGGGCAACACAACAACTGGCTGCTCCATACCATCCTTCCCGGGATCCCCATACAGAGCAGCGGTGGTGTCAACAAATCACCACAACCGTGGGTGGCGTCACGGACAATAACCAATCCCTACACCCAAAATTCCCATTTCACTCACGGGCGAGGAGCGCCACTAGAGTCCCCGGGATCCGGCCCATCGCTCGAGCCACCGAGCAGCAGCGGCCGCAGCAGCCGCGGCGGCCGGACCCGAGCAGCAGTGGGAGAGCGCGGCGTCCTCTCCTCCGCCCGCAACACAAGTATGTGATTTGTATACTTCCGGCCTCATACCGACTAGGCTGTATCCAGCCTTCCTCAATACACTTACATTGAGGGAAGTTGCGCCCATATAGTTGGCAGATGACTGCAAATATGCAAACCACATACATGCAGTCATGCTCCTGCCATTCCAAGCACCTGAAAATCCTCACAGCTTGCAGTATGCACAAGTTTCAAAAGCTTAAGGCTATGTGTGCACGTTGCGTAGTGTCTGTGACGGGGGTGTACAACAGAGCAAAGGATGGACGAGGCCGAGGGACGATCCAACAGGTTTATTAACAGGAATGCAAGAACAGCACACGATAAGTCCACGTAAAACAGATTCGGGGGCCCTTCCCGACAATCCTCGGACCGGATTACAAAGCAATCGTCCTTACAGTAGTCCAAAGAGTTCCACACAATCCCACGGGCCGCCACACAGGCCTAGCTCCGTCCGTGTCCACAGCCACCCAGGCTGGAGCTCCTGCTCCCTTCAAGTTTCAGCTCACTCTGCCTGAATCTCCCAGGTAAGCAGAGTTTACACTAGTTGGACTCTAGGCCCACCTCCCCCTACTCCCAGGGATGGAAGTGCCTCAAGAGGATATAACCTTGCATTTTAGGGGGGTGATTACCTACAACAATAGAAATGTACACAGAAGTAGTTCAAATAAGACAATGAACCCAGCTTGAAATAGGAATCTGTACAGCATATACAGTGAGAGGGTAAATTACATCTTCACAATCCCTCCCCCTCCCAACTTGTGTACGTACTAGGGACCTCTACAGGTCACTGGTTAAGTACACACAGGCAGAGCGTTACTTACATGTGGCTTCATGCAGCCACGAATTGGCATCGTAGCTCTCCCACATCATTGCCCAGGAGAACAGCTGCAGGCAGACCACCCATCACCCCAACCACACATCGCCTGACCCCAAAACCAAAGCTCAGATCCACAGTGGCTGTGGGAATAGTCCTCCATTGTCCACCAGCCAGTTCAATGACAATCCCAGGTCCTCTATGGATTGCCTCAGGCCGAACCACTCGGGGATCAGCCAGTGTGAGGAAAGCACCCGAGTCACAAAATCCAACAAGTCTCTGTCCATCCAGCACAACCTCCTGCAAGTGCTTACCTCGATGAGCAGAAGTCGTCATAACTGCAGGTCGCACCCCGTAAACTCCTGGTGGTGCAACATGGGCTGAGTCACTAGGCCAGTCCTCACATAGCGGTGCCACATCTTTCTCCATGGCGCTGGGCTGTAAATAATTAACAATCCGATTGGGCGCAGGATCAGTCCTCATTTGAACAGCTGGGCAGGAGACTTGCCGATGCCCTGGCTGTCCACATTGATAGCATCTGAGCTGGGTCTCCCTCCATCCAAGGCGTCCTCTTGGGTAAGGGGTAGGGGAACTTGGAGGCCGGCTCCCACCTGAAGGTGCTGTAGGGGTTTGAGGATGATTCCTCCATGGCCTGGCTGGGCATGAGGCCTGCAAATGCCCGGGATGCCTACAAAACATAATAGCTGCGCTCTGTTACTTCCTCTCCCCGGCGTATTCCAGAAAGTGCAGTAGAAGCAACTGGAGGCACATTAACACGGGTATCAACATGTGGTGGCTTAGAGGAACGGGGAACAATGGGGACAGAATAACTGGGGGCCTCCGGTGTTGTGGAGCTGTTAGGCGTCTCTCCATCCTCCAACAGAACCCTCCACTGAGGCTTGATGGTGAGCACCTCATCAGCTAGAGCAGCAGCTTCCTCCACTGTCGCTGGTTTTCTCTCACGCACCCATTCCCGGATCTCAGCGGGGCACTTGAAGTAAAACTGCTCTTTTAGGAGGACCTGGAGGACGGTCTCCAAGGTTAAGGCCTCCTCTGCCTCCAACCAACGATGCCACAGATGTTTGAGTTTGTGGGCATACATCTTGAAGGACACTTCCTCATCACATGCTAGAGTACGGAACTGAGTCCTGTAAGTGTCTGGCGTTACAGCATAATGTTCTAGAATAGTCTGTTTAATATCCGCATACTCACAGTTCCACCGATGGTCCATAGCTCTATAGGCTGCAGCAGCTCCACCCTCTAAGAGCCCAACCAGATGCCGAACGCGCTCCCTTTCTGGGACTTCCATTAATCGACACTGATGCTCAAAGTCCTGGAAGAAGCCCTCAATGTCACCAGCAGCCTCATTAAACTGCTTGAAGTCTTTGCGGGACACTCTGGGAAGTTCCCTCATGATGGGTGCTGGGGTTACAGTCTGTCTGGAACCTCTCGCGGCTTCCACAGCGAGCTGCTTATCCAGCAATGCCATCTCCTCCATCCTGCGCTCCTTCTCTTCAGCTCCACGCATGGCCTCCCTCTTATCTTCTATGGTGGCCTCATCTCCAAGCAGTGCCATCTTTTCCTTGTACCACACAACCCATTGACTTTTTTGGGTATTCACCTCCGGCTCCCGTCTTTGCTCCCCTTGCTGTGGAAATTGTTCCTCGGTGCCATCTTGCAGGCAAGCGTGTTCCAATGCCTCAATTAGTTGCTCCTTAGAGAGTCCTTTGTAGCCGACACCTAATTCACGGGCCTTTGTTTGTAGACTCGCCACAGTCCAGTTCCTGTATCCTGAGGTTCTGGTTTCAGACGTCGATTGGCTGTTGTCCTCCATTTCTTCTGCTCTGATCCCGCCGCTGCCAACCAGTTTGTGACGGGGGTGTACAACAGAGCAAAGGATGGACGAGGCCGAGGGACGATCCAACAGGTTTATTAACAGGAATGCAAGAACAGCACACGATAAGTCCACGTAAAACAGATTCGGGGGCCCTTCCCGACAATCCTCGGACCGGATTACAAAGCAATCATCCTTACAGTAGTCCAAAGAGTTCCACACAATCCCACGGGCCGCCACACAGGCCTAGCTCCGTCCGTGTCCACAGCCACCCAGGCTGGAGCTCCTGCTCCCTTCAAGTTTCAGCTCACTCTGCCTGAATCTCCCAGGTAAGCAGAGTTTACACTAGTTGGACTCTAGGCCCACCTCCCCCTACTCCCAGGGATGGAAGTGCCTCAAGAGGATATAACCTTGCATTTTAGGGGGGTGATTACCTACAACAATAGAAATGTACACAGAAGTAGTTCAAATAAGACAATGAACCCAGCTTGAAATAGGAATCTGTACAGCATATACAGTGAGAGGGTAAATTACATCTTCACAGTGTCCATGCTGAAAAAATCTGAAGCAATTTGGCAGTGCATGTGCGCTTCAAATCGCTGCAGAAACACTGCGTAATGGATGCAGTGTGTCTGCAGAATAGATGGCGATTTCATGCGCTCGGGATGCTGCCTCTCCTATAGACAGAGTGGGAGCAGCATCCAAAGCACATGACATAAGCGACATGTTGCTTTTTTGAGCGGTGCGATTTGGATCAAAATTTCAGCATGCAAATCGCTGCGCTCTCAAACGCAATGTGCGGATGGGTCATGCACAATCTTCATTGATTGTGCTGGTGACGCAGGACGCATGCATTTACGCTGCAGTGCTATACGCAGCGTAAACGCATGAAATTACGCAAAGTGCGCACATAGCCTAAAACTAGATGACCCCAATATGATTTAAAATACAAAAAAAGACAGTTTGCACTCTGATAATGCTAAACTATGGAAACCATGAATGTGTGAACATGGACCTGCTTTACTGCTAAGGAAAATCTGAGAAAAATTAGATATTTAGCATATATAAATGGCCTTTTGTATATCTGCCCAGTTGCCCCTTCACTGCATATCTCGTAACTGGGTCCCTAACGCTATGCTGAAGCATCTTTCTGTTTTTCTTTCAATATGTTTTAGATACTAGAGATCTCTTAATCCCTTTATAACCCATGACAAGCTATGCACATCATGAGTCATTTTCCTGCCTTTGATGTGGGGTCACACGCCGAGCCCGAATCTTTCTCTGCAGATGAAGGCTGAATCATTCATCTCTTTTAACCTCTTCACGCCACAGCCATTTTCCGTTTTTTTGTTTTCATTTTTTTCCTCCCCTTCTTCCAAGAGCCATAACTTTATTATTTTCCATCAATATAGCCATATGAGGGCTTGTTTTTTTTACAGAACAAGTTGTACTGACTCGCCCACTCCAGGGCTATGGGACACCCGGTGCTGGGCCGGACTAGTCCGGGGGTCATCAGTGGTGGCGGGGCCCGACTCCGTGGCCCTGGTGGGTGTCAATTAAATATGGCTGGTGAATAAAGTTTATGGTTGTCATGACGCCACCTGTGGTTTGCGGCTATTAAGCCGCCGCTGCTGTAAGAGGCCTCCGGGGCTGATGGACTGGCAGCTATGGTGGTACTGCTCCCCACAGGTGGAGCAGTGCCCCGGGGCAACAGTTGGTGCTCGTGAGTGTCTATGGTGGGATGTTGTGTGAATAATATGGTGCAGGGCCGACAGGCAGTGAAAGAAACAGGCACAAACAGTAGTCTCTTTACCTTCTCCTCTTTAATTGGCAACAGTTTAGTCCAGGGAGACCGTCACAGGTGGTACAGATGATCCGGCCGGCCTGGAAGTGCCTGGGGGTGATCTCTTTGGCCAGTTGAGTATGAGGCCTACTCCCTGATCTTTCTTTTCTTCTACAGGACCCTGCACTCTGAATTTAGCAATGGCCCTCTTGCTGCTGGGACCGGTGGTTTGTCCCTTTTTCTGTGTGGTAGGCTGCGCGGGCCCTCTCGGGTGCTTCTCTGCTGGAGTCCACACCGGGCCCTTGGAATGCAGCTGTACCTTCAGATTGCTGATGGGCCAGGGGGCTTGCAGCTCTCCTGCCCTCCGGATTTGGCCACCAGGGAAGGATTTTATACCCTGGCAACCACAGACTCCGATGTCTGAGTCTCTTCTGTGCCTCTCTGCAAATCTTGCTTCACTGGGCCAAGCTATTCCAGCTCCAGGCCCCAGTTCCACAAGACAGCACTACTCTACTACTGACCACTAACTCCTCCCTCAGGTCAGACTTGAGGAATGCTCCCTGGAACTCCAGGTTCAGAGCTCCCCCTGCTGGCCTGAGAGAGGATGGTGTTGGATGTTGGTACCTACTGGCCAATAGACCTCCCAATTACCTCCAGGCTCAGCATCACCCTTGGAGGGGCAATGCTGTTGTGGCGACCAGGTCCTGGGGCGCCACAGTACTCTTCAATGACACCATTCATTTTACCATATACTGTACTGGAAAAGAGGAAAAAATTCCAACTGTTGTGAAAATGGAAAAAAGTGCGATTCCACAATTGGTTTTTTTTTTTATTTACCATTTCACTAAACAGTAGAACTGACCTGGCATTATGACTCCCCAGGACAGTATGAGTACGTAGATACCAAACATGTATAGTTTTTTTTATTGAAGTGTAAAAACAAAATGTGTGAATTTATAAGACATTTTTTTTGCTTTTGTCTCCATTTTCCCAGACCCATAAGGTATTTATTTTTCAGCATCTGCGGTTGCGTATGGCTTATTTATTGTGCCCTGAGCTGACGTTTTTACTGATACTGTTTTTGCGGTACATACAATGTTTTGATTTTCAATGGGGCAAAAGGGGGGTGATTTGAACTTTTGTGTTTTTTGTTATTTTTATCATATATTTAAAAACTTTCCTACTTACCTTTTTGCTGGATTTAACCCTCTCACCCCAAGACTGTTTTCACCTTCCTGACCAAGCTAAATTTTACAATTCTGAGCAGTGACACTTTATGAGGTAATAACTCTAGAAAGCTTCAAGATGCCCCAGTGATTCTGGGATTGGTTTTTTTTGTTTTTTTTTCATTCATTGTACTTCATGATAGGGGTATATGCCCTTAAACCAGATGGTTAGATCACACAAAATTATTAATAAATAACATTTACCACATATTTACTTCACGTCAGCATAATTTTGAAAGCATTTTTTTTGGTAAAAAGTTATAATGGTTAAAAGTATATCAGTAATTTCAGAATTTTCCAACAAAATTTACAAAACCAATTTTTTGAGTGATCACATCATATTTGACGTGACTTTGAGGGGCCTATGTGACAGAAAATACCCAAAGCTACACCATTCTAAAAATTGCACCACTCAAAGTGCTCAAAACCACATTCACAGGAACTAAAGGAATGTGGAAAAAAAAATTAAATTTTACTTTTCCCACAAAATATTGATTTAATCACAATTTTTTCATTTTTACAAGAGTTATAGTAGAATACGCACCATACAATTTGTTGCACAATTTCTACTGAGTACGCTGATACCCCATATGTGGTGGAAAACTACTGTTTGGGTACATGACAGAGCCCGGAAGGGAAGGAGCACTATTTGAATTTTGGAACGCAAAATTGTCTGGAATCCATAACGAATGCCATGATATGGTTGCAGAGCCCCTGACTTGCCTAAACAGTTGAAACCCTCCAAAAGAGACCCTATTTTGTAAACTACACCCTTCAATGAATTTATTTAGATGTGTTGTGAGCACCTTGAACCCATAGGTGCTCACTAAATTTTATAATGTTGAGCTGCAAAAATGAAAAACTACATTTTTACCACAAAAATGTTGTGTTAACCCCAATTTTTTTCATCTTCACAAGGGCGACATTAAAAAATGGACCATACAATTTGTTGTGACATTTCTCTTGTGTACAGGGATACCCCATTTGTGGTAGAAAACTAGTGCTTTTGTACACGAAAGAGCTTGGAAGGGAAGATGGACTATTTGAATTTTGTAGCGCAAAATGGGCTAGAATAGATAGTGGACGCCATGTCACATTTGCAGAGCCCTTGATTTGCCTAAATAGTAGAAACTCCCACAAGTCACCATGTAGTGGGAACTACACCCCTTAAGAAATGTATCTAGCTGCGTGTAGAGCACCCTAAACGCACAGATGCTTCACAAAATTTTACAACATTAAGCCATGAAAATGAAAAACATTTTTACCACAAAAATGATGCTTTAACCCCAAATTTTTCATTTTCGCAAGGATAACAGGAGAAAATGGATCATACAATTTGTTGTGCAATTTTTTTATGAGTACACATACTCCAAATGTGATGGAAAACTTCTGTTTGGGGCGCATGGCTGGGCTCAGAAGGGAATAAGCATCATTTGACTTTTGGAGCAGATTTTCCTAGAATACTTTGTGGACTCCATTTGCAGAGCCCCTAGTGCCGGAAATAAAAAAAATACTCAAGTGACCACATTTTGGATATTACATCCCCGTGGGAATTTATCTATGGTATAGTGATAATTTTGTCTCTGAAGCCGGATGTACGCGTCCTGGCTTCAAACTGAAGTAGTGCCCATGACCCAAACTCTGAGGTCATGCGGACTGAACCGAAATCCCCCGTCAGACGCGATGGCAGCCGGAGAGGTGAGTGAGATCATCCTCTGACGCTACGCGTTCATTAGCATGTTAGCACACCTACAGGGGCATACTAATGGAGCCAACATGCAAGGGAAACTAACGCCCAGGGGACTAGTCCCCTCGCTCATTAGCATACGATAAAAGATCTTTAGAAATATTTTTTTCTAAAAATCTCTTTATCTATGCTAGTGTATACAGGGACTGCTAGGCAGGGATTAGCAATATGCACCCAGAACTGCTCGTGGCTCTAGCTGCATATTGGACTTGACAGGTGTCTATGTGATGTTGGTTTATCATCTTTGTTCAAATGGTGTGAGCGCATAGGGTGCGGTGGAGTTCCTTAATAACGTAGAAATTAAATGTTTAAGCTGCGGGCTTCATTTTATAAATCTAGCTTGTTGGGGGAGCTGACTTCATCATGGATAAGTTCCATCTCTTTTCTGTGGGTGATGAGAGGGGAAGCAGTAGATTCCTAATTGTCTTCTAGATCAAACGTTCTAAATCCCAATTCCTTTATTTCTTTTGATAGCTCTTTGGTCAATTTGTCCGACATTTTGGACAGTTCTGAGTGAAGAATTGATAGAACCTGTGAAATTAGGGCTGCTTGATCCAATTGTTGGTAGCAGGGGTGCCTTATTGTAATCCAAAAGAGAAAAGTATTCCAGCTCACCTGTTTGATGTTTTGCTCTGAGTGTGCAATGGAGCATGGAAACACATGGATAAGCACGGGAAGCAAGGGAAAAATCCAGCTCCATAAAAACTCCAGGTTTATTTAAAAAATTCTTAAAAAATTGAGTCCATCAAGGTAAAAGTAACATGTTTCAAACGCAACACATGTTATTGTATTAGCTTTGTCAAAGAACGTGTGTTGCGTTAGTTTTGTTTTAACCTAACCATACATATTTATTAGCATAATTGTTTTTTTTCTGTTTTTAACTTTCTGATTTTTTTATTTATTTTTTGCCACTTTTATACTTAGCCCCTATATGGGACATTAACTTTTATTACTCTGATAGCTGGTATAATGTATTGCAATGCACATACATTGCAGTATATTATACCTGTCAGTGTGACACTGACAGAACACCTGCCATGGCTCCTGCCATGGTCTAACAGGCCACCATAGTTGGCAGACCCAGAGGTCATCATTTGATCTCGGGTTGCCATGGCAACAATCAGGCTCCTGTGATCGCATTGTGTGGTGGCAGAGGGAGCACCCCTTAAATGCTGTGATCACTTTTGAGCTCAGCATTTAGGTTGTTAAACAGCCTGTGGTGGTGCGGGTATGAGAACAAGAAATTGAGGCCTGAGATCACCACAAGTTATTGGAGCCATTGTTTGGGCCTGTTTTTTTCATGCATTGACAAATCACAAATTGTTTGCAATTTCTATGCATGTAAATACATGGAAGTATTGGTATGGCCGTAAAGGTGCCTGCGCCCATATTAAAATGATATATTTTCTTGTAGATATGAGGTGCCAATCAATATCTGTAGAAGCCATACAGAAATCAGTCTAGAAGCATGTCAGTGCACTTAGAAGAAGCAGTCCAGGTACATCGACACAACACTAATTCACTACCAGTCTGTGCTAGATTTCACTAGAAAAAATGTACCAGTTTTCATGGAGGTCAAGTGCCTATACAGCCATACCACTACTTCCATATATAAAAACCTGTTGACAGGTTCTCTTGGAAATAACATATTCCTATGTTATGTCATAAATGTTTGGTAGATGTGGGTCACAAGTCTGGGGTGGTGGCACTCTCTGATAATCCACTCTTTGGTTGGACATTGTTCATGGAGAGGAACCTTGTGTGACGCCCTGGACTAGCCAGGTAGTCACAGACATACCAACACACACACACCCCCACCCTAAGCAGTTACAGCAGCCAAACACAAAACCCTTGTTGCCTCCCTCCGGGGTCTGATGTCCACACCAGGTGGGGCGGAGCCAGGCGGTTGGCCCCACCCACCGAGGAGTTCACAGGCCTGGAGGCGGGAAAAGTGTCAGTTAGAGTTTGAAGGTGAAAGTGAGAGGAGTGAACACTTGGGTGTCTGGGTTGGAGCCCAGACACTAACAGCAAGGTTGGCAGACGGTGGTGGCTGTCTGCAGGAGTTAGTGGAACTCCGCAGAGCCGTAAGGACCGGTGTCGGCCCGCCGGTACCGGACCGGGGAACGGAGTGAAGCTAAGCACACAGGCAGGGCCATCGGACCCCGACCAGGCTTGGAGCCGCCGTCAATAGTCAAATCCGAATGTGACAGGAACCCCAGGGGTTTCTCAATTACTAAAGTCCCGATTGAAGGCAACCGTCCACCCAGAGAGAATATACAGCCACCGCCACAGGCTAGAGATCCAAGAGCCAGCATCTGCGGGCAAAACAGGCTCCTACGGCAGATATACGCCAGGGAGCGGACTACCGGTGGGCAACCACAGGAGTCAAGAACATTTTCAAAGGTGCAGGGAAAGACAGCCACCATCAGCCGTCCAGGGAGAGCACAACAACAACAGTGCAGCCGGCTGCGGGACCCGTCCATCCGGCCGTTTTGGTTTACCAGAGACTTTGTCAGTGATTGTCTGAGTGAGTACACCAGTGCCATCAGGCACCGCGCCGCGCTGTCCCTGCAACCCTGCACCCCAGCCATCCAGCCTCCCCGTTACACCATCGGGCCCCGGGATCACCAACCCCTGCCCACGGAGGGGACAACATCTCAGCTGCACCCTACCACCTCTCCCGGGATCCCCATTACCAGCAGCGGTGGTGTCATTATCACCACGACCCGTGGGTGGTGTCACGAACAATCTCCCTAACCAAACCATGCCCTTTTCACTCACGGGTGAGGAGCGCTGCTCGAGTCCCCGGGTCCGGTCCACCGCTCGAGCCACCGAGCAGCAGCAGCAGAAGCCCTGGACCCGAGCGTGGCGAGCGCGTCCCCTCCGCTCGCGACACTTGTAATGAGCACTATATGTGGGGGCACTTTGTTAGCCACTGTGTGTGAAGGGCCTCTTGAGCAGGTACCACTTTGGTAAAGATTATAGGATTTAGTTCATATCTGATAAAATATGAGATTTTAGTGAGTTGTGTCTTTGTTAGCTTTGTAAGACCATAGGTACACTTGCAAATAGAGACTTGATATAAGGACTTGCTATAGATAACAATATATATCTAGAGACACTAAGGCACGCATTGCATATTAACCCAAGTGAAGCTGCCATTGGGTTTTGGGAAATACCTGTCAGGTGGAGTTTTTTGGTCAGTATGTTGACATAATTAACACACTCTGTAGTGGTATTATTCAGTTCTATATGGTATTATTATTCAGGTATTAAAACCACACATTATAATAACATTTTTAGATCAAAGCATGTGTAATAATGCTAGGGCAGGGCTCATACCTAACATTTTTCTTCTGTACAATGCAATGCATGGCATTAAATTATTCTTAATGTGCTGCAGATTTTCTCATCTGTTATGAGATTCTAGCTATGTCCCGAGCTATATTGTAGGTAAAATGCTGTTATATAGTATTCCTCTCGTCTTCCTCCACTGGCAGTAAGATATTTGGCCAGCTGTGCCAGCCTTAATGCTTTTAGTATAATCCATTATATATTCCTCCTGTAGTGTAATAGTACAGATAAGCACAGACTGTTCCACTGACCGTCTTGATATTTAGGCCTATATTACTTCCAGTTTCATAGTATATCCATGGGGGAGCTCAGTGTGGGAAATAAGGTCAGTTCCAGGTTTTTTGCTATGAGGCCATATTATTCCCTTGCCTCATGTACTATACAGATCTCGAGTACTGTTCTGGTTACTTTCTTTGACTTTGATATCACCCTTGGTTCCTATATTGATGATGTAGCCTATTCTAGATCATTCCTGGTTTTGTAACTTAGTTTTTATAATTCTTTTGATTATACCTACTGCTGCCTTGTCTTTATTTTTCTACCTTCTGGGGAATTAGATTTATGCCATTAAAGTAGGTTTTTGGCCTTCGTCTGGATCAGCTTGGGTTAGTAAATATAAAAATAGGCTGAACTTATTGAACTTTTTTTCAACTCAGTAAACAAGTTATTATGAAATCTATGTATATTTATGTCTTACTGGTATTGATTAGAGCAGTGTTTCCAAGCTCCAGATCTTACGGCCCTCAACTTGTCATGTTTTCAGGATTTCCTTACCATTGAACAGATGATGGAATTATACTCAAGGCATCACTTGTGCAATACTAAGGAACTCCCAGTTGGGGGCCATGAGGACTGGAGTTTGGGAACCACTGGACTAGAGGGATGGAGGGATGCATGGTGTTTTATTAAGTCCAGATGAGACCTCAGGGGCGTATGGGCATACTGTACATGGGTCCTGTATGCTACCTACTGTGATTCTACTAACTTGTAACAGTGCTGAAGCTACCATATTTGGTATGCCCTTCTCTGGCTTTTTCTAATGATGTCATGCAATGTTTGGCTTTACACTCGCTGGATGTCATGGCGGCGTTGGTCCCTGTTCACACCGCAGAGTCTGACAAGCAACCTGAGGTCTCCAAGTTCTTCAGCCTGACATGGGCATCAGCTGTTTTACCTTCACTGCTCTCCAGTCCAGGGGGAGCAGGGGAGGGGGTGTTAGATCAGGGTTCGGACAGGAGTTAGGGTCATGCTGGCGGTCCAGACCTAGCGACCATTACCTCTGGGATAAGAGACAGCGCAGGGTCCCTAGTCTGAGGGCCAACTTGGAGGTCCCTGGTTCAGTTACCCCCACACTCCCGTGTCAAATGAATAAAATAAGCTATACTGACATGCTAATGTGGGTTGACAATAGGGTATAATAACTGTCTATAAAATAATTGAATAGTATGCCATCTGACAAGTTAAGGATATCATCTGATTTATCTGACTTCATGATGAAGTTTTGCAGAGAAAACTATATTTTTTTTCTAAGCAGCCACGTCATAGGAGAAGTGAATGGAAAATCCCATGATAATGGGTAATTACCTACGTGGCACAGGGTTAGGCTATGTGCGCACGTAGCGTTCTGTCCCTGCAGAAATTTATGCAGCGATTTGAACAGCACGTGTGCGCTTCAAATCGCTGCAGAAAGAGTCCGTAATGAAAAAAAAAAAAGCCGATTTCATGCGCTCTGAGTGCATCCCCTCCCCTACACAGAGCGGGGGATGCATGCAGAGCGCACGGAATAAGTGACATGTCACTTCTTAGAATGCGTGCTTCGGGCAGCAGCCGAATCGCTGCGCTCTAATACGCCACGTGCGCACGTCTCCTGCATAAACTTCATAGATTATGCTGGGGACGCATGCAGTTACACTGCGGTGCAGATCGCAGCGTAACTGCATGCAAATACGCAACGTGCGCACATAGCCTTAGATTGTTTCTAGAGAATGCCACAGCATGTTGTTCTTTAGTGTTATTCCTCCATTAATCTCTATAGGGATATTGTTTTCAGACATAACAATCTGAAGATTCATTTTTCTATAGTCGCAGTTAAAAGAACTCGTATCTACAGTATACCTTTAAACCAACTGACCTGGGAAACTTGCACATCCAGGAATAATAAGGTTTTGGGTGGATGTACGTGTTAATCATCTGAGTGTTCTCCGAAGATATGAGAGAACAATAGATTACCTATTACATAACCTGCTGACTACTTTCTTCATTTCAATGGACAGGTACTTATTATAAAGATCTGTAAAAGATTGAAACTTTGAGCACTGTTATCTGTCCATGTCTACTTTGTCGGTATCATTGGAATGTGGATCTAAAATAGGCCTTTTGCCTGGATTTATTTAACTTAAACTAAGCACTTCCAACAATTTCCATTTTTCTACAAATTCTGAAACATAGTTTATTTTATTCTGTGCCCCTCCACTTTAAAAATATGGTTAGAATGTTGCTAATTTTGTCTTCAACCAACTGGGCATAAAACATCTTATGTGGGCATTTCTTTTTTATCCTTTGACATTGGGCAATCAAAACACAGACAGGTCCACTAAGAAGTTCAGTGGTATACACCCAGCTGATTGAAGAGAAAATGAGTAGCATTACTACTAGTAGGCATAATTTTGGAACAGAGGTAATTAGAAGAAAACTGTTTCACAATCAGTGAAACCGTGGAATTCAGTTCACTCAGGTAATCGGTTTCAGTTACAAAATCCTTTGCCTGTGTGCCCTCAGTGATGATAAAACCTGTTGTTTAGCCTGTGGTACACTGGCGGTGTCACAGTCTCACCTTATAGACAAAACATCAAAACTGTAACCTATGAGACTGGGAAATTTGTCTCCTCTGGTAAGACAAAGGCCCTCATACAAATAAGGTATGTGTCAGTCAAATGATGCTCTGGTCAACCACTTGTCCGGAAGCTATTTCTCCCAACTCCCCTATACACAGGAGCCCTTCAGTGTTCCCTTTGTGAGACTCTCTGCCCAACTACCATCTCACAGAGAACAAAAGGACCAGCAGTCTGAAACCGCACATGCCAGATCCTTATTTCACTTGACATCATCTGTTGGAGGAGGAATTGGGTGAGAGTCGAAGGCCCCTATATACATACAGTAAGACTGTCAGCCAAGCCTGCCAATATTGGAAACTTTGGCCTAAATTAGAAGAATGAATATCGGGGTCTTAATCTGCACTGTATTCTATTACTAACCTTACATAAACCTGCATACCTATCATTTTCTAATCTTTGGCATCCATATTTACTCCTCCTCAAAGGTCCATAACAATTTGTGTTGGACAGAAAATGCAGCCCAGCAAGTTGTGTCAGTCCATTAGAATGAGGAAGAAATGTGTCACCTCCTTTAGTCATATACTTAAGTGTCCTCAGACATCATTAGCAGCTTGCTATGGTAGATCATGGCTACAAACAAAATATTGGAGATCCAGAATCTAATGAGGAGGTAAGTGATTAGGATAAATACCACTTTATGTGGTCACTTACTATGATGTTATATTGCTTATAGTGATGAGCGAGCACTACGATGCTTGGGTGCTCGGTACTTGTAACTTCTAGTGATCAGTGGGTACTAACCTGCTCAGGTACTCTGTACTTGTAACTTTTAGTGATGAGTGAGAACTACCATCCTCGTGTGCTCAGTACTCTTAACTTCTAGTGATGAGCGAGCACTACCATGCTTGGGTGCTTGGTACTCATAACTTCTAGTGATGAGCAAGCACTACCATGCTTGGATGCTTGGTACTTGTAACTTCTAGTGATGAGTGAGCACTACCATGCTTGGGTGCTCTGTACGAATACCTTCTAGTGATGAGTGGGAACTACCATGCTCAGATGCTCTGTACTTGTAACTTCTAGTGATGAGCGAGCACTAGGATGCTTGGGTGTTCTATACTCGTAACTTCTAGTGATGAGCGAGCACTACCATGCTCATGTGCTCAGTACTTGTACCTTCTAGTGATGAGTGGGCACTACCATGCCCAGATGCTCTGTACTTGTAACTTCTATTGATGAGCGAGCACTAGGATGCTTGGGTGCTGTGTGCAAGTAACTTCTAGTGATGAGTGCGCGCTACCATTCTCAGGTGCTCGGTATTTGTAACTTCTAATGATGAGCGAGCATTACCATGCTCAGGTGCTCGGTACTCATAACTACTAGTGATAAGCGAGCACTACCATGCTTGGGTGCTCTGTACACATTACTTATAGTGATGAACAGGCACTACTATGCTCAGGTGTTCAGTACTTGTAACTTCTGCTGATGAGAATTTCACTACCATGCTTGGATGCTCTGTACACGTAAGTTCTAGTGATGACTAGGAACTACCATGCTCGAGTGCTCGGTACTGGTAACTTCTGGTGATGAGCGAGCACTACCATGATTGGGTGCTCTGTACACGGAAGTTTTAGAGATGAGCGAGCACTACGATCCTCGGGTGCTCGGTACTCATAACTTCTAGTGATGAGCAATCACTACAATGCTTGGGTGCTTGGTACTCAGAACAAGCATTTTGACGCTCTGACAGGCTTGAGTTGTGTACCGCGTATAATGAAAGTCTATGGGGAAAATCTTCCAGAAAAATGCTTGTTCACCATTGAGTATCATTATACTCTGTACATGAGTCGAGCCCGTCCGAGTGTCAAATTGCTTGTTACGAGCACCAAGCACCCGAGCATGGTAGTACTTGATCATCACTAATTCCTCAATATTATGCTGTAAGCATAAATGATGAGGATCTTTATATAATAAAACCTGCAGAAAATAGTAATGTAGAATGTGGTCACTTATCCTAGTTGCAGTACAGTGCTGCATGTTTTCTGGCATCAGATCATACAGGGAAAGTGCCATTCATGTTTAGTTGGACTTGTTTAGTACATTGTTTTTACAAGTATAGTTTCCTGGAATTATGGGAGATTTAAAGGGAGTTTTTCAGGCTCCAGAAAAATGTTTACAGTGACTCTGTTGTGTGCCCTGAAAGTCCCTAATAAAATAAATAAGAATTTCTTGCGTTTTGGATCTAATTTTAATGTGTTTATGGCAAATAAATACACTGCATAACATTTTACCTAGGAAAAACTCACCTATATTGTCAAATACAGTTATTAGCTTTAGCCTAACTAATTGAATTATCATATAGGTATCATTTGGATAGGCTTGTAAATAATTTTTGTAAGTTATATGTTTTTCCCACTTTGATAATGGTCAAGTAATAATAACATATATTAAAGGGAACCTGTCAAGTGCAATATGCACCCAGAACCATGAGCAGTTCTGGGTGCATATTGCTAATCCCTGCCTAACCGGCCCTGTAACTATTAGCATAGATAAAGAGATCTTTAGAAAGAGTATTTCTAAAGATCTTTTATCATATGCTAATGAGGCCAGTGACTAGTCCCAAGGGCGTTACTTTCCTTGGCTAGTCAGCCCCCTTAGCATGTAAGCATGCCCCTGTGGGCGTGCTAACATGCTAATGAATTCTCAGCATCAGAGGCATGGCTTATCTCCCTTCTCTCTGCTTCCACCTCACCACTCTGGATTTCAGCTCAGTGCGCATGATAAGAAGTCCCAGACTTTCAGTCATATGAACTATGAAGCCCGGTGTATGCGTCCTGGCCTTCAAACTGGTGTACTGCGCAAGACCAGAGGTCTGGAGTTGTTCTGATCATGCACACCGAGCCGAAAACCAGCGGTGGCAGCAGAGATGAGCCCGACCATACCTCTAATGGTGCGCATTTGTTAGCATGTTAGCATGCTCACAGGGGCGTGCTTTCATGCTAAGGGGGCCGACTAGCCAAGGGAACTAATGCCATTGCGTCTAGTCTCTGGCCTTATTATCATATAATGAAGGATCTTTAGAAACACTCTTTCTAAAGATCTCCTTATCTATGCTAGTGTATACAGGGTCGGTTAGGCAGAGATTAGCAATATGCACCCAGAACTGCTCATGGCTCTGGGTGGATACTGCACCTGACAGGTTCCCTTTAAGTGTAGGCAGTAGCGTAGCTAGCAGGGGGGCAGAGGGTGCCGCCGCCCCGGGCCCCATGCTCAGAGGGGGCCCACCTGGAGCTGCAATACCATTACCTATATCAGCGTGCACAGCGCGCCGATATAGTAACCTCTGTGGCAGTGCGGAGGAGACATGATCTCCCTGCACTGCTGCTGATGACAGCGCACACGCAGGACACAGCGTGGTGACGTCATCGCACAGCGCCAGGTAGGGGCGGGGAGGCAATTGCCCCCCAGGCTGCTCTCCCAGCTATTATTAGAGGGCCGGCCGCCTGCTGCATAATGTCATTATAACACACATGGCTGCGCACAGTGAATTGCGTGCGGCCGTGACTCTTATACTATGATGTGGCCGGGCACACTGACAGGCGCAGACAGTGCTGACCGCCGTATAGTAGAGGAGACTCGGCCGCTCACTGTGCGGCCATGTGTGTTATAATGACGTCATGCAGCGCGCGTGGCCTCCATCCAGCCGAGGAGCATCAGGCAAGATCCCAGTGGTTAGGAGCTGCCTGTGTAGTAGGCGTGACCAGCTTTGTTAGTGGGCGTGGCCATGTTTTTCCCGTCCACTATAATCATGCAGGCTTCGCCCCTCACCTCCCCCCTGCGCCCCCCTGCACCACACATCTGGAGGTCTTACCTCGGTTCCCGCTTCTATGATAAAGAACTCCAGGACACCTGGAGTTTCTTTCTGTTATCAGCCGCGTTGCTGAGGCCCCGCCCCTTCTGATCACATGGGCGTGACGTCACCACAGGTCCTTTAGCCTAGAGGGATTTACCATCAAAGTCTGTGGCCGCACAAGAGAGAAGAAGTGTCCTCCAATCATCAAAAGTAAAAAGCCCCCCAGCATGTCAGTGTGTGTCTGTGTGTA
This sequence comes from Anomaloglossus baeobatrachus, assembly GCF_048569485.1. Taxonomy (NCBI): domain Eukaryota; kingdom Metazoa; phylum Chordata; class Amphibia; order Anura; family Aromobatidae; genus Anomaloglossus; species Anomaloglossus baeobatrachus. The sequence continues at coordinate 206,469,520 of NC_134356.1, forward strand.
TAGGATTGTGTCTGTGTGTATAGGATTGTGTCTGTGTGTATAGGATTGTGTCTGAGTGTATAGGATTGTGTCTGAGTGTATCGGATTGTGTCTGAGTGTATCGGATTGTGTCTGTGTGTATAGGATTGTGTCTGTGTGTATAGGATTGTGTCTGAGTGTATCGGATTGTGTCTGAGTGTATAGGATTGTGTCTGTGTGTATAGGATTGTGTCTGTGTGTATAGGATTGTGTCTGTGTCTATAGGATTGTGTCTGTGTATAGGATTGTGTCTGTGTGTATAGGATTGTGTCTGTGTGTATAGGATTGTGTCTGTGTGTATAGGATTGTGTCTGTGTGTATAGGATTGTGTATGTGTGTATAGGATTGTGTATGTGTGTATGTGTACAAATGAGGCATTTTACCATGTAAAGGGCACAGTGGTGGCATTAATATGTGGGGGGCACAGTGGTGGCATTATTATGTGGGGGCACAGTGGTGGCATTAATATGTGGGGGGCACAGTGGGGGCATTATTATGTGGGAGGCACAGTGGTGGCATTATTATGTGGGGGCACAGTGGTGGCATTAATATGTGGGGGGCACAGTGGTGGCATTATTATGTGGGAGGCACAGTGGTGGCATTATTATGTGGGGGGCACAGTGGTGGCATTATTATGTGGGAGGCACAGTGGTGGCATTAATATGTGGGGGGCACAGTGGTGGCATTAATATGTGGGGGGCACAGTGGTGGCATTAATATGTGGAGGCACAGTGGTGGCATTAATATGTGGGGGCACAGTGGTGGCATTATTATGTGGGGGCACATTGGTGGCATTATTATGTGGAGGCACGGTGGCATTACTATGTGGGGGCACAGTGGGGGCATTATGTGGGGGCACAGTAGTGGCATTATTATGTGGGGGCACAGTGGTGGCATTATTATGTGGGGGCACAGTGGTGGCATTATGTGGGGGCACAGTAGTGGCATTATTATGTGGAGGCACAGTGGGGGCATTATTATGTGGGGGCACAGTGGGGGCATTATTATGTGGGGGCACAGTGGTGGCATTACTATGTGGGGGCACAGTGGTGGCATTATTATGTGGAGGCACAGTGGTGGCATTATTATGTGGAGGCACAGTGGGGGCATTATTATGTGGGGGCACAGCGGTGGCATTACTATGTGGGGGCACAGTGGTGGCATTATTATGTGGAGGGCACAGTGGGGGCATTAATATGTGGGGGCACAGTGGTGGCATTATTATGTGGAGCGCACAGTGGTGGTATTACTATGTGGAGGCACAGTGGTGGCATTATTATGTGAAGGGCACAGTGGTGGCATTAATATGTGGGGGGCACAGTTGTGACATTATTACATGGAGGCACAGTGGTGGCATTATTATGTGAAGGGCACAGTGGTGGCATTATTATGTGGAGGCATTACTATGTGGGGGCATTATTATGTGGAGGCACAGTGGTGGCATTATTATGTGGAGGCATTACTATGTGGGGGCATAGTGGTGGCATTATTATGTGGAGGCACAGTGGTGGCATTATTATGTGGGGGCACAGTGGTGGCATTATTACGTGGAGGCACAGTGGTGGCATTATTATGTGAAGGGCACAGTGGTGGCATTATTATGTGGAGGCATTACTATGTGGGGGCATTATTATGTGGAGGCACAGTGGTGGCATTTTTATGTGGAGGCATTACTATGTGGGGGCACAGTGGTGGCATTATTATGTGGAGGCACAGTGGTGGCATTATTATGTGGAGGCACAGTGGTGGCATTATTATGTGGGGGCACAGTGGTGGCATTATTATGTGGGGGCAGAGTGGTGGCATTATTATGTGGAGGCACAGTGGGGGCATTATTATGTGGGGGGCACAGTGGTGGCATTATTACGTGGAGGCACAGTGGTGGCATTATTATGTGAAGGGCACAGTGGTGGCATTATTATGTGGAGGCATTACTATGTGGGGGCATTATTATGTGGAGGCACAGTGGTGGCATTATTATGTGGAGGCATTACTATGTGGGTGCACAGTGGTGGCATTATTATGTGGAGGCACAGTGGGGGCATTATTTTGTGGGGGCACAGTGGTGGCATTACTATGTGGGGGCACAGTGGTGGCATTATTATGTAGAGGCACAGTGGTGGCATTATTATGTGGAGGGCACAGTGGGGGCATTAATATGTGGGGGCACAGTGGTGGCATTATTATGTGGAGCGCACAGTGGTGGTATTACTATGAGTAGGCACAGTGGTGGCATTATTATGTGAAGGGCACAGTGGTGGCATTAATATGTGGGGGGGACAGTGGTGGCATTATTACGTGGAGGCACAGTGGTGGCATTATTATGTGAAGGGCACAGTGGTGGCATTATTATGTGGAGGCATTACTATGTGGGGGCATTATTATGTGGAGGCACAGTGGTGGCATTATTATGTGGAGGCATTACTATGTGGGGGCACAGTGGTGACATTATTATGTGGAGGCACAGTGGTGGCATTATTATGTGGGTGCACAGTGGTGGCATTATTACGTGGAGGCACAGTGGTGGCATTATTATGTGAAGGGCACAGTGGTGGCATTATTATGTGGAGGCATTACTATGTGGGGACATTATTATGTGGAGGCACAGTGGTGGCATTATTATGTGGAGGCATTACTATGTGGGGGCACAGTGATGGCATTATTATGTGGAGGCACAGTGGTGGCATTATTATGTGGAGGCACAGTGGTGGCATTATTATGTGGGGGCACAGTGGTGGCATTATTATGTGGGGGCAGAGTGGTGGCATTATTATGTGGAGGCACAGTGGGGGCATTATTATGTGGGGGGCACAGTGGTGGCATTATTACGTGGAGGCACAGTGGTGGCATTATTATGTGAAGGGCACAGTGGTGGCATTATTATGTGGAGGCATTACTATGTGGGGGCATTATTATGTGGAGGCACAGTGGTGGCATTATTATGTGGAGGCATTACTATGTGGGGGCACAGTGGTGGCATTATTATGTGGAGGCACAGTGGTGGCATTATTATGTGGAGGCACAGTGTTGGCATTATTATGTGGGGGCACAGTGGTGGCATTACTATGAGGGGGCACAGTGGGGGCATTATGTGGGGGCACAGTAGTGGCATTACTATGTGGGGGCACAGTGGGAGCATTATGTGGGGGCACAGTGGTGGCATTACTATGTGGGGGCACAGTGGTGGCATTATTATGTGGAGGCACAGTGGTGGCATTATTATGTGGAGGCACAGTGGTGGCATTATTATGTGAAGGGCACAGTGGTGGCATTATTATGTGGAGGCATTACTATGTGGGGGCATTATTATGTGGAGGCACAGTGGTGGCATTATTATGTGGAGGCATTACTATGTGGGTGCACAGTGGTGGCATTATTATGTGGAGGCACAGTGGGGGCATTATTTTGTGGGGGCACAGTGGTGGCATTACTATGTGGGGGCACAGTGGTGGCATTACTATGAGGGGGCACAGTGGGGGCATTATGTGGGGGCACAGTAGTGGCATTACTATGTGGGGGCACAGTGGGAGCATTATGTGGGGGCACAGTGGTGGCATTACTATGTGGGGGCACAGTGGTGGCATTATTATGTGGAGGCACAGTGGTGGCATTATTATGTGGAGGCACAGTGGTGGCATTATTATGTGAAGGGCACAGTGGTGGCATTATTATGTGGAGGCATTACTATGTGGGGGCATTATTATGTGGAGGCACAGTGGTGGCATTATTATGTGGAGGCATTACTATGTGTGTGCACAGTGGTGGCATTATTATGTGGAGGCACAGTGGGGGCATTATTTTGTGGGGGCACAGTGGTGGCATTACTATGTGGGGGCACAGTGGTGGCATTATTATGTGGAGGCACAGTGGTGGCATTATTATGTGGAGGGCACAGTGGGGGCATTAATATGTGGGGGCACAGTGGTGGCATTATTATGTGGAGCGCACAGTGGTGGTATTACTATGAGGAGGCACAGTGGTGGCATTATTATGTGAAGGGCACAGTGGTGGCATTAATATGTGGGGGGCACAGTGGTGGCATTATTACGTGGAGGCACAGTGGTGGCATTATTATGTGAAGGGCACAGTGGTGGCATTATTATGTGGAGGCATTACTATGTGGGGGCATTATTATGTGGAGGCACAGTGGTGGCATTATTATGTGGAGGCATTACTATGTGGGGGCACAGTGGTGACATTATTATGTGGAGGCACAGTGGTGGCATTATTATGTGGGTGCACAGTGGTGGCATTATTACGTGGAGGCACAGTGGTGGCATTATTATGTGAAGGGCACAGTGGTGGCATTATTATGTGGAGGCATTACTATGTGGGGACATTATTATGTGGAGGCACAGTGGTGGCATTATTATGTGGAGGCATTACTATGTGGGGGCACAGTGATGGCATTATTATGTGGAGGCACAGTGGTGGCATTATTATGTGGAGGCACAGTGGTGGCATTATTATGTGGGGGCACAGTGGTGGCATTATTATGTGGGGGCAGAGTGGTGGCATTATTATGTGGAGGCACAGTGGGGGCATTATTATGTGGGGGGCACAGTGGTGGCATTATTACGTGGAGGCACAGTGGTGGCATTATTATGTGAAGGGCACAGTGGTGGCATTATTATGTGGAGGCATTACTATGTGGGGGCATTATTATGTGGAGGCACAGTGGTGGCATTATTATGTGGAGGCATTACTATGTGGGGGCATTACTATGTGGGGGCACAGTGGGGGCATTATGTGGGGGCACAGTGGTGGTATTACTATGTGTGGCAGTAAGAGTCGTTTTTTGTGCACACAGCAGGTGCAGTAATAGGGACACACACGGCAGCAGCGGCTCAGTATTGGGGTGACGGCAGGATGAGGAGTTTTTGCAGGTTGGGATTAGATGGGGTACGGGGCCGGAAGTGTGAGGAGTCAAGTGTCTTTGTGGTAATTTCTGTAGATGAGTTGTGGCTGGAAGAAGTTGTCATGTCGGTCTGGGCCAGATGGAAAAGGTGAACAACTCCATCTGAATGAACGTCAGCAGTAAGTCACCATCTATAACTGCACTGTGATCTCTTGTATGTGCTGCAGCACCGATATCTACCACTATATAGTCACCATATAGCGGTAATATCAGTGTCATCTGCCGAGGTTCCACTATACCCACGATTAGTCTGCGCCATCATAGTTATCATAGTTACCTGGTAAGGGGCCCACTCAGATGTTTTGCCCCCCCTGAGCTGAAACCCTAGCTACGCCACTGAGTGTAGGTTTATATATTTGAAGTGTTTGGGGCACAACACACAGCGTGCTGTCATTATATGGTAACATAGGATATAACTATAACCCATATTTTGTTTCATAGAGCACATATATACATTTTTCTAGTTTGCTGACCTCATGAAAAAGCAGGTAGCATTTTTTCCCAAACAGTTCCTCCAGGTGTTAAGTGGGCTTTACACGCTATGATATCGTTAATGAATTATCGTCGGGTCATGTTTGTGACGCACATCTGGCGTCATTAACAATATCGCAGCATATGACACTTATGTGCAACCTAAAGCGATTGCAAAAGCGGCAAAAATCGTTTGCCGCGGAGAGGTCATCCTAAAACAAAAAATTGTTTTCTTCTAATTAGCGATGTTGTTCGTCGTTCCTGCGGCAGCACACATCGCTATGTGTGACACCGCAGGAGCGAGGAACATCTCCTTACCTGCCTCCACCGGCAATGCGGAAGGAAGGAGGTGGGCGGGATGTTACGTCCCGCTCATCTCAGCTTCTCCGCTTATATTGGACGCCTGTCGTGTGACGTCGCTGTGACACTGCACGAACCGCCCCCTTAGAAAGGAGGCGGATCACCGGCCAGAGCGACGTCACAGGACAGGTAAGTCCGTGTGACGGTGGTAAGCAATGTTGTGCGCAACGGGCAGCGATTTGCCCGTGTTGCACAACCGACGGGGGCGGGTACGATCACTTGCGATCTCGCTAGCGAGATCGCAGCGTGTGAAGCCCGCTTTAGGCTATGTTCCTACAATGAATATTTGCTGAGTTTTTGATGCTGCTGATTTTCTGCAGCATTTCTGCACCTATTATGTAAATTATGTTAGTTGTATTTTTTCATTGCGTTCTATATATTCCATCCACTTTGCATCAACTTTAAAAGGCTGCATTTTTGTGTAGGACCTTAACTTGGGGCATGTGCACATGACGTCAATTTCAGGCAGAGAGCTATAAAAAAGTAAAAAATATGGTACATCTACATTGCATTGTCAAAACAACTTGCTTGAGCATATGTTTCGACTTTTATTACTCATTTTACCTGCTTCAGGCTTCAATAGTTGTAAAGTGGTGAAAAAAAGTGACTTGCCCATTCTTCTGGCGGCTTCCACTTGGAAGCCACAATGTTTTTATATTTAGAATGTAGAAAAAAAGGTCCCTAGCAAGGCCACCTCAAAAGTAGGAAAAAAAACCTTCAGAAAAATACATTTCATGAAAAACAGTCGTCATTCCTGAAATGTCTTCTGCTTCAAAACAAAAAAAAAAGGGTACATGTGCATATTGCTTTTCTTAAAGGTGTAGCTTTTGCAAGCTTGAAATTTTGTAAAAGATCTTAAAGAAGCTGTTCAGCCTTGGGGTGCAAGCCTGCAGTCGCTCTGTGTATACAAATTGCATACTTGCGGTCACGCACCCGCCTGCTCCCAGCATCGACACCACAGAATCCTGACATTGCACACACTGTTTGCTATGAGCATTCGCAAGCATGCAGTCACTCTATCTGACTACACACTTGGGAGTCCTCAGAGTGCGCAGTGTGCGCACTGTCAAGTTTCTCTTGATGCTGGGAGCAGGTAAGGGTGTGACCACAAGTATGTGATTTGCATTCATACGGTAAGGTTCTGACGAGACTTTTGTGGCCTAACTTAAAACAAGTGTATTGAGCGAGACCAGACACATCTAGTTGGAATGTAGCCAAAAGTATGCAAATTGCATACTTACAGTCACATGACCACCCAACACCGGAGAATCTTGACAAGTGTGCACTCTGCACGCTGTGAGGATTTCAAAGTCTGACCACTTTGACTTCCATTGTAGTCATTGTGGGGCTATGTAGCAGCAGCATGTCATATAGCGAAAGCTGCCATGTAGCTCCAGCCTATTTCAGAGTTATTAGATTAATATTACTGTAATAAACTTGATTGAAATAAACATCTACCTTTTAAGTCAGTAGAATAGTTAAAGGGATTGTCCGACTTAGCTAAAAAGTGTTATGTTGTGATGACATAATACTCACCTGCTCTAACCCCCTCACTCGAGCGCAGTTTTCTGTGACGGTCTCTGCCAGGACAGGAAGAGATGACATCCCTTTCTTCGGCCACCAGACCTTAAGGCCCCGTCACACTAAGCAACATCGCTAGCAACATCGCTGGTAACGAACAACTTTTGTGACGTTGCTAGCGATGTTGCTGTGTGTGACATCCAGCAACAACCTGGCCCCTGCTGTGAGGTCGCTGGTTGTTGCTGAATGTCCTGGGCCATTTTTTAGTTGTTGCTGTCCTGCTGTGAAGCACAGATCGCTGTGTGTGACAGCGAGACAGCAACAACTAATGTGCAGTGAGCAGGGAGCCGGCTTCTGCGGAGGCTGGTAACCAATGTAAACATCGGGTAACCAAGAAGCCCTGTCCTTGGTTACCCGATATTTACCTTTGATACCAGGCTCCTCCGCTCTCACTGCCTGTGCTGCCGGCTCCTGCTCTGTGCACATGTAGCTGCAGCACACATCAGGCAATTAACCCGATGTGTGCTGTAACTAGGAGAGCAAGGAGCCAGCGCTCAGTGTGCGCTGCTCCCTGCTCTGTGCACATTTAGCTGCAGCATACATCGGGTAATTAACCCGATGTGTGCTGTAACTAGGAGAGCAAGGAGCCAGCGCTCAGTGTGCGCTGCTCCCTGCTCTGTGCACATTTAGCTGCAGCACACATCAGGCAATTAACCCGATGTGTGCTGTAACTAGGAGAGCAAGGAGCCAGCGCTCAGTGTGCGCTGCTCCCTGCTCTGTGCACATTTAGCTGCAGCACACATCGGGTTAATTAACCTGATGTGTGCTGTAACTAGGAGACTGGGGGCTGGTCACTGGTTGCTGGTGAGCTCACCAGCAACTCGTGTAGCCACGCTCCAGCGATCCCTGCCAGGTCAGGTTGCTGGTGGGATCGCTGGAGCGTCGCAGTGTGACAGCTCACCAGCAACCTCCTAGCAACTTACCAGCGATCCCTATCGTTGTTGGGATCGCTGGTAAGTTGCTTAGTGTGACTGGACCTTTAGGCTCTGGCGGTCAAGATGTCAGATCAGATATGCATCAGATGGATGTTTTGTGACCAATGTACGGAATCTTTGATCATCGCTTTCTGTCCCAGTGGAGAACTCTGGAGCAATCTGCCTGGCATCAGAGGGGTTGGTGAGTATAACTTCCTTTTATTTTATCACATATTTTTAGCCTTAGTTGGTGACAAATATCTGGAGATTGGATACCACTAATCTTTGAGCAGTTGCATTGTGCAACCAAGATACTGTATATGTCTACTTGTTTGTTCCGAAAGTGAAAGGCCTGCCTGCTGGCACTGGTTGCTGTGGAGTGCTGCATAATGATACAGTATATTCCAAGCACTGATCTGTGCCAGCCTCTGAAAGATTAAAATGTGAGGGTGGAAAAACCAGATACTCTGCTGAGGTACTCTGAATAGTGGTCAATAGGAGCAGAAAGCAATGGGCAAGGATCATTGTAACATCTGTGCCTTTATTTATCTCATTTTTTAGCCTATTTTAATCTGCCACTCATGTAGTTTGAGACACTTTTTAAGTTTACTTTACATGTATTCATATACAGTACAGAGCAAAAGTTTGTACACAACTTCTCATCTCTTGAACAACTATTAAGAGGAGACTTTGTGCAGCAGGCCTTCATAGTAAAATAGCTGCTAGGAAACCACTGCTAAGGACAGGCAACAAGCAGAAGAGACTTGTTTGGGCTAGAGAACACAAGGAATGGACATTAGACCATTGGAAATCTGTGCTTTGGTCTGATGAGTCCAAATTTGAGATCTTTGGATCCAACCACCGTGTCTTTGTAGAAAAGGTGAACGGATGGACTCTACATGGCTGGTTCCCACCGTGAAGCATGGAGGAGAAGGTGTGATGGTGTGGGGGTGCTTTGCTGCTGACACTGTTGGGGATTTATTCAAAATTGAAGGCATACAGAACCAGCATGCCTACCACATCATCTTGCAGCTGTGTGCTATTCCATCCGGTTTGCGTTTAGTTGGACCATAATTTATTTTTCAACAGGACATTGACCTCAAACACACCTCCAGGCTCTGTAAAGGCTATTTGACTAAGAAGGAGAGTGATGGCGTGCTACGCCAGATGACCTGGTCTCCACAGTCACCAGACCTGAACCCAACCGAGATGGTTTGGGGTGAGCTGGACCGCAGAGTGAAGGCAAAAGGGCCAACAAGTGCTAAGCATCTCTGGGAACTCCTTCAAGACTGTTGGAAAACCATTTCCGGTGACTATCTCTTGAAGCTCATCAAGAGAATGCCAAGAGTGTGCAAAGTAGTAATGAAAGCAAAAGATGGCTACTTTGAAGAATCTGGAATATAAAACATATTTTCAGTTATTTCACACTTTTTTAAGTATTTCATTCCGCATGCTTTAATTCATAGTTTTGGTGCCTTCAATGTGAATCTATAATTTTTAGAGTCATGAAAATACAGAAAACTCTTTGAATGAGGAGGTATGTCCAAACCTTTGGTCTGTATATATATATATATATATATATATATATATATATATATATATATATATATATAAAATGTGTGTGTGTGTGTGTGTGTGTGTGTGTGCATATACTGTATATATATTGTGAGACTCATGTGGGATTAGTGGATGAGGGCAGGTATATCTCACCCCGGTATCGGTCCTATGTGACTTAGCCTGGTCAGGATCACCTGGCTACTAATGGATTAATGGGATGTGAAGGACGGAGGTAAAAGGAATCTGGGAAGTTGGGGGAGGGGCTCCATCTGGGCAACACAGTAAGCCTGTCTGTGTAGGAGACACTCGTAAGTTGGAGCAATGCTTGATGTCTGAATGGTTTAGCTGGAAGGGAGAAGCCCTCCAGTTGGTAGTTAGGATATCATCCTGTATAGTTAGCGCCGGACAGGCAAGGGTTTATTTTGTTGGTGTTTTTTTTTCTTTTGTTTATGCTTCACTGCAATAAACCTGACCAAGCGTCAGTTACACCTTGAATTCGGCTGTCTGCCTGAGGTGAATATGTGCCCTTTGAACCCAGCAAAGGCGATCCCGGAGCGTGTTATCACATTGTGGTGGAGAACGCGGGCAGCACGTTAAAGCGCATCATAATGGATGACGTGGTGAAAGCGCTGGTACAATCCGCAGCTGTGCAGCAAGAAGCTAATCGCTTGATGTTGGCACAGTTGAAGGAACTGGTGGAATCGACGGTTAGAGACCGCCAACTTTTGCAGCAGGTGGCGCAGCGTCTGGCGACCGTACCTGAGAGTAATGCGGAGGCTGACCAGAGGGTGATTCATGTGAGTCGGTGCTGGCAGAAATTAACCACAGAGGACGATGTGGAAGCTTACCTGACCACGTTTGAACGGACGGCGGAGCGGAAAAAGTGGCCAAAGGAGCGATGGGCAGGCTTGCTTGCCCCGTTTTTGGCAGGTGAGGCCCAAAAGGCCTACTTTGATCTCGAGCCTGAAGCAGCGCATGACTTTGATAAACTAAAAGCCGAGATCCTTGCCCGGCTGGGAGTGACGACGGCCGTGCGAGCACAGAGAGTTCACCAATGGACTTATCAGCCCGATAAACCACCACGGTCACAGATGTTCGACCTTATTCACTTGACCAAGAAATGGCTACAGCCCGAGGTTTTGACAGCGCCAGAGATGATACAAAGAATTGTCCTCGAGAAGTACCTAAGAGCTCTACCGCCATCTCTGAGAAAGTGGGTAAGCCATGGAAACCCCACGACAGCGGATCAGCTAGTGGATCTAGTGGAGCGTTATTCCTTGGCAGAAGGACTTATGGACGATGCTACACATCCTCGCTCTTCCCCTTCTCGACGAGGATCTGGTAAGACTGTTCCAGGGTCATGGGGAGGAGGAAAATATCCTAAGGCAGTGGAGGAGGAAAACAGGACTGCTGGCCCTGTGAGCGCTAAGGTGCCAAACTATGGTCTTAGCAAGGGGCCCGTGAGGTGTTTCCGCTGCCAGGAGGTGGGCCACATTGCTGCAAACTGTCCAGTAACTGCAGAACCGATGCAGTGCGATGTCACAGACTTTGAAAAACACATGGCTATGGTTGCACGGGTAGTGTGTATTGCGGCATGTCAAGGCGATATGAAAAAACACCTGTGTGAAGTGTCCATTGATGGCAATACTGTTGTTGCACTATTAGACTCGGGAAGTGTGGTGACTCTGGTAAAGGCCAGTCTGGTAGCAGTCCCGATGGGACCGTCAGATAAATTTTCTGTGACATGTGTGCATGGAGACACCTGCTCGTACCTCACAATGCTCTCCTGCATTACTACGCCCTATGGGTCTGTGCATCATAAGGTGGGACTAGTACCAGCATTATCGCATGATATAATTTTGGGCAGGGATTTTCCCCACTTCTGGCAGTTGTGGGAGAACCAATTAGTACCCCAGGGTAGCCGCACAGATGGTCCTTCTCCCACACCTTGTGTGGGCCCGGAGCCACTAGAGGATGCCCCACAAGAGGAGTCAGAGATGGAATCCTCTGAGAACAACCCCCAGTTCCCCTTTTCAGTTCTGGCGGGTGATTCCGATGAACCCGGGGCAGAGGCGGACACGGGTGGCTGTCCCCCTTCCTCTTGGCTGAATTTGGAAGTCCAGAAAGATGACTTCCAAAGTGAGCAAATGAGAGATCCTACCCTTTCTCAGGCTATAAAAAATGTTAAAATGATAAACGGGGTGCAGGTGGATGCAGGTACTAGGCTGTCTTACCCCTACATGGCATTGGAGAATGACTTTCTCTATCAGATAGAGAAGAAGGGGGATGACACAGTACAATGATTGGTTGTGCCGAGAGCCTACAGGCGGAGAGTGCTGGACCTGGCACACGGACACGTGATGGGGGGACACCTGGAGGTCCAGAAAACTGCCGAAAGGATATTACACTGTTTTGTTTGGCCAGGCATGCATCACGATATTCGCACCTATTGTGAGTCTTGTCCTGACTGCCAATTGTCTGCACCTAGGCCCCGTTTCTGTAGCCCCTTAGTACCTCTGCCTATCATCGAGATCCCATTTGAGAGAATTGGGATGGATTTAGTTGGACCCCTCCCCAAGTCTGCACGAGGACACCAGCACATCCTTGTCATCTTGGATTATGCCACTCGTTACCCCGAGGCCATCCCTTTGCGTAACACGGCCACCAAGACCATTGCCAAGGAGCTGGCCCATGTGTTTAGTCGGGTTGGTGTCCCAAAACAAATACTCACAGACCAAGGAACCCCCTTTATGTCCAAAGTAATGAAAGAACTCTGCAGGCTGTTACAAATAGCACAGTTACGCACCTCCGTGTATCACCCTCAAACGGACGGACTGGTCGAACGGTTTAACAAAACTTTGAAACAGATGCTCCGTAAGGCGATAGACAAGGACGGGAAGAACTGGGACTACTTACTCCCGTATTTGCTTTTTGCCATCCGGGAGGTGCCCCAGTCTTCCACCGAGTTCTCTCCTTTCGAGCTTCTGTACGCCCGACGTCCCCGTGGACTGTTAGATGTCGCTAAAGAAACCTGGGAGGGACAGGTCACCCCGTTCAAAAGCGTAATAGACCATGTAACCCAAATGCAGGACCATATTGCGGCTGTGATGCCCATCGTTAAAGAGCATATGATACAGGCTCAAGGAGCACAGAAAAGGATTTATGATAGGGGGGCCAAGATCCGTACTTTTGCACCCGGAGATAGGGTGTTGATCCTGGTCCCCACGGCAGAAAGCAAATTTCTGGCAAAGTGGCAAGGCCCCTTTGAAATTATGGAACGGGTGGGTGAGGTAAACTACAAAGTGTACCAGGCTGGTAAAAGGAAGCCTGAACAGATTTATCACGTGAATCTGATAAAACCCTGGAATGACCGTCCAGCTCTATCAGCAGGTCTGGCCCTTCCGGTCTGCAAGCAGACCATACCGGAGGTCGGGACTGCGGAGACTATGTCGGAGCGGCAACAGACAGACGTCAAGCAGTTTGTAATCAACAATCACGAGTTTTTCTCGGAAAAGCCCGGGCAGACCACTCTCATTAAACATGACATCATAACAGAGCCTGGGGTAACAGTTCAGGTAAAGCCCTACCGAATACCGGAAGCTCGGCGGGAAGCTGTCTCCCGAGAAGTGAAGACAATGTTAGAGTTAGGTGTAATCAAGGAATCGCATAGTGCCTGGTCGAGTCCGATTGTGTTAATACCGAAACCAGACGGCTCCATTCGATTCTGCAATGACTTCAGGAGATTAAATGTGGTCTCCAAATTTGATGCATACCCTATGCCACGGGTCGATGAATTAATAGATCGGCTTGGAAAAGCCCGGTATATCATGACCCTAGACTTAACGAAGGGCTATTGGCAGATCCCGCTAACAGAGGCCGCTAAAGAGAAAACTGCGTTTTCTACACCGGAAGGTTTATACCAGTATGTGTATATGCCGTTTGGACTACACGGGGCTCCGGCAACCTTTCAAAGGTTGATGGACCGAGTCCTGAGGCCCCATAGGCAGTATGCTTCTGCGTATTTGGATGACATAGTCATATACAGCCTGGACTGGGAGACGCACCTCCAGAAACTACAGGCCGTGATTAAGGACCTGCGGGAGGCGGGTCTAGCAGCAAACCCCAAGAAATGTCATATCGGGTTGGAAGAAGCCCGGTATTTGGGATACGTAATTGGAAGGGGAATTGTTAAACCCCAGATTGACAAGATACAAGCCATTCAGAACTGGCCGCAACCAGTCAACAAGAAGCAGGTGAGAGCTTTTTTGGGAATAGCCGGCTACTACCGACGGTTCATTCCCAATTTTGCGGCTACCGCTGTTCCCCTGACGGACCTTACCAAAGGGAAAGACTCTGTCATGATCAAATGGACCTCGGCAGCCGAAGAAGCCTTCCATAACTTAAAACTAGCTCTTTGCTCTCAACCTGTGCTAATGACTCCTGACTTCCGCAGCGAGTTCGTGGTCCAAACGGACGCTTCTGATGCCGGTATAGGGGCTGTATTGTCACAACTGAAGGACGGAGAGGAACATCCGGTCCTTTATCTTAGTCGGAAACTTAATAAGCATTAACGCAACTATGCCATAGTGGAAAAAGAATGCTTAGCCATTAAGTGGGCTCTAGAGTCCCTTAAATATTACTTGATTGGAAGGAAGTTCCGGCTGATCACTGACCATGCCCCTCTCAAGTGGATGCACTTGAATAGGGAACGGAATGGCCGAGTGACCCGGTGGTTTCTTGCACTTCAGGCCTACCGTTTTACAGTGGAGCACCGCCCGGGGGTGCGGATGGGGAATGCTGACGCCCTGTCTCGTGTGCACTGTTTTGTGGGTACCGTTGCTCAGCTGCAGTGGTCTGAGTAGAGGGGGGGGGGTATGTGAGACTCATGTGGGATTAGTGGATGAGGGCAGGTATATCTCACCCCGGTATCGGTCCTATGTGACTTAGCCTGGTCAGGATCACCTGGCTACTAATGGATTAATGGGATGTGAAGGACGGAGGTAAAAGGAATCTGGGAAGTTGGGGGAGGGGCTCCATCTGGGCAACACAGTAAGCCTGTCTGTGTAGGAGACACTCGTAAGTTGGAGCAATGCTTGATGTCTGTATGGTTTAGCTGGAAGGGAGAAGCCCTCCAGTTGGTAGTTAGGATATCATCCTGTATAGTTAGCGCCGGACAGGCAAGGGTTTATTTTGTTGGTGTTTTTTTTTCTTTTGTTTATGCTTCACTGCAATAAACCTGACCAAGCGTCAGTTACACCTTGAATTCGGCTGTCTGCCTGAGGTGAATACGTGCCCTTTGAACCCAGCAAAGGCGATCCCGGAGCGTGTTATCACAATATATATACACACTACAGTTCAAAAGTTTGGGGTCACCCAGACAATTTTGTCTTTTCCATGAAAAATCATACTTTTATTTAGCAAATGAGTTGCATAATGAATATAAAATATAGTCCAGACATTGACGAGGGTACAAATAATGATTTTTACTTGAAAAACTAATTTTCTACTTCAAACTTTGCTTTTGTCAAAGAATGTTCCCTTTGCAGCAATTTCAGCTTTCCAGACCTTTGGCATTCTAGCTGTTAATTTGCTGAGGTAATCTGGAGATATTTCACCCCATGCTTCCAGAAGACCCTCCCACAAGTTGGATTGGCTTGATGGGCAGTTTTTGCGTACCATATGGTCAAACTGCTCCCACTACAGCTCAATAGGGTTGAGATCTGGTGACTGGGCTGGCCACTCCATTACAGATAGAATACCAGCTGCCTGCTTCTTCCCTAAATAGTTCATGCATAATTTGGAGGTGTGCTTTGGGTCATTGTCCTGTTGTAGGATGAGATTGGCTCCAATCAAGCGCTGTCCACAGGGTATGGCATGGCATTGCAAAATGGAGTGATAGCCTTCCTAATACAAAATCCCTTTTACCTTGTACAAATCTCCCACTGTGCCAGCATCAAAGCAACCCCATACCATCACATTACCTCCACCATGCTTGGCATATGGAGTCAGGCACTCATCCAGCATCTTTTCAGTTGTTCTGCTTCTCACAAATGTTCTTCTGTGTGGTCCAAACACCTCAAACTTTGATTCACTGTCCATAACACTTTTTTTCCAATCTTCCTCTGTCCAATGTCTGTGTTCTTTTGCCCATATTAATCTTTTCCTTTTATTAGCCAGTCTCAGATATGGCTTTTTCTTTGCCACTCTGACCTGAAGGCCAGCATACCGGAGTCGCCTCTTCACTGTAGACGTTGACACTGGCATTTTGCGGGTACTATTTAATGAACCTACCAGTTGAGGACCTGTGAGGGGTCGATTTCTCAAACTAGAGACTCTAATGTACTTGTCTTGTTGCTCAGTTTTACAGGGAGGCCTCCAACTTCTCTTTCTACTCTGGTTAGAGCCTTTTTGTGCTCTCCTCTGAAAGGAGTAGTACACACCGTTGTAGGAAATCTTCAGTTTCTTTTCAATTTCTTGCATGGAATATCCTTCATTTTTAAGAACAAGAATAGACTGTCGAGTTTCACATGAAAGTTCTCTTTTTCTGGCCATTTTGAGAGTTTAATGAAACCAACAAATGTAATGCTTCAGATCCTCAACTAGCTCAAAGGAAGGTCAGTTTTATAACTTCTCTAATCAACAAAACTGTTTTCAGCTGTGCTAACATACTTGCACAAGGTTTTTCAAGGGATTTCTAACCATCCAAACACAGTAAACATAATGTGCCATTAGAACACTTGAGTGGTGGTTGTTGGAAAAGGCCTACTATACTCCTATGTAGATATTGCATTAAAAAACAGATGTTTGAAGCTAGAATAGTTATTTACCACTTTATAGGGTATTCTTAATTCAATGTTAGCTCCATTGAAAAAAAATGTGCTTTCCTTTCAAAAATAAGGAAGTATCTAAGTGACCCTAAACTTTTGAACTGTAGTATATATGTATATATATATATATATATATATATATATACACATATATATATTTCTTTTTTTTCATTCTGTAAGGAATTTGGGCTTTCAAGCTCATTCATCAATTGTGGCTTTTTAAAAGGCAGCATTTTTTTTGTACAAATGTAGTTAAGTCTTGTTCTGTAGTGAATTTTATGTTTTGTGGTTTTTTTTTAATTCCCTTCAGTTCGATCTCGAGTGATGGCAACTTGATGGATAAACGATCTGTAAGAGGATCAATTTTGTGCAAGCCTAGATAGGTCCACCAGGGTCTTCTTCTCATTTTTATGCAGGTCTGATTTTTGCTACAGGAAATGCAACTTTTTGTGCAAAAAAGTAAAAGAACAGGATAAAGTCTTGAGCATTTTTTTTTATTTTGCTCAAAGTTCATTAACCATTTGCACTATTTTGAAGAATTTGATGCAAAGAAAAACAACAAATACCACAAGACAAAAAAGTGACAAGCAGCAAATGATCAATTGTGACCTTAATGTGTAGACAGTCATGTTTTTCACTATAGCATTTCAATAACATTTAGCCTCAATGTTTAATTCCCTTCCCCCGCCTCCCCAAAAACCAATATAGTGAAAATCACCATAAAAAAATGTATCATACGCTGTATATAAATCCAGACTAAAATGAAAGGTATTGTCCAGGAAAATGAAAAAGCTGCACACAGAGAGCAATACATATACGGTAAATATTTCTACTTGGGCACGGACTATCAATACTGATGTTTTGTACTCCAGTCTTGATGAAGGGTCAGATGGAGTTAGATACACCATAATAATAATAATAATAATAATAATAATAATAATAATAATAACAATAAAAAATTAACTTTCAGCTGCAGGGACTGGAGGACATTTATTGCTACTTTGGCAGCATATATTATGATAATTTATTTGGTTGTGCTTGGCCATGCCTCCACCATGCCAAGGCTCACTTTGTTTCTAAAATGTTGGTGAAGCTAGCGTAAAAGCGCCAAAAGTCACAACTTCTGGCAATCAAGAAATAACGTCTGTAACACCATTCTGAGTCTGAACTGGGTGCAAAAACCTAAAAAAGTCTACACTATATGCAGAGAAGGTATGCACACCAGTGAGTATGTAAGGGGAATATATGAAAAGCAGAAACTGCTGTGTGAATACTGACATGAAAAATCCAATAGCTATATGCAAGAGTGAAAATGTGAAAAAATGGAATCTGCATAACTGCCATGAACATATGAATCAAGAGAAATTTAGCTATTGAATTGATCAATGCAACAGAGCCCCAACACTACGCCAAAGTATTTCTCTACGTTGGGGTCCCTAGCTTGTGTGTGTCCTCTCATGCAGTTAAAAAACTTACCGTGTATGGGAAGCTGACACCCAGGCTATATATGCGTATAATGTGGACTGGCAATAGGTGTGGTGGTGCTGGGTTCACAAATGAAAGACTACAAATCAATCAAGAAATAACGTCTGGAACACCATTCTGAGTCTGAACTGGGTGCAAAAACCTAAAAATCTACACTATATGGAGAGAAGGTATGCACACCAGTGACTATGTAAGGGGAATACAGTCATATGAAAAAGTTTGGGCACCCCTATTAATGTTAACCTTTTTTCTTTATGACAATTTGGGTTTTTGCAACAGCTATTTCAGTTTCATATATCTAATAACTGATGGACTCAGTAATATTTCTGTATTGAAATGAGGTTTATTGTACTAACAGAAAATGTGCAATCCGCATTTAAATAAAATTTGACCGGTGCAAAAGTATGGGCACCCTTATCAATTTCTTGATTTGAACACTCCTAACTACTTTTTACTGACTTACTAAAGCACTAAATTGGTTTTGTAACCTCATTGAGCTTTGAACTTCATAGGCAGGTGTATCCAATCATGAGAAAAGGTATTTAAGGTGGCCACTTGCAAGTTGTTCTCCGATTTGAATCTCCTATGAAGAGTGGCATCATGGGCTCCTCAAAACAACTCTCAAATAATCTGAAAACAAAGATTATTCAACATAGTTGCTCAGGGGAAGGATACAAAAAGTTGTCTCAGAGATTTAAACTGTCAGTTTCCACTGTGAGGAACATAGTAAGGAAATGGAAGAACACAGGTACAATTCTTGTTAAGCCCAGAAGTAGCAGGTCAAGAAAAATATCAGAAAGGCATAGAAGAAGAATGGTGAGAACAGTCAAGGACAATCCACAGACCACCTCCAAAGACCTGCAGCATCATCTTGCTGCAGATGGTGTCAATGTGCATTGGTCAACAATACAGCACACTTTGCACAAGAAGAAGCTGTATGGGAGAGTGATGCGAAAGAAGACGTTTCTGCAAGCACGCCACAAACAGAGTCGCCTGTGGTATGCAAAAGCACATTTGGACAAGCCAGTTACATTTTGGAAGAAGGTCCTGTGGACTGATGAAACAAAGATTGAGTTGTTTGGTCATACAAAAAGGCGTTATGAATGGAGTCAAAAAAACACGGCATTCCAAGAAAAGCACTTGCTACCCACAGTAAAATTTGGTGGAGGTTCCATCATGCTTTGGGGCTGTGTGGCCAATGCCGGCACCGGGAATCTTATTAAAGTTGAGGGTTGCATGGATTCAACTCAGTATCAGCAGATTCTTGACAATAATGTGCAAGAATCAGTGACGAAGTTGAAGTTACGCAGGGGATGGATATTTCAGCAAGACAATGATCCAAAACACCGCTCCAAATCTACTCAGGCATTCATGCAGAGGAACAATTACAATGTTCTGGAATGGCCATCCCAGTCCCCAGACCTGAATATCATTGAACATCTGTGGGATGATTTGAAGTGTGCTGTCCATGCTCGGCGACCATCAAACTTAACTGAACTGGAATTGTTTTGGAAACAGGAATGGTCAAATATACCTTCATCTAGGATCCAGGAACTCATTAAAAGCTACAGGAAGCGACTAGAGGCTGTTATTTTTGCAAAAGAAGTATCTACAAAATATTAATGCCACTTTTATGTTGAGGTGCCCATACTTTTGCCCTGGTCAAATTTTTGTTTAAATGCGGATTGCACATTTTCTGTTAGTACAATAAACCTCATTTCAATCCAGAAATATTACTCAGTCCATCAGTTATTAGATATATGAAACTGAAATATCTGTTACAAAAACCCAAATTGTTATAAAGAAAAAAGGTTAACATTAATAGGGGTGCCCAAACTTTTTCATATGAAAAGCAGAAACTGCTGTGTGAATACTGACATGAAAAATCCTATAGCTATATGTACGAGTGAAAGTATGAAAAATGGAATCTGCATTACTGCCATGAACATATCAATAAAGAGAAATTTAGCTATTGAATTGATCAATGCAACAGAGCCCCAACACTACGCCAAAGTATTTCTCTACGTTGGGGTCCCTAGCTAGTGACCTGGCAAAACATGATGAATTGGGAATTCCCGGCCATTCCAGCAACACATTCTTGATGCTCCTGATTTGTTTTCTGATACATTTCACAGCTGATTTGCCCAATATGACAGAACTATATCGCCGAGACTGTTGTAAAACCTGTACACAGCATAATATACCAGTGCTGTCCAGCACTGTACATGACATAATAAAGTATGTATATACATACAGATTGTAATCAACATAATATACCATGCATGCCTATGTAGATTGGATGCAGTCTTAGGCTATGTCCGCACGTTGCGTCGGTGTACCTGCAGTTTATTCTGCACGTTTTCCTTCCCTTGGTGTTTGACCAAATGGCTTTTGACAATTTTTTAGCGCTAAAAACGCATGCGTTTTTACCGCGTTTTTAGTGCGTTTTAGCGCTTTTTACCTGCGTTTTCACCTGCGTTTCTGCAGATGCTTTTTTGAGATCAAGACACTGAGAAATAAAGTTGAATTAGTCAAAAAGAATGAAAAAAGAGAAAAAAAGTATAAAATTAACTTTTAATAAAATTATATGGGAAATTATCATTTTTAATGTAATAATAGTGGTTATGCACATTTTAACAGAAAAATAGCTAAAGTTTATTAATTTTTTACATTTAAATTTTCGGTTATTGTGTGTGTGTAAAGGAACATTAGAACCCATTAATTTTTGCCCAGAAAAGCATGCGTTTTTGGAGCCAAAAACGCAGTGGAAAAGCAGGTAAAAAGCATGAAAAACGCAGGAATTGTGATTTTGGTTGCTTTTTGCCATTTCTCATTGACTCCAATGTTAAGGAAACGCTGCAGAAATGGCAAAAACAACTGACATGCTGCTTCTTTTTCAGCATGGTTTTTGACCACAAATATGCAAATTAAACGCTGCAGAAAAAAAAGCAAAGTGCAGACAGGATTTCTGCTTTTCCCATAGACTTTGCTGGAAATCAAAAACGCATGCGTTTTTGCCCAAAAACGCTGCTGCCAAAAACGCTGCAGAAACGCGGAAAAAAACGCAACGTGCGAACATAGCCTAATACTACACACACAAATAATCATTTGTGCTTTTTTAAGTCACTTTTCTTTGATGTTTGTTAACATGTTTACACCAAATTCTTCAAAACAGTGTACATGGTTGTCATGGGTGTGTCCCGCTCTGGGGAGTCCTCTGGTGAGTTTGGGACCAGAGGATCCAAATACCTTATTATGTGCCGGTGAAAAAAGGTTTTTGTCCGGCTCACCTGCTCAATGTAGACTGTTAAACTCTGGACCGTGCACGGAGGAAAAGTCGGCAAGGCTTAAACAGTAAATCCAGAAAAATTTCCAGCAATCCAGTCCAATGAGAGTTTTTTTAAAAATATACAAAAACTCTTTTTGGACCGGATTGCTGGGAATTTTTCTGGATTTACTTATTATGTGCAGTCTGCAGTTTGGGTTTCAGTGAATCTACATTCTTTTGGTGCTGTAGGGGTTAAAGACTTTCCTATCTGGCTATCGTTTGTAGCCTCAATCTTAGGTGCAGCTCTTTGTGACCACTCCCCTTCGATAGAAATAGTCACGTGTGTTACCATCTGACTCTGATTATAGAATCTCATTCTCATGCTGACCACTTTGGAAGGAGCCAGTCTCTGGAAGAAGCTGAGGAGTTGTGACAATTGCAGCTGGGGTGTTTTGCTGCTTTGTAGGAGCTTGGAGTGTATTCCTTTTTGTTTTTATTTCCCCCTGTCTGTTTCCCTTCCCTTGTGTTGTATTATTGCAGTGGTGAGACTAGTGCTCTCTCCAGCCTTCTCACTAGCCAGGGTGAGTTGAGGGCAAGCAAGGATCTAGGCACTTCATCAGCACCAGGGAAAATCACCCGTATAGGGATCTCGTGGGCATAAGCTGCTGGTATTTTATAAGGGGAATACCACAATTGAGAAGGGTTGTCCAAGTAGTGGACAACACAATTAATCTTCTGATTTTTATGTGGCTTTTCCAGAGGTTTTTGACTGAGTAATCAGTTACAACTTTTTAACAACATTTTTTGCACAAATGTCCCACCTTCCTTTTCCTGAAGTGTTTTTCCACACCTGCAAATGTGGCGCCCCTGACCTGGTCAGGCACCACTGAGTACTGCTCCCATGCTGGGGGCAGTGCAACACAAGTAATCCAGAAGGCTGACCGGGATGTGGTTACACAGGTGCATAGTAACCAGGTCTCCCACATTGACCTTTGAAGGGACCCCTGGGGAATCCAGGAGGGGGCGTGGCCTCCATCTCCACTCAAGGGGTGTGGTAGAGACTCTGGTTGATAGGTGGCATACGCAGGCACAGAGGGGAGGGAGTAGTGAGCTGGTCAGTTAGTGCAGCTCAGGGAGAGCAGTCGCAAGAAGCAGACCCTGGAGGCTGTCACGATCCTGACAACACACGTGCAGTGGTTACTGATAGGGGAGAACGGTCATCTGGTAGTGCCGCCCGAAAACCACCCGAGGCTAGAGCTCAGAGCGGTGGCTGAGTACGGGGACTGCCAGGGAGGTACCAGGCCCATACGGGGTTACAGGTCCCCAGAGCAGGGTCCCATTCAGTTGTCCTGCTCAACATGCAGGTGGGGGTACTTTATACCTTCCACCAAAACACCACGGAGTCCGGAGCCACGTAGCAACAAGAGGGCCCATAGTTCACAAGAGGCAAGCAGCCGGAGTGACCTGGTCCAGGCCACAAGCAGACGGGCCGAAAAAAGGGAGAACAGGCAGCAGCAACTTCCCTGGGTGACCTCCGTAGGGACTTCAAGTCGGGGTCACCCCAACAACGCAAGGGCTAGAGAAGGCGAGTCAGTAGCCACCCTCACAAGTCAGCCTGAAGGAATTCCTGGTTCACCCTGGTCATCACAGCTTCGCCTGGGTTACTCACCTTCTGCCATCCAACGTGAGTAAAAACCCTGAAAGACAACCTTGCTGTGCGTGTGAGTCATTCTGCGACCTGTGGTTCCACACACCTACACAGGGCACTGGGGCCTGCCTCACTCTTGGGAGGCCACTACAACTGACTGCACCCACCATCAGCCCCAGGCATCCCCTAATCTGCAGTGGCGGTCACCCTGACCGCAATACCGAGAGTGGCGTCACGAATCCCAATACAAATCAACTTACCCGTGACCAGAAGAAATCTCCAACACGTGCCGCTCCCGAAGTCCCTGGGGCGACCTGCACCTGAAGGTAATGGGACTTGGCAGCGGGCGACACACAATTTTTTCATAACTTTTCAAATATTTAAATACAAAAAAAAGTTCATTTTTGTCTTTTGTGACTTCAAAATAACCTCAAATGATGAATAGGGGCCATGTTCCGCTAAAATGTTGCAAAATGTGTGCACAAATATCTGCCAACATTACAGGGGAGGATAACGTTTGTAGGAATGATGTACATTTGTGCAAAATGTATGCAACTGTTAATGTCACAATTAATTAATCGCCCGAAAACCACAAATCCTGCTCACATCCATAAAAAATCAAAAGAGGCAAGCACATAACAATGCAAATGAAAAGAATTTGTTGTAAATTAAAAACAGGCTAAAACGCACCCAAAAAAGGTTCAAATGGTATATGAATTGAGTACATAAATCAGGTCCACACATGATATACAGCATAAAATACTACTTTGACACCATTCTATCCACATAAGAAGCAGAATACACAATATGCTGACACATACAAGAACAGAA
Organism: Anomaloglossus baeobatrachus; assembly: GCF_048569485.1. Lineage (NCBI taxonomy): Eukaryota > Metazoa > Chordata > Amphibia > Anura > Aromobatidae > Anomaloglossus > Anomaloglossus baeobatrachus. The sequence continues at coordinate 206,493,398 of NC_134356.1, forward strand.
CACGCAGATTGTATACAGCAAACCAATGTAATAGAACAGATTGCACACAGACATACCAATGTAATAGAACAGATTGCACACAGACATACCAATGTAATAGAACAGATTGCACACAGACATACCAATGTAATAGAACAGATTGCACACAGACATAGCAATGTAATAGAACAGATTGCACACAGACATACCAATGTAATAGAACAGATTGCACACAGACATACCAATGTAATAGAACAGATTGCACACAGACATAGCAATGTAATAGAACAGATTGCACACAGACATAGCAATGTAATAGAACAGATTGCACACAGACATACCAATGTAATAGAACAGATTGCACACAGACATACCAATGTAATAGAACAGATTGCACACAGACATACCAATGTAATAGAACAGATTGCACACAGACATTCTAATGTAATAGAACAGATTGCACACAGACATACCAATGTAATAGAACAGATTGCACACAGACATTCTATCTCTCAGATGCATTTCTAGATCTCTCTGGCCATTACTATTCTTTCTATACTGCCCATGGCCTCCATGTAATATTAGGATGAGCTGATTTCTAGTATGGGAATCCTTGCACACAGCAGATGTAGTATATGGTCAGTCTGTATGAGCAGTTACGTAAGCTGTGCAGCTGATCAGAGCTGTCCCCTCCCTCAGCACAGGACTGGCAGCAGCACCCTGCTCACAATGCCAGGGAGGCAGTCCCTGCTGTAGCGATCAGCTGCTATGGCATCGGGTATATCATTAACCAGTGGACAGCAGGCCAGCAATGCCCAGCCCTCTGCAGGATGAAGGTAAGGCTGCTTACTGTCAGGGCTGTCATTGCTATGGAAATGTAATGGAGAGCAGGTGCACTGTGTCTTCTGCCCTGATGACGGATACTGTAAGGCACAGACATTAGCACATACACAGTAATGTAGGAGCCTTGTGGCCAGTACAGAATGTGTAGCCAGCAAGATCAGACCAAGGAACCTGTGGAAGATGCATTCCCAGGACAGGTGGGGAGAAGTGAGATCTACTATTACTGTGCAGTCAGGGCAATGGAGGACTGACAGCTACTACTACTGTGTACTCAGGGCAATGGAGGACTGACAGCTGCTACTACTGTGTGGTCAGGGCAATGGAGGACTGACAGCTACTACTACTGTGTACTCAGGGCAATGGAGGACTGACAGCTGCTACTACTGTGTACTCAGGGCAATGGAGGACTGACAGCTACTACTACTATGTACTCAGGGCTATGGAGGACTGACAGCTACTACTACTGTGTACTCAGGGCAATGGAGGACTGACAGCTGCTACTACTGTGTACTCAGGGCAATGGAGGACTGACAGCTGCTACTACTGTGTGGTCAGGGCAATGGAGGACTGACAGCTGCTACTACTGTGTGGTCAGGGCAATGGAGGACTGACAGCTACTACTACTATGTACTCAGGGCTATGGAGGACTGACAGCTACTACTACTGTGTACTCAGGGCAATGGAGGACTGACAGCTACTACTACTATGTACTCAGGGCTATGGAGGACTGACAGCTACTACTACTGTGTACTCAGGGCAATGGAGGACTGACAGCTGCTACTACTGTGTACTCAGGGCAATGGAGGACTGACAGCTGCCACTACTGTGTGGTCAGGGCAATGGAGGACTGACAGCTACTACTACTGTGTACTCAGGGCAATGGAGGACTGACAGCTGCTACTACTGTGTACTCAGGGCAATGGAGGACTGACAGCTGCTACTACTGTGTGGTCAGGGCAATGGAGGACTGACAGCTACTACTACTGTGTACTCAGGGCAATGGAGGACTGACAGCTACTACTACTGTGTACTCAGGGCAATGGAGGACTGACAGCTACTACTACTATGTACTCAGGGCAATGGAGGACTGACAGCTACTACTACTATGTACTCAGGGCAATGGAGGACTGACAGCTACTACTACTATGTACTCAGGGCAATGGAGGACTGACTGACAGCTACTACTACTATGTAGTCAGGGCAATGGAGGACTGACAGCTACTACTACTATGTACTCAGGGCAATGGAGGACTGACAGCTACTACTACTATGTACTCAGGGCAATGGAGGACTGACAGCTACTACTACTATGTACTCAGGGCAATGGAGGACTGACTGACAGCTACTACTACTATGTAGTCAGGGCAATGGAGGACTGACAGCTACTACTACTATGTAGTCAGGGCAATGGAGGACTGACAGCTAGTACTACTATGTACTCAGGGCAATGGAGGACTGACAGCTACTACTACTATGTAGTCAGGGCAATGGAGGACTGACAGCTACTACTACTATGTACTCAGGGCTGTGGAGGACTGACAGCTACTACTACTATGTAGTCAGGGCAATGGAGGACTGACAGCTACTACTACTATGTACTCAGGGCAATGGAGGACTGACAGCTACTACTACTATGTACTCAGGGCAATGGAGGACTGACTGACAGCTACTACTACTATGTAGTCAGGGCAATGGAGGACTGACAGCTACTACTACTATGTAGTCAGGGCAATGGAGGACTGACAGCTAGTACTACTATGTACTCAGGGCAATGGAGGACTGACAGCTACTACTACTATGTAGTCAGGGCAATAGAGGACTGACAGCTACTACTACTATGTACTCAGGGCTATGGAGGACTGACAGCTACTACTACTGTGTACTCATGGTTATGAAGTACTGACAGCTACTATTACTACTGTGTTCTCAGGGAAATGGAGGACTGACAGCTGCTACTACTGTGTACTCAGGGCTATGGAGGACTGACAGCTACTACTACTGTGTACTCAGGGCAATGGAGGACTGACAGCTACTACTACTATGTACGCAGGGCAATGGAGGACTGACAGCTACTACTACTATGTACTCAGGGCAATGGAGGACTGACAACTACTACTACTATGTACTCGGGGCAATGGAGGACTGACAGCTACTACTACTATGTACGCAGGGCAATGGAGGACTGACAACTACTACTACTATGTACTCGGGGCAATGGAGGACTGACAGCTACTACTACTGTGTAGTCAGGGCAATAGAGGACTGACAGCTACTACTACTATGTACTCAGGGCTATGGAGGACTGACAGCTACTACTACTATGTACTCAGGGCTATGGAGGACTGACAGCTACTACTACTATGTACTCAGGGCAATAGAGGACTGACAGCTACTACTACTATGTAGTCAGGGCAATGGAGGACTGACAGCTACTACTACTATGTACTCAGGGCAATAGAGGACTGACAGCTACTACTACTATGTACTCAGGGCTATGGAGGACTGACAGCTACTACTACTATGTACTCAGGGCAATAGAGGACTGACAGCTACTACTACTATGTACTCAGGGCTATGGAGGACTGACAGCTACTACTACTGTGTACTCATGGTTATGAAGTACTGACAGCTACTATTACTACTGTGTTCTCAGGGAAATGGAGGACTGACAGCTGCTACTACTGTGTACTCAGGGCTATGGAGGACTGACAGCTACTACTACTGTGTACTCAGGGCAATGGAGGACTGACAGCTACTACTACTATGTACGCAGGGCAATGGAGGACTGACAGCTACTACTACTATGTACTCAGGGCAATGGAGGACTGACAACTACTACTACTATGTACTCGGGGCAATGGAGGACTGACAGCTACTACTACTATGTACTCAGGGCAATGGAGGACTGACAACTACTACTACTATGTACTCGGGGCAATGGAGGACTGACAGCTACTACTACTGTGTACTCAGGGCAATGGAGGACTGACAGCTGCTACTACTGTGTACTCATGGTTATGAAGGACTGAAAGCTACTACTACTGTGTTCTCAGGGCTATGGAGGACTGACAGCTGCTACTACTATGTACTCGGGGCAATGGAGGACTGACAGCTACTACTATGTACTCAGGGCTGTGGAGGACTGACAGCTACTACTACTATGTGCTCAGGGCTATGGAGGACTGACAGCTACTACTACTATGTACTCAGGGCTATGGAGGACTGACAGCTACTACTACTATGTACTCAGGGCTATGGAGGACTGACAGCTACTACTACTATGTACTCAGGGCTATGGAGGACTTACAGCTACTACTACCATGTACTCAGGGCTATGGAGGACTGACAGCTACTACTACTAATGTGTACTCAGGGCTATGGAGGACTGACAGCTACTACTACTAATGTGTACTCAGGGCTATGGAGGACTGACAGCTGCTACTACTGTATATTGCAGCAAAAGAAAAAAAGTTGGCTCTTCACCTTCCTTAAAAAATTCAAAATGCTTTATTCATGGTTCCATAAAAACACAAGCAGCTCTGAGATGCAAGGAGCATGTGGATGACAGCTGTTAGTGCTGCATGGATTGCACTTCAACAGGACACTCCCATCTCATTATTCTGGCATTTGGCAAATATAAATAAGTTTGGTTCCTAATTGATCTAAAACATGAAAAGTTTATTCTGATTTCATGTCAGTGAGAAAACCATGCAGATGTGTCTTTGTAGATAGTGCATAAACTTCTGTTTTCCACTGTATATTTATGATTATGAGGAATTGTCAATAATAGTGTATTTTTGTAATCTTGTATTGGTGCAGTACGGATTGATAATTATATTATTTTACCAGTATACCACTACATATTTCAATAATACTATGATTAGGTATTCTACCTCAATCAATCACCTATGATTATTTAGGGCTAATTAATTATATGCCTGATGTGTCTTTTGCATTGAATTTTGTATGTTTTAGTGAAATCTATATATCCTAAACTGTATTTAAAATAAATTCTGACAATTATCCCAGAAGATTGGGTGGATGGAGGACTGACAGCTACTACTAATGTGTATTCAAGGCAATGCAGGACTGACAGCTACTACTACTGTATACTCAAGGCAATGAAGGACTGACAGCTACTACTACTGTGTAGTCATGGCAATGCAGGACTGACAGTTACTACTGTGTGTACTCAGGGCTATGGATGACTGACAGCTACTATTACTGTGTGCCCAGGGCAATGGACGACTAACAGCTACTACTACTGTGTGCCCAGGGCAATGGACGACTAACAGCTACTACTACTGTGTGCCTAGGGCAATGGAGGACTGACTGCTATTGTGTACTCATGGCAATGAAGGGCTGACAGCTAGTACTACTGTGTACTCATGGCGATGGAGGACTTACAGCTACTAGTACTGTGTACTAATGGCAATGGAGGACTGAGAGCTACTACTACTGTGTACTCATGGTAGTGAAGGACTTACAGCTAGTACTACTGTGTATTCATAGCAATGGAGGACTGACAGCTACTACTGCTGTATACTCAGGGCTAATGAGGACTGACAGCTACTACTACTACTACTACTACTACTACTACTACTGTGCACTCATGGCAATGAAGGACTGAGAGCTACTACTACTGTGTACTCATGGTTATGATGAATACTACTGTGTTCTCAGGGCAATGGAGGACTGACAGCTATTACTGCTGTGTACTCATAGCTATGGAAGACTGACAGCTTTTATTAATATTACTACTACTACTACTACTACTACTACTACTACTACTACTACTTCACCAAACTCGGCAGCAGGCACAATGCAGTCAGACAGGTAACATTATCCTGGCGTTTTCTAAACCCAGACTCATCCATCATACTGCCAGATAGTGAACTATGATTCATAGCACCACAGACCTTATTTCTTCTTCTCCAGAGTCCATCAAGAGTGTGCTTTACACCACTCCAGCAACTCATGTGCTTGTTAATGTAACTTACATGCAGATGCTCGGTTGTAGAGCTCTTGGCACACAGTTTTGGTACCGATTTAGGGATGAGTGAGTACTACCGTGCTCGGTACTCATAAGGAGCAGTTGAATGCTCAGATGGGCGCTACTCAAGTACCCCAGAATATTGAAAGTCGATAGAGGACGTGAGCATTTTTCTACAAAATCTTCTCGAAAAATGATCTGGTCCCCCATTGACTTCCATTATACTTGGGTAATCTAGTCGCACCCGTCCAAGCATCCAACTGTTTATTATGAGTACTGTACATTCAAGCATGGTAGTGCTCACTCATCCATAGTGCTGATGTTAATGCCAGAAAAGGTATGCACATGGTTGGCAACGTTTATGCACTCTGCGCCCCTGCACTCTGTGACCCCTCTATAACTTGGTCTCCCCACCGTGGCTGACTTCCTGTGCTTCCTAAATGCTTTCATTTCTTAATAATACCACTCACAGTTGATTGTGGAATATTAAGATTGAGCTGATTTGTTACAAAGGTAACAAGTTTACAGTACCACGCTAAAATTCTATTAGCTCTTCAGAACCATCCATTTTTTTCCAGAATCTGGCAGGAAACAGATTAGGCTGGAAGACAAATCTAACAGGTACAAGTTAAGGTGGTGTCACACACAGCGACGGCGACAACGACGTCGCTGCTACGTCACCATTCTGTGACGTAGCAGCGATGTCCCGTCGCTGTCGCTGTGTGTGATATCCAGCAACGAGCTGGCCCCTGCTGTGAGGTCGCCGCTCGTTGCTGAATGTCCTGCTTCATTTTTTGCTTGTCGCTCTCACGCTGTGAAGCACACATCGCTGTGTGTGATAGCGAGAGAGCGACGAACTGAAGCGAGCAGGGAGCAGGAGCCGGCGTCTGGCAGCCTGCAGTAAGCTGTAACCACGGTAAACATCAGGTAACCAAGAAGCCCTTTCCTTGGTTACCCGATATTTACATTAGTTACTAGCACCGCGCTCTCACGCTGCCAGTGCCGGCTCCCTGCTCCCTGCACACGTAGCTGGAGTACACATCAGGTTAATTACCTGATGTGTACTCCAGCTACGTGAGCAGGGAGCCGGCACTGGCAGCGTGAGAGCACACCACTTAGCGCTGGCTCCCTGCATACGTAGCCGGAGTACACATCGGGTAATTAACCCGATGTGTATCCTGGCTAGGAGAGCAGGGAGCCAGCACTAAGCGTGTGCGCTGGTAACCAAGGTAAATATCGGGTAATGGTTACCCGATATTTACCTTAGTTACCAAGTGCAGCATGGCTTCCACAGCGACGCGTGTCGTTATGATCGCTGCTGCGTCTGCTGTGTTTGACAGCTAAGCAGCGATCATAACAGCGACTTACTACGTCGCTGTTGCGTCACAGAAAATGGTGACGTAACAGCGACATCGTTGTCGCTGTCGCTATGTATGAACCCAGCTTTAGACAACCAGCTAACTGGTATAATGGTAGAAACCAAAATAGAGATCAGGAGTGATTGAGAATAGGGAGGAGTAGGGGGAGGTTGAGAGGAAGATGGCCACAATCTGCAATTTTCTTAAATTGCATGCTCAGAACACAGCCTGGAGGAGTAAGCACGTGAAAACTAATAAAGGAGAAGACTCACGTATGTTTGCATCCGGTTTGGGTAGTAATTAGAGAACTGAGTGGCAGTGGGACGGTTCCCTGGGTGAGTTACCTATTGTTCATAAAATAAGATCCAGTTACTCTACACATCTACAGTGGGAGCCTCTGTCTAGAGATGGATTTCCAGAAATGCAGTTCTTCAAAAAGTAATATTAAGTGGACTGTTTCTCACCACAGATACATAGAAGGGAATTCTGTCTTAAGCAATTCATCCACACTTATTAATAGCCAGGTGATCAGACAATGTTTAACTGGGGTAAAGTCCTTAGGAAGGAGCCCAGAGCAAGACAACCTTAGGAGAAAAAAAATATATTTCATTTCTGCCTTAACTACCTCACAAAAAGCTGTGAATTTAGGACAGGAAAACCATAAGTAAAACAGGAAGCTTGAGACGGATGAGGATTTCCAGCAGAGGTCAGCGCTACTGAGGTTAGCCTTCTTAAAAAAGTTTGAAGTCCTATACTTGGAACTCGGGAGTTAATAAATCAATTCTTCAAATTGTCTCTCCAGGAAAGGAGACAAACTCTAGCGCCACCTATTGGAAGTAGCAATCCTAAAAGTCAAAAGTGGCCTTTTAACAAGCCTTTTTTTATATGATCTAGGATATATGCCAGATCAGAATCCCAATTTGCAGACACAGTGTTTCGGGGGGGGGTGATTGCTCAAACATCATGAGTAACTGTGAGGAAATCAAGATACATCGGATTCTGAAAATTTATCATCCAGTTCCTATTCCCGATCCTTTATATTGTATGGTATAGCAATGGAGGTTTGGAGCAACAAACATAAGTATATGTTAGACATAGAATGGGCACATGTTGTAGGGGGAGTAGGGAGGTTTTCTGTCCAGAAAAAGGTCTCTATAAGATCAATTGATGATTTGTAAAAAGGTTCTACAAGTTTCATGAAAAGAGACGGGATTCATTGCTTGGATGTAGGGATTATATATCTAGTCTTTTTAATGGACTTATGGAGGAATTTGGACCAAGGGAGTTATGCCATGAGAGAATTACCCCCATGGGCTTTAGGGGTGGAGTTGAAACTTTGAGACCCAACGCAGTCTTGAAATCTTCCCACACTTTAATTGAGCATCTAATGAGAGAGCTTACAATTTGTCAGTTATTAGGAGCAATTTTAGAGCTCCTTGATCCATAAGAATGTCATTCTAGCAAGGGGAGAGAGTGAGGTGAGGTCTATCCTGCAGGAGAGGGGGTTAGCTTTGCAATATGGAATGGTATCCAGAAAGGCAAAACCTCCTAGTCTTTTTTTGGGCTAGCAAACTGAGAAAAACTGAGGCATTTGACATTCCATAGCAAGGTGATAAAGTGATCTGGTTAAAAAAAGGACTTTGACTATTCCATTGGAACAGCTGTAGGAGGATTCATATTGTTTCTATGTATCCAAGATAAAAAAAGGTAAGTGTGAGTTATTATTGTGGTTCTTATATGAGCCAGGAGCAGGGTATAGTTTAAGGACTAAAGCCTTCGGGTCAACAAGAAGGGTGTAATGGGTTTTAAATATTTGACCATCAAATAGGGGCTATTACATTATATCACAAGAATGAGTACACCACTGAAGTTTCAATTTAACATTTATTTAACATTTAGCCATAATGTTTCACCCCCTGAAAAAAACAATACAGTGAAAATCACCATAAAAAATGTATCATATGCTGTAATATTGTACTAAAATGAAAGGTATTGTCCAAGATAAGGAAAAAGCTGCTCAAAGACAGCCTTACATATACAGTATATCACTAAAGTGAATACACCCCTCAAATCTTTGTAAATACTTTCTTATATTTTTTCATGGGACAACATTGAAAATATGACACTTTGATACAATGTAAAGTAGTCAGTGTAAAACTTGTGTAACGGTAAAATTGTTGTGCCCTTTAAATAACTCAGCACACAGCCAAAAATGTCTAAACCACTGGTAACAGAAGTGAGAACACCCTTAAGTGAAATGGTCAGATTGCATAAAGCGTACATATTTTGTGTGGCCACCATTATTTTCAAGCACTACCTTAACTCTCTTGGGCATTGAGTTCAATTGAGCTTCACAGGAGCCACTGGAATCCTCTGCCACTCCTCCATGACGACATCACGGAGCTGGTGGATGTTAGAAACCTTGTGCTCCTCCACCTTCTGTTTCAGGAAACCCCACAGATGCTTAATAGGGTTTAAGTTTGCTGGCATGCTTTGCCAGTCCAGCACCTTTACCCTTAGTTTCTTTAATAAGGCACTGGTCGTCTTGGAGAAGTGTTTGGGGTCGTTATGTTGGAATAAAGCCCTGTGGCATAGTTTTCGAAGGGAGGGGATCATGCTCTGCTTCAGTATGTCACAGTACATATTGGCTTTCATGGTTTCCTCAATGAACTGTGGTTTCCTACTCATGAAGCCCTAAATTATGACACTTCAACCCCCATGCTTGACTGTAAGCAAAACACACTTGTCTTTGCAATCCTCACCTGGTTGCCGCCACACACGCACATGTGAACCAAATCATTTTATCTTGGTCTCATCAGACCACAGGACATGATTCCAGTAATCCATGTTCTTAGTCTGCTTGTCTTCAGCAAACTGTTTGTGGGCTATCTTGCCCATCATCTTTAGAATAGCCTTACTTCAGGAATTACAGCCATGAAGACCAATTTGATGTAGTGTGCAAGGTATGGTCTGAGCACTGACAGGCGGACCCATCACCCCTGTAACCTCTACAGCAGTGATGGCAGCACTCAAATGTCTATTTTGAAAAGACAACCTCTGGATATGATGGTGAGCTTGTGCACTCAACCTCTTGGTTGACTATGGCGAGCTGAGTGGAACCTGTCTTGTTAAGCCGCTGTATGGTCTTGGCCACTGTGCTTCAACCCAGTTTCAAGGTGATGGCAGTCTTCTTATAGCCTAGTCCATCTTTATGTAGAACAACAATCCTTTTTTTCAGATTCTCAGAGAATTATTTGCCATGAGGTGTCATGTTGAACTTTTATTGACCAGTATGAGAGAGTGTGTGAGTGATAACACCAAATTTACCACACCTTTATTCACACCTGAGACCTTGTAACACTAATGACTCACATGACACTGGGGAGGAAAATTGTTAATTGGGCACAATTTGGCCATTTTCACTTAATCCTAGAACACATACCTGGGGCCTCGCAGGCCTGCTAGGTCATTTGTTTTCTATGGTAGATTGAATTGCTAGCACGTTCTAGGGTTAAGGTTGTGCTCACTTTTGTTGCCAGTGGTTTAGACCTTAATGACTGTTTGTTTTGTTATTTAGAAGGCACACTAAATTGACACTGTTATACAAGCTGTACACTGACTACTTTACATTGCATCAAAGTGTCATATATTCAGTGCTGTCCCATGAAAAGATATACAATATTTACAAAAATGTGAAGGGTGTAATCACTTTTGTGATATACTGAAAATGTAAAATTTCTAAGTAACTGAGATAAACTTGAAATCTAAAGGGGCTGTCCAGCACTTTATACTGATGGCCTGTCTTCAGGATAGGTCATCCATATCAGATCCATATGGGTGCTACACCCAGAATCCCACAAATCAGCTGTTCCTGCTGCCAAAAAGAGGTGCTCAGTTGTGAAGCGGATCTATATATTATTCATTTGAATAGGGTTGGATATGCAATACCGGACTGTGGCCACTCTGCAGTTTATGGAGCTGTATAGTTACGCTACGCAAAGGAGTTTATCTGGTCGACACCACAAACACTTGATCGGTGGTGGTGCCGGGTGTTTTTCTCCATCCCATCTGGTATTGATGACCTCTCCAAAAGATTGGTCATCAATATATAGTAGTGGACAACCCTCTTGAGGCTTTTCAAAAACAGTCAAATGTATGAAGTACTTCAACAGAGGGATTGTGTGGGCCTGACTGTCACGTTGTCCACAAATTCAGTCGTAGTGTAGGTGAACTTATCTTTTCAATGTACCGTAATTGAATTTATGGGATCTGTTTAATTTTCTGGATGTGTTTCCATCGGTAGAAGTGTCGCGGGCGGAGGAGGGGACGCTGCGCTCTCCCACTGCTCGGGTCCGGCTGCCGCTGCGGCTGCTGCTGCTCGGTGGTGGCTCAAGCGGTGGGCCGGATCCCGGGGACTCGAGCGGCGCTCCTCGCCCGTGAGTGAAAAGGGGATTTTGATTGTGGGGGTTTTGATTATTGTCCGTGACGCCACCCACGGTTGTGGTGATTTTGGTGACACCACCGCTGCTCTGGACGGGGATCCCGGGAGCGGTGACAGGGAGCAGCTTGGTTGTTAGTTCTCCCCTCCGTGGGTAGGGGGTTGGTTGTCCCGGGGCCCGGTGATGGGGTAGGGATGAATGGCAGGCGGGTTACAGGGCCTGGTGAGGTGCAGGGTCGCGGGGGCAGCGCTGTGCCGCACGGCACGGTGGTACTCACTCAGCCAGTAATTCACACAGAGTCTCTGCTTAAACAAACGGCTGGATGGACGGGTCCCACAGGCGGCTGCGGTGTTTTTCCCCTGACCCCAGGTTGGTAGTGTAAGTCCTTTCTTTCACCTCCGTGCAAGCTCCTCCTACGCTCCGGTTTCCAGCTGGCTCCCCGGTTCGGTACTGGTGGGCCACCGCCCAGCCCCGGCTACCTACGGTTCCACCAACTGTCTGCCCGGCTCCCTGCAGACGGCCACTACCGTCTGCCTCACTCTCTACATGAGGGTCCTAGGCTCCAACCTAGGCCCCTTTCTGCTTTTGTCTCACTGCAGACCTCCTCACTCCTTCTCTGCCTGGACTTGACTGCCTGCTTCCTGCCTCAGGCCAGCTAAACTCCTGGGTGGGCGTCTCCATCTCCTGACTCCGCCCACCTGGTGTGTCTGTCTGAGCCCGAGGAAAGGAATCAAGTTTCACTGGTGATGTATGCTGTGATTTGATGGGGGTGTGTGTGTGTTGTTCTCTGTGGCCCCTGGCTTGTCCAGGGCGCCACAGAAGGAAGACAGCAGGTTGGAGAAGTTATCCTTGGATGTATTCATTTTTATTTAGAATTCACCTGGCACGGTGACTTTATTTTCTAATATGTGCATAACTATTGGTATACTGGGAATATATAGCATATTTTTTTCTAAAATAGCTCTCAGGTAAGACCAGTTCACACGGTCAAAAGCCTTCTCAATACCGTGCCAAGAAAAGCGAAGGGGATTTTGGTATTTTTAGTTAGATAGTGGGTTGGATCAGTCTGCATGTGTTTACCCTCTCTAACAGGCACAAAGCCTATTTGTTCAGAATGAGCTATTCTTTCACAAATGTTTATACAGGCAGACTACAGTATATGGCTAGAGGCTGGATTTTATACACCTTTAGTAATAGGACTAAATGAAAAACCTCAACTCAGTGATTAAGAGGTGTCTCATATGTCATTTTGTCAAATGGTGTATATATTTTCATGATAAGATCATATTTCATGATGAGATGTATATACACAGTATAAACCCTCAGTATGTATATACTGTGAATTACAGTACTGATTTATTTTACAACAGAGTCAGTTTTAAACTTTTGTGTGATCAGGACCGAGAAATAAATTACAGTAAAGTTACTTAATTGATCACTAGGTAGTCTATGATGGGATTGATAGATTTTCTGAATCATCATTCACTGAAAAGTATATGTTGTGAGGCAGCGGCCTTCTATAGCCAGGAAAAGTGAGGCAGTGACCCAGGAGCTTGTTCACACCAAACAGTGTTTTATTGACTAAACACAAATAACACTCTTTTCCACAGTCCTGGAATGTCTTTCCGGATCACAGCCGGTTCTTTTAAGTACAGTCTCACCAATGTCATGGTCAACAGCTGCACCACTGTAGGAATCTAGGTTGCAGGGTCTTGCTTCAGGTATTTGTTACACTCCTGCACTGCTGTAGGACTCTCGGGTGCAGGGGTCCACTTACAGAATCCAGGTCTTTCAGTACTGGCCTTTGATACTCCACACAGCCAGCTCACCCAGCATCTGCTGCTCCAGTAGCCTGGATCCCATCTGAGACTCTTCTTGCAGTGTACTTCAAGATTAAATGCAATTCCCCAGACATGAGCCTGTTGTGAGACCCGGACTGGAGAGAGAGATCCGTTCCACTACTGATCTCTTCAAAAATAAAAGCCCCAACCAGCTTACATAAACAATATACTTGGTCTCATAGTTTGATGACCAAGTTCATACTCTTTTAATTTCATGTTGCACCCACAGCGATGACTGTGAATACAACACACTCCAGCAGGTCTCACAAGGTCTCCAAGCACATTCTGGGGGAAACATAGCAACCTTCATATATGACACCTGTCACTGCCTCACAATCTATACTATAGTGTGACCTTGATGGACTTGTGTCTACTTTCAATGTTAAGAGTACAAAACTATTAAAATCCAGTGCTTAAAGCACCACTCGAGCATTTGATTTTTATTTTACTGCTGGAGTGGTGATTTAAATCTAAGTTCCCTGCCCTGTCTTATACTCACCCAATGGCATCCTCATCAGTTTTCACCGCCGCTCCTGTCTGGCAATTTGTGACTCTGAATACATGTCTATTAGAGCCTCATTCTGGCCTCATCTTGGCCTTCATAGACTTGAATTGAGAGCTTATGGCGTAACTTCTGACTTCTGGCCAGTCAGAAGTTAGATTACAAGATGGTGCCGTGGGACCGGAATGATGCAAAAAAAGGATGAAAATGCTTGAAGTGAGTATTCGACAGGGGGTAGGGGACGTAGGTTTAAAGCACCACTCCAGTGGTTAAAAGAAAAATCGCTGGAGTGGTGCTTTAAATATTCTATGCTTTGAATTTTGACCTTCCTCATTCTTCCACTTTTTAGTTTTTGTTTTTTTTTTTAAATCTGCATTATTTTTCATTTCTGTACAAGAATCAAGTTCTTTTTTGTAAACATGATGGAAAAGATGATTTTTCTGCTCAGTGGAATACTCGGTGGCAGCGGTCTGTGACATTTGTGGTCAGATTGATTTGTGGTCTTTGTAGACAACCTGTTTCAAGTGTAGAGACTACAGAGATCTCCATGCATGATTATAATGTTGCCCATAGCCCCCTCTGTCATGAAAATCTCATCGACTGGGAAATGGATGAAATTGAGTGTAAATTCATTACTGATGGCTGCATAGTTTAGCAAAATCGGTTTGCTCTTAATCTCCAACAATCATTTTGAAGGACACTGTAGCTTTCTTGGTGGAGCATGTTTTCAGGAACATTGCAGCCTTGTGTTCTATTTGCAGCAACCAGTACATGGCACCCGATTCTAGACACTTTCAAATCACTGTTCTAAGCAGGGGCGTAACGATCGCTGTTCCAAGTGGTCGTGACCTGGCCCAGGGCCACAGGGGCCCGCCGACCCCAGTGCATGCTTCAGCTGGATGTGTGTCCGAGGGTACACATCCAGGTGAAATGCTTTGCAGTACAGACACCTGTCGGGTCACTGCATAGCAATACAAGCTACTGGTTGCCAGCTGACGTCGGCAGTACTGTGACTGGGGGCGCATAACAATGACGTCATGCACCATGGTGCGCACTCAGCTGTCACGATGTCAGCTGCTAGACAGTGCACGCTGGTTACAGAGGACGCTGTGCGCCATCTGAGCTGAGGAAGGTGAGTAGAGGATTTTTTATTTAATACGTTGAGACAGAATGTGGACTGTATACACCAGGAAAGGGCCCAGGATAAGGACATATACAGTTAGGGTCAGAAATATTTGGACAGTTACCGAATCTTCATGATTTTGCCTCTGCATGCCATTATTTTTTTAGTTATAATGAAACAACTGAGATTAAATTGAAGTGTAGACTTTCAGGTTTAATTAAAGGGGTTAAACAAAAATATCCTGAGAAATGTTTAGGAATTGCAACCATTTTTCTACAAAGCCATCTCATTTCTGGGGCTCAAAAGTAATTGAACAAAGTAGCTTTACCCTGAATAAAATGTTCAGTTTTAATGTAGAGAAGTAGAAAACCATTTGCATGCAATGACTGCCTGAAGTCTGGAAACCATGGACATCACCAAACGCTGGGTTTCCTCTTTTGTGGTGTTTTGCTGGCCTTTACTGCAGCTGACTTTAGTTGTTGCTTGTTTGTGAGTCTTTCTGTCTTAAGTTTTGTTTTAAGCATGTGATATTATTGAAGGGATTGAGATCTGGTGATTGACTCAGTGATTGCAGAATATTCCACTTCTTTGCTTTAAACTCCTGATTTCCTTTTGCAGTATGTTTTGGGATATTGTCCATCTCTACTGTGAAGCATGGTCCAATCAGCCTAGCTGTATTTGGCTGAATCTGAGCAGAAAGTATAGCCATGTACACTTCAGAATTCATCCGTCTGCTTCTGTCTTCAGTCACATCATCAATAATCACTAGTCACCCAGAGCCATTGGAAGCCATGCATGCCCGGCCATTACACTGCCTCCACCATGTTTTACAGAGGATGTGGTGTGCTTTGGATCTTGAGCTGCTCCATGCCACCTCCATACTTTCTTGCTCCCATCACTCTGGTACAGGCTGCTCTTTGTTTCATCTGTCCAAACAATGCATTTCCAGAACTGGGCTGGCATCTTTAGTGGTGAGATCTTCTGTATTTGTTCTCATGAACTCTTCACTTTATGGTAGACTTAGATACTGAAACACCTAACTCCTAGAGAGTGTTCTTCACTTTGCTGGATGTTGTGAAGGGGTTTTTCTTCACCATGGAGATTATTCTATGATCGTGCACCACTATTGACTTCCATGAACTTCCAGACTTCTTTGAATTTCTAAACTCACCAGTTTGCTTTTTATTCAGAATGTACCTAACTGTTGATTTGGCCACTCCTAATATTTCTGCTATCTCTCTGGTGGATTTCTTCTTTTTTTCAACCTAATCATGGTGTTGCTCATCCATTGAGAGCTTCTTTGACTACATGTTGTGTGATAACAGGAACAGTTTCCAAATGCAAATGCCACACCTGGAATCAGCTCCAGACCTTTTACCAGCTTAATTGATGAGGAAATAACCCATGCAGCCCATTAAAGGGCTTTTGAGATAATTGTTTAATTACTTTTGGTTCCTGTAAAGAGGCACCTACATATTAACCCCTTCACGACCATGGACGGATCTTTCCGTCATGGATCGTGTCCCGGTAATCCCCGCCCCCTGCCGCGGGCAGGCGGCGTGGATCGGCACACATATCAGCTGTTTTCAACAGCTGACATGTGTGCCTACATGTTCCGAGTGGAATCGCATTCCACCCGGAACATTAACCCCTTAGATCTCGCTGCCAAAGTCTGGCAGCGAGATCTATATGCGCGCGGCCATCTTTTTTTCTTACCGCCGCCCCCTCCGGACGTCACGTGAGTGATCACGTGACGTTCGGGGGTTGCCATCGTAGCACAGGGTCATGTGATGACGCCTGGTGCTAAGAAGTTTCACTTTCATTCTTCCTCGGCACGGAGCAGAGGAAGAAAGAAAGTGACTGAATCTGCTGATTACAGCGGTATAGCTGTGATCAGCAGATAGCGATCAGCAATCGGATTGCTGATCGCTATAGCCCCCTAGGGGGACTAGTAAAATAAAATAAAAAAAGTAAAAAAAAAGTTTTAAAAAATTAAAAAAAAAACAAAAAACCTAAAAGTTCAAATCACCCCCCTTTCCCCCCATTGAAAATTAAAGGGTTAAAAAATAAATAAATATACACATATTTGGTATCGCCGCGTTCAGAAATGCCCGATCTATCAAAATATAAAATCAATTAATCTGATTGGTAAACGGCGTAGTGGCAAAAAAATTCCAAACGCCAAAATTACGTTTTTTGGTCGCCGCAAGTTTTACGCAAAATGCAATAACAGGCGATCAAAACGTAGCATCTGCGCAAAAATGCTACCATTAGAAACATCAGCTCGAGACGCAAAAAATAAGCCGTCACTGAGCCATAGATCCCAAAAAATAAGAACGCTACGTGTTTTGGAAAATGGCGCAAAACGTGCGCCACTTTTATTGGACAAACTTGTGAATTTTTTTTAACCCCTTAGATACAAGTAAACCTATACATGTTTGGTGTCTACAAACTCGCACCGACCTCAGGTATCATACCCACACATCAGTTTTACCATATAGTGAACACCGTGAATAAAACATCCCAAAAACTATTGTGCCATCACACTTTTTTTGCAATTTTTCCACACTTGGAATTTTTTTGCTGCTTTCCAGTACACCATATGGTAAAACTTATGCTTTCATTTAAAAGTACAACTTGTCCCGCAAAAAACAAGCCCTCATATGGCAAGATTGACGGAAAAATAAAAAAGTTACGGCTCTCGGAAGAAGGGGAGCAAAAAACAAAAACGCAAAAACGGAAAGTGCCCCGGGGCTGAAGGGGTTAAAGAGCTGTAATTCCTAAACTATTACTCCAATTAGGATGTGAATACCCTCAAATTAAAGTGTCTGCACATTAAGCCATATTGAGCATATAACTTTATTTTGAAGATTTTTTTTGTGAACAGCTAAAATGCCAAAACTTGTGTCACTGTCCAAATATTTATGTACCTAACTGTATACCAGGATAAGCTCAGGATGGGGACTATATATACCAGGATGTAGCCCAGAAAAGGGATGAATAATAATAATAATATTAATAATAATTTATATAGCGCCAATATATCCCACAGCACTTTACAATTCAAAGGGGACATATACAGACAATATCAGACATTACATAGTAAAACAAATAAACAGAAACCAAGAGGGGTGAGGGCCCTGCTTGCATACAGTGGGGAAAAAAGTATTTACCATATTTTTTGCTTTATAAGACTCACCTGATTATAAGACGCACCCCCAAATTTGGTGAAGGAAAAGAGATTTTTTTTTTTTTTAATGTTAAATGGGGTCCATCTTGTAATGCCAGTGTCTATCTAACAAATCATATAGGGTATATGTCCCTCATAGCCCCCCCATCCTAAAATTAGCCCCCTTAATCTGGATATCGTCCCCCAGTGATGCCACATGTCCCTCATTGATGGCACACGTCCCCTATTACTGGCACACATCCCCTATTGCTGGCACATGTCTCCTATTGATGGAACACGTCCCCTATTTATGGCACACGTCCCCCTGAGCTGGAACACGTCCCCTATTGCTGGCACAGGTCTCCTATAGATGGCACACGTCTCCTACAGCTGGCACAGGTCTCCTATGGATGGCACACGTCCCTCTGTGCTGCCCATGGCCCCCTATGGATGGCACACATCCCCCTGTGCTGCCCATGGCCCCCTATGGATGGCACACGTCCTCCTGTGTTAGATATGGCCCCCTATGGATGGCACACCTCCCCTGTGTTAGATATGGCCCCCTATGGATGGAATGCCTCCCCCTGTGTTAGATATGGCCCCCTATGGATGGCACACCTCCCCCTGTGTTAGATATGGCTCCCTATGGATGGCACACCTCCCCCTGTGTTAGATATGGCTCCCTATGGATGGCACACCTCCCCCTGTGTTAGATATCGCCCCCATGCTGCTGCCCATAATAAAATAAAACAATCTTTCCTTACCTTCTCCAGTGCTGTCCTCCGTCGTGTCTCTCTCCGTGCTGCTGAGCTCCTGCACTTCCTGTGTCTCGGTGCTGGTCATGTGATCGGCACAGCAGAGTGATATCATCTCTGCGTGCCTGATCACAGCAGCAGCAGGAGACCGGGGAAACACTGGGAGATCAGCGCTGGAGGAGGTAAGTAAAGAGTTTTTTTTATTTTACTATGGGCAGCAGCATGGGGGCGATATCTAACACAAGGAGGGCATGTGCCCTCAAAGGGGGGCGCAGGCAGATATAATATGCGCCGTTGCCCCAGCCCATCACCGCGGTGCAGTTTCAGCACCACGGTGATGGACAGCGGCAGTGCATATTATATGAGCGGGAGCAGGAGATCTAACACTGCCTCCTACAGATTTTACCAGCCCCCAGCAGCACTCCAGAGGTGCCCCCACCTCCCCTGGACTCTGTAGTATGTGTATATATATATATATATATATATATATATATATATATATATATAACACACACCCTACTTTCCCCCAAAATTTGGGGGGACAAACGTGCGTCTTATAAAGCAAAAAATACGGTAGTCAGCCACCAGTTGTGCAAGTTCTCCCACTTAGAAGGATGAGAGAGGCCTGTAATTGACATCATTGGTAGACAACAACTATGAGAGACAAAATGAGAAAAACAAATCCAGAAAATCACCTTGTCTGATTTGGCAAGATGTTTTTTGAAAATTATGGTGGAAAATAAGTATTTGGTCAATAGCAAAAGTACATCTCAATATTTTGTTATACATCCTTTGTTGGCAATGACAGAGGCCAAACGTTTTCTGTAAGTCTTCTCAAGGTTGGCACACACTGTTGGTATGTTGGCTCATTCCTCCATGCAGATGTCTTCTAGAGAAGTGATGTTTTGGGCCTGTCGCTGGGCAACACAGACTTTCAACTCCCTCCAAAAGTTTTCTATGGGGTTGAGATCTGGAAAATGGCTAGGCCGCTCCAGGACCTTCATATGCTTCTTATGAAGCCACTCCTTTGTTGCCTTGGCGGTGTGCCACGTTTCATCTTCAATGCCCTTGCTGATGAAAGGAGTTTTGCACTCAAAATCTCACAATACAGGCCTCATTCATTCTTTCATGTTCATGGATCAGTCGTCCTGGTCCCTTTCCAGAGAAACGGCTCCAAAGCATGATGTTGCCACCCCTATGTTTCACAGTAGGTATGGTGTTCTTTGGATGCAACTCAGCATTATTTCTTCTCCAAACACAACGAGTTGTATTTCTACCAAACAGTTCTACTGTGGTTTCATCAGACCATATGACAGTCTCCCAATACTCTTCTGGATAATCCAAATGCTCTCTAGCAAACTTCAGACAGGCCTGGACATACAGTGTGGACAACCTCACCTCAGAGGGTTAATTAAATTAGTGTTGTCTGCAGTACAGTGACTAAATGCACCCTGCTATGACAGGATACATCTACATATCAGTCACAGTAATAGCTAACGAAGAAGATATTAAACCTGATCGTGAACATCCACTGCAGGTTAAAATCTCACCATCACGCTGTCACAAGATAGCATACCGTGCATAGATGTTTTCCAAGAGCAGTACGGTGGGAGCTCCTCCTGCCCGATGTACGTTTCGGCTTCCGCCTTCATCAACACTAATTGAATTAACCCTCTGAGGTGGGGTTGTCCACACTGTATGCCAGCATTGTGGTCAGATGGTAGTCATTGTTTGATTTAGCGTATACAGATTTGAAGCGTTGTTGTGTGTTTCTATAATATAAATATTATGATTGCTAGTCATATAAATATATTTTTGGCTATCAATAAGCACACAATAGTGGCAGTTAATGCTCTTATGATAAAATCATTATTGTTCTAGGAGGTCTACATTGGGTAATAAGACTAAGGACCTATGTGATATCCTGATTTTGAGAAAAAGCATAGCAGTTAATTGTGTGTGGATTACTGACTAATGTGACATCCTAACTCTTATTGATTGTTGTACTGTATTTTGATAAGCTTCTGTTGTAATTTATGCCTACCATCTGTCTGTCTATTAATAGCACTTTATATGGCCATATTATACTATCATTGCAGTATGTCTTGGGACTCCTTTTTTGTATATATTGATTTTAATGAACATAGTATGTTCACATTTTGATCAATAAAGTGTATGTTTTTTCACTTGCAATCAGGACGTTAGGTCGCAGTTTCTTTTCTTTCTTTTTTGTGCATATGCAGTATAGAGACTTGTCAAGTTAGTAATATGTTTTCTAATTGGGTTGCAGATATTTATGAAGTATTATGGTCACTTATTTGTCCGAAATTACACTAAACATACGACTCCTTACCCTGTGGGTTTTTTTCTCTCCTCTATATGTACTGGCTTAAGCAGGGGAACACGTCTGGCACTGCAGGACCCGAGTCTGTGGCGGTGTAGTGTGTTACTGATGGTAGCCTTTGTGACGGTGGTCCCAGCTCTATGCAGGTCATTCACTACATTCACTAGTTCCCCCTGTGTGGTTCTGGGATTTTTGCTCACCGTTCTTGTGATTATTTTGTCCCCATGGGATGAGATCTTTGGTGGATCCCTGTGTTATAAAATTGTATAATATGAAAGTAATAAAAAACGTTTAATTACCTTCAGATTTCGTATGTAAATAGCAGGGAATGTGGTCACAGGGGCGGCGCCTTGCCCTATGGACATCTGCATATTTCCGTGGTATCACGCCCCTGTGGGCGTGATACCATGAGAGCGAGGTCCCCGTCGCTCATTCTATCCTGCGCGCATTGCAGCAGGCTTCGTTTCCAGGTGTTCAATTCCCGGCTTTAGAGGCGCACTGCGCATGCGCAGTGCGCGTCTGAAACTGACAAGGAGAACACGGAAGTGAAGCCTGCTGCAATGCGCGCAGGATAGAATGAGCGATGGGGACCTCGCTCCATGGTATCACGCCCACAGGGGCGTGATACCACGGAAATATGCAGACGTCCATAGGGCAAGGCGCCGCCCCTGTGACCACATTCCCTGCTATTTACATACGAAATATGAAGGTAATAAAACGTTTTTTATTACTTTCATATTATACAATTTTATAACACAGGGATGGGTCGGGAGGTGTAATTAGGGCACACATGCGTCTGCTAATAGGTCAGAACGCATATTCTAGGTGACCGCTTCCCTTTATGTTTTCCCAGCCTGGTGCAGGGATACAGTTTTGTTTCTGATGTCCTTCGACAGCTCTTTGGTCTTCATCATAGTGGAGTTTGGAGTGTGACTGTTTGAGGTTATGGACAGATGTCTTCTATGCCATTACTACAGGTAATGAGTGGAGGACATGTTTTTTGGTGACTAAATACTTATTTTCCACCATAATTTAAAAAAAATAAATAAATAAAAAATAAATAAAATAAAAAGAATCTTGCCAAATCAGACAAGGTGATTTTCTGGATTTGTTCTCCCTTTTTGTCTCTCATAGTTGTGGTCTACCTATGATGTCAATTACTGGCCTCTCTCATCTTTTTAGGTAGTAGAACTTGCACAATTGGTGGCTGACTAAATACTTTTTTTCCCTACTGTGCATATCAAGATGGGGGGAGATATAGACCAGGATGGGGACATATATACCAGGATGAGCCCAGGATAGGGGCAAATATACCAGGATATGCAAAACAAGAATGCCGCGGAGACACCATCACATGTTTCTCAACGCTGGCAAGAACTAGCCAGGTCTTTCACCAGGAAGGAATAACCACGGGAAGGGCAGCCTCCAGTCAAGGAGACCGCCTATGCCAAACATGGTATCCATCCACAAACAGCTGTTTCAGGGTATTTGCCCCTCATCAGTGTGGAGTAGGAAACTGGCTAGTGGGAGCAATGCCTAGTAGAAGACTACATAAGTAAGGATGGTTGACCTCGAGGAGATCAACATCCAACACCGCGGAGACACCATCACGTGTTTCTCAACGCAGTGACACTAGAACAAGGCCCCCTGAGAAAATATGTAAAACAAGAATGCCGCTGAGACACCATCACATCTTTCTCAATGCTGGCAGGAAACTAGCCATGTCATTCACCGGGAAGGAACAACCATGGGAAGGGCAGCCTCCAGTCAAGGAGACCGGCAATGCCAAACATGGTATCCATCCACTGACAGCTGTTTCGGGGTATTTGCCTCTCATCAGTGTGGAGTAGGAAACTGGCTAGTGGGAGCAATGCCTAGTAGAAGACTACATAAGTAAGGATGGTGGACCTCGGGGAGATCAACATCTAACACCGCGGAGACACCATCACGTATTTCTCAACGCAATATGGAGAGAAGGTATGCACACCAGTGACTATGTAAGGGGAATATATGAAAAGCAGAAACTGCTGTGTGAATACTGACATGAAAAATCCAATAGCTAAATGTAAGAATGAAAATATGAAAAATGTAATCTGCATTACTGCCATGAACATATGAATAAAGAGAAATTTAGCTATTGAATTGATCAATGCAACAGAGCCCCAACACTACGCCAAAGTATTTCTCTACGTTGGGGTCCCTAGCTTGTGTGTGTCCTCTCATGCAGTTAAAAAACTTACCATGTATGTGAAGCTGAGACCCAGGCTATACAGTATATGCGTATAATGTGAACTGGCAATAGGTGTGGGTGGGGCAAGGTTCACAAACGAAAGACTACAAATCACTCAAGAAATAACGTCTGGAACACCATTCTGAGTCTGAACTGGGTGCAAAAACCTAAAAAAATTTACACTATATGGAGAGAAGGTATGCACACCAGTGACTAGGTAAGGGGAATATATGAAAAGCATGCTTTTCATATATTCCCCTTACATAGTTACTGGTGTGCATACCTTCTCTCCATATAGTGTAAATTTTTTTAGGTTTTTGCACTCAGTTCAGACTCAGAATGGTGTTCCAGACGTTATTTCTTGAGTGTTTCTCAATGCAGTGACACTAGAACAAGGCCCCCTGGGAAAATATACAAAACAAGAATGCCGCGGAGACAACATCACATGTTTCTCAACGCTTGCAGTTTGTTCCTTCCCGGTGAAAGACCTGGCTAGTTTCCTGCCAGCGATGAGAAACATGTGATGGTGTCTCCGCGGCATTCTTGTTTTGCATATTTTCCCAGGGGGCCTTGTTCTAGTGTCACTGCATTGAGAAACACGTGATGGTGTCTCTGCGGTGTTCGATGTTGATCTCCCGAGGTCAACCATCCTTACTTATGAAATATACCAGGATAGGCACAAATATACCAGGATGGACACATATACACCAGAATGGGGATATATATATGCCAGGATCAGGGCTGTATTTTGCCTTCGTGCTGCCCTAGGCACTTTAAGTGGTCGCGCCCCTTATTGACAACGTAAAACTGAGTTTTCGCACACGACATCTGTTTAAGGTAGATCTACTCTGTAAAACACTTTAAGGCTATGTGCGCTTCTAATCGCTGCAGAAAATGTCCGTAGTGAGCGCCGATTCCATGCGCTCTGCCTGCAGCTCCTGCCATAGACAGAGCAGGAGCTGCCGGCAAAGCGCAGGAAAGAAGTGACATGTCACTTTTTTACGCAGCGCTTCGGCAGTAGCCGAAGCGCTGTGCTCTAAAGCGCCATGTGCGCACGGCCCCTGCACAATCTCCATAGACTGTGCAGGGGACGCAGGACGCATGCAGTTACGCTGCGCTACAAAGCGCAGCGTAACTGCATGTATTTGCGCAACGTGCGCACATAGCCTAAAAAGTATCAATGAGAAACGAAGGGCACTAACCCCCCCCCCCCCCCCAATGGGGATCACCACGGGCACCTTCCTCAATTATGAAATATGATCTGCACATTGTCCTCACATCATGCTGCCCCCTCCTCACAATGTCCCATGCATGCTGCCCCCTCCTAACAATGTCCCATGCATGCTGCCCCCTCCTCACAATGTCCCATGCATGCTGCCCCCTCCTCACAATGTCCCATGCATGCTGCCCTCTCCTCACAATGTCCCATGCATGCTGCCCCCTCCTCACAATGTCCCATGCATGCTGCCCCCTCCTCACAATGTCCCATGCATGCTGCTCCCTCCTCACAGTGTCCCATGCATGCTGCCCCCTCCTCACAGTGTCCCATGCATGCTGCCCCCTCCTCACAATGTCCCATGCATGCTGCCCTCTCCTCACAATGTCCCATGCATGCTGCCCCCTCCTCACAATGTCCCATGCATGCTGCCCCCTCCTCACAATGTCCCATGCATGCTGCCCCCTCCTCACAATGTCCCATGCATGCTGCCCTCTCCTCACAATGTCCCATGCATGCTGCCCCCTCCTCACAATGTCCCATGCATGTTGCCCCCTCCTCACAGTGTCCCATGCATGCTGCCCCCTCCTCACAGTGTCCCATGCATGCTGCCCCCTCCTCACAGTGTCCCATGCATGCTGCCCCCTCCTCACAGTGTCCCATGCATGCTGCCCTCTCCTCACAGTGTCCCGTGCATGCTGCCCCCTCCTCACAATGTCCCATGCATGCTGCCCCCTCCTCACAATGTCCCATGCATGCTGCCCCCTCCTCACAGTGTCCCATGCATGCTGCCCCCTCCTCACAGTGTCCCATGCATGCTGCCCCCTCCTCACAATGTCCAATGCATGCTGCCCCCTCCTCACAATGTCCCATGCATGCTGCCCCCTCCTCACAATGTCCCATGCATGCTGCCCCCTCCTCACAGTGTCCCATGCATGCTGCCCTCTCCTCACAGTGTCCCATGCATGCTGCCCCCTCCTCACAGTGTCCCATGCATGCTGCCCCCTCCTCACAGTGTCCCATGCATGCTGCCCCCTCCTCACAGTGTCCCATGCATGCTGCCCTCTCCTCACAGTGTCCCGTGCATGCTGCCCCCTCCTCACAGTGTCCCATGCATGCTGCCCTCTCCTCACAGTGTCCCGTGCATGCTGCCCCCTCCTCACAGTGCCCCATGCATGCTGCTCCCTCCTCACAGTGCCCCATGCATGCTGCCCCTCTCCATGAGCTCCTAATGCTGCCTTCCTCTTTTCCATAATGACACCTCCATGCTGCCCCATTCATCATACTAAGACCACCACACTAGCGCTTATGCTGAGACCCACACACACACACACACACACTACCCCACTCTTGATATTGACTCCCCCTCCATTGTTCCACTCCATAATGAGCTCCCAATGCTGCCCCCCTCTCATTCTGAGTCCTTACACTCCCCCCCATCGATATTGTCATTGCTCTATCCCTCAACCCTTGTCCTCTGTCACTAGCATTGGCCCCTCTCTCCCATTCCCCCAGCAGCAGCCTCTCCCCCCGCCTCCAGCAGCAGCCTCTCCCCCAGCATCAGCCTCTCTCCCCCCAGCCTCCCCCAGCATCAGCCTCTCTCCCCCCAGCCTCCCTCAGCATCAACCTCCCTGCTCCCAGCTTACCCCAGCATCAGCCTCTCTCCTCCCAGCACGAGCCTCCTCCAGCATCAGCCTCTCTCCTCCCAGCCTCCCCCAGCATGAGCCTCTCTCTCCTCCCAGCCTCCCCCAGCATGAGCCTCCTCCAGCATCAGCCTCTCTCCTCCCAGCCTCCCCCAGCATCAGCCTCCCTGCTCCCAGCATCAGCCTCCCTCCTCCCAGCCTCCCCCAGCATCAGCCTCCCTCCTCCCAGCCTCCCCCAGCATCAGCCTCCCTCCTCCCAGCCTCCCCCAGCATCAGCCTCCCTTCTCCCAGCCTCCCCCAGCATCAGCCTCCCCCAGCATCAGCCTCCCTCAGCATCAGCCTCCCTCAGCATCAGCCTCCCTCCTCATCAGCCTCCCTCCTCCAAGCCTCCCCCTCCCCCTCCCAGCCTCCCCAAGCATCAGCCTCCCTCCTCCCAGCCTCCCTCAGCATCAGCCTCCCTCCTCCAAGCCTCACCTTCCCCCTCCCAGCCTCCCCCAGCATCAGCCTCTCTCCTCCCAGCCTCCCCCAGCCTCAGCCTCCCAGCCTCCCCCAGCCTCAGCCTCCCTCCTCCCAGCCTCCCCCAGCATCAGCCTCCCTCCTCCCAGCCTCCCCCAGCATCAGCCTTCCTCCTCCCAGCCTCCGCCAGCAT
Organism: Anomaloglossus baeobatrachus; assembly: GCF_048569485.1. Lineage (NCBI taxonomy): Eukaryota > Metazoa > Chordata > Amphibia > Anura > Aromobatidae > Anomaloglossus > Anomaloglossus baeobatrachus. Next base: position 206,520,482 of record NC_134356.1, read on the forward strand.
CAGTCTCCCTCCTCCCTCAGTATCAGCCTCCCTCCTCCAAGCCTCCCTCAGCATCAGCTTCCCTCCTCCAAGCCTCACCCTCCCAGCTTCCCCCAGCATCAGCCTCTCTCCTCCCAGCCTCCCCCAGCATCAGCCTCCCTCCTCCCTCAGCATCAGCCTCCCTCCTCCCAGCCTCCCCCAGCATCAGCCACCCTCCTCCCAGCCTCCCCCAGCATCAGCCTCCCTCCTCCCAGCCTCCCCCAGCATCAGCCTCCCTCAGCATCAGCCTCCCTCAGCATCAGCCTCCCTCCTCATCAGCCTCCCTCCTCATCAGCCTCCCCCTCCCCCTCCCAGCCTCCCCAAGCATCAGCCTCCCTCCTCCCAGCCTCCCTCAGCATCAGCCTCCCTCCTCCAAGCCTCACCTTCCCCCTCCCAGCCTCCCCCAGCAACAGCCTCTCTCCTCCCAGCCTCCCTCCTCCCAGCCTCAGCCTCCCTCCTCCCAGCCTCCCCCAGCATCAGCCTCCCTCCTCCCAGCCTCCCCCAGCATCAGCCTTCCTCCTCCCAGCCTCCACCAGCATCAGCCTCCCTCCTCCCTCAGCATCAGCCTCCCTCCTCCAAGCCTCCCTCAGCATCAGCTTCCCTCCTCCAAGCCTCACCCTCCCAGCTTCCCCCAGCATCAGCCTCTCTCCTCCCAGCCTCCCCCAGCATCAGCCTCCCTCCTCCCTCAGCATCAGCCTCCCTCCTCCCTCAGCATCAGCCTCCCTCAGCATCAGCTTCCCTCCTCCAAGCCTCACCCTCCCAGCATCAGCCTCTCTCCTCCCAGCCTCCCCCAGCATCAGCCTCCCCTAGCCTCAGCCTCCCTCCTCCCCCAGCCTCAGCCTCCCTCCTCCCTTAGCCTCCCTCCTCCAAGTCTCCCTCAGCATCAGCTTCCCTCCTCCAAGCCTCCCCCTCCCCCTCCCAGCCTCCGCCTCCCTCAGCATCAGCCTCCCTCAGCATCAGCCTCCCCCTCCCAGCCTCCCCCAGAATCAGCCTCTCTTCTCCCAGCCTCCCCCCCAGCTTCAGCTTCTCTCTCCCCCCAGCCTCAGCCTCTCTCTCCCCCCAGCCTTAGCCTCTCTCTCCCCCCAGCCTCCCCCCCAGCCTCAGCCTCTCTCCCCCCAGCCTCAGCCTCCCTCTCTTCCCAGACTCCCCCCAGCCTCAGTCTCTTTCTCTTCCCAGCCTCTCTCTCTTCCCAGCCTCCCCCCAGCCTCAGCCTCTCTTTCTTCCCAGCCTCCCCCCAGCCTCAGCCTCTCTCTTCCCAGCCTCCCCCCAGTCTCAGTCTCTCTCTCTTCCCAGCCTCAGCCTCTCTCTCTTCCCAACCTCCCCTCAGCCTCTCTCTTCCCAGCCTCTCTCTTCCCAGCCTCAGCCTCTCTCTCTCTTCCCAGCCTCCCCCCAGCCTCTCTCTCTTCCCAGCCTCCCTCTCTTCCCAGCCTCCCCCCAGCCTCTCTCTCTTCCCAGCCTCCCCCAGCCTCAGCCTCTCTCCCCCCAGCCTCCCCTTGCATGATTACAGTGGACAAAAAGAGGCATCGCAATTTGCAACGATCATCAACTAACCTGTAAGGAGCCCATACATTCTAGGCTCTGCCTTACCTGCTCCTGTGCTCGCCGCCCTGCTCTGGCTGCCTCCTCTTCTGGCTTGCTCCAGCTGCAGACGCGTCCTCCTCCGCGGCGTGTGTCATCTGCAGGATTGGACGCTGCAGCATGGGGCAGTGAGCTGACTGTCGCGCGCGCCTCTGACCCCGGAAGTGCAGGCCATGGAACTTCCGGGGTTAGTCAGCTCACTATGCCTGGCGCCCGCCATGTATTTAAATAGACAGCAGAAGTGCGCCTGTCCTCCACCCCCGCCCCCGGAACACAGCCGAGTGTAACGGAGGGAGGGACGGGGGGCGGGGATGTAAAAAAAAAAAAAAAAAAAAAAAATTTATACATATATTTTTTTTTTTTTTTTGCTGCCAGAAAGTGCCGCCCCCCGCAACGTGCCGCCCTAGGCACGGGACCACGGGTGCCTAGTGGCAAATACGGCCCTGGCCAGGATGGACACAGGATGGGGACATTATTATTATTATTATTATTATTATTATTATTATTATTATCATCATTATTATTATGGTGCCAATAATTCCCTGGTGCTTTACATATGATATATATATACCAAAATAGGGACATATATCCCAGGATGGGGGACATATATATTAGGATGGAGACAAACTTATCAGGATGGAGGACATACAGTATTTACTAGTATATGTGACATGTTTATCAGGAAGTGGCCGACAATGACATTAGTAAAGGATGGGGACATTGCGACAAAATGAAGAGGGGGCAACTAGTATGTCTTAGGATTTAGAATGCTACAATGGCCCATACATCTGACCAACATGCGGGGGAAAAGGCCCAAACTTGTCACTGGGACCCATCGTACTTTAATTATGCCACTGGCTCTAAAGATGCATTTAGATTACTCGATGCGCAGCGTTAAATGACTGCTGGCCGGCAACATGTTTGTTGAACGGCTTTCATTTAGTAGCCTGTTTACACTTCAAATGTGCACTGAACAATCTGTATTAGACCGTTCAGTGCACATCGGCTTTAATTGTTCTCAGCAGTGCAGCTACATTGCACTGTTGAAAACAAGTAACTTTGGGTCAAACTAATTGAACATTTCATCTTATGAGCGAGCATTTAGCTACTTCTTTCTGCGATTGGCAGCTTATTTGCATTGCACGCTTATCATGAAATGAGCTTTCATAATGTTCATTCACTATAATCATTCAATGTAATATTTGCCTGGAGCAAACCAGCAGATCAGAAATAACACTAACTTGTGGCAATGTTGGCTTCCCGTCATTGTTTTTCTTTTAAAATATGTACTTGAGCTCCTGTTACATCCAATTGCTGACTTGCTCCCTCTGCTTTTGTTGCTGAGTAGTGCCGTGCCTCTATTGGAGTTGTAGGCAATGCTGGTCAACAGTTCAGCAGTTTGTCTTGATATTCTGGAACTTGTGGTGCTGTCCAGGCCAGGAGCTGTGGTTGTTAATGCTTAAACTTGGTCATCTTATTAACCATGAAACCTTTATCAGCTATTTAAAGGGGTTGTCTACTACTAGGACAACCCCTTCTCATACCCTGTATTTGCCCCCATTAAAATAAAAAAGACTATACTCACCTCCCATGTTAACTTGATTTCAGTGCTGTTTGCACTCATGTTCTCAGCGCTCACATGAGGTTGTTACATCATATAAGCCCAGCACAAAAACACCACTGTCTTTCCTCTCCCTGTCTTTGGACATAGGAGTAATCAACAGGAAGGGAAAGCTGAGGTTGCCACTCACTTCCTGTTAATTACATATACATCCGAAGGCAGGGAGTGGAAAGATAGTAGTGATTGGGTACAGGGTTCGCATAACGCAACAACCTCACATAAGTCCTTGGAATGCAAGTGCCGACACCACTCGAACAGGGCCAAACATAGCAAATAAGAAGGGGTTGTCCTAGTAGTGGACAAGTCCTTTAAACCCTTGGATCCCTGCCTCTACTGCCAGTTATAAGTTCTCTTATCCTGGTTCACTCCCATTTATCTGCTATGGCTTTACTAGTTTGATTCCCTTTTCCATCCTTGACTTGTTTTTTGACTATGCTACAGCCTGACAATTTTGTTTCAGACCCTTATCTCTTGGTATTAAGTCAGCTTTCTGACCATCCTCTTCTGACCTACTCTACTAACTAGGAACCACTCCATGAGTAAAAATCTCTGTATAGGGGTTAAAGGGTAAGGATATGCTTGATAAAGTGGCTAGCACAAAGCCTTTCTGTGGAAGCTCTATTAAGAGCTCCCAGGCTACCACAAATATTTTAAGTTGAGAGTATAACAGGCCAAAAAAAAAAGGATCGATCGCAAGCTGAAATCAATCAAATGCAGGGTCTGATACAGTTGGTTCAGGACCTTGCAGATCACATTCAATATCATGAATCTTTTCAGGCCTTAGCTACTGACTATTTCCTATGGTGAAATTATCAGACCACTTTTCAGGTGACCGTAAAAATATTTTATCCTTTAGGTAAAGTTGTACCTGCATTTCTGGCTCTACCTATAGTCATCTATTCTGAAGGGCGGTTTGTGGGTCTTTTCCCTACCTCTTGATGCTCTAGAATGCAAGCAACAAAATCTGGATCAATGTGGCTGCTGTAGATAGTTTGGTTATTAGATACATGCCTGCCCATGATAACTGCCATATTTACGGACCACATTCCTTGGTCTGTAAATATAACCATTATATTGATAGACACCAGGGCGATATTATTTTCTAGATTCCTGATATCCTTATCTGTCAGAATCTTGGCCCAGTGGTGTACCTGAAATGCTTAGAGATTTTGCTAATCTTTTTTTCTGTGTTTGAATCTAAAAAATTACACTCATACAGACTTTGAGTGTTCAATTGATCTGGTACCAAACTCCCACTTTCCCAAGGGTAATATAAATTATCTTTTCGGTCCTGAACATCAGGCCATGAAAAATTATTAACATTATATAACAATATACATAAAGGGGGGCTTTACACGTTGCGACATCGCTTCCAAAATATCGTCGGGGTCACGTCGTTAGTGATGCACATCCGGCGCCGGTAACGACCTCGCAACGTGTAAATCCTAGATGCGCCGATAAACGATCGCAAAAGCTTTGAAAAATGGTGATCTGTGTATCGTCGTTCATTTTCATAATGTCGGGTCGACCGCAGGTATGAAGTTGTTTGTCGCTCCTGCGGCAGCACACATCGCTGTGTGGAAATCCGCAGGAGCGACAAACATCTCCTTACCTGCGTCCCGACGGCAATGCGGAAGGGAGAAGGTGGGCGGGATGTTATGTCCCGCTCATCTCCGCCCCTCCCCTTCTATTGGCCGGCCGATTAATGACGTCGCAGTGACGTCGCTGTGACGCCGAATGCACCTCCCCCTTGAAGGAGGGATAGTTCGGCAGTCACAGCGATGTCACCGAGGAGGTATGTGCGTGTGAAGCTGCTGTAGCGATAATGTTCGCTATGGCAGCAATCACCACATATCGCATGTGCGACGGGGGCAGGTACTATCGCGCTCGGCATCGCTAGCCGATGCTAGCGATATAATGCAGCCACTGGTATGGTATATATAGTAGAAGGAACCAAAAATTACAGCAATAATACCTAAAATATAACTTCCAGCACCAATCATACTGTAGGTGTTTTTGTGTGGTTAAAGGATTTGCCAGTTCCCCAGGTTCTGTAGAGGATCTCGCAATATTCTGAATTTTATGCATAGGCAAGGTGAACCCTTCCCTATTTTTAGAGGAATTATTAAAAGTTATATTTTAGGTATTATTGCTGTAATTTTTAGCCGATGCTAGCGATGTCGCAACGTGTAAAGTACTCCAAAGGGGTCATCAGATTGTCCATGTCACCAGTTATACAGGGTTTCGTTACTGTTGATGAAAAAAAGATGGTGGTTTAAGACCATGTATTGACTCCTGGGAACTTAGCAAAATTATTGTAAAGAATTGGTATCTTCTGCCACTCATCCCTGATCTCCATAATCGTTTCTTGGGAAAAGGAGATGAGAGGAAATAAGCTTTTAATACACCTGAGGGTCACAATACCTTCCGGGCTAAATAATGCCTCAGTTGCTTTCAAAATTTTGTTATAGTATCATTCCATTATTTTTTCTTTTATTGCATCGCTGGAGTGGTGCTTTAAATCTAAGTCGATTACCCACTGTCAAATACTCACTTTCCGGTGGCTTCATCTTCTCTCACCTGTTCTCCTGACGATTTCCGGTGATTTGGGACCTATCAGAAGTTGCACGCACAAGTTTATGCCACAGGACCAGAGTGACGCATAAAATGGATGAAGACACCAGAAGGTATATGATAGGAGACAGAGGACTTAATTTAAAGCACACTCCAGAGCTGAAAAACAACCCGCTGGAGTGGTGCTTTAATGACTTTATCCAAGCTATAAGTGGTCTATATGTGGTTATCTTTTGGGATGACATCTTGTTTTTTTTTCCACCAGATTGTGAGTCATTCATCCCACATGTATGCAATGTTCTTCAACATTCAGAGACAATTGTTTGTTTGCTAAACTTGAAAAATGTGTTTTTCTGGTTCAAAAACTAAACTTCCTAGGGTCTTAAATCTTGTGTGTCAAAGGTTTCCGAATGGATCTGAATGGGTTTTTTTTTGAGAATATAAGAGAAAGGATAGGGTGTGTCAGCTCACCAAGCTGGGCGTTCAGATTCCGGAGCTGTGGGAGACCTTGCATGGGTCAAGTCAGAGTGACTTCAACTTCATAGGGCAACAAGCAGGAAAGATCCAGCATGGAACATGGACATGAATCAGGAATCATGATGAGCTGCTATCTGCTAAAAACTGATTCAAATAATCACTGTCCCTGCCTTCGGACATATAAGTAATCAACAGTAGGTGAGAGCTGCGGCTGGCCACTCACTCCCTCTTAGTTATACATACGTCTGAAATCTGGGACAGTGCATCCGGTGCTGATTAGGTGCAGGACTCATGTGACTTAACAACCTCCCGAAAACTTCAGGAGAGCAATTACTGACACCACTAGATCGGCGCCGGCAGCGGAGGTGAGTTTGAGCTTTTTTATTTTAACAGAGGCAAACATGTGGAATGAGAAGCGATTGTCCAAGTAGTGGACAATTCCTTTAATTTTCGGCTACTGGTATCAATGCCAACAACCTGATCAGAACGTTGGATCCATAATTTCCCAGTAAGCCTTGTGCTAATTGTCCAGATGGAGGTAGAGTTACATCCACATCTGTACTACATCCCTCTGGTTCAGTTGCCGAGCAGCATTGTGCCTCGATTGCAGATGAAGCTGAGTGCCAGTGCAGCAGCTTATGTTTATTTTCTTGGATTCATGGTGTTGTTGAGCCAGGGAGCTTGGGGCTTAGCTCCCCTAACTTGGTTATTTTATTAACTCCCTTCTGTGAGCCTTTCGAGGGGCTCACAGTATTTACATCCCTAGCTTTCTGCCTTTTAGTTGCCATTTTTTTCCCTCTTACCCTCTCACTCCCATTTGTCTGATGTTGCTATGTTAATTTAATTCCTTTTCTGACCAGATCATGTTTTGACTACTCTACCACCTCATGATTTGGTTCCAGTCCCTTACCTCTTGGTATTGACTTGTCTTTTACTAGGAATACATTGGAGATTTTACCGTAGGGGGAAAAAATCTCATGAACCAGCGCTGAATAATAAGGCACTAATAAACAAAACACTATTTTATTACAAAAAATCTAATGCATACTACTGAACAACCATTAACCACAATAAAACCTCAGTATACAATAGGACTACACTGTCGTGAAGCCCCGGCCGGTGGCGGTCACGATAGCAGATCAAAAAAATCCTACTGGAGGCTTAATCCAATAAAATGAAATAAAAATGTTCGAGAATAAAAATAACATATATATTTTTAGAGGCCGGTAGGTAGAAATACCGGTAGGTGGAAAACAATCCTCCTATTTCAGGATACCTGTATCAAGACAAGGACAATATTCTGTGCTTAGTTGGATTCTCACACGCTGCACTCACGATCCCTGATTGAGGCTGGGTGAACCGCGCTCCTAGTATAGGATATAACGGTGAATATGCCAGCGCACTGGGGGCCCGTTACAGATCCCCAGTGTGTATTACCTGACGCTAATGTCGATCAGGAGGGTACCGTGGTATGTGGTCCTTGCGTGGAACAAAGTTTTCCTCCTAGCTGATGGAAACAGCTGATGCCGGGTCCCGATGCACAGAGGATTGCGTCCAGACACCCGGGTGCCAGATGAAAGTCGCTCGCCCGCCGTTCCCCCCGGATCTCTCCCCGGTATCCCAGCTCCGGTCCCGGCGGCTGTGGTGGCGGCAGGCCCCGGTTTGGGGATATTGGCCGGGCTCGGTTTGTTCTCGATCACTGCCCCGAGCGGAGCCGGTTGTCCGGACACCGGAGTCTCCTGCACTGGTTCTGCTGCGACTTTCATCTGGCACCCGGGTGTCTGGACGCAATCCTCTGTGCATCGGGACCCGGCATCAGCTGTTTCCATCAGCTAGGAGGAAAACTTTGTTCCACGCAAGGACCACATACCACGGTACCCTCCTGATCGACATTAGCGTCAGGTAATACACACTGGGGATCTGTAACGGGTCCCCAGTGCGCTGGCATATTCACCGTTATATCCTATACTAGGAGCGCGGTTCACCCAGCCTCAATCAGGGATCGTGAGTGCAGCGTGTGAGAATCCAACTAAGCACAGAATATTGTCCTTGTCTTGATACAGGTATCCTGAAATAGGAGGATTGTTTTCCACCTACCGGTATTTCTACCTACCGGCCTCTAAAAATATATATGTTATTTTTATTCTCGAACATTTTTATTTCATTTTATTGGATTAAGCCTCCAGTAGGATTTTTTTGATCTGCTATCGTGACCGCCACCGGCCGGGGCTTCACGACAGTGTAGTCCTATTGTATACTGAGGTTTTATTGTGGTTAATGGTTGTTCAGTAGTATGCATTAGATTTTTTGTAATAAAATAGTGTTTTGTTTATTAGTGCCTTATTATTCAGCGCTGGTTCATGAGATTTTTTCCCCCTACGGTAAAATCTCCAATGTATTCCTTATAAACTCTATTTGGGCAATTTTTTGGGGTGTTTTTGCCTGTGTAACCAGCTGCAGAATCATAAGCAATTATTGGGTTAAGCGCTTACTATTGTCCTAGGACAATCATTATTTTACTTGTCTTTTACTGTCTGAAAATTTGGTTTCAGTCCCTTATCTCTTGATATTAACTTGGCTTTTACTGCCTGATGATTTTGTTCCAGTACCTGACCTCTTGGTATTGTTTCAGCTTTCTGACCCTTCTCTGCAAAGCCCTCTCCACCAACCTCATGATTTGGTTCCAGTCCCTTACCCCTTCGTGTTGACTTGTCTTTTACTGCCTGATAATTTTGTTCCAGTACCTGAACTCTTGGTATTGTCTCAGCTTTCTGACCATTCTCTGCAAAACCCTCTCCACCAGCCAGCAGCCACTCCGTGGACTGAATCCAGGGGTCCCTGTATAAGTCAAGATCCCTTGTATAGGGAAGAAAGGGTGAAGGCCAGAGTGCCTCCTGTGATCTGCTAGAGGGAGTGAGTGGCTTGCGCACTGCCTGTTTCTGGTAGCTTTGTTAAGAGCTGCCATGCATTCCACAAAGAGAGAAACTTGACAATACCTCAATATGGCCCATACTTTCCATGGCATTTTTCTGGATTTTTTTTTTGCATATGATTATAATGGGTGTGGCTATAGCTCCTGAGCTAATTTGGAGGGGTGTCGACATATAAAGTAGGTCTCTGCTTCTCAACTTACAAACCTACATGTACACTTAGCATGGGGCTACGTGTACACTTATCAAGTGGCACATGTCTTATCTCCAGAGTGAACTAGTATTGTGCTCCTGCTCCACATTTAAGCTAGAGTCACACAACCCTTTTTTTTAGTCCAAGTGTGACACGATATTTTGTCAGATTACACTTATATCGAAAATTATTATGCTTTTCTATGGGGCTGTGCAGAAGTCGGATTTTGCAGCATTCATGACTTGCATCCATAAAACAGATCACAATGAGTCATGCAAATCAATGGGTCCGTGAAAAAAAACGTACCACACTCAGATGACATCTGATTGCGGTCCAATTTTCAGACTGACAGAATGAAAAAGATAAAGAAATTTGGTTTCCATCTTCATCACATCTGAGAAAATTGGATCACACTTTGATCAAACTCTGATCTGAGCCTGATCAGAGTGTTATTAGCATAATTGGACCTATTCTTTCAGTTGAGAATAAATACATAGAAATAAATAAAAAATAAATACATAGAATAAATGTGACCCTAGCACAGATGTGATCACATTGTTGGCATACATTGATACTATTGAAGGCCTCATTCACATATCCATGTTTTTTCACTTGCACAAAAAAATATGGTTTGAGTGTCATAAGTGTTTTTGATCCAAGTTTCATCTGTATTTTACGAATGTCTCAGTTTTCCCTGACCCATAGACTTGTATTGATACTTTTCATCCGTGATGCCAGTAAGAAACAGACGTCTCCTTAATTTTTGCACAAACACACTGTCTGCAAAAAATAGGGAAATATGAACAGCCCCATAGCCTATAATGGGCGCGTATTCTATCACTGAAAACACAGAACACAAATGCGAAAAATGGCCGTCTAAATGAGCCCTAAGTATGGGGTACTTAGAAGCATTGGGAATACTTTCCACGTCTTACAGGAGGATATCAGGTGATTCTCTTAAAGATGCTGATTCCATCCAGAAGTCTTTCACAATTAAAGATTCCGTAATTAATTTCACCACAAACGGCAAATGATTTTATACTAGAAATAGAAATGTTCTTTCTCTCTGTATTTTGAATAGATTCAGGCTTTGCACGTGATTCCGGAACATTTAGAACTGTATTCGCTAGCCAGTCATGAAGGCTTTTTATTTGTTTTCTGCTATAACAATATCCTGTTGTTATGACTCAGCCTCATAGGCCCTTATTGTTGGCCTGCACTAAGTAGCACAAGGCATCAGTTATATTCAGCCCTACCCACAGTAAAAATTCCAGCTCCAGTATTCAGGATTATTTATATCTGTCTTTACAGATAATGATAGCATTTTATACATGTAGAGCCAAGCTATTCACTAACTACATCATATCTGCATACTGACTAAACTGACATTACGGTTATTGCCGTCATTCACTCTGAATTTCTGAATATTATTTAATATGTTATTTAATAATGCAGATTGATGTGGCTTCCTATGCATTTTTATGGAAATTAGTTCTTCAAGACATTGTGCAATCATCATTAATTTCCCATCGCTTAGAACAACACTGCCCAAAATGCTAAACGTACATGATGCTAAAACAGGAATAATTATAAAGTATAACCATACAGGAAGCATGCTGCTATCAAATGACTCAGTTTAAATGGGTCTTCTAATTAGACTTAAGTTCAGATGAGTATCTAAAGGGATTGTCCAGTCTTGTGATGCAAGTCTGCAGTCAGTCTATGAGACTGGTCATGTCTTGTTGTCATGTGACCGTATGTATACAATTTGTATACTTTCGGCCACGTTCTGACTAGACATGTCTGGCCTTGCTCAGCTCATTTGTATTGAGATCGGTCATGTCTTGTTGTCATGTGACCGCATGTATACAATTTGTATACTTCCAGCCACATTCTGACTAGACATGTCTGGCCTTGCTCAGCTCATTTGTATTGAGTGAAACTGCTCATGTCTTGTTGTCATGTGTCCGCATGTATAAAATTTGTACACTTCTAACCACATTTTGACTAGACATGTCTGGGCTTGCTGATCTCAATTGTATTGAGACCAATTATGTTTTGTTGGCATGTAACTGCATGTATGCAATTTGTATACTTTCGGCCACATTCTAACTAGACATCCCTGACCTTGCTCAGCTCATTTGTATTGAGTGAGACCGCTCATGTCTTGTTGGCATGTGACTACATATATGCAAACAACATACTTATGGACACGCATCTTACCACTCCTATCTAGAGATGAGCAATCCTGATCGTCAAGGATCGGAAAATGTTAAAATCGTTCAATAGTTGGCTGGTTCGGATCGGGGTCAGACATCCAATCATCTACCGCAAAAGTTGTCGATCTTGCTAACGATCAGTAAATGTTCAGATGGCAAAAATCATCCTCTCCCTGCCCATTACAACCATATCAAGTATTGGCATGGCTGTAATTGGCAACTGTAAAAAAAAAAAAAAAAAAAAAAACAAAAGGGTTAAAGCAGTACATACTTACTGAGTCCCCGCTGCTCCAGTGCTACTTCCGGGTCCGATAATTATCTCTCATTCATATTCACTGCTTTCTCCGGCCACTGGCGTCTCTGATTGGATGCCATTGGACCACACCCCCACCCTGAGACAGCATCTGTGATTAGTTGGAATAAAAATGTGATAGGGTCCCCTCTGTATTGATACCAGCACATATAAAGCATATGGGTACAGGCTGCAGCCCCCAGCTGTGCGCTTATCTTGGCTGTGTACCAAAATAAGAGGAACCACATGCCACTGTTTGTTTTTTTAATTATTTAAGTAAATAATTTAAAAAAAAAACGGAGTGTGATCCCCCCCAATTTTGATACCCAACCAAGATAAAGCCCAACAGCTTGGGGCTGGTATTCTCAGACTGGGGAGACCCATGCTTATTGGGGGCCCCCCTAGCCTACAAATAGCAGCCTGCAGCCGCCCAAGATTGTCGCATCCATTAGATGTGACAGTCCCAACACTTTATCCGGCTCTTCCTGATTGCCCTGGAGTTCTGGCAATCGGGGTAATAAAGGGTTAATCTCAGCTTACGGCTGCCACTAAGCACTAGATTAGTAATAGAAGGCGTCTATAAGTCCCCCCTCATTACTAATTTGTAAGTGAAAAGAAATAAATAGTGATGAGCGAGTACTAAAAAGCTCGGGTGCTCGAAGCTCGGGCCGAGCATCCCAAGATACTCGTGTACTCGGGCCGAGCAACGAGCCCAATGTTATCCTATGGGAGACCCGAGTATTTTTGTGAAATGACCCCCCGGCAGCATGGAGAAACCCTAAAAATGGCACAAAAGTCTCAGAAGAGTGCTCAAATGACATGGCAACAGCATGGGGAAGACCCCTTGAAGCATTTATCACTGAAAAGTCACAGCTGTGAACAATTTTGTCCGCGTTTCACGCCATTTTTACGGACTCACCAGAAAACCTTCCAAAATGACCCCAAAATGATTTTTCATGGCAGAAATGTTAAGGGCACATACGCAATAGTGAGATAGAGCTGGTGTATGTTACTTTTTGAGATTAATACATGAAAGATTTTACGTGAAAACATTGTGTGGCACTCCGATGTCCCTGAGAAGAGACGTACATGAAGGCCTCTTGAGTCTAATGTGCCCATTTTGAGGAAGTGAGTCTTTGTAGTATTTTCCTTTGCCAGGGCAGTCCAAAATTGTGAGGTTCACCAATGCCCCTGCATACAGACGTGCATGAGGGCCTGTAAACCTGAAGTGCCCATTGGAAGGAAGTGGGTCTATTGTAGTATAGCCCTTAGGCAGGGCAGCCAAAAATTGGGAGGCTCCACGTTGTCCCTGGATAGAGACGTGCATGAGGGCCTGTAAACCTGAAGTGCCCATTGGAAGGAAGTGGGTCTATTGTAGTATAGCCCTTAGGCAGGGCAGCCAAAAATTGGGAGGCTCCACGTTGTCCCTGGATAGAGACGTGCATGAGGGCCTGTAAACCTGAAGTGCCCATTGGAAGGAAGTGGGTCTATTGTAGTATAGCCCTTAGGCAGGGCAGCCAAAAATTGGGAGGCTCCACGTTGTCCCTGGATAGAGACGTGCATGAGGGCCTGTAAACCTGAAGTGCCCATTGGAAGGAAGTGGGTCTATTGTAGTATAGCCCTTAGGCAGGGCAGCCAAAAATTGGGAGGCTCCACGTTGTCCCTGGATAGAGACGTGCATGAGGGCCTGTAAACCTGAAGTGCCCATTGGAAGGAAGTGGGTCTATTGTAGTATAGCCCTTAGGCAGGGCAGCCAAAAATTGGGAGGCTCCACGTTGTCCCTGGATAGAGACGTGCATGAGGGCCTGTAAACCTGAAGTGCCCATTGGAAGGAAGTGGGTCTATTGTAGTATAGCCCTTAGGCAGGGCAGCCAAAAATTGGGAGGCTCCACGTTGTCCCTGGATAGAGACGTGCATGAGGGCCTGTAAACCTGAAGTGCCCATTGGAAGGAAGTGGGTCTATTGTAGTATAGCCCTTAGGCAGGGCAGCCAAAAATTGGGAGGCTCCACGTTGTCCCTGGATAGAGACGTGCATGAGGGCCTGTAAACCTGAAGTGCCCATTGGAAGGAAGTGGGTCTATTGTAGTATAGCCCTTAGGCAGGGCAGCCAAAAATTGGGAGGCTCCACGTTGTCCCTGGATAGAGACGTGCATGAGGGCCTGTAAACCTGAAGTGCCCATTGGAAGGAAGTGGGTGTATTGTAGTATAGCCCTTAGGCAGGGCAGCCAAAAATTGGGAGGCTCCACGTTGTCCCTGGATAGAGACCTGTTAGGTTCTTAGAGCCTCCGTGCTTGCATTTAAAAACCGCACGTGTGTGCCTGTTGGTGGCAGCTTTCCGCTGCATTTGTGTGAGTTTTGCAAAAACTTGGATATAACGCACAAGTCTAGTGAATAATACACATCAGCACAGCATTGCAAAATGCGCAAGGGCGTTGTCAACGAACAAGGAAGTGGACGTGATGGTGGTGCAGGCAGAGACCGAGGTTGTGTGCAAGCTCTAATTTCGCCACAACAAAGGGCCACATCTAGTCGCTCGCACGTCCTGTCCCAAATTCTTGGGGACCGCAGCAGTACACCGCTCTTGAACCAAGACCAGTGTCAACAGGTTGTTAGTTGGATAGCGGATAATGCTTCTAGTCAGATTGGCACCACCACAAACACTCTGTCTTCCACACGGTCAAGTGTCAGTAGCCGTGATACTGCACCGCACATTTCAGAACCTGATCCTCCTTCCTACCACCAGGCCGAGTACACGTCCACGGACATTACTGATCCCACACTTGTACACTCGGAAGAGCTGTTCGTTCACGTTTCCATTCACAAATTCTGGCCTCTCGCCAGCTCCTGTTGAAGTGGGCCATGACGAGATTGTATGTACAGATGCCCAAATATTTGAGCAGCCACGTTCTCACGAAGTTGGCAACGTGTCTCAACAAGGGGTGGACGATGATGAGACACAATTGTCAGGAAGTCAGGAGGAGGAGCAGGGTGCGGAAGAGGAAGACGACGTGGTGGATGATCCAGTAACTGACCCAACCTGGCAGGAGGATATGCAGAGCGAGGACAGCAGTGCACAGGGGGAGGGAGGCCTAGCATCCCAACAGGCAGTAAGAAGCAGAGTGGTGGCCCCAGGCAGACGTCAGGCAACTGTTCCCCGGAACAACACGACACAAGGTGCCTGTACAAATGTTAGGTCTTCCCGAGTCTGGCTGTAATACTATTGTATGTATTGAGGATTTCGATTGCGTTAGGGCAATGACAACCAGAGACGAGTTCTTGGTGCAAGACGTTTATAATATGCAACCAGCAAATATGTACATAAACGGAACAAAAACACAGTAGAACATAAATACAGGAAATACCTTCCAGGGACGGAGCGAAAGGGAATTCCCGGGACCGCGCACCGGACTCCCCCAGGGAGACCACCAAGAGCGAACCCCTATACAGGGACTGTCTGGCAATCACCCCAGAAGCCCTAAATGCGCAGCAGCCGGGACACAAAAGGGCAATAGGTAAGTCCAAAAATGTCCGTACGTGATGTGAGTCCAGAGTGGTATTAAACGGAAGGAACCGGGCAGAAGTGCCGACCAAAGACGGCAAACGGAGTCCGGGCACAGCTAGATGATACCAGATGAAGTCCAGAGTCGGTGTCGGTTGTTTTCCAAGAGGATCCGAATAACAATCAGGAACCAAAAGCAGCAGGGCAGGAGCACACAGGAAGCAGTATACTCAGGCACTGGACTAAGCTTTAGGGGCGGCTTTTAAACAGATGGACAGGAAGTAGGGCAACAGAACAGAAAACTCCATGTTAACAAAGGGCAAGCTCTTTCAAAAGAAAACTGGAAAACCCGGAACTCTGACACTGGCAGTTTTTTAAGTTGGCTCCAGATGATTCTAAAAAGGCCATTTGCAACACCTGCCATGCCAGCATCAGCAGGGGTACCAAAACTAGCAGCCTGACCACCACCAGCATGATCAGGCACATGTCAGCCAAGCACCCGACTTTGTGGGAAGTACAACAGAGTCGAGGAGCAGTGCTTGCTGATGTCACTGCTACGTCTTCGCTGGTTGTGCATGCGAGCCAATCCCCTGTCCATGCTGCCTGAGAACAAGCCTCCTCCACTCCTGCACCTGCAGTTGCCTACGCAGAAAGAACACCATCATCAAGCACGTCCTTGTCCCAGCGCAGCGTTAAGTTATCCATTCAGCAAACCTTTGAACGCAGGCGCAAATACACTGCCAACACCCCACATGCCACAGTTCTAAATGCTAACATTTCGCGACTGCTTGCGCTGGAAATGTTGCCTTTTAGGCTGGTTGAGACAGAAGCATTCCGCGACATGATGGTGGCAGCTGTCCCACGTTACTCGGTCCACAGCCGCCACTATTTCTCCTTGTGTGCCGTCCCCGCATTGCATAACCACCACGTGTCACAAAACATCACACGTGCCCTGAACAACGCTGTTTCAGCCAAAGTCCACCTAACCACAGACACGTGGACAAGTGCATGTGGGCAAGGCCGCTACATCTCGTTGACGTCACACTGGGTTAATATTGTGCAAGCTGGGACCCAGTCTGAGCGAGGGACAGAACACGTCCTTCACACACCAAGTTTTGCAGGCCCTACCTCAGTCAGGGTTTCACACACACTCTACAGCTCCGGAATGTCATGCTCCTCAGCCTCCTCCTCCTCCTGCGCATCCTCATCCACTTTACCCTCCACACCAGTCCCAAGCTGGAAGTGTCGCGGGCGGAGGAGGGGACGGTGCGCTCTCCCACTGCTCGGGTCCGGCTGACGCTGCTCTACGGCTGCTGCTATCGCTCGTTGGCTCGAGCGATGGCCGGATCCCGGGGACTCGAGCGGCGCTACTCGCCCGTGAGTGAAAAGGGGTGGTTTGGGTTTTGGGGATATTGTCCGTGACGCCACCCACGGTTGTGGTGATTGTGTGGACACCACCGCTGCTCTGGACGGGGATCCCGGGAGCCTGTGACAGGGAGCAGCTTTGTTGTTATTTCTCCCCTCCGTGGGTAGGGGGGTTGGTTGTCCCGGGGCCTGGTGATGGGGTAGAGATGGATGACAGGCGGGTTGCGGGGCCTGATGAGGTGCAGGGTCGCAGGGGCAGCGCTGTGCCGCACGGCATGGAGGTACTCACTCAGCCCAATGATGATGACACAGTTCACGGTAAAACAAGTGGCTGGATGGACGGGTCACTCGGACGGCTGCGGTTGTTCCTCCCTGCAGGTTAGTGATGACTGTCTCTCCCTGCACCTAAGTTAAGTGTTGGTAGTGATGGTTTCCCAACGGTAACCCGCTCCCCGACCTGGATATGGGCCGGAGGAGCCCCTTTTGCCCACAGGCGCTGGCCCTGGGAGATGGTTGCCCTTGGCGGTGGCGGTGTCTCCCCTTCACGGTTGTACGGTTGCCTTCTATCTGGACTTGGCTGTTTAGAAACCCTGAGGTTCCCTTCACTAACGGATTTGGCAAATTCACGGCGACACCAAGCCTTGCCGGGATCCGAAAGTCCTCTGCCAATGGTGCTGGCTTCTCTTTGTATACCGGTCCGGTACGGCCGGGTCACCACCCGTCCACGGTCCTTACGGCAGACTCCAATCGGCCTCAACTGCAGACGGTCACCACATCCTGCCAACCTTGCTGTCCTGTCCGGTCCACACACCCGGACCAACTTCAGGCTCTTTGCTGTCACTTTTCTCCTCTCTACTACTTTCCTCCTTCCACTTCCTTAGCTTAACTCTCACTGCCTGTGTTTTCCCTCCTCCTCGGTGGGTGGAGACCAACCGCCTGGCTCCACACCCTGGTGTGGACAACAGCCCCTGGGGAAGGCAACTAGGATTTTGTGTTTTGACTATGATATGCCTGCAGGGAGTGTGGGGTGTTTAAGTGTTGTGCTCTGTGGCCCCTGGCTTGTCCAGGGCGACACAGAAGCACTGCAGCACTGCCTCGGCGAAGCGGCAACAGGCAGTGCTGAAGCTAATCTGCATAGGTGACAAACCCCACAATGCAGAAGAGGTGTGGACAGCTCTGAAACAGCAGGCAGATCACTGGCTCACAACTCTGAACCTAAAGCCAGGAAAGGTCGTGTGTGACAATGGCCGGAACCTGGTGGCGGCTTTGAGGCGAGGCCAGCTGACACATGTTCCATGCGTGGCCCATGTGCTCAACCTCGTGGTTCAGCGGTTTCTAAAGTCATACTCAGAGCTGTCTGATCTGCTGATAAAAGTTCGCCGCCTGTCTGCACATTTTCGAAAGTCACCTACTGCTTCAGCCGGCCTTGCCGGCTTAAGACGCCGTTTGCATCTTCCGGCACACAGACTGGTGTGTGATGTCCCCACGCTTTGGAATTCAACTCTGCACATGTTGGTCAGGATATGTGAGCAGAAGAGGGCAGTTGTTGAGTACCTGCATCACCTAAGCCGTCGGGAAATGAGTCAAACTCCACACATAACACCTGAGGAGTGGAGAGGGATGTCCGACCTATGCACCATCCGCCAAAACTTTGAGGACTCCACCAAGATGGTGAGCGGCGATGACGACATTATTAGCGTCACCATACCGCTTCTCTGCCTTCTAAAATGGTCTCTGCTCAAAAAACAACCATGATGCATTGCAGGCGGAGCGCGATGAGTTTGAGCAAGAAACAGTAGTGGGTGTGGGTGATGATAACACACAGCCCAGCCTCGTCTCATCACAACGTGCAGTGGAGGACTATGACGAGGAGGAGGATGAAGACATGGAGCAACTCTCTGGCCAAATTGAGGATATGACATGCAGTCATATCCTCGGTTCAGCGTGGCTGGCCAGAGGACAGGGTAGATGATGAGGAGGAGGAGGAGGAGGAGGACAGCATGTTCAGTCATCGTGTTGGTCAGGATACTGAAGTGATGGCTGTTAAGAGTCTGGCACACATGGCTGACTTTATGGTAAGCTGCCTGTCTCGTGACCCTCGCGTTAAGAACATCTTGGCCGACAATCATTACTGGTTGGTAACACTGTTAGACCCACGCTAAAAGGACAACTTTATGTCTCTTATTCCCGAGGCGGAGAGGTCAGGCAAAATGCAGCAGTTCCAGAAGGCCATAGTCACGGAAGTAGGCAAAGCATTCCCCTCACAAAACGCTAGCGGCATAGGTCAGGAATCAGTGGACAACCAAGGCGTACAGCCGAGAGGGGCACAAGTCCAATCCGCCAGAGGTAGGGGAACAGTCTTTAAGATGTGGGACAGTTTTCTCAGCCCCTCACATACCACAGCCCCTGAGGTGAGGGGTAGTGCCACAAGAAATCCTAAGTTTGCCCAGATGCTCAAGGAGTACCTTGCAGATCAAACAACTGTACTCCGACATTCCTCTGTGCCTTACAATTAATGTGTATCCAAGCTGGACACGTGGCATGAATTGGCTCTCTACGCCTTGGAAGTCCTGGCCTGCCCTGCCGCTAGCGTTTTGTCAGAGCGTGTTTTTAGTGCCGCAGGAGGAATCATTACAGATAAACGCACCCGCCTGTCAACTGTAAATGCTGACAGGCTGACTCTGATCAAGATGAACAAGGGTTGTATTTGGCCAGACTTCACCACACACACCAACAGCAAATTACAGCGGAATTTAAAGTTTGTAACGGGAATTTGCCATGTACCTCCACTCACCCATGGTAACACACTTCTGGACTTTGGCTAATCGCTGGACTGCTCCTCCTTCTCCTCATGCGCCATCATGGTGACCGTTACAATAGTTAAGCCGTTGTTTCAGGTATACCCCCAGTGGTAAATTTTTTCGCCCATTCTTTCTGAATGGGCATTACAACGACAGGAGACCCGCTCCTTTGCAATGGGAACAATGTTTTGAGGCCCTCATGCACATCTCTATCCAGGGACAATGTGGAGCCTCCCAATTTTTGGCTGCCCTGCCTAAGGGCTATACTACAATAGACCCACTTCCTTACAATGGGCACTTCATGTTTACAGGCCATCATGCACGTCTCTATCCAGGGACAATATGGAGCCTCCCAATTTTTGGCTGCCCTGCCTAAGGGCTATACTACAATAGACCCACTTCCTTACAATGGGCACTTCATGTTTACAGGCCATCATGCACGTCTCTATCCAGGGACAATATGGAGCCTGACGCTGCCACCGACTGCCACACACGTGCTGTTTTTAAATGCAAGCACGGACGCAATAAGAACCTAACTGGTTTTTAGGAGCGACAATTACTGAGAAGTCTGACACTATCAGACACTGCTGACTGACGTGTATTATACACTAGACTTGTGCGTTATATAATAGTTTGTGCAAAACGCGCACCTGTACCCTGCCACCGACTGCCACACACGTGCTGTTTTTAAATGCAAGCACGGACGCAATAAGAACCTAACTGGTTTTTAGGAGCGACAATTACTGAGAAGTCTGACACTATCAGACACTGCTGACTGACGTGTATTATACACTAGACTTGTGCGTTATATAATAGTTTGTGCAAAACGCGCACCTGTACCCTGCCACCGACTGCCACACACGTGCTGTTTTTAAATGCAAGCACGGACGCAATAAGAACCTAACTGGTTTTTAGGAGCGACAATTACTGAGAAGTCTGACACTATCAGACACTGCTGACTGACGTGTATTATACACTAGACTTGTGCGTTATATAATAGTTTGTGCAAAACGCGCACCTGTACGCTGCCACCGACTGCCACACACGTGCTGTTTTTAAATGCAAGCACGGACGCAATAAGAACCTAACTGGTTTTTAGGAGCGACAATTACTGAGAAGTCTGACACTATCAGACACTGCTGACTGACGTGTATTATACACTAGACTTGTGCGTTATATATAGTTTGTGCAAAACGCGCACCTGTACCCTGCCACCGACTGCCACACACGTGCTGTTTTTAAATGCAAGCACGGACGCAATAAGAACCTAACTGGTTTTTAGGAGCGACAATTACTGAGAAGTCTGACACTATCAGCCACTGCTGACTGACGTGTATTATACACTAGACTTGTGCGTTATATAATAGTTTGTGCAAAACGCGCACCTGTACCCTGCCACCGACTGCCACACACGTGCTGTTTTTAAATGCAAGCACGGACGCAATAAGAACCTAACTGGTTTTTAGGAGCGACAATTACTGAGAAGTCTGACACTATCAGACACTGCTGACTGACGTGTATTATACACTAGACTTGTGCGTTATATAATAGTTTGTGCAAAACGCGCACCTGTACGCTGCCACCGACTGCCACACACGTGCTGTTTTTAAATGCAAGCACGGACGCAATAAGAACCTAACTGGTTTTTAGGAGCGACAATTACTGAGAAGTCTGACACTATCAGACACTGCTGACTGACGTGTATTATACACTAGACTTGTGCGTTATATAATAGTTTGTGCAAAACGCGCACCTGTACCCTGCCACCGACTGCCACACACGTGCTGTTTTTAAATGCAAGCACGGACGCAATAAGAACCTAACTGGTTTTTAGGAGCGACAATTACTGAGAAGTCTGACACTATCTGGACTGTTTTACACTGTGTACACCAGCCCCAGATATGATGAAGGCTGGTATACGGTCACCACTAGGAATGGCTATATACCCTGCCTGCCTGCCTGTATACTGCTACAATAGTCCTGACAAGGACTCTTCTGGTCACTAGCCTGTATTCCGACCTGGCTATACCCTGCCTGTATATAGCAACAATAGTCCTGAGAAGGACTCTGCTACTGTACTCCGACCTGGCTATACCCTGCCTGCCTGTATACAACTAGAATAGTCCTGAGAAGGACTTCTGGTCACACTGTTTGCAGCCCTGCTCCGGAACTAACTATAAAGGGCCGCAAAGCTTTCCCTGAATCAGCGACACTCTCCCTGCACTGACTGTCTGGATAGTTGTGAGCAGAGCACAGCGCGCCGGCCGGTATAAAGGCTCGGTCACGCTGTGCAGGCCGGCCAATCACTGCAATTCCACAACTAACAGGGCTGTGGCATTGCAGTGGTCTGCCAGCCAATCCCTGCATGAGGGCTGGCTCTCAAAAGAGCGCCAACATGCAGAAATGAAGACCACGAGTACAGCACGAGTATCGCGAGATTACTCGGTCCCCGCCGAGCAGCCCGAGTACAGCGATACTCGTGCGAGTACCGAGTAGTGACAAGCATGCTCGCTCATCACTAGAAATAAACACAAACACTGAAAAAAAATTCTTTATTGAAATAAAAGACAAAAAAACCCCCACCCTCTTTCATCACTTTATTAACCCCAAAAGCACCCAGGTCTGAAGTAATCTACACTTCGAGATCCCACAACGCTTCCAGCTCTGCTACATCTGAATTCACAGTGAGCACCATAGAACATGACTGCCCACTGTGAGCTCCAGGCAGAGAATGACTGAGCCGCGTGATCAGTGGTGACGTCAGTCAGGTAAGTTGCGGTCACAGCTGGAGGTTCCCATGGTCCTCCGCCTGTGACCGTAGGTGTGTCCTGGATTCTTCTTTGCAGAAGTGTTCAACGGCAGTGCAGATAAAACACTTTGATTCCAATCCTGTACTTAATCAGTTAAGTATGCACAACGCTGCTTCATTTAAAGAGATATAAGTGCCCTATACTGACAATCAAGAGGTTATCCTCTATCTCCTGGATAGGCGATAACTTGTTTTCACCAGAGACCCTCTTTAATATTGGTAATGTCTACAACCAATTATGCTGTAATGAATTTGTTTCTGAAGAGATGTAGTTTATTGCATTGTTTTTTAATTTTGTTCCACTCTGTTTCACAGATTTGAAGACAGACTTTCTACACGCAGTAACCAGTCTTACAAAGTCCAAGACAACCTAAATCAGAGTAACAGGGACTCTCTTAAATCACCCAGCTATTTATCATCAAGGAACAATGTGTCGTCAGAGAATTATTCTTACAATGACTACGTAAACGTTTCTAATTTGACAAACAATGGGAAACAAGCCATTAAAAGCCGGTTAAAGAGCAGTAACTCTTCTATGAACAACTCGTCTCGTCGGTAAGAGGCCACCTTAGTCATTATACATATATAAATGAAAGATATGTGAACTCTATTTAAATCTGTTCTCCTAGAATAGAAAAAAAATAAAGAAAATGTAATCATATATAAATTCCTTAATATCTGTAATTAGCCAATCACATTTGCTTTGTCTAGGGAGCTAATAAATCAACATAATACAATGAGAGAAACCTGTTTGATAATATTAATAGGAGAGGTGCCTATTAGCATATACAGTAGGAGGCTGCACATACAGCAACTACTCAGCACTTAGAAATACATGGTGGACAGCGGTGTTAGCAGCTTTTAACCTCAGCACTGTTGCTATCTCTAGTATTACATAGGAAAGATGAGGTGGACAGCAGTGTGAGCAGCCTCTTCTTACCTCAGCATCCTTGGTTTCTCCAGTATTAAGTAAAAAAACACATGGTGGACAGCAGTGTGAGCAGCTTCTTCTTCCCTAAGCTCCCCTAATATCTCCAGTGTTAGTTTAGAAAGCAATAGTGGACAGCAGAGTCAAGGGCCTCTTCCTACTTCTACACTTTTGGTATATCCAGTATTAGATCAGATAGATATGATGGACATCAGTGAGTACGGCCCCTTCTTAAATTAGCACCCCTGTTATCTCCAGTATTAGGTTGGAATAACATGATGGACAGCAGTGTGAGCAGCCTCTTCTTACATTTATATCCATGGTATCTCTTGTTTCATATTTGAATAGCCAATGAGAGCACATCTTACTACACATGAAGGGGGAAGCATAGCTTCTTACTGCACATGCTCATGGGTATCTGTCCTAACATTCCATGACAGATTTCTGACTGTATAACAAGACAGCCGTTATAATTCTACTGTGACTATGACTAAGGGTGGCTTTACACGCTACGAGATCGCTAGCCGATGCTAGCGATGGCGAGCGTGATAGCACCCGCCCCTATCGTTATGCCGATATGTGAAGATCGCTGCCGTAGCGAACATTATCGCTACAGCAGCATCACACGTACTTACCTGCTCGGCGACGTCGCTGTGACCGGCGAACCGCCTCCTTTCTAAGGGAACAGTTCGCTCGGCGTCACAGCGACGTCACTAAGCGGCCGCCCAATCAAAGCGGAGGGGCGGAGATGAGCGGGACGAACATCCCGCCCACCTTCTTCCTTCCTCATTGCTGGTGTGTGGCAGGTAAGGTGAGGTTCCTTGTTCCTGCGGCATCACACATAGCGATGTGTGCTGCCGCAGGGACGAGGATCAACTTCGCCCAAGTCAAAATTACTGTTATTGTGAAGAGTTAAGCAATTTTAAGGTGAAATGATCTCTAAAAGGCATGACATTAAAGGTGACACATTTCCTTTGTATTTTAGGAAACAAATAAATTATCTTTTTAGATTTTTAAATTACCAAAAAAAGGAAAATAGGCAGATGCAAAGGTTTGGGCACCCTGCATGATTAGTACCTAGTAACACCCCCAAATGTGCCACAGCTTGTAAATGCTTTTTGTACACATCCAATAGTCTTTCAGTTATTGTTTGAGGGATTCATCCATTCTTCCTGTTCTGTGAGATTCCTGGGTCATTTTGCATGCACTGCTCTTTTAAGGTCTAGCCACAGATTTTCAATGACGTTCAGATCAGGAGTCTGTGAGGGCCATATCCCTAATATGCCCTGTTTGTTACAAAGATAAACATTAGAAAAATTATCTATATATATAATTGCCTTATTCTGTCTGTCTGTCTGTCTTGCTCCAAAATTGTGTCCTTACGGTGACACAAAGCTGATTCGCCGCTGGGCTCGCCATGGCCCCGCCCCCCCACACGGATTGGCCGCTCGCCCAGGCTCCGCCCCCCCAGATTGGCCTCTCGCCCGGCACCCTGCAGGCATTGGCAACTCGGCCACACCCCGCCCCCCTCACGCAATGCACGCTAGCTCTGGCCCCGCCCCCCCACGCATTCCCCGAACCGATACGGTCACGAAGCCACGACTACCAGGTGAGTACTGTACCCCTGGGAGCCCACATCAGCGTACGCCGCCAAACCAGCCGACACATACCCTCGCATTGCTGGGGCTGGCCGGCGTATGCTGGTGTGGGCTCCTGTGCGAGCGGGGGACGAGATGCGCTGGTAACCATGGTAGCATAGTTACCAGCGCATCAAGGTCCTGCAGCGGCGGAAAATACACACACGCACACACATAACAGCACACACACACATCAGATCACACTCACTCTCACACACACATCACATCGCATCCACATACTCACAACATCCTGGGATATCGCTTGCTTCTCGGCGGCGATATTGTGCTGTGAGCTTCCAGGACCTGCCGGAGGATCACATGGCCAGAAGCATGTGGTATCTCCGGATGTTGTGAGTATGAGCGCGTATGTGCAATATCGTCAATGTGTGTGTGTGTGAGTGTATGCGATCGGGTGTGTGTGAGTGTATGCGATCGGGTGTGTGTGAGTGTATGCGATCGGGTGTGTGTGGGTGTGTGTGAGTGTATGTGATCGGATCTGTGAGTGTCGGCAGAGGAGCATGGCGTGCTGGAGGAGGCTGGAAGGAGAGAGGCTGATCCTGGGGAAGGCTGGGATGGGGAGGCTGAGAGGAGAGAGGCTGATGCTGGGGGAGGCTGAGGCTGGGGTAGGCTGGGAGGAGAGAGGCTGATGCTGGGGACCGAAAAGGCATCAGCTGGGGACAGAAAAGGCTGATGCTGGGAGGAGAGAGGCTGATGCTGGGATGAGAGAGGCTGATGCTGGGAGGAGAGAGGCTGATGCTGGGGACAGAGAGGCTGATGCTGGGAGGAGAGAGGCTGATGCTGGGGACAGAGAGGCTGATGCTGGGAGGAGAGAGGCTGATGCTGGGATGAGAGAGACTGATGCTGGGGACAGAGAGGCTGATGCTGGGAGGAGAGAGGCTGATGCTGGAATGAGAGAGGCTGATGCTGGGATGAGAGAGGCTGATGCTGGGGACAGAGAGGCTGATGCTGGGAGGAGAGAGGCTGATGCTGGGGACAGAGAGGCTGATGCTGGGGACAGAGAGGCTGATGCTGGGGACAGAGAGGCTGATGCTGGGAGGAGAGAGGCTGATTCTGGGATGAGAGAGGCTGATGCTGGGATGAGAGAGGCTGATGCTGGGGACAGAGAGGCTGATGCTGGGATGAGAGAGGCTGATGCTGCAGGTAGAGAGGCTGATGCTGGGAGGAGAGAGGCTGATGCTGCGGGCAGAGAGGCTGATGCTGCGGGTAGAGAGGCTGATGCTGGTGCAGCATGGGGTATGGAGCACGATGGGGGGTGCGCAGCATGGGGGATGGAGCACGTTTGGGAGTGCGCAGCATGGCGGATGGAGCACGTTTGGGAGTGCGCAGCATGGCGGATGGACCACGTTTGGGAGTGCGCAGCATGGCGGATGGAGCACGTTTGGGAGTGCACAGAATGGTGGATGGAGCACGTTTGGGAGTGCGCTGCATGGCGGATGGAGCATGTTTGGGAGTGCGCAGCATGGGGGATGCAGCACAATGGGGAGTGCGGAGTATGGCGGATGGAGCACGTTTGGGAGTGCGCAGCATGGCGGATGGACCACGTTTGGGAGTGCGCAGCATGGCGGATGGAGCACGTTTGGGAGTGCGCAGCATGGGAGATGGAGCACGATGGGGGGTGCGCAGCATAGGGGATGGAGCACAATGGGGAGTGCGCTGCATGGGGGATGGAGCACGATGGGGAGTGCGGAGTATGGCGGATGGAGCACGTTTGGGAGTGCGCAGCATGGCGGATGGAGCACGTTTGGGAGTGCGCAGCATGGCGGATGGAGCACGTTTGGGAGTGCGCAGCATGGGAGATGGAGCACGATGGGGGGTGCGCAGCATAGGGGATGGAGTACGATGGGTAGTGCGCTGCATGGGGGATGGAGCACGATGGGGAGTGCGCTGCAAGGGGGATGGAGCACTATGGGAAGTGCACACCTCCCCCCAACACAACACACACACGCGCGCGCACTGCACAACACACCACACACACACACTGGGAACCACAAACAACTGCCCTACACAGACACCCACACACACAGACAACGCTGCACACACAAATATACGCACATACCGCACAACACACACATTGCACAAAACATAGCTCCCCCCAAAACACACCACACACACACAAACCGCGCAACACACACACAACGCTACAGACACACAGCGCTCCACAAACAACGCAACACACGCAACACACATACAACACCTCTCTCACCCCCGTCACACCCAGACAACACCCAGAACATGTACAGCGCCCTACGCAAACACTTGGTAACTACACACAACAACATCTATATATATATATATATATATATATATATATATATATATATATATATATAACAAAAATCATACATGAACTACACAATACGTAAATTCTAGAATACCCGATGCGTAGAATCGGGCCACCTTCTAGTTAATATATAATGTTGTTAGAAAAGGTACTAACTTTCTACTTCTGCTGTACATAAATTCCTTAGAGCAGAATGCGGATTAAATATCCCCCTCAAAAAAATACCTGTTCCATTCAATTCCAGGGTCTCGGTCCTTACACATTTCACTCTTTCAATTTTAGGATTCCTCAGGAGATCATACACGGTTGCTGACACAATCAACCATCATGCAGGCCAAGGGATATCATGGTCAACTACCTGCCTTTTAGTGCTTAGGCACATACATTTTTTTACAAAGTCCCAAATATCCCCTGTAACCCCTTAACGATCACAGATATGCATGACAACAGTGGTAGTTAAGGGACATTATTCAATCATTGCTGTTTTAAAACAGCAATCAGGAATAAGTAAATAGCCCCCCCACCCCCTCCCGCAGCTGAAAATCCCGCAGGTGACAACTGTACATGACAGCTAGGACCTGCGGGCGTCGGCCTCAACCTGTTTTGGAACTGATTGAGGCCAATTAACCCTTTAAATACGGCTATCAATCGTGACAGCGGTATCTAAGAGGTTAAAAGGGGTTTAAAAGACCCCCTTTGGCAGGATCAGCCTGCATAATTGCAGATGCCGGTCATTGCAAGGTAGATTCTGGTGGCCTGTTAGATCCTGCGCGAGTCTCACATTACCCGGCATGGCCTGCCGCTGTCTGGACTGGAGCGTCTCAGCTGCATAGAAATACATGCAGCTGACCTGCTCCTGTCCGGAAAGCGGCAGGCCATGCTGGATGATGCGATGCAAGACTCGCAAGTCACTCGCAAGTGTGACTTCGGCCTTAGTGAGACACTAACAGGTTTCATTTGCTGCAGCACAGGAGCACAGCAATGCATTATACCAGTGATACCACTAAAAAAAACATTCATGTTCTACAGTGGGACTAAGTAAACAACTAAAAAAAAATGTATAAAAGTAAAAAACACAAAAAAATGCACATAACTCCTGCAAAAAAAACAAGCCCTAATATGGCTCATTCATAAAAAAAGTTACAACTCTCAGAGCATGGTAATACAAAAACATTAATTTTAGTAAAATATTAGTTTTATTGTGTAAAAGTCGCAAAGGATAAAAAAATCGATGTGTCTGGGATTGATGTAACCGTTCTGACCCAAAGAATAAATTGGTCATATCACTTTTACCGCTCAGTGAAGTGTGCAGAAAAGAAAGAAAAACAATTACTGAATTTTTGGTTTCTATTCATTCTGCGTTTGAAAAATTTGAATAAAAAGCGATCAAAAAATTGTTGCACTTAAAAAAAACTCTTCAACTCATCGAGAAAAAAATAAAAAACATTAATGTTCTACAGTGGGACTAAGTGAACAACTAAAAAAAAGTATAAAAGTAAAAAACACAAAAAAGTGCACACAAATCCTGCAACAAAGCAAGCCCTAATATGGCTCATTCATAAAAAAAAAAGTTAGAGCTTTCTCAAAATATTGCAACAAAAAACTATTTATATAGAAAAAGAATTTTTACTGTATGAAAATAGGAAAAGTAAAAAAACTTCAATATAAATCTGGTATAGCTGTAATCGCACCGCCCCTGCCTAATAAATCTGTACTATCACTAATATTGCATGGTGAACTGCGCAAAAATAACAACTATTCTCCGAAAAATCAGAATAAGGCTCAGTTCACATTTATCCTGTGATCTCTGCTGAGTACTTACTTCATATTCCCCAATGTCAGACTGGCTACCGGAGAAACTGCCAGTGATACCAGGCCTGGCTGCGGTTACCTGCATTGAACTTCGGAGCTCTCACCTGAGCTCCGGAGTGCAGCCTGGACTGAACTCGGGGTTTGCAGGACTGAACCGCGAGAGACAACTGATTCCCCGGCGATTGCGGTTCAGTTCATGACAGCGGCAGACAGGCTGGGCTGAACTCTGGAGCTCAGGTGAGAGCTTCGGAGTGCAAAAAGCACAATCTGGGCAGAACGTATGGGCACTAGAACTGGAAAAAGAAAAAAAGACATGGCATGGATGTTACAAAATAGTCCCTGCAACCATAGATGAATTCATTGAGAGGTACAGTATAAATTGTATAGTTGGGTCACTTTTGCGGTTTTTCTGCCTTTTTGGCACCTCAGGGGCTTTGCATATGTAACATGGTGACCAAAGTTGTATTGCAAAAATGATATAGCGCTCTTTGCTTACCAAGTTCTGCATGTGCCCAAACATTAATTTTTGACCACATATGGGGTATCATTGTGTTCAGGAAGAAAATGCATAACAAATTTGGGGTCAATTTTCTCCTATTACCCCTTGTGTAAATGATAAATTTGATGCTAAATGCTATTTCAGTAGAAGAACATCTATTGTTTTTGTTTTCACAAGGATGCGATATAACTTTCCTGTACAGCACCGAAAAGTAAGGACACTTTCCTAAGGATTGGTGAGGTTACAGATATACAATTGTAAATTAGTGTTTTCCTACCACAGTATGGAAGATTTCTATAGAGAGGTTTGTTTTGTTATTCACGTTTTCGTGTCATTTGTGGTCAAGCTAGCCAAAACGATGAGTTGTGTTTGTAAAACAGAACTGAAGAACCCAGAATTATTCTTGTGATCACAATGTTATGTATGTGTTACGTTACATGATCTTTGTACTATGGAAGTATACAGGGGACAAAGTCAGCAGTTCCAAGATCTCCTTTTTTCTAAAATGTGTTGAGATGTGATTGTACAATGTGTATAAGTATCTATAGCAGTGTTAAACAATTGAAGGGCTCGAATCTCAATATTAAGTCAAGGGTTCCAAGTGGGATTTAAAGTTCTGTTAGCGTATGGGCTTATGGCAGCTTCCTCCAGGGTGTTTGGCTCAGGCTGTCCTAAACATCGAAAACATGGAGATCTAACAACAACACAAGGGGCAAGGAAGGAGGGCTGGCCTGGATTCAAGTCGTAGGAGCTGGGGGCCGTCAGGTCTAAACTCAGGAATGGTCACCTTTCTATGTTCTAAAATGGATGTTTGAATAAAAGTATCTCTTTGTTGAGAGTGACATGCATGAAATGCAGGTGTAAGGAGACTCATAAGCCATGCATTGCTCCTTATTAAAGGGGTATTCCTATCTCCAAGATCCTATGCTAATATGTATTAGATGTAATAATATTAGTAAGGACCTCAATTAGAAATGTTGTATAGTTCTCCGGACTGACTATGTCGCTTACCTCATGTGCAGGGCATTGCAGGACCTTAGGTATCCATTATTATGACCACGAGCAACTAAATAACTATGACTATATGCATGGTCCTAACCATGGATACCTAAGGTACTGCAATGCACTGAACATCAGGTAAGCGACATGGTGAATCAGAAGAACGATACTACATTTCTAATCAGAAGTATTTGCTAATATTATTATTATTACACCTAAAAATAAGTATAAGTACATATTAGGATTGGATTCTTGAGATGGGAATACCCCTTTAAGTATGCAAATTGTCTCTTCAGAAAGGAAAATGACTTGAACGCTAATGCCACCTATCAGAGGTTTGTCATAAAGCCAAATCAGATCAACATTGTGTCTGCATATTGAGATTCTGATTTGGCTTTTGTCCTAAGTCATATGACAAGGCTTTTGTTAAAGGGTCAGTATTGACTTTTAGGATTGCTTCTTCCACTAGGTGACAGTAGAGTTCAAGTCTTCTTTCGACATGGTGTCTCAGTGGTTAGCACTGCAGTCTTGCAATGCTGGGATCCTGGGTTCAAATCCCACCGAGGACAACATCTGCAAGGAGTTAGTATGTTCTACCTGTCTTTGTGTGGGTTTCTTCCACATTCTCCTGTTTCCTCCCACACTCCAAAGACTTAAGTGTACTTGACATGCTGCGAAATTGATATCGCTAGCAAGTGTACCCGCCCCCGTCTGTTTTGCGTCATGGGCAAATCGCTGCCCGTGGCGCACAACATCGCTAACACCCGTCACACGGACTTACCATCCCTGCGACGTCGCTCTGGCCGGCGATCCGCCTCCTTTCTAAGGGGGCGGTTCGTGTGGCGTCACAGTGACGTCACAAGACAGCCGTTCAATAGCAGAGGAGGGGCGGAGATGAGCGGCCGGAACATGCCGCCCACCTTCTTCCTTCCACATTGCCGGTGGATGCAGGTAAGGAGATGTTCGTCGTTCCTGCGGTGTCACACATAGCGATGTGTGCTGCTGCAGGAACGCCGAACAACATCGTACCTGCAGCCGCAACAACATTAAGGAAATGAACGATGTGTCAACGAGCAACGATTTTTCACGTTTTTGCGCTCGTTGATTGTCGCTCATTGGTGTCACACGCTGCGATGTCGCTACCGGCGCCGGATGTGCGTCACTAATGACGTCACCCCGACGATATATCGTCGCAGCGTGTAAAGCACCCTATACAGATAGGAAATTTAGATTGTGAGCCCCAATAGTGACTGTGTTACCAATGTATGTAAAGCGCTGTGGAATGGATGGCGCTATATAAGTGAATAAATATTATTATTTCTCTCTGAAGAGGCAATTTGCATAATAATTTGCTCATAGTTTTAGAAAGCAGCATTAGCAGTGAAATCTTTCTTAAAGTTTGTAAATTATAACATTAAAACAAAAAAGTAGAGAAAAGGTGGAGTGTTTTTAGGGCTGACATAAGAACCTTGTGATGTTATATGCATGTTGCTGAATCAACAAACACTGCTGTTATGCTGAAGAGCGTGGATTTGTTGCCTACAATGACAAATCTATGATCCGCTTTGTTCTTTCTAAAGTGTTAGACTAATCAGGAACTATAATTGTTTCGGTGTTTGAAAATTTAGGGACAGGAAAGATTTTATTTTATGGTGGTAATAACAGAGGACATTGCGGTACAGAAACCTTCCTGCTGGGTAAGCACAGCCTATTGCCTTCTGCAGAGAGAACTCCGGAGAAACAGCTTCCGGATTCATACACTCAGTAGAAGGCATACGCTAATATATATTTCAGCAAACAAAACCCAAACAAGTCACTTCCTTAGACATAATAAGTAACGTTCATCTAATGACTCCAATCTAAAACTAATTGTAACTGTCTTGATTAAAAAAGCAAGAACTGTGTTATGTTATGCAAAAAGCAGCATGAATTTAGAACAGAAGATATCACACAGAGGCACATTTACTTAAAGGGTATTCTTTAATTTCTTTTCAGCAGCTCAGAGCCAAACAGTCTCCTTGCATAGTCTCCTTGCATAGTCTCCTTGCTCGGTCTCCTTGCACAGTCTCCTTGCACAGTCTCCTTGCTCAGTCTCCTTGCACAGTCTCCTTGCACAGTGTCCTTGATCAGTCTCCTTGCACAGTCTCCTTGCTCAGTCTCCTTGCTCAGTCTCCTTGCACAGTCTCCTTGCTCAGTCTCCTTGCTCAGTCTCCTTGCACAGTCTCCTTGCTCAGTCTCCTTGCACAGTCTCCTTGCACAGTCTCCTTGCACAGTCTCCTTGCTCAGTCTCCTTGCACAGTCTCGTTGCTCAGTCTCCTTGCACAGTCTCCTTGCACAGTCTCCTTGCACAGTCTCCTTGCTCAGTCTCCTTGCACAGTCTCCTTGCTCGGTCTCCTTGCTCGGTCTCCTTGCTCAGTCTCCTTGCATAGTCTCCTTGCACAGTCTCCTTGCACAGTCTCCTTCCTCAGTCTCCTTGCTCAGTCTCCTTGCACAGTCTCCTTGCACAGTCTCCTTGCTCAGTCTCTTTGCTCAGTCTCTTTGCACAGTCTCCTTGCACAGTCTCCTTGCACAGTCTCTTTGCTCAGTCTCCTTGCTCAGTCTCCTTGCTCAGTCTCTTTGCTCAGTCTCTTTGCTCAGTCTCCTTGCTCAGTCTCCTTGCTCAGTCTCCTTGCACAGTCTCCTTGCACAGTCTCCTTGCACAGTCTCGTTGCACAGTCACCTTGCAGTCCTCTTACTTCCTTTTTCCTGGCAGGACAGGCACTCCTCCATGAGTGACAATTGAATTGAATTGTAGTATTCGTAGTCTTATAAATCTCAGCATAAGCTCTGCTGCAATACATTTAACTGTCATTGTTTTTTCTGGAAAGTTTACCGCTATCACACTAGGTACAGGGACATAAGAAGCGAGTGGCGTAAGGAAAGGGGATCCCTGCGTCTATGGAAGGGGGAGATGGTGACCCTTGACTGAACCTATAGCTTGTCCCTGGGGTCCCTCACCACCCTAGATAGGATCCTCACCTATGCCCCAAGCCAGATACCTGACCCTAGATATATCTAGTCCTGGACCGTAAATAGGGAATTTGTGGAATGAGCTCTTTGTCAACCCCACTAATCACTAAAAGAAGACAGAAAGAAGACACGTGGGAAAAGTGCATGAACTAGTTATCCACAGATGACTCAGGCAGAAGTTCAGCAAAGCTTCAGCAACGATACCACTGAGTACAAGCCACCTGCTTGCATCCAGAGCTAGAATGAACTGAATAATATCATCAGCATAAGTCCAGGGAAGATGGGAGTATTTGAGCACAAGGGGAATATTGACAGGACAGAAGTTTAGCTTCCCTGGTTCCTAGAGGAGAAAAGATGAAAATCTAGCAGGAAAGTAACCTAGTACAATGAATACTAACTGATTGAAAACAAGAGGGCAAGAGTAATTTGTGCAAAAAAACAGACAATTTTATTGAGTACACAAACAAGCACTATGTAAAATATCTAAAAACAACCACTGGAGAGTGGGGAAGGGGGGACAAGTGGCCAATTAATAGGAAAAAGAGGTTTCCAAATATTGATGGTATGGTCAGATGTTACAAAACATGGTAAAATATGAAGAGAGCAATTCTCTAATTTACAAGTACCATACGAACAGGGGAGGATAAAGACATGTACACCGATATTTAATTAAGGAAACCATATTTACCTAAAGTGCTAGCGCATATAAGTAAGATGCTGTGGAGGAAAATCCCTAGGCCATAAAATACCCCCGGACCGGATCGCAGGCGGGTTTGCTTATTCGCATGCTGTCTAATTAACCAAAAGCAATATAATAACACGAAAATACCCCTTTTTGATTAGTGTTTTTAGGTCAATAAAAATCAGTGATTAACTCCTTCACGGACTTTGACTTCAGTTTATATCATTGTCGGATAAAGGATCACGACTAGTGATGAGCGAACTCGCAGATAACTGGCAGATTCCGGTAATCCGGTTTTTTAAATTCCGGTTCCAGGCTGGATTCCAGTCCCCATATAAGTCAATGGGACCCTACACCAATTGTTTTTATTTATTTTTATATAACGATACTGACCCTCAGACAGCATCTGTGACTGGTTGCAATCAGATGCTGTAACAGTCTGGGGGTGCGTCTTACTGCAACCAATCACAGACGCTAGGACGGCCGGTGGGCGACTAAAGCAGTGCATATTGATGAGCAATTATGAGTGGCACAGGAAGTGAAGGAGATGCCGCAGGAGCAGTATACCACTTTGCCAGAGCCTCGATAAGTCCTTGCATCATTCTTATTTTTTTTTTTTTTAATTTTGGGTACATGTGAAACCGCCCGGATCCGGACTTTTACAGTCCGGGTCGGCCCATCACTAGTCACAACCTATCCTATGATGTAAATTTATGTAATTTATAGCCAAGCTCCGCCTGTCACAGCCAGGGATAGTCCCCGCGCCGGCCCTGGTTGTTTAATCTCCTAAATGCCCTGATCAATAGCGATTGCAGCATTTAGGAGCTGGAAGAGGGAGGGCGCCCTCTAGGTTAGCCAGCTATAGCAAGCATCTTAGACAATGTCAGGAACAGGGTCTAAGACCATTGTGTCAGTGTAAAACTGACCGATATAATGTATTGCAATGCTTCTGTATTGCAATACATTATACCAGAGATCAAATCAATAAAAGTTAAAGGGAACCTGTCAGGTGCAATATACACCCAGAACCAAGAGCAGTTCTGAGTGCATATTGCTAATCCCTGCCTAACCATCCCTGTATACTCTAGCATAGATAAAGGGATCTTTAGAAAAAGTATTTCTAAAGATCCTTTATGATATGCTAATGAGGCCAGGGACTAGTCGCAAGGGCATTAGTTCCTGCGCTCATTCGGCCCTCTCACCATGTTAGCACACCCACAGGGGCGTCCTAACATGCGATTCAATGCTAATGGCCCAGCGTCATTATTGGCAGTATCGCGCGTACCTGGTCCGTTGCACTGTCTCCGAACACTGGGCTTAGGGTCAGTGCACATGGATCAGAATGTTTCATCCTTCCTGTCCTGTTCATGTCCCAGCTTCAGAGGGGCCTAGTGGGCATGACCAGAAGGACGGTGATTTCTGATCCATGAGCACTGACCCTGAGCTTGGCGTCTGAGACGGTGCAATGGATAAAGGTACGCACGTAACTGCCGATGATTACGCTGGGCCACTGGCATTGAACCCCTGTGGGCGTGCTAACATGCTGAGAGGGCCGAATGAGTGCAGGAACTAATGCCCTTGCGACTAGTCCCTGCGCTCATTAGCATATCATAAGGGATCTTTAGAAATACTTTTTCTAAAGATCCCTTTAGCTATGCTACTAGGTACAGGGACGGTTAGGCAGGGTTTAGCAATATACACCCAGAACTGCTCATGGTTCTGGGTGCATATTGCACCTGACAGGTTCTCTTTAACTTTAACCCCTTCAATGAATACTGTAAAAAAAAAAAAAAAGTAGCAAAACTGTCTTTTCATTATACAGCTGACAAAAAAAGTGGAATAAAACGTGATCAAAAAGTCCATATGTCAGTAAAAATTGTACCTCTGAAAACGTCATCTTGTCCGCAAAAACAAGCTGCCTTACAGCTCTATCAGCCAAAAAAGTAAAAAAAAAGCTATAATTTTCAGAATACAGCACTACAAAAACATTTTTGTTTTCTATAAAATTGTTTTTATGGTATAAACGTGGCAAAACATAACAAAAAAGCAATATAAATTTGTCATTGCTGTATTATTACTGATCCAAGAAATAAAACTGTCATCATTTTTATGACACTGTGAATGGCATTAAATCCCCCCCCCGAGTTGCTTTTATTGATTCAGCCTAAAAAAAAGTGGAATAGAAAGCGAGCAATATTATGTGGCCAATACAAGCTCCAACTCTTCCCACAAAAAACAAGTCCTCACATAACTCTGTCAGCAGAAAAGTAAAAAACTATAGCCTTCAGAATTTGATGATGCAAAAAACCTTTATTTTGTAAAGAGAAACATTTTTTTTAGTGTGATAGATGCCAAACCTAAAAAAATACTATATAAATCTGGGATAACTGTAATTTTACTGACCTGAGAAATAAAGTCGCCATATCATTTACATCGTACGGTGAACGGCATAAAAAACAGTAATAAAGACAATTCTTTAACAGCTGTTTATTTGTTGATTTTGCCTTCCAAGCATCGCAGTAAGGCGCAGCTCACATTCATCCTGCGCTGTACGCTGAGTACTTACACCTGGGATTACGAGTAAATCTCTGCAAAAACGTCGTTCAGACAAAAATAACCAAAATTCACTGTAATGGGGCAGAGGGAGTCACATTGACCTCCCATCTGGCCTGTGATCCGGCGATGTCCATCTTTTTACCCATCTTTTTAGCCGTCCACTAAAGTGTGGTCATCAACAGTGTTGTTCACTTTTGAAAAGAAGGACAGCACTGAACAGAGGCCAAACGGAGTTCAGAATAACTCTGCTGCCTCATTAGTGAAAGTTTCACCTGAATCATGTATTTAGGAGATGTAGATGGAAATCCTAATGTTAGTGCTCAGCATAGAGCACAAGATAAATGTGAACTGATCCAAAATGTTTTGTACTCCAAATTGCCACCAATAGCATTCAACTCAACCCACAAATGTACAAGTCCCCACTAAGGTCTGTCATCTACTAATGGTAATATAGGGGGCTTTCACTTAACAGTAGGCTCTGGGAAAGCACTGAAAGCACTATGACTCTCCCCAAAAAGAAATCCAGCAAAATTTGCGCTCCCAAATACAAATGCTCCCCTATTACCTCAGGTCCACAAGATGGCTAAATCACATTTAGCGTCCACATGTTTGGCATTTCTTTAGTGAGGAGAGCCCACTTAATTTATAGGCTGCTAAAAGCACAAGTTGTGCACAATGTACAGGCACTTCAATGTACTGGGCACTACAATGGCAGATTTGCAATTTTCACTCAGCAATGAATATTGCTGCTTGTTTCTAGAAAAGACCCATTGAGTCAAAATAGTCACTACATGTGCAGAGAAATTCTTAGAGAGATGTAGTTTCCAAAATGGGGTAACTTATGGGGGTTTCTGCTGTTTTGGTATGTCAGGGGCTCTTCAAATGTGAAATGGTATCGGTAATCTATTTCAGCCAAAATGGAATTCCTTTCCTTCTGAGCTCTGCCGTTCCTCCAAACAGTAGATTTCTATCACATATGGGGTATCGGTGTACTCAGAAGAATTTGCATAACAAATTGTATTGTCTATTTTCTTCTGTTACCCTTGTGAAAATACAAAATTTGGTCTAAAACAACATTTTGGTGGAAAAAATATGATTTTTTTTTATTTTCACGGCTCAACATTATAAAATTTGAAGCCCCTGGGGATTCAAGGTGCTCACCACACATTTAGATAATTTCCTTGTGGGGTCTAGTTTCCAAAATGGGGTAACTTGTGGGTGGTTTCTACTGTTTAGGCACATCAGGGATTCTCCAAACGCGACATGCCATCTGCTACCGATTCCAGACAATTTTGCATTCCAAAAGTCAAATGGCGCTCCTTCCCTTCCGAGCCTGGCTGTTCACCCAAACAGTAGTTTTCCACCACATATGTGGTATTTCTGTACTCAGGAGAAATTGCACAACAAATTGTATGGTACATTTCTCTTGTTACCCTTGTGAAAATGCAACATTTTGGGCAACATTTTTTTGTTGGAAAAATTAAAATTTCAGTTTTTTCCTTCTACATTGCTCTTGTTTCCTGTGATGCACTTGAAGGATTAATAAACTTCTTGGATGTGGTTTTGAGTACTTTGAGTGGTGCAGTGTTTAGAATGGTGTCACTTTGAGATGTTTGCTGTCATATAGGCCCCTCAAAGTCACTTCAAATATGATGTGGTCCCTAAAAAAATGTTTTGTAAATATTGTTGGAAAAATGAGGAATTGCTGATAAACTTTCAACCCTTCTAATTTCCTAACAAAAAAATAAATATTTCAAAAAATTGCGCTGATGTAAATTAGAGTGTTCATATAGAATGTAGAAGAAAAGGACCGCACAATCTGATAGCCAAGTGAAACTTCTTTATTCCGTAAGGTGCAGCATAAAAAGCAGGGAAGGTGCTCGGCGCAGGCTCCTCAAAGGGACGACGGCCGTTTCGCGTCTGTGTACGCTTCGACGTGGACCAGTCGAAGCGTACCCAGACGCGAAACAGCCGTCTTCCCTTTGAGGAGCCTGTGCCCAGCTTCCTCCCTGCTTTTTATGGTGCACCTTACGGAATAAAGAAGCTTTACTTGGCTATCAGATTGTGCAGTCCTTTTCTTCTACATTCTATATGAACACTCTCTGGACGTCTGCCACTTTGTAGGACGAGCACTCCTCAGCTGTTGATGTTTGGAGCCCTATTCCACTTGCTTGTGAGACCCCTGTAAGGTAAAACCCAGTGGTGCAGGGCTACATTTCTATTTTTTTGCTCTGATGTAAATTAGACATAAGGGAAATGTGACTTATTAACTATTTTGTTCAACATAACTCTGTGGTTTAAAAACAAAAAATGTAAAGTTTGAAAATTGCAAAATTTTCAACATTTTTGCCAAATTTTCTATATTTTCACAAATAAATCCTGTCCTAAATTTACCACTAATGTGAAGTACAATATTACACAAAAACAATCTCAGAATCACCGGGATCCGTTAAAATGTTCCGGAGTTATTATTAACTGTCAAAGTGACACTGGTCAGAATTCCAAAAATTGACCCAGTCATGAAGGTGAAAACAGGCTGAGGGTGAAGGGGTTACATTTTATGGATACCTTTTTATGCATATCATGAATTTGTCAGCTAAAATTTATTTTTGAATTTGGGCTTTATTGAAAATGTACCTTATTTGCCTTCTAAAGTCTCTGTATCCTTTTTGCTGTCTCTAATAAAATCATATATTTAGTAATAGTTTATTGATCTATGATGACATTATTGCTGGTATTGTCAGATGCAGAAAACGTTGCAAAAATGATAATGAAACCCAATAGTACAAATTATTTTTAGCCAAAAATACATGCTTTTATGTAAAATACATTCACTAGAAGGTTTCCATATTCTTTCTCATAGTCCTCTTGAGAATTTAGTAATCAAAATGAGAATTCAAAAATATTCTCTGTTGCTCACATTGTAGACCTGGTTCATGAAGGAGCTTTCACCAATTTTGCGAATTTTGGCATGTGTCGCCAGCCCCGGTCATCTCAGGCAAAGTGGGCAGAGTTTCGACTTTTTAGTAGGGAAAGGTGCACATTTGGCAAAATGACATGCAGAAACTCACTCCAGGTGGAAATTGGAGTAGCATTGTGGCAGTTTTTACAACTGTTTAAAAAAGTCACATAATGCAAGCTTCACACGAGACGATCTATCGTGCGATCGCACGAGCAATCGCACCCGCCCCCGTCGTTCGTGCGTCACGGGCAATTAGTTGCCCGTGGCACACAAAGTCGTTAAACCCCCGTCAAACGCACTTACCTGCTGAGCGACGTCACTGTGGGCGGCGAACATCCACTTCCTGAAGGGGGTGGGACGTTCGGCGTCACAGCTACGTCACACATCGGCCGGCCAATAGAAGCAGAGGGGCGGAGATGAGCGGGACGTAAGCATCCCGCCCACCTCCTTCCTTCAGCATTGCCGGCGGGACGCAGGTAAGCTGTGTTCATCGTTCCCAGGGTGTCACACGGAGCGATGTGTGCTACCCCGGGTACGATGAACAACCGGCGCAAAGAAGAATAAACGACTTTTTAAAAATGAACGACGTGTCAATGATACACGATTTGTAACCGATTTGCGAACGTTCAGAGTCGCTCAGAGGTGTCACACGCAACGATGTCCCAAACGATGCCGGATGTGCGTCACGAAAACCGTGACCCTGACGACATATCGCATGATAGATCGTCTCATGTGACGCCCACATAAGATGAATCTGTCTAACAGTCTAAACCAAAGGTCTCAAACACAAGGCTCACAGGCCGCATGCAGCCCCAGAGGCTGCTTCTTGCAGCCCGCAGACACCTAGACCCTGTGACTATTGCAGCTCGGTACACGGGGCCAGCACTGTCAGTGCTTTCCTTCAGGTGAGTATAATTTGTGGCACCATGCCGAGAAGCACGTCTCTACACATCTTTACTAATGGCAGCTGCCGCCGGCCAATCAGAGGCCAACATGGGTATATTCTGATTGGCTGGCGGCTGCCATTAAAAAAGATGTGAGGAGAGCAGTGCTGCAAATCATTCCCCGTAGGAAGGCAGCCCCGTGTACCGGACAGCAATCGTCACGGGATCTAGGTGCCTGTGGGTTACAAGAAGCAGGTAAGAGTACACTGAGGGAATGGAGAACAGGTGAGAAGAATTTTTTTTTTTTTGTATGTGAACAATGTCATAAAAGAGGATATTACAATAGGGTGGGCACATTACTGCAAGGGGACAATATGGGCACATTAGTACAAGGGGGAAATATAGGCACATTACCACAGGGGACAATATGGGCACATTACTACAAGGGGACAATATGGGCACATTACCACAGGGCACAATATTGTCACATTACCACAGGGGACAATATGGGCACATTACCACAGGGGACAATATGGGCACATTACCACAGGGGACAATATGGGCACATTACAACAGGATGGTGACATTACTACAGGATGGGGACATTACTAAAAGATGAGGACCAGGATGGAAATATTACTACAAAATATTGCCCAAAATTACTAGGGTGGTAATTGTAAAACAATATTACTTAGAAGAAGGGGATAAAATGTAAAAAATAAAATTGAAAATAAGGAATGATTTTTTTTTCCCATTAAAAATACTTTTTTTTATATATATATATATATATATATATATATATATATAAACTGAAATTATAAAGTGCACATTTCTTATAATAAACAAGTGAAAAATGTTATAAAAAAAAGTGGTCCAAAAGGTGTATAGAAAATATATGCTATCTCTAAAAACGTTGCTGAAAGCGGCCCACCAAATAATTTTTTTTCTGTGTGGCCCTTCTACCCAGCAGAATTTGAGACGAGACCCCTGGTCTAAACCATCTGTAAAAGCCACATTGATGTAAAAAAATTGAAAAACTAACTAAACCATAAAGGACACCTTGAAAAAAGGAGCAAATTATGATGAATTAATGTCAAAATCAAAAAGTCACTTATTGAGAGATATTCACACCCAAAAGCTGGTAGAATATATATACATATATATATATATATATATATATATATATATATATATAAAAAAAAATATATATTGTATGTAAAATCAATAAAACAATCTTTAAAGGGGTATTCCCATCTCTAAGATCCTAACCCAACATGTAATAGATGTAATAATACTAGCAAATACCTCCAATTAGGAATGTAGTATAATCCTCCTTATGCAGCTGTCACTTACCTCATATGCAGAGCATTGCTGTTTAGGTATCAATGGTTACAACCACACATAACTAATTTTCACTCTGAGTGGTCATAACCATAGATACCTAAGCTGCAATGCCCTGCACATGAGGTAAGAACTATACTACATTTCTAATTGAAGGTATTTGCTAATATTATTATTATTACACCTACTACACATTAGGATAGGATTTTGGAGATGGGAATTACCCTTTAAAACAAAAAGGTTTATATCCAATAGCGCTATGATACTCTCATTCTTTACATTCACAGGTCTCCTGCCTATTCATTAAGCTCACAGTCAAGTACTGAAAGGAGTTTTGATGATTGTTCGTCCTCTATCCTGACCTCGGATGGACATGAATCAGAATCCGATGACGATAGTGTAAATGAAGCGAATACCTTTGCTAAACAGCAAAATGATGATTCTGTATTTGTGATTGACGCTGACACTGAAGAGCCGTCGAGTTGTCTTGATCCGTGGTAAGTCCTAAGCTTGAAGATTTGCCTTAGGATTCGCTCACATCTGCGTATAAATGCGCAAAATGAAATCGGATTGCATTGCACCAATATCTTCAGCCTGAGGAAAAAAATCGCAACATGCTGCGTATGGTTGATTCGACAATTCGTTTTTCTGTTTTTGTCTGTTTTTCTGTAGCAGAGAACACTGTAAATGGTCCTGTAAATGATTGTAGAATACTAGTTGCTGAGAAAAAAAACGCACGTCATACGGATGGGATCCATGTCATATGGATTCTAGGTAGGAAAGCAATAAACCCTCACATAGCACTTAAATGACATATGGAATACCAGACGGATTTCACTCACCCCACTTTTCTGGATGAAAGCGGGGCGGGATTTTTCTACGCGGATATGAACATACCCTGAAAAGTAGTATTTGACTGTTAGGTGATGTATATTGTACACATTATTCACATTACACTTTCAGTTGTGACCTTGCAGAGTCAAAATGTGACAATTATGTCACTTATACAATGTACAGGGCTATAATCGAAATGTAACCAGCCTATCAAATCAAGGATGAGAAGCTGATTTCTAAAACTGTTTTGTACAGGACCGTAGTGGCCCAGGCGTTAAAATCTTCTTGGCCACTACTGTTGAGT
Organism: Anomaloglossus baeobatrachus; assembly: GCF_048569485.1. Lineage (NCBI taxonomy): Eukaryota > Metazoa > Chordata > Amphibia > Anura > Aromobatidae > Anomaloglossus > Anomaloglossus baeobatrachus. The sequence continues at coordinate 206,563,607 of NC_134356.1, forward strand.
AGGAGGCACAAGACACCTAGTCCTGTAGTGAAAAACCTCCTGCCAATAAAACACTGATTTTATTGAATCAACAGCCCTATATCATGATGCGCTCAGATTACATAGGAAAAACCTGCTGACAGATGCCTTTAAAAGTAGTCTGTATCACGCCAGTAAACCAAGAGCATTCACAGTGCCGGCCTACTCACTCCTCAGAACCTCAGGCCTGTGTGCTGAAATCCCTATTTGTAGCACTCCTAGTCCTGCTGCATTCTTATGCTGTCTCAAGCTGGCCATAGGGAGAAGCGGACAGATTTTGCAAGAATTTAACCCTGATGTGTCCTGCAGGGTTTACCTTCATTGTCTAATTCCCTGCTAGCAAGGGATATATCAAGCAGCCTTTCCCTCCCCATGGTACCTGCACTTGGTTCCTGGTACTGTGTCTAGTATTCTGTCTAGGTGTTTGCTGTATCATCTCTGCAGTCTTTGACCCAGTTTGCTCCATTGTTTTCGTCTGACCTCTCCGCTCCTGATGTCGGCTCTGTTTTCTGACTTTGTGCTACCTGCTCTGACCACAGATCATTTGACTTTGGCTCAGCATGTTTCCTCTGTACCTCATACTCCTGCCTTTACCCGTCAGTCAGCTGTTGCGGGTCCCAGGGACTGCCCTGGAGTGGTACCTGACGACTACCTGCAGCCCAGCCTATCCTCATCATCTGAGGCTCTAGTGAATACCAGTTAGCCGTTTAGTCTTGCCCCATTCAGGGTAAGCCCAGCCAGTGGTGCAGTGGGTCTACACCCACCAGCCGTCACAGTCTGTCAGCACAAAATGACTGTTCAAACCAAGCACAAGTGTTCAGTGCATGGAGTGGCCAAACAGCTCTGTATACCTTCTCATATACTTGATTCCATATATCTCCACCTTTTACTGGCTTTGGAAAAGCCTAAAACTGTCTAACATCTCCATTAATGAGTGTTGCAGCACATCCATAGCAGCCCAGGGGCAGCTGACCTCTAGCAATATAGAGCAGCTGTCATAGCGAACTATGGTTAAACCAAAAATATGTATAAAGGTTTGCAGCAATTCAAAAGCATAGTAAACCATAATGGACATACTGTAGCGCTGCAGCACTTCACATCTAAGCAGCTGGTCATATGACTTACGACTTGTTAGTGTCCACACAGTCCACATACCAATAACGTACATATATACTGTATATTCCGAACAAGACCATTTGTCACATTTGCTGGGGAGCACATTTGCTGGGGAGCACATTTGCTGGGTATAAATTGTAAAGGGTCAGAAACATTCTCGCATCACTATCCATGGTGCCATATTTTATCATTATTCTTTTTTCATTCTTGCTGTTTATACCATATGATGCCTATACCCTGCCTTTCCCATGGATATTTTATTTGGAGGCTTGTTTGTTGTGCAGGTGCTTTGATGACATGGATACGCCTGATACACAGAGAGATATTGATGGGTGTTCCGATAATGGAATATATCAGAATATCCCCTATGATGAAGAGCACATATACGATGAGGTGGAGGGATTGAGGAGAATTGACCAACCTGCTGTTGAAGAGCTGATTTCCACAGAATTGTCTTATGTTACAGACCTGCGTCTTCTTACTTCAGAAATTAAACCCAAACTGGAGAAGGTATGTGAGTTACAATTATTTCTCCACACTAAACCTGCATATATATTCCATTCAAGAGAAGAGAATAGGCTCAGGCAACCTCTCTGATTGGTCAGATTCATATCCAAAATAGCCGATCCACGCTTTCTTGACATCTAATATGGAGAGAATATCAGGAGGCCCCTATACACTAGAACATCCAATCCAATGATATCTGCGCATTCCGCAAAATGTGTATGACCCTTCATGGGTAACTTAATGCCCCAACTAATAAAGGAGCAGCACATTCAACACCATTTAGAGGGAATTCCACTGTCTGTCCATAGTTCTGTCACATATATGAGATAACATTAGATTTTGAGAATCTGGACTGCTCATTTCCTGAAAACCCGGCATCTATAACACGTGGAAGCTCAGCCTGGCTCTATTTTGACATGTCTAGTGAAGTCTATGGCACTTGCACATTTAGTGGCACTTTGCACACTACGATATCACAGGTGCGATGTCGGTGGGGTCAAATTGAAAGTGACGCACATCCAGCGTCGCAGGCGATATCGTAGTGTGTAAAGCATTTTTGATACGATTAACGAGCGCAAAAGCATCGTAATCGTATCATCGATGTAACCTTGGTCATTTCCATGAATTGGGAATGACCGATGTTACGATGTTGTTCCTCTTTCCTGCGGCAGCACACATCTCTGTGTGAGAAGTCACAGGAGCGAGGAATGTCTCCTACCTGCGTCCTGCAGCTCACGCCGCCTATGCGGAAGGACGGAGGTGGGCGGGATTTTTACGTCCCGCTCATCTCCGCCCCTCCGCTTCTATTGGCCGCCTGCCGTGTGATGTCGCTATGATGCCGCACGACCCGCCCCCTTAATAAGGAGGCGGGTCGCCGACCAGAGCGACGTCGCAGGGCAGGTGAGTGCATGTGAAACTGGCGTAGCGATAATGTTCGCTACGCCAGCTATCACCATGATATCACAGCTGCAACGGGGGTGGGGACTATCGCGCTCGGCATCGCAGCATCGGTTTGCGATGTCATAGTGTGCAAAGTGCCCCTTAGGCTATGTTCACACACTGCGGTTTTACCCTTTTTTTTTTTTGCATTTTTGCTGCAGAAATTTCTTGAGAAAATGGTTGTACCTTTCTGCAGACATTCCCCAGCAAAACCTATGGAAAAAAATAGCTGTGCCCACATCGCGATTTTTTTCTCAAGAACATTCTTTTTGAAGAATTTCTTGAGAAAAAGAATTGCACGTCACTTCTTTTCTGCAGGTACCTGCGTTATTTTACGCCATTGACTGTAATGTAATCATGAAATACCGCAGGGAATAACGCAGGTAGGAAAATATGTGTGTTTAATTGCGTTTTCCTGCGTTATTCCTGCTGTATTTCACTTTTTTTGGGACATAAGGTTCATCACTTCCCTATGTTTTGCAAGGAAGTGATGTCACTAGGAGAGGAAGAGAAAATAGAGCAGAGAGTAAATACACACATATCACACTCACACACAGACACATACATATATAATGCACAGACACATAGAAAACAGCAACGTACGTTCGGAGGGCTGGTATTTGGCAAGATACTGCTCGCCATATAAAGTCTATGGGGACCAGAATCGGGCACAGAAGGGTAGGAGCAAACGCTTCATACTTACCCATCACCGGGCAGCTGTCACACTGCTCCAGCGGCTTCTCCTCTTTTGAAAATGCTGGCCTTTCATTATTCCATTTAATATTCACTGCTTCCACCACTCACCGGTGGCTGTGATTGGTTGCAGGCAAACACGCCCCCACACTGAGTGACAGCTGTCACACTGCAACCAATCACAGCCGCTGGTGGGCGGGTCTTTATCGTGCAGAAAATTAATTCAATAAATAATTTTAAAAAAACGGCGTGCGGTCCCCCCAATTTTGATACCAGCCAAGATAAAGCCACACGGCTGAGGGCTGGTATTCTCAGGATGGGCAGCTCCACATTATGGGGAATCCCCGAGCTTAAAAATATCAGCAAGCAGCCACTCGTAATTGCTGCATCCATTAGATGCGACAGTCCCGGGACTCTACCTGGTTCATCCCGATTGCCGTGATGCGGTGGCAATCAGGGTAATAAGGAGTTAATGGCAGTCCATAGCTGCTACTAAGTCCCAGGTTAATCATGGCAGGTGTCTGAGACACCCCCCATGATTAACCTGTAAGTGAAAGTAAATAAACACATATACCCAAAAAAATCCTTTACTTGGAATAAAAGACAAAAAACACCCACCCTCTTTCACCACTTTATTAAAACCCCAAATACCCCTCCAGGTCCGGCGTAATCCACACGAGGTCCCACGACGCTTGCATACTGCTCCAGAGGCGTCTGAGAGCTAGTACTCAATGCAGCATCGTTCCATGAACGAGGCTGCAGGGTTAACTACAGGTCATTTCTCACGGTCGGTGATGTGAACACATTACCGCTCACGAGAACTTCACGGCCTCACAAGCAGTAATAGGGTGATGTCACCGACCAGCAGTGAGCCTGCGAGAACTCAGACCCAAGGACCCGCAGGGTCACTGCTGTATGAGAAATACTGTTGGGGGTTAAAACACATGCATCAGAAATAAAAGCTGTAATATCTATCTATCTATCTATCTATCTTTCTATCTATCTATCTATCCACTATCTATCCACTATCTATCTATCTATCTATCCACTATCTATCTATCTATCTATCTATCTATCTATCTATCTATCTATCTATCCATTATCTATCTATCTATCCACTATCTATCTATCTATCTATCTATCTATCTATCCATTATCTATCTATCTATCTATCTATCTATCTATCCATTATCTATCTATCTATACTGTATATCCATTATGTATCTATTGATTTATCTATCTATGAATAAGGAAATGACAACACACATTTTTTTTTTTCAACGTGCTTTATTGCATTGAAGGCATAAAAACACAGGTACCAACCCGCAGCAAAACCGCGGCAAACTGTGGTAAAACCGCATGCGGTTTTCAGGTGTGGTGTGCAGCGTTTTTTTTGCCGCAGGTGTGGTAATCTTTCAGAGGGTGTGGCATTTTCTTAAGAAAATTCCATTTTCTAGTCCTCATAGGGCCTAAGGCTATGTGTGCACTAGAAAATAGATTTTTCTTAAGAAAAATCCGCACACTGTGACAGAATACCGCACCTGTGGCAAAAACCGCGGTAATAATGCGGTTTTGCTGCGATTTTTCCGTGGGTTGGTACTTGCGGTTTTTTACCATTATCTATGGAAAAAAACGCAGGTACCTGTGGAAAAGAAGTGACATGCACATTAATTCCCTAGAGGAAAATCCACGGGTAAATCTGCAGGTATAAAATAACGCACAGCATTTTTTTATACCTATTGGTTTTGCTGGGGATTGACTGCACAAATGTTAGAAACATTTTCTGCAGCAAATCCGTGGTAAAATCAGTGGTAAATCCACCTTACATCTGGTTGAGTTTCAAGAAACAGACGTTGACTTCCAGGGTGTTACTTGTACAATAGTTCATTACCTTCTTCAAGAAAGCTATTTGCAAATGTTTCTCCCATGGAACATTGCCGAAAAGTCTCTATACTCGACTGGTATCTTCTGGGAGAACCACGATCTCCCCAACCTCACCTCTGCTAGTAGCATAATATTAGGTTACCATAATGTAATATAGACACATACAGTATACAGTGTGTATATATATATATATATATACATATATATATATATATATATATATATATATATATATGTATATATATATATATATATATATATATATATATATAAAAAATATTTATTATTATAGCGCCATCAATTCCATGGCGCTTTACATGTGAAAGGGGTATACATAATAGGGACAAGTACAATAATCATAAATGTGACGCCCTGGGCAAGCCAGGGGTCACAGGTCATAACACCACCACACCCTACACCCCAGTTAGGAACACCAAGGCTAACCTAAAATCCTTGTTGCCTTCCTCCAGGGGCTGATGTCCACACCAGGGGGTGGGCCAGGCGGTTGGCTCCACCCACCAAGGAGTTCACAGCCCTGGAGGCAGGAGAACCAGGCAGTTGAAGCCAGACTAGAGTCTGAGGAAGAGTTCAAGCCAGGGGAGTGAAGTAGAAGGAAGTGGTAAAGGAGGACAGGAGAGTAGTGACAGAAAAAGGAACAGTTAAGAAAGCCTGAAGCTGGTCCGGGTGTGTGCCCCGGACAGAGACAGCAAGGTCAGCAGACGGCGGTGACTGTCTGCAGGGGTGGCTGTTTGGAGGTTGCCGAAAGGACCGCGGACGGGTGGTGGCCCGGCGGTACCAGAGCGGTATACGAAGAACAGTCAGCACCAGTGGCAGGGGCCTTTCGGATCCCGGCAAGGCTAGGAGTCGCCGTGAATTTGCCAAATCCGTTAGTGAAGGGGACCTCTGGGTCTCCCAACAAGCAAGTCCCGATTGAAGGCAACAGTCCAACCGTTACAGAGAGACACCGCCACCGCCAGGGCACCAGTTTCTCAGGGCCAGCGCCTGCGGGCAAAGTAGGGATCCTCTGGCCCATATCCAAGCCGGGGAGCGGGTTACCGGTGGGAGCCCATCGAAACCATCATCATCTTAGGTGCAGGAAAAGGGACCGTCACCGTCAACTATTGGGGAAAAGCAAGTGCAGCCATCCGTGGGAACCGTCTTTCCAGCCATGTGTTTTACCGAGAACTGTGTCATCGTCTCAGGCTGAGTGAGTACCACAGTGCCGCAAGGCACAGCGCTGCCCCCGCGTCCCTGCACCCCACCAAGCCCTGCATCACCCTCCTCATCACTGGGCCCCGGGACAACCAACCCCCTACCCACGGAGGGGAGGACTAACATCTAGCTGCTCCATACCATCACTCCCGGGATCCCCATACAGAGCAGCGGTGGTGTCAACAAATCACCACAACCGTGGGTGGCGTCACGGACAATAAACTATCCCAAAACCCAATCCCCTTTCACTCACGGGCGAGGAGCGCCGCTCGAGTCCCCGGGATCCGGCCCATCGCTCGAGCCACCGAGCAGCAGCAGCAGCAGCAGGCCGCAGCAGCCGCAGCCGGACCCGAGCAGTGGGAGAGCGCGGCGTCCCCTCCTCCGCCCGCGACAACTTGGCGTCACGAACAGGATCTTACCGCTCTGCCGTTGGGTAGAGGTGCGCCTTGTGACCACCGGAGGTATCCGGCCGGAAAATTTCAGAAGTCACCATCTTTGGCGCGAAAAGTTCCCGCTCGAGCGTCTTCTCGAGTAGTAGAGGCGCGAAGGACAAAACCCCGCCCCGATAGAGGAGGGGCCGGAAAGAGGCTAAGGGGGACGGAAACAAGATGTCTGCGCCCGACGGAGCCGCTGGAGGAGCGGTGGTCGCAGCCGCAGTGGCACCCGTGGATAGGAATGGGCCTGCCCTGGCCCCAGCCGCGCTGGCGGGAGGTGCCGCGGCCCCCGCGCTCGCTCAGGTGATGCCGTTCTCATTGCCCTATTCGCCCGGAGCTACCTGGCTACCGCAGTATGACGGGAAACCTGATGCTTTACAGGTCTTCCGGAAAAAGCTTAACCCGTTGCTAGAACTGTACCCCCTGACCGATAAGCAACGTGCAGCGGTAGTGCTGGGCCAGTTAACCGGCGCGGCTGAGCAGGAGGCGGAGACCTGGGCCGAGGGGGACCGGTTCTCTGTAGCCACCATCTTTGAGAAGCTACAGACTGCCTTTGAGACCCGTACTGAAGCTGAGCTGAGGATGCAGTTTTACCAGTGCCGGCAACGGTCTGTGGATAGCATTCGGGACTATGCTTTACGTCTGCAAACCGCCCTCCGCACGCTAAAGCGGGTGAATCCTATCAATGAGGCGGACAGCAACAAGATGTTAGTAGAGCAATTTGTGCAGGGCATGAGGTCCCCTGAGGATCGCAAACAACTCCGGCTGTGGGCCCTAGAACACCCTGATGTGGACTTTTCTGTGTTAAAGGAACGGGCCATTAAAGCACTGCAGCCCCCAGCTTCAGAAATCTTGGAGCCAGCCCCGTGGCCCATTGAGACGGCCCCCGTTGTGGTGGCCCCTGCCCTACCAACCTCTCCAATACCTACAGCCCCAAGCAGCACGATGGAGGAACTGGCAGCCCAGGTCCGTCGCATGGACGGAGACCTCGCCAAGATTCTCGCTGCACTCCAACCTTTGACCAGATCCCAGCCTCCAGCACAGATACAGCTTGCCGACAGCCCTGAGGATGTTCCCTCGATGCAGTGGAGAAGTGCTAACAACCAGCGGAGCAGACCTCCAACCTGCTACAAGTGCCGTAAGCCTGGGCATTACTTCCGACAGTGCCCGTTAAACGAGCAACCCCTGGGGCCCCGGGCCAATCCTCAGGAGTAGAACCCCGTGGCCCCCCAGACTGGCGGGACCGGTATATCAGGGCCCGGCCCATCATCCACGTGGCTGTGGACGGCATACCGGTGATGGCTCTCTTGGACACTGGATCACAGGTAACCACCATACGGTATTGGGGGATAGACGAGCTGGCACCCCCAGATACTAGTATAACACTAATTGCTGCTATTGGACTCCCATTGACCCAAGTGGGGTATAAACAGGTGGCTATGACAGTGGGGCAAGCTGAACTGCAACACCAGGGTATGATTGTGATCATGAGTGAACCCAGTGATCATAACCCGAAGATAGTGCTAGGAACCAATGTGATGGAGCACTGTATGGGTGATGTGTTGGCCCTACTGCAACAGCTGGCCGCCACGGCGGCGGGGAGCTGACAGAGAGCTGTGCAGCGTGAGATCCGAGCCTTGATGTACCGCCAGCATGTAAACTCCACGGGAGGAGAGATTGGTGGAGTGAGAGTGATGGATGTTGCTCCGTTGGTTGTGCCCCCTGGGAGTGAGATGATGATTTGGTGTAGGGCAGCAGTAGGGCCTCAGGGGCGTGACTACCCTGCCATGATGGAGCCCATACCCTCCGAGCACTGGCCCACTGTAATGGCCGCCCGAGGGGTGGTAGACGTGAAGAAGGGGAGAGTGCCCGTGAGGGTGTTGAACTGTGGGGAGGAAGAAGTCAGGCTTCCCCGGTATGCCACCATTGCCAAGCTACTCACCCTAGATCCCCACACCATCCATGAAGCCAGTCCCTCCGTCTCCCCACCTACTACCAGCACTTCCCCGCTGCAAGGGGAGGTAAATGAGTGGCACCAACAGCTACACGTGGGCACTGATGATACCCCTACACATCACAAAGCAGGGGTATACAGGGTGGTGCGGGAGTATGAACAAGTTTTCAGCAAACATCCACTAGACTTTGGGCAGATCAAAGGGGTCCAACACCACATCCCCACCGGTGAACACCCCCCTATCAAAGAGAGGTACAGGCCCATTCCCCCTGCCCATTCCCCCTGCACATTACCAGTGTGCCAAAGATATGTTGAGGAATATGAAGGAGGCAGGGGTTATTCGGGACAGCTGTAGTCCCTGGGCCGCTCCGTTGGTACTGGTCAAGAAGAAGGATGGTACCATGCGGATGTGTGTGGACTACCGGAAGATTAATCAGATAACGCATAAAGATGCCTACCCACTGCCCCGTATTGAAGAGTCTTTGGCCGCACTGAGAACCGCAAATTACTTCTCTACCCTATACCTCACCAGTGGGTACTGGCAAGTGGCAGCAGTGGCCCCGGAGGACCGGGAGAAAACCGCCTTCACCACCCCAATGGGGCTCTGTGAATTCAATAGTATGCCATTTGGGCTGTGCAATGCCCCTGGAACCTTCCAACGGCTGATGGAGTGCTGTCTGGGACATCTAAACTTCGAGACCGTCCTGTTATACCTGGATGATGTGATTGTGTACTCTCAGACGTATGAAGCCCATCTGGAGCACCTAGCCGAGGTGTTCGCGTCCCTTGCCAAATACGGGATGAAGTTGAAGCCCTCTAAGTGTCACCTGCTGAAACCCAGAGTGCAGTACTTGGGGCATGTGGTGAGTGCGGAAGGTGTCGCCCCCGACCCTGAGAAGATCACTGCCATCCAGGATTGGCCAAGACCAACCACCGTGAGGGAATTAAGGCAGTTTTTGGGTCTGGTGGGGTACTACCGACGCTTCATCAAGGGGTACACGAAGATGGCTGCTCCCATGCAAGACCTCCTCGTGGGACAGACCAAAGGTGGTAGAGCCATCGGAGCCCCACTGGTGTGGGAGGACAGGCATGAGGAATTCTTCCGCCAGCTGAAAGCGGCCTTGACTGGAGAAGAGGTCCTAGCGTACCCTGACTACGGCTGCCCATTCATCCTCTACACAGACGCCAGCAATGTGGGTTTGGGGGCAGTCCTGTCCCAGGTCCAGGATGGAAAAGAGAAAGTGATTGCCTATGCTAGCCGAAAACTCCGGCCGACTGAAAGGAACCCTGAGAATTACAGCTCCTTCAAGCTCGAGCTCCTGGCGCTGGTATGGGCTATCACTGAGCGGTTCCGCCACTACCTGGCCGCAGCAAAGTTCACCGCTTTCACGGATAATAATCCATTGACTCACCTGGACACGGCCAAGTTGGGCGCGTTGGAGCAGCGGTGGGTGGCCAGGCTAGCCAACTATAACTTCACTATCAAATACAGGGCCGGTCGTGTCAACATTAATGCTGATGCACTCTCTCGGATGCCCCACTTGTCAGAAGGAGGGTGCGAGTATGACGACCTCGAAGAGATCGAGTTGCCTGCATTTCACCAGCCACCAACTAAGAAGGTACATATCCACCAACAACGGGTGAACCTGGATCCACTGCCCAGTCAGGAGTGGCAGGAAGCTCAAAACCAGGCGCCCGCTGTCCGCCTAGTCAAGACCCTGGTGGAGCAAGGCGCTGCTGGGATAGACCCTGCCGCCCCAGCTGAAGCTCAACGCTTGTGGAAGGAACGGACCCGGCTGTGTCTACATCAAGGGAAGTTGTACCGTGAGCTGATCAACCCGAAGACTCATGAGAGAATCCGCCAGTTGGTTATCCCTCAAGCTGATGTACCCACTGTTCTGCAGGCATACCATGATGGTGCCGGACACTTTGGGTGGAAGAAGCTGGAGATGCTGTTGAGCGAGCGGTTCTATTGGAGTGGGATGCTGGAGTCTGTGGAGGCCTGGTGCCGAGAGTGCGGTCCTTGTACGCTGAGAAGGAAGGACGAAGCTAGCCAGAAGGCACCCCTCCACCCGATCATTACACATCAGCCGCTGGAGCTGGTCGCCTTGGACCATGTAAAGCTCACCCCCAGCCGAAGTGGGTACACTTACGCTCTGACCATAGTAGATCATTACTCCCGGTTCATGGTGGTTGTCCCGGTCAAAGACCTAACCGGCCGTACCGCCGCTAGAGCGTTCCAAGCTTACTTCTGTCGACCCCATGGGTACCCTGAGAAGGTGCTTACTGACCAAGGTCCAGCCTTTGAAGCGGAGGTGTTCCATGAGTTCTGTCAGCTGTACGGCTGCAAGAAGATCCGGACCACGCCTCACCACGCCCAGACCAACGGTATGTGTGAGAAGATTAACCATTTGGTCCTTGGCCTCCTCAAGACGCTGCCGCTGGAAGAGCGGAACCTGTGGCCGGAGAAGCTGCCTGACTTGGTCGACATGTACAACAATATCCCATCGAGCTCAACGAAGTGTACCCCAGCATATCTGATGAGGGCTCGTCCCGGCCGACTGCCGGTGGACCTGGAAATGGGACTGGAAGCCCCAGAGACACTCCCCTCGATGGCTGAATGGGACACCCGGCGGAGGGTGCAGTACCGACAGATTCAGGAGTATGTGGAGAAGAATTTAAGTCGGAGTCGAGAACAACAGTAGCGGCGCTTCAACCAGACGGCATCCGCAGGCCCTTTCCAGCCTGGAGATGTGGTGTTAAAGCGGAAGAGGAAGACCCACAAGCTGGATGATCAATGGGAACAAATCCCATACGTCATACAACCCACAGGATGGGAAGATGGAAAGGCCTACCAGATCAGTCGTGACCAAAGGGGCACTTTGGTCACGGTTTCCCGGGACCATCTGAAAAGGTGCCCACCAGCATTGAGGGCGACGGCTGAAGCACCAGTTCCTCCACCAGCAGAGAAGGCAAAAGAGGTGATCCACACTGTGATGGGTGACTTCCCAGCAGACTGGCCTACACAGAATGGCGTGGTGATTCTTCCAGTGATACTGTTCCCACAACCTGTGGATGAAGTGGTGGAAGCGGTCAACCGTGAGCCAGAACCAGTGCCAGTGCCCAGGGATGAACCTGTGCCCAGCTCCCCTATGCCTCCGCCTGCCCCACACGATAGCAGGGAGGAGGAACTGATTGTTCCCTCTGCCCCACTGCCTAGCCCCACTGACACCGGATCCCGGAGGTCCACCCGTCCCAACCTAGGTAGGCCCCCACTTAGGTACAGGGAAACCGTTCTTTAAAAGGGGGGGAGGGGGAAGAAAACATGTGTGTTTAAAGTGTGTTTGAAAAAGTTTTGCAAAAATGAGAATGATAACCGAAGATTTACCTGATTGTCTACCGTGATTGGAAACCGGCCGTTGCCGGCACCGTTGTCCCCGTGGGGACCCTTCAAAAAGTTGTTTGCTTAGAAACTTCTATGAACAGGCCCGAGAACTCGCAGGGCAACCACAAACGTTAAGTGGCTTGTAAATAAATCTGTTGTTGCAGCTACCGTTACCGCCTCCGGAGAGGCAGGTTGGAGGGAGGGCCCGCAGTGGAGCAGGCTGGGGCCCAGCCACCACAGGAACCGGTGGCTACCCTCTAGAGGGGAAGGACAGATCCCGCTCGGGTAACTTGTGCTGGACTGGGGTCAAGGGGTGCTGCCTGGTTTTTAGGGGCAGCATCAGGGCCAGGGTGCTTGGGTGGGAGAGAGCGGCAGCCGCAACTGTTTTAATGTTACCGTTTGCAACGTTTAAGTACCGAACCTCCCGATGTGGGATGATGTCATAAATTGTATTGTGTTTACCTTTTATATCTTTCCAGAAAATAAAACCAGTGTTGGACGGGCAGCCCGCGGACGGTCTGCATTTTGCTAAGGGGGAATGTGACGCCCTGGGCAAGCCAGGGGTCACAGGTCATAACACCACCACACCCTACACCCCAGTTAGGAACACCAAGGCTAACCTAAAATCCTTGTTGCCTTCCTCCAGGGGCTGATGTCCACACCAGGGGGTGGGCCAGGCGGTTGGCTCCGCCCACCGAGGAGTTCACAGCCCTGGAGGCGGGAGAACCAGGCAGTTGAAGCCAGACTAGAGTCTGAGGAAGAGTTCAAGCCAGGGGAGTGAAGTAGAAGGAAGTGGTAAAGGAGGACAGGAGAGTAGTGACAGAAAAAGGAACAGTTAAGAAAGCCTGAAGCTGGTCCGGGTGTGTGCCCCAGACAGAGACAGCAAGGTCAGCAGACGGCGGTGACTGTCTGCAGGGGTGGCTGTTTGGAGGTTGCCGAAAGGACCGCGGACGGGTGGTGGCCCGGCGGTACCGGAGCGGTATACGAAGAACAGTCAGCACCAGTGGCAGGGACCTTTCGGATCCCGGCAAGGCTAGGAGTCGCCGTGAATTTGCCAAATCCATTAGTGAAGGGGACCTCTGGGTCTCCCAACAAGCAAGTACCGATTGAAGGCAACAGTCCAACCATTACAGAGAGACACCGCCACCGCCAGGGCACCAGTTTCTCAGGGCCAGCGCCTGCGGGCAAAGTAGGGCTCCTCTGGCCCATATCCAAGCCGGGGAGCGGGTTACCGGTGGGAACCCATTGAAACCATCATCATCTTAGGTGCAGGAAAAGGGACCGTCACCGTCAACTACTGGGGAAAAGCAAGTGCAGCCGTTCGTGGGAACCGTCTTTCCAGCCGTGTGTTTTACCGAGAATAACGAATAACGTTTGGAACACCATTCTAAGTCCGAACTGGGTGCAAAAACCTAAAAAAACATCACTATGGGGAGATAAGGTATGCACACCAGTGACTATGTAAGGGGAATACATGAAATAGCAGAAACTGCTGTGTGACTACTGACTTGAAAAATCCAATAGCTATATGCAAGAGTGAAAATGTGAAAAATGGAATCTGCATTACTGCCATGAACATATGAATTAAGAGAAATTTAGCTACTGAATTGATCAATGCAATAGAGCCCCAACACTACGCCAAAGTATTTCTCTACGTTGGGGTCCCTAGCTTGTGTGTGTCCTCTCATGCAGTTAAAAAACTTACCGTGTATGGGAAGCTGAGACCCAGGCTATTTATGCGTATGATATGGATTGGCAATAGGTGTGGTTGGTGAGGGTTCACAAACGAAAAACTACTAACAATAACGAATAACGTTTGGAACACCATTCTAAGTCCGAACTGGGTGCAAAAACCTAAAAAAAATCACTATGGGGAGATAAGGTATGCACACCAGTGACTATGTAAGGGGAATACATGAAATAGCAGAAACTGCTGTGTGAATACTGACTTGAAAAATCCAATAGCTATATGCAAGAGTGAAAATGTAAAAAATGGAATCTGCATTACTGCCATGAACATATGAATCAAGAGAAATTTAGCTACTGAATTGATCAATGCAATAGAGCCCCAACACTACGCCAAAGTATTTCTCTACGTTGGGGTCCCTAGCTTGTGTGTGTCCTCTCATGCAGTTAAAAAACTTACCGTGTATGGGAAGCTGAGACCCAGGCTATTTATGCGTATGATATGGATTGGCAATAGGTGTGGTTGGGGAGGGTTTACAAACGAAAAACTACTAACTACTAACTGCTCTATTGCATTGATCAATTCAGTAGCTAAATTTCTCTTGATTCATATGTTCATGGCAGTAATGCAGATTCCATTTTTCACATTTTCACTCTTGCATATAGCTATTGGATTTTTCAAGTCAGTATTCACACATTTCATGTATTCCCCTTACATAGTCACTGGTGTGCATACCTTATCTCCCCATAGTGTGTTTTACCGAGAACTGTGTCATCGTCTCAGGCTGAGTGAGTACCACAGTGCCGCAAGGCACAGCGCTGCCCCCGCGTCCCTGCACCCCACCAAGCCCTGCATCACCCTCCTCATCACTGGGCCCCGGGACAACCAACCCCCTACCCACCGAGGGGAGGACTAACACCTAGCTGCTCCATACCATCACTCCAGGGATCCCCATACAGAGCAGCGGTGGTGTCAACAAATCACCACAACCGTGGGTGGCGTCACGGACAATAAACTATCCCAAAACCCAATCCCCTTTCACTCACGGGCGAGGAGCGCCGCTCGAGTCCCCGGGATCCGGCCCATCGCTCGAGCCACCGAGCAGCAGCAGCCGCAGCGGCAGCCGGACCCGAGCAGTGGGAGAGCGCGGCGTCCCCTCCTCCGCCCGCGACATAAACAATGCAAGACACAGACAGGTACAGGAGGATAGAGGTCCCTGCTCGCGAGGGCTCACAGTCTACAAGGGATAGGTGAGGATACAGTAGGTTAGGGTAGAGCTGATTGTGCGGCGCTGTATCAGACTGAGGGTTATGGCAGGTTGTAGGCTTGTCAGAAGAGGTGGGCCTTCAGGTTCCTTTTGAAGCTTGTCAAGGTAGGTGAGGGTCTGATGTGTTGAGGCAGAGCATTCCAGAGTATGGGGGAGGCATGGGAGAAATCTTGGATGCGATGGTGGGAAGAGGAGATGAGAGGGGGAGTAAAGAAGGAGATCTTGTGAGGATCGAAGGTTATGTGCAGGTAAGTACCGGGAGACTAGGTCAGAGATGTAGGGAGGAGACAGGTTGTAGATGGCTTTGTAGGTCATGGTTAGGGTTTTGAACTGGAGTCATTGGGCAATGGGAAGCCAGTGAAGAGATTGGTAGAGAGGAGAGGTCGGGGAGTAGCGGGGGGACAGGTGGATTAGCCGGGCAGCATAGTTTAGAATAGATTGTAGGCGTGCAAGACTGTTAGAAGGGATGCCACAGAGCAGGAGGTTGCAGTAATCCAGGCGGGAGATAATAAGGGCATGTACTAGGTTTTTTGCAGCTTCTTGGGAAAGGAATGTATGGATCCGGGAAATATTTTTGAGTTGAAGATGGCAGGAGGTGAAGAGGGCTTGGATGTGTGGCTTGAAGGATAGAGCAGAGTCTAAAGTTACTCACAGGCAGCGAGCACGTGGCACTGGGGAAAGTGAGCAACCATTGACATTGATGGATATGTCAGGAGGGGAAGTTGAGTGATGAGGAGGAAAGACAATGAATTCTGTTTTGTCCATGCTCAATTTTAAGAATCGAGCAGAGAAAATGGATGAAATAGCAGACCGACATTGTGGGTTTCTGGCTAGTAGGGAGGTGATGTCAGGTCCAGAGAGGATATACTGTATATCCATGGGAATAGAACACATTTTTTACTTAATTATCAGTTATCAATTATCATTCTGTAACATACAGTGGAAATTATTTCTTTGTATATTGCAGTTGGAATTCCCCTTTAGATAAAGCTCCCTAGAGTTAGTCAGTAAAAAGAAGAAATGTTCGATGAAAGTAATGTTTAGCCCAATGATACCAAAATGAATGGGACATACTTAGGTCTTTGATCTTTCAGATTCCTGGTATCGATGTGAAAAGTCTTTTCTCCAATCTTGATGAAATCCATTTAGTCCACGAATCATTTCTACGTGAACTAAAAGACACAGAAAATGACCAATCAAACCAGCTTATTCGTATTGGTAAGGTGAAAAATGAAATAATACATTATATTGTAGAACTTGTGAGATTATTACATATTAATATATAAAATAATGTATATTCCCCGGATCCATTCTGATTTTTTTTAGGAAGTCTCTTTCAGGAATTCAGCAAAGATATGGAAACTGTGTATAGTGTGTATTGTTATACATATTCCAGATCCACGTCACTGCTTCAGCATTACCAAGAGATACATGTAACTGAACTAATCCGAGAGGCACTGAGTTCCATATTGTAAGTATATCTAGAGCTCATGTATGATTATGGTTGTTTGTATGCCTGTTATCATTTACTGTAGGTATATGTGTTGGTCCTGGTGCTAGGGTATGCCATCTACTTCTCACATTGGAATGGGGGATCTTCCAACTGCTATGAGAACTACATGAAGTTGTAATGCTACGTAAATAGGATCTGTCATCAGCTATCAGCAGTCATTGACTCATTGCTTTTTATGCGGATGCACAGCAGTCAATTATGAATGCTCAATAGAGTCTTAACTGTGTGATAAACAGGAATTGCTCACCTGGAGGGGTTTTGTGAAACGCAACCACTGAAAAAGTGTGAACACGGCTGCTGCAGTCCCTGGGAAATAAATAGTAACAATGAATGGTAAGGGTTAACATCCACATTGCTGTGGAAGAAGTGAAAGCAGATCCTAAAAGTGATTTTATTCAATGTGTTTCGGAGTGGAAACTTCTTCATCAGGATGATCACCATTACATACTTTCCTCTTTTGCTATAGGCCTATTCCAGAAGGTAAAAGTATGTAATGGTGACTATCCTGATGAA
Organism: Anomaloglossus baeobatrachus; assembly: GCF_048569485.1. Taxonomy (NCBI): domain Eukaryota; kingdom Metazoa; phylum Chordata; class Amphibia; order Anura; family Aromobatidae; genus Anomaloglossus; species Anomaloglossus baeobatrachus. The sequence continues at coordinate 206,580,729 of NC_134356.1, forward strand.
GGAGTTTCCACTCCGAAACGTGTTAAGTAAAATCACTTTATAAGATCTGCTTCCAGTTCTTCTACGACAGTGCGGATGTTAACCCTACCATTCATTGCTAACCAGCAGACAATTCAAGAAGACGTAGGGCAAGCACTGTCTTTATGAATACACTGGATTTATAAACTACTTATAAACTATGTGCAAAATGTATTCCTTGATGATTACTGGTCTCTAATAGAAGAGTACATTTTCAGTATAACCTGATGACATTTCCACTTTAAGTAATGGTTCTTCTTCACAGATCTTCCCTGATCAGTGACACTCCAAGCCACCCAATTTCCCATGAAATTACTATATACCACTTCTCCATTCACTTACAGTATTATTCCCAAAATATTTACTCATCCCCTTTCCACAGTATAGCACACAACTTACTGATTGCTGGGAACCCCCATTAATCCTGACCGCAGGAACCAGCATCTGCAGGAGCGGAGGTGCACATGCTTTAAACTCTGCTCTATTCATTGTCTAAGTGACTGCCTGAGAAAGCAAAACACAGTGTTCTGCTATTTACAGCATTTCTACAGGGAAGAAATGCAGAAGAGATAAGCATATGCACCTCTGCTCCACTCAGGTTAGGATGCTAGAGCTGGTTCCAGTGCCTCATCCTCAGGATTGATGGAGGTCCCAGGGATCAGATCCCCAGCAATCAGTAAGATATTCCCTATACTATGTACAGTATAGGAAATAACTTGTTATTTGGAGAATAACCCATTATATTTTCCCTGTGCTGAACAGCTGGTTGTGAAAGCAAAGGCCATATGATGATTACTGCACACTCTGTGGCCATGAACCTTTTGATAGATAACACAATTACCACATAGTTCACGTTGTTACTGTAGCGCTCATCGCCAGAGATGGTAATGCGGCAAGCAGGAGTGGACCCACTGGACCACAGGGGGACCCCGAGCTTACCCTTTAGTGGAGGGGGCTTGACTAAGCGCCCAGCACGAAGCGGAGGTCAGGTACCACTCCCAGAGCAGTGACCAGGACTGTGGCAGCTGAGCCCCAGAGCAAGGACACAGGTGCATGCAAAGTCACTGGAGAAGCAAGTGCAGCCAGGATGGCTGAGGCTGGCCAATATAGACGGATACACTCACACGTGCTACAGGGCCATCAGGACAAGTGAGGCAGATGGCATGGCCAGGTAGACACACAGTCTGTATTATGGTACGGACCTCTGGAGTAGCTGAGGCTGGTGGCACAGCCAGGGTGGACAGACACAGGGTACCAATGGGACCGGGAGACAGGCAAGAACACTGTACACTGTAACGGAAGCACACTGGACAAAGGGACCTGACAACTAGCTCGCAAGAGTACAGAACCACTAACTAACTGAACATGTTGATCAGGCATCTTCCCTAGTGGGAGACTGCCTTAAGTACTCAGTGCCTCTCAGGGATAGGCTGAGAGGCACTTCTAGGGAATGACGTGCTGGCCCTTTAGGAGAAGGGCAGTGGGGCACACGCAGGCCCTAGGAGAACTCACCGGGAGGGAGAAGCAGGAAGCACCCATGTGGAGGACTGCGGAGAAGCCAGGTAGCGTGGTGAGAGTTGGCCACGGCAGTAAGTGTGTGTCCCTGCGAGGAAGGGAGCAAGGGGTACAGGAACGCCAGCGCTACAGTTTCTCAGTAATTGGTCATGCACATTTATTTTTTTAATTATTGTCCTTTGTATGACATCTTTAGAAAATGATTGTATCTGCTCAAATATGTATTTTTTTTAATGGGTAACAATGTTTGTTTTATACCTGTTCTGGAAGCCAAAGGTTTGTAATTCTACCATTTTATCGGTGCACCATGATATAATCTACCATCATTCCTTTCTTCGCACAAAGGAGTCAGTCATCATCCCAATACGCAGATCTCAGCTTCTACCTTGTTAAGCCTGTGCAACGTATCACCAAATATCCATTGTTACTAGAGAATATCATGAGAAAAGAAGCACAGGACAAAGACTCACAAGCTTCAATGCAGAGAGCGCACAACACCATGAAGGAGGTCAATGTCAACATCAATGAAAACAAGAGACGCAAAGAAGTTGGTGAGAAATGTTTAACTATATAGTTTTAATTTAAAGGCCTCCCATTCACATTACACTAACAGCAGCCAAAACCGCAGATGTTGACCGTTTCGGCAGACAGTCAGACATGTATGGTGATTAGTGATGGACGGACTCGCACATACCTGGGATCAGTGGGTCTAACCGGATTTAAAAAAAAATAATCTGGCCCGTAATTGATTCCGGATATCTGGCCGGATGACGGTCCCCATATAAGTGTATGAGAAATGAGCGAACCTTAGGCTCAAGGTTAGGAGTTCAACTTCAAAAAAGCAAGGTTAAGGTTCGGAATTTGAGTGAGTACGAACCTCTCAAGCGAGCAGCGTTGTGCTTGGGTATGAGTGATGCACAGCCCTGTGTGAGCCGCATGCAGTGTTTTGATCAGCTCACGTTTGGGGTAAAATCAGTGTGTTAAGAAGATGGTTTTGTGCACATACAAAACCAAAAACCAAAAGATTTGCAAAACCCCACCCACTCTGCCCTGGAAGTGTTTTGCTTATGGTTCATAAGCAAAACTCTTCCGGGAGAGGGTGGGCGGGCTTATGCCAATTTTTTCTTTTTTGTGTGTGTGCACACTACATCTTAACACAATGATTTTACCCCAAAAGTGAGCTGATCAAACACTGCACGCGGCTCACACAGGGCTGTGCATCAATTATTAAGTAATTGGATTACTTAATATTGAGCAGAATTAAGTATGCCGACTTTCCCCTATATACAGTATGAGCCAACACATAGCCCGCCGTATATACAGCATGAGCCCTCACATAGCTCCCTACATGCAGGATAAGTCTCCACACAGCCCCCTAAATACCGTATGAGCCCCCAAACAGCCCCCTATAAATAGTATGAGGCCCTACAGAGCCTCTACATACAATGAGCCCCCATATAGCCCCTATATACAGTATGAGCCTCCACATAGCCCCTCTATATACAATGCAAGTCCCACATATCCCCTCTATATACAATGTGAGCCCTCACATAGCCCTTCTATATGCAGTGTAAGCCACCACATAGACCTTCTATATACAGTTTGAGTCCCCACATTGCCCCTCTATATACAGTGTCAGGTCCCACATAGCCTCCTATATACAGTATGAACCCCCACAGTCTCCTTAATACATTATGAGCTCCACATAGCCTCCTACATACATGAAAGCATCCCATATACCTTGCTCCCATTTCTTCGGCGCTCTACTCCGGCCTCTGGTGCACTGACGCTCCACTCTGCACAGCACACGTGATGATGTGACGTCCACATGATTGCACTGATTGGTGGAACACGGAGACAGCAGCATCCTTCTCCACTATTGTGTCACCGCTGTCTGCATCCTGTGGACGCAAATAGTGGTGACATTGGGAGGGGAGGGCATGGTGCAGCCTGAAGGCAACTGTTTTATGCCCTCCAGCTGTCTTGTTCCTCAGGCCGGACCTGGAACAGCTAGATGGCCAGATGTGGCCCACAGGCCACACTTTGCCAAACTTTGTAGTCAAAGACTTAAATGTTTCTAGATCTGGAATGATATTTTCGGATTAAACTTGAAGGTGGTACAATGTAGTGAACAGTGAACACATATCTAAAGTTTGCACTATTGAATCTAAAAATGTAGCAGATTCCAAGGAAAGTGAGAGGCACTCCCAAGCCTGGGAGAGTCAGCTGGCTCTGTAGAAGCTGATTGATTGGCAGGTTTACTCTCACTTTCTTAGGCCCCTTTCACACATCCGTGAAAATCACGCACGTGTTTCACGGACGTGTTAAAGGTGCGTGTTCCCCTCCATGTGCCGTGTTTATGGCACTACGTGTGTTCTCCGTGTGTTATACGTAATAATACACGGAGAACGGAAAGCCCCGCCTTACCTTTTTCTTCCGGAGCTGTGGTGCTGAATGACAGCGTCCGGCACAGGCCACGCCCCGCTGATGCTGCTTCCGGCCCCCAGTGAAGATGATGCGTTGTTCAAATTTACTGGGGGACGGAGACTGCAGGGCTGGTGGAGGTGAGCTTGTGTTTTTTTTATTTTTAAAATGACTTGTGTGTTTCTCCGGCGCGTGTCACGTGGGCCCGGATCCACACTACTTCCGTGTGGTACGTGTGCGGGCCGCGTGACACCCGTGCTGCCGGAGAAACACGGACATGCATCCGTGTGGAGCACACGGGCTCACGTGTGCTCCACACGGAGGCACGGGCCAATGGCTGCACACGTGCGTGCACATAAACCCATTGATTTTAATGGGTTTACGTGTGCCCGTGTCTCCGGTACATGCGGGCACGGACCTAGCACGTACCGGAGACACGTACGTGTGAAGGGGGCCTTGTGCAGCATCGCCATTTGAATCATGTCACACAGATGTAACATGAGAAACACAATGTGATATGGTCAACACAATCGTGACTGCTGCCCTCCATAGCTATGCTAAACGCTATCTTACAGAAGCAGCTCATTCAGTTGAATGAGTACGAGTGGTAACAGGAGCGATTAGAATCTTCTTAGAATCTTACCAAGAATACGAATTTTAAGTTTAATATAGCTCAACTTGAGGACTTGTGTCTCCATTCCTTGCTTCTCTTTTGTCCTAGGTTCCATTTACCAAAGCTGTGACTGAATTATAAGAGCAAATATTATGTACAAATCATTATTCTCTTTTTTTCTTGGAACAGCCAAAAAGTATCTGCAGTTTGACCAAAGGACAATAAAAGAAAAGTTCTCAACTTTGAACACTCATACTATATCTAAGAAGTCTCAACGTATGAGTCTTTTCTTAAAGCAAGAGACTGGGATAGTACCCAAGGTAAGACCTCTTAATTGTTTGACTAATTAAAAAAACATATAGAAGTAAATACATAATCGGCATAGAAGGGTGGACACATATACTGTAATTATAACAATGTAACAGCCACTTTCCCATTGATTGAATATTAGATTATATTACACTGTGTGCAGAATTATTAGGCAAGTTGTATTTTAGAGATTTTTTTTTTAGAAAAAAATGCTACCATTCAAAACCATTGCTAGTATTGCAAAAAAAAAACGCTGTTGGAATCTGTGCCTAAAGCCCGCTACACACGCTTCAATATATCTCACAATCCGTCGTTGGGGTCAAGTTGTAAGTGACGCACATCCGGCATCGTTTGTGACGTATCTGCGTGTGACAGCTACATGCGATCAGGATTGAACGCAAAACCGTTGATCGCAAACACATCGTATCATTCTCTAGAATTGAGCGTTTTGTTGCAAGAACCTAGTCAATTGTAACGTGTGACATCCCTCATACGATTTTGTTGTCTGATGCTATGTGCGCAGGTGTGCGCTCTGCACCGCAGCTTAAAAAAGGTCTGCTTCAGAGCGCAGCTGAAAAGCTGCGTTCTGAAGCGCCTCACAATGTCTGTCATGCACTAATCTCTGTCAGTCCGTCACTATCTCTGTCCCTCACTCTCAGTCCATGTCAGTCTATCCCCCTCTCTCATATACTCACCGATCCCCGATCCCTGGCGCTGCACGGCATTCACACTGCTCCGGCGGCTTTTACTGTTTTGAAAAAGCCGGCCGCCCATTAAACAATTTCGTATTCCCTGCTTTCCCCGCCCACCAGCGCCTATGATTGGTTACAGTGAGACACGCCCCCACTCTGAGTGACAGGTGTCACACTGCACCCAATCACAGCAGCCGGTGGGCGTGTCTATACTGTGTAGTGAAATAAATAATTAAATAATTAAAAAAAACGGCGTGCGGTTCCCCCCATTTTTAAAACCAGCCAGATAAAGCCATACGGCTGAAGGCTGGTATTCTCAGGATGGGGAGCTCCACGTTATGGGGAGCCCCCCACCCTAACAATATCAGCCAACAGCCGCCCAGAATTGCCGCATACATTAGATGCGACAGTTCTGGGACTGTACCCGGCTCTTCCCGATTTACCCTGGTGCGTTGGCAAATCGGGGTAATAAGGAGTTATTGGCAGCCCATAGCTGCCAATAAGTCCTAGATTAATCATGTCAGGCGTCTATGAGACACCTTCCATGATTAATCTGTAAGTTACAGTTAATAAACACACACCCGAAAAAATCCTTTATTAGAAATAAAAACACACACATATACCCTGGTTCACCACTTTAATCAGCCCCAAAAAGCCCTCCATGTCCGGCGTAATCCAGGATGATCCAGCGTCGCTTCCACCGCAGCTGCATGGAGGTGACCGGAGCCGCAGCAGACACAGCCGCTCCGGTCACCTCCATGCAGCAAATGAAGACAGCCGTGCGATCAGCTGCTGTCACTGAGGTTACCCGCGGCCACCGGTGGATGCAGCGGTGGCCGCGGGTAACCTCAGTGACAGCAGCTGATCGCGCGGCTGTGTTCATTTGCTGTGTGGAGGTGACCGGAGCGGCTGTGTCTGCTGCGGCTCCGGTCACCTCCATGCAGCTGCGGTGGAAGCGACGCTGGATCATCCTGGATTACGCCGGACAAGGAGGGCTTTTTGGGGCTGATTAAAGTGGTGAACCAGGGTATATGTGTGTGTTTTTATTTCTAATAAAGGATTTTTTCGGGTGTGTGTTTATTAACTGTAACTTACAGATTAATCATGGAGGGTGTCTCATAGACGCCTGACATGATTAATCTAGGACTTATTGGCAGCTATGGGCTGCCAATAACTCCTTATTACCCCGATTTGCCAACGCACCAGGGTAAATCGGGAAGAGCCGGGTACAGTCCCAGAACTGTCGCATCTAATGTATGCGGCAATTCTGGGAGGCTGTTGGCTGATATTGTTAGGGTGGGGGGCTCCCCATAACGTGGAGCTCCCCATCCTGAGAATACCAGCCTTCAGCCGTATGGCTTTATCTGGCTGGTTTTAAAAATGGGGGGAACCGCACGCCGTTTTTTTAAATTATTTAATTATTTATTTCACTACACAGTATAGACACGCCCACCGGCTGCTGTGATTGGGTGCAGTGTGACACCTGTCACTCAGAGTGGGGGCGTGTCTCACTGTAACCAATCATAGGCGCTGGTGGGCGGGGAAAGCAGGGAATACGAAATTGTTTAATGGGCGGCCGGCTTTTTCAAAACAGTAAAAGCCGCCGGAGCAGTGAGAAAGCCGTGCAGCGCCGGGGATCGGGGATTGGTGAGTATATGAGAGAGGGCTGGTAACTTCAGTTACTCAGGAGATTAGCGGTCACCGGTGAGTCTTCACTGGTGACCGCTAATCAGGACGCGACACAGACAGAGCCGCAGCATCACAATGAAGTCGGGTGAAGTTCACCTGAGTTCATTCTGACCGTGCGGCTCTGTCTGTGTCTGCTGTCATCTGCCATTCAGCTCTGCTACATGGCTGTCTGTGTCTGCTGTTAGCGGCCATGTAGCAGAGCTGAATGGCAGATGACATAGTAAAAACGCATCCCTACACATTACACACGCTTGGCAAGTCAATAAATAAAAAAAAAAAAAAAAAAGGTGCCCAATGCATACGTCACAGAACACATGATCTAAAGGATCGCACACACAATTGACCAATTTAACATAGACTACTAACGCTCGTGTGACAGTAAATGAACGACCAACGTGAAATCTCATAGATCCCGTATGCAACCTGGGCGTGTCACATCGCAAATGCGATTGTACAACTAATTGCAACGTGTAAAGTGGGCTTAAGTCCTGACAGAATTCTAAACATGTGAAAATAACCATGGAAATCTGCATGATTTTTTGCTGATATGCTTATGATGATCTTCTTTTCACATTGATGAGGGAGAGGCATAATAAACAGTCCTATAAAGTACTGTGCAAAAGCTGTAGGTAGGTGTGTAAACAATGCTGCAATGTAAGAATGATTTCAGAAATAGAAGTGATAACAGTTTATTAAATCAATTGTGAATGAATAAAACAGAAATCTAAATCAAATCAATATTTTGTGTGACCATTCTTCACTGTCCACTTGCACAGAGTTTCTACAAACATCTTGGAGAACTTCTTCTAGGTTCACTTGCACACAGTTTTTTTATTGAGTTCAACAATGAGGTTGTTCCAAACATCTTGGACAACTAACCACAGATCTTCTGTGGAAGTAGACTTGCGCAAATCCTTCTGTCTCGTCATGAAATCCCACATAAACTTGATGATGTTGAGACAGGGCTCTTTGGGCACCATATCCAGGACTTCTTTATTCTGAAAATAATTCTTGACTTATCATTTTTAAGTCATTGCCCAGTTACAGACTAAATTTGGAGCCAGACGCCTCTCTGATTGTATAGCATGATGGATCAGTATCTGCCTGTATTTCTCAGCATTGAAGACTGCATTAAACCTTACCAACTCCTTAACATCATTTGCTGAAATGCAGCCCCAAATTTGTAATGAACCTCCACCATGCTTCACTGTTGCCTGCATACACTTATTATTGTACTGCTCTCCAGCCCCTCAGTTAAACTGTCTTCTCTCACAGCTATATAATTCACATTTTCACCCTTCACTTCAGAGCACCTGCTTCAATTTCTGTACACCCCAGTTCCTATGTTTTCAGGCATAGATGATTATTTTGGCCTTGTGTCCATGTCAGACATATTGTATTTTGTCGCAATCCTTCCAAGCAGACCACTTCTGAACAGACTTCTCTGAAAAGAATGTGCATTAGTTAATGCCACATCTGAGCTCATGCTACTGCTGGATATCTTCCAATTACAAAGGGAAGTAGGCATGATGTGTCTTTTAGCTGCAGTACATTTTTTCCTTGACTGACCACTGAATCTGTAGTCCTCAACAGTGACCAATTCTTGAAGCCCTAAATACTGAAGTATGGCTCACACAGAGTCATTATAGCAATATCATTGAGTCTGTTTGAGATTACATAAAGATGTAGAATGATTCATGCAAGATGACATCTACAGATGATTTGTGGTTAGTTCCTCAAGGTGTTTTGAATAATCTCCCTGCTCAATAACTTCAAATACTGTGTGGAAGTGCACCTACAAGAATTTATGTTTTGCTGCTGTTTTGGAGCTAAGGTCTGCTCACACCAAATACTAATTTGACCTAGATATCACAAGTGGTATTTACATTTTATATATATATATATATATATATATATATATATATATATATACAGTACAGACCAAACGTTTGGCCATACCTTCTCATCTCTAGAATAACTATTAAGAGGAGACTGTTTTGGTGTTTATAGTATGCCACAATATATGGGATTGTCTATTAGCCTTGATGTCTAGTAAGGTATCGCTGATTAGAGGTTTGCATGATCTCAATATCCAGCTTATGACGCAGAGGTTCCCTTTTGGCTATCGGCCATTGGGTAATTTCGAAACATAGTGACCCCTGCTGGCTATTTGTAAAAGTTAATTCTATAGCGACTATTAGTATATATATAGACACATATGCTGGATATTTTTGAATAAACATACCCTCTATCACACTAATATAGATACTATGACTAGAGGCTATATATTATAACAGGATATGCTATTGGTGGTCACAACCACACAACTCCGCTGTATAAATTTGAGTTTTATATGATATATATGATGCATAATTTGTGTCCACTGAAATACTTGTGAGAACACTTGCTAATAATAAAAAATCACTTTTTGTATAAATTTGATCTTCATCTTTATTGGGCTTTGATCGTCTGTTCTCCTTTTTGTCTCACTATATATTATACGATTTATGCCCTGATTTGATATAGTCCTGGTTTCTAATTGAAATTATTGTACATGTAATATCATAATCTATGAAAATGTAAGAATGTATCCTACACTGCTGGTTTGTGTTCTTAAGAGGAGACTGTGCAGTAGGCCTTCATGGTAAAATAGCTGCTAGGAAACCACTGCTAAGGACAGGCAACAAGCAGAAGAGACTTGTTTGGGCTAAAGAACACAACGAATGGACATTAGACCAGTGGAAATCTGTGCTTTGGTCTGATGAGTCAAAATTTGAGATCTTTGGATCCAATCACCGTGTCGTTGTAGAAAAGTTGAACGTATGGACTCTACATGCCTGGTTCCCACCGTGAAGCATGGAGGAGGAGGTGTGATGGTGTGGGGGTGCTTTGCTGCTTACACTGTTGGGGATTTATTCAAAATTGAAGGCATACTAAACCAGCATGCCTACCACAGCATCTTGCAGTGGCATGCTATTCCATCCGGTTTGCATTTAGTTGGACCATCATTTATTTTTCAACAGGACAATGACCCCAAACACACCTCCAGGCTGTGTAAGGGCTATTTGACTAAGGAGAGTGATGGAGTGCTACGCCAGATGACATAGCCTCCACTGTCACCCGACCTGAACCCAATCGAGATGGTTTGGGGTGAGCTGGACCGCAGAGTGAAGGCAAAAGGGCCAACAAGTGCTAAGCATCTTTGGGACCTACTTCAAGACTGTTGGAAGACCATTTCCGGTGACTACCTCTTGAAGCTCATTAAGAGAATGCCAAGAGCGTGCAAAGCAGTAATCAAAGCAAAAGGTGGCTACTTTGAAGAACCTAGAATATAAGACATATTTTCAGTTGTTTCACACATTTTTGTTAAGTATTTCATTCCACATGTGTTAATTCATAGTTTTGATGCCTTCAATGTGAATCTACAATTTTCAGAGTCATGACAATAAAGGAAACTCTTTGAATGAGGTGTGTCCAAACTTTTGGTCTATACATATATATATATATATATACATATCCGCAGTGGGTGAAATTATTGAACATGTCAACAATTTTCTGAGTATATTTATTTCCAAAGGTGCTATTGACATGAATTTCACTACAGTATATGTTGATAACAACCCATCCAATCCACACAGGCAACGAAAACAAACCATAGATGCCCATAAATTCAGTGATGTGTAATAATGATAAAAAATGACACCAGGAAAAAATATTGAGCACTTGAAGAGAGGTCTAAAAAGCCATGGAAAGTCAGGACACCAGCTCACATAAATAATTAGAAAGCAATCCTGCCACGTAGTGAGAAATAATATCAACTGGTTCAACTGATGGCCTATAAAAAGCCATCTCACTACCAAGGTGACAATAACATATAGGAAACAAAAAAGTGCAATAGGGTCTTATCCAATTAACTGCAATGAAGTGCAGGGATATCTTGCTTACCTTGTTTGGTTGTGGTGACCACGAAACATAAAACGTATTATATATGACAGCTGCTGCAGAATCCAGGGGCCAAAAACCATTTGTAGTGAAGTAGAAGGGTAGAGAAAATATGGTCTGCCCGCGCTGCTGTGGAGGTCATAAGAATAGGACAAGATACACAAACCTGAACAGATATGGTTTATTGAGGACGCGTTTTGAAGTTTTCCAAGCTTCTTCTTCAGCACCAATGGAATTATAACATGATGCTGGGGGACCGACTTATAAAGACACTACGCCCTCAAAGTGATTAGAATGAGGCCCCAAACACACCATGTGATGGGACAACATGCAAGACACAATATGTAAAACCATAAATTAAAATATGTATAGTGTGTGATTAAAAGAAAAATAAAAGGACTTTATTTCTATGTAAAACACCTATGTTTGGTGTTCGGACCAAACACAGACTTTACAAAAAATCAGAGTTCAGGTTCAGAGTTCTGGGGCTTTAAGCATGCAGACCACTCACGTGAGCATCACTCAGCCCAATGTGAGCCGCTTGCAGGGTTTGAACTGCTCGCACTGGGGTAACAACAGCGTGATCAAATGTAGTGTGCACCTAAAAAAATGGAAAAACCCAGCCACCCTCCCATGATAGTGATCTGTTTATGGCTAGCTACATGTGGATTGAGACCCAAACTGCTCAATTAGTGACTTCCATTGGGGTTCAAGTCAATTCCGGGTCCGAAACCAAACTTTATCTAAAGGCCGGCTGAACCTGCCAAACGGAGCTGCTCATCTCTACATATTACTAAATTTATGGACTTCTATGGTTTGATTTCTTTGCCTATGAGCATTGGATGGATTGTTACTGACATCTGGTGATACATTCATGTCTATAGCCCTTTTAGAAATATATTTACTTAGAAAAATCGGTGCCATGTTCAATCCTTCAATCTAAAAAAAACAAACCCATGTTACTGCCCACGGCTGCGAACCAAACAATCAAATGTTATTGTTTTTTGTGACAGAGAAAAGACAAGGAGTTTGACAAGCTGGCTGAGAGATTTCATACCCTGGCTGCTGCTGTTAGCCGAATGGAAGAAACCCTCATATTATATGTGAGGAATGTGGAGGTAATGATTACATATGATTGTTATATACCTGCTCATTCTTTGTACCTTGTGTCAAGCCGGTCACGTCAGTAACGCACTATGGCATTAATGGCGCTGTTCAAGTGAATAAAACAATATTAATCCATTTACTTCTGTATTAGAAGGGCCGGTAACAGACAAAATAATCAATACATTTGAGCACATTTGTCAGGGATGACACAAAAAAGACTCAGCTATGGATATATGTATATATACACCTCTGATATTTACCCTACCTTGTTGGGCTATGATTATGTTTTTTATATGATGTTATAGTTAATAATAATTATTCTTGCCATGGTTCATTATTTACTCACATCTTCTTCTTCCTGTTTCAAGGCATATTTTGTTATCCAGCCTCAGACGTATCCTATGGAGTACCTGCAAGGATCAATCCACCCAATGAATGGCTATACTCTAGAACTCTGCAACAGCATTTTCCCAGTTTTTGTAAGTATCTAGATCTCAGGTTCGGCCATTAAGTTAAGGGAGAGCAAATTGCTTGCTAAGTTGAGTTGCACACATGGTTCCCCTTTATAGAAGACAATAATAAAATAAATAATAAAGTGGATTGGCTGGGCGATTGTGGGTCATCAATTTTCAGGCACCAACCTGTTAATCACCGAAAAAATCTGGCTGGGCACGTATAGGAGAGGAAGCCATCTTGGTTTCTCGCCTGAAAAGGAGTGTGTGCAGCGGAGGGAATTACAGGTGAGGCTTCTCCAAGCTACTGTCTCCCAGCTGATTATACTTGCATACTCTGGAGTCAGCCTCATGATAAAGTGTAGACATCATGTCTCCATTTACCCTGGTGGAGACCTGCTAGGTTGAGAGATTGCAGCTGGGTCCTAGTGCCATCAGGTTGCTACAGCTGCGGCCACTATCTTTCTAATCCCTGAAATGTGACTTTGTACAGTAATCAGACAGGGCTAGGGACACTACTTTATGGACCTAAAGTGGGACTCTCTGACACTTGCAACTTCGAAGGCCCATCCCTCATAAAGTGAACAGGCGCCATTTTCTGGACACAGGGACATTGGCTCTGAGCAGTTATACCTCATGCGCTGTAGCAATCATCCTTTGCACACTTTATGTGCTGAAAACAAACCCTAGTCACATACCCTACGCAGACAGATGGTAGAGATGTTGTGCGCTGATGTAGTCTTGATAGATAATCTGAGGACTCTACCATATATTGTCCTCCAAGTTACGGTCAAGTTTCTGCTACAATGAGAAACAATAGAAGCTCTACTGCAGCTGATAAATTCAAGCAATTTGCTTTCGAAGACCAGCTGGACAATACCAGAACATTAAGGGGTGGTGTTTCAGCCACAAAAACCCTGGTTCACCAGAGAGGGCAAATGTTGGAGGATGAGATGGAGGAAGGGCAGTAAGACCTAACTCTACACCAGGTCTCAGAGCAGTTACTACAGGCCATCTCAGTTTGTAAGTGCTCACTGACAGGGAAAATTGAGAAGGTATGGTTGGATGTTGGACTTTTACCTCAAAATGTACATGCTTTAAGTCACCATATCTCTGAAGAGGAATCCAGAGAATCATATATGGAGGACAAACTTTTCCGTATGGTGGCCAAACTAAACAAGGTGGCTGGGTCAGCTGATGCATAGAGTAAAAAAACGGATGATCTTGAAAAACAATTTTGCCTCAAAAATATTAGACTTATATGCCTACCTAAAAGAGCTGAAGGGCAACACCCTGAACAAGTTATTGAAATGTGGCTTAAATCTAATTTGGGAGATGAATCTCCCCCATGTTCCTGGTGGAGAGTGCACATAGAAGCCTGTCATAACCCCGACCTCCAAGAGTCCCTCTTAGGCTGATCCTGTATTGGATTTTAAATTACAAGGACAGTGATGTTGCATTGCGCCTGGCCAGGCAAAGTAGTGAGCCCGCTCTAGTACGTGACGTCACAGGTTTTCAAAGTACGCAGCTCTTTCACCCAGTCGAGACGCCGCTTGCGTTCTCCTGTGCAACATGTGCCGACGCTTCTCTAAAGACTCTGGATGACAGGACAGCAGGACAAGCATCCCTATTACCTACGGAGACAGTCCTGTACCACACACTGACCACACCTGCGAGCAAATGGACTCACCACCTTCATGAGTGCACAGACACATTAAAGTAAGTGGTGTGTTCATGACTGTCTGATCAGGCTATATTAGTGGTGTTGGATTACATTCCTTAAAGGATGTTCCCTCTGTCCTAATGTTTTAATACAATTTTAGTTTATATCCACTCTACAATTTTTTACACTTTGGATTTCCTTATTTATTTTTAATTAGAAATCAAACTTACCTTTATAAGTTATTTAGTTTTATTTAAGTTATTTGGTTTTCTGTTTCATTTATAAGCCTGTCTTTTCCTTCTGTTCACACTGTTTAGGAAGCACGATAGCCCACTAATATCAATTTATCCAAATAAATCACATCAGCTTCATTACCAATATCCAGATTTGCAGTTACCTCCTCAAAAAAAACATCATATTGGTTAGACACGTTATCTTGCATGAATCCATGCTAGTTATTATATTATTCTCTGTAATATATTGTTGCATGTCATCTCATAAAATTCCCTTAAAAACTTTGCACACCACTGATTTCAGACTCACCGGATGGTAGTTGCCTTGTTCCATTCTCTTACCTTTATTAAATATTGGTACCATGTCAGCAATCCTCCAATCCTATAGTACCAATCCTGTTACAAGAGACTCTAAGAAGATAAAATACAGCAGCCTGTAAATTGCTGAACTTAATTCCCTCAATATCCGTGGATGAATGCCATGTGGCCCGAGGGTTTTGTCAACATATAATTTACACAGATGCAGGTACACTTCTTCTTGTGTTAAATTAGTTATGTCAGGGGGACTTTGAATTATGTTTTGTTGAATGTTCCCTGGAACAGTCAGTTCCTTGGGGAACACCAATGAAAATTGCCTGTTTAATTTCTCAGCCTTTACTTTGTCCTCTATAATTATCCTGTTAAAATCATTTATGGGGCCAATATCATCCTTTTTTTCCTTTTGGCATTGACGTATTTATAAAATATTTAGGGGGTTTATTTAATGTATTTTTGTTTCAGTAGCTAATTTTGCTAGCTTGATTTCTTTTTTACATTTCCTACTGAGAACTTTATACTCCTGAAATGCTATTTCTGTATTCTTAGCCTTCAAGATTTTAAATCCCCTTTGTTTTTGTTTTATTATACTTTGTACTGTCTTATTTATCTATAGTGGTTTATTTTTATTCCTGAACATTTTATTACCAGATGATATACGTTTTTTACAGGACTCTAGTAGTATATCCTTAAACTTACCCCATTTATGTTCGGTATCCTCAGTTACCATGATATTGTCCCAATCTACACGATTTAGCTCTTCCCTTAATTTGTCCTATTATCAATCACAGTAACTAAACTGGCTCTGCTATATCCATTATGATAATATTTTCATGCTTGGTTGACATCACCCTAGATCAAATTAACATTGCCCTGAGTGACATGATCTCCGGTAAAGATGGCTCCCACTGGAATTGTATGCTAGATATCAAAAGATTCCCCAACTCGAACTTCTAGAGGTTTTTTTTGCAAGTGTGCAAGGGTGAGTCTTTGCCCACTTCCTTTTATGAAGCTAACCTTCTGCCAGACCCAATTTTTGCCTTTCTGACCTGGACAAATTCTTTCAGTTCTGACCAGTGTCACTTTATGTGATAATAAAGGGGGCTTTACATGGTAGCGATATCGCTAGCAATTTCTAGCGATATCGAGCGTGTAAGTACCCGCCCCCATCGCACATGCTATATCGTGTGATCGCTGCCGCAGTGAACATTATCACTACGGCAGTGTCACACGCACTTACCTGGTCGGCGTCGTCGCTGTGACTGACGAACAATCCCTCCTTCAAGGGGGAGGTGCGTTCGGGGTCACCGCGACGTCACTGCGACGTCACTAAGCGGCCGGCCAATCAAAGCGGAGGGGTGGAGATGAGCGGGACGTAACATCCCGCCCACCTCCTTCCTTCTGCATTGTGGCCGGCGGCAGGTACGGAGACGTTCCTCTTTCCTGCGGTGTCACACACAGCGATGTGTACAGCCGCATGAGCGATGAACAACATGGATAAACAACCCTTACCGATTTTTGAGTTTGGGACGACCTCTCCATGGGGAACGATTTTCACCATTTTTGAGGTCGCTTAAGGTCGCTGGTAAGTATCATACGCTGCGATATCGTTAATGACGCCGGATGTGCGTCACTAACAACGTGACCCCGACAATAAAACATTAACGATATCGTAGCGTGTAAAGCCCCCTTAACTCTGGAACTCTGCAACGGATCCCAGTGATTCTGAGGTTGTTTCTTCATGACACGTTGTACTTCTTGCTAGTGGTAAATTTTGGTAAATATTATTTGCGTTTACTTATGAAAAAATTTTGGAACTTTTAATTTTTATGCCCTTTAAACCAGATAGTTATATTACACATAATCGTTAATAAAAAACATTCGCCACATGTCTACTTTACATCAGCATCATTTTTGAAACACATTGTTTTTATTAAGTTAGAAGGGTTAAAAGATAGTTTATCAGCAATTTCTCATTTTTCCAACTAAATTTACAAAGCCAATTTTTAAGGGCCCACATCATGTTTGAAGTAACTTTGAGTGACCTATATGAGAAAAATAACCCAAAAGTGACACTGTTTTAAAACCTGTACTTTTCAAAGTTCTCAAAACCACATTGATGAAGTTTATTAGCCCAGGAATTAAAGCAATGTGGAAGGAAAAAAATGTAAATTTTTTACTTTTTCTTACAAAAATATTGCTTTAGCCCCATATTTTTGATTTTCATGAGGGTAACAGGAGAAAATGGACCCTACAATTTGTTATTCAATTTCTCGTGAGTACGCCGATACTCATATGTGGTGGAAAACTACTGTTTGGCCACACAGCAGGACTCAGAAGGGAAGAAACACCATTTGACTTTTGGAGTTCCAAATAATGTGGAATTCGGACACCATATCATGTTTGTAGAGCCCATGATGTGCCTAAACATTGAAAACCCTTTCAAGTGACCCCATTTTAGAAACTACACCACTGAAGGACTTTACCAAGAGGTGTGGTGACCACCTTGAACCCACAGGTGCTTTACAGAATATTATTTTGTTGAAATGTGAAAATGAAAAAATGACATTTTTCCACAAAAATGTTGCATTAGCCAGAATTTTTCATTTTTGCAAGGGTAACCAAAGAAAATAGTCCATACAATTTATTATGCAATATCTCCACGGTACTACAGTACCTTATATGTGAGGGAAAACTATTGCTTAGATACACAGCAGGGCTTGGAAGGGAAAGAGCTCCATTTGACTTGGAGTGCAAAATTGGCTGGAATTGTTAGCAGATGCCATGTTGTGTTTGGATAGCCCCTGATGTGGTTAAACAGTGGAAACCCCACGAATTACCCCATGTTAGAAACAACACCCATCACGGAATTTATATAGAGGTGTGGTGACCACCTTAAACTCATGGGTGTGTCACAGAATTTTATAAATGAAAAAATGATTTTTTTTCTCTGAAAAATGTAGCATGAGCCCTACACTTTTTAATTTCACAAGGGTAACTGGAGAAATTGGACCATACAATTTGTTGTGCAGTTTCTCCCGAGTACAACAATGCCCCATATGTGGGGGAAAACTACAGTTTTAGTGCACGGCAAGGCTCAAAAGGGAAGGAGCACCATTTACATTTCAGAGCGCCAATTTGGCTGGAATAGGTTGCGTACGCCATGTCACATATGAAAAGCCCCTGACATGCCAAAACAGCAGAACTCTCACATGTGACCCCATTTTAGAAACTACTTGTCTCGCGGAATTCATTTAGTGGAGTAGCTTTTTAAACCCTGAGGTGATTCACAGAATTGCATAATATTGTGCTGAGTAAATGTAACATTATCATGTTTTCCAATAAAAATGTTGCTTTAGCCCCTAGTTTTTAATTTTCAAAAGGGGTAGGAGAAAAAAACGAATGATACAATTTGTTATGCAATTTTTCCGCGAGAAGTCAATACCACATTTATGGTTGAAAATAACTGTTGAGGCATAGTGCAAAGCTCAGAATGGAAGGAGCGCCACATTGAAGGAAAGGTCTGAGGGTGCCATATCACATTGGCAGAGCCCCTGAGGTGCTAGCAGAGACAGCAGAGCTCCCCGTACGTTATGCCATTTTACAAACTA
Source organism: Anomaloglossus baeobatrachus (assembly GCF_048569485.1). Taxonomy (NCBI): domain Eukaryota; kingdom Metazoa; phylum Chordata; class Amphibia; order Anura; family Aromobatidae; genus Anomaloglossus; species Anomaloglossus baeobatrachus. Next base: position 206,599,312 of record NC_134356.1, read on the forward strand.
CACGCCTCAATGATTTCACCTAGGGGTGCAGAGAGCAAATTAACACCACAAGTGATTCGCAGAATTTTATACAATTGGGTGGTGAAGAAAAAATAATTACATTTTTTTCACTAAAATATTGTTTTAACACCAAATTTTTAATTTTTAAAATGGTTAATAGGAGAAATCTTACAACAAACAGTCAGGTCTATTTTTCTCTGAGTAGATCAGTTTCACACTTGTCCTCAGAAACTACTTTTCAAGCAGTGCACAGCTCAGAAGGGGAAGAAAGCCATATTATAGTCTAGAGTTGGCTGTTCTGGTTTGCAGGTGCCATGTTGCATTAGCAGAGCCCCTGAGGTGCCAGAACAACAGAACCCCCCATAAGGGATCCCATTTTGTAAACTACACCACTCAATGAATCTAGGGGTGCAGTGATCATATTAACACTATAGATGTGTCAGATAATTTTATACCATTGGGCAGTGAAGGAAAAATAATTTCATTTTTACCACAAAAATTTGGTTTTAGTCCCAGATTTTCATATAAGGAAATGGGTAAAACTGTCACTAAAATATGTCACACAATGTCAGCAAAACGTTGCAATACCCCTTATGTATCTCTCTAGTACTGTTTTGCCACATGGCGATACTCGGGAGGGAAGGAGCACTATTCGACTCTTGGAGCACAGATTTTCCTAGAATAGTTTTCAGACTTCATATACAGAGCCCTTAAGTGCCAGAAAAGCAGAAACCCTGTTTTGGAAATTACACCCCTCTGGGAATTTATCTACAGGTGTAGTGAAAAGTTTGACTCCATGGTTGTTTTACAATAACAAGCAGCAATGAATGTTGCTCAGTGAAAATTGCAACTCGGCCATTGTAGTGCCCGTACATTGTACACAGCTTGTGCTTCTGAAGACATGCACATTGTAAATTAAGCAGGCTCTCCATACTACAGTAATGCCAAACATGGATGCTAAATGTGGTTTAGGCACATTGTAGAGCTTAGACAGAGGGGGGCATTTGAACTCGGGAGCGCAGGTTTTGCTGGATTTATTTTGGGGGGAGCCATAGCACCTTTCCATTGCCTTTGTGTTACCAGTAACATGAAAATTCCCCATATTTCCATTGACAGATGACGGATCTGATTGGGGACTTGTTTTTTTTTGTAGATTGAGATGAAGCTTTTTTTTTTTTGGGAACATTTTACATAACATTTTAGATCACATTTATCCATCTAAATCTCAGAATGGCGTGATTCAGATGAAATCCCCTAGGAAGTCATTCACTATAATGAGGAAGCAGAGTTAAGGCGGCGTTACACGGTACGATATATCGGGCGATATGTCGTCGGGGTCACGGAATTCGTGACACACATCTGGCATCGTTAGAGATGTCGTACCGTGTGACACCTCCGAACGACTGTTAACGAGCAAAAATACTCACCTTATTGTTGCTCGTTGACAAGTTGTTCATTTTCATAATGTCGTTCCTCCTTCTGCGCACTGGTTGTTCGTCGTTCCCGTGGCAGCACACATCGCTACATGTGACACCCTGGGAACGACTAACAACAACTTACCTGTGTCCCACCGGCAATGCGGAAGGAAGGAGGTTGGCGGGATGTCACGTCCCGCTCATCTCCGCCCCTCCGCTTCTATTGGGCGGCCACTGTGTGACGTCACTGTGACGCCGAACGTCCCTCCCACTTCAGGAAAAGGATGTTCGCCGCCCACAGCGACGTCGTTAGGGAGGTAAGTACGTGTGACAGGGGTTAATCACTTTGTGCGACACGGGCAATGAATTGCCCGTGACGCACAAACGACGAGGGCGGGTGCGATCGCGATAAATCATTTCGTGTAACGCCGCCTTAACTCTCCATCTGTTCATGGTTGTCCATCTTAGAAGTGCACAAAACTGGTTGACTGCACTTTTATGCACCAATGAAAAGATGGACACCGCTGGTTCATAGGCAGACACAGTCCAAGATGACTCCCTCTGTCGAATTACAGGGAATCTTCTGTGAGGGGTTTTGTCTGAATCATGTATTTCAGAGATTTACACACAAACCCAGGTGTAAGCATTCAGCGTAGAGCACAGGATAAATGTGAGCCGAGCTTTACTGTGATCTTTGGGAGGAAGAATGAATAAATCAACAGCAGGTAAATAATTGGTTTCATTTTTTTTTAAACGACGTTCACGTGCGGTATATTAGATGGCTCTATTCCTTGAGTCAGTGCAATTATAGCAGTATCAGTTTTACATTGCTTTTTTATATTTGGCTACTACCACATATCAGCAATTATTTTTGTTTTGGGTTTTTTTCTACACCGTACACTGAAGTTTAATCTACGGAGGAAACAAACTTTATCAGTGTTGGGATGCATAAACCTAATTAAGGTGATATCATTGCCAAAATTTAGCTATACTGTGCAACACAGTGCAGTACCTATCTCTAAATCCTTCTTCACAACATTAAGGCTATGTGCGCACACTGCGTTTTTTTGACGCTGCGTTTTTGGCCGATAAAAACGCACCCGCGTTGAGAAAACGCGTCAAAAACCGCATGTGTTTTTACCGCGATTTGGTGCGTTTTTGGCTGTGTTTTGCTGCGTTTTTGATCTCTGCGTTTTGCTGCGTTTTTCCAATGCATTGCATGGGCGGAAAACGCAGAAAAACGCAGGAAAGAATTGACATGTCCATTTTTTTTTTTCAAGCTCAAAAACGCAGCATAAAAAAAAAAAGTTGTGTGCGGACAGCAAAAATGAAAACTCATAGACTTTGCTGGGGAAGCAAAGTCATGCAGTTTTAAGACCAAAAACGCCGCGAAAAACGCACTGTGCGCACATAACCTTACTCTCTTATGTCTTCATTTGTGTGAGGTAGTTCTCAGCACAAACTTAAATTATCTACCCTTCAAAGACCCAAAAAGCTCAGGGGTACAGATTTGCCAGATTGTTTTCATGATTACATAGCGGGCCAGCTAAAGCCACTACGCACTTAGATGCCGGGCTCTCAGCTGCCAAATTTAGGTGGTCTTTCAAAATTGAAGTTATATTTAGATTACCAATTAAAGGTTACATATAGTTGAGATGTAGGTGTAAATCTCACAGTGGGAGGCAAAAGGTTTTATGGTTTTATTATTAGTTCTGAACAGTGCAAATTCTGAGTTTGGAATTCAGGTTTGATGACAGAAGATTACTGATGGGTGGACCTGCAGATATGTGGGTTCGGCATGTCCAACCGGATTTAAAAAAATAAATAAACAAAACAAAACTGTTCCTGCCTGGAAATGATCCCGGATATCTGGCCGTATGCCAACCCTCATATAAGTCTATGGGGATCCGAATTATGCGCTTTAAAATGGTAATAGGGGGATTAGAGCAAGCACATTATACTTACCGAATCTCCTGCGCTGCTGTAACACTGCTTTTGTGCCACTCATTATTGATCATACATATGCATTGCTTTCCCCGTCAAACGGCAGTCTGTAATTAGTTGCAGTCAGACCGCACCACCACCCTGTGTGACAGCGTGTCTGACTGCTTTCAATCACAGGCACTGTTTATTTATTTTTACGCCATGACAGGGATACACACAGCGCCTGTGATTGAAAGCAGTCAGACACTTTGTAATACAGGGTGGGAGCTCGGTCTAACTGCAACCAATCACATACGCTGTGACTGCCGATGGACGAGGGAAGTAGTGCATATATATGAAGGATAATGAGTGGCTTCGGAAGTAGTATGATCGGCCCAGAAGCAATGTTACAGCTGTGCGTAGACTCAAAGTATAAGGCATCTGCTTTCCCCTTTTTTTCTTTATTTTTCCTTTTATTCTATCGAAATTATCCCAATTGCCGGATCATTTCTTGGAGTTCCCTGAGAACTCCAGGCCAGGAGTCGGTGCTCGGGTCCTTTTGAACCCGCGCGGATCCGGACTTTTACAATCTGGGTCTTCCCAGAACTACAGAAGAGTAATATGTACAGTATATTGTTTCTATGCTTCTCCAACGCAACATGGGTATCAATTGACTTGTTAATTTCAAACTATGTAATGATACATGCACCGGAGCAATAACTATCTCCTGTCTTAGTAATCTATCTTCACTGAATACAAATCTTAACCATGAGTTGAGAATTTGAAGAATAAATGATACGTCCAGTAGGAGAAAGATACACATTTCGGTGATGAGATATATTACAAAGGTGCTTATTTTTATGTGATGTGTACTATTGATTTATGCTATAGAAATGTAAACAATGGTTATGGTTTAAGTGCACGCAATTCAACTTTACTGTCCAATTGCACGGACAGCAGAAAAAATGCAGAGCAGTGTATAGAAGGCATATTAGCGCAAACGTTGCAAAGATTGACTTAACAAAGTGTAATAAAAAAGCAGTACTACAGTCTCCGATTTCCATCTCCTTTTCAGTCCACAAAAATCTCACCGAAGAGACTGCATTGCAGCATACATAGGGATGAGCGAATATATTCGCCACTTTTCGGTATCCGGCGGATAATGGGGTATTCGATCATCCCTAATCATACAGCACAATATTCCTACACATAATATCCACACCACCAGGCCAGGGTTTCCCACCTTTTAGATTCCTAGCAGTTGGCATGGGCCATGCAATAGAATGAGTCTGGCCACTCTTCCAAGTCTGCGGAAACTAGCTCTACTCTGCATGTCCTCCTCCACTCCTCCAAAGTTGTCCACCCCATATCGATCTGCGAAGCTCTGAGCTCAGCACCACAGTATTATAATGTCCTATTTTTAGTAGCTTCACTTACTGGTGCTTTTATATGGTAATTGTTGCATATGAAAACATGATTTGGTCTATTCTTCTGTATATCTTCTTCTTTAAATTCTGATATCACCTACTTCTTGCAGAAAAGTAGACTGCAAATAATGGTCCTGCAGCCTCTGAGTAATCTTTCCGAGTATTTAAAAGGACCCAGGAACCTGATCCGGAAGAGAATGGACAAACTTTTAGACTATGAGAACCTAGAAGAGAGACACAGTGAAACTGGAAAGATGACATGGGAAGAAGAGGACATTGTAAACAACTACAAGACCATTCATTCCATGTTGCTGTCTGAGCTGCCAAGGTGCATCCAGCTGTCCTATCAGTTGCTTCACAACATTTTCCTCAGTTTCATTGCTGTGCAGAAAGATTTGTCTGTTCAAGGATGTTTTGCAGCAGAAGAACATTCTTCTCAGGTAAAAAAATAAATAAAAAAAATAAAATAATAATAATAATAATAAAAAACCCCCATACAAGTTCTAATGTTTTATACAGCAGGTGAAATAAGTATTGAACACATTACCAATTTTCTAAGGAAATATATTTCTAAAGGTGCTATTGACATGAATTTGTCATCAGATGTTGGTAACAACTCATCCACTCCACACAGTCAAATAAATTAAAAAATGACCACGCTTAGTGAAATTTATTTAATACTTCATACAAAAACATTCGTTGATGTTGCATGCATTACTTAGGCGTGATTTTGGTCCATTCTTTCACACAAACACTCTTCAAATCCTGAAGGTTCTGTTGTCTCTTTCTATGAACTCTGAGGTTTGTTCCTTACATAGATTTTCTATTGGATTCAGGTCAGCTTGCTGTAACATTCTAGCAACTTTATTTTTTTTCTTTCTCTGAAACTATTTGAGAGTTTCTTTGGCTGTGTGTTTGGGATCATTGTCTTGCTTAAAAGTCCACCGTCATTTCATCTTCACCATTCTGATAAACTGCAAACCTTTTTATCAAAATTGTCTCAGTATATTTGTCCATACATCCTTCCTTCAATTATATGAAGTTTGCCAGTGCCGAATGATGAAAACCAGCCTCACACCATGAGGTTCCCACCTCCAAACGTCACTATTGGTATGGTGTTTTTGGGATGATATGTGGTGCCTTTTGGCCTCCAAATATGGTGTGTATTATGGCATCTAAACAGTTCAATTTTGGTCTCATCTGACCAGACTATATACTCCCAGTATTTCACAGGCTTGTTTAAATGTTGTTGACCAAACTTTAAACACGCATGAGTATACTTTCTAAAAATACTATTGACATGAAATTTCCACCAGATTTCAGTAAGACACCATTGAATACACACTGGTAAAAAAAATCAAACCATAGCTGTTATGTGTAATACTGAGAAATGACACAGTGAAAAAGTATTAAACCCATGAAGAAAGAAAGATGCAAAAACCATGGAAAGTCATGACACCAACTGCAATCTGTCAGTAATTAGAAAGCAATCCTGCCACTTAGTGAAAAATATAATCAGCTGGTTCAACTTATAGCCTATGACAAGTTGTCTCATTATGCAAGAAACAACTCATGATGGGTAAAACCAGTGAGTTGTGTTAAGATCTTTGCAAACTTATTGTTGCAAAACATATGATGGGATTGGTTGCAGAGGAATTTCTAAACTACCGAAGGTTCAAGTGTGCATAGATGAGGCCATAATCCGGAAGTGGAGAAAACATAGTTTCACTATAAACTAGTCATGAGCAGGCGCTTGCGGCAAAATTTCAGACAGAGAAGTGAAAAAAATTATCAGAAGAGTTGTCCAAGAGCCAAAGACCACCTGTGGAGAGCTACAGAAATACTTAAGCTGGTGTCACACTAAACGACAGCGACAACGACGTCGCTGTTACGTCACCATTTTCGGTGACGTAACAGCGACCTTGTAAGTCGCTGTTATGATCGCTGCTTAGCTGTCAAACACAGCAGAAGCAGCGATCATAAGGTCGCTGTGCTACATGTTCAGAGAGCCGGGAGCCGCGCTTAGCGCTGGCTCCTTGCTCTCCTGCAGCACACATCGGGTTAATTAACCCGATGTGTGCTGCAGCTACATGTCACAGTTCAGAGAGCAGGGAGCCGCGCTTAGCGCTGGCTCCTTGCTCTCCTGCAGCACACATCGGGTTAATTAACCCGATGTGTGCTGCAGCTACATGTCACAGTGCAGAGAGCAGGGAGCCGCGCGCACTGCTTAGCGCTGGCTCCTTGCTCTCCTGCAGCACACATCGGGTTAATTACCCGATGCGTACTGCAGCCACATGTCACAGTGCAGGAGCCGGCACTGGCAGCAAGAGCGGAGGCTGGTAACCAGCGTAAACATCGGGTAACTAGGGAAAGGTCTTCACTTGGTTACCCGATGTTTAAGCTGGTTACAGCTTACCGCAGCTGCCAGTGCCGGCTCCTGATCGCTTCATTTCGTCGCTCTCTCGCTGTCACACACAGCGATGTGTGTGTCACAGCGGGAGAGTGACGACCAAAAAATGAAGCTGGACATTCAGCAACGACCGGCGACCTCACAGCAGGGGCCAGGTCGTTGCTGGATGTCACACACAGCGACAGCGACGGGACGTCGCTGCAACGTCACAGAAAATGGTGACGTAGCAGCGACGTCGTTGTCGTCGTCGTTATGTGTGACACCAGCTTTAGATGGGATCACCAGGTACAATTGTTTCAAAGAAAACAATAAGTAATGCACTTAACCTCCATGACCTGTAAGCACGCTCACCATGCAATACTCTATTGTTGAATAAAAAGCATGTCTGAGCCCATTTCAAGTTTGCTCACCTACATTTAGACAAGGCTGCAAAATACTGGGAGAACATAGTCAGATGAGACCAAAACTGAACCCTCTTTATACCATGATACACACCATGTTTGTAGGCAAAAGGGCACTGCATAGCACCTCAAAAACACCAACAATGAAGTTTGAAGTTGGGAACGTCATGGTGCGGGGCTGTTTTTCAGCATACGGCACTGGCAAACTTCATATAATTGATGGAAGGGTGAATAAACAAATGTCCAGGATGATGAAGATGGACATTTCAGCATGACAATCATCCCAAACACACAGCCAAGGAAGCTCTCTAAATTGGTTTTAGAAAGAGAAAATAAAGCTGTCAGAATGGTCCACCAAATCACCTGACCTGAATCCAATGCAAAAAATGATAAAAGGAACTAAAGCTCAGCGTTTATTAAAGTAACCCACAAAGCCTTCAGTGTTTGTGTGGAACAATAGACTAAAATCACACATGAGCAATGCATGTGATTAATTTCTCCATATGGGAGGCTTGAAGCTGTCATCACCAACAAAGGGTTTTATGCGAAGTATTAAATAATTTGAGTAAGCATGTTCAATACTTGTTCCCTGTGTCACTTTTCATTACTACACATAACTTAATTTATAGACATCTGTCAGGGCCAGGCGGTCGGGCAGACCCAGGAGGTGGATCCACTGGGCCGAACTCTAAGATGGTGGTAAGGAGTCCGGTAGCTGAAGCAGTATGGGCAGTAGAACAGTCCGTGCAAGAGAGCGTAACGAAGAAGTCCCTGGGACCACGGAGTCACGGATGATAGTCCGGGTGACGTAGCTCAGGTTCGGAAGCCGAGATGATGTCAGGCGGGGTCCGGAACCTTTTGGAGCAAGATGACGGGTCACCGCAGGGATCCGAGATGGTACGGACTGTCAGATGGCAGACGGACAGCGTGCGGGGTTCCGGATTCAGCAGGACCGGATGGCGAGGCAGGATCAGCTCTAGAAGAGAGATACGTGAGTATGGCAAGAAGATACAAGGAGACCTGACTCCTAGCTTGGAAAACACGAAGATCAGGCCCCGCCCCCTTGGACAATAACCCCCTTTATACCCTGTACCTGTTCAACCTCATTTCCTGTTAATGGACGCTGGCCCTTTAAGAAAGGGTCAGTGACCGCGCGCGCGCCCTAATGCGCATGCGCGCCGCCCGGGTGCCAGAAGCCAGGGAAGGAGGCTGAGAGGAGGACGCAGGGGAGCCGGCCAGGTCCTGGGAAGCCGTCGGGCGCCGGAATCGGGCACCAGGGGGCCTGGGAAGGACGGGCACCGGAGGCTGGAGAGCGGGGAGCGTGGCAGGTGAGCCGGGGAGCGGGGGTGAGGACCCGGGGAGCGTGACAGTACCCCCCCCCCACGCCCCCCTCCCCGCAACCGGGACATGAAGGCACGGATAAGAGGAGTGCCCACGTTCTCCCTGGGCTCCCAGGACCTATCCTCAGGACCATACCCTTCCCAGTCCACCAGGAAGAACTGTCGACCCCGTACGGTCTTCATGGCCACGATATCCCTTACCGCATAGATGTCGTCATCGGCAATAGGTGGAGGAGCCGGACTGGCAGTAGCGGAGAAGGGACCAAGGACAACCGGTTTGAGCAGGGAGACGTGGAACGAGTTGGGTATCCTCATCGTGGCCGGGAGCTGTAGCTTGTAGGAGACCTCATTGATCTTGCGGAGGACCTTAAACGGCCCGATGTAGCGAGGACCCAGCTTGTAGGATGGAATCTTCAACCGGATGTACTGGGAAGCAAGCCAGACCAGGTCACCAGGAGAGAAACGCGGAGGGTCCAGACGCCTCTTGTCAGCGTGTTTCTTCATCCGCTGGGAAGCGCGTCCAAGGGACGCCTTGACAGAGTCCCAAATGGTAGCGAAGTCACGGGCTACAGTATCAGCCGCAGGGACATCCGAAGAAGGGGATATAGGCAATGGGACGGAGGGCTGAAGTCCGTAAACGACATGGAAGGGAGATTTGGAGGATGACTCACTGATGTGGTGGTTATGTGAGAATTCAGCCCAAGGCAGAAGCGTGGACCAGTCGTCGTGATGGGCGTTGACATAGTGACGTAAGAAGGAGGTCAAGATTTGATTGACCCTCTCCACTTGGCCATTAGACTGAGGATGGTAAGCAGAAGAAAAGTCCAGAGTCACTCCCAGATGTTTGCAGAGCGCCCTCCAGAAGCGGGAGGTGAACTGAGTTCCTCTGTCGGACACGATGTGGGATGGAAAGCCATGCAAGCGGAAGATGTGATGTATATAGGCTTCCGCGAGTTCCTGAGCAGAGGGCAGTCCAGCCATAGGGACGAAGTGAGCCATTTTGGAGAACCGGTCCACCACGACCCATATGACTGTGTGTCCGGAGGATAATGGCAAGTCCGTAATAAAATCCATCGCTATGTGTTGCCACGGAACTGAGGGTATCGGCAGAGGCAGAAGACGGCCATAGGGCAGGTGTTTGGGCGTCTTGTTCCTGGCACAAGAGGAGCAGGCAGAGACAAAAGCAGCGACGTCCGTGCGAAGGGATGGCCACCAGTAATGGCGTACAATCGCACCCCATGTTCTCTTCTGGCCTGCATGACCGGCTGTTTTTGAGGCATGACCCCAGTGTAACACTTTTTGCCTGTCTGTCTCAGAGACATAGGTCTTCCCGGGCGGTATCTGGGCCAGGGTGACAGGGGCCACCGGAATAATCTTGCTAGGAGAGATGATAGGTTGATAAAAAAGGAGAAAACATCAGGCACTCACCAGTTGCTGCTTGTGCAAGTTTTGTTGTTTTATTCGTGCAGGTTACAAGTGCATGGAGTGGAGGGGAGGGAGTGGACGCTACACACGTCCAAAGACGACGGCGGCCGTTTCGCACCTGTCTGGTGCTTCAGCTGGTCTGAACTGAGCTGACATCACATCCATTATATCCACATAATACAGGTGGTTGATGTCAGCAGTGATTAAAACGAGTTTAAAATCAAACTGCAGTATTACTACTGAATGGAGTGCAAAATAAGCATGTACAAACATATAAAGACATACAATAATTTCACATATAGCTGGAATCTAGAAAAATTATCCCAAGAATACGCTCAACTCATTTTTATCATTTAGTCCTAATGGACCCAAAGCATTAAACTTCATAATATATTCTGCCTCCTTTCTGAGCAGAAGTTTGTGCGTATCCCCACCTCTGGCTGGAGTTTTAACTAGATCAATGCCTATAAATGACAATACATTGGGGTCAGAATTATGGACTTCTTTTATATGATTGATTAATCTTGTAGCGCCTATTCCGCTAGAGATGGAATTTCTATGCTCTCTAAATCTTATAAACAAATTTCGAATAGTTTTGCCAATATAAAAATATTGACAAGGGCAGAATATTACATACACCACCATTTTGGACCTGCAGGTAATCAGACTTTTGACATAATGTGAATGGCCACCTATTTTAAATGTTCTGCCAACTATATGAAATTGGCAAAATGTTCTCTTCTGGCCTGCATGACCGGCTGTTTTTGAGGCATGACCCCAGTGTAACACTTTTTGCCTGTCTGTCTCAGAGACATAGGTCTTCCCGGGCGGTATCTGGGCCAGGGTGACAGGGGCCACCGGAATAATCTTGCTAGGAGAGATGATAGGTTGGGTAGTCTCTTCCTCCTGCTCCATGGGCATGAAAGACCTAGACAAGGCATCAGCGCGTACATTCTTGTCCGCGGGTCGGAAATGGAGCTGGAAGTCAAACCTGGCAAAGAATAAGGACCACCTGGCTTGCCGTGGGTTCAGTCGCTGAGCGGACCGCAAGTATTCCAGGTTCTTGTGGTCCGTGTAGATAATCACGGGGTACACTGCTCCTTCCAGGAGGTAGCGCCACTCCTCCAGAGCCAGTTTGACCGCCAATAGTTCTCGGTCACCGATGGTGTAATTACGTTCAGGTGCTGAGAAGCTCTTGGAGAAAAAACCGCAAGTCACCATCTTGCCGGAGGAGGACTTCTGCATGAGCACTGCTCCGGCTCCCGAGGAGGAGGCATCCACCTCCAAGGTGAACTGGCGGTTTAACTCCGGACGGTGGAGTACAGGAGCGGAGGCAAATGCTCGCTTCAGTGAGCAAAACGCGGCGTCGGCCGCAGGTGACCAGTCCTTTGGATTAGCCTCCTTTTTGGTCAAAGCGGAGAGAGGAGCAGTCAGGGCAGAGAAGTGAGGGATAAACTGGCGGTAGTAGTTGGCGAATCCCAGGAACCGTTGGATTGCCTTCAGTCCAGAAGGGGGAGGCCAGTTGAGTATGGAGGAGACCTTCTTTGGATCCATTTGCAGTCCAGTACCCGAGATGATGTATCCCAGGAAAGGAAGAGAAGACTGCTCAAAGACACACTTCTCATATTTGGCGTAGAGACGATTCTCTCTCAGTCTTTGTAGAACCAGCTGTACGTTCTCTCTGTGGGTCTGGAGGTCCGGAGAGAAGATAAGGATGTCATCCAGATAAACTACTACACAGATGTAGAGGAGGTCCCGGAATATGTCGTTCACCAATTCTTGGAAGACTGCTGGTGCGTTACACAAGCCGAAGGGCATCACGCAGTATTCATAGTGCCCATCGCGAGTATTAAACGCGGTCTTCCATTCGTCCCCAGAGCGGATACGAACTAGGTTGTAGGCACCCCGCAGATCCAGCTTGGTGAACACACGGGCTCCTCTGAGCCGGTCGAACAATTCGGGGATGAGCGGCAGAGGGTACTTGTTTTTGACGGTGATCTGATTCAGACCCCGGTAGTCGATGCATGGGCGTAGGTCACCCTCTTTCTTCTTAACGAAGAAGAAGCCTGCTCCCGCAGGAGAGGAGGATCTCCGGATGAATCCCTTTGCCAGGCTCTCTGTGATGTAGGTAGACATGGCCCTGGTTTCGGCTGGAGACAACGGATATATCCGTCCTCGAGGTGGTGTTGTTCCTGGGAGCAGGTCGATGGCACAATCGTAGGGACGGTGTGGCGGAAGTACCTCAGACTCCTTCTTGTCAAAGACGTCTGCGAAGGACCAATAGGCCGAGGGCAGTTCCGGTAGGTTCTCTGGAACCGGAGGTCGTCGGATAGGTTGTATGGACTTCAGACACTTCTCATGACAAGCAGGACCCCATCGGGTGATTTCGCCAGTACCCCAGCTGACTGATGGTTCGTGTGTCCGCAACCAGGGAAGTCCCAGCAGGATTTGATGGGACATGTGTGGAAGGACGTAGAGAGCGATGTTCTCGGTGTGCAGGGCACCGATACGCAGTTCGACCGGTCTGGTGACCCAGGAGATGGTATCAGATAGGGGTCTCCCATCCACCGAGGCAATCACTAGGGGCTTCTCGAGTAGAGTAACAGGCAGCTGGTACTTGTCCACAGTGGCCAGCTGGATGAAATTGCCTGCTGCTCCAGAGTCGAGGTATGCCTCAGCCGTAAACCGCGTCTCTCCCGTTGACACTTGCACAGTCCACATAACCGGGTCTGAGAGAGTCCCAGCACCTAGGGTGGCCTCTCCTACCAACCCTAGGCTTTGGAGTTTCCCGGCCTTTCTGGACAGGAGCGTAGGAGGTGTGTTCCCTCTCCGCAGTAAAAGCAGAGACCCTTGGCGAGCCGCTCTGCTCGACGTTGTTCAGACTGTCGTACTCGGTCGATCTGCATGGGCTCGTGGACGGGAATCCCAGCTGTTGATGACTGAGGTACGGAGGGCTTCTGTGGAGGAGAGGAATGCCGTACCGGACGTCTCTCACGAGACAGCTCTTTGGAGCGCTCCTGAAAACGAATGTCCACTCGAGTTGCTAGGGCAATCAGGGCATCTAGGGTGGAGGGCACGTCACGACCCGCCAACTCATCTTTGATGCGACTCGAGAGTCCTTCCCAGAAGGCGGCTGTTAGGGCCTCATTATTCCACCCGAGTTCTGAAGCCAAAGTGCGGAAACGGATGGCGTATTGGCCCACCGTCAGTGTTCCTTGACGTAATCGGAGAAGGGATGAAGCAGACGCAGAGGCGCGTCCCGGCTCGTCAAAGGTGCTGCGAAAGGCCTACAGGAACTCTTGAAGAACCTTGGTCATAGGATCCTCCTTCTCCCACAACGGGTTCATCCACGCCAGTGCCTCGCCCTCCAGGTGAGACATGATGAAGGCGACCTTGGCTTGGTCGGAGGCAAACAGATGTGGCAGCTGCGTGAAATGGAGGGAGCATTGGTTTATAAACCCCCTGCAGGTCTTGGGATCTCCGGCGTACCGGGGTGGTGAGGCCAAACGCAGTCTGGAAGCATCCGAAGAGACAGCCACGGAAGCGGGGGACGTGGCTTGACTAGTGGCGGCTTGGGATGTTGAAGACGTGACTGCCGCTTGTAGCGTGGTCAGGCGGGTGTCCACGGAAGTCATAAAGTTCAGCATGCGGGTCTGGACTTCACGCTGGCGTTGGAGTTCCTCTTGCAAGGCCGCTAGTGCTGCAGCGGGATCCATGGCCTGATCTTACTGTCAGGGCCAGGCGGTCGGGCAGACCCAGGAGGTGGATCCACTGGGCCGAACTCTAAGATGGTGGTAAGGAGTCCGGTAGCTGAAGCAGTATGGGCAGTAGAACAGTCCGTGCAAGAGAGCGTAACGAAGAAGTCCCTGGGACCACGGAGTCACGGATGATAGTCCGGGTGACGTAGCTCAGGTTCGGAAGCCGAGATGATGTCAGGCGGGGTCCGGAACCTTTTGGAGCAAGATGACGGGTCACCGCAGGGATCCGAGATGGTACGGACTGTCAGATGGCAGACGGACAGAGTGCGGGGTTCCGGATTCAGCAGGACCGGATGGCGAGGCAGGATCAGCTCTAGAAGAGAGATACGTGAGTATGGCAAGAAGATACAAGGAGACCTGACTCCTAGCTTGGAAAACACGAAGATCAGGCCCCGCCCCCTTGGACAATAACCCCCTTTATACCCTGTACCTGTTCAACCTCATTTCCTGTTAATGGACGCTGGCCCTTTAAGAAAGGGTCAGTGACCGCGCGCGCGCCCTAATGCGCATGCGCGCCGCCCGGGTGCCAGAAGCCAGGGAAGGAGGCTGAGAGGAGGACGCAGGGGAGCCGGCCAGGTCCTGGGAAGCCGTCGGGCGCCGGAATCGGGCACCAGGGGGCCTGGGAAGGACGGGCACCGGAGGCTGGAGAGCGGGGAGCGTGGCAGGTGAGCCGGGGAGCGGGGGTGAGGACCCGGGGAGCGTGACAACATCTATGGTTTTATTTATTTGCCTGTGTGGATTGGATGGGTTGTTCTTGATATCTGATGAGCAATTCATGTCAATAGTACCTTTAGAAATATACTTAATTGAAAATTGGTGACTTGTTCAATACTTATTTCACTCACTGTATGTATGTATATATATATATATATATATATATATATACAGTATATATATTTGTAGTATATCAGGCAATAATGTGTTTGCAAGACCACCAAAGACTAAAAATGAATGGGTAGTGTAGGCATAGCTTAGACGAGCCATCACAATGACCAGCTCTCATTCTGAAGGACTGGCTTTTCTGTGTATTGCATGTATTGTCCATTCATTCCACTGGGCATCATATACAGCTCGATTGTTAGCTGATTTCAAGAAATGGAAAAAATATAGAAAAAAGGAAAAACAAGAATGGATAAGAGAATGCAGGAGGGGAAAAGAAAGAAAGGAAAGGGGACGGAGATTGTTAGTGACAGTGGTAGGTAGGAAGGATGGGAGAAAAAGAAGTAAGGGAGGAAGGTATTAGTGAGACAGACAGGGGGAAAGAGACGGTGAGGGAAAAATGGAGGAGAGAAGAATAAGTATTGTTGAGAGAGAGGATGGATGGATAACTGGGAGGAAGAAAGATGGGACAGAATAGATAGACAAGAAAAGAGGGACAATTAAGGAAAAGTAAGGTAGAATAATGGAAAAGAGTGAAGCAGGAAGGATGAGTGGAAATAAAAAGGAAGGGAACAGGGGGAGGGAAGTAGAATAGGGCAAAGAAAGAGTTAGGGAGGGGAAAATACTAGTAATTTATAAGAAAATAAATATCATATAGATAGTAAAAAGTCACTTGTGCGGGGGGTTTTGGTGTCAAGATTAGAGATGAGTAAACCTGTGGAAGTTGGGTTTGGCATGTGGAGCCAGACCGTACCTCCATGGGTTCGGACTTGGCCTGAACCACATTGGAAGTCACTTATTGGCAGTTTGCGGCTCCGCTCACATGCAGCTAGCCATAAACAGATCACTTCTGGGGTCGGGCAAGGTTTTTCCTTTTTTGGCGGGATGTTGCACAATACATCTGATAATGCTGTTTTACCCCCAATGCGAGCCTGTCAATCACTGCAAGTGTCTCGCACTGGGCCGTGCACTGAGCGTACCTGAGCACAGCGATGCTCGCGCTAGTAAAGTTTATACCTAAAGCACCCAAACGCCGAACCCAATCTCTGTTTTTTTTTTTTAAAAAAAAGTCCATGTTCGACTGAAAACCAAACACCGAACCTGGGGTTCGCTCACCTCTAGTGAAGAATAGCTTTGTTAAAGGAAACCTATGTTCAAAATACTAATTTGAGCACAGCCGCCATTCCGACCTTTCCATTGCTTGGTAGCACCCATTTCACGTTGTACATTTCTGTAAAGCGCTTTGTTGTGGGCACTAACTGTGACTGTAGCAGGAGCTTCTCTCCACGACACTGGTGAGTAGATGGCAATGCATCAATCTCCCACTTCCATTGTTCTCCCTCCCTAAACAATTTTAGGTTAATGGGAATCTGTAAGGCGCCGCTCACATCAGCGGTATTTTGCCGCAGGGCCGGATGCTGTACAAATGCGTTTCAGCTCAATTCACTGCCAATGGAGTCACAGCGGGATGCGGTCACATGTGGTTGCATGCGGCCGCATGTCACCGCATTCCGCCACGACTCCATTGGAGGTGAATTGAGCTGAAACGCATTTGTACTAGATCTGGCCCTGTGGCAAAATACCGCTCATGTGAGCGACGCCTTAGTAGGTTTTTGCCACCTCATCTGAAAGCAGTATAATGTAGGCAAAGTGACCCTGAATCCAATGATATATCACTTAGATTACTGGGTTCAGCAGTTGTGACACAATCAGAGCTTTTAGAGTTACTCATGCAGCAGAGCTGAAAAAGTTAACCCGCCTACATTAGGTACTGCATGTATAAAGTCTATAGACAGAGCGGTGCTAATCAGAGGGGGAGGCAGTGTGTTCGGACTAGTGTGGTTCAGGCAATGATAATCCCAGGTGATAAAACCTTCACTCTAAGAAAACAACACTATGCAGGCTAATAAATGACGTGGTTGAACTCCGTGTGTCAGCATCTGTCTCTTGCTGTCTTCAGATTACATAGCAAAAACCTGATGACAGATTCCCTTTTAAAGAGGTTGGCCACTACTTTTATATTGATGGTCTTTCATTAGGATAGGTCATCAATGTCTGATCGGATGGGGTCTGACACCCTTCAGCCCTGCCGATCAGCTGTTCTCAGTGACAGCAGTGGTAGCAGGGGGACGGAAATGGCCAGTTCCAGAGTTACCCCATCTTCTGATAGTGGATGGGTACTGCATATCCCCCTATTGATTTAAATGGAAGACGGATGTGCAGTTCCCAAATGAGGCAGCTCCTGAATGGATCATTTACGTCTGCCTGCTGCTGCCGCCAGGACTGATAATAGCTGATCGGCGGGAGTGTCGGGTGGAGGACCCTAGGCCATCAATGTGAAAGTAGAGGATAATCTCTTTAAGCGCCACTATATTGGCGCACGCAAATAAATGCCAGCATGTCATGTGGTCATTAAACCACATGGTGGCAGTGTTTCAGTTTCAAAGTGACAAATGACTGGCTAAGATACATAAAAATGTATTTCTACTGTCTGTATGCACGGCCCAAACGACTTGACGGATCTGCACCAAATTTTATCTCATGGTTAAGTCTAGCGCTTCCAAAGGTTACAGTTACAGTTACAGCTCTCTAGGTCATACCTTTCGCAACATATTTGCAAAAAAAAAAAAACAATACAGAAAAAAATATTAATTTATAGCTAAACGAAAGGACCACACATATACAGCAAATAGTTAAACCAAAAAGACTCATGTGAAGCCAGAAAAGTATACTAGTAAGTTACAAAAATGATTTATATTTAAGATTTCATATTTGTGCTCGTGATCTTTTATTTTTTTTAAACAGCATTTATATTATTTTCACTGATTACAATGAATGCATTATATTCTTCCCCTATAGATGCAGTGCAGTACAGCTCCGGAACCACAATTTAGCAAATGGGTTGAAGACTGTATCCTCTATTCAATTTCACAGCTCAGTGAATTCACAAAAAAATTTGATGAGCAATTGCCAGTGCCAATACCACAGGTAAATCTTCTGATTTAAGGGACTGATTACTTTTACTGGTGTAATGTGGGATGGGGCGCTATTTTTAAATGATAATAATGGCTTCACTTTTTTTGGTGATTTTTTTTTTTAATATATATACAGTGGAACCTTTGTTAACGAGAACAATCCGTTCTGGGACTGTGCTTGTAAACAAAGTTACTCGTTCAGCAAAGCAAGATTTCCCATAGGAAATCATTGCAATGCAGACAATTCATTCCACAACATGTTAAATGTCCCATCCTGGTCCCCTGTTGTGCCATTCCAAACACGCACTAACACGCACTAACACGCACTAAGACGCACTAACACACACTAACACGCACTAACACGCACTAACACGCACTAACACGCACTAAGACGCACTAAGACGCACTAACACACACTAACATGCACAAACACACACATATTATGCTCACCTTACCTTCCGTTCCATCGCCGGCCTCCTGGATCTTGCAGTTCACCGGTACAGGATGTGTATCGAGTAACCATCGCGACGAGGGAGGAACCTCCGCTGCCAGAGCACTGACGTCAAAGGCAGGAGCCGCTTGCCTCTGATTGGCCAGTGCGCTGCCTTTGAGTAGTGGCTGACAGCGGAAGTTCCTCCATCGTCGCAAAGGTTACCCAATACACATCCTGTACCGGTGAACTACAAGAACCATGAGGCCGGCGATGGAACGGAAGGTAAGGTGAGCATAATATGTGTGTGTGCGTGCGTGTTTGTGCGTGCTTGTGTGTGTTTCTATGTGTTTGTGTGGACTGCAAGAGCGGGTCAGAGCGCGGAGGATGTACGGAAACGGAAGTGTGTGCGGTGAGTATTTTGCTTGTACGCAAAGCTTGCTCGTAAATTGAGTTACAAATTTACAGTAACCTTTGCTTGTATAGCAAAATACTCACTAACTGGGTTACTCGTTAAGCGAGGTTCCACTGTATATATATATATATATATTGTGGTTAGTATATGTCATTCATAGAAAATCCACAGTGCTTTGCTTAAATGCCAAAATTCTACCAAAAAACTGGTGCACACTTACGACCCAAGCTAGACTTACCTGCTAAGCTATTTGAGCTTCTTCTCCGACATATAGATCACCAAAGCTCTACTTGTGTAGTGATCAATGGGAGCCCAGAGGGGATGATAAAGGCCATCACAACAGAAACCTTACATACCATATTCAGTAACCACCACAGAAACTGAGCATTATGAAGGATGGGCTACATGGGACAATCACTTGTTTTTTTCTCAACTATATTTGGTTTAAATGCCTTTACTGTCACTATCCACTTTTGACTGTATACAGTTTATATATATCTTACATATCAGAAACGAATATTTTAGTAAATGCTTTATTATATCTTCTCATAAGACAATACTGAAGATATGACACTTTGATACAATATAAATTAGTTTGTGTACAATTTATATAATAGTGTGCACTCTAAATAACTCAACACACAGCTATTAATGACTAAACTGCTGGCAAAAAAAAGTGAGTATACCCCTAAGTGATAATGGCCAAATTGTGCCCAAAGTGTCAATATTTTGTGTAGCCACCATTATTTTCAAGCACTGCCTTTACTCTCTTGGGCAAGGAGTTTACTAGAGTTTCACAGGAGCCACTGGAATTCTCTTTAACTCCATGACGACATCACAAAGCTAGTGGATGTTAGCGCTTCTCCACCTTCAGGTTGAGAATTCCCCATAAATGCTCAATAAAATTTGGGTCTGGACTCTAGAGACATCCTTGGCCAGTCTAGTACCTTTACCCTCAGTTTTTTTTATCAAAGCAGTGGTCATTCTTGGAATCATTATAATATTGAAAATTGCCCTGCTGCCCAGTTTACAAAGAGAGGGTATCATGCTCTGTCTCAGTATGTCACAGGACATGTTGGCATTCATGGTTTCCTCAATGAACTGTAGCTCCCCACAGCCAGTAGTATTCATGGAGCCCTAAATCTTCACACTCCCACCACCATGCTTGACTATAGGCAAGACACAGTTGTCTTTGTACTCCTCACCTGGTTACCGCCACACATGCTTGATACCATCTGAATCATATAAGTTTATATTGGTCTCATAAGACCGCAGGACATGGTTCCAGTAATCCATGTGTTACGGGGGTTGACGCTTAAGGCCGCTTTACACGCTGCGACATCGCTCAAACGATCTCGTTCGGGTCACGGAATTTGTGACGCACATCCGACCGCTTTAGCAATGTCGTTGCGTGTGTGACACCTATGAGCGATTTTGAATCGTCGCAAAAACGTTCAAAATCGCTCATCGGTGACATGCCACCATATATTCTCGATTATCGCTGCTGCTGCAGCTAGCGATGTAGCTCCTCGCTGCTGCGGCAGCACACATTGCTATGTGTGACACCGCAGGAATGAGGAACCTCACCTTACCTGCGTCCGCCCGCAATGAGGAAGGAAGGAGGTGGGCGGGATGTTACGTCCCGCTCATCTCCGCCCCTCCGCTTCTATTGGGCGGTGGTTCAGTGACGCTGCTGCAGCGATTTGCCCGTGTCGCACAACCGATGGGGGTGGGTACGCACGCTAGTGATATCAGTCACGATATTGCAGCGTGTTAAGCGGCCTTTAGGAAGGAAGGAGTGAGAAATCCTAATTGCAACCCGGGGTCCACCATGCTATGGATGGAATATTGCTGCTAAGAGCCCTGAGAGCAGAACGCACAACAGCAGATTAAAGTTAAGCTTAGTATTAATGAGCGCACTAGATTCTGTGTTAATTGCACACAGACTGCAGAAGCACTAACAGAAAAGTAATGGAAATTCAGGCGACCTGCCTGTATGCGTTGCACAGCACGCTTAACAAGCGCACACCCCGATACTATAGACACAAATTCAAGCGACCTGCCTATATGCAGTGCACAGCATACTTAACCAGTGCACACACCGATACTAAAGACACAAATTCAAGCGACCTGTCTGACACCCTCATGCCATAAGGCTGTAAAAGACTGAGCGCCGTCTGGCAACGGCGGCGTCCATATATAGCCTAAGCACCACCCAGACTAAGCTCACACTCAGTCAGTATGGGTGTTGTCCACCAGACAATCCAGGGATGCCACATCATCAGGACAGCTGACGTCATCAGGACAGCTGACGTCAGTCAGCCAATCAGAAGGTGCCATGTCACGTGCATGCACAGTGGCCCGTTTTCTGCACTTAGACTCTGGCGACAGAGTCGCCAGCAGAACGTCACGAGCTTGAGCCAGACTTTGAGATTGGTGCCTAGGTGGAGCAGTGGCCGCAGCCACAGAGGGAATCTCCGGCAAGGTCAGAGGCAGAGGGTGCCCGGAGTCTGACTTGTGAGGGAGGATGCCTCCGGTGCATAACACCATGTCTTTAGTCTGCTTGTCTTCAGCAAACTTTGCGGGCTTTCTTGTGCATCATCTTTAGAAGAGGCTTCCTTCTGGGATGCCAACTGTGCAGACCAGTTTGATACAGTGTGTGGCATATGGTTTGAACATTGACAGACTGACACCTCCACCTTTTTAACCTCTGTAACAATGCTGTCAGCACTTGTATGTCTATTTTGAAAATACAACCATTGGATATGGCATTGAGCATGGTCTTTTGGTCGACCATGGTGAGGCCTGTTCTGAGTGGAACCTGTCTTAAACCACTGTATGCTCTTGACCACAATGCTACAATTCAGTTTGAGGGTGTTGTCAATCTTCTTATAGCCTTGGCCATCTTTATGTAAAGCAACAATTTTTTTTTCACATCCTTAGAGAATTCTTTTCCATGAGATGCCATGTTGAACTTTCAGTGACCAGTTTAAGTGTGTGAGTGATAACATTAAATTTAACACACCTGCTCCCCATTCACACCTTAGACTTTGAAACACTAATGAGTCCCATGACACCAGGAAAGGAAAATGACTGGGTACAATTTGGTTATTTTCGCTAAAGGGTGTATTCACTTTTGTTGCCAGCATTTCTTACATTAAGGTTAAGTGTTGAGTTATTTAGAGGGCACACCAAATTTACACTATTATACAATCTATACATGGTTATTTTCTTGTAAAGCCCATGCACAAAATAACCGTCTGCAATTTGCAATGGCCTATGTTGAAAAATATGAGGACTACTGGGAATTGTGCACTGGGAAAAAATGTTTTTGGAAGTGGTGCTGACTTCAAAACTGTATGGTGTCGCAAAGGTGACGAGTACAAAGAAAAATGCATGGTGCTTAAAGTGAAACATGGTGGAGGCAGTGTCCTTATGTGGGGTTGCAGGAGTGCTGTTGATGTGGGGAGCTACATTTCATTGCTGGTATCTTGATTTCACAGATGTACTGCCTTTTATTGAAAGAGAGGATAAATACAATTACTCTGTGTCCTTGGTAGACGTGCACTTTTTCAACATGAAATTATTCCAAAACACACATTTAAGGCCACTGTTGTATATTTGAAGAACAGGGTAAAAATGATTCTGTGGCCAAGTATGTCTCCTGATCTGAACCCAACTGAACATTTATGGGAAATTCTGAAGAGACAAGTTGAGCATCATTCTTCATCCAGGATGTAAAAGAGGACATTCTTGACGAATAGAAAAAGATAAATGTAATATTTCACCAATTTGTTCATTCCATGTCAACCGTCATCTGTGAAGATGGAAATCACCCTTTAAGACTAGCTTTGTGTCACAATTAAGTGCTATATTAGAGATAATAATTTCAAATTTAGGTGAATATATGACTATACAGTTGTATACTTCTTCCGTTTAAGCAACAATATAATATAAAGTTATAATGTACACCTTTTTTTAATACACTCATCTAGACATGTCGCCTTCGTTCACCTGCTAAAGTACAAAACCCTACTTAACATGAATAAGTTCATTTAAATATAAAATACGGTGATTAAAATCCTGAACAAACTTATGTGTCCTTGAATTGATTATCAAACTAACAATATACAAATCTTATAATTACATCAATGTCTTTTTATTAGTCTATCATTAATAGGAATATAATATAGGACGTATATTAAATTGCACCAATTCTGCTTTCACCCATATTAGGAGCAAATTCCAACCATTGAACGTCAAATTCAGCAATTATTGAAAAGTTATAGTCCTAATAAGCTCTTCCAGGTGATGAGGGATGTGAAAGGCTCCCGTGAAATGGAACTCACACTCAGTCGTGGTGACGTGGTGGCTGTCATCCAATTTGCAGATGCCAGTGGAAGCAAATACAGGTGGCTGGTTGACACTGGAGGTACAGTTCAAATAAAGATTTTAGAGTGTATCTGAAGTTAAGCCATTATATACAGCCTAATAATTAAAAAAGATATAGTATGTCCCCCTACTGTAAATGATCAAATCTCACCTAGAAGGTCACTATGGAACAGCTGGAGACCAGGGATGGACATATCATTGGTGCAACCTGTGCAACTGTACAGGGGCCCGAGAGGTGAAGGGGCCCATAACCACCTCCAAAGCAGGTGGAATTGTGTATTTTGATGAGCTCTTGGATTGCAAAGGCCCACGTATTGTTCTTACACTGGGGCCCTTTTCTCTCTGTGTCCAGTCCACCAGTGCAGGAGACTGAAGGCTATGTGTATTTCTATGGGTCAGTAAATGAACTCTTAAGGGTGCTTTACATGCTGCGACATCGCTAGCGATCTCGTTAGCGATGTAACACGCCAGATCGCACATCCGATTTGCCGAGATCGCACATGTGACCGGCGCTAAAAATTGACCTATGTGCGATCTCTGCAAATCTTATCTGCGATCTGGCGTGTTACATTGCTAACGAGATCGCTAGTGATGTCGCGGCGTGTAAAGAACCCTTTAGGCTATGTGCCCATGGAACAACGTACCCGCGGATTTTGCCATGGAAAACGCACGGATTTATCTGGATTTTCTAGATAAATCCGCAGGTTCTACTAAGCACAGACACTCCTGCGGTCATTGCGGCTGCGTAAAATGCTGCGGATTTCGCGCAGCCGCACGGAACTGCATGTCAATTATTCCTGCGGATATATCTGCGGAATTCCTGCTTCTCCACTATGGAGATAGAGACCGGGTATTCCACAGGAATTCTGCACGAAATCCGCACTATTTCCGCAGGTTTACCGCAACAACTCCAAGAAATACCGCAGCAGTGGATAGCTGCCGATTCCAGGGAGCAGCTGCGGTAAACCTGCGCAAAATCCGCTGGTACGTTGTCCCGTGGGCACATTACAGATTTTTTTGGAGGGTTATTTTTGACACCTTTTTTAAAAGCCATTTTATTCACAACGTTAATTTTGTGACCACTGCATGGTAAACCATACAATAAAAAACTACAGCTATCCTATCCATTTAAGCATGTCGTCAGGAGAAAAACTAAGTATGCCCACTTTAAATTCTATGGGTTTACTTATCAGGCAACTATAATAAAAAAATCTGGTCCTTGTAAGGTATAAAAATTAGGTGAACAACATATTACAAATTACATCAACATTATTTATTTACTAAAACTAGGGTAAAATGCAGAAGTGGGAAAAATTAAGCATATTTCACTTTAATTACTGATAAAAAATGACTTTAATTACCAATAATAAGAGAAGTGAATAAAAAGTAGAAATTGCAATTAAAGTGAAATTTCTCCTTTTTTTGGTAAATGTATTAATCTGTAAACGGAAATAGGTATTTACCTAGAATGTGTTCATTTCTGTTTCACTATAGGAAATCATGTAGAGGACTGATCCATAGCCTAACAGACACAAACAGAACTTGATGGACCCCATTGACTATAATGGGGTCTGTTAGGTTTCGGTCATGGTATTTGTGTTTTGTGCGAAAAATAATGATGGAATCCATAAATCCATAAAGGAGGTTTCAATTGGAGATGGGAATGTGTCCTTAATTGGAGTTTCCAGATTTGTTTTTATTTAATACCTGTATATGTAACATATTAAAAAATGGTCTGTCACACAAGGAAGCCTCCTGACCTAAGAATAGCAGCAGGGCTCAGAACTGAGTATGGACCACTCTCCTTCACACTCTACACAATGTACTGGATGACACCTCACATTGCTCGGAATGTGTCTCAGCTCTGGACATGTCACAACTTTTACAAACTTCGGTATTTATGAGCCTCCTTTTGGCAAACTACACTATTGTCTCTGCATTACACAGGAATCAACTAGTGATGAGCGAGCGCTGATATGCTTGGGTGCGCAGTACTCGTAACAAGCAATTGGATGCTCTGATGGGACTGACTTTAAATTTAATACCCAAGAACAAAGGAAGTCAATAGGGAACTTGTGAATTTTTCCAGGAATTCTTCCAGAAAAATACTCGAGTTCCCTATTGACTTCCATTATACTTAGATACTCGAGTCGGCCCATCCGAGCATCCAACTGCTTGTTCCGAGTACCAAGTTCCCGAGCATGGTAGTGCTCGCTCATAAGCTATGAGTACTGAGCACCCAAGCATGGTAGTGCTCACTCATAAGCTATGAGTACTGAGCACCCAAGCATGGTAGTGCTCGCTCATCACTAGAAGTTACAAGTACCGAGCACCCGAGCATGGTAGTGCTCGCTCATATGTTATGAGTCCTGAGCATGGTAGTGCTTGCTCATAAGTTATGAGTACTGAGCAACTGAGCATGGTAGTGCTTGCTCATAAGTCATGAGTACCGAGCACCCGAGCATGGAAGTGCTTGCTCATAAGTCATGAGTACCGAGCACCCGAGCATGGAAGTGCTTGCTCATAAGTCATGAGTACCGAGCACCTGAGCATGGTAGTGCTTGCTCATAACTAGAAGTTACGAGTACCAATCACCTGAGTATGGTAGTACTTGCTCATCATTAGAAGTTTGAGTACTGAGCAACCGAGCATGGTAGTGTTCGCCCATCATCAAGCACCCAAGCATTGTAGTGCCCGCTCATCACTAGAATAACCCCTAATATGAAAATGTTTTATTCGCCCCTACTGTGTATAAAACAGAAAAAAATGAAGTTTTGTTGCGAGGCATCACACATTGGAAGAAGAATAAAGCTACTTTTTGGGTATATTATTCCCAAAGCTGTAGTGGTGTCCTTGTCATAAGCATGCAGTCTTGAAATAGTTAACATAAACGCTATCTAATATGAACTTTGATAATATAGATGAAATGACCAGTTGTGGCCTTTATATTTGTCCCACCACTAATCCTCCTCTGACCGCTCTTTTCAAGTATATTTTTACACTGCCATTAATAGACCCCTAACTCGGATAGATACCTGTCAGATGAAACAAAGAGCTCACACAAGAGAAGGTCAAGCAGATCTGGCTCTAGTCTTTGATTTATAAGCCAATGATTTCAATAAAGGTCATCACAAGTACTGCATGTGACAAGCGTGTCATCATGGCCCGCTGACATTTTTACTGTCATTTTTCATGGCCCATGGAGACAATCCACATTCTCCTTATTTGGCATCTAAGATGGGTGAATTTTGAAATATCAGCACTTCTAAAAATAAAAATATATCCGCTTTGTATTCCAGTTGGTATGAATAGGTATACAGTCGTAAACACTTTTTGGTCACAATCACAATGTTTAAAGCCCGCTTTACACGCTACAAGATATCTTGCGATGTGTCGGCGGGGTCACGTTGTAAGTGACGCACATCCGGCATCGTAAGGTACATTGCAGTGTGTGACAGGTACGTGCAATTGCGATTGAACGAAAAACCGTTCATCGCATGCACGTCGTTCATTCCTGACGAATTGAACGTCAGATTGTTCATCGTACCCGGGGTAGCGCACATTGCAGAGTGTGACACCCCGGGAACGATTAACAGATCTCACCTGCCTCCTGCGGCTCCCGGCCCACAATGCGGAAGGAAGGAGGTGGGTGGGATGTTTACGTCCCGCTGAGCTCCGCCCCTCCGCTTCTATTGGCCGGCTGCCTCGTGATGTCGATGTGACGCCGAACGTCCCTCCCACTCCAGGAAGTGGACGTTTGCCACCCACATCGAGGTCGTATGGTAGGTAAGTATGTGTGATGGGGGTTAATCGTATGTGCAGCACGTTCAACAAATTGAACGTGCTGCACATACGATGGGGGCGTTGCAAATCGCAAACGATATCGTATGCGAAATTGCAACGTGTAAAGCAGGCTTTAGATTACCATCACTTGAAGCAGACCTGTCATCCTTTCTGATGAGCCTATTCATGAGATAATAACTCTCAGGAGCCGAGTGTCATACGAGTGTCACTGTGACTGAGGTCCGATCGTGCGATCGGACCTCAGTTGCGGGAGAAGGGTCGGCACTGAGGAGGGGAGGGCCGGTGCTGAGGGGGGAGGGAGGGATTTATCTCCCTCTCTTCTCCGTAGCCGGCTATTGCCATTCTCGCACTACACTCGCATTACACCGGTGTACCGCGAGTGCAGTGCGATTTTTCTCTCGCCCCATAGACTTGAATAGGTGCGAGAGAAATAGTCTTGCATTACAATTGCAGCATGCTGCGATTGTTTTCTCGGTCCGATTGGGGCCGAGAAAATAATCGCTCATGTGTGCTGACCCATAGGCAAATATTGGTCCGAGGGGAATGCGATGTTTTATCGCACTCCACTGTCTGATTTTCATGCCTGTGTCTTAGGCCTTAGGTACCTTTTCTTAGTGTTCTACATTGGGCTGTTCCTCAGTTATTCTTCCTAGAAACGAAAAATACACAATTGGGCGTGTCCCAGCACAATCTGATAAGTATTGTTTTATCAGATATTATAGCTGCCGTACCACTTAGACTGGCAAACATCTGGTTTTACCAAAATAAAAGTCATTAGTATATGATAGAAGTCAGTCTCACCCCATGGATCTCACCAGTTGGCAAAGAGAAGGGCTATGACTGGTATTATAGTAAAGGGACCCTGACATCCTATCTGTGTCTTATACTGCAGCACTGCCTATAGAATGTAATAGGATTGAACTTGACATGGTTAAGCTGCAGTACCAGGCTCAGCCAAATGAGTGTAAATATCGATGGACCAAGTACAGTATTAAATCATTTTCAGCATTATTTGTGCTTCATTTTGCTTCAAAAGTCTTTTTTTGCACTGTATTCCTCCATATTGATGAATTTTGTATAACCCTGCCCCCACAACTGATTGGCTTTGCAGCTTTCAGCCTATTCAGAGTGAGAAAGCTGTCAATTAGTGGTGTAAGCGGGGTTATACAAAACTTAACTTATAGAGAACTGGTAGCACTATATCAGATATAGCTGGGATTTTCTCAAAACCACAATAAGCATCCCAATAAGAGATACATTGCTGTAATCAGACTTTCCGCCTCAGCATTACGCTGCTGTCAGTTTGAGTAACAAAAATCTGGTGACAGATTCCCTTTTAAATGGGTATTCCAGACTCAGGAAATAAAGCTGTTTACATCCTGATGAAAGGTTATGCAATTTTCTATTTACATTAGATACCAAGTTCTCACGTGTAATTTATATATATATATATATATATATATATATATATATATAATATTTCTTTTTTTTTTGTCAACTATGGTCATTGAATGGAAACCTTAATACTTTAAAATCAGCAATTCAGTAGCACCATATATAAGTAAAAAAAAAAATGACAGGATTTTTTTATAATGTTTTTTTTATTACAGTTTTTGATGCCTATAATATTCAGCTATTGGCCAGAAATCACACTTTGATTAGGGCAGTTTCATTATTTATTCTTTTTCGTTTATTTTTTACAACAGGATCAAGGGGATATGTTGCATGCGACAAACTACAGCCTTACCAAGAAGCAAACAGTCCAACACGTTCCCAAAGTTCAAGATGTATGCAAAATTCCCTACAGGTAGTGAGGAATTCAGAAACAAGGAGACACTCCATTGGATCACCTGTATGCCCGTACCCAACGTCATCACCAGCCCAGGATATCAATACTGACTTCCAGGTGAGCTGATTCTACACAAGAGGGTAAAATATATCAGGAATCTATTTTCATGGTTAGTTGCCATCATCTTGTATGTCTGAAGCTAGATGTACAGATGTCCCTTTCTTCAGATTTCCTTTTGATGCCACATAATCTATGTTTGGTGCCAGATCACCAGCTTTAAAAAACAAAGCACAAAAACACATATGTTTATATGTGGCCACCCAGTGGTTGTGATGTATATTGCAGCCTGTTTTAGGTTTTTGCAAGCATGTGGTGATACCGTATTGAATATATTTAGAGAAAAATTGGAAAACAGAATCAAATTCAAGAAAAGGTAAAGCTCAACACATTACAAACATGAGCCAATGCAATTACATACAGCGGAAATATGTATTGAACGTGTAACCAATTTTCTAAGTAAAAATATTTTTCTAAAAGTGCAATTGACATGAATTTCTCACCAGATGTCAGTAACAACCCATCCAATCCACACAGGCAAAGAAATCAAACTATAGAAGTCTATAAATTAAGTTATGTGTAATAATGAGAAATGACAAAGGTTAAAAGTACACATGAAGAAAAAGAGGTGCAAAACAAAACATACTGATGGCGTTGGTTACAGAATTTCTAAACTACTGCAGTGAGCACTGTTGAGGCCATAATTCGGAACTGGAAAGAACATAATTTCAACCATAAACTGGCCATAACCTGATGCAACCTGCAGTATATCAGACAGAGGAGGGAAAAGAATTATCAGAAGAGTTGTCCAAGAGCCAATGATCACCTGTGGAGAGCTACAGAAAGACCTTGAATTAGCAGGTAAAATTGTTTCAAAGAAAACAATAAGTAATGCCCTAAACCTCCATGTCTTGTATGAATGCTCACACTCAAGACTCCATTGCTGAACAAAAGCTTGTTCAAGCGTGTTTAAAGTTTATTCAACCACATTTTTGACAAGCCTGTGAAATACTGGGAGAAAATAATGTGATCAGATGAGACGAAATTTGAACTCTTTAGATTCCATAATACACACCATGTTTGGAGACCAAAAGGCACTGCATATCACCCCAAAAACACCATACACCATACCAACATGGGAACATTGTGTGGGGCTGTTTTTCATCATATGCCTCTAACAAACTTCATATAATTGAAGGAAGGATGAATGGACAAATGTACTGGGAAAATTTTGATAAAAGTCTTTTGCAATCTACCAATGATGAGGAAGATGAAACAAGGGTGGAGATTTAAGCAAGACAGTGATCCAAACACACAGCCAAGGAAACTTTCAATTGGTTTCAGAGAAAAAAAAGCTTCTAAAATGTTTCACCCAGCTGACCTGAATCGAATCGAAAATTTATGGCAGGAACAAAACCTCAGGGTTCATAGAAAAAGCAGACAGAACCTTCAGGAGTTGAAGACTGTTTGTGTGATGCCCTGGACCCCCAGGGGTCACAGTACACTAACACCACACACACACCCCCTCCCCTGGTTAGGTACACCAGCCAAACAAAACCCTTGTTGCCTCCCTCCAGGCTTGATGTCCACACCAGGTGGGGCGGAGCCAGGCGGTTGACCCCGCCCACCAAGGAGTTCACAGGCCTGGAGGCAGGAAAAGTAGTCAGTTTAGTTTTGGAGTTGAAGTGGAGAGGTGGAAGTGAGAGGAGGAAAGTCTGTGTGGTGTCTGGGTCGGAGCCCAGGCACAATCAGCAAGGTCGGCAGACGGTGGTGGCCGACTGCAGGAGTTGGTGGAGGTCAGCGGAACCGTAGGACCGGGGTCGGGCGGTGGCCCGCCGCTACCGAACCGGGGAGCCGATTGAAGCCAAGCACCAAGGCAGGGTACTCAGACCCCGACTAGGCTAGGAGCCGCCGTAAAGGTCAAATTCTCTGATTGCAGTCTGGACCTCAGGGGTTCTTTCCCAACCAAGTCCCGTCAGAAGGCAACAGCCCAACCCGTCCGGATAAGAGCCACCGACAAGGGCCAGAGATCCAAGGGCCAGCACCTGCGGGCAAAACGGGTTCTCCCGACACGTACACGCTGGGGAGCGGACTACCCGTGGGAAGCCATAGGAGTCAAACACACATACAGGTGCAGGAAACGACAGCCACCATCAACCCGTACGGGGAGAGTGAGAAAACCGCAGCCGGCTGCGGGCCCTGTCCATTCAGCCATTTGATTTACCAGATAAGGTATGCACACCAGTGACTATGTAAGGGGAATACATGGAATAGCAGAAACTGCTGTGTGAATACTGACTTGAAAAATCCAATAGCTATATGAAAGAGTGAAAATGTGAAAAATGGAATCTGCATTACTGCCATGAACATATGAATCAAGAGAAATTTAGCTACTGAATTGATCAATGCAATAGAGCCCCAACACTACGCCAAAGTATTTCTCTACGTTGGGGTCCCTAGCTTGTGTGTGTCCTCTCATGCAGTTAAAAAACTTACCGTGTATGGGAAGCTGAGACCCTGGCTATTTATGTGTATTATATGGATTGGCAATAGGTGTGGTGGGGAGGGTTCACAAACGAAAAACTACTAACAAT
Organism: Anomaloglossus baeobatrachus; assembly: GCF_048569485.1. Lineage (NCBI taxonomy): Eukaryota > Metazoa > Chordata > Amphibia > Anura > Aromobatidae > Anomaloglossus > Anomaloglossus baeobatrachus. The sequence goes on from NC_134356.1 coordinate 206,630,746, forward strand.
AACGAATAACGTTTGGAACACCATTCTAAGTCTGAACTGGGTGCAAAAAACCTAAAAAACATCACTATGGGGAGATAAGGTATGCACACCAGTGACTATGTAAGGGGAATACATGAAATAGCAGAAACTGCTGTGTGAATACTGACTTGAAAAATCCAATAGCTATATGAAAGAGTGAAAATGTGAAAAATGGAATCTGCATTACTGCCATGAACATATGAATCAAGAGAAATTTAGCTACTGAATTGATCAATGCAATAGAGCCCCAACACTACGCCAAAGTATTTCTCTACGTTGGGGTCCCTAGCTTGTGTGTGTCCTCTCATGCAGTTAAAAAACTTACCGTGTATGGGAAGCTGAGACCCTGGCTATTTATGTGTATTATATGGATTGGCAATAGGTGTGGTGGGGAGGGTTCACAAACGAAAAACTACTAACAATAACGAATAACGTTTGGAACACCATTCTAAGTCTGAACTGGGTGCAAAAAACCTAAAAAAACATCACTATGGGGAGATAAGGTATGCACACCAGTGACTATGTAAGGGGAATACATGGAATAGCAGAAACTGCTGTGTGAATACTGACTTGAAAAATCCAATAGCTATATGAAAGAGTGAAAATGTGAAAAATGGAATCTGCATTACTGCCATGAACATATGAATCAAGAGAAATTTAGCTACTGAATTGATCAATGCAATAGAGCCCCAACACTACGCCAAAGTATTTCTCTACGTTGGGGTCCCTAGCTTGTGTGTGTCCTCTCATGCAGTTAAAAAACTTACCGTGTATGGGAAGCTGAGACCCTGGCTATTTATCTGTATTATATGGATTGGCAATAGGTGTGGTGGGGAGGGTTCACAAACGAAAAACTACTAACAATAACGAATAACGTTTGGAACACCATTCTAAGTCTGAACTGGGTGCAAAAAACCTAAAAAAACATCACTATGGGGAGATAAGGTATGCACACCAGTGACTATGTAAGGGGAATACATGGAATAGCAGAAACTGCTGTGTGAATACTGACTTGAAAAATCCAATAGCTATATGAAAGAGTGAAAATGTGAAAAATGGAATCTGCATTACTGCCATGAACATATGAATCAAGAGAAATTTAGCTACTGAATTGATCAATGCAATAGAGCCCCAACACTACGCCAAAGTATTTCTCTACGTTGGGGTCCCTAACTTGTGTGTGTCCTCTCATGCAGTTAAAAAACTTACCGTGTATGGGAAGCTGAGACCCTGGCTATTTATGTGTATTATATGGATTGGCAATAGGTGTGGTGGGGAGGGTTCACAAACGAAAAACTACTAACAATAACGAATAACGTTTGGAACACCATTCTAAGTCTGAACTGGGTGCAAAAAACCTAAAAAAGGACACACACAAGCTAGGGACCCCAACGTAGAGAAATACTTTGGCGTAGTGTTGGGGCTCTATTGCATTGATCAATTCAGTAGCTAAATTTCTCTTGATTCATATGTTCATGGCAGTAACGCAGATTCCATTTTTCACATTTTCACTCTTTCATATAGCTATTGGATTTTTCAAGTCAGTATTCACACAGCAGTTTCTGCTATTCCATGTATTCCCCTTACATAGTCACTGGTGTGCATACCTTATCTCCCCATAGTGATGTTTTGTTAGGTTTTTTGCACCCAGTTCAGACTTAGAATGGTGTTCCAAACGTTATTCGTTATTATTTGATTTACCAGAGACTCTGTCCTTCTGTGTCTGAGTGAGTACAACAGTGCCATTCGGCACCGCGCTGCACCGCAACGTTGCACCCGCGCCACGCTGCCTCCCCGCATCGGCACCTGCACCCATACCTCCTCCCTTCTCCCCAACAGGGGCCCCGGGACCTACAGCCCCTACCCACGGAGGGGTCAACACCTCAGCTGCTCTCCGCCATCGCTCCTGGGATCCCCTGTTACCAGAAGCGGTGGTGCCCACCATCACCACGACCCATGGGTGGCGTCACAACCGACATCCCACCACAAACCTCCCCCTTTTCACTCGTGGGCGAGGAGGCGCTGCTCGAGCCCCAGGTCCGGCCCCGTACTCGAGCCACCGAGGAGCAAAAGCACCGGACCCGAGCGCCAGCGAACCCCCCCAGGCGGCGTTCCCGACCCCTCCGCCCGCGACATTTGTGTGAAAGAATGGGCTAAAATCATACTGGAGTAATGCATGGGACTAGTTTCTGCATACAGGAGGTGTCTTGAAGCTGTTATCATCAACAAAAGCTTTTGTATGAAGCATTAAATACATTTTAGTAAGCGTGTTCAATATTTTTTCCCTGTTTCATGTCTCATTATTAGACTTAACTTCATTTATGACATTTATGGGTTGATTTATTTGCCTATATGGATTGGATGGGTTGTTATCGACATCTGGTGAGAAATTCATGTCAATAGCACTTTTAGAAATATATTTACTTAGAAAATTGGTGATGTTCTCAATACTTATTTCACCTCCTGTATTTTGTTCAATACAGGTGACAGTCCATGGACTTCTGCTACCTTGGTGGTACTGTTGTTGTGTGCTATACAAGACAAGCACCAGCAGGTTTAGATTTGTCAGCCATACACCATTCCATGCCATGTCAACTCCAATCATTAAGCCTGCTTTACATGTTGCAATTTCGCATACGATATCGTATGCGATTTGCAACGCCCCCATCGTATGTGTGGCACGTTCAATTTGGTGAACGTGCCACACAAACGATTAACCCCCGTCACATGTACTTACCTTCCATACGACCTCTATGTGGGCGGCGAACGTCCACTTCCTGGAGTGGGAGGGACGTTCGGCGTCACATCGCTGTCACGCGGCAGCCGGCCAATAGAAGCGGAGGGGCGGAGCTGGGCGGGCCGTAAACATCCCGCCCACCTCCTTCCTTCCGCATTGTGCGCCGGGAGCTGCAGGACGTAGGTAAGATCTGTTCATCGTTCCCGGGGTGTCACACACTGCGATGTGTGCTACCCCGGGTACGATGAACAATCTGACGTGCAATTCTAGAGAAAGGTACGATGTGTATGCGATGAACATTTTTACTGTTCAATCGCAATCGCACGTACCTGTCACACACTGCAATGTACCTTACGATGCCGGATGTGCGTCACTGACGACGTGACCTCGCCGACACATTGTAAGATACATTGCAGCGTGTAAAGCAGGCTTTAGACTACCATGAATAGATTTGGAGCAAACTACTCCATATGGCCTTCTGCTACTCACTTTTAACTCCTATACAGTGGTCTGACCTGTCCTGCAGAGGCCCCTCTCCTGAGATAATGCATAAGTTATATCTTTTTGTATGTTTTACTAACCTCCCTGCAATATATATATATATATATATATATATATATATATATATATATATATATATATATATATAAAAACACACACAAACACTGTGCATATTAGGGGGAATGGGGTTAGTTATATTATGGGATCCATACCTTTTTACTAATTTTTTTCTGGACAAGCTATAGTTTCAACGGTTTTTCAACAACTATGACTTTTTGATCACTTTTTATGTTATTTTTGTGAGGTTGGATGAGAAAAATCCAGCAATTGTAATATTGTTTTTTTTCTTTTCTTATGCATCGTGTAGGATGTTATGATATAGTTTTATAGTTTTAGGTCAATGCAATTACAGTGCTATCCATTTATATAATTTTATTACATTTTACTTGATTTTACTTTTGCATGAAAAATTAACAAAAGTGTATATATTTTTCATTTATAGAACTGTATGTGAGCTTGTTTTTTTCCTTAACGAGCTGTGGTATTTATTGGTGCCATTTTGGGATATGTAGAACTTTTTGATAATTATTTTTTAGCTTTTTTTGTGATGCATGATGAAGAAAAATGCTCTTCTGACATTTTTCCTATTTTTTTTTTTTTTTGTGATTCATCTAGCTACCGTCTTCCACTGTACCATAGTCTAATTTTGATATTCATGTGTCTGTTGCAATTGTTTAATGCTAGCCATGGGGGTCAGCATGGGCACTGGGACTTGTCGGTGAGTTTGCAGCCCCATAAGTAATAAGCTGTGACGTACTTTGTGTTCTGACACCTTTCTATAAAAACCTGTATTAATATTTTTAGCAATTTGTTCTCCTGTTGCTCTTCCATGACATTGGACTCAACCGACTAGTCTTAGCTCCTCACATTCATTAATGAGGTTTGGTTGCTTCACCTGCTCTCACCCAGTTGTGTGGCCATTACGGGTAATTTGGTCATAGCCAAAGCCTTTCCTATCTTTTAAATTCCTAGGAATGCTCATTTCCCAAGAATTAGGAAGTGTAAACAGACCACCAAGCTTGCGTAAAAATTATTTTTCTCGGCAACACATCGTCCTGTGTAAACAGGACATTTACTACCGAGAACAATTATGTTCTATGCTCACAGAACAATCTATCATGGGCCATTCAGGTCTCATCAGACTCAGTCAATAAGTACCATAGTTGTTTTCTAACACAGGTTGTGCAATGTAAAGGAACCCTTTATGTTTAGCCTTTTTATTTCATCCAATATAACACTTCTTTGGATGCCTAATATATCTCATCCTATTGTAACAAGATAATTCATTCTAATCACTTAACAGTAAGTGATTAGTAGTGGTGTACCACTAACAAAAGGCACTTTGGAGTCAGTGAGTCTAGTGAGCCTTGCACCACTCCAAGACATCTGTCTGGTGGTTCAATTGAGGTGTCTGGATGCTCAGGATACAGATACTGTTGAGTTGGAAAAGGAAGTCATCTGAGTCTCAGTGCAGCAGGCGCTATGATGTCATTAGCAGGGAGGATGTTATACTGCCTGGGGAAGCCATCATATTGTACTGGGGGGTGCATCATACTGTGAAAGGCCTATCATAATGTGTGATGGCTACTATACTGGCCGCCGGAGGATTGTGCAGACTATCACAATGTGTGGGAAGAGACTGTGGAGCCTTCAAACAGTGTGAATGGCTATAGTGGAGGATATCATACTGTTTGGGGGGGGGGGGGCATTATACTGTGTGGGGGAACTGTGTAATACATTATACTGTGAGTGGATACTTTGTGGGCCATCAAACTGTGTGGGGGCCATTATACTGTAAGTGGGATGACTGTGGGGGCCCTCAATTTTTTTTATGAGGGAACTAGGGAACATAATACTGTGTATGGGGCAATCTAGGGGGATTTTACTGTGTTGGGTGGCTATTGGAGGTAGTTTAATTTTTTGAGGGTTACAGGGGATGTCATACTGTTTTGTGGACCCTGGCAGCAATAAAATATGGCACTGTGAGGGTACAGTGAGGTCATCATACTGTATTGGGACATTATCATCATTTGCTGGGGCAGTTTTTTTCTACTGCATGTATGTGTGAGACATACTATAGGAGCAATTTGTGTGTGGGGGGAATTCACTGAGGGGTGTCATACTATGTGTGCGGGAGCATTTTGGGAGCATCGTACTCTATGGCCCTTGAAAAGGGTATAGGGATGGGTGAGAATACTAAAAGACTTTACTAGGGGCGCAATTACTGCAAGTGCTGCTACACATGTCCCTCTCCCTTTCGGTAAAGGTTGGCAAGTATAACCTATTATGACTGCACCTATGCACGGTTACCAAGCCTACTTCATCTAGACTTAATGTATTTTTTGGGGGGAAGGTGGGGTGTTCAATTAAAACTTTTGCTATGGGTCCTGTGAATTCAATGTATGCCCTCAGTGTATGCCTTTGTACTTTCTGAACAACAGTAAAAGGCTTTTGCTGACAGTCAAGAAGGGACGGAGCATTGCCCCCCCTCCCACCGGGGCATTTGCGGAGGCCCTCATGACACTTGATTGGTGGGGAGGTCAAGGTGTCATGAGGGGAGGGGGAGAGCGAGCCCGTTTTTTTAAAATTAAACAATGATCAAGGGGAGGAGCGGCACATTTCCCGCTCTTGGGGACAGAAGTGACAGTCCCTGTACCCCTACCTCACCTGCTATGGCATCGGTGGATCAGCTCCTGGAGCAGCTTAGAGCGGCGGCCGGCGATCATCCCCCTGGCTGGCTGCAGTATACTGTGGCAGGGATCATCGGCGGGAGGCTGGAGGCGGCAGGGTCTTCCCCCCTGCAGGAGCGGCGCTCCCGTAGGTCTAAACCGCCGCAGCGGTTTTCTCCTGACATGCCTCCCCGGGCCCAGCGTCGCTGCAGAAGCCCCTCCAGGGACCCTCCAGGCCGGGCACCGCGAGCAAAGAAGTCCAGTGCGCCCCGGCCTGGGAGGAATTCTACTGTGCGGCTGGGCCCAGCGGCGGTCAGCAGGCCTCTGCTGGAGCTGGAGGCGGGGTCTGCTACCGCCTGGTCAGCGATGGATGTCGGCGCTGCGGCGGGGCGTGTGGGCGATGTGCCTGCCATGCGCCCTGAGCCCTGTCAGCAGGACAGAATGGAGGAGCGGGCGGGCCCCAGCAGAGGGGGCGGAGCGCGGATGCTGGGATCTGTGGTGCACCAGGCCTGGAGTGCAGGGCCTACAGCAGTAGAGGCCCGGATTGAAGATGGGGCCCCCTGGAGGAGCACTGGAGAGCTGCACTGGCAAGGTGTGGAGGAACGCAGGCAGCTCTCTGGGGCGGACAGCTGGCAGGACGGACGTCAGGCCCATATTACAGGGTCAGAGGTGTCTTCCGGCCTTGCGGCGGCAAGGGCTAACAGCGGGGAATCCGGTGGGAGGAGCCGAGAAGCTGCGGATCGTGTGGATGGACGTCAGGAATCGGGCGGTCCGGCTGGCGGGGCCTCTTCCCTAGTGCAGCCCGGTGAGTATGCTTCTGTGTCGTGTCTGTCTCCTCAGCTTAACCGGGATCGGAACGAAGGGGGAGGGGTAGATCAGACGGGGTTAAGTCCAGGGGTACCGTTCGGTGTTGGTGGGTATGCGTCGGGGGGTGGGGAGCTGGGAGAGCTGTTAGGTTGCGTGCGTTCGTTGCTGGAGCGAATTGGGGGTCCAAGGGAACCCCCGGCGCCGGTGGGGGCGTGGGTTAATCCGCCCATTCTGGGGGTTAGTGAGTCCGTGGTTGCGGGTATTTCTTCCCCGGTTTCGGTGTCGGTCCAGACGGAAAAGAATAAGGAGGACAGGATTCATTTAGATGATAGGGCGCGTGGGGAGGTTTATGTATGCTTTGAGGGCCCCTTAGGTTCGCACCTTAAGAAGGAGGTGAGGGAAAAGATCTGGAAGGACGAATATGTCGAGATCTTCTCCCTCCTTCCTTTGGCAAACTTAAATTTGGATAAAGGAAAAAAGGAGGATAGTAAGAAAGAGGATGAGGAAAAGCGGCGGTGGCGCTTGATCCCTCAGACGTTTACCAATTGGTTGCAAGCCTTCGCTATTTTGGCGAGTGTGATAGGCGAAAAGGCGCCGGAGAATTGTTCTCATCTATTTTGTTACATGGATTCGATAGGTGAGGCCTACAGGGTGTACGGGGGGCAGACGTGGCTTCGGTATGACGAACAATTTTGTCAGAGGAAGGCCGTACGCCCATCTATACGATGGGATCAAAAAGATATAGGGTTATGGTTGCGGGTCATGGCACCGGCTAGGTATGGCCAGCCCTTTCAAGGCGGGGCCGGGACTTCCGGCCAGTCGGGAAATCAAGGGACCAGTAGTCAGCAGGGTCAGGCGGGATCGCAGAAGCCAGGTATATGCTGGCAATTCAACGACGGGCAGTGTAAGTTTGGGGCCACGTGCCGTTTTAAGCACCTATGCACCCATTGTAACGGGACATCCCACGGAGCGTCCAAATGCTTCAGGAAGGGGAAACCCAAGCCCGGCGGCTCTCATACCCAAGGGTCTGACGCCAGTGAAGTTAGTCGCGATGCTTCCGTACCTAAATAGGTACCCAGATCGGGAAAAGGCGGAAGTTTTGCGGTTGGGTTTTGGGGAGGGTTTCAGGATTCCTGCCCCCGTTTTTGAGGTTTCGGGGGCAACCAGGAATCTCGTTTCTGCATACCAGCATGCGGCGGTTGTGGCGGAAAAATTAAGGAAGGAGGTGGCGTTGGGGAGAATGGCGGGCCCGTTCCGGGCCCTTCCTTTTCCCGACTTGGTGGTGTCGCCGTTGGGGGTGGTGCCGAAAAAGGAACCAGGGAAATTCCGGCTTATTCACCATTTGTCTTATCCAAGAGGCAGGTCGGTGAATGATGGAATACCCGCTGAGCTGTGCTCAGTGGTATATACGTCATTCGATGAGGCTACAAAGTGGGTAAAGAGATGTGGGAGGGGGGCGCTGTTGGCTAAGACTGATATTGAATCAGCTTTTCGGCTATTGCCGGTGCATCCGGATTGTGTTAGGCTACTGGGTTGTTGTTGGGAGGGTGGCTATTTTGTAGATTGTTGTTTGCCCATGGGGTGTTTGATTTCGTGCGCATTTTTCGAGACTTTTAGTTCGTTTTTGGAATGGGTTGTTCGGGACGTTTCAGGTTGGTCATCAGTGGTACATTACCTGGATGATTTTTTGTGTGTAGGTCCGGCTGACTCGGCGCAGTGTGCCAGGATTTTAGCGGCAATGGAGTGGGTTTCGGCTTATTTTGGGGTGCCTTTAGCACCTGAGAAAACGACGGGGCCGACGACTTGCATAAGTTTTCTTGGTATTGTGATTGATTACGTGGCTTGGGAAGTTCGGCTTCCTGAGGAAAAGGTCAACGGGCTAAAAGACGAAGTGGCAAGGGCACGGCGTGTGAAGAAATTGCAATTAAGGGAGGTTCAGTCTTTATTGGGAAAGCTTAACTTTTCATGTCGGGTAATGCCAATGGGGCGAATTTTTTCGCGCCGACTTGCTGGTGCCACGGCGGGGGTGCTTGCTCCGCACCATTACGTTCGTTTATCGGCGGAACACAGAGCGGACTTAGCAGTTTGGGGACAGTTTTTGGAGCATTACAACGGTCGTTCGCTGCTGATGGAGGATGGAAAGGACAATTTTGATTTGGAGCTGTTTACTGATGCGGCGGGCAGTTCAGGTTTTGGGGCTTTCTTTCAGGGTCAGTGGTGTGCGGAACGGTGGCCTGATAGGTGGGTTGATGAAGGCTTGACGAGGAACGTGGCGCTTTTGGAAATGTTTCCGATATTGGTGGTGCTTCATCTGTGGAGGGAACAGTTGGCGAACAAGAAGATTCGCTTTAATTGTGACAATATGGGGGTAGTGCTGGTCATTAACAAGTTTTCAGCATCATCTCCTCCAGTTATTTGGGTGTTACGGGAGCTGGTTCTGGTTTGCTTGCAAATCAATGCGTACGTTACGGCAGCTCATGTGCCAGGTGTTCAGAACCTAATAGCCGATTCCCTCTCTCGTTTTCAGTGGGATCGGTTCCGGGTTTGCGCGCCAGAGGCAGAGGCTAGCGGCTTGGAGTGTCCGGTACAGCTTTGGAACGTGGTCTTCAGGCAGTAGGACCACTGATTCGGGCGTCCCTGTCGGGTACCACATGGACGGCGTATCAGGCAGCGTGGAGTCTGTGGGAGCAGTGGTTGCAGGGTTGTGGGTCTGCTGAGGGAGATCAGTTGGGAGTACTGTTGGAAAGGTTGGGGGAGGCAGCGGTTACAGGATGGTCATTGGCGAAGGTGAATCGCTTTATGGCGGGATTAGCATTTGGTTTTCGGTTGCGGGGTTTACAGGATTTGACTAAGAGCTTTTGGGTGGTTCAGGCTTTGAAGGGATTTCGGAAACGATGCAAGCCGCTGGATGGTAGACGGCCTGTATCATTTAGCTTATTGGAGCAGTTGGGTAGGGCATTGCGGGGGGTTTGTATATCGCAGTTTGAGGTGAGTTTGTTCCGGTTAGCGTTTTCCTTGGCGTTTTTTGGGGCGTTGCGGATTGGGGAATTGGTATCGCCCAGTAAGACTTCTCCCGGGGGCCTGGGTCGTGGTGATATTATTGCCGTGGAAGGCGGGATCGAATTCTGTATTCGGAGATCGAAGACAGATCAAAGAGGTGTGGGTAGGCGAGTTCGCTTGGGTGTGGTTATGGCATCGGAGATGTGCCTGCTCAAGTGTTTCGGGAACTTTGGAAGGATTCGCCCGCAGGTCAATGGCCCCTTGTTGTGTCATGAGGACGGGTCTTTTTCATCTAGATACCAATTTGTAAGTGTTTTTAGGGCATGTTTGAAGTCTTTGGGGTTAGATCCGAGGTCGTTTGCGTCACATTCTTTTCGCATTGGGGCAGCGACAGAGGCCGCTATGTGTGGTTTGCCAGAAGAGACCGTGAAGCGGATTGGTAGGTGGAAGTCGCAGCGTTTTAAGTTGTATGTCCGTCCACAGGCGGTCGTCGGTAATTGAGTGGGGGGTTCTGCGGCTGCGAGGGGGGGGGTGGACTGGGTGTTTGTCAAGTTGGGGAATAAGGAAACTGAATGGTTGTTTGTTTGTACATTTTGTATTACAGAAATACCCCCCCCCCCCCGTATCTGGTTTGGATCCTGGGCCATTCCTATGTATACTGGGGAGCCCAGCGAGCGGATGCAAGAAGAAACGGGAGACAACTAGGTTTTGAAAGGGATATGGCTTTTCTACGTTGGTTGGGGGGTTAGGGGTTTGGGGTGGAACAGGGTATTGCAAGAGGTGAATAGGTATGCCCGTTTAGACAGGCCTCCCGACGTTTTGGTCTTACATGTCGGGGGAAATGATCTGGGGGGGCGTCCTTTTCGAATTTTGATAAAAGACATCAAGCATGATTTATTGCGGTTATGGGTGTCATTTCCACGGCTAACTATAGTTTGGTCCGAGATGGTGGCGAGAAGGTGTTGGCGAAAAGCGCGGTTGGTCGATAGGTTGAACAAGGCGCGGGCAAAAGTGAATAGGGCAATTTTGAAGTTTGTTACTCGTAATGGGGGAGTTGCGATAAGGCACGTTGAGTTGGAAAGGACGGATGAGGAATTCTGGTTGGCAGACGGGGTGCACTTAAATGCGGTGGGGATTGATTTATGGACCCTCGGCCTGCAAGGAGGTATCGAGAGGGCGCTGCGGTTGCGGGGCGTCTCAGGCACTTGAAGGTTATCAAGGTGCCCTCGTTGTGGCGGTTTTTATTGGTGGGTCCTTGAAGTTGGTTAAAAAATTGGTTCGGGGAATCCATCTGGGTATGGATCCCCTCATTGGCAGAATGGCTGGTCACCTGGTGATTTTGTGGGGATTCCCGACGGGGTATGTCGGGGTCCCTGTGGGTGGTTTGGGTTAACAGAGGATTAACCCTTACCGTTTGGTGCTCCTGAGCCAGTGTGGGTAACGGTTGGGGGCAAGTTGGTGTTTATGGTTCGGTTGGTAGGAATCACCAGGGTTTGTATCTTCAAGGACCCTACCATATTGCAATGTTTTTATTTGTTATATATTTCTGTTTAATAAATGGCTGCTATGGCCAAAATTATCCAAAGAAGAATTGGTGTCTGTGCAGTCATTTTAGATAAGAATTGGGAAAGGAGGGGTGGAGTATGGAAAGACCAGAGTCAACAATTCCAGGGTCATGACTGGAGACTAGTCATAAAGAGTATTATGTACATAAGACATGTATTATAAGTCATTTTTTGCTCAGCTTGTTGTTGTTTTGTGTCTTGTTGGTTTTGCAGTAAATACTTGCTTTTTTGTATAGTTTCTACTTTACAAACTTAGAAAAGGAATGTGTCTTCAGGCTATTCCTTACCTTCATACATGTCTTTACTGTGCCTAATGTAATGTACTGTACATAGAAGGGTGATAATACTGAGTCATGCATAGAAAGCATATTCGTGCTATCTTCCCATTCTTAAATTGCATATACACTGAATGATTATTGTCAACTAGTGTTCCTATGAAGGTTCGATTTACAATAATCATGTAGTGTAAACAGGCAGCAGATCACCCAACAAGCGAGGAAATCACTTGCTCATTGGGATTAAGGATCTTTTGGTTTGCCCAATGGATCATCATTTTCGGCAGCACATAGTCCTGTTAAAACAGAACAATGGCAGTGTATGTGCTCTGAATCACATATTATAGATTTAGTGCGCAACTAAATAAATAATTGCATTGACTACCATGTCATTTTAAATATCCAGGTGGAGTTTAAGCCCAGAGTCATTAGGTACAGTTAAATTGCAAACAAAGTTTATATTAGAGATATATTTCGGTGCATATGTAAATTGACCAGAGTTTGGGATTTACTATATGATATCCTATCCATACACAGTGCTGGACAGTCCACATGATCTAATAGCATGATCCATGTGGAGGTAAGACGCTTCCCCATGTGGTATACCTGACACTTTCTCTAGATGAAGTGATGAAAGCAGGCTTCACTGGAGCGTAAATCTAGCACCAGTTTATCTATTGAGATTATCCAGCATTGAGGGGTCTATTTTTGAGCCCTATGTGATATCCCCTGATGAACTCCCCAAAAAAAGAGTGGAAACGTGTCGGGATTTGGTAGAGACTGAATCTGAAGACTCCAATGGATAAGTACTTCCTGAGGCCATGATTTGGTTCTATCATTGTGTAGTTTGAGTATCTTTAGAGTCACAATAGCCTGGGACAGTTTTTATATACTGTGTTCCATTTAAGTGTGTTTAAAATTTATGATCTAGGACTGTGACTAATTTTACGCGCTTTAGCACTTTGTTTCCAGTTTCTATGGTGGTGGATGCCATTTCATGTGATTAGCAGGGGCATATAAGGGAGAGTCGAGGAGGAGCAGGGGCACCCAAAAAATGATGGTGTAAAAACCTCCGCTAATAGGCAGGAAATAGTATAGGGAGAGTCAGTCCATATTCCTGTATGTACTCTGGCCTACCTAATTTTAGGCCTACCCTATATAGTACCCCTTGCACTATTCCACTTAAGGCATCCTCTGTGTGTTTTTATCCTACATAGCACTGTGTTTTTGTATTGTTGGCTACTATTTGACTGCTATTTAACTTAATAAAATATTCGATTTCTAGAGGTACACATAGACAAGCTAGCAACAGATAGTCTTTGCTATTCTGCTTGCACCTTTAACCCCTTCAGCCCCAAGCCTATTTTGACCCTAAAGACCAGGCCATTTTTTGCAATTCTGACCAGTGTCACTTTATGAGGTTATAACTCTGGAACGCTTCAGCGGATCCCGATGATTCTGAGAATGTTTTTTCGTGACATATTGGGCTTCATGTTAGTGGTAAATTTAGGCCGATATTTTTTGCGTTTCTTTGTGAAAAAAACGGAAATTTCGCGAAAATTTAGAAAATTTTGTAATTTTCAAACTTTGAATTTTTATGCTCTAAAACCAACGAGACATATGACACAAAATAATTAATAAATAACATTTCCCACATGTCTACTTTACATCAGAACAATTTTGGGAAAAAAAAAATAAAAATTTAAGGAAGTTATAGGGGTTCAAAGTTTATGAGCAATTTCTCATTTTTACAACAAAATTTACAAAGCCACTTTTTTTAGGGACCACATCACATTTGAAGCGATTTTGAAAGGTCTACATGACACAGAACACCCAAAAGTGACACCATTCCAAAAACGGCACCCCTCAGGCTACTCAAAACCACATTCAAGAAGGTTATTAACCCTTCAGGTGCTTCACAGTAACTAAAGCAATGTGGAAGGAAAAAATGAACATTTTACTTTTTGCAACAAAAATGTTAATTTAGCCTCAAATATTGCATATTCACAAGGGTAGCAGGATTAAATGAACCCCCAAAATTTGTTGGGCAATTTCTACTGAACATGCAGATATCTCATATGTGGCGAAAAACCACTGTTTGGGCGCACAGCAGGACTCGGAAGGGAAGGAGCGCCATTTGACTTTTTTGAACAGAAAATTAGCTGGAATCGTTAGCCGCACCATGTTGCGTTTGGAGAGCCCCTGAGGTGCCGAAACAGTGGAGCTCCCCCACATGTGACCCCATTTTGGAAACTAGACCCCTCATGGAATTTATCTAGATGTTTATTGAGCACTTTGAGCCTCTGGGGGCTTCACAAAAGTTAATAGAGTTGAGCTGTGAAAATAAAAAACATTTTTTTTACCACAAAATTGTTACTTCAACCAGGTAGCTTTTTTTTTCACAAGGGTATCGGGAAAAATTGCACCATAAAATGTATTGTGCAATTTCTCCTGAGTACACAGACACCTCATATGTGGTGGAAATAAAATGTTTGGGCGCACAGCAGGGCTCGGAAGGCAAGGAGCGTCATTTGACGTTTCAAACGCAAAATTGTCTGGGATAATTAGCGTATTCCATGTTGCGTTTGGAGACCCCCTGAGGTGCCGAAACAGTGGAGCTCCCCCACATGTGACCCCATTTTGGAAACTAGACCCCCATGGCATAGAAAAAAAAACAGCGGCAGATGGGGGGGGGGGGACAGATGGGGCGGCAGCGGCATATAAAGGGAGCATCTGTGATTGTGAGACGGCGGCTGGGATAGGGTGGGGGCAGATGGGAGAGGGCGCAGTGGATGCAGGAGCGGCAGAGGATGGGGGGATGGGGGGGATGGGTGGGAAGGGGAGTGGGAGGTGAGATTGGGGATAGTTACCCTACAGGATGGATCTAGGTAGCTGGATCACAGGAGATGAAGGAGGCAGCAGATCGGGGAGGGTGAGAGGTGGGGGAGGGAGCGCAGATCACGGAGGAGACAGGTAAGCAGAGCACAGATCACGGGGGTGAGAGGTGAGGGAAAGCGGACAGCAGATCACGGGGGTGACAGGTGAGGGAGCACAGATCACGGGGTGACAGGTGAGGGAGCACAGATCACGGCGGTGACAGGTGAGGGAGCACAGATCACGGCGGTGACAGGTGAGGGAGCGCACATCACGGCGGTGACAGGTGAGGGAGCGCACATCACGGCGGTGACAGGGGAGGGAGCGCACATCACGTCGGTGACAGGGGAGGGAGCGCACATCACAGCGGTGACAGGGGAGGGAGCGCACATCACGGCTGTGACAGGGGAGGGAGCGCACATCACGGCGGTGACAGGGGAGGGAGCGCACATCACGGCGGTGACAGGGGAGGGAGCGCACATCACGGCGGTGACAGGGGAGGGAGCGCACATCACGGCGGTGACAGGGGAGGGAGCGCACATCACGGCGGTGACAGGGGAGGGAGCGCACATCACGACGGTGACAGGGGAGGGAGCGCACATCACGGCGGTGACAGGGGAGGGAGCGCACATCACGGCGGTGACAGGGGAGGGAGCCCACATCACGGCGGTGACAGGGGAGGGAGCGGACATCACGGCGGTGACAGGGGAGGGAGCGCACATCACGGCGGTGACAGGGGAGGGAGCGCACATCACGGCGGTGACAGGGGAGGGAGCGCACATCACGGCGGTGAGGGGACGAGCAGCCGATCACGAGGGAAAGGGGGCGGGCAGCAGATCGGGGGGGACCGGTGGCACTGTGGCAGATGGAGGGCGGCGGCGGCGGATCGGGAGGTGTGGGGGTGAGTGTGCGGGCAGCAGATACGAGGGGTGGGGGTGCGGGTGGCAGATCGCGGCGGAGGGCAGCGGCGGATCGGGAGGTGTGGGGGTGAGTGTGAGGACAGCAGATACGAGGGGTGGGGGTGCGGGTGGCAGATCGCGGCGGAGGGCAGCGGATCGGGAGGTGTGGGGCTGAGGGTGCGGGTGGCAGATCGCGGCGGAGGGCAGCGGCGGCGGATCGGGAGGTGTGGGGGTGAGGGTGCGGGTGGCAGATCGCGGCGGAGGGCAGCGGCGGATCGGGAGGTGTGGGGGTGAGGGTGCGGGTGGCAGATCGCGGCGGAGGGCAGCGGCGGATCGGGAGGTGTGGGGGTGAGGGTGCGGGCAGCAGATACGAGGGGTGGGGATGCGGGTGGCAGATCACGGCGGAGGGCAGCGGCGGCGGCGGATCGGGAGGCCGGTTTCATACAGTGCAATGGCAGCGCGGCAACTTCCGGGTCCCATGCTCCGGTCTCATAACAGCATGGGACCGGAGCTTGTCGCCCTGCCATTGCACTGTGTACACTCACTGTGCTGGCGTGCTGCAGGGACGATGACTGGGGCAACAGGTACACTGTGATTGGAGAAATCGGTCACAAGGCCGATCTCTCCAATCAGAGTTATTGGAGCTGGGGGAGGGTGATGCAGTGAGGTCACCCAGCTCCAGCCAATGGCCAGTGCTATAGCTGCACTGGCCAGGGCTGGATTTCAATGTTTCAGTCACTTTAAGTGGCTGGAACATTACAGTGGCTGTGATTGGTTGAGCGGCGTTCGTCAGCCAATCACAGCCTCCGTAGGTCCGGGGAGGAGGCACCACCCCTCCTGAGGTCAGGTACAGGTCCCCTCCTCCCCGAATCTGCGGTTTATGTTAACCGATCGCAGTCACCGGAGGCTCCGGTGCCGCGATTCCGCCATGACTGAAAGATCCGTCCTTGGTCGTTAAGGCCCAGGGCACAAGGACGGATCTTTCCGTCCATGGTCGTGAAGGGGTTAATCACATGTTGTGGGGAGACCTATCACATCTGCTCCTCTCCTATTTATGTATAATCTTTCTTTATTGAATAGAAAAGAAAAATAAGAGAAGCATAGTAAAAACATACAAACAAACAAGGTTATAAAGGGATCACTGCGTATGTTACCACAATTTGGATAACATTCCCATAACATGTGACCCCTGATGACTGAGAATCGTTCAAACACTGTAATAATAACAATATATTCCTCATGTCCACTGTTCCTCTCTTCATTGACGAGGACTCGATAACTAAACTTCCCGTATAACCTTGAGCCCCATCCTAGCTCTACTCATTGTGTCTTAATCAGTAAGTTTAAAGGAAAATGAAGATAAACATGAAAATTTAAAGAAAATAATAAGAAAAACAACCTAAAGAGATGAACAAAGAAGAGAAATAAATAGTCAAGCATGAAATAGAAAAGAAAGCTGAAGAATCAGGGAAGGAAAAGGGGGGAACCCTTTAAGGGTTAGGAGGGCGGTGAGGGGCCATCCACAGGTCCTGCCCTAGCCCTTCTACTATCTCTCCTCATACTGCACCTATTGAGCCTTCAAAATAACGTATGGTAATCGTCTGAACTTTTAAATATTATCCATGGCGTCCAAATTCTCAGATATCTTTCAGTGTGTCCCTCTGCCTCTGCCATTAGTTCCTCCATATGATGTATGTGCTCAAATTCCTGTGCCCATTCCCGCAAAGACGGGGCCTCCTGCGTTCTCCAATGTCTTGGAATCACAGCTCTAGCTGCTGCCAGACAAAACCGCAGTATATCCCCCTTTTGAGCTTTAATTGAGCCGGGAAGCATTGACATCAAGGCTATTTGTGGGGTCTGTGGTGTTCCTTTCCCTGTTATTTTTGTGTATTTTTGAAAGATTGCCTCCCAGAATGACTTGACTTTAGCACAGTCCCACCATATATGTATCATTGTGCCTCTTGTTGTTCCACATCGCCAGCACATCTCGGAAAACCGAAGGAAAGATTCTATGCAGCCTAACCGGATACTGATACCATCTTGTTAGGATCTTATAGTTTTTTTCTTTGGTGTACCCTGCAATCGACAATTTATGTGTAAATATGTAAGCTTTCTGTTTTTCTGTATCTGTAAATGTCGTTTCCATGTCTTCCACCCACTTGATCATATATGATGGATCCGAGCCCGCAGAGGGGTCTGCCTGTCCAATCAACTTATATATAAGTGACATCAAATGTGCGGGTATGGTACCCTGCATAAATAATTTTTCAAAGGGTAAGGCCAAGCCCTCTGATATTCCATCCTTTCCCTGTGTCTTAGAGGTAACGAATGAATAGAGTTGTCTATATTCTATCCAGGATAATGTCTGGGGGGGTTCCATGGTGTGCATATCCTCAAAGGATCTTAATTTAGACCCCCTAAGGGTATGATAAATCCTACCATCGTGTTGTGCTCTCCATCTCAGAAATTTGGACCGACCGACTCCCGGGGGGAATTCTGGGTTGGATATAATAGGAGCAAGGAGAAAAGGGCAACCCACCAATCCGCCGTTTTGTTTAACCTGGTCCCAAATCCTCAGCGTAGCCTTAATAAAAAGACTTGCCGCAGACAGTCTCACCCCCTCCCTGGACCCAACCCATGGTAGATACTTTAGCGGAATTGATGAGCTTTCCTGTTCAAGTTTGACCCATTTCTTATTTTGGTCGTTAAAATGCCAGTCAAACATTCGAACCATCAGTGCCGCTCGATGATATCTGCGTACATCTGGGAGTCCTGCGCCCCCTGCAGTGATATGTTTAGTAAGTGTATAATATTTTATTCTAGCCCTAGAGTGTCCCCATATAAATTGAGTTAGGGCGGACCTGAGTGTCCGAAAAAACCCGGAGGGTGGAAGAAGCGGGACTGCTTGAAATATATATAAAAACCGTGGAAGGATGTCCATTTTAAATGTATTTATACGGCCAAACCAGGATAAGGGTTTTTTATGATATGACCTAAGCTCTTTGATTGTTCGTGTCAGTAGCGGTAAATAGTTCTTTGAATACAATAATTCCAGATCTGCAGGGACATTAATGCCTAGATATTTCAGTGTCTGGGATTGCCATTTAAATGGGAAGTTACTTTGAGCCAGTGAAACCTCTTGAGGCTGCAGCGTGATATTTAAGGCTTCAGTTTTTGAACAATTAACTTTGAAATTACTTAAGTCCCCAAATCTCTCAAACTCCGCTATCAGGGAGGGGAAAGATATATGTGGCTGAGACACGTATATCAACAAGTCGTCCGCATATAGCGCCGTCTTGTATGTTTTCCCCCCTACTTCTATACCGTGCACATTGGGATTTCTCCTGATTGCGTTGGCAAGATGTTCCATTGTAATTACATATAATAGCGGAGAAAGAGGGCACCCTTGCCTTGTTCCATTTCTTATTTGTATAGATTGTGATAAGGAGCCATTTGCCTTTATCCTTGCCGATGGACATGTATAAAGGGCCATTACTTTATTCAAAAATCCCGGACCTATCCCTATGTGTTCTAATGCTGCCCTCAAGAAGTCCCACTGTACTCGATCAAACGCTTTTTCTGCGTCTACTGATAGTATTCCCAGGGGCTGATTCGTGCTTATAGCGTGTGCTATAAGCAGTAAAGTTTTATTGACATTGTCCCGCGCCTCCCTACCCTGTATGAATCCTACTTGATCTGTGTCGATGATGGAGGGGAGAAGGGGAGCCAGCCTGTTAGCCAAGATCTTGGAGAATAACTTTATATCTACATTGAGTAAAGATATTGGTCTATAATTAGACACTAACATGGGGTCTTTGCCAGGTTTCGGAAGGACCGTGACATGTGCCTCCAGTGACTGAGTCGCAAAGGGAGTCTCTGGTGAAATTGCATTAAATACCTTAGTCATAAATGGGGTAAGCAATTCCCGAAATGTTTTATAAAATGTAGGAGAAAATCCGTCTGGACCCGGACTCTTCCCATTTGGGGTATTCCTAATTACTTCTCCCACTTCCTCCTCTGAGAACCTGTTTTCCAGTTGTTGCCCTTCCTCATTTTTCAGAGTTGGCGCAGCTGTGTCCATCATATATTCCTTAATACGCTCAGTCAAAGCCTGTGACGACATGTCAGAGAACCTCCCTTGGATGTTATACAGTTCCGAGTAGAAACCCCTCAATTCCTCCAAGACCTTCGTCGGGTTGCTCGCCCTCCCTCCTCCCCGTTTCCGCAAGCTAGGTATAAATGTTGTGAGATTACGGGGATGTAGAAGGTTGGACAATGATCTGCCGCATTTATTAGAATGCTGGTAGAGAAAGCGCTTATAATGATTCCGATATCTGAGAAATCTTTGATTCAGCACTGTTCCTCTCTGCATTTTGTGAGTTCTGCTAGAGTTACCCTCAACTGCCTATTTTTGTGTGCTGTTTCCAACTTATGGATCCTGTCCAACAGTTCTTTAATGCGAATATTCCTTATTTTTTTGATACGCGCCCCGTGCTTTATCAGCACCCCTCTTATGACACACTTGAGCGCCTCCCACTGTATAGGCATCGGAGTGGAGTCCGTTTCGTGAGTGGACATGAAGACATCTACCGTCTCCCTGATGTCAGTCATACAAATTACGTCTTTGAGTAAATTATCGTTGAGTCTCCATGTCCACTCCCGCTTCCTCCCATCCGGGGGAACAATGGCCAAAAAGACCGGGGCGTGATCAGACCAAACTATACTACCGATCGTGGGATTCGGTCTCCAGGCCAAAACACACTGACTCACCAGGAATAGATCTATTCGGCTGTACGAATCATGAGGGGTGGAATAAAAGGTGTAGTCCCTACCCGTAGGATGCATACTGCGCCACACGTCGTTCAGGTGCATCTGATGTATGTCTCGCTTCAAAGAGGTCAATCTTTTTATGGAAATGTTGCTCCTTCCGGCCGAAGTATCTACCAATGGATTCAAAGACAGATTATTCTCCTATTTATGCTGATGGGATCCTTCTACCCATGCCAGCTATAGTTTATTCTATGTTGGTGTGTGAGGTATGGTGTCCCAGACTCTCTGGTGAAAGTTGTGCCTAAGTTGTGCCTATTGCTTGGAGCGGTTATAGAGTTTACACCTGTTGTTTTGTACTTCCCTCCTGCTTTTGTTTTTCCTCCCGAATCTCTTATTGTCTTTACCTTTGTGTGTGCATGTTGTGTGACAGAGTTTTGTTTTTTCCCTTGTCTATCTATATCTGTGGTTTTCAACACACTCCCTGGTCAGGAGCGGGGCCATGAAGAAGACTGAGGCCTCTCCACCATCAGGAGTATCCCTGATATTAGCAATAGCATAGAGTCCCCTATCTTGAGGGACAGCTTAGAAGCCCCGATTCCCTGGTATCCGAAAGTCATTGTGACAGACAGGTTTCAGTTAGAACAGGCCTCATCATGGTTAACCAAAGAAGCTGAGTGCACAAGCTCGGCGCCATATCCAGAGATTGTCTTTTAAAAAAAGACATACGAGTGCTGCCAGCAATGCTGGAGAGGTTACAGGGGTGAAGGGTCAGCCTGTCAGTGCGCAGACCATACACTGTACACTGCATGAAATTAGTTTGCATGACTGTCTCCACACAAGCTTTTAAAGTAGGCAGACCCTTTTTTTCTCTATTTTATTCCTACTTCTTGCTGAGCATGACGTGTTATTTATTTACTTTTTTTAAATCCGCCATCCAGAGATATGAGACTTTTTACTCAGGGCTATCTTAAATGGTCTTTACCAAGTAAGCATTGCTCATGGGTAACAATGCAGCCTAAAGACACTCCCCCCTCACCCCTCCCCCCCCCCCCGAGAATCCTGTGACTGAATTTCCCTTTCAAAAAAACATAAAATTAGCATTGATTGAAAAGTTTTAGATTTTTTTTTTTAAATACTTACATACTCAACAGAGCAACCAGAATAAAATTAGAGTAAAGCCAGCCACTTTTAACCTGGTAACAGGTTCTCTTTAATGACAAAAAAGGCAACATAGCTAGAAGGGGAAATACAGGAAAAACACAACATAAACCCAATCCTGTCTTTGCAAATTTATGGGGAATGTTGCTTTACATAAAGATGACTTAGGTTATAAGACTATAAGAAGTTTGCCAGCACCCTGAAACTTATCTGCAGCACGGTGGCCAAGACCATACAGCGGTTTAACAAGACAGGTTCCGCTCAGAACAGGCCTCACGATGATCAACCAAAGGAGTTGAGTGCACGTGCTCAGTATCATAACAAGAGGTTGTCTTTTCAAAATAGATGTATGAGTGCTGCCCACATTGCTGCATAGGTTACAGGGGTGGTGGGTCAACCTGTCAATGCTCAGATCATACACTGCATCAAATTGGTCTGCACAGCTGTCATCCCTGAAGGAAGCATTTTCTAAAGAGGATGCACAAGAAAGCCTGCAAACAGTTTGCTGAAGACAATCAAACTAAGGATATGAATTACTGGAACCATGCCCTAAAGTCTGATGAGATAAAAAAAAACTTATTTGGTTCAGATGGTGAAAGCGTGTGTGGTGGTAACTAGATGAGGAGTACAAAAACAAGTGTGTCTTGCCTACAGTCAAACATGGTGGTGGGAGTGTCATGGTTTGGGGCTGCATGGGTGCTGCCAACCGTGGGGAGCTACAGTTCATTAAGGGAACCAGAAATACCAACATGTACTGTGACATACTGATCCTTTGCCTTTGGAAATTGGGCTGCAGGGCAGTATTCCAACATGTTACACTGTTATACAAGCTGTATGCTAACTAATTTACATTGTGTCAAAATATCATATCTTCAATGTTGTCCCAGGAAAAGATATGATAAAATATTTCCAAAACTGTGAGGGGTGTACTCTTATAGGATTTAGAACCCTATAAGGGCCTATACATCTGACCAACATGCTGCAGGAAGGAGAATGTCAGGTCCAAATTTTGCATCAGGGCTCAATGCAGTCCAGTTATGCCACTAGTTGAGAGTGGTTGTTTCATACGTAGTATTCACTTGTGCTGCCCCACCTTTATCATGTAAGTCTGTGCATCATATTAGTGCATTCCTAATTTGCCTGGTGTTGGTAAAACCATTTCTTTTTCTGTGATTTATTTATATCCTAATATAGCCACACTATATGTACTTTTAGCATATGTTCACACTAAGTACATGCTACATACCAAAAACATGCTAACTACCTGCCTGTTCTACTCGGTGCCAGCTCAGTCAAAGACTGCTCCTTCTTGTGATTCTGTTGCTTTCTTTCCTCCCAGCCACTCTTCCTCTTTCAGGCTGCTCTGTTGACAGGGTGTGACTGCTGACGTGATGCCGATTGACAGCTGAACCCACACAGTTAGGTAGGTAGCTGTTAATCAGCATGATGTTGGCAGTCACGCCCTGAAAATAGAGCAGAGGAGAAGCCGCTGCTCGGTTGACATGACATCAGTGGAAGCCATTGGATTGCCGGCTGGAGTGGTCTATGACTGCGAATATCGGCACTGGGCACAACAGGCTAAGCCCTTGGCAGGGCTGGTGGTATCAAATTGTGGCCCTGGGTTAAATTCACAGTGGAGAATGGGAGATAAAAAGCAGTACCTTGCCACGGCCACTAAAAAATGTTCTGTGCTGCGGTGTTCCCCCCTCACAGATGATTGTAAGGGTGACGTGTGTCGGACTCCCAGCGATCTCATATTGATAGCCTATTCTTTCGATAAGTGATCACATGGGTTGTCCAACTCCAGCTTAATAAATTCAGGACCCATTAAAATGAAAACAATGGGTACTCACCTCCTGTACCGGTGCCGTTCCACTCTGATGGAATAGTAATGACTGGGGCTGGCATGTGACACAACAAAGTGACGTCACCCTCCAGAAATAACAGCATCAATGTCACTGGAGAGGCATCGTGACAGGAGGGTTTTTGTTTAAATTAGGGCCCTGTACTGATTATGAAGGGAATGTAGTATAGTTGTCCTGATATAACCATGTTTCTTAGTTCATG
The DNA here is from genome assembly GCF_048569485.1 of Anomaloglossus baeobatrachus. NCBI lineage: Eukaryota > Metazoa > Chordata > Amphibia > Anura > Aromobatidae > Anomaloglossus > Anomaloglossus baeobatrachus. Next base: position 206,654,146 of record NC_134356.1, read on the forward strand.
TGCAGGGCATTGCAGCTTAGGTACCTATGGTTATGACCACAAGCAACTAATTGACTGTCACTATATGAATGGACATAATCATGGATACCTAAGCTGCAATGCCTGCACATGAGGTAAGAGACATAGCTAATCAGGAGAACTATACTACAATTCTAATTGGAGTTATGTGCTAATATTATTATTGCTATTATTATGCCTACTATATATTGGGATAGGGTCTTGGAGATGGGAATAACCGTTTCAGGAAACCGCTTGCCTTATTAGTATCGAGCTATTTAAATTGTCCTTTTTTTATTGGTTTATTGCAAACAGCAGAAAGTTTGTAGTTGTTACCAATAAGCAAGGACAGCATGGTGGCTCAGTGGTTAGAACTATTACTTTGAAGAGCTGGGGTCCTTGGTCCAAATCCCAACAAGGACAACATCTGCAAGAAGTTTGTATGTTCTCCCCGTGTTTGTGTCGGTTTCCTCCTATACTGTAAAGACATACTGATAGGGAATTTATATTGTGAGCCCCAATGGGGACAGCGATGATGTCCTTGCTGTGAAATTAATGGTGACATATAAGGGAATAAAATAAATAAACCCTTTTGAATAATTTTGATTACAACTGGATGTTCTTTGTATTTTTAGAGTCATCGAAGACAATAGTAATTTATTATTTTCCAACAATATCTACATGTAATAAGACAAGAATGTGTTTAACAATTGTACAAAATATCCATTATCACCAAATTTTAATTATTATTCAATATTCTTCCTTTAGATTGTTGCAGGGTATACATTTACGGCTCGCCACCAGTACGAGGTCAGCATTACCGAGGGGGAGCCAGTGACAGTTCTGCAACCACATGACAAGGATGGAAATCCAGAGTGGAGCTTGGTGGAAGTAAAAGGACGAAGGGGCTACGTACCTTCCAACCACCTGCTGAGAATAGCTGCGCAAGGAATGCTCCGGAGGACATCACTAGGAAATTACACATAGCTAAGCTACTCCTATGAGGATCTCAGCACCTATACAAATGATTGGATCTGTGATTTAAACATAACCTATGTATGGGTATGGCAACCGCATGCTATCATGTAACCAAACACATGAAATACTGTGTTCTTCTATATAATCATCTGGATCATGAAATAGATAGAAGACTCCATGTAATGTCAACACTCGCAAACGCTTTTAAGCATGAACTGTAAATAGTTGGACTTTTTGAGTTACACTCCTCTTCCTAAGCTAACAAGTTGAATGGCTTTGTAATCTGGATTTTAATAAGATGTTGTCAATATAAAATAAGGGATATAAGAAAGTAGGTATGACTACAAACTAAGCACTGTACTAAACAAATTAGTCTTAATATTGAGCTATGATCAAGTTGTGCCCAAATCCTAATATTTTTCTAACCCCTTTAATAGCTGGCGATTTAATAAATACTTCTCAAGGTTGAGTCTGAATTTACTTTTTTCATTGAGCCTTGTTTTATATTGTCTCTGTTACTCCGAAAAAGCCTGGGACCAGACAAAATACACGGTTTGTAAGAAAGTAAATTATGCCTGATAAAGTGTACACAGCTCTGCTGCATGAAGGTCATTGACGTAACACACGAGAACATCTGTCTGCGTCCAGGCATTCCTCATCTGTTGGTGTGCTTGCAGTGCTTCTGCTTACCTTACGTATTAAGAATGTAGTTGTGGCTGTAAATCTAAATTGTGCTATGTGATCACATACCAGACAGGACTGTGTACAATACAGACTGCCATTATCTGAGCGGTAACAGTCACGTTCTCTTTATTAACCCATAGAGTAAGCATACTATAGCCAGAAAACAAGTCATGGATAAGATACCTATCTAAAGTAGCTACAGCGGGTGACTAAGGGGTACTTTGCACGCTGCGACATCGCTTCTGCGATATCGTCGGGGTCAAATCGAAAGTGACGCCGGTAACTACGTCGCAACGTGTAAAGACTAGATGCGCCGATAAATGATCGCAAAAGCGGCGAAAATCGGTGATCTGTGTAGCGTCTGTCATTTTCATAATGTCGCACCAATAGGAGATACGATGTTGTTCCTCGTTCCTGCGGCAGCACACATCGCTGTGTGTGAAGCCGCAGGAGCGAAGAACATCTCCTTACCTGCCTCCACCAGCTATACGGAAGGAAGGAGGTGGGCGGGATGTTTATGTCCTGCTCATCTCCGCCCCTCCGCTTCTATTGGCCGCCTGCCGTGTAACGTCGCTGTGACGCCGAACGACCCGCCCCCTTAGGAAGGAGGCGGGTTGCCGGCCAGAGCGACGTCGCAGGGCAGGTAAGTGCGTGTGAAGCTGCCGTAGCGATAATGTTCGCTACGGCAGCTATCACAAGATATCGCATGTGCGACGGGGTGGTACTATCGCGCTCGGCATCGCTCGGTGCAAAGTACCCCTAAGTATTGAAACCACCAATTTTCTAAGTAAATACATTTCAAAAGATGCTATTGACATGAATTTCTCACCAAGTTTCGGTAACAACCAATCCAATTACCACAGGCAAAGTAATCAAACTATAGAAGTCATAAATTTAATTATATGTAATAATGAAAAATAACAGAGGGTAAAAGTACTAAACACATGAAGAAAGAGAGATGCAAAAAGCAATGGAAAGTCATTGAAATCTATTAGTAATTAGAAAGCAATTGTGCCACATAGTGAAAAATAATATCAAGGTGCCACACAAGAAATATCTCATGATGGATAAAACCAGTGAGCTGTCTCAAGACCTTTGCAACCTTTGCAAAACATAGAGATGGCATTGGTTACAGCAGAATTTCCAAACTACTAAAGGTGGCAGTAAGCACTGTTGGGACCATCTTCTGAAAGTAGAAAGAACATCATTTCACCATAAACCTGTCACGACTAGGTGCTCCCCACAATATTTCAGACACCGTAGCGAATATAATTATCAGAGGAGTTGTTTAAGAGCCAAGAACCACCTGTGGAGAGCTACAGAAGACTTTGATTCAATAGGTACAATTGTTTAACAGAAAACAGTAAGTAATACACTCAGCCTTCATGGCCTGTATGCACACTCACCATGCAAGACTCCACTGCTGAACAAAAGCATGTTCAGTGCGTTTAACGTTTGATCATCAACAGTTAGAAAAGCCTGTGAAATACTGGGAGAATATAATCTGGTGAGATGAGACCAAAATTTAACCCTTTGGATGCAGTAATACACCATATTTGGTGACCAAAAGGCATTGTGTGCCGCCCCCACGTTAGCTGCTGCTAAGGCTGCTTGGATCCGGATCCGCGGTGGCTCGAGGGGTCTCCAGACCCGGAGGTCGTGCGGCCACTCAAATAAAGGGGGGCTATGTACAGGGGATGGTGTGGAAAGTTCGTGACGCCACCCGTGGTGTGTGGTAAGGGTACTACCGCTGCAGCTGGGAGAACTCGGTGGCGATGGTGTGGGCAGCTAGGTGTTGAACCTCTCCACGGGTAGGGGGGATACCCTGGGACTCGGTGATAGTGGCGGGGAGGTGCCGTCAGGCCGGTAAGGGTAAATTGCGTACTTACTCAGTCCAATAACGCTGACAACCGTGATAAATCAAAAGTTCTTGATGCCACTGCAGCAGGGAGAGAGCACGCCTGGATCTTGGCACCTCCTATCTGTAGTTGGTCCCTTTTAGCTTAAAACTAAACGGGTCCCACTCACCCGTATGGCTAACGGAGTGAGCTTGCTCTCAGGGTTCACGCTTGGGATTTTCTGGACTATGCAGTGGGAAAGTCCTCTGCCCCTCGTTGCGCTAGTACCTCGATTTTGGAGCGGGTGGAGAACGGATCTTAAAGGCTCCGTCCTCGTCGGGTGAAATACCAGGACGCCTGAAGCTACTTCCTGGCCTAGGGTCCACGTAACCCATTGTGCCCTGGCCCCTGTCCGGTGATGGCACAAGGCCGCCGGCTGCCCTCCTCGACAGTCCGTGCCCCTTGTCACGATCCCCTGCGACCGGGGTCCAGCTCCTACCAGGCCCAGACCAACGTCTGCCACCTAGTAGTTTAAAAGAGCCCAGCTCCTGACCTCTCCTCTCGAGAGTCACTTCACAACTCACTTGTGACCTCTCCTCTTGAGAGTCTCTCCTCAACTCACTGTCTCCTGACACTCCTGACCTCCCCTTAATCAACCCCCCAAGTGGCCAACCCCATTCCCTTCAGGCTGTCCACTGGTAGCAACACCAAAGGTCAGGGACCCGTAACCAAGGAGGAGGTGGATATCATGCAGAAGGGCAGATTGCACAATACCCTGTGACGACCTGATAGGCCAGGGCGTCACAACTGCATATCACCCCAAAATCACCATACCAACATTGAAGTTTGGAGGTGGGAACATCATAGTGTGGCACTGTTTTTCAGCTGATGGCACTGGCAGACTTCATATTATTGAAGGAAGGATGGACAAATGCACCAAGACATTCTTGATAAAAATCTGATGCCATCTACAAGGATGATGAAGCTGAAACGAGGGTGGACATTTCAGCAATACATGATTCCAAACACACAGCCAATAGAATGCTCAATTGGTTTCGGAGAAAGACAATAAAGCTGCTAAAATGGCCCAGCTTGCATTATTCTCTGCTCCAAAATGCACAAAAATGCATTTTGTTTGTGTTTTCACCTTATGGTGCATTTTTGTTGCAGATATGATGCGATATTTTGGTTAATATGAATTGTCGTGCAGAATTGCTAGCATGTTTACATATACTGTTTCAGGCTCCCCTTAGACCAGGGGTGGGCAATTAATTTTCCCATGGGGCCGCATGAGAATTTGGGATGGTTTTAGAGGACCGGACAAATATAATTAACTCGGTTCTACTCTCTGTCTATATATATATATATATTATATATACACACGCATATATACTGTGTGTATATAATATATATACACATACACACAATGTATACATACATACACACAATCCCCATATACTACATCACTACACCCACCACATACTACACCTGTAATATGCATCCCTATACACTACACCTGTAATAAACTACACCTCTATATAATATACCACTATATACTACACCACTACACCCCTATATACACCTGTATTATACTAAACCCCTATATACACCTGTATTATACATTATACTACACCCCAATATACACCTGTATTATACTACACCCCTACACCCCTATATACACCTGTATTATACTACACCACTACACCCCTATATACACCTGTATTATACTACACCCCTATATACACCTGTATTATACTACACCACTACATCCCTATATACACCTGTATTATACTACACCCCTACACCCCTATATACACCTGTATTATACTACACCACTACACCCCTATTTACACCTGTATTATAATATACCACTACACCCGTATATACACCTGTATTATACTACACCACTACACCCGTATATACACCTGTATTATACTACACCACTACACCCCTATATACACCTGTATTATACTACACCCCTACACCCCTATATACACCTGTATTATACTACACCACTACACCCGTATATACACCTGTATTATACTACACCACTACACCCCTATTTACACCTGTATTATACTACACCACTACACCCCTATTTACACCTGTATTATAATACACCCCTATATACACCTGTAATATACTACACCCCTATATACACCTGTATTATACTACACCACTACACCACTATATACACCTGTATTATACTACACCACTATATACACCTGTATTATACTACACCATTACACCCCTATATACACCTGTATTATACTACACCACTATATACACCTGTAATATACTACACCACTACACCACTATATAGTACACCACTACACCCCCCATATACCACACCTGTATTATACTACACCACTACACCCCTATATACACCTGTATTATACTACACCACTATATACACCTGTAACATACTACACCACTACACCCCTATATACAACTGTATTATACTACACCACTACACCTCTATATACACCTGTATTATACTACACCACTATATAGTACACCACTACACCCCCCATATACCACACCTGTAAAACTACATTCCCATATACTACACCCCTACACCCCTATATACACCTGTATTATACTACACCCCTATATACACCTGTATTATACTACACCACTACACCCCTATATACACCTGTATTATACTACACCCCTACACCCCTATATACATCTATATTATACTACACCACTACACCCGTATATACACCTGTATTATACTACACCACTATATACACCTTTATTATACTACACCATTACACCCCTATATACACCTGTATTATACTACACCCCTACACCCCTATATACATCTGTATTATACTACACCACTACACCCCTATTTACACCTGTATTATACTACACCACTACACCCCTATATACACCTGTATTATACTACACCACTATATACACCTGTATTATACTACACCATTACACCCCTATATACACCTGTATTATACTACACCACTACACCCCTATATACACCTGTATTATACTACACCACTACACCACTATATACACCTGTAATATACTACACCACTACACCCCTATATACACCTGTATTATACTACACCACTACACCCCTATATACACCTGTATTATACTACACCACTACACCCCTATATACACCTGTATTATACTACACCACTATATACACCTGTAATATACTACACCACTACACCCCTATATACACCTGTATTATACTACACCACTACACCCCTATATACACCTGTATTATACTACACCCCTATATACACCTGTAATATACTACACCCCTATATACACCTGTATTATACTACACCACTACACCACTATATACACCTGTATTATACTACACCACTATATACACCTGTATTATACTACACCATTACACCCCTATATACACCTGTATTATACTACACCACTACACCACTATATACACCTGTATTATACTACACCACTATATACACCTGTATTATACTACACCACTACACCCCTATATACACCTGTATTATACTACACCACTACACCACTATATACACCTGTAATATACTACACCACTACACCCCTATATACACCTGTATTATACTACACCATTACACCCCTATATACACCTGTATTATACTACACCACTACACCCCTATATACACCTGTATTATACTACACCACTACACCACTATATACACCTGTAATATACTACACCACTACACCCCTATATACACCTGTATTATACTACACCCCTATATACACCTGTAATATACTACACCCCTATATACACCTGTATTACACTACACCACTACACCACTATATACACCTGTATTATACTACACCACTATATACACCTGTATTATACTACACCATTACACCCCTATATACACCTGTATTATACTACACCACTACACCACTATATACACCTGTATTATACTACACCACTATATACACCTGTATTATACTACACCACTACACCCCTATATACACCTGTATTATACTACACCACGACACCACTATATACACCTGTAATATACTACACCACTACACCCTATATACACCTGTATTATACTACACCATTACACCCCTATATACACCTGTATTATACTACACCACTACACCCCTATATACACCTGTATTATACTACACCACTACACCACTATATACACCTGTAATATACTACACCACTACACCCCTATATACACCTGTATTATACTACACCACTACACCCCTATATACACCTGTATTATACTACACCCCTATATACACCTGTGATATACTACACCCCTATATACACCTGTATTATACTACACCATTACACCCCTATATACACCTGTATTATACTACAACCCCTATATACACCTGTAATATACTACACCCCTATATACACCTGTATTATACTACACCACTACACCACTATATACACCTGTATTATACTACACCACTATATACACCTGTATTATACTACACCATACACCCCTATATACACCTGTATTAATACTACACCACTACACCACTATATACACCTGTATTATACTACACCACTATATACACCTGTATTATACTACACCACTACACCCCTATATACACCTGTATTATACTACACCACTACACCACTATATACACCTGTAATATACTACACCACTACACCCCCTATATACACCTGTATTATACTACACCATTTCACCCCTATATACACCTGTATTATACTACACCACTACACCCCTATATACACCTGTATTATACTACACCACTACACCACTATATACACCTGTAATATACTACACCACTACACCTCCTATATACACCTGTATTATACTACACCACTACACCCCTATATACACCTGTATTATACTACACCCCCTATATACACCTGTAATATACTACACCCCTATATACACCTGTATTATACTACACCACTATATACACCTGTATTATACTACACCAACTATATACACCTGTATTATACTACACACCATTACACCCCTATATACACCTGTATTATACTACACCACTACACCACTATATACACCTGTATTATACTACACCACTATATACACCTGTATTATACTACCCACTACACCCCTATATACACCTGTATTATACTACATCACTACACCACTATATACACCTGTAATATACTACACCACTACAACCCCTATATACACCTGTATTATACTACACCACTACACCCCTATTTACACCTGTATTATACTACACCCCTATATACACCTGTAATATACTACACCCCTATATACACCTGTATTATACTACACCACTATATACACCTGTATTATACTACACCACTATATACACCTGTATTATACTACATACCCATTACACCCCTATATACACCTGTATTATACTACACCACTATATACACCTGTATTAATACTACACCAACTATATACACCTGTATTATACTACACCCCTACACCCCTATTTACACCTGTATTATACTACACCACTACACCCCTATTTACACCTGTATTATACTACACCCCTATTACACCTGTAATATACTACACCCCTATATACACCTGTATTATACTACACCACTACACCACTATATACACCTGTATTATACTACACCACTATATACACCTGTATTATACTACACCATTACACCCCTATATACACCTGTATTATACTACACCACTATATACACCTGTAATATACTACACCACTACACCACTATATAGTACACCACTACACCCCCCCATATACCACACCTGTATTATACTACACCACTACACCCCTATATACACCTGTATTATACTACACCACTACACCACTATATACACCTGTAATATACTACACCACTACACCCCTATATACACCTGTATTATACTACACCCACTACACCCCTATATACACCTGTATTATACTACACCACTATATAGTACACCACTACACCCCCCCATATACCACACCTGTAAAACTACATTCCCATATACTACACCCCTACATTCCTATATACACCTGTATTATACTACACCCCTATATACACCTGTATTATACTACACCACTACACCCCTATATACACCTGTATTATACTACACCCTACACCCCTATATACATCTGTATTATACTACACCACTACACCCCTATTTACACCTGTATTATACTACACCCCTATATACACCTGTATTATACTACACCACTACACCACTATATACACCTGTAATATACTACACCACTACACCCCTATATACACCTGTATTATACTACACCATTACACCCCTATATACACCTGTATTATACTACACCACTACACCCCTATATACACCTGTATTATACTACACCACTACACCACTATATACACCTGTAATATACTACACCACTACACCCCTATATACACCTGTATTATACTACACCACTACACCCCTATATACACCTGTATTATACTACACCCCTATATACACCTGTAATATACTACACCCCTATATACACCTGTATTATACTACACCACTACACCACTATATACACCTGTATTATACTACACCACTATATACACCTGTATTATACTACACCATTACACCCCTATATACACCTGTATTATACTACACCACTACACCACTATATACACCTGTATTATACTACACCCACTATATACACCTGTATTATACTACACCACTACACCCCTATATACACCTGTATTATACTACACCACTACACCACTATATACACCTGTAATATACTACACCACTACACCCCTATATACACCTGTATTATACTACACCATTACACCCCTATATACACCTGTATTATACTACACCACTACACCCCTATATACACCTGTATTATACTACACCACTACACCACTATATACACCTGTAATATACTACACCACTACACCCCTATATACACCTGTATTATACTACACCACTACACCCCTATATACACCTGTATTATACTACACCCCTATATACACCTGTAATATACTACACCCCTATATACACCTGTATTATACTACACCACTATATACACCTGTATTATACTACACCACTATATACACCTGTATTATACTACACCATTACACCCCTTATATACACCTGTATTATACTACACCACTACACCACTATATACACCTGTATTATACTACACCACTATATACACCTGTATTATACTACACCACTACACCCCCTATATACACCTGTATTATACTACACCACTACACCACTATATACACCTGTAATATACTACACCACTACACCCCTATATACACCTGTATTATACTTACACCACTACACCCCTATTTACACCTGTATTATACTACACCACTACACCACTATATACACCTGTATTATACTACACCACTATATATACACCTGTATTATACTACACCACTACACCCCTATATACACCTGTATTATACTACACCACTACACCACTATATACACCTGTAATATACTACACCACTACACCCCTATATACACCTGTATTATACTACACCACTACACCCCTATTTACACCTGTATTATACTACACCCTATATACACCTGTAATATACTACACCCCCTATATACACCTGTATTATACTACACCACTATATACACCTGTATTATACTACACCACTATATACACCTGTATTATACTACACCATTACACCCCTATATACACCTGTATTATACTACACCACTACACCACTATATACACCTGTATTATACTACACCACTATATACACCTGTATTATACTACACCACTACACCCCTATTTACACCTGTATTATACTACACCACTACACCCCTATTTACACCTGTATTATACTACACCCCTATATACACCTGTAATATACTACACCCCTATATACACCTGTATTATACTACACCACTACACCACTATATACACCTGTATTATACTACACCACTATATACACCTGTATTATACTACACCATTACACCCCTATATACACCTGTATTATACTACACCACTATATACACCTGTAATATACTACACCACTACACCACTATATAGTACACCACTACACCCCCCATATACCACACCTGTATTATACTACACCACTACACCCCTATATACACCTGTATTATACTACACCACTACACCACTATATACACCTGTAATATACTACACCACTACACCCCTATATACACCTGTATTATACTACACCACTACACCCCTATACACCTGTATTATACTACACCACTATATAGTACACCACTACACCCCCCATATACCACACCTGTAAAACTACATTCCCATATACTACACCCCTACACCCCTATATACACCTGTATTATACTACACCCCTATATACACCTGTATTATACTACACCACTACACCCCTATATACACCTGTATTATACTACACCCCTACACCCCTATATACATCTGTATTATACTACACCACTACACCCCTATTTACACCTGTATTATACTACACCACTACACCCCTATATACACCTGTGATATACTACACCCCTATATACACCTGTATTATACTACACCACTATATACACCTGTAATATACTACACCACTACACCACTATATAGTACACCACTACACCCCCCCATATACCACACCTGTATTATACTACACCCCTTTATACACCTGTATTATACTACACCCCTATATACACCTGTATTATACTACACCACTACACCCCTATATACACCTGTAATATACTACACCACTACACCCCTATATACACCTGTATTATACTACACCACTACACCCCTATATACACCTGTATTATACTACACCACTACACCACTATATAGTACACCACTACACCCTCCCTCCATATACCACACCTGTAAAACTACATTCCCATATACTGCACCCCTACACCCCAAATATTTATCAACAGTTACCCCCCCATTGCCCCCGCAGGTTACTAGTAACCACTCACCTGTCTTCTTATTGTCCCCTCCTCAGGCACCTCCGTACGAGTTCCCCGCTGAGCGGCTTCTCTTTCAGATGCCCAGGCTGCACCGACGCTGTATTCCTAGGAGCCGCTGCTTCTCTCCGTGCGGCCCCGGCTGCTGCAGCGTCTTCTGCTGCCGGGCGGGAACTTTTCAAATGACACACGCGCACCGTACTGATGATATCAGGGCGCGCGTGTGTCACAGAGAAAGCTGCCGCAGGGAACAGAGGAGAGATTCCTGCGTTCCACTGACTGTGCGGAGCTGCAGGATCTGTCCTCTGTTTCCTACCCGGCACGCAGCGTGTGATGAGGGCAATCTGACCACGGGCCTCCCGGAGCCTGGAGCTCCGGACAACAGGTCAGATTGCCCTCATCAGTGACCGGCCAGCAAGGACGCCCTGAGCCAGGCGGGCCGGTCACAGAGAGTAGGCGGGCCGGATGTGGCCCGCGGGCCGCCCCTTGCCCAGGTCTGCCTTAGACGCTTATATGCATCTTTACATGCATAGAGGGCATGAGTTTTCAAATCACATCCAGTTTGCTTGAACTTAAATGTAACAGACTATCTGCTCCCCAAAAATTACAGAGGGAAAGATGCAGGCCAAGATTTATCAAGACCAAGATTTTCTCATTCATCTTGCTGAGGGGTGTGATGGAGCCAGATGCTGCTGATTCATGGCACACACCTCTTCATGAATCAAGAGCATCTGACGAGTTACATGCTCCTCCGTGCGCCACACCAGAGATCTAAAAGGGGTGGTTGACAACTAAGCATTAGTGGCCACATCACTGTAAAACTCATAGGGAAGGCTTTTGTCAAATTCCTTATGTAGTACTTTCTGCCTCTGAGCGGCGCTATTGCGGTCCGCTCATCCCCATCAAGTGACCCCCGGGCTCCGTGACCTTTGAGATCCGGTAATGTCACGTCAACTTCCAGTTGACCCGACATCACTGAGGCTGGCCCCAGTCTCCCTGAGTGACTTGGCTGTGGGCGGAGTTTCACTGCTTGTCACAGCCCAGCATCTCTCCTGATTGCTGCACTCTGCAGCAAAGTAGAGAGTGCGCGAGATGTTGGGCTGTGATGAGCGGTGAAACTCCGCCCACAGCCCAGTCACTCACAGAGACTAGGGCCCGCTTTGGTGATGTTAGGTCAACTGGAAGTTGACGTGACATCACCGGATCTCAGAGGTCATGGATGGAGTGGCTATGCAATGTTTGAACACAGTCTCATAGTTTCAAGGGAGTATCCAAGGTCTTTAACTTCTACTTTGCACTTCTGTCATCTTATCCATTGAATATTTTGCAGTTTTCTTAAACTTCTGAAGAAATGTGCATGCATCCAATTCTAATTCAACATTCACACATCCATGACTGGCTGCAGGTCTCTTGACCCCAACTTCTGCATATATGAGGCATTCAAGTTCAGATCATAGGACCCGCGGACAGTCCATGTATCATGATTCATACTAGGAGTGTGACACATGGATGTGTAAATGCAGCATTAATAAAAGGACAGGTGAATGATACATGCAGAGAATAAATCCATTCTTCAACTCTGGATGTTGTGAGGGAGGAGGATTGAACACCCCCACTTCCCTTACTAATTAAATCAAAATGTGTCTTCCCATTTCCCCATTTTTACGGAGTGGGATTCCTAAACTAGTAAAGCCTGTGCACTTGTTGCAAGGGCTGAAAAACATTTATCCCTAGGGGGTATACCCCAATATATGTAAGAGAATTGTAGAGGTAGGCCTCACACACATCTTGAAAACATTTTAAATGAATGCATCATACACACCCTTTAAAAAGTTTGAGTGAGGGCCACCTGTTTATCTTTTTAAAATTTTGAGCGAGGGCTGCCTGATGACCCTCTAAAAATTTTGAACAAGGGCCATATATTGACCCTGTTGATATTGTGCAGGACGAGGAGGAAGACAAGAAAAAGAAGAAACCATGAACCGTATAATCTTTTTTTTGGGGGGAAGGGGTACATGGGAATACACTAGAAAAAAAAGGATCATTTGAATTGTCTTTAGGTTAAACTGCTGTCATCTGGTGGGGCTGAGGAGATCATTTTGATAAGAGTCAGCCTGTCAGCATTTTCAATTGATAGGCGGATGCGCCTAACAGTTATTATGACCTTGGTCGCACTAAAAAACTACTCTGACAAAACGTTAATGGCAAAGGAATCATGGAAGACACTGTTATGGTTGGTTAAGTACTCCTTTGCCATCTTCCCCAAATTTTCCCTCTTTGTCAGACTACCTCGCATATCAGAACCTGCACTGTGGGAGGGTCTAATGTAACTGTTCCAGGCATTTGGTAGTGTTCCCCTGCCCCTGTTGTCTCACTCATCTCTCCTTGGTTGGCCAAGGAATTATGACCTCTGCCGTCAGCATTGTCAGATGTTAATTTTTGTACAAATTGTTTGAATAGGGCCTTCTGGTATTGCACCATTTTAGAAACCCTCTCCATCACAGGAAGGAGATATGGAAAGTTCTCCTTGTAGCATGGGAGTGAACAACCAGTATTCAGTATTGGCCAACATGCATATATTGCGAGCATCATTTGAAAGGCAGTGAGACATTAAGTCAGCCATGTGTGCCAGGCAATACTTTCCTGTCCCCACTAGGAGGATGACTCTCCATCTCATCCTCCTCCCTCTCCGCCTCCTGCTCCTTCTCTTCAGGCCATCCATTCTGAACAGACTGGTTGAAGCTGGTGTATGTACTACACTGTGTAGCGCAGGCAACCATCTCCTATTCCTCCTCCTCCTCAGCCTCCTCCTCTTCATTATGACCCAATTTCCCATTTGAAGATGAGATAAGGCTGAGTTGGGTAGTATCACCTTGTGTAATTTCTTCCTCCATCGTCACCTGGTCCAAATGCAAATCTTCCTCTAATTGTGAGCAGCAAGTGTTTGAGTAGACACAAAAGCAAGATGATTACACTGATTATGGTGTCATCACCACTCACCACCTTGGTTGATTCTCAAAGATTTGTAGAACCTCACATATGTCAGACATTTATGCCCATTTATCAGTTCTTATGTGCAGGAGCTGACTGGAATACTGACGGGCATATGGTAATTGCCCTCTGCTGCTCTCAAAGCATTGCCAACATGTGTAATGTGGATTTCTAGTGTGTTGTCACGTTGCACATTAGTCGGTGACCTGCCACTTGCAAGTGCTGCTGCAGCACTGCCAGACTGGCACAGCTGTAGTTGACTTACTGAAATTTATGCACAAGTCGCTTACCTTTACAAGGACCTCAGGCAAATCTGGGTAGAATTTCAGAAACTGCTGAACCACTAAGTTGAGCATGTGGGGCAGACATGGTACATGTTTGAGCTTGCCAAGCTTCAGAGCCGCCACCAGGTTATGGCAATTTTTGTCGCGGGCGGGGATGACGCCGCCGCTGCGTTCGCTCGCTAACGCTCGGGTCCGGCGCTGCTGCTGCTGCTCGGTGGCTCGAGTGGTGGGCCGGTTCCGGGGACTCAAGCGGCGCTCCTCGCCCATGAATGAAAAGGGTGGTTGGTTTGGGGGATTTAGTCCGTGACGCCACCCACGGGTCGTGGTGAAGATGGGCACCACCGCTGCTGGTGACGGGGATCCCGGGAGCGATGGTAGGGAGCAGCTGGGATGTTGTTTTCCCCCTCCGTGGGTAGGGGTCGGTGGTCCCGGGGCCCGGTGATGTGACGAGGAGGCTGGGTTGGTGAGGTGCAGGGTTGCAGGGACAGTGCGGCGCAGTGCCGGATGGCACGGGTGTATTCACTCAGTAAGAGATGCACAAAGTCCTCGGTAAACCAAACGGCTGGATGGACGGGTCCCGCAGCCGGTTGCAGTGTCTCTCCCCGGACAGGTGATGGCGGCTGTCTTTCCCTGCACCTTGATGTAACTGATTGACTACTATGGATCCCCAACGGTAGTCTGCTCCCCGGTGGATGGATGGCGGAGGAGCCCGTTTGCCCACAGGCGCTGGCCCTTGGGTCTCTAGCCTTAGGCGGTAGCTGTATACCCTCACGTTGTGGGCTGTTGCCTTCTATCGGGTCTTTGGTTGTTAGGAAACCCCTGGGGTTCCGGTCACATTCGGATTTGACTATTGTCGGCGGCTCCAAGCCTGGTCGGGGTCCGATGGCCCTGCCTGTGTGTTCTGGCTTCACTTCGCTCCCCGGTCGGTACCGGCGGGCCAACGCCCGACCCCGGTCCTATGGTTCCGCGTTCCTTCACCACTCCTGCAGACGGCCACCACCGTCTGCCAACCTTGCTGTCAGTGCCTGGGCCACAAACCCAGACACCCAAGTGTTTACTCCTCTCACTTCCACCTCCTGGACTAAACTGTTTTTTTCCCGCCTCCAGGCCTGTGAACTCCTCGGTGGGTGGGGCCAACCGCTTGGCTCCGCCCCACCTGGTGTGGACATCAGACACTGGAGGGAGGCAACAAGGGTTTTTGTCTGGCTGGTGTCACTGTCTAATGGGGGGTGGGGGTGTTTGAGTGTTATCTGTGACGACCTGGCTAGTCCAGGGCGCCACATTTTAACACACGATCATCCCTGGTTATAGGTTCAGCAGCAAGAGCCACACATCTGTCTGGTCTGTTATAGCTATCCACAACTCTGCAGCAGTGTGCTGTTTGTCACCTAAAGAGAAGCAGAACCTGTTGCCACTTCACCGAGGCAGTGCTGCAGTGCTTCCAGCTTGCTAATTATATGGATGACGTGCTCCATGATGATAATTTGGAGATGGAGGAGGAGGGGGTATAGGAACTAATGTAGGAGGTGTAGGATACCCTGGTGGAACTAGGGCCCGCAATCCTTGGCGTTGGTAGTACATATAATGTCCCAGAGTTCGACTTGGTCCAAGCCTCCACAAGGTTCACCCAGTTTGCCATCAACGAAATGTAGTGTCCCTGGCAACAAGCACTTGTCCAC
This sequence comes from Anomaloglossus baeobatrachus, assembly GCF_048569485.1. Lineage (NCBI taxonomy): Eukaryota > Metazoa > Chordata > Amphibia > Anura > Aromobatidae > Anomaloglossus > Anomaloglossus baeobatrachus. Next base: position 206,671,440 of record NC_134356.1, read on the forward strand.
ATGTCAGTTGTTAAGTGGACCTTCCCAGTAATTGCGTTGGTCAGGGCGTAGGTGATGTTATGGGATACATGCTGATGAAATGCAGGGACTGCACACTGGGAAAACAGTGGCAGCTAGGGACCGCATACCGAGGGATGGCTGCCGCTCACTTTTCTAAAAAAAAGCTCCAGACTGGGGAACGCCTAACTCTTTGCCTGGGAACTTGTGGGTGCTCGGAGGAAAAGTTGTCCCCCTTCTCCCTCTGTCCACCCCACTGCCTCATCCAGGCTGTTGCAATGCTGCGGATATCTCCACCTCTGAGCTTCTGCATGGCACCTTCAAAGGTTGGGTCAGTGAATTCATCGTCCACCACCTCGCCTTCCACTTTCACACTCTGGTCATCCTGATGTGTTGACTTAACATCACTTGCTGGCAACTGTGTCTCATCATCATCTACCTCTTGAGACGCTAATTGCCGTTCACCAATGTCGTCTTCTTGTGACCATGGCTGCTGAAATATTTGGGTATCACTACACACAAATGTAAAGAGCTCCTTTGAGTGTCCGAATGTGGGATCACTTGTCTCGCCATGGTGGGAGAAAGGAGGATCAGCTTGAGGACTATCTAGTCCAGACTCTTGGCTAGTGAGACTAGACCATGTGGAAGAAAGGGTGGTGCTGGGAAACATAGTGGAAGCATTACCAGCCATCCAGCTAACCACCTGTTTGTCATGTTCTGTCTTCAAGAGTAGTGTCCCACACCACCTACAAAGTGGAACAGGATCTAGGTCTCGTGGATTAGCGGGTTTTTTGTTCTTCTGCAGCAGGCATAGGTTCACCTGTCCCATGATCTTGGTCTTTGCATGCACTATCAGTAGCACACCCACTTTCCTGTCCATTACCGCAGATGTTGCTCTATTTAAAATTAGGTATATAATATATGAATGAAAATGTTCCGGTATTAATAGGGACAAGAACACATGAAGCCCTGAAAAGTACTTTTGTTTTTAGGTTGCAGCAGCAACATACCTATAGAAAGACTGTAAGGCTATAAACTGCCTATATGCCTCTAATCCAAAATTATCCTTCCTCCACCAGCTATCCTTACACTGAATGCAGGTAACAGTGGTTTTACTAGAAAAAGGACAGTATGTAGCCCTGAAAATAACTTTTATTTTAATGCCGCAGCAGTGGTATACAATCACTGCACTAGCAATTGAACACTGCCTATATGCCAACTGTAATCTAAGCTCTGATTCTAGATCAACTCTCCCTGAACTATTTCCAGAGGACAGTGTGCCGAGGATCATGTCACCGGGTCCTATATAAGACCCAATGACGCTATGCGACCGGCCAATCACAGTAATGTCAGTATCCAACATGGCTAAAGCATTACCGTGTATGGCAGGCAATCCCTACATGTTCATTGGCTGTCTAAAAGCCATGAAACATTTATATATTACTAGAAGGTGGCCCGATTCTACGCATCGGGTATTCTAGAATTTACGTATTGTGTAGTTCATGTATGATTTTTGTTATATATATATATATATATATATATATATATAGATGTTGTTGTGTGTAGTTACCAAGTGTTTGTGTAGGGCGCTGTACATGTTCTGGGTGTTGTCTGGGTGTGGCGGGGGGTGAGAGCGGTGTTGTATGTGTGTTGCGTGTGTTGCGTTGTTTGTGGAGCGCTGTGTGTCTGTCGCGTTGTGTGTGTGTGTTGCGCGGTTTGTGTGGGTGTGGTGTGTTTTGGGGGGAGGTATGTTTTGTGCAATGTGTGTGTTGTGCGGTATGTGCGTATATTTATGTATGCCGCGGTGTTTGTGTGTTGGGTGTTGTGTGTGTGCGGCGTTGTTTGTGTGTGTGGGTGTCTGTGTAGGGCGGTGTTTGAGGTTCCCAGTGTGTGTGTGGTGTGTTGTGTGTGTGTGTGTTGGGGGGAGGTGTGCACCTCCCATCGTGCTCCATCCCCCACGCTGCGCATCCCCCATCGTGCCCCATCCCCCATGCTGCCCAACCCCCATCATGCTCCATCCCCTATGCTGCCCAACCCCCATCGTGCTCCATCCCCTATGCTGCGCATTCCCCATCGTGCTCCATCCCCGATGCTGCGCACCCCCCATTGTGCTCCATCCCCCATGCTGCGCACTCCCCATCGTGCTCCATCCCCGATGCTGCGCACCCCCATCGTGATCCATCCCCCATGCTGCGCACTCCCCATCGTGCTCCATCCTCCATGCTGCGCACTCCCCATCGTGCTCCATCCTCCATGCTGCGCACTCCCCATCGTGCTCCATCCCCCATGCTGTGCACCCCCCATCGTGCTCCATCCCCCATGCTGCGCACCCCCCATTGTGCTCCATCCCCCATGCTGCGCACCCCCCATCGTGCTCCATCCCCCATGCTGCGCACCCCCCATCGTGCTCCATCCCCCATGCTGCGCACCCCCCATCGTGCTCCATCCCCCATGCTGCGCACCCCTCATCGTGCTCCATCCCCTATGCTGCCCAACCCCCATCGTGCTCCATCCCCTATGCTGCGCATTCCCCATCGTGCTCCATCCCCGATGCTGCGCACCCCCCATTGTGCTCCATCCCCCATGCTGCGCACTCCCCATCGTGCTCCATCCCCGATGCTGCGCACCCCCATCGTGATCCATCCCCCTTGCTGCGCACTCCCCATCGTGCTCCATCCTCCATGCTGCGCACTCCCCATCGTGCTCCATCCTCCATGCTGCGCACTCCCCATCGTGCTCCATCCCCCATGCTGTGCACCCCCCATCGTGCTCCATCCCCCATGCTGCGCACCCCCCATTGTGCTCCATCCCCCATGCTGCGCACCCCCCATCGTGCTCCATCCCCCATGCTGCGCACCCCCCATTGTGCTCCATCCCCCATGCTGCGCACCCCCCATCGTGCTCCATCCCCCATGCTGCGCACCCCCTCATCGTGCTCCATCCCCCATGCTGCGCACCCCCCATCGTGCTCCATCCCCCATGCTGCGCACTCCCCATCGTGCTCCATCCCCCATGCTGCGCACCCCCATCGTGCTCCATCCTCCATGCTGCGCACTCCCCATCGTGCTCTATCCCCCATGCTGTGCACTCCCCATTGTGCGCCATCCTCCATGCTGCACACTCCCCATCGTGCTTCTTTCCCCATGTTGCGCACCCCCCATCGTGCTCCATCCCCCATGCTGCGCACCCCCCATCGTGCTCCATCCCCCATGCTGCACACTCCCCATCGTGCTCCATCCCCCATGCTGCGCACTCCCCATCGTGCTACATCCCCCATGCTGCGCACCCCCCCCATCGTGCTACATCCCCCATGCTGCGCACTCCCCATCGTGCTCTATCCCCCATGCTGCGCACCCCTCATCGTGCTACATCCCCCATGCTGCGCACCCCATCGTGCTCCATCCCCCATGCTATAATAGTTCTCCTATTATACTCAGAGAGGAGTATATTAGGAGGACTATAATAGGAGGAGTAGTCCTGGGGGGAGAGGAGTATAATGCCGGCTCCCTGCACATGTGTACCGGGAGCCGGTGTACGCTGGTAACTATGATACACATCGGGTAACTAAGGGACCTTAGTTACCCGATGTGTATAATGGTTACCAGCGTTCACCGGCTCCGTCAAGATCCCAGCATCGCAAGGTTATGTCTGGCGCTGCTGGGATCGTGAAGGAGCCGGTGTACACTGGTAACTATGATACACATCGGGTAACCAAGGGACCTTAGTTACCCGATGTGTATAATGGTTACCAGCGTTCACCGGCTCCGTCACGATCAGAGCATCGCAAGGTTATGTCTGGCGCTGCTGGGATCGTGAAGGAGCCGGTGTACACTGGTAACGGGTAACCAAGGGACCTTAGTTACCCGATGTGTATAATGGTTACCAGCGTTCACCGGCTCCGTCACGATCCCAGCAGCGCAAGGTTATGTCTGGCGATGCGTGCGGAGGGGCCGAGGCGAGCGGGCAATCCATGCGGAGGGCGGGGCCAGGCCGAGGCGAGCGACCAATCCTAGGGGGGGCGGAGCCGAGGCGAGGCGAGCCGCCAATCCGTGCGGGGGGGCGGGGTCATGGCGAGCTCAGCGGCCAATCAGCTTTGTGTCACCGTAAGGACACAATTTTGGAGCAAGACAGACAGACAGACAGACAGACAGAATAAGGCAATTATATATATAGATAGGAGGCTGTGACTGCTATATATACACACATTTTATAGGAGGCTGCGACTGCTGTATATTCATTTAATAGGAGGCTACAATTACTGCATATTAATTTTGTAAGACACTGCAACTGCTGTATATACATTATAGGAGACTGTAACTGCTGTATATATATTATAGAACGCTGTGACTGCTGGATATATTATAGTGGGCTGTGGCCAGGGCCGGCGCCAGCACCCGGCAAACCCGGTCAAATGCCGGGGCCCTGAGCTGCCGGGGGGGCCCACTCACGGTGGCAGGAGTGGCGCACCGCTACTCAGGGGGGCCCGGTGGCCATGCTGTCACCGCCCCCCCCCCGGGCAGAGCCGGCTGCCGGGCCCCTATGTGTAGTGCCGCTGTGTAGTGGCCGGCCTGTGAGTCAGGGGAGCCCAGTGTCAGTAGAGGGGCCCTTGACCTGAAGAGGCCCACCAGCCCTTTCTCCTGACCTATACAGAAGATGGAATAATCCATCCTGCAGGACCTGCAATGATGTCACACCCATGTGACTGTGTGGGGGGAGACACAGGATTGCCGGCAGAAAGCAAGAGATGCTGAATCCTGACGGAGATTTGGACACATGACTGGTAATAAGAAAAGAGGGGACATGAGGGGAAGGGGGCTGCAGGGTGAGTGGCATATGAGGGCTGCAGACTGTGACAGAAGGATGTGAAGGGGTGCAGAGTGTTTGAGAGGGGTAAGTTGGGGTACAGGCAGGGTGAGATATGTGGGCAGGGTGTGTGAGATATGGGGGTGTAGTGTGTGTGATCTGGGGGGTGCAAGCTGTGTGAGATGTGGGGGTGTAGTGTGTATGATATGGGGGTGCAGGCTGTATGGGGAGCAGGGTGTGTGAGATATGGGGGTGTAGTGTATGTGATCTGGGGGGTGCAGGCTGTATGGGGAGCAGGGTGTGTGACATATGGGGGTGTAGTGTGTGTGATCTGGGCGGTGCAGGCTGTATGGGGAGCAGGGTGTGTGAGATATGGGGGTGTAGTGTATGTATTCTGGGGGGTGCAGGCTGTATGGGGAGCAGGGTGTGTGAGATATGGGGGTGTAGTGTGTGTGATCTGGGGGGTGCAGGCTGTATGGGGAGCAGGGTGTGTGAGATATGGGGGTGTAGTGTGTGTGATCTGGGGGGTGCAGGCTGTATGGGGAGCAGGGTGTGTGAGATATGGGGGTGTAGTGTGTGTGATCTGGGGGGTGCAGGCTGTATGGGGAGCAGGGTGTGTGAGATATGGGGGTGTAGTGTGTGTGATCTGGGGGGTGCAGGCTGTATGGGGAGCAGGGTGTGTGAAATATGGGGGTGTAGTGTGTGTGATCTGGGGGGTGCAGGCTGTATGGGGAGCAGGGTGTGTGACATATGGGGGTGTAGTGTGTGATCTGGGGGGTGCAGGCTGTATGGGGAGCAGGGTGTGTGAGATATGGGGGCAGGGGAGTAACTACCGCGGTCGCAGGGGTCGGAAGGAGAAGAGAGGTACTTGTTTTTTTATTTTGCTGGCTGCATGACACATGGAGGCCTGGGGGTGCTAGCTGCATGATACATGGAGGTCTATGGGACTACGTAATAAACATGAAGGACACCTTATACATGGACTAGGGGTGCATTATACATGGAGGAGTATGGGGCTGCATAATATAAAATGAAGGACACCTTATACATGGAATATAGGGGTGCATTATACATGGAGGAGTATGGGGCTGCATAATACAATATGATTTATGGCGCTACATTATAATACATTTAGGACTATGGGGGCTACATTATAATATATGGAGGAATATGGAGGCTACCTTATACATGGACTATGGGTGTGTGTTATAAAACTGGAGGCCTATGTTGTGCAGTATAATATATGGAGGACTATGTGGTGCAGTATAATATATGGAGAACTATGGGGTGAATTATAATACATGGAGAACTTTGGGGAAATGCATTGTAATACATGGAGAACTATGGGGGTGCATTCTAATATATCAAGGGTTATGTGAGACCCTTTATATTATACGGAAGGCTATGTGGGGGCCATTATAGTATTTGGAGAACTACAGTCAGGGCCAGGAATATTTGGACAGTGACACAAGTTTTGTTATTTTAGCTGTTTACAAAAACATGTTCAGAAATACAATTATATATATAATATGGGCTGAAAGTGCACACTCCCAGCTGCAATATGAGAGTTTTCACATCCAAATCGGAGAAAGGGTTTAGGAATCATAGCTCTGTAATGCATAGCCTCCTCTTTTTCAAGGGACCAAAAGTAATTGGACAAGGGACTCTAAAGGCTGCAATTAACTCTGAAGGCGTCTCCCTCGTTAACCTGTAATCAATGAAGTAGTTAAAAGGTCTGGGGTTGATTACAGGTGTGTGGTTTTGCATTTGGAAGCTGTTGCTGTGACCAGACAACATGCGGTCTAAGGAACTCTCAATTGAGGTGAAGCAGAACATCCTGAGGCTGAAAAAAAAGAAAAATCCATCAGAGAGATAGCAGACATGCTTGGAGTAGCAAAATCAACAGTCGGGTACATTCTGAGAAAAAAGGAATTGACTGGTGAGCTTGGGAACTCAAAAAGGCCTGGGCGTCCACGGATGACAACAGTGGTGGATGATCGACGCATACTTTCTTTGGTGAAGAAGAACCCGTTCACAACATCAACTGAAGTCCAGAACACTCTCAGTGAAGTAGGTGTATCTGTCTCTAAGTCAACAGTAAAGAGAAGACTCCATGAAAGTAAATACAAAGGGTTCACATCTAGATGCAAACCATTCATCAATTCCAAAAATAGACAGGTCAGAGTTAAATTTGCTGAAAAACACCTCATGAAGCTAGCTCAGTTCTGGAAAAGTATTCTATGGACAGATGAGACAAAGATCAACCTGTACCAGAATGATGGGAAGAAAAAAGTTTGGAGAGGAAAGGGAACGGCACATGATCCAAGGCACACCACATCCTCTGTAAAACATGGTGGAGGCAACATGATGGCATGGGCATGCATGGCTTTCAATGGCACTGGGTCACTTGTGTTTATTGATGACATAACAGCAGACAAGAGTAGCCGGATGAATTCTGAAGTGTACAGGGATATACTTTCAGCCCAGATTCAGCCAAATGCCGCAAAGTTGATCGGACGGCGCTTCATAGTACAGATGGACAATGACCCCAAGCATACAGCCAAAGCTACCCAGGAGTTCATGAGTGCAAAAAAGTGGAACATTCTGCAATGGCCAAGTCAATCACCAGATCTTAACCCAATTGAGCATGCATTTCACTTGCTCAAATCCAGACTTAAGACAGAAAGACCCACAAACAAGCAAGACCTGAAGGCTGCGGCTGTAAAGGCCTGGCAAAGCATTAAGAAGGAGGAAACCCAGCGTTTGGTGATGTCCATGGGTTCCAGACTTAAGGCAGTGATTGCCTCCAAAGGATTCGCAACAAAATATTGAAAATAAAAATATTTTGTTTGGATTTGGTTTATTTGTCCAATTACTTTTGACCTCCTAAAATGTGGAGTGTTTGTAAAGAAATGTGTACAATTCCTACAATTTCTATCAGATATTTTTGTTCAAACCTTCAAATTAAACATTACAATCTGCACTTGAATTCTGTTGTAGAGGTTTCATTTCAAATCCAATGTGGTGGCATGCAGAGCCCAACTCGCGAAAATTGTGTCACTGTGCAAATATTTCTGGACCTAACTGTATATACGAGGGGGGACAAAGATACAAGTATGGGATGGAAATGTTTTGTCCTGAGGGAAAAAGGCTCTTTCCCTCAGCACTCAGCTTTCCTATGCTCTGCTGTACATTTCTCAGCACCCAGCTATCCCATGCTCTGATATGGGGAAGCTGGGTGCTGAGGACAAGATGGATTTCAGATCATGGGAAACCTGGGTGCTGAGGGTAAGAGCCAAGTGTCAGCATCATTATCCTGTATCCCAAGTGTCAGTGTCATTATTCCGTACCCTAAGTGTCGGTGTACGTGGAGGGGGGGCCCGGTCCAAATTTTTCACCAGGGCCCATCAAACTCTAGTTACGCCACTGAGTATTAATCACTGTATTCTACATGAGGGTGCCTACTGCTATCTGGCTCTGCACTGTGCTGTCTGGGTCTGCACTGTACTATATAGGTCTGTGTACTACATGAGGATACCTAATGTTATCTGGCTCTGCACTGTGCTATATAGGTGTTGTGTACTATATGAGGGTGCCTAATGCTATCTGGCTCTGCACTGTGGTATATAGGGGCTGTATACTACATGAGGGTGCCTAATGCTATCTGACTCTGCAATGTACTATATAGTACATCTGTTAATAAATCCTGCTCTTGTTTGAAGTTTGCAGGCTCTAACTTATTTGCATCTTATCAAACCTGCTAAATCTGCAGGGGGTTGAATACTACTTGTAGGCACTGTATATACAGCAGTTGTAGCATCCTTTAATATTTATACAGCAGTTGAAGCTGTTGGAGTTCTGACTTGAGCCAATCCCTCTGCTGCCTCGGAGTCTGGCTGGAGCCAAGGATTTGGTGTTTGTATAATTTTTCCCCATTTGTCTCCCATGTTCTTCATGTTGTATTAGTGCAGTGATGGGACTAGTGTTCTTCACCGGCCAGCTCACAAGCCAGGGTTAATTGTAGGGCTTGCTAGGGTTCAAGGTATCCTGCTCAGTGATAGGTTGAAACAACCTGTATAGGGCTAACTAGGAAGTGCAAGGTACAGCTGCAGTTGAGTGCAGAAGGTTTCCCATCGTCCCCTCCAAAGTGCCAATGCCTAGCGTTGTTAAAGTGTCCTCAGTGCCCCATTTGTACATAGTGTTTTTGTAGTGTGCCACACATCCATAGGTCTGATCGCAACTGTCACGCCATGTAATCAGACTTCTCTCATTCCAAGCGTGACAATAGGAGGCTTTCACAGCTATATATACAAGAGGCTGTGACTGCTGCATATAGTATAGGAGCTGTGACTGCTGCATATACATTATTGGAGCCTGCGACTACTGTATATACTTTGTATAAGAGGCCACAACTGCTGTACATACATTTTATAGGACACACTGACTGCTATATATACTTTAATGTTCGTTTTATAAGATGCACCCCAAATTTAGAGAAAAAAAAAAGTAAAAAAAGGGTCAGTTTTATAAACTGATGGTGTTTTACCATGGGGGGCACCAGCGGTGGTGGAGCAGGGTCACAGGAGGCAGGGGTGGTGGTGGAGTAGGGTGATGCTACGGGCGGTACATGACAAGCCAAAATCTCATCTGTGCACATGCCACCTCCGGGCGCCATTTTTCTTATGTGCGCTGCTGGGAGATCAATGGTCCGGAGGCGGCCCATACGCAGATGAGATCTCGAGCAAAAAGCTCCATAAAGGCACGTGCCAACTCCAGATGCCATTATTTAAAGCCCACACCGCTGACATTTTGGGATGGCCCCTGCCTCACCGCCCGCAGCGAGCACGAGCACATGACCCGCAACACACTGCACAGCCTGCATCACACTGCCCACAGCACAGTGTACAGCCCGCAGCATTGCCCCTGCCTCCTGTGACCATTCTCCACCACCCTTCGGTAAGCTACATTCGGCTTATAAGATGCACCCTTCATTTTCCTCCCAAAATTTTTGGGAGGAAAAATGCGCCTTTGCACCGCTGGGGTTCTGGGTTTAAATCCCACCGAGGACAACATCTGCAAGGAGTTAGTATGTTCTCCCCATGTTTTCGTGGCTTTCATGCGGGTACTCTGGTTTCTGCCCACACGCCAAAGACATACTGATAAGGAAGTTAGATTATGAGCCCCAATAGGGACAGTGATGATCTTGTCTATAAAGTACTGTTGAATTAGTAGTGCTATATAAGTGAGTAAAATAAGTAAATATACATTTTATAGGAAGCTGTCAGCAGTCACAGCCCCCTATAAATAGTATATACAGCAGTTTCAGCCTCCTATAATGTATATACAGCAGTTGCAGCTACCTATAATCTATATACAACCGTCTATATACATTTTATAGCAGGCTGCCACTGCTGTATAGAAAAAATGTTTTTCATATACAGGCTCATCTAGACCAGGGAGATAGACAGGAAGATGGAGAAGAAGACTCTATAGTCTCACCAGTGTCTACTGTATAGGAGGAGTGGGCACTTTGCCCACAATGCGACGGTCCTCATGCTGGTACTCATCAATGTCACACAAAGAAGCAACACTGTATGCGCAGTAGCAAAGCTGTGAAAACAAGTAGAGGTTTTAAATGGCCAGTGGCCCACTTTGTAGTGGAGTGCACTGGCCCACTGGGCATATGCCCGGCTTGGGAAATTGCCAGTTTAGGCCTGCTGGAGTGTCACGTGTTTCTGTATATGATTCTATATGTACACGTACACACTGAATTATAAATTACTGCAAAATATGTTGGTGCTAGAAAAATAAAGATTAGTATAGTATTGCAGTATAAAATAAACTGTTGAATTCCAGCTTATCCAGCAGAGGCCGCTAGAGCAAAGCATAATAGTCCTGGCTGGTGGTTTGCTAGTGAAAACAATTCCGAGGCAGCGATTGCTGTAGAGCGCAGGTTTAGCACCAGCCAGCAGGGTAAATGTTTTGATAAAAAGGATCTGTTTTTACAAAGCAGAAACCATGGACTGATGTGAAGGAGTTGCAAACACCCCAACATGCTGAAGGAAAATCAATATTTGCTCATTTATTCTACATGCTGAGGGCTCGTGTTTATAGAGCTATGTGCATTCAAGTATTGATCCCAACAAATACAATCTGCAGACCTTCTCATGCAGGGATCACTTGTCCTGGGCTGATCACAAGGGGAAGAAAAACTACATCTGGACAGAAAAGTGTAAAGAGAGGCTGACATATCCGTTATGTGATAATCTCTGGGTACGCACACTGAGGTCGCTCTTTTAACTAGTGGACCTTTAGGTCTTTGACTATAAATATACGTTATACATTTTAACATGAGTAACGGACTGTGTCGTTTGGACAACTGCTTTTCATTACAAGGTTTGCTTGTGTACTGAAGTCGTTGAGGGAAGCAGATGGCTGGTCCTAATACCGCTGCGGAGAAGATAAAGTATCGTACAGTGCCAACTGAATTCACGGAAGCCATTTTTTGTAATTCAAGCTCATGCCAAGGTCACTTTTTCTGGCAGTCCCCATTATACTGGTACAATCCCTTTAACCACATCAAAAAAGAGTTTAGGAAAACTCCATCCAAAGTAGATTTTCCTGGGGTTTTGGGGTATTCTTGGGTGGTGCGATAGCAGGAATATTGGCCCTCGCGTTGCACAAAAAAGTTCCAACGTTTCAAATCTTTTTACTCAAAAAGTTTGATGAATCGGGGCTTAAGTGATTTGGTTTTCTCAATATGCAGGTTTCCTTTTTAGGCTGTGTGCGCACGTTGCGTTTTTTTCATGCATTTACGCAGCGTTTTAAACTGCAGCGTAAACGCATGCGTTCTGCGTCCCCAGCAAAGTCAATAAGAATTTAGGAAAATCCACGCGAACGTTGCGTTTTAGAATGCAGCGTTTTGGATGCCAAATGTTTGACAAAATCTCTGCGTTCTAAAAAGCAATATGTCAATTCTTTTGTGCGTTTTGGATGCTTTTCCCACTCTGTCTATGGTAGAGCAAGCATCCAGAACGCATGAATTCTGCATCCATTCGGCATTCGCATTGCATCCAAAACGCAGCTTTTCGGCTGCATTTTGAAACACGCATGCAGTGACAAAACGCTGCAGAATATTTGTCACGGCAGAACGCAGCGTGCGCACACAGCCTTAATCTTAAAGGAAATTTGTCAGCCGGATTTCCCCCCTCAAACTATATATATGTGCATGTGTGCCGCCCCCGTGCCAGCAGCCGACGCTGCTCGGATCCGGACCGTCAGGGGTGGTGGCTCGAAGGTCTCCGGACCTGAGAGTCTCACGGACACGCCGAATAAAAGACTGCTGAGACCCACACCCCGCAAACAAGACCCTCCCATGTCCGATTAACCACTCCGAGACCAAATTAACCAAAATCCAAACTTTATTAGGAGAGCTTTATCAAAATTAAACAACTCTCATCTTTTATTGTGGATGGAGGTCGGTCACAGCACAATTAACCATTATTAATCAATACTTTCAAACGAAACTTTGTGCCAGGCCGGACTTCCGGCGCACTTTAGCTTTTGTAATCGAACAACTATTTGGCTCAAAACCGCCACGGAGGAGCAGAGGCCCTAGACTGTGCTCCGACCCCCACCCATAAAGAACAAAGCCTGCTCAATACCATCTTGCGGCGGGAACCGAGGTCATTTCACCCGGCGGGAATGACGAGGACCACTGGAGTTAAGGCAGACCTGGCAATCTCCACAACTTCAGGTATAACTTGAGCCCATATGAGACCCCTGATGCCTCTCCAATTCACCTCGAAGCCACGAAAGCCAAATATAGGAGTGGCCCAGTAACCAAATTACAGACTTAGCTGCTCCTAAAAGGAAAAAACTGTTAGTGACACGTATACAATAAGGCAAACCTGTGTAAATCATTGATTAAAGAAGCAATAATTCCGGACTAATACATTTCGCAAAACATGCGGAACACCACCGGCCTATGCATTGAGCAATCCCGCCCAAGCGGCCTCAGTCACCGCCCCCTATCCAAAGGAGTGAGTACCAAACTCGCTGGCGGGCAGACCCAGAAACGTTAAACATTTACGAAAACCGCTAAGAATTGGAATCTCGTCAGAGGGGGAACCGTCTTCATGGACTAGAATGAAGAGTTACCATGGTGCAAAGCGATGTAGTTACGGATCAGTCTAACAGGGCACACTGGGCCAGGAATAGAAACAAAAATATCCAGCAGCCATTCCCGGTTTGATCAGTCTTAGATTGCCGAATTCTTATCCTTAAAGCCCCATTACCCGATGTGATGTCGTCGTGCCGAAGGCCCCCATGGGTGCCTCCAACAGGAGAAAGCAACTCACCAATGTGCAACGCGCCAAAAAGGCTATAGCAAAAGAAGCAGAGAAAAGAGCAGACTCGAAAGGAGGAGGACAAACGGCGGAGATGTGTCCGATGATACAAGGAAGAAGGCTAAAAGAAACTGGCCTTCTGCGCTCCCTTCTAGGCTGCCCCCTGCCCCACGCCTTAACTGCTTGTTGGATTATAAAAAATTTAGTAATGTCCAGCCAACCTCGTAGTTTGAAATGGAAAGCAAGCCCCGACAGCCAGTACAGGTGATACAGGTACTGGCAGGTAACATCCAAAACAGTGTAATTTGCTGCGAAAACACTAACCATTCCGCCCATGCCTTACCGTAAGCCAGCCGGGGCCCCTGAAGACGTCACCAACGGCATCAGCTGCATTCCAACAGATCCCATATGCTGTGTGGGCTTGATATTCCCTCTGTTTGGGCGCAAGGACAGAGCTGTCGGAACTTCTGATATTGAAAACGATAAAGTGAGTCGGCGATAGTGTTGCACCCGCCAGGCACATAGCGAGCCCTGAACCAAATATTGAGCTCAAAACTTGAAGCACAAAAATTTTAGTAATTTTATAACTGGCAAAGAGGATGAAGTCAGGTGATTTTTTGCGTGCACCACCCTCGTGTTGTCAGTCCAGAATAAAATCCGTTTATTTCTGAAGGACGGGCCCGAGATCGGGACAGCTGTCACAATGGGGAATAAATCGAGGAGAGTTAGATTGGACACGAGACCATTGGCGTGCCAAGATTGGGGCCAATGCTCAGCACACCATTGAACACCGGAAATAACACCAAAACCCAACGATCCAGATGCGTCGGAAAAGAGTGATAGCTCTTCATTGGAGACAAAGTTATCCTAGCAACAAGTTTGCCTATTGTACCTGGATAGAAAATCGTTCCAAATGAACAAATCATCCCATAGGCGGAATGTAATCCTGGTACGGAGATGGGGAAGTCAAACGCCTTTTGTAGCCAGTGATAACCTCCAGGAAAAACTCGACGCATTGGCATGACGAGACAGGCAATACTAGAAGGCCCAAGAAAGATTGCATCTGACGGAGGGTCACTCTACGGACCGAACAAAACCCCATGATCAGTGAGCGCAGTTTCAATACCTTGTCATCTGGGAGACGAAAAAACCATCGCGTTTGAATCTATCTCAATACCAAGAAAAGAAAGGACCGGCAAAGGACAGACTGTTTTTTTCCTTTGACAATGGGACACTGAATCTGGACGTCAAGCTGCAAAACGTATGTAATAGAAAGTGGCAGTGAGTGGAATCTTGGGGGCCTGCAAAAAGAAGTCATCAAGATAATGAGTAACAGATTGAGAACTGGATTCAACTTGTACAACCTATTCCAAAAAAGAACTAAATAGCTCAAAATAGGAACAAGAGATTGAGCATCTCATAGGAAGGCACGTATCGTAGTCATAACAACCGTCTACAAAACATCCCAACAACTGGTAGCAATCAGGGTGGACCGGGAAGAGGCGAAAAGCTGACACAATATCTGACTTGGCCATCAGCGCCCCCGGACCCGCTTGCTAAACTTAACCCACAGCTTTGTCAAAAGAGACCTACGTGACTGACGTGTCCAATTCAAGTATACCATCGTTGACGAATGAACCTTTCGGGTGAGACAGGTGATGAATTAGACGGAATTTTCCTGTTTCCTTCTTAGGAATGACCCCAAACGGAGACACCCGAAAGTTGTAAAAAGGTATCACCTTAAATGGTCCCTTAAACCTGCGTTTATCTAACTCGCTGTTTAGTTTATCAAGCAAAACCTCATGGAGTTCCGTCGCCGACTTTAGATTCCGGACAAAAACGGGTTGTCTGTTAAGGTTAAAAAGGAGGTAAAGAATCCAAAAGTGAAGCTGAAGCGCAGCTGAGTTGCCGCCTCTTTATTGAGGTACCGATCAAGCCACGGCCCCGTCTCTGATACGCTCACTGGTGTCTCGATTTTCAGGTGAATTTGACGACTTTGTTGGCAATTTTGCCAAAGGGCCTCCGCAGGTAGAGCATTCAAGCTAACATCTACAGAGACCAAAGAATCGGCAGTGCCGCTGGGTCTACGCACGGCCACTGAATTGGAACCGGCAGAGCTGCCAGGGGCCGCGACATGAAAGGGGACTTTAGCGCAACCAGGAGTCTGTAGCTTTAACCCCCCCCACCCTAAGTGCGGTTGATGGGCCAGACGACGCCTGAAATCTTCGTCATAACGCCACCACGCAGCCCGCTGTGCGCCTTGTACGCGTTATATATGGAGTCAACATATATAAAAAGCTCAGGACAACGGTCAGGATGTTTCTGACCCATGCACACCCTAACACGAAAAAAGGCTTGCAGCCAATTATTAATAGTTTTAATAGCAACCCTGGGGTTTTTTTTTTTTTTTTTTACAGTCTCTGGGTCAAGGTGAGAGCCTAAGGGGGGGGGGGGATACCGCGAAAGAATGTATCATTATGTATATCAGCCCTAGGAGCGGGCTCGTATCTCTTTTCAGGTTGATTTCAGATTAATAAAGGGTTAACCTAGAATGATTTTTTTTAATTTTTTTTTATTATTCGGGGTATTTAAATGGGCTAACAGAGCTTTTAATGACATAGCTGTAGTATCGGCACCTCCCCAAGCCCCAGAATAATTGTACTCACCGACCGCTGGAGCATCTGTGGGATTCACCGATATATGTTGAGCCGCTACCGATCCAGTGGCATGTGGTTGAACCACATAGGGTTCGGCATCTCTCTGGCGGCGTGATCTGCGACGAGAGTGCCAGCTGGATGTCCTGGAGTCGTCGGATGAATCAGCCGTGGTTGATGGCGAACGCCATCCTGATGACTGAGACCGACGGCTTCCGCGAGAGGATGTGGACCGTCGCTAAGAATAGGCAGAGCGGCGATCGCGATCCCTACTGGATCGCCTGCGTCTATATAGGCTGCGGGAATGTGAGGAGTCAGAGGAGTCAGAGGCAGCGGAGCGGTTTCCGCGCCCAGGCGTCGCCTACCATGGGCCGTGCTTCCAGCATCCGCTGCATCGTGGACAGGGAGGACCCTGGGTAGGTTCTGCAGCTCCAGGGGCAAGGCCGACACTGTATGTGATGCGTGAGGCAAGGCTATCCCCTCTGGTGCCGCCAGGGGCAATGCCAGCACCTGCGGAGCAACAGGATGCAAAGCCATCCCAACAGTAGCTGCAGGTGCAGCAAGCGGCAAAGCCATCACTGCAGCTGCTGCAGGAGACAGAGCCATCACTGCTGCCACCGCAGGGGGCAAAGTCATTCCCCCACTCATGTCCAAGTGTTAAAGAGACAACTGGGGAGATAACATGTAGTTGAGGGAGCAGCTGCCCCCACCCTGCCTGCTTCTCCATTAGTGCAGTGTGGCAGGAGAGGTAAGAGAGTAGATGATGGCACACTAATAGCAGACTCCTCTGCTGAGGAGGATCTGCAGCTATTATTTCCTCCCATGGCCGTGTGTGGGGGCGCTAATACATGTGGAGTGTTGGGCTGAAGCAGCAAGGATGGGGTTAAGCCTTGCCTCCGGAGCGCAGGGATTTGATTTATTAATTACAGCGGCGCCGCTTTGCCTGTAGGACAGGAGAGGCCTGCGGCCGCCGCGTGTATTACTGTGGTCGGGCGTGTGGGCGTTACTGAGTGGGGGAACGTGCACGGCGCGCACGTGATTCGCGCGCACGTGGGGCGCGCACCCGCCCCGCGCGCGTGTGTCGCGGGCGGGGAGGAGGGTGTCAGCACACTACGCTCACCCCTTCTGCTCAGGTCCGGCGGCTGCTGCTCAGTGGTGGCTCGAGCTATGGGCCGGATCCCGGGGGTTCTCGAGCGGCACTCCTCGCCCGTGAGTGAAAGGGGGTTGTTTGGTGTGGGGATAGTTTATTGTCCGTGGCGCCACCCACGGTTGTGGTGATTTCACCACCGCTGCTCTATAGGCCCGGGAACGATGGTGTGTGGCAGCGAGATGTTGGGTTGCCCCTCCGTGGGTAGGGGTTGGTGATCCCGGGGCCCGGTGATGGGGTTAGATGCAGGGCCTGGTGGGTGCAGGGACGCGGGGGCAGCGCTGTGCCTTGCGGCACTGTGGTACTCACTCAGCCTGAGACACTGACACAGTTCTTAGTAAAACACTCGGCTGGATGGACGGGTACCCTCAGACGGCTGCGGTTGTTGTTTCTCCCCTGACCCAGTTTGATGGTGTAAGTCCTTTCTTCCACCTCCGTGCACCCCTCTCCTGCACTCCGGCTTCCAGCTGGCTCCCCGACTCCGTACCGGGGGGCCACTTCCCAGCCCCGGCTACCTGCGGTTCCACCAGCTGTCTCCCCGGCTCCCTGCAGACGGCACCTAGCGTCTGCCGGACTCTCTCTACGAGGCCCTAGGCTCCAACCTAGGCCCCTGGCTCTGTCTGCCTCTCTGCAGACCTTCACTCTTCCTCTCCTAGGACTAGACTGGGCTTGTTTCCTGCCTCTCGTCAGCTCACTCCAGGGTGGGCGTCCCCATCTCCTCACTCCGCCCACCTGGTGTGTCAGTCTGAGGCAGAAAGCAGGTCACTTTGGGGATGTCTGCTGTGAACTGCTGGGGGTGGGGGTGTGTGTGTGTTGTTACCTGTGTCCCCTGGCTTGTCCAGGGCGACACACGTGCGCAATGTGTGACTCAGATGCTCAGGCGGGCGGCTTAGACGAGCAGGCCGCCTGCCGGCCGGAGTTTGCGTCTGAGCCTCAGGAGGAGGGGAACGCTGCTCACCTGTAATAGCAGCAAGCCACGCGTCACCCTCCATCCTGATTCTGTCCCTGACAGCCTTGTCCAGCATGTCAGCCATCTCTCACCGGGAATGACAGCAGTGTCCGGATCTCACAAGGTGAGGAGAGACCGGAACCAGGAAGAGGGGGAATATTTATAGGGGAAAGAGTGGGATCATGGGAACATTCCCATTGGATAACACCCCTGGAAGGGGAGGAGGGAGAATCGGACATGAGAGGGAACTTAACCCCTTACTACCAGGGCACAGCAGTCAGGGTGCATTCAGTAAAACACTGACATGCCCTATATGGGGGATATAGATTTAGGGCTAGGCCGTAATAGGTTCGTGACGCCAACCATGGTGTGTGGTGAGGTGGGACACCACCGCTGCTGTTACAGGGCACCCGGGGGAGATGTTGTGCAGCAAGTTGTTAACCCCTCCATGGGCAGGGATGGTGGCCCCGGGACCCGGTGGCACTGGTGCAGGGGAGATGACGACTGCAGTGGGTGCTGGTGTACTCACTGTTAGTAAAACACACAAGTCTCTGGTAAACCAAGGTGGTGGTGGCCGGTGCTGCGGCCGGTTGCGTTCTGGTCCCCCCACCCGGCTGGTGGTCTCTATCCTTTTCCTGCACCGTTGTGTAAGTTGGAGTTTCCCAGTATAAAACTCAGGAGTCCACTCCCGGCTGGATGTGGCCTAAGGAGCCATGCCCGCAGACGCTGGCCCGTGGGATCTATGGGTCCTGGCGGTGGGTGACCTCTTATCCCTAATCGGTGGGCTGTTGTCTTCTATGAGGGTGTTACGGTTCCCGTTTCTGGGGATCTGCGTGTCTCCTTATCCTTTGCTGTGGTCTGGCTATGCTATATCTTCGTCCCAGGTCTGTGTGGCGCTGGAGACTATGTTCTGATTCTATGCTACTGAGCATGTGCGAGCGCTGGAGACTAAGTCCTATCTTGGAGCCACTGCAAATGTGCGGGTGACATCATTGCTGACACGAGGTCACATGTCTCTGACACATTCTCAGCCGATTGGCCGCTGGTCATATGCTTATGACGCTTTGCTTTGTGATAGGCCAGCGTGACATCATTGCTGACGATTCTCGCAGCGGATTGGCTGGTGTCCTCCATCTTGGATGAGGCACAGAGTCTATATAAGACCCTGACGCACGCTGCTCGACGCTCAGTCCTCTTGGTTCCTGCATAGGAGTAGACGCTCTGTGCATGTCACTTGCGGCACCTATTGTCTATCTAGGTGAGCGTTATCGGTAGGGTAACGCTCTTGTACCTTGCAGCTTATGCTGTGGTCCGTATCCTCGCACCTTAGTGGAGCGGACATAGGCAGGTGCTTGCTGCACATGGTCTGACTGGGCCTTGTGGTTCTACTCTGAGGTGAGCGCTATCGGTAGGGTAGCACTCCTGTACCTTTCAGCATACTGTTGTCCGTGTCCTCGCATCTTAGTGGAGCAGACATAGGTAGGTTAGGTGGTCGTTGCCTTCTAGGGTAATGCTCCACTACGTTGCCTCCTGCAGCAGTCCGTATCCTCGCACACTAGGGGAGCGGTCATAGGCAGGAGTTTTAAGCTAGCAGCATTGCTGCTGTCCGTATCCTTGCACCACAAGTGGAGCGGACATAGGTAGGTGCCATATTGCACACACTACACTTAGTCTCTGTGACTGTTAACTGAGACAGGTGCTTTCACGCTCACAGAGTGTGAGACTTCTTTGAACTTTTATGTTGTATTCCTCACTCTTTTGCATCTCCACTCCTATGTTATGCTAATAAGGTAGTCGCTGTGACTTAAACAGTATACACCGCTATTGGCCTTGGTGACAGTGTGTGCTTTGGTGGTACAGGTTTCCCCTATCCTCTGCCCTACTCTGCAGCAGAACTCTGCACGGTGGACCCTGACTGTCGGATAGCCTTCCATTCCCTTATTATCCGACAGCCCCCGTAACAGAGGGACTTTGGGTGGGAAAGGACCTCTAGTCCTGGCCTCAATCGGTTAATTAACCAGTTCCACTTGTTTCTAGTTCCTGACTTCAGGGTCCGAGTACCCCCCTGTGTGCTACAGTTTCCAGGTCGGTTCCCCGTGTTGGTACCGGCGGGCTACAACCCTGGCCCGGTCCACCTCGGTTCCACCGAGCCGTCTTCCTGTCTTCTGTTGACGGAGACCACCGTCTGCCTCCTAGCCAAGGCACCAGGGCTCCTTCCCTGGCACCGTTCAACTTGGACTTGACTGCTGGAGCTACCCGTAGCTCCAGCCCACACTCCTCTCCAAACTGAACTCTAAGACAAACTGCCTTATCTGTTTTCCTGCGCCGGGCTATCTGGACCCCTGGGTGGGTGTGTCCCACTCGCCTGCTCACGCCCACTGGTGTGTCCGTCTTTCCCTAAGGGGGGTGACTAGGGTTTACTGGTTGGCTGTGTGTTTCCTAGTGAGGGAAGGTGTTACGCAGGGGCCTATTTGTGACTACCTCTTTTTTCCAGGGCGTCACACTCCCCCTTGGTAAACACAGACAATCCGCGGGCTGTCCGACTACCACCGGTTTATTTTTTTTTCTTACTGCAAAGAGGTAAAACGGGTAAACATTTTACAAATATAATAACATATTTACATTTCAAGAATATTTTTGTTTTTCTTCCCTTATGGGAGGCATGTTACTTAAACGTTGCACATACATAACCGAGACGTGACGGACCGGGTCGTTTTCACTTTCCCCACCCAAAACAACCTAGCCCTGGTGCCACCTCTAAAACACAGGTTGTCACCCCTTGCCCAAGTCCAGGCTAGGTCCGGGAGCTGACCAAACAGGACGGGTAAAAAGTTCCTTACCCGGCAGTCCTTTCAAGGGCCCCACATCCAGGGGACCCCTGACCCGGAGGGTAGTCACCAGTTTCATTGGTGACAGGGCCTCGGCCTACTCTACCGCAGGCCCGTCCTCCAATTAGCCTCTCCAGATACTGCGGCTTGGTGAAAAGGTCGGTCTGGGGACTATTTTCAAGGCCCAAAAGTTTATGGGTTGGCCTGCAAGTTCTCAGCCATTGTCTTTGGTTTTCAAACTTTTTAATGGCAAACGGTAAATTAGACGGTCCCAATGGGGAACCTCAACTTGTTGGTAGCCGGGAACCACTACCTAACACTTATAAGTGTGGACATGCATATTCGCTTTACACTTTCTTCGGGCAGCAATCTCATTACGCAGCTGCTGTTGCTGCCGCTCCAAGCCTGGGGCACGGTTTCTGTGCTTTCCTTCCCGCTCAGGAGCCAGACTTCCTGGGGAACCCATGGCGCTGGCTACAACCGACCTCACACACTGCCGTGGGATCCCATGCTCAACAGCCTGCGCCTCCCTTCCGCGAGCACCTTGCCACTGGTCTTCAGCCGGGACAAGGTATCTGGGAGCATCAGTGCTGCCTCCGTTGCGGCTGGGCGGATTGCCGTAGCCGTCGTCATCACCGCTGCGTCCAGGCTCGGGGCCAGATGGGATGTCGTCAGCGGTGCCGGAGCGATGGCGGCGGTAAGGCCTGGGGCCCAGCAGCTGGATCCTCCCCTGTAGATGGTACGGGCTCCGCTGCCACGGACTGGGGCAGCGGGTCGGTCGGGGCGTTGGCTGCGGACACGGGCAACGAGGGAGATGGCGTGGTGGACGGGAGCAGGCTGGGTCCCTCAACCAGGATGGCCGGTTCCTGGGGAACATAGGGGCGTGGGTCACTGCTTACCCGCTCCTCCAAGATCATCTACACTTCGAGCGCCCGGACAGCTGCAGCCAGGCCCTTCATCTCTGACGTCCACTTCGCCAGCATGAAGTGGGCTTGGGCCTGGATCTTCCGACACATCCTGCCGCGTTGGTGTCCAGGAACGGGTTTCTTCATAGTCCTGGCGTCCCTGCACTTCACAGCGCTAGTTACATGCCGCTCAGTCCTCCCCCTCGGTCTTTTGCCGGCACTCTTCTTTCAGGCCTGCTAGTTTCGTTTTGCGACTTCCAGCTTCGCTTTCCGTCCGCGTTCCCAGGGGGCGGGGCTTCGGCTTTTGTGCCCTTTCTGCGGGAAGAAGACGCTGGGCTGTAGTTTTTCGCGCCAAAATGGTGACCAAAATGGTGACTTCCGAAAATTTGGCAGCAGATCACCGCTGACTGTCCAATACAAGGCGCACTTCCAGAAGGTAAGTGGATGGGTAATTATCCTGGTTGTGACGCCAAGTTTCGGGGTGTGCCGCCCCCGTGCCAGCAGCCAACGCTGCTCGGATCCGGACCTTCAGGGGTAGTGGCTCGAGGATCTCCGGATCCGGGGGTCTCGTGGACACGCCGAATAAAATGGGGGACGTAGATGTACGGGCTAGGCCGTAATAGGTTCGTGACACCACCCACGGTGTGTGGTGAGGTGGGACACCACCGCTGCTGTTACGGGGCACCTGGGGGAGATGTTGTGCAGCAAGTTATTAACCCCTCCGTGGGCAGGGATGGTGGCCCCGGGACCCGGTGGCTCTGGTGCAGGGAAGATGACGACCGCAGGGGGTGCTGGTGTACTCACTGTTAGTAAAACATACAAGTCTCTGGTAAACTAAGGCGGTGGTGGCCGGTGCCACGGCCGGTTGCGTTCTGGTCCCCCCACCCGGCTGCACCGTTGTGTAAGGTGGACTTTCTCAGTATAAAACTCAGGAGTCCACTCCCGGCTGGATGTGGCCTAAGGAGCGTGCCCGCAGACGCGGGCCCGTGTGATCTATGGGCCCTGGCCGTGATCTCTTATCCCTAATCGGTGGGCTGTTGTCTTCTATGAGGGACTCTGGGTGGGAAAGGACCTCATGTCCTGGCCTCAATCGGTTAATTAACCAGTTCCCCTTGTTTATGGTTCCTGACTTCAGGGTCCGAGTACCCCACTTTGTGCTACGGTTTCCGGGTCGGTTCCCCGTGTCGGTACCGGCGTGTTACAATCCTGGCCCGGTCCACCTCGGTTCCACCGAGCCGTCTTCCCATCCCCTGTTGAAGGACACCACCGTCTGCCTCCTAGCCAAGACACCAGGGCTCCTACCCTGGCACTGTTCAACTTGGACTTGACTGCTGGAGCTACCCCTAGCACCAGCCCACACTCCTCTCCAAACTGAACTCTATGACAAACTGCCTCATCTGTTTTCCCACCCCGGGCTGTCTGGACTCCTGGGTGGGCATGTCCCAACCGCCTGGTCACGCCCACTGGTGTGTCCGTCTTTCCCTAAAGGGGGTGACTAGGGATTACTGGTTGGCTGTGTGTTTCCTAGTGAGGCAAGGTGTTATGCAGGG
This sequence comes from Anomaloglossus baeobatrachus, assembly GCF_048569485.1. NCBI lineage: Eukaryota > Metazoa > Chordata > Amphibia > Anura > Aromobatidae > Anomaloglossus > Anomaloglossus baeobatrachus. The sequence goes on from NC_134356.1 coordinate 206,694,621, forward strand.
GCCTATTTGTGACTACCTGGTTTTGCCAGGGCGTCACACTTGTAGCTCTTTCAAAGACAAGTCCAGCAATATCTCTACATAGAGCGTCCATTCATTCATTGCTGAATCATCAGCCTTTCAATTGATATGCAACGAATCTTAAGAGCGATCTGTAGATCTGAAGTATCCGTCACTCCAGCTCTATTTCCTGTGCAGTGCCACATTTTCCTGCTTGAGTGACAGCATCTATGGTGCATGACTTCATGTAAAGAAGCCATCATGCAAGCAGGAGGAAGCAGCACTAGGTGGAGAATAGAGCTGGAGTGACAGAAGCTTCATATTTACAGCCTCATTTACGTATGAACACAAATGCTAATTTCTCAGAAAAGGAGGAACAGACTGGCCATGTAAAGGTGTTGCTGGACTTGAAATAGCTATGTCCCATATAAACAGTTTGGGGGGTATTTGAATACTGATGACAGATTCACTTTAAGTGTTTGTTTGAAGTGGACAGCCACTTTACTATAAGCAGGGCCTACGTAAATGGCAACATTTATTTTAGGAAAGAATGTCTCCCTGATATGTAATGAGGTTGATATGTAATGAGGATTGCTTTCGACCATAGGCATGGAAAGCAATAGTGTAGCCCCTTGTATACAGTCTCTACGTTTTCCTTTAAAGGGAACCTGACAGCTGATACATGGACAGCATGTATGAGGCACTGGCTGTTTGATCTCAGCTGGGTATGTTTGTAGACTAGTCGCTGCCTTGGATTGATAAATATCTGCCTATTTATGTGTATAGGCCGACACATGTCACTCCAGGGCAGCGGGTAGGGAGAAGCCTTCACAGTTTTTTTTATTTTAGTGCCGGAGTGGTGTTATTAATCTAAGTTCTCTTTTCCATGTCTTTTACTCACCCTTTGGCTAGTGCCACACATCCGTGCCTCCGGTACGTGTTTGGCATTTTTTACACGTACCGGAGACACGGGGACACGTACAGCAATGCCACCCTATGGTAGCAGGCACACACACGTAAAACCACACGGAACGTGTGTCCGTGTGCGTTTGTACGTGTGTGCGATTTTCAAAGCGCTGACATGTCCGTTTTTTCACCGGCAGCACGGGTGTCACACGGCCTGCACCCGTACCACACGGGTGTAGTGTGGATGCGGTCCCGTGTGACACGCGCCGGAGAAAACACACATGTCAGTGAAAAAAAAACAAAACATTAACTCACCTTCTCCAGCCCTCCTGTCTCTGCCGCTGCTGCCTCTTGCTGCCGACCGCCGCTCATTATTCTCATTGAATATTCACTTCACTGCCTGGCAGCAGCAGCAGCGGGGAGACGGGAGGGCTGGAGACCGAGGATCAGCACCACGGACAGCAGCGCGGACAGCAGGAAGGACCAGGTGAGTATAATAATTACCGATTCTACGTGTGCTATCGCGGATAGCACACGTAGAACACACGTGTCACGCACGTACCAGAGACACATACTTACCTGCACGCAACACGCAGGGAAAATACGTGTCTCTCGGCACGTGCGTGAATTTCACGTGAGTGTGGCAGAAGCCTTAGGCAGTTTCACCTTTTAGCGACACGGCTCTGTTCCCGTGGCGCCATCTTGTGTCCAAAACTTCTGACTGTCCGGAAGTTAGAAGTTAAGTCACAAGCTCTCAATACAAGTTTACGAGAGCCAGGACGAGGCCAAAATGAGGCTTTTATAGAGTTGTAGAGAGTTGTGACATCCAACGAGCTCCATGAAATACTAGAGCTGGTCACAAAACTATATGGTGCCCAATCCATGCTGCCCATGGATTGGTCAGCATGTATCAGCTGACAGGTTCCCTTTCAATAATACATCTAAAATCAGACTCATGAAATATTGCCTATAAGTTCGCTTTGCACCTGCAGTAGTGATGGGCGGACTTGCAGATAACCGGAATCAGCGGGTCTGTCCGGATTAAAAAAAATCCTGATTCTGGCATAGGATTAGTCCCAGTTATCTGGCCGATCGCCGGTCCCCATATCAGTCTATGGGGACCAGAATCTGGGAGTTAAAAACGGTGGTAGAAAGGATAGGGGGATTGGAGCAAGTGCTTTATACTTACCGAGGTTCTGGTGTGGCTGCTTCCAGGCCGCTCATTCACTTCCGGGGCTGCTCATTATTGCTCATCCATTTGCACTGCTTTCACTGCCCACCGGCCATCCTGGCATCTTTGATTGGTTGCAGTCAGACACACCCCCAGCCTGTGTGGCAGCGTCTGAAAGCAACCAATAACAGGCGCTGTCTGCGGGTCACTATTGTGGTATAAAAACAAATAAATAAATAAAACATTTGGCGCAGGGTCCCCCCATATTATGATACCCAGCACAGATAAAACATACGGCTGCAGGCTGCAGCCCCCAGCCATGTACTTATCTTGGCTGTATATCACAATAGGAGAAACCACATATGGCTATTTTTTTTTAATTATTTTAATAAATAATTTAAAAAAACAACATGCGGTCCTCCCCAATGAGCGGTCCCTCCTGACAGCTGGGGGCTGGTATTCTCAGGCTGGGGAAACCCATGCTTATTGGGCCACAATCAGCCTAAAAATAGCAACCTGCATCCGCCCAAGAATGTTGCATCCATTAGATGTGACAAGCCCGGCACTTTTCCTGGCTCTTCCCTATTGCTCTGGTGTGAAGGCAATTGGGGTTATTAGGGGTTAATGTCAGCTCACAGCTGCAACTAAGCCCTAGATTAGCAATGGGAGGCATCTATGAGACCTGACCATTACCAATCTGTAAGTGAAAAGAGAAAAACACAAAGACCGAAAAAATCTTTTATTTGAAATAAAAGACAAAAAACCCACTCTTTCACCACTTTATTAACCCTATAATATCCCTTCAGGTCCAACGCAATCCACATGAGATTCCATGATGATTCCAGCTCTGCTATATTTGAATTGAAACCGAACGGCCATAGAACATGACCGCCTGCCGTGAAGTTTAGGCAGAGACTGAGTGAGAGCCACGCGATCAGCGGTGATGTCACACAGGTGATTTGTAATAACAGCAGGAGGTTCTCACAGTCCTCCAACTGTGACCACAAGTCACTTGGGTCCGGCACTCGGGTACATTTGAAACCGTGCAGATCCAGACTTTTACAGTCCGCGTGCGCCCATCAATAATCTGCAGTTCTTTTCCTGTTGCCACTGCAAGTAAAAGTACAGAGAACTATCTATAATTGCTTATTTAAGTAGTAGAAGGAACGTTGCTTGTTACTTTATTGTGGCAGGCACCTTGCTGTCACTGTACATTGCATTCTGACTTGACAGCACCCGTCCAACATATGACAAAATATTTACCAAACATCACAGTTTGCTACCTAGAAAAATGAATTGAAAAGGTAAGATTTATGATGTGGACTTTCCAAATATTGCAGCTGCAGAGCTGAAACTTCAGACAGCATTATGTTCTAATTTCCGTGACTATGTTGTGTTTAAAGGCTGGCATATACAGGCCAATCAATCTATTTCTGTATATTTTGTGTTACCTGTGACCTTTTCATGTTAACTTTTTATTAATGTAAATGAGGCCTATGATAACTGTAGGCACCAGAATACAGGGGACATCAATCAGGTTATTTATTTCCTTTCAGTCACTGAGAAAAGTGTATAAGAAGCCATCAAGTTCAGTGGGAAGTATTCAGTATTGCACTTTCCAGCACATGAAATACCAACCAACTCTTCCCTTCCCAGTAACAGGAGAGTTTTTCTGATTGATCGCATTTGGCAGATTTGGATTTCTCAGATACAAGATCATTTGTGGCACTGCCCTAATGATTCCTATGGCTCACTTGAAAGTGGTATTTTGTAGAGTTATATTAGTTGCCTATACGCGTTGTACGAGATTGCAGCATGGTTGAGAATTGCGTGCTGTAGACACATTGTTTTATAGGTTATTTATACAGTTTAGACTATGTGGCTAAATAACCAAATTGTAAAACAATGGCAATTCATACCAATGCCACATGCTACTGGTAGCCTTAAGGGTACCTTGCACGCTGCAATATCGGTACCGATATCCTAGCGAGCGTACCCGCCCCCGTCGGTTGTGCGTCATGGGCAAATCGCTGCCCGTGGCACACAACATCGCTAACACCCGTCACATGGACTTACTTTCCCTGCGACGTCGCTCTGGCTGGCGATCCGCCTCCTTTCTAAGGGAGCGGTTCGTGCGGCGTCACAGCGACGTCACACGGCAGCCGTCCAATAGCAGAGGAGGGGCGGAGATGAGCGGAAGGAACATCCCGCCCACCTCCTTCCTTCCTCATTGCCGGTGGACGCAGGTAAGGAGATGTTTGTCGTTCCTGCGGCGTAACACATAGCGATGTGTGCTGCCGCAGGAACGACAAACAACATCGTACCTGCAGCAGCAACGATATTTGGAAAGGGACCGACGTGTCAACGAGCAACGATTTTTCACGTTTTTGCGCTCGTTGATCGTCGCTCCTTGGTTTCACACGCTGCGATGTCGCTAACGGCGCCGGATGTGCGTCACTAACGACGTGACCCCGACAATATATCGTTAGCGATGTCGCAGCGTGTAAAGCACCCTTTAGGCTTCATTCAGACGTCCATGTGTCACGTAGTGCTGTGCTTCTGTTCTTACCATTAATAGTCATTGCAGCTGCTCACATCTGTTTTTTTCAGACTGGTTTCCCAACACCCAGCCAGCCCACCCCAAAAAACACAATCATATCCCCTTTGATCCGATTTGCAGATCAAATTCAAGCATCAAATCATTGGGTCCATGAAAAAAAAACTGATGGCATTTGGATGCTGTGTGTGCCATCTGAATGATGTCCATTTTTCACACAGACGTTAATAAAAGAAGCTTTGAAAAACCCCCATGAATATTTTTTTCATATGTAAAAAAAACGATTCCAAATGGATTATTAACGTCTTTCTCACTGAGCCATTCCCCCTTCTTCCAAGAGCCATAACATTTATATTTTTCTGGACACGTCACCACAGGAGGGCCTTTTTCCATGATGAGTTGTAGTTTTGAATAACACTATACAAGTGCCGTTATATTGTGCAGAAAAAAGCAATTCTGCAATTGTTGTTTAGATTTTTTTATGGAGTTCATTATGCTGTAAAAATGTCCGTACTGTTACGCTGGTTAGTCACTATTCATAGACATGTGTGGCGGGGAGTCAAGAAATGTGAGCTCAAAAACAAAGAGTATACATCAAAGGCAGAGGGGCAAGGCAAAAGAAAAACCTGGTCACAGTCCAGATCAGAAGTGCAAAATGTTAATGGATAGAAACAAAAAAGGCTAGGCAAATGAATAGTCAATGGCAAGGGCCCGAGGTCAGGCAGCAAGAGATTAGAATGACATAACACAAAAGCACGCCATTGAGCAAAGCTATGACTGGCAATCACCTGACTACTGTAAACCTGCTGAATCGCCAGGCAATTACCCCAAACGGGTTAGGAAGCCCAGCAGGCCAGGCCTGTTTTGACTGCAGGTCAATCTTGAATAAACCTTTCGCCTATTATACGCTACATCAGCAATATGGAAGAGAAGAAAATTCACATGGTCACCTGCAACACATGCTACATGTTTACGGATCTGCCGCACAAAAAATCCAACTTCACCTGTCAAAAGTGCAAACTTGTTGCCCTCTTAGAGGAAAAGGTGCAGGGACTGGAAGAAAGAATAGCAACTTTGAAGTTAATTAAAGAACATGAGGACTTCTTGGACGAGGCAGAAGCAACCATTCAGGATATGGAAAGTGAGAAAAGCTTCAGAACACATACAGAGGCTGAAAAGTGGACACATGTGACCAAAAGAAGCCAGCGTATCAAGTGGTCCTCACCACCCACACAGCTTAGCAACCAATATGAAGCCCTCATGCTGGAGAACGAAAATGGCACAGCTCAGGAGAAGACACAGTATCATCAAAAGAAGTTACTTTGTCAACAAAAGCAGAAACAAAAGACACTCAAAAACACTCAGGAGCAACAAGCAGTGCGTCCAGAAAGAAAAGAAGAGTGGTAGTTATGGGCGACTCACTACTAAGAGGCATGGAGGCAACTATCTACAGGCCGGACATAACCGCACGAGAAGTATGCTGCCTCCCGGGAGCAAAAATCAAGGATGTGGCCAACAGGATACCAACTATCCTCGGATCCAAGGACGAATACCCGTTCCTATTGATACATGTAGGAACAAACGACATGGCAAGAAATGATCTACCAACTATTTGTGAAGACTTTGAAATTCTGGGGAAGAAAATAAAGGAACGGAACGTACAGGTTGTTTTCTCATCAATCCTCCCAGTCGATGGCCATGGTGTCAGAAGATGGAATAGGATACTAGATTTGAACAACTGGCTACGACGATGGTGCAGGCAGCAAGGATTTGGATTCTTGGACCATGGAGTGAATTACCTCTACGATGGACTTCTCACAAGAGACGGGATACACCTCACAAAACCTGGGAAACACACGTTCGCCAGAAGGCTTGCCACACTCATCAGGAGGGCTTTAAACTAGAAGAAGAGGGGATGGGAGAAAAAACAGCAGACAAGAACATGCAGCAGAAGGACAAACTAATCAAGGATACTAGATGCCGTAAAGAGGACCCAAGACAGGGTACTAAGAAGGAAGCAAAGAAAAGGGGAGCAAAACTTCTTTCCTGCATGCTGACCAATGCAAGAAGCCTGACCAATAAGATGGAGGAACTGGAGCTGGTAATGTATGAGGAAAAATACGACATAGTAGGAATAACTGAGACATGGTTAGATGACAGTTATGACTGGGCGGCTAACCTGCAAGGATATGAATTGTTTAGGAGGGATCGTAAAAAAAGGAAAGGGGGTGCAGTCTGTCTATATATAAAGTCCAGTTTAAAGCCCAGACTAAGAGAAGATATTCAAGAGGGAAATGAAGAGGTGGAGTCTCTATGGGTGGAGATACAAGGAGGGAAAACTAATAAAATCCTCATAGGGGTTTGTTATAAGCCACCAAATATAACAGAAACTACTGAAAATGTATTATTGAAACAAATAGACAAAGCAGCAAATCACAATGACGTGATTATTATGGGGGACTTCAACTGCCACGATATAGACTGGGAAACTGAAACCTGCGTATCTCAGAAAGGAAACCGGTTTCTGTCAGTAACTAAGGATAATTATCTGTCCCAACTTGTGCCGGGCCCAACTAGAGGGGCAGCCCTTCTGGACTTAATTTTAAGCAACAGGCCAGATAGAATAACAGACGTACGAGTGGATGGGCACCTCGGGAATAGTGACCACAATATAATACAATTCCACTTGTCCTTCAGTAAGGTGCCTTGGAGGGGGGTTACAAAAACGCTGAATTTCAGGAAAGCAAAGTTTGATCAGCTTAGAGAAGACCTTCGCCAAATTGATTGGGACAATGTCCTCAAAAATGGGAGCACAGAAAATAAGTGGGAAATTTTTAAATCGGTATTAAACACCCACTGCGAGCAAGCCATACCATACAGAAATAAAAGGGCTAGGAACAGGAGAAAACCAATGTGGCTAAATAAGGATGTAAAAGGGGCAATGAATAATAAGAAAAAGGCATTTAAAAAGCTAAAACAAGAAGGCAGCGAGGAAGCATTAAAAATATATAGAGAAAAAAATAAAATGTGTAAAAAACAAATACATTTAGCAAAAGTAGAAACTGAGAGACTTATTGCTAAGGAAAGCAAAACAAATCCCAAACTATTCTTTAATTATATAAACAGAAAAAAGATTAAAATTGATGGTGTTGGCCCTTTAAAGAACAATGAGGGTAAAATCATAGAAAGCGATGTGGGAAAAGCAAATGTTTTAAATACTTTTTTCTCAACTGTGTTCACACAGGAAAAGCATATGCCACGGGAAATGCAGAGTGATCATGTAAACGCTTCATTAAGTATGACCTGCCTAACCCAGGAAGAAGTGCTGAACCGACTTAGTAACATTAAAATTGACAAATCACCAGGCCCTGATGGCATTCACCCTCGGGTATTAAGGGAGTTAAGTAATGTGATAGACAGGCCTCTATTCCTTATATTTAAAGACTCTATAGAAACTGGGTCTGTTCCACTGGATTGGCGGCTAGCAAATGTGGTACCAATATTCAAAAAAGGGTGTAAAAGGGAACCTGGAAACTATAGGCCGGTAAGCTTAACATCTGTTGTGGGTAAAAGGTTTGAAGGGTTTTTAAGGGATACTATTATGGAATGTCTCAATGTTAATAATTGTTTAACTCCATATCAACATGGATTTATGAAGGATCGCTCCTGTCAAACTAACCTGATCAGCTTCTATGAGGATGTAAGCTCTCACATGGACCGAGGAGAATCATTGGATGTCATTTATCTCGACTTCGGTAAAGCATTTGACACTGTCCCACATAAAAGACTGCTAAGTAAAATGAGAAAGCTTGGGCTCGGGGAAAATGTGTGTAGATGGGTAGGTAGCTGGCTTCGTGGTAGAAAACAAAGAGTTATTATTAATGGCGCATACTCAGATTGGGCCAGGGTTACTAGTGGGGTGCCACAGGGGTCTGTATTGGGCCCCCTACTATTTAATATATTTATTAATGATCTGGTGGATGGTTTACAGAGTAAAATATCAGTATTTGCAGATGATACAAAACTATGTAAGGTAGTTAAAACAAAGGAGGACAGTTTGCAACTACAGATGGATTTGAGTAAATTGGAGAATTGGGCTGAAAAATGGCAAATGAGGTTTAACACAGATAAGTGTAAGGTTATGCAATTGGGAAGGAGAAACAGATGCTACGATTACTTACTAAATGGGAAACTGCTGGGGAAATCAGACATGGAAAAAGACTTAGGCATCTTAGTCAATAAGAAGCTAAATTTGAGTGCCCAGTGTCAGGCAGCAGCCAACAAAGCAAATAGGGTGATGGGATGCATTAGAAGAGGTCTGGGGGCATGAGATGAAAACATCATTCTCCCTCTGTACAAATCATTCGTCAGACCACACTTGGAGTATTGTGTGCAATTTTGGGCGCCGGTGCTCAAGAAAGACATTACTGAACTTGAAAGGGTTCAGAGGCGGGCTACTAAAATAATAAATGGAATGGGTGCATTACAATACATGGAAAGGTTATCAAAATTAGGTCTATTTACTCTAGAAAAGAGAAGACTTAGGGGACACCTAATAAACATGTACAAATATATCAGAGGGCCATATAGAGATCTCTCCCATGATCTGTTTGTACCAAGAACTATGACAAGAACAAGGGGGCATTCTCTTCGATTGGAGGAAAGAAAATTCCTACATCAGCATAGAAGAGGGTTCTTCACGGTAAGAGCAGTGAGGCTCTGGAACTCTCTTCCTGAGGAAGTGGTGATGGCCAACTCACTGAATGAATTTAAGAGAGGAATGGATGCTTTTCTTGATAGCAAAAGTATAGAAGGTTATAAATAGCATAATTTTACAGGTAGATAGAAGAGCGACCAAGATTATTAGAGGAATGGGTGGGCTGCAACACCAAGACAGGTTATTAAACTTGGGGTTATTTAGTTTGGAAAAACAAAGGCTTAGGGGGGATCTAATCACAATGTATAAACATATGAGGGGACAGTACAGAGACCTTTCCAAAGATCTCTTTACACCTAGGCCTGCGACTGTAACACAGGGGCATCCGCTACGTCTTGAGGAAAGAAGGTTTAATCATAACCACAGACGAGGATTCTTTACTGTACGAGCAGTGAGACTATGGAACTCTCTGCCGCATGATGTTGTAATGAGTGATTCACTACTAACATTTAAGCAGAGCCTGGATGCCTTTCTTGAAAAATATAATATTACCAGTTATGTATATTAGATTTTATGACAGGGTATTGATCCAGGGAACTAGTCTGATTGCCGGATCTGGAGTCAGGAAGGAATTTTTTTCCCCATTGGAGCTTATTTGACACATTGGTGTTTTTTTTGCCTTCCTCTGGATCAACATGTTAGGCTACGGGTTGAACTAGATGGACTTAGAGTCTCCCTTCAACCTTAAAAACTATGAAACTATGAATAGCATGAGGATAGTCAGCACACCCCAGTCTGTTTGACTTATCCCATTCACAATACTGATAGCGCAGCACACCCCTGCCATCTACTCGGCAGCTGAGCTGTCACTGACTGGGTTTCCCTATGACATAGTAAATAGTGGATTTGTAACACATTATGATTTTCCAGATTGGTAGGATTAAAGTGATACTAAACCTGTCTATATTTTGTAAATATATATTTCAAGGGAACCTGTCAAGTTGTACATGCAGTCCAATTTATGGACAGCATGGTATTCAGGGGAAGGAGAGCAGAATAGTATATTCGATTGTCGAAAAAGATTCAGTGTAAGGGTACGCTCACACGAGCGTATTACTCGGACGAGTGCAATGCGAGAAATTCTCGCATTGCACTCGGTCCAATGTTAGTCAATGAGGGAGAGGAGATGGTCAGTTTTTTTCTCATCCAGATTCTGGATGAGGGAAAAGTCACAGTATGCTTTGATTGTCAGCGAGAGTCTTGTCACTCGCACCCATACAAGTCTATGGGTGCAAGTGAAACATCAGACTGCACTCAGATGACATCTGAGTGCAGTGCAATATACGCACAGACTGACAATGGAGGAGATGGGGGATTAACCCCTCCCTCTAATCCGCAGTTGTGATCTGATCGGAGGATGACACTCAGCTCACACTGACAGCACAGTGGGAGCTGAGGGTCATTAGCATATTGCATCCGATGCACTTGCCATACTGTGACGCCCTAGACTATTCGGGTCGTCACAGGGTTCTGCACAATCTGCACTCTCCGTGCAGGGCTCAAACCCCCCATGGGTCTGGGTCTCTATCCTGCAGTACTGCCTCCACCAGCATTCACAAATCCTAGATACACCTTGCACCACACCTGTCAGGCACACCAGTGGGCTGCTTAAGCAGGAATAGAGCTGCCCACCTAGGGGTCAGGCAGGGAGGTGGGAGGTGTCAGAGTAGTCGAGTAGTAACCCTCGAGCTGTGAGGAGCTCTGAGGAAGCTGGGAGTTGGAGCACCCAGGGGAGAAGCAGACTAGGTCGCACATGGTGGTCTGCACCTAGAGGAGTCGGACCCCCGGTCGTAGGGGATTGAGGCTAGGTGCCTGGAACCCGTCAAGGAGGACGGTCAGCAGCCTGGTCCTATCACCGGTCCGGGACTGAAGGCACTTAGAGGTACACGGACCCTAGGTCAGGGAGAAGCTTCAGGCGACCCAGCAATTAACCTAATGAGGACAGGGCCTTTATGGACTGTTCCCACGAAGCTCAGAGATCGGGGGCACTAGTGCAACGAGGAGGATAGGGCTTTCCTAGCAAGCGGCCCACTGAAATCCCAAGCGTGAGTTCCTGAGAGCAGGCTCCTTCACTTAGCCACAGTGGGGAGCGGGGCCCGGAAAGCTCCAAGCTACCAGGCCACAACGGACAATCTAAATTTTGTGCCAGGAGGCAGGCCACGGACCACCAGGCAGTGCTGCAGGGGACGGGACCCGGACGAGCTCCCCTCAGGAGACAGCGGCAGTCAGAGACTTGGTTTACCCTGTTGTCAGCGCTGCTTTCTTGCTGAATGAGTACCCGACTGACCCCTGTAACCAGAGAGCCTGCGCTCCCCTTGCACCCCACACCACCATCCAGAGTCTTGGGTCCTTCCCGTACCCGTGGAGGGTAACGTCATCTTGCTGCCCCACGCCATCACTCCGAGTACTCCCAACGGCAGCGGCGGTACTCCCGATTACCGTACACCACGAGTGGCGTCACGAACTATACCAATCCCCTGTAAATACCCCCGTTTCCATTTGAGTGTGGCCCCTTGCCCCCGGGTCCGGAGACCCTCGAGCCACGAGAAATCACCACCCCCGAATCCGAGCGGTTCGGTCCGCTGCAGGGGCGGCACAATACCATCACGTGAATCCAGCTTAAGTTGCATTTTATTCATTGAAATCTCTGGTGTTTGTATGTGGGTGATCCTTATGAGCGATTGACAGCTATCTCCGGATGCACAGTCATACATGGAAGACTGTCAATCACTGAAATCAGTCAATCACAGCCTGCTGGCTTATACAAAAACTAGACACTTCAATTAATAAAATGCAAATTTAATTAAACTTTTCCCACAAAAATTTACATCAGTGTGATCAGCTTCTCCTACTCTCTAAAATTCTGCCATCAGATGCTGTTTTCATCATTAAAGGTTCCCCTTAATTGGTGGGAAGAAAAAATATAAATTTTGTAAAGAACATTTTTCCTTTGTGTTGGCAAGTTCCTAGACCCATAATGATGTCCATTTTGATGGAGCAATGCGAGGAGCTTGGATTTTGCGTGGCAAGCAGATATTTTTATTGATACAATTGATACAATTTTGGGATAAGATATTATTGCATTTTTTTTGCAGTGTTGGGACACCTTAAAACTCTCAGGCCCGACATTGTAATGTTTTTGGGGGTTTTATATGGTCACTAATTGTCTTAATTAATTTTATATTTATGGATGTCTATTTTGTATACTTGTTTATTTTTCATGAGGAATAAAAGTGGGTGATTAAATTTTGTAGATTTTTTTTAAATGTTCAAAGTGTTTTTTTACTTTTTTTTTTAGTCCCTTTAGAGACTTGAACCTGTGATAATTTGATCGCTTATATTATATAATGCAATACCACATTATTGCCGTATATGTAGTAAAAATCACAGTTCCCTTTCAATGCTAGTTAAAGGCTGGTCTTTATAGGAGTACCATCATGACAGCTACAGAACGAGTAATATGGCTCGCTTACCTGTTCGTGCTCTTTGAATGCAGTTGCCAGAGATTGACATTTAATGGTCTGATACCTGCATATACAAGATGGTGACCTACATTGGACGTACTATAATCAGGAGAGAGATGGATAGTGTGCCGCATTATCACCAGATGACAAATGTTGATTATTCCATTTCTTTATTTATAATACGAGTCAGGTCAACGCGTTTCAGGGACTGACTATCCCCTTCATCAGGACATCAAGGAACCATCAAACTATCATATACAGATAAAAAAAAACACAACACACAGAAAAATATTTTTATTATAAATAAAACACAACACAATTAGTGACTCCATCTTTATTGAAATAAAGAACCCCCCTCCGCCGTAATCCTGGGTCAAGGGTCCGCGCCGTCCAATCCGGATCCAATATCATCTGATCGGTTTGCTGGAAGGCAAAGCTATCAGATGATGTGTCAGGTTCAAGGGCCTGAATCACATGACACAGCAGCTGATTGTATAAATGGCTTTTATACAATCAGCTGATGCATCAGTGCAAAAAACCCCCCAAAACTACACACTTCTGTGCAGACTCCTGTCCGACAGCAGCAGCTGATAGTTTAGCCGGCCGGGCGTTAAAAAGCCGGCCTCACCGCTCGACTTTTAGTGTCAGCTGATTCCGTCAGGTGACAGCATCAGCTGATCATCGCCAGGTCTGAGAGAGAGAAAAGAGAGAGAAAAGAGAAGAGAGAGAGGGAGAGAGAGAGACGAGAGAGAGAGAGAAGAGAGAGAGAAGAGGAGAGAAGAGGAGAGAAGAGAGAGAGGGAGAGAGAGAGAGAGAAGAGGAGAGAAGAGGAGAGAAGAGAGAGAGGAGAGAGAAGAGAGAGGGAGAGAGAGAGAGAGAAGAGAGAGAGGAGAGAGAGAGAAAGAGAGAAAAAGAGAGAAAGAGAGAGAGAAAACAAGAGAGAGAGAATAAGAGAGGGAGAAAGAGAGAGAGAAAGAGAGAGAAGAGAGGGAGGAGAGAAGAGAGATAGGAGAGAGAGAAAAAGAGAGAAAGAGAGAGAAAGAGAGAGAGAAAGAGAGAGAACAAGAGAGAGAGAGAACAAGAGAAAGAGAAAACAAGAGAGAGAAAGAGAGAGAGAGAGAAGAGAGAGAGAAGAGAGAGAGGAGAGAGCGAGGAGAAAGCAATGCAGCCTCATTCCGTGAACTGCTTCGATTTTAGAGGTGTGGCCCGCGGCTCACAGCTGATGTTTGGCTCCTCCCCTCAATGCATAATTAAATTAAATTAAGTTAAATTATAATTCTAAATAAATAATAATTATAATTTAAAATAAATTAAATTCTTTACCGGGGCAGCCGGGACTTGAACTCATGAACTAATGCTTCCTAGGCAGTAGCTCTACACATTGAGCCACTGCCTCTAATGGGAAACATATTAAGATTTGGTTATCTTGACGTCTGTATTGCAGAGTGAAGTCCCTGACAGCGCGGTTAACTTCAGGTGCTGTGTGGAGAGTACACAAAGCGCTCGTGTTCTACGGGGCTCCCTGTCATCTTCATGTAGCAGAGCTGACAGTGTCGTGTGGATTACTTTGGACCTGGATTGTTCTTTGGGGATTAATAAAAAGGTAAATGAGGGTTTTTTTTGTCTTTTATTCCAAATAAAGGATTTTTCGCTGTGTGTGTTTCTTTACTTTCACTTGCAGGTTAATCATGTAAGGTGTCTCGGGGAGACGCTTGTCATGATTAACCCCGTTATTACCTCGATTGCCACCGCACCAGGCAATTCGGGATGAGCTGTGTAGAGTCCCGGGACTGTCGCATCTAATGGATGCGGCAATTCCTGACGGCTGCTGGGTGATATTGTTGGGGTGGTGGGCTCCCTATAACGATATAGACCCGCCCACCAGCGGCTGTGATTGGTTGCAGTCAGACAGCTGTCACTCATCGTGGGAGCATGTCTGACTGCAACCAATCATGGGCGCCGGTGGGCGGGGAAGGCACAGAATACCTGATTGAATAATGAAGCGGCAGCCATTTTCAAAAGAGGAAAAGCCGCTGGAGATTTGTGACAGCCGTGCAGCGAGGCGCCCGTGATCGGTGAGTAGGAAAGAGAGAGGGATTGTGCTGGGGACGCAGGACGCATGCAGATACGCAACGTGCGCTCATACTTACTGTGAAAAGACATGCTTTTGGTGAGCGAACCGTTCTCGAACGTAACTCGAACTAACGAACTTTTAGCAAATTGTTCGAGTTCGTCGAACGACTCGAACACCCCCCAAAATCACATGAAACATGAACATGAAATTGGCGAATCGTTCGTCTCAAACATCGCTCATCTCTATTCAGTACCGTATTTCCGGATCCAAAGGGGGCAGCCCAGGCTCGTCTGTTAAAACGCTGCTCCTGCTTCTCTCTGCTCTTGTGCAGGTTCCTCTGTACATATTCCTGAATCTGCCGGTACTGTTTCTGGTGCTTGGCGTCCCAATTGGCAGTGGGGGGAATGGTTTCAGGTATTTCAACGTCCAATTCTAGAACCACCGGTAACTTTCCGGGCCGGGCCCTCATCAGGTATGCAGGCGTGCACTTAGTGCAGCTGCAGGGGATATTATTGTACATGTCCATCAGGTCAGGCAGCTTCTCAGGCCACAAGTCTCTTTCTTCCAGGGACAAAGTTTTGAAGAGATTGAGGACCAAGTGATTCATTTTCTCCCACATTCCGTTAGTCTGAGCATGATAGGGCGTGGTCCGGATCTTCTTGCACCCATACAAGTTGCAGAACTCTTGGAAAATCTCTGCTTTGAAGGCAGGGCCCTGATCTGTAAGCACCTTCTCCGGGTAACCATGTGGCCGGAAGAAGTATGCCTGGAAGACCCTTGCTGTAGTGCGGACTGTTAAATCTTTAATGGGAACCACCACCATGAACCTGGAATAATGGTCTACGATGGTCAGATGGTCAGGGCGTTCATGTAGCCGCTCCGGCTAGGTGTGAGCTTGACATGGTCCAAGGTGACGAGCTCCAACAGCTGACGGGTGACAATCGGCTGTAACGGGGCCTTCTGACTGGTTTCGTCCTGTCTTCTCCTGTCTTCTCAGCGCACAGGGACCACACTCTCTGCACCAAACCTCTATGGACTCCCTCATCCCGCTCTAATAGAAGCGTTCTCTCAACAGCATCTCCAACTTCTTCTAGCCAAAATGTCCAGCGCCGTCATGATAAGCCTTGAGGACCACAGGTACGTATGCCTGTGGCACCACAAGCTGGTAGATCTTCTCGTGCGTCTATGGGTTGATTAGCACCCTGTACAGCTTGCCCTGCTGCAAATATAGGCGGTCACTTTCTATCCATAGCCACTGTGCTTCTGAGGGGGCAGTAGGCGCTAATCTGGAAGCATCTTGGAAAAGGGAAATCATCATCTTGACTAGCCGGACCACGGGCTCCTGATCTTGGGCTTCTTGCCACCCATGGCGGGGTAACGGGTCAAAGTTTGCCTGCTGCTGGCCAACATAAGGTTTTTCGTCCTTTGGCTGATGGAACGCGGGTAGCTCAATTTATTCCAGCTCATCTTCATCCAACCCTCCATCAGGTAGGTGCAGCATCCGGGACAAGGCATCCGCATTGGTATTCTTGCGGCCGGCTCTGTACTTGATAGTGAAGTCATAGTTGGCTAGCCGGGCTACACAACATTGTTCCAGGGCCCCCAGCTTTGCCGTGTCCAAGTGCGTCAGAGGGTTGTTGTCCGTATGTGAACCTTGCTGATGCCAGGTAATGCTTAAACCTCTCCGTTATCGCCTAGACAAGTGCCAAGAACTACAATTTGAAGGAGCTGTAATTTTCGGTTTTCCTTTCTGTTGGCCGGAGCGTCCTGCTTGCATAAGCAATTACCTTTTCCCTGCCATCTTGCATCTGGGACAGGACAATACCCAGGCCCACATTGCTGGCGACGGTATAGAGGATGAACAGGAGGCCATAGTCGGGGTAGGCCAGAATTTCTTCTCTGGTTAGGGCCAACTTCAAATTACTGAAAGGATTCTTCGTGCTTTTCACCCCAGGCGAATGGAGTTCTGCCAGTCTTAGTCTGCCCCACTAGGAGGTCTTGCATGGGGGCTGCCATCTTGGTGTATTCCTTGATGAAGCGACGGTACTAACCCACCAAGCCCAGGAACTGCCTCACTTCTCTAACTGTGGTAGGCTGCGGCCAACTCTGGATGGCTGTGATCTTCTCAGGATCCGGGGCCACACCTTCGGTACTCACCACATGCCCGAGGTACTGCACTCTGGGCTTCAGCAGATGGCACTTAGAGGGTTTCAATTTCATCTTGTATTTGGAGAGGGCTTCAAACATTTCAGCGAGGTGTTCTAGATGGGCCTCATACGTCTTAGGGGTACTTTGCACGTTGCGACATCGCTACTGCGATATCGTCGGGGTCAAATCGAAAGTGACGCACATCCGGCGCCAGTAACGACGTCGTAACGTGTAAAGCCTAGATGTGCCGATAAACGATCGCAAAAGCGTCGTAAATCGGTGATCTGTGTAGCGTCGGTCATTTTCATAATGTCGCACCAATAGGAGATACGATGTTGTTCCTCGTTCCTGCAGCAGCACACATCGCTGTGTGTGAAGCCACAGGAGCGAGGAACATCTTACCTGCCTCCACCGGCTATGCGGAAGGAAGGAGATGGGCGGGATGTTTACGTCCCGCTTATCTCCGCCCCTACGCTTCTATTGGCCGCCTGCCGTGTGACGTCGCTGTGACGCCAAACAACCCGCCCCCGTAGGAAGGAGGCGGGTTGCCGGCCAGAGCGACGTCGCAGGGCAGGTAAGTGCCTGTGAAGCTGCCGTAGTGATAATGTTCGCTACGGCAGCTATCACAAGATATCGCATGTGCAACGGGGGCGGGTACTATCGCGCTTGGCATCGCTAGCCGATGCTAGCGATGTCGCAACGTGCAAAGTACCCCTTAGAGTAGACGATAACGTCATCCAGGTACAGTAGGACTGTCTCAAAGTTGCGGTGTCCCAAGCAGCACTCCATGAGCCTCTGGAAGGTTCCTGGGGCGTTACACAACCCAAAAGGCATGCTGTTGAACTCGCAGAAACCCATCGGGGTAGCAAACGCAGTCTTCTCGCGATCTTCTTCCGCAACCGACACCTGCCAGTTTCCACTAGTGAGATCAAGGGTAGAGAAATAATTAGCATTATCTGGTTAATCTTCCGGTAATCCACACACATTCTCATGGTGCTGTCCTTCTTCTTCACCAGGACCAACGGAGCTGCCCAGGGACTGCAACTATCACGGATGACCCCTGCCTCCTTCATGTTCCTCAACATGTCTTTGGCGCACTGATAATGTGCAGGTAGAATCGGCCTGTACCTCTCTTTGATAGGTGGATGTGTGCCAGTGGGAATATGATGCTGGACCCCTTTGATCCGCCCAAAATCTAACGGGTGTTTACTAAATACCTGCTCATACTCTTGCACTACCTGGTACATCCCTCCCTTGTGATGTGCATGTGTGGATTTGGTGCCTACATGTTCTGGTGGGGTATCACTGCCTGGCTGGGATGCGGTGATAGTGGAGGTGGCTACGTGGATGACGTCTGCATCTACAGTGCATAATTTAGCAATGGTGTAGTAACGGGGTAGCCTAACCTCTTTCTTTCCGCAGTTCATCGCTCTCACGGGCACTCTTCCTTTCTTGACATCAATCACCCCCTCTGGCTGCCATTACTGTGGGCCAATGCTCAGAAGGCAGAGGCTCCACCACTGCCGGCTAATCCTGTCCACGAGGACCCACTGCTGCCCGACACCAAATCATCATCTCAATTCGCGGAGGCACCTCTAGAAGCGCTACATCCGTCACTCGCACGCCACCAATCTCTCCACTTGACATGTTCACCTGCTGCCGCTGAAGGAGAGCCTGGATCTCATGTTGCAGAGCCCTCTGCTGGCCTCCTCCTGCTGTGGCAGACAGTTGCTGCAATAGGTGCAGCACTTCTCAATCACGTTGCTCCCTAGGACCATTTTTGGGTTGCGGTCTCTGGGATCATTCTATACTACAATCAGTCCTTGATGTTTCAGCTCCACTCGCCCCACCTTCAAGGTCACCTCCTTAAACCCCACTTGGGTCATAGGGAGGCTGTTGGCCGCAATGATGGTCAAACTGGCATCCGGGGGGGTGAGCTCACTGTCAGACCAATAACGTTTGTACAGTATATAGGGTATAGTCGTTACCTGCGAACCGGTGTCAAGAAGGGCGAAGGTTGGGATACCGTCCACAGCAAGGGAGATGATGGGGCGACCTCCAACGTATCGATCACGCCAATCAGCTGGGCCTTGAGGATCTATTCCTGAGGATTGGCCCTTGGCCGCAGGGGTTGCTCGTTTAAAGGACACCGGCGGGAGTAGTGACCAGTCTTGTTGCACTTGTAGCAGACGGGTGGTCCATACCGTTTGTCATTGTTCCTCCTCCGTTGCATCCAAGGGACATCTTCCGGGCTGTCGGCGTGCTGTATCTTCTCCGCTGGCTTGGCTTTTGATGGTAGCTGTAAGGTGGCGAGGATCCTGGCGACGTCATCACTCAGGCGCTGGACTTGCGACGACAGGTCCTTCAGAGTTCCGGCCGCCGCTGTGGGGGGCCGGCAGGGCCAACAAAGGGGCTGCTACCAAGACGGGAGTGGTGTCAGACGGCCAGGATGGCGGGTCGGGGGCACCAGCATCGACCATCTGTAGTGCTTTAATGGCCCGGTCTTTTAGAACTGCAAAGCTCAAGTCCGAGTGTTCTAGAGACCACAGCCGTAGCTGTTTACGATCTTCAGCGGACCCATGCCCCTGCAGGAACTGCTCTACCAGCATTTTGTTGCTCTCAGTCTCACTAATAGGGTCCACCTGCTTCAGAGTGCGTAGGGCTGTCTGCAGTCTCAAGGCGTAGTCTCAGATACTGTCCTGCGGGCGCTGTCGGCAGTTATAGAAATGCATCTGCAACTCCGCTTCGGTACGGGTTTCAAAAGCAACCTGTAGTTTGTCAATAATGGCGATTACCGAGACCCGATCAGCGTCCGCCCGAGTCTCCACCTCCTGCTCAGCGGCGCCGGTCAGCTGCCCGAGTACCACAGATGCGCGCTGCTTGCCAGTCATGGCATACAAATCAAGAATAGTACATATTTTAGTACATATTTTCTTCTTGAATACCTGCAGGGCATCAGGTTTCCCATCATACTGGGGTAGCCAGGCAGCACTGGGCACGTAGGACAAGGAGATCGGCATTAAGTGGGTGACTGCCGGAGCCACGGCTCCCCCCACTCCTGCGACCAAAGCAGGAGCCATCACATTTCCGTCATCTGCCACATCTGCAGGCGCCGCCGCTCCAGCGGCCGGCACCACTCCACCATCGGGGTTAGGCGCGGACATCTTTCCGCTTCTCCCCCTTGGTCTCTTGCCGGCACTCTCTCGAGCGGCTCGTTAGTTTCGTTGTACGACCTCAGGGTTCACCTTCCGGTCGTGTTCCCAGGGGGCGGGGCTTTAGCTTTGCGCCCTTTCTCGGTGAAGAAGACGCTGGGCTGCAGTTTTCGCGCCTAAAAATGGCGGCAAAAATGGCGACTTCTGAAAATTTCTCAACTGATCACCACTGACTGTCCAATTCAAGGCGCACTTCCACCAGGTAGGTGGATGGGTTTGAATCCTGTTTGTGACGCCAAGTTTCGGTGTGTGCCGCCCCTGTGCCAGCAGCCGCCACTGCTCGGGTCCGGACCCACTGTGTGTGTCTGTGGCTCGAGGGATCCTCCGGACCCAGGGGTCTCGCGGACACGCCGAATAAAAAGGGTGGACGTAGATGTACAGGCTAGGCCGTATTAAGTTCGAGACACCACCCACGGTGTGTGGTGAGGTAGGACACCACCGCTGCTGTTGTGGGGCACCCGGGGAGAGATGTAGTGGCAGCTGGATGTTAACCCCTCCTTGGGTAGGGATGGTTGCCCCGGGGCCCAGTGTCTTTGTGCAGGGTATAGCGACGGCAAGGGCCGGCGCGCCCGAGCAAGCAGGGGAATGTTTGGTTACTCACAGTAAATGAATCACACGAGTCTTTTGGTAAACCAAGGTGCTGGTGGCCGGCCGCCGCGGCCGGTTGCATTCAGGTCCCCCACCCGGGCTGGTGGTCACTGTCCTTTTCCTCTGCACTTGTTTTGTGTATGGTGGACTGCCTGGTCTGGAACTTAGGAGTCCGCTCCCGGCTGGTTGTGGCCTAAGGAGCTGTGCCCGCAGACGCTGGCCCGTGGGATCTATGGGCCCTGGCGGTGGCCCTATCCTTATCGGTGGGCTGTTGTCTTCTTGTAGGGAATTTGGGTGGGACAGGACCTATAATCCTGCCCTCAGTCGGTTAATTAGCTAGGCTGCTGGTTTCGGTCCTGGCTTCAGGGTTCCGAGTACCCCCTCTGTGCTACGGTTTCCGGGTCAGTTCTCCATGTCGGTATCGGCGGGCTACAAACCTGTCCCGGTCCACCTCTGCTGAGCCATCTTCCCATCTCCTGCTGACGGAGACCACCTTCTGCCACCTAGCCAAAGGCACCAGGGTTCTAACACTGGCACTTTTCAACTTGAACTTCCTCTGCTGGAGCTACACCTAGCTCCAGCCCACACTCCTCTCAACTTGAACTACAGAAACTATCTGCTTGTTTTCCCGCCCCGGGCTGTCTAGACCCCGGGGTGGGCGTGTCCAGCCACCTATTCCCGCCCACTGGTATACCTATCTTTCCCTAAAGGGGGGGTCACTAGGCTGTATGTCACCTAGGTGAGGGATGGTGTTATGCGGGGGCCTATCTGTGACTACCTGGTTTTGCCAGGGCATCACACATACACATGGTGAGTATTTGGTGGGTTTTTACTTCAGTATTTATAAGCCAAAACCAGGAGTCGGTAAAAAAATACAGAAGTGGTGCTCGTGTCTCTATAAGGCCACGTGCACACAATGAGTATTTGGTGGGTTTTTACCTCAGTATTTGTAAGCCAAAACAAGGAGGGGGTAATAAATACAGAAGTGGTTCTGTGTTTCGATAAGGCCACATGCATACATTGAGAATTTGGTGAGTTTTTTACCTCAGAATTTGTAATCCAAAACCAGGAGTGCGTAATAAATACAGAAGTGGTGCCCATGTTTCAATTAGGCTACAAGCAGACATTGAGTATTTGGTGAGTTTTTCCCCTCAGTATCTCTAAGCTAGAACCAGGAGTGGGTAATAAATACAGAAGTGGTGCTCATGTTTCTATAGCGCCTCGTGCACTGCACACGAGTATTTAGAGAGTTTTGTATCTCAGTTAATGTAAGATATGACCAGGAGTGGAACAATCAGAGAAAAAGTATAATAGAAACACGAACACTACTTCTAAATTTTTTACCCCTCCTGATTTTGTCTTACAAATGTTGAGGTAAAAAACTCACCTAATACTCACATGGCCTAAAGGCACCGTTACACGCAACGACATCGCTAACGAGATATCGCTGGGCTCACGGAATTCGTGACGCACAACCGGCATCGTTAGCGACATCGTTGCGTGTGACTCTTACGAGCGACCGCTAATGATCCGAGGAACCTCAAATATCATTGATTGTTGACACGTTGTTCTATTCCCAAATATCATTGATCTTCTTGGACGCTGGTTGTTTGTCGTTCCTGAGACAGCACACATCGCTACGTGTGACACCGCGGGAATGATGAACAATAGCGTTCCTGCGTCCTCCGGCAACGAGGTGGGAGTGTCGATAATGCGCTGCTCCCCGCCCATCCGCTTCTATTGGTGGCCCGCTGTGTGACGTCGCTGTGGCGCCGCACGAACCTCACCCTTAGAAAAGAGGTTGTTCGCCGGCCACAGCGACGTCGTTAGTAAGGTATGTGCGTATGACGCGCAATACCGATATTGTCCGCCACGGGCAGCGATTTGCCCGTGACGCACACAGCGTGTAAAGCAGCCTTAAGACTAAAGGGGGCTTTACACGCAACAACATCGCTAACGAGATATCGTTGGGGTCACAGAATTCGTAACGCACAACCGGCCTCGTTAGCGACGTCGTTGCGTGTGAAACACACGAACGACTGCTAACGATCAAAATTACTCACGTAATCGTTGATCGTTGACACGTCATTCTAATCCCAAATATCGTTGCTGTTGCAGGACACAGGTTGTCCGTTGTTCCTGCGGCAGCACACATCACTACGTGTGATACCGCAGGAACGACGAATAACACCGTACCTGCGGCCGCTGGCAATGAGGAAGGAGGTGGGCGGGATGTTACGGCCGCTCATCTCCGCCCCTCCGCTTCTATTGGGTGGCCGCTTAGTGACGCCGCATGAACCGCCCCCTTAGAAAGGAGGCGGTTCGCCGGCTACAGTGACGTCACTAGGAAGGTAAGTATGTGTGACGGGTGTTAGCGATGTTGTGCACCACGGGAAGCGATTTGCCCGTGACGCACAACCGATGGGGGCGGGTGCTTGCACCAGCGACATCGCTAGTGATGTCGCTGTGTGTAAAGTGGCCTTTAGATTTCCAGTGCTAGTTCCAGTTCTGCATTAGAAAATGCATTCTTAAAGACTCCATTTTTTATTTTTTATCTCAAGAAATGTGCTTTAAGAAATGTATATGTGAAAATATTGTGCAAGCAGAAATTATATCAGGAGGTGATATCCTACAAGCTGCTTTCTAATCAAGTCCACAGATTACTCATTTCTATGAAGGATGGCTCCATGCTGGTGGAGTGCTAGAGAAATACTGCATGACATATTACTACTACCAAAGTATATACTTCTCCCACTCTCTTGGGTCCAGCTGGAATTTTTCAAGCTGTCATGGTGACTAATTGTCTCTAATACGGCACATGGTAATGAATTTGATACTAGATGTATTTGCAATATTCTCAACCATGTGCAGAGGACACGACACATCAGGCTGATCTTTAACTATTTATTTTATATTCATCATGTAGCAATTACGAACTTAAAGCCTTGGGCCTCAGAGTCCAGGCTCAAGACAAAGCTAACTAGTATTTCCTAGTATTTCTTACTGAAAATATATTACTATCAACTAAAGGCCCTGTCACACACAGAGACATCTGCGGCAGATCTGTGGTTGCAGTGAAATTGTGGACAATCAGTGCCAGGTTTGTGGCTGTGTACAAATGGAACAATATGTCCATGATTTTGTGAAGCCCCACAAGTGTTGTGTCGGTGCATTACCTTCAGGGACTCCACGTGGATGGAACAGTCTGGTCACAGGTAGGAAACCTTCTTTTAGGATTGTCGTGACGCCACTCTCAGAATTGCGGTCAGTGGAGACCGCCACTGCAGATTAAGGGATGCCTGGGGCTGATGGTGGGTGCAGTCAGTTGTGATAGCCTCCTGAGAGTGAGGCAAGCCCCAGGGCCCTGTGTAAGTGTGTGGAACCACAAGGCGCAGAATAACTCAACACAAGCAGAATGTCTTTCAGGGGTTTTACTCACTGTTGATGGCAGGGTGAGTAACCCGGGCGTAGCTGGGATGAACCAGGCTGGAACCAGGCGTCCTTCAGGCTGACTTATGAGGGTGGCTACTGACTCGCCTTCCTTAGCCCTCTGTTGTTTGTGGTAACCCCGACTTGCAGTCCCTATGGGGGTCACCCAGGGAAGTTGCTGCTCCCCTCGTTTCGGCCCGTTTGCTTGTAGCCTGGACCAGGTCACTCCGGCTGCTTGCCTCCTGTGAACTATGGGCCCTCGCTTTGCTACGTGGCTGCGGACTCTGTGGTGTTGTCTTGGGGGTGTAAAGTGCCCCCTCAAGCAGGTTTGGCAAGGGAAAGGTGAATCTATCCCTGCACTGGGACCTGTTACCCCTGCAGGCCTGGTACCTCCCTAGCAGTCCTCTTACTCTCCACTCCGTTGCTCTCTCTGTAGCCTTGTGTGGATTTCGGACGGCACCACTAGGTGACCGTTCTCCCCTGTCAGTAGTCACTGCGCGGACGCTGTTAGACTGCAACAGCTCCAGGGTCTGCTCCTCACGTCTGCTTTCCCTGAGCTGCACACTAAACCGGCTCACTCGTGGGACCTGCGCTGCTGCTCCTATCTGAGCTCCACTTCCATGCTCCTCACTCCTCCACACTCTGCTTCAGACTCCCCTTTCCTCCTCCTTCCTCTTTTCCCTTTGTGCCTGCCTACGCCACCTAGCAACCAGGCTCTCTACCACACCCCTTGAGTGGAGATGGAGGCTTCGCCCCCTCCTGGGATCCCCAGGGGTCCTCCCAAAGGTACATGTGTGAGACCTGATCACTATGCGCCTGTGTAGTCACACCTCGGTCAGCCTTCTGGATTACCTGTTTTGTACTGTCCCCAGCATGGGTGCAGTACTCAGTGGTGCCTGACCAGGTCAGGGGCGCCACATTTTCACTGCAACCACAGATCTGCCAAAGATTTATCTGTGTGTGACGGGGCCTTAAGGCTTCAATTGCATGGGTGACAATGTTCAATCAACACTTTTACCACACCGGAAAATAATATACCAGGCAAATAACTGCTGTGATAAAGCAAGATGTGACTTATTTAACCCATACATAACATGTAACATGATAGTAATCATGCATGTAGTCTCATCTATCTCAGTAGAGTCCTCCTGTCTACATCAATCCAATGACATCATGTCCTGTCTCAATGACCATGGTGTCATACTGTTTATAACTTTCCCAACAATAGAGAAAAAGTCATCATCCAGCTCATCAATTATAAAGTTATGAGGATGAATATGAAATTAAGTCAATCCATTCATTCAGAAGCCAAGAGGTGGACGTCCAGGCAAAATATAGGCTCATCAACAAGTCGGCTCATCACAAGGTTTATCGGTTCTGGCACGATAAATCCAGCAGAGGAGGTGGCTCGTATGCTTCATAATCCTGAGATCACAGTTGTCTATGCAAGCACCTGCGACACACGTTACTAGAGATGAGCGAACCGGTCCCGGTTCGGCTCGAGGTCGGTTCGCCGAACGGAGGTCCCGTTCGAGTTCGGCTCGTCGAACGTTCGACGAACCGAACTCGAACTGCATAGGAAACAATGGCAGGTAATCACAAACACATAAAAACACCTAGAAAACACCCTCAAAGGTGTCCAAAAGGTGACAAACAACTCACAACACAACACAAACACATGGGAAAGTGACAAGGACATATACTCATGCGAAAACAAAACAGCTGGACAAGGAAAAAGAGGAGGACACACAGATATATGAGTATATGCAAGGAAACGTCGATGCCATTACTGTGCAACTTGAGCCCTGCTCATTTTAGGCTTCCAATCTGGATAAATTGCCTGAGCTTGCCACGTATGCCTTGGGGATCTTGTCGTGTCCTGCAGCCTGCGTTCTCTCGGAACCTGTCTTCAGTGCTGCTGGGGGTCTGCTGGCAGATAAGCACACGCGTCTGTCCACTAACAATGTGGACATGGCTCTCAGAGGACTTTTCTTCCCCTGGGTCAGCCAGGGGACGGCAAAGGCACGCGTATTTTTGAGAGTGCTTCATGCAAAGCATCTTTTTCATCTTGAAAATGGGGGTCAACTGATGCCAGTCAAGTGGGGTGTGTGTGGCCCAATTAGTGGAAACGAGGGAGACTGTGGTTGGAGTCCCCTCGCTGTGTTTCTAAAAGAACCAAGATGAACAAGTCATGGCTCTCAGAGGACTTTTCTTCCCCTGGCTCAGCCAGGGGACGGCAAAGGCACGCGTATTTTTGAGAGTGCTTCATGCAAAGCATCTTTTTCATCTTGAAAATGGGGGTCAACTGATGCCAGTCAAGTGGGGTGTGTGTGGCCCAATTAGTGGAAACGAGGGAGACTGTGGTTGGAGTCCCCTCGCTATGTTTTACATGATTTTCGAAGGGCATGACATGCCTAAGAGGTTGAGTTTCATCATCTGCAACTTGTTGGCAACAGAAAAGCTGCCTTTACACCCTTTTGAGACCGAGGATTTTCGAGACCTTATGCCCATTGCAGTGCCCCAAGAGCCGATGGCCAGTCGTCACTCCTTCTCCAAGAAAGGCGTGCCCGCGCTACCACAGTAGGTCCCACACAACCTCACCGATTCCTTGAGAAACTCTGTGTGTGACAGGGTGCATTTCAACACAGATACTTGGACCAGTAAGCATGGACAGGGGAGTTACATGTTGCTGACTGGGCACTGGGTAACTATGGTGAGAGATGGAGAAGGGTTTGCTGTACAAGTCTTGCCGTCCCCACGACTTGTGTGTCAATCTGTAATACTATTGTATGTTTTGAGGATTTCGATAGCGTTAGGGCAATGACAGCCAGAGACGAGTTTGTGGTACAAGATGTTTATGATATGTAACCACGGTAGATACACAACGGAAATACACAGTATAACAAACACATGAAAATACCTTTCCGAAACGGAGCGAAGGGGATTCCCGGGGCCACGCACCGGACTCCCCCAGGGAGACCACCAGAGCGAACCCCTATACAGGGACTGTCCGGCAATCAACCCCGGAAGGCCTAAATGCGCCGCAGCCGGGACACAAGGGGCAAGCGGTAAAGTCCAGAAGTGTCCGTACGGGATGAAAGTCCAGAATGGTTATGAACCGGAAGAAACCGGGCAGACGTGCTGACCAAAGACGGCAGACGGAGTCCAGGCACAGTTTGAAGAAACCGGGTGTGGTCCAGAGTCGGTCGGTAGATTTTCAGGAGGATCCAAAGGTAATCAAGTAGCAGCAGCAGTAAAGCAGGAGCACACAGCAAGCAGTATACTCAGGCACTGGACTAGGCTTAGAGGCGGCCTTTTAAGCAGCTGGACAGGAAGTAGGGCAACAGAACATAAAACTCCATGTTAACCGAGGGCAAGCTCTTTCAAAAGAGGACTGGAAAACCCGGAAACCTGACATTACTCCCCCCCCCAGAAACGGCCTCAGGACGGGTCAGGGCCCGGCTTGTCCGGGTACCGTCGATGAAACTGAGCGATCTTCCGGGGTGCTCGAATGTTACCCACCGGTTCCCAGGAATCGTCCTCGGGGGCGTACCCCTGCCAACGTACCAGATACTGAAGCCGACGACGATGGAGCCGGGAGTCAATAATGTCCTCAACCACGAACTGCTCCTCGCCGTCGACCATCACAGGCGGAGGAGGAGGCACGACACGACCATGAAACGTATTGGGAGAGACGGATTTGAGGAGAGAAACATGAAAGACCGGGTGTACCTTTAGATGGTGCGGTAACCGCAGCCGACAGGCCACAGGGCTCACGATCCCGGTGATCTTGAACGGACCGATGAATTTTTGTCCCAGCTTCTGCGAAGGGACACCCAATCTCAGGTTCTTGGTGGATAACCATACAGAGTCCCCTACCTTATACATGGGTGCCGGTTTCCGGTGAGCGTCTGCCGACCTCTTGTAACGCTCCTGAGCTGTAGCCACAGTGTCCTTCAGAACCTCCAGATTTTGTCGTAGCTCTGTCAATCTGTCCTCCACCGCAGGCACTGAGACCGCAACCGGTGACCTAGGCAAAATAGTCGGATGGTAACCCAAGTTAGCAAAGAAGGGCGTTACCTTAGTGGAGCTGCTCTGAGTGTTGTTATACGAGAACTCCGCCAACGGAAGCATCTTCAACCAATCGTCCTGCAGATGGCTGACATAACAGCGAAGGTATTGTTCCAGGGTTTGATTGGTCCGTTCGGTCTGCCCATTTGTCTGAGGATGGTATGCAGAAGACAAACAGACATCAATCTGGAGTGCCGTACAAAACCCCTTCCAGAACCTAGACGTGAACTGCACGCCCCGGTCAGAGATGATCTCGTCTGGTACCCCATGCAATCGGAATACGTTCTGGATAACCAGATCCACTGTCTCTGAGGCTGAGGGAAGACCGGCACACGGAATAAAGTGAGCAGCTTTAGTCAACCGATCCACCACCACTAAAATGGTATTGTGACCGTCTGAGACGGGCAACTCCACAATAAAATCCATTGAGATAGACCCCCAAGGGCGAGATGGCACGGGTAACGGTTGGAGGAGTCCTGTAGGAGCCACACGAGGGACCTTGCACGGGCACAAACCACACATGAGTGGACATAGTCCTTTACGTCCTTTAAACAGGTAGGCCACCAGAAAAAACGGTTCAGAAATTCCTGCGTCTTCTGTACCCCCCTATGACCAGCCAACACGGAGTCATGGACCAACTTGAGAACCCGAAGTCTTACGGCCTCCGGGACATAAATGCGTCGCTCTCTCAACCACACACCATTCCGAAGAACAAGAGTTACATCATTCGGGGGGGCAGCAAGAAATACGTCACCATCATAGGCCAGCTTGATGTCCTTCCACAAGTCCTGGTCCTGGATTACTCCAACGAAATTGGCATCCGATAACACGGTCTGAGACGGGGTTCCAGGCACGGAGTCCACGGCGTGGATTCGGGACAAGGCACCGGCTTTCCCATTACGTGAACCTGGACGGTATGTAATGACAAAATTGAACTGGTTAAGGAATAGGCTCCAACGGGCTTGCCGTGGAGACAGGCACCTGGCAGACTTAAGAAATTCCAGATTACGATGATCTGTGAGTACTATCACTTGCTGCGCGGCTCCCTGTAAGTGGTGTCTCCATTCCTTGAAAGCGGAAATAATCGCTAACAATTCTTTGTCCGCAATGTCATAGTTCCTTTCTGCAGGGGACAACCGGCGGGAAAAGAAAGCACACGGATGTAAGAGACTCTTGTCCCCAGTCCTTTGAGAAAGGATGGCCCCTAATGCGTAGTCGGAAGCGTCGACTTCCACGATAAAGGAAAGTGCGGGATTCGGATGTACCAATATAGGCGCTGAGGTAAAACAGACCTTGAGACGATGGAAGGCTTCCTGGGCCTGGGCGGACCACACAAACTTCTGTCCTTTCTTGGTTAACAGAGTGATGGGACGAACGATCTCTGAAAAATTACGGATAAAACGTCGGTAAAAGTTGGCAAAACCGACAAAGCGTTGTACCTCTTTGATGTTTCCCTGTTCCGGACAGTCTAGAATTGCTTGTATTTTGCCAGACTCCATGTTCAGTCCCTGAGGAGAGATGACATAACCTAAGAATTGTATCTGTGAGCAATGGAATTCGCATTTCTCCAGTTTGATGTACAGGTGGTTTTCCCTCAGCCGGGTAAGTACGGTCTTGACGTGCTCCTGGTGTTCCTGTAGGGAATCAGAAAAGATTAGGATATCGTCCAGATAGATCACCATGAATTGGTCCATGATATCCCTAAAAATATCGTTAACTAGATGTTGGAAAGCCGCGGGAGCGTTACAAAGTCCAAAAGGCATCACTAGGTACTCAAAATGTCCATACCGACATCGGAACGCGGTCTTCAACTCGTCTCCGGGACGTATGCGGAGTAGATTATATGCCCCACGGAGGTCTAATTTGGTGAATATTTTTGCCTGTTGGACCCTCTCCAATAGCTCAGGAATCAATGGTAACGGATACCGGTTCCGGATGGTTATTTTATTCAGTTCCCGGTAGTCAATACAGGGTCTTAGAGTCCCCTCTTTCTTTTTCACAAAAAAGATGGGTGCCCCTGCTGGTGAGGTAGACGGACGAATAAATCCCTTAGCTAGACTTTCATCAATGTAGTTTTTTAGTGCTTCTAGCTCAGGTGCCGCCAACGGGTAGACATGACCAAACGGGATCTCCGCCCCTGGGAGTAAGTCTATGGGGCAATCATACGGTCTATGCGGGGGAAGCCGATCGGCTTTTCTTTTGTCGCATATGTCCGCAAAGTCGTTATACACCGGGGGTAGAACAGGTACCTGTACAGTGCCCTCCGCATTCGGTGTTACTGGAACCGGAACAGTTGGACTAATGGTCGGAATACTCTGCGGTGGGAAGGATATTTCCTTAGTTTCCCAATCGATGACCGGATTTGTAGACCGTAGCCACGGAATACCTAAAATAATCGGAAAATGAGGAGAAGAAATTAGCATGAAAACAAGGGTCTCCTGCTGACCTGGCTTCATGACGCATTCTAGCGGTACGGTTTCCCGATCAACTGGTCCAGAGATTAACGGAGATCCGTCTACCGTCTCCATGGTAACCGGTGAGGCTCTTTGCTGAGTCCGGATACCGTGTTTCCTGGCAAAAGAGGAGTCCATGAAATTTCCCCCTGCCCCAGAATCTATCATTGCAGAGGTAGGTATTAGCTGTCCCTCCCACCGGATCTGAATGGGGAGCGAGCAATGGGTATATTTCCCTTCCGAGTCCTTCGGTGAGGTTGACATTACAGTCAAGGGAAATACCGCATCCAAGTGTCCACTTGCCTCAGAGATATCGGACTCTGCGTCCGTGTTGTCACACTCTGCCATGGCTGCCAATACCTTATTTGGGCGATTCGGACGTTTCGGGCAGTCGATCAAGAAATGGTCCGATTGACCGCAATAGAAACACAAACGCTCACGGAGCCGGTGTTCGCGACGTTCATTGGTCTCTCGCTTTTGCAGAGAGTCCACTTGCATAGGAACGTCCTCGGCCTCCCGTGGCGTCCTGAGAGCGGGTTCTCTGGAAGAAAACGCAATATTGTTTACACGGTTTACAGCTGCCCATCTTTCCTGTCTACGTTCCGTCAAGCGGGTATCAATACGCACACAGTGCTGGAGAAACAGTTCAAAATCCCCTGGAGATTCAGAACGAGCTAACTCGTCCTTGATGGTACCGGACAACCCCTTTCTGAAAACAGACAATAATGCATTGTTTCCCCAGTCGGTGTCTACCACTAACCTCTTAAATTCAGTGGCGTATTCAACGACAGAACGCTTTCCCTGACGTAAGGAAAGGAGAGCCGATTCAGCGGTAGCACGGCGATTCGGATCATCAAACATCTGCGCCATTGCGGTCAGAAAATCATCTAGGTGATTTAAACGGATGTCCCGGTTCTCTATCATAGGATTAGCCCAAGCCAGTGCTCGTGAGGTTAATAACATAATTATACATAACACTTTGGACCGGTCAGAACGGTAATAATCAGCATGTACATCAAAAAACAGTATACATTGGTTCACAAATCCACGAAACTGACTACGGTCACCATTGAAACGGAATGGGGGTAACCTAGGCATACCGGCAGCTGATACGGACGTAGTGGGGCCGGCTTCCTGAGCCTCCACTCTGACTTGCAAGTCCTGTATAGCCGGACCCAGTACCTGGTGATCATGGCCCAGCTGTGCCTCCATATCTCTAAGTTTAGTCTGCACCACCTCCATCTCCTGCTGCAAGGAGTTAATCATAGAAAAGAGCTGATCTACTCCTCGTGTCTCAGTCATTGCCCCAGCGAAATCCTCTTGTGGCCTGAGTATAATGTAATACTATTGTATGTTTTGAGGATTTCGATAGCGTTAGGGCAATGACAGCCAGAGACGAGTTTGTGGTACAAGATGTTTATGATATGTAACCACGGTAGATACACAACGGAAATACACAGTATAACAAACACATGAAAATACCTTTCCGAAACGGAGCGAAGGGGATTCCCGGGGCCACGCACCGGACTCCCCCAGGGAGACCACCAGAGCGAACCCCTATACAGGGACTGTCCGGCAATCAACCCCGGAAGGCCTAAATGCGCCGCAGCCGGGACACAAGGGGCAAGCGGTAAAGTCCAGAAGTGTCCGTACGGGATGAAAGTCCAGAATGGTTATGAACCGGAAGAAACCGGGCAGACGTGCTGACCAAAGACGGCAGACGGAGTCCAGGCACAGTTTGAAGAAACCGGGTGTGGTCCAGAGTCGGTCGGTAGATTTTCAGGAGGATCCAAAGGTAATCAAGTAGCAGCAGCAGTAAAGCAGGAGCACACAGCAAGCAGTATACTCAGGCACTGGACTAGGCTTAGAGGCGGCCTTTTAAGCAGCTGGACAGGAAGTAGGGCAACAGAACATAAAACTCCATGTTAACCGAGGGCAAGCTCTTTCAAAAGAGGACTGGAAAACCCGGAAACCTGACACAATCCTTCCTCTGTATGTACAAGTTCCTCCACTGCTTCTGCCTCCTCAATTTCGTGTGGGTCCTCCACCTCGGCCCAAACCCTGTGTGGTCAGGCCACCCTTCCTTGTAACTGCGCCCAAGGAATCCCACACACCTCCTTACTATGCTGGCAGCAGAGCTCAAGGCCATCATGCGGTCAAATGTTTACTTTGAAATGTAGGGGAAATGTGAGACACCGCTGAGGAATTGTGGACGGTTAGCTCTGGAGAGTGAGACCGAGTTTCATCAATGGTTGTCTACAGTCAACCAGCAGTCAGGGAAGGTCGGGTGCGACAATGATGCAAACCAGTCTGCGACCCTTCTTCAGGGCAATGTGACACACGTGCCTTGTATGGCTCACGTGTTGAACCTGGTTGTCCAGCAATTTTTAAAACACTATCCCTGCCTACATGGCCTTCTGCAGAGGGCACGGTGTAACGCCTGCCTGGATCGACACACTCAGATGGGCTGTAAAGGATAGGCTAGAGGCAAGCCACTCACCAAGCTGGACACCCAGAACCCTGAAACCCTTTAACCCCTATACAGTGATTTGGAATTACACAGGGCCCTCGTTGATCAATACCTGTGGAAGGCTACAGTTCCAGAGAATAGTAGTCATGCAGGTTCAAAAACATTAATTGAGGAAGAGGAACAGAATGGGATGGCCAGGACTTAATCAGAAAACAAGCAGAAATGAAATGCGGATCGGCCAACGAGGTACATAAACAGCAAGCAGGAAACGTAGTCAGGTAACAAGCACACAAACTCATAAAACTGAACTGGGGGTAACAGTAACAAGAGGTTCATAGCTTTGTCTGGCAGTGGTCTGCAGACAGGAGGGGCCTAAAAAAGGGTGTGGTGTCTTCCCATTGGGACCAGAGTACAAATTGATTGAGTGGACTACGTTGGTGACTTAAAAGCCGTGTGCGGCAATGATGCAAACCTTTCTGCGGCCCTTCGTCAGGGCAATGTGACACACGGGCCTTGTATGGCTCACGTGTTGAATCTGATTCTCCAGCAATTTTTAAAATACCATCCCGGCCTACATGGCCTTGTGCAGCGGGCACGCTGCTATGTGGTCACTTTCATCCTTCGCAGCCAGCAGCTCAACAACTTTCATCGCTCCGGAAGTCTTAGGGTCTGGCAGTTAAACGCGGGAAATGCGATGTTCCGACACGCAGGAATTGGAATCTGCACATGTTGCAGCATGTGTGGCAGCACCGCAGAGCCCTGCTGAAATACGGTATGACGTATACCCTGGGCTAACTTGATCCAGAGGTGGTGCAGATCACGCTGCTGGAGTGGTGTCAGATCAAGGACCTATGCACCCTTCTACACAGTTTCCTAATGTCGACGAAGATGTTTAGCACTGGCAATGACATTCTCAGCGTGACAATTCTGGTCACCTACATGATGGAGCACACTGTAAGCATTATTCGGAGTCAGGTATTGGTCCAAGAGGAAGGTGAGGAAGTACAGGAGGAGTCATATGCAGAAGGGATAATAAGATCTACAAGGTCCATACGGTAAGCGGCACCTAGGCAGCAGTTATGGTGGGGGATAGGGATTAACAAGGGCGCATAGTATCAGCAAAAATTGTTGAGGAAGGTGCAGGAGCCATGAAGAAATGGAGGACGAACTTGCGATGGGCATGGAAGACTCAGCAGATGAGTGAGAGCTTGCTCACATTTCGGTTGTGCGAGGTTGGGGGGAGAGGGCAGAGGAAGGAGGCACGATTCTCACATCTCTGCCACCAACACACCAAGGACTTGGTCCTCCTGGATGCACAAGACACATGAGCGTCTTCTTGCTGCACTACCTACAACATGACCCTCGGATTGTACGAATTCCAAGTCATGCTGACTACTGGGTTGCCACACTGTTAGATCCCTGGTACAACACAACACATTTTGCGAAATAACTCCTGCCATAGAAAGGGACGCACGTATGCAGGAGTATCAGCAGAAGGTGTTACGCAATCTTACATCTGCTTTTCCACTAAACACCAGGGTGCACAGAGTGAATCTCAATGCTTTTTCATCGATAGGAGGAAATGGTCTTACTTGTCCACATCTGAGGGACCGGGGGCTGGATGCTGTGCTGAGATGCCATTGAGTACGGTGTCCCTGCAGAGTTGCACTTTTGGTCATATACAAAATGAGTTGAAAAAGGACAGATGCTGGTGGAAAGGGGAACAGGTGTGTTGGAAAGGGGAAAAAAGTTTTGGTCCGTGGGTTTGGTGGTTAAGCAAAAGTAACATTTGATGAAGAAACACCATCTGTTACGGTGGGACTGGCAGATTTGGATAAGGTGGTATATACTATGTTACCGCTATATAACGAAAATGAATAAGAAAAGAAAGATAAAGGTATATATCCCCATCAGCAGTCAGTGTCCACCGTGCTCCCAGATGGAAAAGGAGAGGTTGGCAACTGGAAGGTTAGGTGGAGGATACAGAGCTGTGTGGCTATGAAACTAATAGTAGCCCGAACCGAGTTAGAAGCCACTCGGATCTGGAGACTGGGAGCCCTGTTAGCGTCACAGGGTCCACACGCCCACCTAGCCCAGTAACTCCCTGTTAACATCACAGGGGCCATTGAGTACGCTGACCGTGTGCATTGGGGCCACACCTGTGGACAGCAGGTGCATCAGCAGCAGCAGGCCTGTTAATGCCACTGGGCTGCACAAGCAGGACTGGTAGGACAGGAGCTGGTCTTAACTGTGTTACCAACTGTGGTGGCGGCCTGCATCGACGCCCTATCCCTGCCTACCTCTGGCCTAAAGCCGCAATGGGTTCAACACATTGAGGTGTGCTCTTTCGGAGCATAATAGAAGACTGCGCACCTCCTTGTTGGCTCCAGCCCGTTTTATAACCTGGGTCCGCCCCAAACCAGGGTGGACCACAATGCGCCTCCTGAAGACAAAAGCAGAGTGACACGTCATGAGTGGCATAACTAGCGTCCTATTTGGAACCGCAACTTCAATAATGACCTCATGGCTGCCACGACACAAACACCTCACCAGTCATCATCTGACCATCAATAATGAGGTGACAAGTCATAGGGGCAGGCCTCTGCAAGCCATTTGGGAGTGGCCTGGCCACATTGTCAGGACACCTGATGCCCTGTAGTCTATATGGGCCCCCCACATCAGGGGCAGGGCCAAAGAGTTCATTACCGGACCTAGTCTCTGATGCAGTAAGTGCCTGAGCATGCTCAGTAGCATGAAATACAGTCTCTGAAAAAAGACTATCAGCTTTAGCATGGTGTCTAGGCACAAAACAGGACTTAGACCCGGCACGGAGTGCAAGTACCTGTCCAAAGAGGCTTTTCGCACTAAGTGTGGGAGCATGCGCTGTATCCCGAAATGAAGACTTAGCCTCAGGAATGGCACAATCAGGCTGAGCATACTCACTAGGCGAAACACTGTAGTTAGGCTGCGGCTGGGGTAAATCGGCACACGCATGCGCACTAGCTGCCTCTCCACACTTACACGTGGAGGAGAAATTGCTCTTCGGGTGTGGACTTGGAGATGCTGTCTATGAACAGAAGGAAAAGCTAAAGGTATGTGTTACAGCAAGGAGCCACCGTGGAAACACTTCGTTCAATTGTGAGGGGAGTCATTTTGGAGTTTGGTGAGGAGTACCGTAACGCCAGTGAGCAGCATCCTGTGCCACAGACCAACATTCTTACGGTGCTGTCTATACTGCTTACCGTGAGAGGAGCGTAAAGTCTGTATTTCTGGCAACTGGACATCGCAGTACCCGGGTACGGTAGGCTGTGCCCAGACAATAATGCGGGCACGCAACACTTTATTTTATTAGCAAAACACATATCTGTTCTGGGTAGGCCGACTATTTATAGACAATAAGACTTGCTGCCTCTGCACTGTCAAATTGTCACGTACAGTTTAAATCATAGAGGGACAGCGACACATGTTTGCATTGACTGTTGATTTTCAAGATTTCCATGACTGTGCTGCAGAGCTGTGTGGTTTGCATTCACACTGTTATCATCTGCCTTATCTGTGGGGCTTCAGCTAACAAGGGTATTCAGGGGGGGTAATGTGTTTTGTCTATGTTTAGGTAGATAACTGGGAAGCTCTTGTGATGCGCCACTGGTAAGTTGTGTTCGCACACACACACACACACACACACACACACACGCACAAACTCACAATTACTGCTACGCAGAGGGATTAGCAGGTAGTAGGCAACAGAATAGATTGTTCAATTATTTAAATTGTATGCATGGTTCTTATTGTTTGTTTTGGTAAAGTTAAACAATCATTTATCAACCCAACTGACTAGAGTCCTTTTCCTGTTGCCTGGTTTTGCTGCATACTGGGGAGCCCACCCTGTACACGACTTAAAATGAAGCATAAGTTGCAATGTGAATTTCACTGTGCTACAATGCAGCCTAGCGTGCCTGTGCAACCACCGCCTGCCCCATCAAGTGCATCTGCGTGCTCTTCATCCTCTGTGACTGTGGGGACAGCAGTCTCACATGGTTTTTCACACTGAACTTCCACCCCTTTACATGCAACAGGGAGTGTGATTGGCAGGTCGTCACTTGTTTTGGAAGTGGAAACAGATGGTATTGTTGAGCTGTCAGACATCGAGAAAACCAACATTTGATGCAGGCTACATTATATCCACACCTGCACCTTCGTCACAGATTGGCTGGACTACCTGCAGTTAATAATTGCATTCCAGAAATGGAAAGGAGTGTAGAATGCACATGTGTTGTACCTTGCTTGGCAGCAAAGGAACACTAACTTAGTATTCCAGACAATTTTAGGAAGGCAGAAAAAGAGTCAGCTCTTTGTGCAAATTAAATAGCGTGGCAAAAGTGGACAGGTGGGTACAGTGGCCGTGTTCTGTGTGTACCAGGACAGTAAAAGAAGCCTCACTTTCTATCCCTCCTAATGATCAAATGCAGCAAGGAATTCCCTGAGTTTGCTATAAAATTAGCGTAGCAAAATGTGCATGAGGGTGTCATGCAGAGGTGCTGCAAATAGCTTTTCACCAGTGGGACACTAATGGAAGTCCAACAGCCACTTTTAGGATGCCACTAAGTTTACTCAGTGTTTGCTAGTATAATAGCTTAGTAACAATGAGTCTGAGTGTGCAATGCAGAGGTGCTGCAAATAGATTTGCAATAGTGGGACACTAATGGAAGTCCAACAGCCACTTTTTGTATGCCACTAAATGGCAGCATTTTTTGCTATTATTATAGCTTATTAAAAACAGAGCAGGAGGGTGTCATGCAGAGGTGCTAGAAATAGCTTGGCACCAGTGGGACACTAATGGAGTACAACAGCCACTTCTTGTATGCCACTAAATGGCAGCATTTTTTGTTATTATTATAGCTTATTAAAAACAGAGCAGGAGGGTGTCATGCAGAGGTGCTAGAAATAGCTTGGCACCAGTGGGGCACTAATGGAGTACAACAGCCACTTCTTGTATGCCACTAAATGTCAGCATTTTTTGCTATTATTATAGCTTATTAAAAACAGAGCAGGAGGGTGTCATGCAGAGGTGCTAGAAATAGCTTGGCACCAGTGGGGCACTAATGGAAGTCCAACAGCCACTTCTTGTATGCCACTAAATGGCAGCATTTTTTGCTATTATTATAGCTTATTGAAAACAGAGCAGGAGGGTGTCATGCAGAGGTGCTAGAAATAGCTTGGCACCAGTGGGGCACTAATGGAAGTCCAACAGCCACTTCTTGTATGCTACTAAATGGCAGCATTTTTTGCTATTATTATAGCTTATTGAAAACAGAGCAGGAGGGTGTCATGCAGAGGTGCTAGAAATAGCTTGGCACCAGTGGGACACTAATGGAGTACAATAGCCACTTCTTGTATGCCACTAAATGGCAGCATTTTTTGCTATTATTATAGCTTATTAAAAACAGAGCAGGAGGGTGTCATGCAGAGGTGCTAGAAATAGCTTGGCACCAGTGGGACAATAATGAAGTCCAACAGCCACTTTTAGGATGCCACTAAGGGGCACTTTGCACGCTGCGACATCGCAGGCCGATGCTGCGATGCCGAGCGCGATAGTCCCCGCCCCCGTCGCAGCTGCGATATCCTTGTGATAACTGCCATAGCAAACATTATCGCTACGGCAGCTTCACATGGACTCACCTGTCCTGCGACCGTCGCTCTAGCCGGCGACCCGCCTCCTTATTAATGGGGCGGGTCGTATGGCGTCACTGCGACGTCACACGGCAGGCGGCCAATAGGAGCGGAGGGGCGGAGATGAGCGGGATGTAAACATCCCACCCACCTCCTTCCTTCCGCATATCCTACGGAAGCCGCAGTGATGCCGGTAGGAGATGTTCCTCGCTCCTGCGGCTTCACACACAGTGATGTGTGCTGCCGCAGGAATGAGGAACAACATCGGACCGTCGCGTCAGCGTAATCATGGATTACGCCGACGCTGCACCGATGATACGATTACGACGCTTTTGCGCTCATTAATCGTATCATCGAGCATTTACACACTACGATGTCGCATTCGATGCCGGAAGTACGGCATTTTCAATTTGACCCCACTGACATCGCACCTGCAATGTCGTAGTGTGCAAAGCCGCCTACGTTTCCTCAGTGTTTGCTAGTATAATGGCTTAGTAACAATGAGTCTGAGTGTGCAATGCAGAGGTGCTAGAAATAGCTTTGCACCAGTGGGACACTAATGGAAGTCCAACAGCCACTTTTAGGATGCCACTAAGTTTACTCCGTGTTTGCTAGTATATAGCTTAGTAACAATGAGTTTGAGTGTGCAAAGGGCAGGAGGGTACAGTGGCAGGGTTGTGGGTCTGGGTAGAGGAAAGGAAGCCTCCCTTTCTATCCCTCCTAATGGGGAAATGCAGCGAGGAAATCCCTGACCTTAGCTCCACAGACGCTGTCATCTTGTGTAGCTGTTAAAATCTGTTTTCACGGCCCTGACTGTCACCTATGGCTCTGACCCTGCCGGTATTAGCCCTTACAAGGGCTGAAAGAAACTTCTATCCCTATTCTGTATAGCGCTGTGTATAGAGCGTACACAGCAGTATCGGAGACAGGAGCTACGCCAGCGGTGATTGACACCAAGATGCAGAAGGCAGATAATGGCGTGCTGGAGGAAAATGTCCGTTTTTATAATGCAGGGACATGTGACATGGACATCCTATCACACATGCCGTTGCTTCTCTGGCTAAAAGTCCACTTAGCTGTGTGTGTGTCTGGGATTGGCTGACATGCTGGCCCGCCCCACTACACGCGCGCGCTTAGGGAAGGAAGACAAGGAAAAAAAAAAAAAAATGGCGATCGCCATTATCCAAACAGCAGTGATCTGAATGCGCTGTTCCCGCACACTATACGCTGAAATTTCATAATAGTGTGAGTCACAGAGTGACTTAGGGCGGCTTTGCACACTACGACATCGCAGGTGCGATGTCGGTGGGGTCAAATCGAAAGTGACGCACATCCGGCGTCACTTGCGATGTCGTAGTGTGTAAATCCTAGATGATACGATGAACGAGCGCAAAAGCGTCGTTATCGTATCATCGCTGCAGCCTCCGACATTTCCATAATGCCGGGGCAGCGACAGGTGCGATGTTCTTCCTCGCTCCTGCGGCAGCACACATCGCTGTGTATGAAGCCGCAGGAGCGAGGATCTTCACCTTACCTGCCGCCGGCTGCAATGAGAAGGACGGAGGTGGGCGGGATGTTTACATCCTGCTCATCTCCGCCCCTCCACTTCAATTGGCCGCCTGCCGTGTGACGTCACTGTGACGCCGCACGACCCGCCCCCTAAGGAAGGAGGCGGGTCGCCGGCCAGAGGGACGTCACACGGCAGGTATGTGTGTGTAAAGCTGCCGTAGCGATAATAATCGCTACGGCAGCTTTCACTATATATCGAACGTGCGATGGGGGCGGGACTATCGCGCCAGCATCGGTAACACATTGTTACCGATGTTGCAACGTGCAAAGCCCGCCTTACACTATTACAGCGGAAAGGCAGCTAGTAATTAGCTTGTCTTTTTGCTGCTAGAACCGTTCTCGAACGTATCTAGAACTATCGAGCTTTAGCAAAAAGCTCGAGTTCTAGTTCGATCTAGAACAGCCCCCAAAATCACTCGAGCCGCGAACTGGAGAACTGCGAACCGCGCTCAACTCTAGTCTCTACTGTATCTTTCTATATGCAGCCACCAACTAGTTTTTTTACAACGTAGTTTTACTCTAAATAAAGGTTGCTATTCATATTAGAGCCAAGAAAAGGTAATGCAGAAGGGACATTACATAACTAAAAAATAAAACAAGTTGCACTAGTCAAAGGTTTTGCAATGTTATAATGTAAGTGGACTAATTTTTCATTCATGGTAGACCTGTTCTTAACACATTAATTGACAATGCATGTCTTTATTTGGGACTCCAAGTGATATGTTGGACTTGGGCCCACCGAAGGAAGTGATTCTGAGGGCTTACCGACAATTACGTTTTGCGTCAATGTCATTGTATTGTAAATATTGTTGTAGGCATACTTCATACAATTAATAAAACCAGCAGGGGCACATAATCAGCTTCAAAAATGTTTTGAATGGGTTTGTTTCTGTTGGAGCTTTGGAGCTCTGTTTTTCCAGTATTGTGCCAGAACACAGGCATACTGAATATTCCTTTGTTGCGCTAGTCTGACTTTCAATAGTAAAGAGATAACAGAGGAAAATAGAGAAGGGTGATAATGCCGCGCCAAAGATCACTTGTGGAAAAGTAAGATTAACGTATCTTTATTGTTGGCATAGGTCTACGCGTTTCAGGAGCACTGCTCCCTTCCTCAGGACCGTCAAGAACCAAGAAACATCAAATCTAAAATTGTGCATGCTGACATACAATAAATAACCACATTGACGTCACAAGGACCATCCCTCTTGAAAAAAACGAGCGGGAAAAGAGATTGCAGTGAAAACATGACGTAATAAAAACATTTGCATATCTACAAAATAATGATATATGCATATAAAGATCATATAAAGAAAATAAATAATAATAAACTAATTTGCAATAAATAACCAAACAATAAAAATTGTGATGTGTGATAAATAGATGTATACTATATTTCAGAACATGTCCCACTAAGCATATGCGTAGGGACCAGAACTCACCCATTTTTGTGTCAGTGCAGAACATTAGAAACTAACATAAAGGTTCACCATAGCCACCACGGCGTGTGTTAGTTTTCTGTTTTAATAATAAAGAAAGGGAAACTTTTATTAACAAATAAAAATATAAGAATGTGGGTGAAATAACCCATAAAAGAATGTGAAAATAGGTTATATGTGTATATTGTTTAGCTAAAACAAAAGTCAAACAAGTAAGAATAGTATGTGAAATCGCTACAGATCTATATATACTGATAGCGGTTCACTAGAGTTCAATAGCGTGAGAAAAAATGAAACCGCGCCTGCTCCAAGGATCTGTATCAGGAGCCGACAGGTTACAGAAGTTCAGAACCGTGGGAAAATCAAACAGAGCGCATGCGTACCATCCGAGCCAAAAGACCCGTGTCCGTGCTACTATATAGAGACTCCCACACTTATATGAACAGTGTAGAGAATGAGGTAAAAGTGAAAATAACATTTACAAGTAGTGATGCATTTAATGCCTGGTTTACACACTTCAATAAATCTTTCAATCCGTCGTCGGGGTCAAGTTGTAAGTGACGCACATCCTGCATCGTTCGTGACGTATTTGCGTGTGACACCTACGTGCGATCAAGATTGAACGAAAATACGGTGATCGCATACACGTCGTTTATTCCTCATACATTGGACGTTTTGTTGTATGAACCTAGTCAATTGTAACGTGTGACATCCCTCATACGATTTTGGTGTCTGATGCTATGTGCGCAGGTGTGCGCTCTGCACCGCAGCTTAAAAAAGGTCCGCTTCAGAGCGCAGCTGAAAAGCTGCGTTCTGAAGCGCCTCACAATGTCTGTCATTCACTAATCTCTGTCAGTCGGTCACTATCTCTGTCCCTCACTCTCTGTCCATGTCAGTCTATCCCCCTCTCTCATATACTCACCGATCCCCGATCCCCGGCGCTGCACGGCATTCACACTGCTCCGGCGGCTTTTACTGTTTTGAAAAAGCCGGCCGCCCATTAAACAATCTCGTATTCCCTGCTTTCCCCGCCCACCGGCGCCTATGATTGGTTACAGTGAGACACGCCCCCACGCTGAGTGACAGGTGTCACACTGCACCCAATCACAGCAGCCGGTGGGCGTGTCTATACTGTGTAGTGAAATAAATAATTAAATAATTAAAAAAAACGGCGTGTGGTCCCCCCCAATTTTAAAACCAGCCAGATAAAGCCATACGGCTGAAGGCTGGTATTCTCAGGTTGGGGAGCTCCACGTTATGGGGAGCCCCCCAGCCTAACAATATCAGCCAACAGCCGCCCAGAATTGCCGCATACATTATATGCGACAGTTCTGGGGCTGTACCCGGCTCTTCCCGATTTGCCCTGGTGCGTTGGCAAATCGGGGTAATAAGGAGTTATTGGCAGCCCAGAGCTGCCAATAAGTCCTAGATTAATCATGTCAGGCGTCTATAAGACACCTTCCATGATTAATCTGTAAATTACAGTAAATAAACACACACACGCCCGAAAAAATCCTTTATTAGAAATAAAAAACACACACATATACCCTGGTTCACCACTTTAATCAGCCCCA
The DNA here is from genome assembly GCF_048569485.1 of Anomaloglossus baeobatrachus. Classification (NCBI taxonomy): domain Eukaryota; kingdom Metazoa; phylum Chordata; class Amphibia; order Anura; family Aromobatidae; genus Anomaloglossus; species Anomaloglossus baeobatrachus. The sequence continues at coordinate 206,738,127 of NC_134356.1, forward strand.
AAAAGCCCTCCATGTCCGGCGTAATCCAGGATGCTCCAGCGTCGCTTCCAGCGCTGCTGCATGGAGGTGACCGGAGCTGCAGCAGACACAGCCGCTCCGGTCACCTCCACACAGCAAATGAAGACAGCGGCGCGATCAACTGAGCTGTCACTGAGGTTACCCGCGGCCACCGCTGCATCCACCGCTGGATCCAGTGACAGCGGGTAACCTCAGTGACAGCTCAGCTGATTGCACGGCTGTCTTAATTTGCTGTGTGGAGGTGACCGGAGTGGCGGTGTATTCTGCAGCTCCAGACACCTCCATGCAGCAGAGCTGGATGCGACGCTGGACCATCCTGGAGTTCGCCGGACAAGGAGGGCTTTTTGGGGCTGATTAAAGTGGTGAACCAGGGTATATCTTTGTGTTTTTTATTTCTAATAAAGGATTTTTCGGGTGTGTGTGTTTATTTACTGTAATTTACAGATTAATCATGGAGGGTGTCTCATAGACGCCTGACATGATTAATCTAGGACTTATTGGCAGCTATGGGCTGCCAATAACTCCTTATTACCCCGATTTGCCAACGCACCAGGGCAAATCGGGAAGAGCCGGGTACAGTCCCAGAACTGTCGCATATAATGTATGCGGCAATTCTGGGCGGCTGTTGGCTGATATTGTTAGGCTGGGGGGCTCCCCATAACGTGGAGCTCCCCATCCTGAGAATACCAGCCTTCAGCCGTATGGCTTTACCTGGCTGGTTTTAAAATTGGGGGGGACCACACGCCGTTTTTTTTAATTATTTAATTATTTATTTCACTACATAGTATAGACACGCCCACCGGCTGCTGTGATTGGGTGCAGTGTGACACCTGTCACTCAGCGTGGGGGCGTGTCTCACTGTAACCAATCATAGGCGTCGGAGCGGGGAAAGCAGGGAATACGAGATTGTTTAATGGGCGGCCGGCTTTTTCAAAACAGTAAAAGCCGCCGGAGCAGTGTGAATGCCGTGCAGCGCCGCGCCGGGGATCGGTGAGTATATGAGAGAGGGCTGCTCAATTCACTTACTCAGGAGTTTAGCGGTCACCGGTGAGTCTTCACAGGTGACCGCTAATCAGGACACGGCACAGACAGAGCCGCAGCATGACCATGAAGTCGGGTGAAGTTCACCCGAGTTCATTCTGACAGTGCGGCTCTGTCTGTGTCTGCTGTTATCTGCCATTCAGCTCTGCTACATGGCTGTCTGTGTCTGCTGTTATCTGCCATTCAGCTCTGCTACATGGCTGTCTGTGTCTGCTGTCAGCGGCCATGTAGCAGAGCTGAATGGCAGATGACATAGTAAAAACGCATCCCTACACATTACACACACTTGGCAAGTCAATAAATAAAAAAAAAAAAGGGTGCCCAATGCATACGTCACAGAACACATGATCTAAAGGATCGCACACAAAATTGATCAATTTAACATAGACTACTAACGCTCGTGTGACAGCAAATGAACGACCTACGTGCAATCTCATTCAATCGCATATGCGACCTGGGCGTGTCACATCGCATACGAGATCGCACACCTAATTGTAAGGTGTAAAGCTGGCTTAATCTAGCCTGTAGTGATAAAAAGAACCATCAACCCAGTAAGACAGCCAGGAATACGGGCAAGTATGTGTGATACCCCGCTGGATGTAAAGACAGGAAAAAACTCCTGATCCACTCCAAAGAACAAGGAAAGTGCAAGATATAAATACCATATAAAAGGAAATAAAACTGCAATAGCATATAAGATAAAAAAGATCTATTCAATAAAAGGTGTGCTGACATAAAAACATAGCTCATAGGGGAATGTAAAAAAAGGGGGGTTATAATAAACCTGTAATAAATCTATAAACATTAAAATCAAAACGTAGCCTATACATTGCCAATACTAAAATTGATAAAATCAGAAAAAAAGAGGGGTATAAAAACAAATATATAGGAAACGCATGATGCATCCTACTCAATGGAATAAATCAGTGATTTCATTCAGCCCCCGGGGTTTAAGAGTATTGAGTCTATATATATCCAAAATGTCTCTTTTTTGTTGAGTGCCCCTATTCTGTCAGGAACATGTGGAGGTATCTGCTCAATGGGAGTGACTTTAAGTTTTATTTTCTTTCCATGTGCTAGAGTAGCGTGCCGTGATAAACCATGGAGCATGAACCCCACTTTGATATTGTGTCTGTGGGAGTTCATGCGATTATGTAGAGCTTGTGTTGTTCTCCCAATGTAACGTTTTCCACAGTCACATTCTATTAAATAAATTACGAAGTCAGACTGACAGGTAAGGTGCCCTTTTATCATACAATCTGTATCACCCGGGGTTGAGCCAAAATGAACCCTTCCATGTTGCATATTTTTGCAACAAACACAATTTTTAGCATAGCTTCTATAGGATCCTATGACATTATTACTAATGGCTGGATCAATTTGATTTCTTAATCTACTGGGGGCCAGTTGGTTCCTTAGGTTAGAAGCTCTGCGGAATGTAATCCCTGGGTGCATAGGCAATACTTCTTTTAAATAAGGATCATTATGTAGTACGGACCAGTGTTTTTTTAGAATCTTTCTAATCAATTCGCCATCACAACTAAAAGTGGTAAGAAAGTTTGAAGAGAATTTGTCATTATTTTGATCATCTCTTTTTTGCAGGGTACCCATTTTTCTGATAAGATCTGTTTGCCTAAGATCCTTATTAACCCGATAGGCTCTCTTAATCGTGGCCAAAGGATATTTTTTCTCAAGAAGCCTCTCTCTCAAAATGGAAGCTTGATTCTTAAAATCCTCGTCCATCGTGCAATTTCTTCTAATTCTTTGGTATTGATTTTTAGGTATATTTAGTAACCAATTGTCATAATGGTTACTAGTGAAATTAATATATCCATTGCTATCCACCTTTTTAAAGAACGTTTTGGTGAGAATAGCATTATTAGTATGTGTTATAGACAAATCAAGAAAATCAATGGAGACACGGTCTATTGTAGGTGAAAAATTCAGGCCCCAGGTATTATTTTCTATATCCTCTAGAAACAATGAATAATTATTATCAACGTTGTCCCAAATAATAAATAAGTCATCTATGTATCTTTTGTAGATGACCACATGTTTAAACAATTTTGATGAGTATATATATTGTGTTTCAAAAAGCCCCATTACCAAATTCGCAAAAGTGGGTGCGACTTTCGAGCCCATCGCAACTCCACAGCATTGACGGTATATACGGTCTTGGAAAGTGAAGAAATTATTATCCAAAATGAACAACATGCTGTTGAGCATAAAATCTTTCTGTGTCACTGGCAGACGTTCATCAATCTCCAAAAATTGCTTACAGCATTCCAATCCTAAATGATGTAAAATATTCGTATATAATGATGCGATGTCTAAAGTAATAAAAAGGAAGGAGTCCTTCCAAACAATATCTTTAAGGATCTCTATGAGGTGTGGGGAGTCCCTAAGATAACTTCTCAGGTTTGTAACATATATCCTCATCGTATAATCAACATATGCTGCTGAATTCTCTGTAAGGGACCCTATTCCCGAAATAATGGGTCTGCCAGGAGGGTTGGATAAGCATTTGTGAATCTTAGGAAGATGATAGAAAAATGTCATTTTAGGATTTTTTCTTTCCAAGAATTTATACTCATTTTTGTTGAGAATACCAATATCTAACGCCTGGATATAGGCTCAAACAAAAAAGAGAAAAGAAGCACCTAGATACTAATGATACTAGTGGCATTTTTAATTTATCAGGCTATACCCTCTCCAAGAATGAGATTAGGGTATTAAAGAAAGGGCTTTCTTTTTGCCCAGCTAGATCCTCTAATGATTTTGAACTATTTCTTGATTTCCAAAAATTTATTAGGAAACTTACCCTTACCAGGCATTTTCAAATGAATAAGTTTGTCCCCACTAATGTGGAGGTGAGACCAGATGATTTTTTCCATACAGAGTATAAGCTGAAATCCAACTTTTATCCTACACATAGCGCTGGACATCACATTAGAACCTTTAGTGATTTAGTACTAGAGGACTTTAAGCTACTTCTTACAAATAAAAACTCACCCAAAAATAATATGACTAGGGAGGAAAAAGAGGCCCTTTTATCCTTGAAAAATAATTGTAACCTGATCATTCGTAGCGCTGATAAAGGCGGGGGGATTGTTTTGCAGGATAGAGACATTTATATTAAGGAGGCATTGAGAATGCTTTCCAACACTACACACTATAAAATTGTTGATATTAATGAATACCATAATTCCATTATAAATTATCATGCACTAATCAATAAGGCGTTAGATATTGGTATTCTCAACAAAAATGAGTATAAATTCTTGGAAAGAAAAAATCCTAAAATGACATTTTTCTATCATCTTCCTAAGATTCACAAATGCTTATCCAACCCTCCTGGCAGACCCATTATTTCGGGAATAGGGTCCCTTACAGAGAATTCAGCAGCATATGTTGATTATACGATGAGGATATATGTTACAAACCTGAGAAGTTATCTTAGGGACTCCCCACACCTCATAGAGATCCTTAAAGATATTGTTTGGAAGGACTCCTTCCTTTTTATTACTTTAGACATCGCATCATTATATACGAATATTTTACATCATTTAGGATTGGAATGCTGTAAGCAATTTTTGGAGATTGATGAACGTCTGCCAGTGACACAGAAAGATTTTATGCTCAACAGCATGTTGTTCATTTTGGATAATAATTTCTTCACTTTCCAAGACCGTATATACCGTCAATGCTGTGGAGTTGCGATGGGCTCGAAAGTCGCACCCACTTTTGCGAATTTGGTAATGGGGCTTTTTGAAACACAATATATATACTCATCAAAATTGTTTAAACATGTGGTCATCTACAAAAGATACATAGATGACTTATTTATTATTTGGGACAACGTTGATAATAATTATTCATTGTTTCTAGAGGATATAGAAAATAATACCTGGGGCCTGAATTTTTCACCTACAATAGACCGTGTCTCCATTGACTTTCTCGATTTGTCTATAACACATACTAATAATGCTATTCTCACCAAAACGTTCTTTAAAAAGGTGGATAGCAATGGATATATTAATTTCACTAGTAACCATTATGACAATTGGTTACTAAATATACCTAAAAATCAATACCAAAGAATTAGAAGAAATTGCACGATGGACGAGGATTTTAAGAATCAAGCTTCCATTTTGAGAGAGAGGTTTCTTGAGAAAAAATATCCTTTGGCCACGATTAAGAGAGCCTATCGGGATAATAAGGATCTTAGGCAAACAGATCTTATCAGAAAAATGGGTACCCTGCAAAAAAGAGATGATCAAAATAATGACAAATTCTCTTCAAACTTTCTTACCACTTTTAGTTGTGATGGCGAATTGATTAGAAAGATTCTAAAAAAAACACTGGTCCGTACTACATAATGATCCTTATTTAAAAGAAGTATTGCCTATGCACCCAGGGATTACATTCCGCAGAGCTTCTAACCTAAGGAACCAACTGGCCCCCAGTAGATTAAGAAATCAAATTGATCCAGCCATTAGTAATAATGTCATAGGATCCTATAGATGCTATGCTAAAAATTGTGTTTGTTGCAAAAATATCCAACATGGAAGGGTTCATTTTGGCTCAACCCCGGGTGATACAGATTGTATGATAAAAGGGCACCTTACCTGTCAGTCTGACTTCGTAATTTATTTAATAGAATGTAACTGTGGAAAACATTACATAGGGAGAACGACACAAGCTCTACATAATCGCATGAACTCCCACAGACACAATATCAAAGTGGGGTTCATGCTCCATGGTTTATCATGGCACGCTACTCTAGCACATGGAAAGAAAATAAAACTTAAAGTCACTCCCATTGAGCAGATACCTCCACATGTTCCTGACAGAATAGGGGCACTCAACAAAAAAGAGATATTTTGGATATATAGACTCAATACTCTTAAACCCCGGGGGCTGAATGAAATCACTGATTTATTCCATTGAGTAGGATGCATCATGCGTTTCCTATATATTTGTTTTTATACCCCTCTTTTTTTCTGATTTTATCAATTTTAGTATTGGCAATGTATAGGCTACGTTTTGAGTTTAATGTTTATAGATTTATTACAGGTTTATTATAACCGCCCTTTTTTTACATTCCCCTATGAGCTATGTTTTTATGTCAGCACACCTTTTATTGAATAGATCTTTTTTATCTTGTATGCTATTGCAGTTTTATTTCCTTTTATATGGTATTTATATCTTGCACTTTCCTTGTTCTCTGGAGTGGATCAGGGGTTTTTTCCTGTCTTTACATCCAGCGGGGTATCACACATACTTGCCCGTATTCCTGGCTGTCTTACTGGGTTGATGGTTCTTTTTATCACTACAGGCTAGATTAAATGCATCACTACTTGTAAATGTTATTTTCACTTTTACCTCATTCTCTACACTGTTCATATAAGTGTGGGAGTCTCTATATAGTAGCACGGACACGGGTCTTTTGGCTCGGATGGTACGCATGCGCTCTGTTTGATTTTCCCACGGTTCTGAACTTCTGTAACCTGTCGGCTCCTGATACAGATCCTTGGCGCAGGCGCGGTTTCATTTTTTCTCACGCTATTGAACTCTAGTGAACCGCTATCAGTATATATAGATCTGTAGCGATTTCACATACTATTCTTACTTGTTTGACTTTTGTTTTAGCTAAACAATATACACATATTAACCTATTTTCACATTCTTTTATGGGTTATTTCACCCACATTCTTATATTTTTATTTGTTAATAAAAGTTTCCCTTTCTTTATTATTAAAACAGAAAACTAACACACGCCGTGGTGGCTATGGTGAACCTTTCTGTTAGTTTCTAATGTTCTGCACTGACACAAAAATGGGTGAGTTCTGGTCCCTACGCATATGCTTAGTGGGACATGTTCTGAAATATAGTATACATCTATTTATCACACATCACAATTTTTATTGTTTGGTTATTTATTGCAAATTGGTTTATTATTATTTATTTTCTTTATATGATCTTTATATGCATATATGATTATTTTGTAGATATGCAAATGTTTTTATTACGTCATGTTTTCACTGCACTCTCTTTTCCCGCTCGTTTTTTTCAAGAGGGATGGTCCTTGTGACGTCAATGTGGTTATTTATTGTATGTCAGCATGCACAATTTTAGATTTGATGTTTCTTGGTTCTTGACGGTCCTGAGGAAGGGAGCAGTGCTCCTGAAACGCGTAGACCTATGCCAACAATAAAGATACGTTAATCTTACTTTTCCACAAGTGATCTTTGGCGCGGCATTATTACCCTTCTCTATTTTCCTTTGTTATCTGCCATCGGGTGGCTGCAGCCGGGATCATTGTTATATACGCAAGTAAAGGAGTTGTGACTTGCACAACTGTAATTGGTGAGTATTCACTCCCCCCTCCTTACCCCACATTATTGGGGTAATACCCTATCTGCGCTTTTTTCCCCACAGCTCTGCACAATAGTAAAGGGATAGGACAGAGAAGTCCCACACCAATCCCTGAGCACTTTTTGCATAATGAAGAGGTACAATGTTGAATGGTGCTGGAGATTCACAAAAAATACATGAAAGTAATAGTAAAAACTCAAAATTCAAGGTAATGGTAATGTAGACTTGTTACACCTTAAAGGGAACCTATCACATTCTAATCTAGTCTCATATGTGGCACCCCAGTGGTCCAGCTGCCACAGTAACATTGCCCTCCTCACAGGGGGTGACGTTATACCTGGAAGCAAGAGGGGGTCTGCCATGCTAGGTACACCAGCACTCAACACTTCCTACTCCAGACTAGAAGGGGGAACTCGAGAACCCAGTTTGAGGGGAGCTTCCCTATACATTCTGGTCTGGAAGTGGAATTAGGAGCACACTCACACGAAAGTGAAACTAAGCAGGGTAGAACAAGTCAGGAGGAGAGAGCAGACAGTCACTGAAAACAGAGCTGTGCTAAAGCTTCCTCAGGGCTGAGTGCAGAAAACAGGGCACCGGAGCCCTAGGCTGCGTAGGTACTAAAGTTCCACCAGCAGAATCCGGAGTGCAGAAGATTGCAAATTCCCTGGCCCACAGAGTGCCTGGGGCACAGCAGCATAAGAGAGCTAGGAACCGTGACAAAAGAGCAGCACCAGTAAAGGACTCTCACTGCCTGCCATACGGGTGGGAACCAGAACCGACATAAGGAAGAGGGTCACAGTGTAGCTTCAAGCTGTAGGGACCCACAGCGCAAGCAGGAAGGCCTCCGAACCCACCTGGCTAGGTGGATCCCATCAATTGCTTCCAGGCTGACCGGAACTCTGTTACCAGCTGGACCAGTCTCCCGGGTCTGTATCATCTACAACCGAGTAAAGTAAAAGGTAAAAGAAATTACGGCCCCTGTGTTGTCCAGTTATTGCCAGCATCCTCAATCCTGCACCCCAATGTAAGTCCCTCCATCATTTGTAAAGACTACTACTCCCAACAGCCCTGGGGCCTAGCTCTACCTTTGGAGAGCTATACCAACTCAGCTGCATCACGACCGACCCCCAGAGAACTGAATAGCAGCGGCAGCACCTATCTTGCCGCACACCACAGGTGGCGTCATGACATCTCCCTGGCAAATATTCCCCCACCATCATTATCAGCCATTTATTAAAATGATGACGACGGGGTCACGGAACCGGGCCCTGTCACCATGACATTCACTGAGCAGAGCAGAGCCGGCCCAGTAACGAGTAACCCCCACAGCCTGGGCGTGCCACATACATCTGTAGAAAGCATAGTATAGAGAAGGAGGAGTTGAGCAGAAGGATAAATAGGTTTGTTGGAAAAGATTCAGTATAATGTATAATGATTTGTGCTTGTGTGTAGGAGTCCAGTGAGCGGTACTACCAATGAATAATAGGTATTTATGCATGCACAATCATACAAGGAATACTGTCAACCAGTGAATAGGACCGCCCACTGGACGTCTTTGCATATAAACACCAGGAATTTCAATGATTAAATGTTTATTCATTTTATCAACTCCTCCTACACTAAAACATTATGCCTGGAGATTAGATCCCATTTTTCACATGACAAGTTCTCTTTTAATATATCATAATTATGTGAAAAAAGCTGTGAAGCTGACCTTTGCTTGATAGTCCTGACAAGGTATATCCATACCTGCATATGAAATATCAAAGCCATATGGAAATGGCCTTAATGTGTCCAGTGTTTTGCATCTGTTTGTTACCTCTGGGAGATCCTGGATCAGGAAGTCTCAACGCTTAATTGATTGCAGATCCTCTGTGGAGTTCACTGATTGTTCGTGTGGATTTACTTTCATTTAATGCTGAAGGGGTTATGAACCTGATCTTAGATCTCTGCTACTTGTTCCCAATGTTGGTGCATACTGCATGATCCCCTTGGCTATGTATAGAGCTTTTTCTTCAACTCTACCCACAAGTATTCAATAGGGTTGAGGTCTGTGGGGGCCAATGCAGCACCTCTACTTCATTGTCATTGAACCATTTCATTGCCAATCTCAATGTATTCTTTGGGTTGTTGTCCTACTGGAACACTATGTCGTCCTTTTCATATCCATAGTTACAGATGAGCAAACCTTTTGTGAGTTCGGTCTCCCAGTTACATTTGAACCTAAAAAAGTTCGGTTTTTGACCTCATCTTGATCCGAACCTCAATGGAAGTCAGTAATTGGGCAGTTCGTGTCTACACCCACATGCTCCCAGCCATAAGCAGAACACTTCCGGAGGTGGGTGAACGGTGTTTTTCAATTTATTTTTTTTTGTGTGCACACTGCACCTGACCATGCAGTGTGTCCCCAAAATGCGAGCCGTTCAAACACTGCAAGCAGCTCGCACAGGGCTTAGCATCACTCATACCCAAGTACAGCGCTGCTCGCTTGAGTGGTTTGCACTCGTAACTCGAACTTCAAACCCGAACTTTGTGTTTTTGGAAGTCGGTTTCCGAACCCAAACTCCGAACATCAAACCTCAGGTTCGCTCATCTCTACCCATAGTACAATGTAACTCATCTAATAGAATACTCACATATAGCTCAGAATTGAGACCACCATCAATCGTGGTCAAGTATCAAATGCCTTTGACTGTGAAACACCCCCACATCATCAGGTTTCCTCCACCAAACTTGACTATTTAGTTTATCGATCCATTAGCCCCTTTTCCCTTGTTTCTTTCAGACCCTTTTGCAGCCATCAGAGCCCAGTCTATTGACATTCATGTACTTATGTACTGATGGTGGGTATGGTAATGTATTCTTGTGCTCATGGGGGTTATGGTGATTTAAACTTTATATAAGGAACTGGTGCACTTGTAAAATTGTATTCAAATGCTTCTTTACAAAATATTTAATGATGTCCATTACAGCAGAATGACATCATACAGTATAGACAAATAATCAACCACCTAAGCTGTAGGCAGCTCATTCTGACTTCAGCATTTCTGCAAAATTTATGGATTTTTGTAGAAAAAGGAAAATTCATTGGAAATGCATGTTGGTGATTAGTTGTCTATACTATATGATGACATTCTGCTGTAATGGACATTATTGAATATTTTATAAAGAAAAATTTGAATACAGTTCTAGAGTGTACCAGTTATTTATATGAAACTTGATGGCTCAGGCTTATGGAGACAGCCTAATTAGAGCACATTTTCCAATATGAAACCCTGTTGAAAACATTATTCATGTACTGATGTTAATTTTGGGGATGTATTCTTGTACATATGGTGGTTCTGGTGATGTATTCATGTACTGATGATGGTTCCAGTGCTGTATGTATGTACTGATGGTAGGTTTGGTGTTGTATTTATGAGTGGGGATGGGTCTGGCTTTTGCATTCATGTATGGTGGTTCTGGTGCTGTAGACATGTACTGATGGTGGATTGATGTAATGATGATGGTTCTGGTGCTGTATTCATGTATTGATGGTGGTTCTGGTACTGTTTTACTTATGTTGGTTCTGGTGTTTTATTCAAATACTGATGATAATTCTGTTGCTTCATCATGTAACAATGATGGCTCTGTTTCTGTATTCATATACTGATGTTTGTTTTTTTATGTATTCCTGTACTCTTGGTAGTTTTGTTTGATGTATAAATGTACTGATGTTTATTTTGGTGCTGTATTTGTGTACTGATGATGGTACTGGTGCCGTTTTCATTTACTGATGGTGGTTCTTGTGCTGTATTCATATACTGAGGATGGCTATGATGCTGTATTCATCTACTAGTGATTGTTGTGGTCCTATATGTTCGTGCACAGGAATGAGCTACATATTTAATTTTAACCCCAGGTTTAGGAAAACTTAGACTTGCCTATGGTAGGATGTACCTATATCTTAGACCCTTTCACTTGCTCTATATTACTGATAATATCTACCTTTGTTATTTTCTTTGAATGCTCTTTAAAAAGCCACTATACATATGATAGAACAGAAACTCTGTAAATCCTGTGTAGAACAACAAACGGTCTTTTAAAAGAAACAGTCGTATGGAAAGATTACACTGTATATAAAACCTCTCCCACACACAGTCTCTTTGAGAGCACCACTTATGTAAAATAATGCTCTTTGATAGAATTTTGACTGCAGTTTCAAAAGTGTTTTACTTATCTTGGTATGTTTGTCTAGGGGTTGACATAGACAGAATAGGGCCTTTGTGGAAAAACATTTTATGGTCCCTTTCTATATTAATAATATGTCCGTGACATATGCTGCTTGTTGCTTTAGCAGTGGAAGTGGGCTCCTTTACTTCTTTGGCCACTGTTCAGCTGCACAGGTTGCACCAATGGTATCTCTAGCCATGCATTGGTCAGTGTTGAATTAAGGGACCACTGCCTCTTAAAGGGAACCTGTCACCAGATTTGAGGCTTATAAGCTGTGGCCACCACTAGTGGGCTCTTATATACAGCATTCTAACATGCTGTATATAAGAGCCCTGTGTAAAACATAAAAATCACTATATAATACTTACCTAAACGGTCGCTGTGGTGGAGTTGCGATATATGGGAGTCTCCGTTCTTCGGCGTCGGCGCCTTCTCTTTCGGACATCTTTGTCTACCTTCTTCGGTAGTCGCGGTGCATGAGGCGTCCAACGTCATCCACACTCACTGACATTCAGGTCCTGAGCAGGTGCACTTTGATCTACCCTGAGTAGGGGAGATCAAAGTATTGTAGTGCGCCTGTGCGGGACTGGCGAGTGTGTATGAGGTAGGACGCCTCATGCACCACGGCTTCAGAAGGAGGATGAAGATGGCCGACAGAGGAGGCGCTGGCACAAGAGAACAGAGACGCCTCTCTAACCCAACTCCACCGCAGTGACCGTTTAGGTAAGTATTATAAAGTGATTTTTATGTTCTACACAGCGGCCTGGGCTCTTATATACAGCATGTTAGAATGTTGTATATAAGAGCCCACTGGTGGTGGCCGCAGCTTATAGTCACCAAATCTGCTGACAGGTTCCCTTTAAACTAGTAGGAAAGTTATGTTGACTTATTTTCCCACTTTTTCCCTACCAAAATGAAGACAGGATAATTAACATTTTAATTTGATTTGCTTGTGGTAATGGTGTAGCCTGTCCATTTCATTTTAGTTACTTATTTACAATGGCAATTATTAAACAAAATAAATGGCCTCACCTGACAGGCTGGTGTTAATTGCTCCCTGACAAGTGAAATAATTTTTCCTAGATGGAAAGCTGTTGTGTCTTAATTCAAGGTTGACCAATTTATCCTCCCCTTGGCTATTGGAAGGTGAAGGAAAATAAATGCCTATTAGACTGCCCATGTAGTTTCCCGTATATACCCTCTGTGGAAATAGACTAAGTGCTGGATGTTCACTAAGGCAGTAAGTCTGAAAGAAAATACAATTTGATTAATAGAAGTCAGTCTGTAAGTTCACAAATACATATGTATTCCATGTCACTGATCTCACAATTTTAATGTATGCATAAGCTATTAGTGGTCTTCTTTTATGTGTCATAGTTTTTAAGGTTAAATGTAGACTTAAGTCCATTGAGCTCAACCTACAGCCTAACATGTTGATCTTGATGTTGATATTAGGGGAAAAAATCCTTTCCAACTCCACAAATGGCAATCAGACTTGTTCCCTGAATCAACGGCAAATCACAGAATGTAGTGCCCATAAACAGTAATCTATATATATAATTGCCTTATTCTGTCTGTCTGTCTGTCTATCTGTCTGTCTATCTGTCTGTCTGTCTGTCATGCTCCGAAATTGTGTCCTTACGGTGACACAAAGCTGATTGGCCGCTGGGCTCGCCATGGCCCCGCCCCCCCACACGGATTGGCCTCTCGCCCCGGCTCTCTGCAGGCCCCGCCCCCCTCACGCAATCCACGCTCGCTCTGGCCCAACTGACACGGAGCCCCGATTCCCAGGTGAGTACACACACACATCAGATCACACTCTCTCTCACACACACCTCACACATCACAACATGCTGGGATATCTCTTGCTTCTACACCGGCTCCGTCAGGATCCCGGCAGCGCCAGACATAACCTTGCGATGCTGGGATCTTCACGGAGGCCGTGAAAGCTGGTAACCATTATACACATCGGGTAACTAAGGTCCCTTAGTTACCCGATGTGTATCATAGTTACCAGTGTACACCGGCTCACACTCACTCTCACACACACATCACACACACATCACATCGCATCCACACATCAAGGTCCTGCAGCGCCGGAAAATACAGACACAACAGCACACACATAACAGCACACACACACATACACACACACACAAATCAGATCACACTCACTCACACACACACACACACACATCACATCGCATCCACATACTCACAACATCCGGAGATATCGCTTGCTTCTCGGCCTCGATACTGTGCTGTTGTGATCTTCCAGGACCTGCCGGAGGATCACATGGCCAGAAGCATGTGATATCCCCGGATGTTGTGAGTATAAGCGCGTATGTGCAATATCGTCAGTGTCTGTGTGTGTGAGTGTATGCGATCGGGTGTGTGTGAGTGTATGCGATCGGGTGTGTGTGAGTGGATGCCATCGGGTGTGTGTGAGTGGATGCCATCGGGTGTGTGTGAGTGGATGCGATCGGGTGTGTGTGAGTGGATGCGATCGGGTGTGTGTGAGTGGATGCGATCGGGTGTGTGTGAGTGGATGCGATCGGGTGTGTGTGAGTGGATGCGATCGGGTGTGTGTGAGTGGATGCGATCGGGTGTGTGAGTGTCGGCAGAGGAGCACGGCGTGCTGGAGGAGGCTGGGAGCAGAGAGGCTGATCATGGGGAAGGCTGGGAGGAGAGAGGCTGATGGTGGGGGAGGCTGGGACGAGGGAGGCTGATGCTGGTGGAGGCTGATGCTTGGGGAGGCTGGGAGCGGAAGGCTGATGCTGAGGGAGGCTGGGAGAGGGACGCTGGGAGGAAGGAGGCTGGGAGGAGAGAGGCTGATCCTGGGGAAGGCTGGGAACGGGAGGCTGATGCTGGGGGAGGCTGGAAGGAGAGAGGCTGGAAGGAGAGAGGCTGATGCATGGGGAGGCTGATGCTGGGGGAGGCTGGAAGGAGAGAGGCTAATGCTGGTGGAGGCTGATGCTTGGGGAGGCTGATGCTGGGGGAGACTGGGAGGGGAAGGCTGATGCTGAGGGAGGCTGGGAGGAAGGAGGCTGGGAGGAGAGAGGCTGATCCTGGGGAAGACTGGGAACGGGAGGCTGATGCTGAGGGAGGCTGGAAGGAGAGAGGCTGATGCTGGGGGAGGCTGGAAGGAGAGAGGCTGATGCTGGTGGAGGCTGATGCTTGGGGAGGCTGATGCTGGGGGAGACTGGGAGCGGAAGGCTGATGCTGAGGGAGGCTGGGAGAGGGAGGCTGGGAGGAAGGAGGCTGGGAGGAGAGAGGCTGATCCTGGGGAAGGCTGGGAAGGGGAGGCTGATGCTGGGGGAGGCTGGAAGGAGAGAGGCTGATGCTGGTGGAGGCTGATGCATGGAGAGGCTGATGCTGGGGGAGACTGGGAGCAGAAGGCTGATGCTGAGGGAGGCTGGGAGGAAGGAGGCTGGGAGGAGAGAGGCTGATCCTGGGGAAGGCTGGGAAGGGGAGGCTGATGCTGAGGGAAGCTGGAAGGAGAGAGGCTGATGCTGGGGGAGGCTGGAAGGAGAGAGGCTGAGGCTGGGAGGAGAGAGGCTGATGCTGGGGAAGGCTGATGCTGAGGGAGGCTGGGAGAGGAAAGCTGATGCTGGGGAAGGCTGGGAGGACGGAGGCTGGGAGGAGAGAGGCTGATCCTGGGAAGGCTGGGAGAGGGAGGCTGATGCTGGAGGAGGCTGGAAGGAGAGAGGCTGATGCTGGCGGAGGCTGATGCTGGGGAGGCTGGGAGAGGGAGGCTGATGCTGAGGGAGGCTGGGAGGAGGGAGGCTGGGAGAGGTACGCTGAGAGAAGAGAGGCTGATGCACACACACACACACACACACACACACACACGCGCGCGCACTGCACAACACACCACACACACACACACACACTGGGAACCACAAACAACTGCCCTACACAGACACCCACACATACAGACAACGCTGCACACACAGACAACGCTGCACACACAAACACCGCGGCACACACAAATATACGCACATACCGCACAACACACACATTGCTCAAAACATACCTCCCCCCAAAACACACCACACACACACAAACCGCGCAACACACACACAACGCTACAGACACACAGCGCTCCACAAACAACGCAACACACGCAACACACATACAACACCGCTCTCACCCCCCGTCACACCCAGACAACACCCAGAACATGTACAGCGCCTACACAAACACTTGGTAACTACAGACAACAACATCTCTCTCTATATATATATATATATATAACAAAAATCATACATGAACTACACAATACGTAAATTCTAGAATACCCGATGCGTAGAATCGGGCCACCTTCTAGTATTATATAATTCTATAAAAGCATCCTGTCCCTTCTTGAATTTTTGCAGTGAGTCAACCATTACAACATCATGTGGCAGAGAGTTCCATCGTCTCACTGCTCTTACAGTAAAGAATCTGAGTCTGTGATTATAATTAAATCTTCTTTCCTCTAGATGTAGAGGATGTCCCCTTGTCCCCATCGCAGGCCTAAGTGTAAATATATTATTAGAAATATCTCTGAACTGTCCTTCCATATATTTTTACATTGTAGTAAGATCACCTCTAAGCCTTTGTTTTTTTTTAAACTAAGTAACCCCAAATTTAATAATCTATCTTGGTATTTCAGTCCACCCATTTTTTAACCCCTTCACCCACGGGTGATTTTCCGCTTTTTCTTTGGCTCCCCTTCTTCCGAAAGCCTTTTTCCGTCAATCTTGCCATATGAGGGCTTGTTTTTTGCGGGACGAGTTGTACTTTTAAATGAAACCATAAGTTTTGTACTGGAAAACGGTAAAACAATTGCAAAAAAAGTGTAATTGCATGATTGTTTTTGGGATATTTTATTTCCCATGTTCACTATATGGTAAAACTGATGTGTCTGTGTGATGTCTCATGTCGGTACGAGTTCGGATATACCAAAAATGTATAGGTTTACTTCTATTTAAGAAGTTAAAAAAATTCAGAAGTTTGTCCAAAAAAAGTGGCACACTTTTTGCGCCATTTTCCATGACTCGTAGCGTTCTCATTTTTCGGTATCTATGAATTATTGACAGCTTATTTTTTGTGTCTTGAGCTGATGTTTTTAATGTTACCATTTTTGCTACATTTTGATCGCCTGGCATTTTTTTTGCCACTATGCCGTTTGCTGATCAGATTAATTGATTTTATATTTTCATAGATTGCGCATTTCTGAATGCAACGATACCAAATTTGTGCATATTTTTTTTATTTTTCTAACCCTTTAATTTTCAATGGGGCTTTTTTTTATGTTACTGACCCCCTACGGGACTATAAGGATCAGCAGTCGTATCGCTCATTAATTTTCGTTGGCTGTGATCACCAGAAATGCTCATCTCTTGTAACAGAGGCTGCTATTCCGGCTGTTACAGGAAGTGAGTCATGTGAGCTACAGGAGTCAACACATGACCCTGTGCTACCATGGTATCCATTGGCTCCCCGTGATCACTTCACAGCACTGTCGATGGAGTCAAGTAAGTGCAGGTTTTAAATCTCGCTGTCACAGTTTGACAGTACAATTTAAGGAGTTAACAGGCAGGGGTGGATCGCGGATCCATCCATGCCTGAAACACACACATGTCAGCTGTTAAAATCAGCTGACGTGGAGGAATCACTGCCAGCTGCCCGCAGCAGCCAGAGGTGATTACCCCTTGAGGATTTAGGATATACCAGTACGTCCTCGGATGTTAATGGGTTAATAACCTTGGTTGCTCTAGTTCAGCTATATCCTTCTTATGCACCGGACACCAAAATTGTTCAAAGTATTGAAAGTGTAAACACACTAGTGACTGGTAGAGTAGCAAAACTATGTTCTTGTCATGAGTACCTATGCCTTTTTTAATGCATCCCATTATATTATTAGCATTGGCAGCAGATGCTTGATACTAATCACTAAAACTGAGTTTGTTGTCTACCCATACACCCAAGTATTTTTCAGTGACAGTTTTACCCAGTGTTTGACAATTTAGTACATAATTATACATATTGTTACCTCTGCCGAAGTGCATGACTTTACATTTATCTACATTAACCTTCAATTGCCATTTCTCAACTCAAGCCTTTAGCTTACATAAATCCTTTTGTAATATTAAATTCCCCCACCCCATATTGATATCCCTGTAGAGTTTAGTATCATCTGCAAATATGGAAATTCTACTCTGTATGTTGCTTACTAGGTCATTTATAAATATTTTAAAAGAAGAGGGCCCAATACCGACCCATCTGGTATCCCACTGTTAAATGTGATCCAATCCGAATGTGTTATATTAATAATGAACCTTTGTTTCCTATCACTGAGTCAGTTATTAAACCAATTACACATATTTTCCCCCAGTCCCATTAGTCTAATTTTATGTGCCTACTTTTTATGTGACACCATATCAACACCTTGAAAAGTCCATATAGACAACATCCACTGCATTTCCTTTGTCCTGCCTGGAACCTAACTACTCATAGAAACTGATCAGATTAGTTTGACAGAACCAATCCCTCATAAACCCATGTTGATACTGTGTCATGAGGCTATTCTTCTTGAGATACTCCAAGAGAGCATCTCTTAGGAAACCCTCAAGGATTTTACCCACAGTAGAGGTTAAACTTACCGGTCTATAATTTCTAGGCTCAGATTTTGTCCCCTTTTTGAATACTGGCACCCCATTTTCTATGCGACAGTCATATTCCTTTATTATGGACCCATTTGAGCCCGAGGATTTGTCTACTTTAGTGATTTTGAGGTGGCACCATTTTTCCTGTTAAATTAAGTAGGTGACATTTAACGTAGAATTTATGGTATCTGATCATGTTATCTGTCATGGGATTTTTTTGTATAAGTACTGTAGAAAAATAGGTATTTAGCAGATTGGCCTTTGCCCTTATCCTTTTTCACCATTTCACTCAGTCTATTTTTGAGCCGGCCAACACTATCATTTTTTAGCTTCTTATCATTTGTTTAGGTGATGAATATGTTTGGATTATTTTTACTTTCTCTGGCAATGAGTCTCTCTGTCTCATTCTTTGCTTTGAATTTCTTTTTACACAATTTATTTTTTTTCTATAATTATTTATTGCCTGTAACTATCCTTTTGCCTTAATTCTCTAAATGATTTGTTTTTGTTGTTATTTGTTGTGTCCCATATGGCTCTATTTAGCCAAAGTGGTCTCCACCAATTTCTAGCTTGTTTATTCCCATAGGGTATATAGCTCTGACAAAAATTAAGAGACCACTGCTCAGTTTTATAAAAATCAGCTACTCTGAATGTCAATTCCAGTGTGAGATGAATTCCAACCAGAGTACATCTCATTCTACTGGCCAGTGTGAAAGACTGGTGGAAAGCAGCCAAGACGCATGAAAGCTGTGCTTAAAAATCATGGTTATTCCACAAAATATTGATTTCTGAACTCTTCCTGAGTTAAAACATTAGTATTGTTGCTTCTAAATGATTATGAACTTTCTTTGCATTATTTGAGGTCTGAAAGCAATGCATTGTTTTCTTATTTTGACCATTTCTCATTTTCAGGAAATAAATACAAATCTTTTTCCTTGGAAATTCGTATACGTTGTCAGTAGTTTATAGAATAAAAAAATTACATTTTACTCAAAAATATACCTATAAAGAGAAGAATCAGAAAAACTGACAATTTTGTAGTGGTCTCTTTTTTTGCCAGAGCTGTATATTGAGCACAGGTCCTTTGTGTACTTTCATTTTTTAGGACATTGTTCCAGTTTATGGCAGTGATATATCTTTGTAGTTGGACATTTGCCTTCCTGAAGTTTACTGTCCTTGTACCTCTCTACCATACCTATTATTAAACGACACATGAAAACATATGCCTAGGCCACTATCTGCACTATCTTCCCCTGTTGTACAGTAAATGCTCTCCCCCAAGGTTCGAGTTTAAACACTCCTCCACCCTTGTAGACATTCTTCTCCCAGCACAGCTGCACGCTCGCCATTGAGGTGAAGCCCATCCCTAGCTTAGAGCCTATAGTTAGCAGTGAAGTCAGACCAGTTCTCCAGAAGCAAAAATCCTTCTTCCTACTCCAATTTACCGCCCTAATCTCCCACTGCCTCTTAAGGCCGCTTTACACGCTACGACATCGCTCAAGCGAGCTCGTTGGGGTCACGGAATTTGTGACGCACATCCGGCCGCTTTAGCGATGTCGTTGCGTGTGACACCTATGAGTGATTTTGAATCGTCGCAAAAACGTTCAAAATCGCTAATCGGTGACATGCCCCCTATTCCCAATTATCGTTGGTGCTGCATGTACGATATAGTTCGTCATTCCTGCGGCAGCACACATCGCTATGTGTGACACCGCAGGAACGAGGAACCTCACCTTACCTGCGGCCTCCGGCAATGAGGAAAGAAGGAAATGGGCGGGATGTTACGTACCGCTCATCTCCACCCCTTCGCTTCTATTGGGCGGCCGCTTAGTGACGTCGCTGTGACGCTAAATGAATTGGAATTAAAAAGGAGGCGGTTCGCAGGTCACAGCAACGACGCTAGGCAGGTAAGTAGTGTGACGGATCCGGGCGATGTTGTGCGCCATGGGCAGTGATTTGCCCATGTCGCACAACCGATGGGGCGGGTACGCACGCTAGCGATATCGGTAACGATATCGCAGAGTGTAAAGCGGCCTTAAGGAGTGGCATATAGTATAGGCACTATTTCATAAAATATGGCTCCTCACTTGCTAATTCTATTATACACAAATGTTTAGGATGCAGCAACTTTGTGCAATTTTAAATATGCTAATAAAAGTTGTTCAATTATGTAAAATAAATTGCAGTGTTTCTAGCATAAAAGTAATGTTTTTTTCATTTTTTGTGTGTCCCCATATGGACTGCTGTTATTCTGTGTTGCCTTACGTGAGCTCAGAATAGAATCAGTCTTCTGCCCCATCTGGCAACTAACCATTTAGCCCTGCCTCAGCTATACTGGGACACTAATACATAGGCTGTGCTTGGTATTAATAAAGGTAGTAAACAGTGAGCACCATGCACAGAATTGTCTGTGGCGAGACCAGAGTGACTGAACATGTCTATCCATCAGCACTTGGCTTATTTGTTGGATTGCTATACACTTTGAACACAAGGTGGCTTCATACTATGTGAGTAAATATAATCTCTTCAATGGATCTTTTTTGGAAGCATGTAAATGGCAAACATTAGAATTTATTTAATTTGTACTACTCTGTGTTACTGCTTGACTGTCTGCAAAGTGACACCAAAGTACCTTTCTATTATACTCTGAAACTACTTTTGTACCCTAGTTGTGAGATAGCTGTAAGCATTACAGTTTCAGGGGCATCATTGACATCTCTTGGTCTAAGCTTTCAAGGAACAAAATACTTAATTTTAATCTTCAATTTGGAGCTAGGGTCACATCCAGGATTATGGATTATAAAGTAAAGCTTCAACAGGTGCTTTGATGATGCAGTTACTATATGGTAGCCAGACACTATTGTGAGTTCCACCAAGTAATTATTCCTTGATGTTAAACATATACGGTAGACAGAATTGTCCAGAATATATAATCTCTTTAATTCTTGATTTGAGCAGTTCTGTATTAAAGGGGTTGTTTGGGGAAAACAAGCTACCACCTATTTAAAGATTGATATAAGAGGACTCTCTTATCCCTTGAGTAAAGGCCGCTTTACACGCTACATCGCTAAAGCGATGTCGTTGGGCTCATGGAATTTGTGACGCACATCCGGCCGCGTTAATGATGTTGTTGCGTGTGACACCTATGAGCGATTTTGAATAGTCACAAAAACGTTAAAAATCGCTAATCGGTAACATGCCCCCCTATTCTCAATTTTCATTGCTGCTGCATGTACGATTTTGTTCGTCGTTCCTGCGGCAGCACACATCGCTGTGTGACACCACAGGAACGAGGAACCTCACCTTACCTGCGTCTACCGGCAATAAGGAAGGAAGGAGGTGGGCGGTGTCGCGGGCGGGGAGGGAGCCGTCGCTGCTGCAGCCTGCTGCTTGCTGCTCGGTAGCTCGAGCGGTGGGCCGGATCCGGGGACTCGAGCGGCGCTCTTCGCCCGTGAGTGAAAGGGGATAGTTTTTGGGGTTGGGGAAGTCGGTTCGTGACACCACCCACGGTTTGTGGTGAGGTTGGGACACCACCACTGCTCTGGACGGGGATCCCGGGAGCGATGACAGGGAGCAGCCGAGATGTTTCTCTCCCCTCCGTGGGTAGGGGGTTTTGGGTGGTCCCGGGGCCCGGTGAGGCAACTGGAATGTGGATGGCAGGGTTTGGTGAGGTGCAGGGTAGCGGGGGCAGCGCGGTGCCCGATGGCATGGTGGTACTCACTCAGCCAGTAACGTGAAACAAATGGCTGGATGGACGGGTCCCGCAGCTGGCTGCAGTGGTCACTCCCGGTAGGTTGGCGGTGACTGCCTTTCCCTGCACCTGTAGTGTGTTTTCGGCCCCGATGGCTTCCCACCGGTAACACACTCCCCAGGTTTGATAGGCACCGGAGGAGCTCCTTTTGCCCGCAGGCTCTGGCCCTGGGAATTGTAGTCTTGGCGGTGACTGTATTTCCCTTCACGGTTTGGACGGTTGCCTTCAATTGGGTCTTTGCTGCTGGGAAACCCCGGAGGTTCCCGTCGCTAACGGATTTGACCAGTTTAACGGCGACTCCAAGCCTGGTCGGGGTCCGTAGGCCCTGCCGAATGGTGCTGGCTTCTCTTCGCTCCCCGGTTCGGTACCGGCGGGCCACCGCCCGTCCCCGGTCCTACGGTTCCGCGTCGATCGGCCTCTCCTGCAGACGGCCACCACCATCTGCAAACCTTGCTGTATGTGCCCGGGCCACGTACCTGGACATGGTCAGACTGCTCCTCTACTCCTCAACTACCACTTCTTGCTCCTTCACTTTCACTCTCTCTAACTGTTCTGACTTCCTTTCCTGCCTCCAGGACTGTGAACTCCTCAGTGGGTGGGGCCAACCGCCTGGCTCCACCCCACCTGGTGTGGACATCAGCCCCTGGAGGGAGGCAACAAGGATTTGTGTGTGACTGGTGTGCCTAACCGGGGTGTGGGGTGTGTTGTTGCAGTACCTGTGACGACCTGGCTTGTCCAGGGCACCACATTCCCCCTTGGTTAAATGCAGACTGTCCGCGGGCTGCCTGTCCATCACCGGTTTTATTTTGTAACTGTAAAAAGAGGTAGAAACAGGTAAAACATCAAACATAAGCATTTTTGTCAATTTTCCCTTACGGGAGGCACGGTTCTTAAACGTTGCTAATGGTAGTCATTTTTATCAAAACATACGGCTTCCGCTCTCTCCCACCCAAACAACCTGGCCCTGATGCTGCCCCTAAGAAGTGGGCAGAACCCCTTGACCCCAGTCCATCACCAGGCTGCCCGAGCGGTTACGGTCTCTTTCAAGGGACCCACGTCCATGGACCCCTGACCCCCGGAGGATCGCCACCGGTTACGGTAGTGGCGGGCCTGGGCCATCCCTTTCCTCCAGGCCCATCCTCCAAAACAGCCTCTCTGGAGGCGGCCACGGAATAAAGGCCAACATTTATTTACATGCCACAAGTTTGTGGTTGCCCTGCAAGTTCTCGGGCGTGTCCGTAAGTAGTTCCTTATGCCAACAGTGCAAAGGGTCCCTTCAGGGACAACTTGCCGGCAACGGCCGGTTCAATCACAGTTGCTAATCAGGTGAACCTCGGTTGATTTAATCTCATCATTCATTTAACGGTACTGGGGGTCCCAACGGGGACAACTTGCACAGCGGAGGGACCGCTGACTTACTGCTCGCTCTCTTGATCCTCCTCCGGTCCCGGGTGGAAAAACATGGGTATCAATCCCTCCAGCGGATGACAGGCGCAGCGGGGAAGGGCCGCCCGATATCCGTTGTTTCCGCTCCTTGGAATATAGGTGGCCTCCATGGCGTGCAAGGCAACAACTCCCTCTTTCTCCGAGACAGGTTCCGTGTCAGGACCGGAGTCACTATCATCCGTTTCTGCGCCAGGCGGGTTGCCGCCAGCTGCCGCAGTCTCCGGGTTTGCCACTCTTTCGGCTACCGCTACGAGGGGGCGCAAGCAACACGGACCAGCAGCGGCGGGGCGCGCGAGCAGGGAAGACGAAGGCAGTATGGGGGCCAGGGGCAGACCGAGTCCTTCAGCCGCAGCGGCCGGTCCCTCAGGGACACAGGGGCGTGGGTCACTCACCAGCTGCTCCATCGTGGCCTCCATCCCGTACACCTGGGCGACCGCCGCTACCTCCTCCACCTTCGCGGTCCACTGCTCCATCAGAAGACATATCTGATTCTGGTAGCGCCAGCAGATCCCCGATGTTCGGGCCCGGAGCCATGCCGCTGTTCCGGGCACCGGCTCTGTAGTCTCCGCGTAGCTGGACGGGGCGGTCATGTTGGTAGCGGTATTTCCCAGGAACCCAAAGATGGCCGCAGAGTCCTGGCGTCCCTGCTTTTATAGCCGCGGTCTACATGCGGCCGGACGCCATCCGCCCCCCTTGGTTTCTTCTCCGTACCTCCTCTTCAGGTGCGGAGCTTCGGCTTTCGCGCCTCCAATGCTCGGGAAGATGCTCGAGCGGGGAACTTTTTGTGCCCAAGATGGCGGATTCTGAGATTTTTCGGCTGGACACCTCCGGCGGGACACAAGGCGCACTTCTACCAGGCGGTAGAACGGTAAGATCCTGTTCGTGACGCCAAGTTGTCGCGGGCGGGGAGGGAGCCGTCGCTGCTGCGCTCTCGCTGGCGCTCGGGTCCGGCGCTGCTGCAGCCTGCTGCTTGCTGCTCGCTGCTCGGTGGCTCGAGCGGTGGGCCGGATCCGGGGACTCGAGCGGCGCTCCTCGCCCGTGAGTGAAAGGGGATAGTTTTTGGGGTTGGGGAAGTCGGTTCGTGAAGCCACCCACGGTTTGTGGTGAGGTTGGGACACCACCGCTGCTCTGGACGGGGATCCCGGGAGCGATGACAGGGAGCAGCCGAGATGTTTCTCTCCCCTCCGTGGGTAGGGGGTTTTGGGTGGTCCCGGGGCCCGGTGAGGCGACTGGAATGTGGATGGCAGGGTTTAGTGAGGTGCAGGGTCGCGGGGCAGCGCAGTGCCCGACGGCACGGTGGTACTCACTCAGCCAGTAACGTACACGGAGTCTCTGGTGAAACAAACAGCTGGATGGACGGGTCCCGCAGCCGGCTGCAGTGGTCACTCCCGGTAGGTTGGCGGTGACTGCCTTTCCCTGCACCTGTAGTGTGTTTTCGGCCCCGATGGCTTCCCACCGGTAACACGCTCTCCAGCTTTGATTGGCGCCGGAGGAGCTCCTTTTGCCCGCAGGCTCTGGCCCTGGGAATTGTAGCCTTGGCGGTGACTGTATTTCCCTTCACGGTTTGGACGGTTGCCTTCAATCGGGTCTTTGCTGCTGGGAAACCCCGGAGGTTCCCATCGCTAACGGATTTGACCGGTTTAACGGCGACTCCAAGCCTGGTCGGGGTCCGTAGGCCCTGCCGAATGGTGCTGGCTTCTCTTCGCTCCCCGGTTCGGTACCGGCGGGCCACCACCCGTCCCCGGTCCTACGGTTCCGTGTCGATCGGCCTCTCCTGCAGACGGCCACCACCGTCTGCCAACCTTGCTGTATGTGCCCGGGCCACGTACCCGGACATAGTCAGACTGCTCCTCTACTCCTCAACTACCACTTCTTGCTCTTTCACTTTCATTCTCCCTAACTGTTCTGACTTCCTTTCCCGCCGCCAGGACTGTGAACTCCTCAGTGGGTGGGGCCTACCGCCTGGCTCCACCCCACCTGGTGTGGACATCAGCCCCTGGAGGGAGGCAACAAGGATTTGTGTGTGACTGGTGTGCCTAACCGGGGTGTGTTGTTGCAGTACCTGTAATGACCTGGCTTGTCCAGGGCACCACAGCGGGATGTTACGTCTCGCTCATCTCCGCCCCTCCTTTTCTATTGGGTGGCGGTTCAGTGACGCTGCTGTGATGTGAACGAATTGCCCCTTTAGAAAGGAGGTGGTTTGCTGGTCACACCGACGTCGCAGAGCAGGTATGTGCGTGTGACGCTGCCGTAGCGATAATGTTCACTACGGCAGTGATCACCACATATCGGCCGTACGACAGGGCCGGGAGCTATCGCGCTCGACATCGCCAGCAATTGCTAGCGATGTCGCAGCGTGTAAAGCGGCGTTTAGAGTGCACTTGCTCTACCGCAGCTTCATTCATGCCCTATGGGGCACAGAACATGTTTTTGTCCGATAACTGCATAGAGATTGCACGAAGCAGCAGTTGGATATCCGACCTGCTGTGCCATTTTGTACTAAGGATAAAAGTTCCCTCTCGATAAAAATTCCCCGATCAGCCAATTATCAGCAATGCCACCAATCAACAAGTTACAGTATTACCTATCCTATGGATTGGCGATAAAGGTGATGTATAGTGAAAACACGGTAAAGGGAACATGTAATATAAGAAAAAAAAAACACTGTTAACCTGCAGATATGGGGTTAATCTGCGGGTTAATAGCATTCTCTTTCAAGCCACACATCCAAGCCCTCTTCACCTCTTGCCACCTCCAACTCAAAAATATTTCCCGGATCCGTACATTCCATTCCCAAGAAGCTGCAAAGACACTAGTACATGCCCTTATTATCTCCCGTCTGGATTATTGCAACCTCCTGCTCTGTGGCTTCCCTTGTAACAGTCTCTACAACCTATTCTAAACTGTGCTGCCCGGCTAATACACCTGTCCCCACTCTACTCCCCGACCTCTCCTCTCTTCCAATCCCTTCACTGGCTTCCCATTGCCCAATGATTCCAGTTCAAAACCCTAACCATGACCTGCAAAGCCATCCACAACCTGTCTCCTCCCTACATCTCTGACATAGTCTCCCGGTACCTACCTGCACGTAACCTTCGATCCTCACAAGACCTCCTTCTCTACTCCCCTCTCATCTCCTCTTCCCACCATCGCATCCAAGATTTCTCCAGTGCCTCCGCCATACTCTGGAATGCTCTGCTTCAACACATCAGACTCTCGCCTACCTTGACAAGCTTCAAAAGGAACCTGAAGACCCACCTCTTCCGACAAGCCTTCAACCTGCCGTAA
The DNA here is from genome assembly GCF_048569485.1 of Anomaloglossus baeobatrachus. Classification (NCBI taxonomy): domain Eukaryota; kingdom Metazoa; phylum Chordata; class Amphibia; order Anura; family Aromobatidae; genus Anomaloglossus; species Anomaloglossus baeobatrachus. The sequence goes on from NC_134356.1 coordinate 206,764,914, forward strand.
CCCTCAGGCTGATACAGCACCGCACAATCAGCTCTACCCTAACCTACTGTATCATCTCCTATCCCTTGTAGACTGTGAGCCCTCGCGGGCAGGGACCTCTCTCCTCCTGTACCAGTCTGTGCCTTGTATTGTTTATGATTATTGTACTTGTCCCTATTATGTGTACCCCTTTCACATGTAAAGCACCATGGAATAAATGGCGCTATAATAATAAATAATAATAATAATAATTCTGACACTGCACTTAGAGCCCTGCTCCTGGGAGGAAATGATCTTAATTCTTCCTGGCAGCATCAGGCTTCCAGTAATAGGGCCACAACCAGCTCAATTTCAGCCACTGCTAAATACATAGTGAGCAATGGCTATAACCATGCCCCTAGCATTAACTTACAGCCAGCTTTGCTGTGTGTTTTACACTTCCTTTTAAGTTAGGTTCTAATGGGTCACTGAGTCCCAGTCTCTCTAAAATTAGTTCTGTGGAAGGTACAGTTCCTTTTAACACTGTTCTATACATCCGAAATAAAGTGATGCCTAATTTCCAATCTTCTTAATTTCATAGTGCAAGAATGGAGCAGAGAATTGCTAAAATGATGTTTCTGCTCTATTAATTGGACCTTGGTGCTGATACCCATGAAGTTCACTTTGTCTCTGTAAGGCTATGTGCGCACGTTGCGTTAATACATGCAGTTACGCTGCGCTTTGTATCGCAGCGTAACTGCATGCGTCCTGCGTCCCCTGCACAGTCTATGGAGACTGTGCAGGGGCCGTGCGCACGTGGCGTTTAAGAGCGCAGCGCTTCGGCTACTGCCGAAGCGCTGCGCAAAAAGAAGTGACATGTCACTTCTTTCCTGCGCTTTGCCGGCAGCTCCTGCTCTGTCTATGGCAGGAGCTGCAGGCAGAGCGCATGGAATCGGCGCTCACTACGGACATTTCTGCAGCGATCTAAAGCGCACATGTGCTCTTCAGATCGCTGCAGAAATTTCTGCAGGGCTTGTACGCAACGTGCGCACATAGCCTTATAGACGCTGTGTGCCTAGGCTTTTAGGCTATGTGCACACGTTGCTTTTTTTTCAGCGCGGAAAAAAACGCACCCTCTGGCAGAGGGGAGAATTGTAAACAATGCTTTTTGAGAAAAAGGCATCGAAAACGCATGCGTTTTTCATGCGTTTTTCATGCGTTTTTTTAGGTGCGTTTTTTAAGACTTGTCAGTGTTAATAAAGTTGGTTGAACACAGACCTTTGGAAAAAAAAACCTGTGATGTCATTTCCTTCTCCACATTCTGTTTGGATAAATGGGAGGGCTTGGAATGGAAGGAGCACCATTTGAATTTTGGAAAAGTTGAAATAAACTTCGCGCACCATTTCACATTAGCAGGGCCCCTTGGGTACCTATACGTCAGAAAACCCCCACAAGTGACCCCATTTTGGAATCTGCACCCCTCAAGGATTTTATTCAGGAGTATATTAAGCATTTTGAATCCACAGCTACTTCACCCAAAATGTTGCTGTAGCAACAATATTCTCACTTTTAGGCCCGTTTCACACGTCAGTGAAAAACACTGACGTTTTTCACTGGCGTGTAAAACACGCACATGTCCCTCCGTGTGCCGTGAATCACGGCACACATGGGTTGTCTAAGTGCAATCCGGGCTCCGTTCTCCGTGGCCCGTGATTGCACTTAGAGATTAACTCACCTGTGCCCGCTCCCGCTCTCCATGGTGCTGATCGCTCCCGCGGTGCAGCATCCAGCCGGCCTTGACCCCCGCAGCAGCTGCTTCCGGGTCAGCTGTGTCGCACATCATGAATATGCGCGACAATAATGAGCCGGCTCAGAAGCAGCAGGGAGAACAGGCTGCAGAGGACATCGCTGGACGCCGGGTGAGTTAAAATGATTTTTATTTTAAAAGCACGTTTTTTTCTGGCACGTGTTACACAGACCACACCACTGCGTGGTCCGTGGAACATCAGTGATGCCAGAAAAAAATGGACATGTCTCCGTACGGCAATCACACACACGCGGGTACGCCGCACGGAGACACGTGCAGTGAAAAATCACTGACATGTGAGCAGACCCATTCATTATAATGGGTCTGCGTATGTCAGTGATTCTGGTACGTTTAAAAAAAAAAGCACAAACGTCCCAGAATCACTGACGTGTGAAAGAGGCCTAAGGCTATGTGGCCATGATCCAGCGACACGGCGTCTAGTACACAGTGTCAGCCTTCCTGCAGCTGCCCACGCCCACGATTTGGGTTCAGGCTGCTGTGGAGCTCTATGCTACCTGCAGAGCACACTCATCTCCGCAGCATAAATTGACATGCTGAGGCTCGGGAAGCTGCGCCACCGGTCAGTTTATGCTGCGGAGAAAAGAAGCACAGTGGGCATGAGATGTCTAAAAATCCTTCCACTGTGCTTCTACTGCACAACGCAGCGTTGTGGACGCAGGGAAAACACTCAGCGCCCATAACGCTGCAAACCCTGATTGTGGGCACACAACCTAAAAAGCGTCAATGGATGAATGGATGTCAGATATATATAACGTCCCACCCCCGCCTGCATATTCTAAGCTGGCACCTTTAGTACCTTTCATATGGCACTAAAGGGTGCCTAGCTTAGTATTTATCCAATAAAAAAAAAAAAACAATGAAAAAAATGGCGTGGGGTCCCCCCTATTTTTGATAGCCAGTCAGGGTAAAGCAGACAGCTGTAGCCTGCAAACCACAGCTGGCAGCTTCATCTTGGCTGGTGATCAATTTGAAGGGCTCCCCAGGCTTTTTTTTTTATTTATAAATAAAGAATTAAAAAAAAATAACGTGGGGTCCCCCCAAATTAGATTACCAGCCAAGGTGAAGCTGACAGCTGGGGTCTGGTATTCTCAGGGTGGGAAGAGCCATGGTTATTGGACTCTTCCCAGCCTAAAAATAGCAGGCCGCAGCCGCCCCAGAAGTGGCGCATCCATTAGATGCGCCAATCCTGGCGCTTCGCCCCAACTCATCCCGCGCCCTGGTGCGTTGGCAAACGGGGTAATAAATGGGGTTGATACCAGATGTGTAATGTCACCTGGCATCAAGCCCAGCAATTAGTGATGTCACGGTGTCTATTAGATACCCAACATAACTAATTGACAGTAAACAAAAGCAAAAAAAAATGACAAAAAAATTTTTATTAGAAAAAACACTCCCCAAATCATTCCCTTGTTCTCCAATTTATTCAAAAAAATTGAAAAAAATGGGTCCGCAGAAATCCATATGGATGTCCCACGTCGCCTCTGGACCTTCTAGAATATGGGGGCACGTTCAGGGAACGTATCCCCTATTTTCTAGGAGGGCAGACCCTCCATTTGAGGAGAGTGGGTGCCAAAAATCTGCACCCACTCTCCCCGGGTCACAGCTGCAGAGTGCCGAGCAGCCAGCACAGCTCTCTGAACACAGTGCTGGCTGTCAGCTGCTTGGCACATGTGACCGGCCGGCGTCTGCTGTGAAGGAGGAGGGGGATCAGCGCTGCGACCGGACACGTAAGGGGGAATACCGGGGGAATAGGGGGTGACCGGGCAGGGCCTGGGGGGGCATTTTTCTGTCGCATGTGTTATTGCACATGCGACAGAAATCATAGGAGCAGGGCGGCCGGTGCGCTACTGTGCGCGCGGCGATGTTGGATTTTCGGGAGGGGGGTCGGGGGTCGGGGCGGGCACTTTGGAGACACCGGGGGCTTTCCTGGACTTTGCCAGGAAGTGAGGTCAACAGGAAACCTCTTGACCTCACTTCCAGGTAAATGCCTGCGTTCTGGCGTGCCGACAAAGGCCGCGGACCGCAACAAAAAAGCAGCGAACTGCGGTGTAGCTGCGTTCTGACCCCACATCATTGATTCAATGGGGGAGAGAACGCAGCCACACCGCACAAAAGAAGTGACATGCTGCTTTTCTTTCCGCACCGATTTTTGGCATCCAAAACGCTGCATTTAGAAACGCAGCATGTGCACTGATTTTTCGGCTTTCTCATACACTTTGCTGGGAAAGCTGAAAGCATGCAATTTGCCACTAAAACGCTGCGGTTCTAAACGCAGCGTTTCCGCGGTAAAAAACGCAACGTGTGCACACAGCCTTATGGGCCTACGGAGTCCAAAGTTTCTAGGTACTGTATATGGTTAGCATTTGTAGGGGCATTGTGAATGAACTATGACAGGCACTTATGTTACCAGGGGCTTTAGACATCTTTGAGAAAGTTAGGCAGTTAAGTAAAATCGATGCCTTTGAGGGTCACAAATTGGCAAAATTGGAACGTGGGTGGTAAATACATGAAAACAGGTGGAAAGTTCTAGATACATATTAATCAGTTCATTTCTCTTTAGACACATAAATTGTACACCAAAATGAATGTCCCTTTATTACTGGTCAAGAAAAAAAAAATTCTGTATCTGATTTGAAAATGGGTGATTTTAACTAATTTTGGTTGCTGATTTCAGTGGAAAAGTCGGATTCTTTCTATCACGTCACTTTTAATAGATACACAACATTGTAAGAAAGACCATAAGAAACTATTAGGCCTACTTAAAAACTACACTATCAATGTCATAAAGTCATAATGATGACTCAAAGTCATAATAATAGCACTTAAATTCTATACTTTCAGCTTAATTGCTACCAAAATCCAAATTCTAATGTCTTGTTGTTTGGGCAAAATGGGCTGATGAGGCTTTCTTTTTGTATGTAGTCTCATCTCTCTCCCTACACAACATCCAGCAGTAGTCGCCCATCATTGCAGGATTCCAGCATCATTGGTAGCATTTCTCCATGGTAAGAATGTCCTGGTGAAAATGCTCACCTTGTTCGTCATTAACAGAACCCAAGTTTTCTTGAAAAAAGTCAAGGTGCGAAAGTAAAAAATGAATTTTCAATGACATTCTACAGCCCATTTCTTTGTAGTTTTGCAATAACTCATTGACTATGGAAACATAGTCATCATCTTTATTGTTACCCAAGAAGCCATCAACAATTGCTTTGAAGGAGGACCTAGAAGAGGACTCATGCTTTTTGAGTTTTGACTTGAACGTTTCATCTTAGAAATTTCCTGATTTGGGGTCCAATGAATATACCTTCCTTTAACTTAGCTGCACTCAATTTTGGAAACATAGCAACCAAATGATTGAAAGCCTGACCCTCTTTAGCAAGAGCTTTTACAAAGTTCTAGATCAACCCCAGCTTTACATGTAGGGGTGGCAGAATTATTTTGCTTGGATCAACCAGTGGGATATACTTGACATTTTCTTTTCCAGGAATGTACAATTTCCTCACAGGCCATTCGTTGACAGTGTAGTGGTTTTTGGTGTCTCGGCTGTCCCACGGATACAAAAAGCAGCAGAATTTAGTAAAACTACCCTGTAAACTAAAAGCAGAGCAACAACTTATAAATCACAGAAAATCTGCCATTCATGATCTTTATATTTCACAATTTTGTTTTTGTTTGCTTTTGTTGTAAACTTTCCACACACAAAGCAGAAGTTATCAGGATGATTTACGCAAAAACGATGACGTTGAGCACTTGCCATTTTTCTATTTCGCTGCAATTAAATAAGATAAGCATTTTAAAAGGGTCTCACCAATGCTAAGAAATACACCAGAACTCTATGATTGCACAGTTATATACCGTTCAGACTTTTCACTCATTCCCAAGCTTTACATATCATTGCGCAATACCATTTCATTCAGCAATACCATGGAAGCCCGCTAAATCACATTACGCAATATCAATCATTTAGCACGCCTGCCCTCTGGTGACTGTTTATAGCTTTTTACACTGGATATTACACCAAAATTAATATGATCACAGTCAGTGATTCAATCATTTCAAACAAAAAAAACAAAAGAGGGATTACGGTGACAAAGCAAGTACATAAAATCCATTTAAAAAAACTGCAATATTCACAATATCTAAAAAATATTACGTAATACACCATTTCTGATGGTATATTTGGAATCTGAAGGCAAAAATACATATGATTTGGTGTATTACAAACCAAATGCAATTTTGTTGTTGACCAGTGTTATCAGAGGGGTTCTGGCAGCGAGTGGCAAAACATGAAGTGGGCATCAGGGGCGGTTGTCCTGTGAAACTAAATTCTATGGGCATGCACGGCAGGGCTCGGAAGCCGTTTTACCACAAAAATGTTGTTTTAATGTTACATTTTTCATGTTCACAAGGGAAATAGGAGAAATTGAACCATACAATTAGTTGTGAAATTTCTCTTGCGTACACCAATACCCCATGTGTGGTAGAAAACTACTGTTTGGGTACATGGCATGGCTTAGAAGGGAAGAAGCGCCATTTTTGCTGGAATAGATATAGACGCTATGTCACATTTGAAGATCCCCTAACATGCCAAAACAGCAGAAACCCCCCACAAGCGGCTCTATTCTGGATACTACACCTCTCAAGGAATTAATTTAGGGGTGTAGTGAGTAGAGATGGGTTCAGCTGGACTTAACAATAAAAATTTGGTTTGAGACTGAACTTGAACCCAAACATCTGCTATGGGGACCTGAACCTTATGCTGTAAAATGGTGGTAGAAAGGGCTAGGTGGACTAAAGAGAACCTGTCACCACTTTTTGGGCCTATAAGCTGCGGCCATCACCACTGGGCTCTTATATACAGCATTCTAACATGCTGTATATAAGAACCCAGGCCGCTGGGTAGAACATAAAAAACACTTTATAATACTCACCTAGAAGGTCGCTCCGGTGCACAACAATCGAATGGGTGGCGCCGTTCTCTGAGACCGGCGCCTCCCCTTTCTGCCATCTTGGTCTTCCTTATTCTGAAGCCGCGGTGCATGATGCGCCTACATCATAAACACGTGCCGGCATTGAGGTCCTGCGCATTCGCACTACAATACTTTGATATGCCCTGAGCAGGGCAGATCAAAGTGTGCCTGCACAGGACCTCAATGCCAGTGTGTGTGTATGACGTACACGCATCATGCACCACGGCTTCAGAATAAGGAAGACCAAGATGACCCGAAGGGGGAGGTGTCGGTTCCGGAGAACGGAGCCACCCATCTGACCAGTCTGCACTGGCATGACCTCCTAGGTGAGTATTATAAAGTGTTTTTTATGTTCTACCCAGTGGTGGTGGCCGAAGCTTATAGCCCAAAATAGTGGTGACAGGTTCCCGTTAAAGCAGGAGCGTTATACTTCCAGACCTTCCCTGAGGCTGTCACTCTGCTTTTGGGTCTGCTCATTAACCCTCATACATATTCACTGCTTCCCCCACCGACTGGTCATATTTTCTAATGTGCTGTGCCCTGTGACTTCAGTATGTACCAGAGCCTGGATCATTGTGGGACACTATGGTATGGTTAATGTTGGACCTGGGTGTTTTGGGTTTAATAAATTCGAGAAACAGGGTGTTTTTCTTGTTGTTGTTTTATTTTTGTTTTTGAAGGAGTTTTCTCTGTGTTTTATGTTTATTTTCTTTTACCTGCAGGATCAGTAATGGGGGGTTTTCATAGATCCATCCCCAAAACTAATCTAGAGCTTAGTGGCAGTTGTGAGCTGTCATTAACCCCATATATCACCCCGATTGCCACCGCACCAGAGTAATCGGGATGAGCAGCTGGATTGTTGCATGTAATGGATGCAACAATTTTGGGTGGCTGTGGGCTGATATTTTTAAGCTGGGGGGACAATAACCATGGACCTCTCCATCCTGAAAATACTAGCCTCCAGCTGTCAGCTTTATAATGGCTGGGTATCAAAATTGGAGGGGAAGCACACTTTTTTTTAAATTATTTATTTAAATAATTAAAAAAATCCTGCATGGGGTCCCTCTTATTTTGATACACAGCCTAGATAATGCACACAGCTGGAGGCTGCAGCCATATAGACTGGCATCTTCACCTGTTCACTTCCCCCTCATGAAGCTTGAGGCGAGACGCGTAGGGGCACACGCTGCATGATCTTCTGAGTCTAGTCTAACACATGGGTAAGCGGCACTTTGCTGAATCTCTCTCTAGCTTAAAGACGTCCTGTCTGTAACTCTGTATGGCACTTATGTGTATAGCCAACTATATTCAATAGACATAAGGAGTCTCTTTGCCTCTATATCCAGAGAGTGTTGATTATAGTTATCTGAACCTCCACATATTCAGCCATTTGAGCTTGCCCTGCTATCCCCATGGCTTGTCATTTGGATATATGACTTTTATATCTCCATGGGCTGTTCATCTCTAGCTCTTTACACTATACATGTTTGGGTGAATGTGCTACAATTTTGTCCTCGTTTCCCTGTGTTTTTTCTAAATACTGTATATTTATATTGAATATTATGGAAATCCAACCTGCTTTTATACATTCTACAATAAAAATAATTTTTTATATGCATCAACTTAGGTTGTGATTTTGACTTACTATGACTACTACATGCACAACAAGTCCTTTTGCTTTCTTGTATTCTTTATCTGTGCTGGGTATCTACACTCATGGGACCCTGCAACATTTTATTTATTTATTTATTAATTTTTACACTCCATTAGGGGACCATACTGTGTGGACAGCCAATCAGAGATGCCAGCAGTCTAACTGTAGCCAATCACAGGTGCCGGCAGAGAGGGTAGGCTGACAGAGTCATGTGAGGGCTTGTTTTTTTGCGGGATGAGTTGGAGTTTTCATTGGTACCATGTTTTGCCCCATAATATTTTTTGATTGATTTCTATTCCACTTTTTGTGAGGCAGAATCAATAGGAAAAAGCAATTCAGGAACGTTTTTTTTACGCTATGTCATTCTTTGAGTCAGTACGATTACAGCAATACCACATTTATATATATTTTTTTGTTCTGCCGCTTTTACACACTAAAAACAATTTTAAGAAAAAAAAAGGTTTTGCATTGCTGTATTCTGAAAGCTATAGCTTTTTTATTTTTTCACTGACGTAGCTGTCTGGCAGCTTGTTTTTTGTGGGGCAAGATGACATTTTTATCAATACCCGTTTTATTTACATTCGACTTTTTAATCACATTTTATTCTACTTTTTTTGTCAGCTGTATGATGAAAAGACAGTTTTTACAATTTACTTCTTTTTCTCCCAAAATTGATCAGTCATCATCAAAATTCTGAGGTTCAATCTGTATTCAGTGAAGATTTTCCCATAACTGAGATAGGAGTTGGTGTTGAGATTCTATGATGATGGGAGGAGGGAGGAGCTAGAGGCAGGGGGAGGAGCTAGAGGCAGAGCTCCCTTCTTCTATCTACATAGAATCTCATCAGTAGCAACTGAATATACTGTAGATTTTATCTCAGAATTGAGAATTTTGATAATGACTGATCTTTGATCAATTTTGGCAGAGAAAGCAGCAAAATTTGTCTGATAAGATATATTACAAAGTTTCTTACTTTTATGTGTACTGTTCATTTATGAAAAAAAAATTAAAACTACGGTTATCCTTTAAAGCGTTATATTTCATATCTATCAGAGAAGGTACAAGATGTCTTGATGAAAAGGTGTGGCAGCTGGGTGAGGTAGAGCTTAGTTACGCACATGTAGCCTCAAGCAGTAAATCAACGTATAATTTTGGATATTGTAGTATTATTTTTTTTTTATCTATCAGATATTTCCTTTAACTACAGATATACACCAATCAGCCATCACAAGGTATGTTACATTCATAAACTTGTAAAAATGGAAACGGTCAGGGATTGTGTCCGTTATCAAGGGAACATTCAGTTCTTAAAGTTCATGTGCAGGGATCAAGGAATATGGGCAAGTGTAAGAACCTGTGGACTTCACAAACCCCAAATTATGCTGGCTAGAGAACAGGGTCAGAGGATTACCAAAATGGCAGGTATTGTTAGACATTCTTGGTAGACAGTGATTAGTGCCTATCAGAAGTGATCCATAGAAGGACAATAAGTCTTGGAATTTATGTGGAGGTTACTTTGACCACCTATAGTATCTAAACATTTGTGTAGACCTAATTTATCCCTTCATGGCAATAGTATTCCCTTATAGCAAAAGATAGTGATAACTGACTAGTACCATGCTCAGGTGCTTGGTACTCGTTAAGTAAGTTGAACGCTCAAATGGGAGCGAATCAAGTACCTGAGTATAATGGAACTCAATGGGGATCTCAACATTTTTCTGGAAGATCTTCTGGAAAAATATTCCAGTTCCATTTGAATTTTATTATACTCGATGTTGCACCCATGCAAGCATGAAACTGCTTGTTATGAGTACCGAGCTCGCTCATACATAGCAGTGAACTCTTTCAGGAGATTAATGCGTCCAACCAAGAATAGACACTGAAATACATGAGGCTCAATGCAGGAATTTTGTCACGCTCATGTGGCGCCCTGGATAAGCCAGGACGTCACAGGTACTGCAACAACACACCCCACACCCCGGTTAGGCACACCAGTCACACACAAATCCTTGTTGCCTCCCTCCAGGGGCTGATGTCCACACCAGGTGGAGTGGAGCCAGGCAGTTGGCCCCACCCACTGAGGAGTTCACAGTCCTGGAGGCAGGAAACAGTAGTCAGTTAAGCTCGGGCAGAGCTCTAGTACAGTTAGGGAGAGTGAAGGAGCAGGAGTGAAGTGGCAAGTAAGAAGCAGTCTGACTGTGTCCGGGTACGTGGCCCGGGCACATACAGCAAGATTGGCAGACGGTGGTGGCCCGACCAGGCTTGGAGTCGCCATTAAACCGGTCAAATCCGTTAGCGACGGGAACCTCCGGGGTTTCCCAGCAGCAAAGACCCGATTGAAGGCAACCGTCCAAACCGTGAAGGGAAATACAGTCACCGCCAAGGCTACAATTCCCAGGGCCAGAGCCTGCGGGCAAAAGGAGCTCCTCCGGCGCCTATCAAAGCTGGGGAGCGGGTTACCGGTGGGAAGCCATCGGGGCCGAAAACACACTACAGGTGCAAGGAAAGGCAGTAACCGCCAACCTACCGGGAGTGACCACTGCAGCCGGCTGCGGGACCCGTCCATCCAGCCGTTTGTTTCACCAGAGACTCCGTGCACGTTACTGGCTGAGTGAGTACCACCGTGCCGTCGCTGCCCCCACGACCCTGCACCTCACCAAACCCTGCCATCCACATTTCAGTCACCTCACTGGGCCCCGGGACCACCCAAAACCCCCCTATCCATGGAGGGGAGAGAAACATCTCGGCTGCTCCCTGTCATCACTCCCGGGATCCCTGTCCAGAGCAGCGGTGGTATCCCAACCTCACCACAAACCGTGGGTGGCGTCACGAACCGACTTCCCCAACCCCAAAAACTATCCACTTTCACTCACGGGTGAGGAGCGCCGCTCGAGTCGCCGGATCCAGGCCCACCGCTCGAGCCACCGAGCAGCGAGCAGCAAGCAGCAGGCTGCAGCAGCGCCGGACCCGAGCGCCAGCGAGAGCGCAGCAGCGACGGCTCCCACCCCACCCGCGACACTCAGGTAAGGGAATGTCCTGTGAATGGCATGACACAGGGGACACAATGTGGATGGAAAGGGTAACAAGGCCCCAATGGTTGGGAGAGGGGTCACCACTTGACACTAACCTGTGTTTGAACCCTGACTTCCCTAAAATTTCTATATAGGTCCTTCCCCTGTTGCCGTCACATCCCTGCCTAGTCCCTACCTGTTCCTCCACTCACCCTGAGTAGTGCAAAGGCTAGTGAGTGCACTAGACTTCACCACTGCAATATTCAAACACAGGGGAAGAAAGACAGATGGGATAACATAGACAAAAAGATTTACACCAACACCAAAGTTGCAGCCAAACACCAGGGCTCCAAACAACAGGACTCCAGCAACTTCCAGAGACATCCTCTTTGGACGTTGGTCAGTTCAGAAATGAATTCTATAACTGGCATCAGGTCATTGAACATGTGACTATTTAAAGGGAAGTGGAGTGGTCACAAACTGGCTGCATGTGAGAATGGAGTAACAAGAAACTACCAGGAAGGAATGATTCTTAACCCTTGCTGCAAACAAAAAGAAAGAAAATACATTTAAGACCTCCTTCACACGTCTGTCCAAAACACAAACTTTTGCATGGTCCATAGTGAAGGTACATATGTGTGTGTGTGTATGTGTTTTATGTGTGCTGTCCCTGTGCTATCCATGTGACATCCGGATAGCACACAGACAGTATGAACTTGTATACTTACCTGTCCCCCGTGCTGCTGTTTGCGGCGTCTGCGCTGAGTGTAGTGATTATGTAATGAGCAAATGAGCATAATGATCAGGCCCAGAAGCAACAGCAGAGGCAGAGACAGCAGCACCAGACACAAGTAAGTATAAAAATTCTTTAGTTTTATATCACCTGTGGTTTCTCCGGTACATGTTACACTTAATAAGAGGAGACTCAACGTCACAACTTACTTAAACTTAAAGGAATTTGTACTAACGTCCTGGTGCCAGAAAGCACAGGACACACTTAGGGGTTTTGAGTCGTCAATTCCTAGATAAGTGAGAGCTGGGTTGGAGGTACGAGGGATGATTTAATGTTATAACTTATTAGTGTATGTGCACATGGAGTATTTTTGCAGAGTTTTTGGAGCAGAAATTTTTGAGAAGTTTTGAGTTTTTACGGAGGATTTGGAGATTTTCCACCCATATTCTGCTCCAATAACTCCTTGAAAAATGCAGTGTGCATTTACTCTGAGGCTATGAATAAACATTTAGACACTGGTGCAGCTGTCACGTTTGCCAAGGTGAAGCTGCCTCTTTACAATGACCAGCTTTTTTTCTGCCATGGTTTCCCCTGGAAAAATTTGTTGGTTGTGCTGGTGTCTTTACGACACTGTGGGCACATACTCCAAGGCTATGTGAACATGATGACTTATTTAAAACTCAGACAAACCTGCCAAGACACATACGTAGAAGATGCTTCAGGAAACTGGAGGTTTTTTCTTGAAATGTCTTTTGTGTCATTTTTTTCAGTAATTTTTCACAAGTCTTTTTCACAATTGTTTTACGGTTATTATTTTCACTCTGTTGACTAATGAAAAAAAAACAAACGTGGGTGTATTTGAGCTTTTGCATAAGTAAAGTTTTCAAAATGGAAAACGCCGGAATAATGGACATATCACTTCTTTCAAGGTTAAGCTCCCACAATGAGTATTTGGTGAGTTTTTGACGCTGATTAGCAACTTACAGTTCTAGCAATGAGGATGGGAGTTATAAAAATCTCATACCCATTGTATTTTTTTTATTTTTTTTACCCTGCGTAAACTGATAAAGAAAAACCTTAACATCAAAAAGCCAATTAAAAAATACAAAAAACGCAACAAAAAAACCTCAAATAACCCAATTAACCTAACAGGTGCAGAAATGTTGCAGAAAATTATGCTACATCAAAAACCACCAAATACTCATCATGGGAACGTTTGGCAATCACGTAACCTTTTTTAAAAACCTGATGTGGTTAAAAGAAGTTTTAAAGTGTGAACATGTGCCCACGCTAATAATTTTTACATAGAATTGCTGATGCTCATTCTTTTGGACAATTGTTGATTCTTTTTTTTTTTCAGATAGTTTCCGTAGCGGAATCCACCTGAAAAAGATGTCATGTGAACATACCCCAACTATCCAATCTTGTAGCTTTTGGACTTATTGTGTTTTTTTCTAGAGTTTCTGTCCCAAAAACTGAGCAAAAAAAACAATTATGAACACACCCTTGGATGCCTCAGGGCGAATGGCGGGGTAACTAATAGCAATGGTATTCTTCTGAAAATCAAGTTTTTGTTTTCTTCTTCTGGCATGGGACTGTATGTCTCCTTCCCGTTTAACTTTTGTTACTTTAATAACTTGTGTAAAGCCTCGTGTTTCTGATGACATCTTGTGAAACAACTGGGCCAAAGGTTGAATATGTGTTAAAACTTGCAGCAATGTTATCATATGCACACAGTTCCGTCATGTCTGTCAGACACTTTATAACTCGCTCATAAAATACAAGCTGAGGACAAGGGGCAAGGATCTTATTTATTGTAAATTGCAATAGGGTCTCATGATTTTTCTATACAAACTCTTTGTCTTTGAAAAATTGAAATATGAATAAGGCCTAATTACAAGTTCTATTAATTTTTCATGGAGAGATCTCATACCTATTATAGTCTACGGGGTTCTTAATATGTCCACATAGTTTTGCCCATTGAGTGGTCTGCACCAAAACATGTAGATGTGTCCGATTTAGATCCAAGTTAAAGGCTAAAAGAGATAGGAGAATTTGCAGGACATTGGGCCATTGGACAGATCGGTAATCTGCAAACATTGGACTTCTCGACTCTTCTCTTGATAGGCCAGGATGATGCAAAGTCATCATTGTGGTGTGATGTACAAGCCCGACTAATAAAAAAAAGAGCCAGAAATGCAGGGAGGTAAAGAGATCATCAGACCTTCCGTCCATCAGTCACAGATTACTGGTCTGGAATCCTGCAATTCCTACGAATAATGCCTAGTCAACAAGCTGATCCTGAATGTATTGGTTTTAGGCTCCATTCATACGTTGCAGCCACAATGCATTTTTTTTTAACCCATGTGTGAACACTGCCTAAAGGGGGCTTTACACGCTACGACATCGCTAATGCGAACTCGTTGGGGTCACGGATTTGGTGACGCACATCCGGCCGCATTAGCGATGCCGTTGCGTGTGACACCGATGATCGATTTTGCATCGTTGCAAAAACGTGCAAAATCGCTCATCAGTGATATGGGGGTCCATTCTCAAAAATCGTTACTGCAGCAGTAACGAGGTTGTTCCTCGTTCCTGCGGCAGCACACATTGTGTGTGACGCCGCAGGAACGAGGAAGCTCTCCTTACCTGCCTCCCGGCCACAATGCAGAAGGAAGAAGGTGGGCGGGATGTTATGTCCCGCTCATCTCCGCCCCTCCGTTTCTATTGGGCGGCCGCTCAGTGACGTCGCTGTGACGCCGCACGAACTGCCCCCTTAGAAAGGAGGCGGTTCGCCGGTCACAGCGACGTCGCCGGGCAGGTAAGTATGTGTGACAGGTCTGAGCGATGTTGTGCGCCACGGGCAGCGATTTGCCCATGTCGCACAACAGATGGGGGTGGGTACCCACACTAGCGATATCGGGACCGATATCGCAGTGTGTAAAGCCCACTTTAGAGTAGGTGTCTCACAAGTACAAGTCCTGTCCACTTGCTCTCTTGGAAAATATCTATATTAGAGTTTTATGAAAGGAAAAAAAAAGGAGCATTGACATCGAAATAATGTGGGGGTTGCGGGTTTTAATGATAAACTAACCTGGTGTAGTTGTGCAGAGTGCACAACCATCTTGACCTGCTCCGGTAATTTGGAATAGCTGCTGCCAACAACTTCTTCCAGAAAACGGTATTAACTGCCCCAGCTCTGAAATGCGTTGTGTGTGGTACTTATCAATAAAGAACTTTTTACCTTATTGAATGAGTAAGTGCATCAATACAACACCCAATATTGCCTGACATCCAACATTCTTACAAAAAGACACTGTTCAACTCAATGGTTCTGACAGGAGCGGCACGTAAGTGGACCATATAAAAAACTACTGCACGTACATAAAAGAGTTGGCAGTTACTCACTAAGAATCCATCGCTAATACCTAGAATGCATTTTTTATTTTCGAACGCAAAGGCTAAAATTCTAAATGCAGCTGCTTTTTACACAAGCAATTTTTAAAGACCCCACATGGAAGCCTATAGGGAAAAAAAAGCCCAAAAAGTACAGTTCAACAGCACCTTTAAATGTACAGTGGGCATGAGTTTTAAATCATGTCCACTTTGCGTGAACTTTTATATGCAGTAGACTACACATAAAAAGAAGTATTCATACTAAATGGGAAAATGGCCTAATTTATTTTTTTTCCAGATACTGCCTCATTGAGAGGACGTTTCACCAGTTTGAGCTTGTTAAACTGGCCACATCATGGAATAGGGGCTGTAGAGCTGAGTAAAACAGTTTTATTTTTTTAATTTCTCTTTTCTGTTGTGCAATTATTTGGTTGTCCAATTTAGGTTATAATTTATGTTATAGTTCAACAGAGTTTTATCAGAAATGTATCTTTTGGAGTGTGTAATTCTTCCCCTGCATGGGATTAGCCAATCATAAGCAGTTAGATCATGCACTGGGAAAAGGAATACGCTTTTCTCCTCTCACTGATCTCTGCAACTACTGTGTAGAGATACAGTAGAAACTAAGTTATGCATCATTACAACACATTTCAGATCTCATTTGATAGTGCTTACAAATATCACCCACCTCTCACACTGACTGTTGTGAGATGAGATTTAGAAGTGTTTGCAATGATTCATGACTTGGGTTTTCTGTATCTCTACACAGTAGTTGGAGAGATCAGTGAGGAAGGCACTTTCCTTTTTCCCTTTTGTATTTTTGTCTTCCTATGATTGGTCAACTTGCAGGGGCAGAAGCAAACACTACCTCCCTGAGATGAATCTGTGGTAACATCTAGTTTAATTTAACGTAAATTATAGCCTAATCTTTACCAGCTAATAACTATGCAGCGGAAAGGAGAAAATAAGAAATGAAAAGTATGCTTTACCCAGCTGTGAGCTTCTATTCTATAATGTGCGTAGTTTAACATGATCAAACTGATAAAGGTCCTTTCTACAGGAGTATTCCCAGCTCATACATTTCTGCCATATCCACAGGTTGACTGGGATTCACATTTATCATACATTCATGGCATATCCAGTGCCATAATTGTACAAAATGGGATCACCTCAAATGTTCCATTATTTGCTTTATGGGTTCATTTTTTATACTCTTCTGGCCGCTTTACAGGGTGCGACATCGCTAGTGATGTGGCTAGCGATCGCACCTGCCTCCGTCGTTTGTGCGTCACGGGCAAATCGCTGTCTGTGGCGAACAATATCGGAGGTACGCATCACACGTACTTACCTGCCTAACAATGTCGCTGTGGTCGGCGAACAACCTCTTTTCTAAGGGGGCAGTTCGTGCTGCGTCACAGCGACATCACACAGCAGGCAACCAATAGAAGCGGAGGGGCAGAGAGCAGCCGCATGAACGTCACTCCCACCTTCTTGCCGGAGGACGCAGGAACGCTGTTGTTCGTCATTCCCGGGGTGTCACACGTAGCGATGTGTGCTGCCTCAGGAACGACGAATAACCTGCGTCCAGAAGGAGCAACGATATTTTGAAAATGAATGACGTGTCAACAATCAATGATGTGGTGAGTATTTTGAATCGTTAGCGGTCGCTCATACGTGTCACACGCAACGACGTCGCTAACAAGGCCGTATATGCGTCACAAATTCCATGACCCCAGGAGACATCTCGTTAGCAATGTTGTTGCGTGTAACGGGGCCTTTACTTACAGCATATCAAACAATTATCATGCTTTGAGTAAATTACAAACATCATTTATCAAAATTGTCTAAAATAAACTGTTTTTGTTACCAATAGCAACAAACAATCAGGGATTATTTTTCAAACATCTATAAAAAAATTAACGTTTAAATGTGATTGGTTACTATGGGGTTACAATGAAAGTTTGTTGCAGACAGTTTTGATCTATGTGTACATACAGTAGGTTTTTATTATCTTGAAAAGCAAATTACATCTTCTATAGTTTAACGTGACTGGTTAGAAATACACTACATATGTCTTTTTGGAGGACAGATATTTTGATTACTATACAGAAACAAAGATACATGCAGAAATACGCTGCACATCTCAATTATAAAAATAGATTTCATTAGTAACAGGGGTAGATATATCACAAAGCAAAAAATTGTATAAAAACACTCAGTATTTCCATAATCATTATCCTAGGACTAATAAATGGGTATTGTAGATAAAGACACAGCCTCCAGCCAAAATAAAGTACGGTAATGTCAAAATTAATAAGCTAAATAACAGGCATAAAGGGTATGTATCAAGAAACTGTACACATACAATATAAATTAGTGATTGGTCAATAATATCAAATAAAGATAGACAAATATGGTAGAAAGTCAAAGAAGTCTAAATGTATCATAATATTAATGAAGCAATGCTATCCGAGAAGAGTACAAGCATATGTCATAAATATGGCATTACAGAAGTTGTCCAACCACAAAATCCCTAACATTTTTTAAGCTAATCTGTGCTGTATTGTCATCTAAAACATCCCTATATATTTTTTTTTTGTTTCTAACTTCTGTTCCTCTTGAATTATCACTTTATTTTCTGCATCCACTTTATTTACCTGCAGCTCAACCAAACATGGAATCTTCTTGGGCTTGTTTGCCAAACTTTACAGTCAGAGCTGGCACGGCCTGGCCTCAGTGTCCAGCACCTCCCTCTTCCCATGTGGCGCCCCAGGACCTGGTCGCCACAACAGCATTGCCCTCCCAAAGGGTTAATGCTGAGCCTGGAGGTAATTGGGAGATCCATTGGCCAGCAAGTTTAACACCCAACGCAGTTCTCCCTCCGGCCAGCAGGGGGAGCTCTGAACCTGGAATTCCAGGGAGCATCCCCTTAAGTCTGATCTGAGAGAGGAAGTAGTGTTCAGTCTGTAGAGAGCAGTGGAAGTGAACAGACGCAGAGTGAGCTGTCCTGTGTATCTGGGGCCTAGAGCTAGAGTAGCTTGGCCCAGAGAAGCAGGAGTAGCTGAGAGGCAGCGAAGAAACTCGGACATCGGAGTCTGTGGCCCCCAGGGCTTAAACATACTCCCTGGTAGCCGAATCCGAAGGGCAGGAGAGCTGCAAGCACCTGGCCCAAAAACATCCCAAAAGTACAGCTGCAGCATCAAGGCCCGGTGTGGATTCCAGCAGAGAAGCACCAGAGAGAGAGCCTGCGCAGCCTGCTACAGAGGGAAAGGGACGTACCATCAGTCCCAGCAGCACAGAGGGCCATTGCTGGATTCAGAGAAGCAGGGTCCTATCGTAACAAAGCAAAGTACAGGAGTAGGCCTCATACTCAGCTGGCCAGAGAGATCACCCCAAGTACTTCCAGGCCGACCGGATCCCCATCACCACCTGTAACGGTCTCCCAGGACTGGACTGTTTCCAAAGTAAAGAGGAAAAGGTAAAGAGACTGTTGTTTATGCCTGGTTCTTTCATCGCCTGTCGGCCCTGCACTGTGTTAGCCACACAACCTCATAGACTTCCACGAGCACTAACAGTGTCCCCGGGGCTCCGCTCCACCTGTGGGGAGCAGTACCACCATTGCTGCCATAACATCACCCCGGAGGCCTCACACAGCAGCGGCGGCTTAATAGCCGCAGACCACAGGTGGCGTCACGAACACAACCATTAATAAGCAAGCCACATATTTTACTGACACCCACCAGGGCCACGGAGCCGGGCCCAGTCACCACTGACCACCACTGGAATAATCCGGCCCGGCACCGGGTGTCCCATAGCCCTGGGGTGGGCGAGTCAATTTTGGCGTCACGAACAGGATTTCGTGCCCGGTCCCACCGGGTACTGTGCGCCTGCAGAAACTGTGCCTAAAAGACTGTGTTACTGTTTGAAAACTGCCGCCGCCATTAGCCCCACTGAGCGCAGGAAGAAGGGGGGCGTGCCTGACAAAGAGCGCGAAGGGAGCGCGCCATCAGAGCAGAGCGCTGTTAACCCCACGCGACCCAGAAGGGAATTTGAAAAGTGAACGGAGCATTGTAAGGTTCACTAAGGGGGAGGAAGATGTCCGACTCGGAGGAAGAGCAGGTGGCTGCCATAGCCCGAGGCGCCGCAGCACCGGCCGAAGCACTCCCAGTCGCCGCCGCCCCAGCCCCCGCTGTAGTGCCGGTAATGCCGATCACAATGCCGTACATCCCGGGAGCAGAATGGCTGCCGCTTTACTCCGGGGAGTCCCATACATTGAGCGACTTCAGAGAAAGCCTGCACAGCTTGTTCCGGGTGTATCTGCTGACTGAGAGCCAGAAGGTGGGCATATTAATGGAGCAGCTAGCCGGCGCAGCCCAGCGTGAAGTGAAGTCCTGGCCTGATACAGATAAAGGGACAGTAACCCAGATACTGGCCAAATTAAAGAGTACTTTTGACACCCGCACCGCAGCAGAAATAAAGATGAGATTCTTTGGGTGCAAACAACGGGCCACAGACAGCATAAGGGACTATGCCTTAAACTTGCAGGAGGCCCTGAAAGCAGTTAAACAGGTGGACCCAGAGAGTGTACGTGAAGAACACAAACTCCTAACTGAGCAGTTCATAGAAGGGATCCTGTCAGATGCCCACAGGACCCAGCTGCGTATCATGGTCCTGCAGAACCCTGCTCTGGACTTTGCAAAGTTTAAGGACCAGGCCATCCGGGTACTGAGAGAATCTACACCGAATGACCCAGTATCCCTCCGGCCTCTTGCTATCACGTACCCCGGGGTGGTGCCTGCAACACCAGCTGCTGCAGGGGCCGAGGCGCAGTCCCTAGAAAAGGATCCCACTGCAGAGCTCAGACAGCAGGTTCGGGAGCTGACCAAGACTGTAGCGGCCCTTGCCAAGACCGTGCAGTCTCTACAAGTGACCCCATCACCTGCAAGAATCGAGTTGGCCTCCAGCCCAGATGATGTCCCATGGATGCGACAGAGGAGGATTCCGCCAACCCGAGGCAGAGACACAGACCGGTATGATTCAACGGGACAACCGATCTGCCGCCGCTGCAGCCAGGCGGGCCACATTGCACGACACTGTCCTTTAAATGGGCCGAGCCTGGGGCCAGGAGCCGACCCCCAGGTGTAAGGAAGCCCGGCTCAACCCCCAGCCGTAGCAAGTATGTGGGAGGACGACCGGTCCTTCCTATTGTGCTGGATGGGATCCCTTTGAATGCCTTCCTGGATACGGGGTCCCAGGTAACAACCATCCCCTATAAACTGTACAAAAGATATTGGGCTGATTCAGACATTGACCATGGCCCAGATGATGATTTAACAATTGTGGCCAGTAATGGTCAGCCCTTACCTCAAATTGGGTACAAAGAAGTAACCATTAAAGTGGGGTGGGTAGAATTGCCATGTCAGGGGATGATAATTGTAGATATTGATCGCAAAGAATCTGACCCACTGCTAACCATTGGTACAAATGTGATAGAAAATTGTATTGCCGAAGTGATAATTTTGTTGCAACAGGCGTCTGAAACTGCCAGGTCCGGGCAGCAGCGTGCCCTACAGAGGGAGATCCGAGCCCTGATGACGAGGCAGCAGGTAGAGCTGGCCGGAGGAGAAATTGGCAGTGTGAGGGTAAGTGACCCCCTCCCCATTGCAATACCCCCAAGAAGTGAAATGTTGATATGGTGTCGGGCAGCAATAGGCCTCAAGGGTCAGGACTACCATACCTTGGTAGAACCGGTGTATTCAGACAGTAGGCCTAGAGTCCTGATCGCCAGAGGGGTAGCAGACGTCCGCAAGGGGAGAGTGCCCATCCGTGTCCTGAATTGTGGGGAGGAGGAAGCCAAATTGCCCCGGTACGCCACTGTAGCAAAACTGTACACTGTCAGCAACAATACCATCAAAGCAGTGGAACCCTTGATCCCGTCCGACCAGGCGGAAGACAATGGCTCCAAGGGGCAGCTGGAAGACTGGTGCCAAAAATTACATGTGGGCACCGACTCCACCCCCTCACACCAAAAGCATGGGGTTTACCATGTGGTACAGGAGTACGAGCGGGTCTTCAGCAAACACCCCCTAGATTTTGGGCAGGTGAAAGGGGTTAAACATCAAATCCCAACGGGTGATCATCATCCCATTAAAGAGAGATACCGCCCTGTACCCCCCGCACAGTATCAGCGTGCCAAAGAAATGTTACGGGAAATGAAGGAGGCTGGGGTTATCAGAGATAGTTGTAGCCCCTGGGCAGCTCCACTAGTGCTCGTAAAGAAAAAAGATGGTACAATGAGAATGTGTGTAGATTACAGGCAAATTAACCGCATTACACATAAAGATGCTTATCCACTGCCCAGAATAGAGGAGTCACTAACAGCCTTAAAGTCAGCTAACTATTTCTCCACCTTGGATCTCACCAGTGGGTATTGGCAGGTTCCCGTGGCAGAGGCGGACAGGGAGAAGACTGCATTCACGACACCAATGGGCCTCTGTGAGTTCAACTGTATGCCATTCGGGCTCTGCAACGCCCCAGGGACATTCCAAAGGTTGATGGAGTGCTGCTTGGGCCACCACAACTTTGAAACCGTGCTGTTGTACCTGGATGACGTCATAGTCTACTCCAAGACTTATGAAGACCACCTGAGGCACTTAGCAGAAGTGTTTGAGTCCTTGTCGAAATATGGCCTGAAGATAAAGCCGTCCAAATGTCACCTCTTGAAGCCAAAGGTACAGTACCTGGGTCATGTGGTCAGCGCAGAAGGTGTGGCACCTGATCCGGAGAAAGTCACCGTAATCAAGGACTGGCCAAGACCCACCACAGTAAAGGAGGTGCGGCAGTTCCTTGGGCTGGTGGGCTACTACCGAAGGTTCATTGATGGTTTCACCAAGATAGCAGTGCCCCTTCAAGATCTCCTGGTGGGCCAGCCAAAGCAGGCTAAGAAGCAGAGCCCTCCATTTGAATGGAGCAGCCAACTAGAAACATCCTTTGTCCAGCTGAAAGGGGCTCTCACGGGAGAAGAAATTCTGGCCTACCCTGACTACAGCCAGCCGTTTGTACTGTATACAGATGCCAGCAACGTGGGACTGGGAGCAGTTCTGTCCCAGGTGCAGGGAGGCAGAGAGAGGGTGATAGCGTACGCCAGTAGGAAGCTTCGGCCCACAGAAAGGAATCCAGAAAACTACAGTTCCTTCAAGCTGGAGTTCCTCGCTATTGTTTGGGCAGTGACTGAACGCTTCAAGCACTATCTGGCGTCGGCCAAGTTCACCATCTTCACGGACAACAATCCGTTGACACACCTGGCAACAGCCAAGTTAGGTGCGTTGGAACAGCGATGGATGGCCCGGCTGTCTAACTTTGACTTTACCATCAAGTATCGGGCTCGCAAGAAGAATAACAATGCTGATGCGTTGTCCAGAATGCCTCACTTACCCGAATCTGGAGAAGACCTGGATGAACTCGAAGAGATAGAGTTACCGGCTTTCCATCACCAAGGTGTTTCCCAGTGTGAGCATGCTGTAGGAGTGAAGCGCTCGAGCCAGCACGAGGTCTCGGTCAACCCATTACTCCACCATAATTGGGAAGAGACACAGAACGGTGACCCGGCTGTGCGATTGGTCAAAGAAAAGCTAGCACAAGCTGAGACTCATCTTGGCCCAGATGCTCCAGAAGAAGCCCAGCAGTTGTGGAAGGAGAGGGGACAACTGTTCACCTACCAAGGCAAGCTCTGCAAGAGATATGTCAACTGGCGAACGAATGAACTTGTCTGGCAGATAGTGGTCCCGCAGAGGGATGCTCCAATGGTCCTAGCAGCTTATCATGATAACGCAGGACACTTCGGGTGGAAGAAGTTGGAGACCCTACTCCGTGATCGGTTCTACTGGGTGCACATGAGAAAGACAGTCGAGAAGTGGTGCAGAGACTGTGGTCCGTGTAATCTGAGGCGGAAAGATGATGCCAGCCAGAGGTCTCCCCTACAGCCAATTGTCACGAAGCAGCCCCTGGAGTTGGTGGCCCTGGACCACGTGAAGTTAACACCAAGCCGGTCAGGCTATGTGTACGCCCTCACCATTGTGGACCATTACTCGCGTTTCCTGGTAGTAGTGCCCGTGAAGGACCAGACAGCCAGAACAGCAGCGAGAGCGTTTTAGGCCTACTTTTGTCGACCTCACGGTTACCCTGAAAGGGTACTGACTGATCAAGGTCCTGCATTCGAGGCAGAAGTGTTCCAAGAGTTCTGTAACATGTACGGTTGTAAGAAAATCAGAACCACACCGTACCACCCCCAAACCAATGGATTGTGCGAGAAGATGAACCATGTGGTTATTGATATGCTCAAGACTCTACCTTTGGAAGAAAGAAACCAATGGCCAGAAAAGTTACCAGATCTGGTAGACTTGTACAACCATATCCCGGTAAATTCGACCGACTACAGCCCTGCTTACCTGATGCGAGCCAGACCTGGCAAGTTACCTGTAGACTTTGAGATGGGGACTGTGTCACCTAAGGCGGTTCAGGAAATAGAGGATTGGGATACAGAGCGGCAGCAGCGGTACCGTAAGGTCCAAGAATGCGTAGAGAGGAGCCTGTCTCAAGCAAGAACGAGACAAGAGCAGCATTACAATCAAGCAGCCCCAGCAACTCCCTTAGCACCTGGAGAACAAGTCCTCAAGAAGAAGCGGAGGACGCATAAATTGGATGATCAGTGGGAGAACGAGCCCTACACCATTATCCCCTCCAACTTTGACAATAGTAAGGTATGCCTCATAAGCAAGGACGAAGGCAGGACCTATCAAGCAGTTTCTCGGGACCGCCTGAAAACGTGCCCTGAACGGTGCAGAACCCAAAAAGAAGTAGATGAAGTACAAGAAAGTCCCCAAAGTCAAGAAAAAGAGGAAGAGATGATCCAAACCATCCTTGGAAAATTCCTCAAAACTTGGACCCGAATAAACAATGCCATAGTGGTACCAGTCTTGACGTTCCCGCAGTTGGTCAAGCCAGAAACCGAAGAGGTTCCAGATCCACCTAAAGAACCATCCGCTCCAACACGAGATGATACGCCAGCAGTGGAACAGGAGGTTCAACCCCCTGCCAGTGGTGAACCTGCCGTGCCCTTGGCGAATCTGAGATCCCGTAGGCAACCGACATGTATCCCTGTCAGGGTTAGGCCTACCAATCACACGGGGGGGCAGACACTCCAAGTAGTCAGGGACAAACCCCAGAGCTACGCCGGTCCCAACGTAGCACTCGGGGACAGCCCCCTCCAAGGTATAGAACATAGAAAGTAAAATACCTAACAGAATGTAAATAGTTATGTGAAATGTCTGTCATGTTGTGTATAAAATGCTTTTTGTCTTAGGTGATTAAGTAAATGGACAATTGGGCCACTGGACTATGGGTGGCCAACACCTAAATTGTTCATAGTTAGCACCAGTGTGCTCAACACCCCTGAAGAAAAACCCGTCCGGCGTGCATAGAGTGGGGTCATCAATGCTCTGACGCACGCCCAGAGCCTACGTTGGGGGTTTGATCGCGGCGGGTCCCCCATGGAGCAGTGTAATGGACACCCGGCAGGGAGCCACACTGGACTCTTATAGTAGTGTTTAAGTTTGTATCGTTTAAGTAATGCGCCTCCCATAATGGGATGAAATGTTGTAACATGTTATGTTTGTTTCCACAGTCCGGGAGTACTGAATTTAACTAAGGGGGAGTGTGGCGCCCCAGGACCTGGTCGCCACAACAGCATTGCCCTCCCAAAGGGTTTATGCTGAGCCTGGAGGTAATTGGGAGATCCATTGGCCAGCAATTTTAGCACCCAACGCAGTTCTCACTCCGGCCAGCAGGGGGAGCTCTGAACCTGGGATTCCAGGGAGCATCCCCTTAAGTCTGATCTGAGAGAGGAAGTAGTGTTCAGTCTGTAGAGAGCAGTGGAAGTGAACAGACGCAGAGTGAGCTGTCCTGTGTATCTGGGGCCTAGAGCTAGAGTAGCTTGGCCCAGAGAAGCAGGAGTAGCTGAGAGGCAGCGGAGAGACTCGGACATCGGAGTCTGTGGCCACCTGGGCTTAAACATACTCCCTGGTAGCCGAATCCGAAGGGCAGGAGAGCTGCAAGCACCTGGCCCAAAAACATCCCAAAAGTACAGCTGCAGCATCAAGGCCCGGTGTGGATTCCAGCAGAGAATCACCAGAGAGAGAGCCTGCGCAGCCTGCTACAGAGGGAAAGGGACGTACCATCAGTCCCAGCAGCACAGAGGGCCATTGCTGGATTCAGAGAAGCAGGGTCCTATCGTAACAAAGCAAAGTACAGGAGTAGGCCTCATACTCAGCTGGCCAGAGAGATCACCCCAAGTACTTCCAGGCCGACCGGATCCCCATCACCACCTGTAACGGTCTCCCAGGACTGGACTGTTTCCAAAGTAAAGAGGAAAAGGTAAAGAGACTGTTGTTTATGCCTGGTTCTTTCATCGCCTGTCGGCCCTGCACTGTGTTAGCCACACAACCTCATAGACTTCCACGAGCACTAACAGTGTCCCCGGGGCTCCGCTCCACCTGTGGGGAGCAGTACCACCATTGCTGCCATAACATCACCCCGGAGGCCTCACACAGCAGCGGCGGCTTAATAGCCGCAGACCACAGGTGGCGTCACGAACACAACCATTAATAAGCAAGCCACATATTTTACTGACACCCACCAGGGCCACGGAGCCAGACCCAGCCACCACTGACCACCACTGGAATAATCCGGCCCGGCACCGGGTGTCCCATAGCCCTGGGGTGGGCGAGTCACCCTCTGCATACTCATTGCCTGTCAGTAATCTGCCCCAGTGTAGCACCCACAGGGCAAGGGGTTAACTGTTTACTCGTCACCGGGCCTGGTGATGGCGGGTCTAGGGATATCATGGGTGGCCCTTTTGCCCGGTTTTGTGTCACTGAGGTGTAGAATAAAGAAGGGGGAGAGAGTGATGATGATGGAGGTTTGTCTTGTGATACCACCTGCGGTACGCAGCCAGGGAATAGCCGCCACTGCTGTCGCCATCCTCCAGGGCAGATGGTAGTAGCAGCTAAGATGTTTCTGCTCCCCACAGGTGGAGTGGGAGGGGAGTAGTAATGGCGGGCGCCGAAGCACTGGGTGCCGGCAAGCAAAGGCGGACACAGTCTCTGCAGGTTCAAGCTTTCTTTACTCAGAGTCCTGGTTTACCCGGGAGATGCCAGTCATCGCCGTGATGGGTCCCAGCCGATCCCGAGCAATTTTAGGTCACCACCGGTGTTCCCAATGTGAGCTCTTTCTGGTCGGGGTCCTTCCAATCCCGGTGTAGGTGGAATATGGAACGGGCTGTGGGTGTTTCCTGCACTCGCCGCAGACCCTAGAATCCCGTGTAGCTGTAGAGAACCTGTGCCGAGCAGCCTGCTCCAAGCCACGGGTCCTTGGTGCTCCCAAAAGTGTGAAGGAAAAGAAGATTGGACCGAGGTCCCAAGTGTGTGTCTCACCCCAAGCTGTTAGCCCCAACTCACCATGTGTGAAGATGCTCCTTCCCTTTTCCCCAAATGGTGTTCGCCCCAAGATGGTTGTCCCAGTGACCGGGAAAGTCCCATGCTTCGTGATGGCCACCCCCCTGTCTAACCCTGGCCATCCTCGAGGTGGGAAAGCACCTAACTGTTTGTGGTTTGTGAATGTGAGATACACCAGCGATTAACCTCTTCTTGCCCGGGATGAGTACTGCATCTTAAGGGAGATGCAGTACCCTGTGGCGACTGAAGCCTAAGGGGCGCCACACCAGCACCTTATAGATAAATGAATACTATGTAATGAAAACAATATATAGCACCTAATGTCAGTCTATAGTAGATATATATACCATGTGTGTATTGTATATTATATTATATATGTAGATATATATATATACACAGATACAAACATATTAACAAACACATACACACACACATAGACACACACACACATATGCACACACATACATGCACACACATACATATACACACACACATTCATATACACACACCACCACACGTACACATACATACCCACATACAGTTGTGCTCAAAAGTTTACATACCCCAGAAAATGTTTTGCTTTCTTGGCCTTTTTTCAGAAAATTTGAATGACTAGCTGTAGTACCCGGCTTCGCCCGGGTTAATAACTGTTGTTAACAAAATAGAATGTATTAACAAAAATGTATTCTGCACACAAAAACCACAAAACAAATACGTAGAAATGTAATTATTAAAAGGCAAAAACTAAGCTAATCGAAGCATTTCACAACACATATTTCAACATCACAGATATTCTACACAGATTTAACTAAATTGGCCAAGTAATGTGCTCCGTCTGTCTCTTTCCAGGTTCCAGGTCTGTCTCTTTCCCTGTCTGTCTCTTTCCCCGTCTGTCTCTTTCCCCGTCTGCCTGTCTCTGTCTGTCTCTTTTTTTTGTCTGTCTCTATCTCTCTGTTTCTTTCCCCATCTGTCTCTTTCTAGGTCTGTCTCTTTCCCCGTCTGTCTCCCCATCTCTTTGTCTGTGTCTTTTCCTGTCTGTCTCTTTCCCTGTCTGCCTGTCTCTGTCTGTCTCTTTCCTTGTCTGTCTCTATTTCTCTGTCTCTTTCCCCGTCTGTCTCTATCAAGGTCTGTGTCTTTCCCCAGCTATCTTTGTCTGTCTCTCTGGTTGTCTCCCCCATGCCTGTCTGCCTGTCTCTGTCCCTAAATATCAAAAATACCTTCAGATAAAAAATTCATTAGAATTAAATAAATAAAGGGAATGATGGTGCAAATATCATTAAAATTATTATTTTTATTCAACAATTAAAATAAATATTTTACAAATCCATATAAATATTAGGCAGGAAAAAATGTCCCATAAATTATAGCAGCGGTTTTACTAGGAAAATAAAGTGCATAATGCCAAGATCACTTAAAAAGTCAATCCCTAATATATGACAAAGTGCACAGTGCAAAATTGTATCTAAATCCTATGTCATATATAAATAAGGTTGTGGCATAATGATCCTATGTAAAAAGATTTTAACAATTATTTAAATTGCAAGGAAAATGATACCTTAAGTGATCTGTAAAATCTCCAAAGTGTACCGCAAAGACCCGACACGTGTTTCAGCGATCCTTTCCTCAGGGGGTGCTATGATGATATATTAGGGATTGACTTTTTAAGTGATCTTGGCATTATGCACTTTATTTTCCTAGTAAAACCGCTGCTATAATTTATGGGACATTTTTTCCTGCCTAATATTTATATGGATTTGTAAAATATTTATTTTAATTGTTGAATAAAAATAATAATGTTAATGATATTTGCACCATCATTCCCTTTATTTATTTAATTCTAATGAATTTTTTATCTGAAGGTATTTTTGATGTTTATTGAAATTTAATGGTGATATTTATACGGAAATTTTGATTATTATTTACTGTCTCTGTCCCTGTCTGCATGTCTGTCTGTCTCTTTCCCCATCTGTCTCCTTCCCCATCTGTCTCTTTCCAGGTCTGTCTCTTTCCAGGTCTGTCTCTGTTTGTCTCTTTCCCCGTCTGTCTCTGTCTGTCTCTTTCACTGTCTGTCTCTTTCACCGTCTGTATCTGTCTGTCTCTTTCACCGTTTGTCTCTGTCTGTCTCTTTCCCTGTCTGTCTCCATCTCTCTGTGTCTTTCCCTGTCTGTCTCTCTGTCTGTCTCTGTCTGTCTCTCTGTCTATCTCTCTCTATCTGTCTCCCCACCGACATCTTATTACCTCACATATAAGCTTCTTATACTATGAATGTCTTTTGTTCCTATAGCAACCACTCACAGCTCCTACTAATAACCTGTAGTTCCAGGCTCCATTTACTTTAATGGAGCCATGTTTTTTGGAGAGTAACTGTAAAGCGCGGGGTTACATTTTCCTGTCAAAACTTTGTGATTGTAAATGCGATGGTGCAGATACATTTTTCGTTTCACTTTTTCCCAATTATGTAGATAGGGGCAAAATTGATTGGTAAATTGGAATGCGTGGGGTTAACATTTTGCCTCACAACATAGCCTATGATGCTCTCGAGGTCCAGACGTGTGAGTGTGCAAAATTTTGTGGCTGTAGCTGCAGATGCCAATCTGTAGGTGCAGATGCCAATCCCGGACATACACACATACATACATACATACATACATACACACATTCAGCTTTATATATTAGACTAGCTGTAGTACCCGGGCGTTGCCCGGGATAGTAACTGTCTCTCTCCCAGTCTCTGTCTGTCTGTGTGCCACTGTCTGTCTGTCTCTTTGTCTGTCTCTTTCCTTGTCTGTCTGTGTCTATGTCTCTGTCTGACTATTTCTATCTCTGTCTGTATTTGTATCAGTCTATCTGTCTCCATCTCTGTGTATGTCTGTCTCTCTCTATCTCTGTGTCTGTCTCTATGTGTGTGTGTGTCTGTCTCTTTCCCCGTCTGTCTCTTTTCCGTCTGTCTTGGTCTGTCTCTTTCCAGGTCTGTCTCTTTCCCCATCTGTCTCTTTCCCCGTCTGTCTCTTTCCCCTTTCTGTCTCATTCCCCGTCTGTCTCTTTCCCTGTCTGTCTCTTTCCCGGTCTCTCTCTTTCCAGGTCTGTCTCTTTCCCCGTCTGTCTCTTTCCCCGTCTGTCTCTTTCCCCGTCTGTCTCTTTCCCCGGCTGTCTCTTTCCCCGGCTGTCTCTTTCCCCAGCTGTCTCTTTCCAGGGCTGTCTCTTTATTATATACCAGGAAGGTCGTGAAAAGTAGATATTATTTGCAAACCTGATTGTCTTACTACTTTTGTTAAAAATATATTTTATTTAATACTAAATCACAAACATGCATAAACAAATTCATTAAAAGAGAATGTAAGGAGGAAATAAGGAGATTCTCCCTATCCTATTTCCTTCCTACCATACGGGGGTCGGCGTCCTAGGTTGATGACGCCCCCGTTCAACGACGACTAGATCCCTATAGACCGCCCTCCTTATGACAGAATAGTGCACCCCATCTACTAGATAGAAATCTTTAGAATTTTATCACCACAGTGAACATAGTGCACAGTCCAGGATGATTTGGGATTGTTGTTAGTATAAGACAAGAATTATGGGGTGGGGCTTAGGGGTCGTCATCCGATTCGTCAGATCTGTCAGTGTGCTCAGATAGATAGCTGTAGAGTACAGTTTAAATAATTATGCTGTTTAGGAGTATTCAGCACAATTTTATGCTCAATTTATAGAATTTTTGAGATACAATTCGTAATAAGGATTGTCCAATTAAACAAAGTTGCCCACTTCACAGAGTTGCCTGACGCGTTTCGCCCATTAACATCTTAGTAGTGTAGGGCTCATCAGGGGCTTGAAGACAGTTGCTTGATAGACTCCTTATTTTGATATCTGTTAACATATAGAAATATATACAGAAAGTCCTTGTTACCTATATGTGCAGTATCCCCTTTCCACTATAGTTTACTTTTGTGTACTGACCGGAGTGAATACGATCCTATTGGTCACAGAGCTGGTGCCAGGAGTATTATGATCCTAGGGTCCACATGGTATCTCATCTGGATGATGATCATCTGTGTACATATATATATACATATCATTAATTTGTGTTAAATAGTATCATGTCTTATCCTATCACATCTTTTAGCCATGGAGAGAAACAATATCTTCTTGAGGACAGTGATGTATAAGGATATTGTGATATGCATTAACAGGACATATTATCTATATCCATAGGTAGGTACCTAATAGTGATCCACAGCACGGGTAAGACAAGTCATATATTACCTTATTGCATTTGGGCTCACAATAACATCGTTGCCACTTGAGGGATAATTTATCATACGACCACCATAATCAGCAAAGCAGCCAACCTGTCAAGAGGCCGAGGGAACCAGTCATCACATTTGTTCCCTACGGGCTGTATCTCACTGTACCTCATAGGTTTAAAAGGAACAATACCTTAAGGATGCACGCAAATAGTCGAGTTCATCCCCAAGATGGGTAAACTTCCATACGTGGTTAGGAGTTACAATAAACACGACAAGGTCCTGAACACAAAGTAAATCTGTATTACTCCTATGTCCACATGCATATTCCTAAGTTATAGACAATGGTAGGAACATACCTAGTTACTGACCGCAGCAGGAGCAGCTGTTTAAATCATACAATAGTGATCTCTGTAAACCGCTCATTTAGTAGTACACGCCTTTTAGTTTTCAAGGATGTACCCTCAGATCTCCATGCCAGAATCAATCTTCATATATAGTCATGGCTCACAGTGTATAGGCCCAGACCTAGGCATAAGAAAGGACTAAATTAACCCTCTATCACCAGTCATTGGTTAGTATATAGTGGGTAGGCATGTCTGATTGCTAATCCCAAATGGAGCAATCATTTCTGTTCAATAATAAAAAACTGAGGTATCCAATACAGAGCACCTTTATGCTCACAAATCGTGTCTTCAAAGCCCAAGAAGTATGGGTCCTACCTTACGTCCGTCTGCATGGAATGTAGATCCTGAAATGGCACAGCAGAGCCATTCCTGCAGAGGTTCCCGGTATTTAAATGACTAATTGGCGCCAAGCTGTAGAGGAACCGGAAATGACGTTACGTCTCATCTTTCCTATAGTGAATGTACCGGGAAAGTGATCCCTTCAAATGGTCACATGGTCGGGTGAGGCGCATCTAATAATGGCTTCCCCAAGACCCGTGATGTTAGTTCCTCTTAGCCTTTTGTGGGTGTAGCGTTCCGTATCGGAGCATGCGCACTGGTGCTCCACACTATCAATCCAAAACCGGAAATGACGTTATGCTCCAGTCTAACCCATACTGATTACTACGGGGAGGTGATTTTAGTTGTTGGTCACATGATCGGGTGAAGTACATCTAATAATGACTTCCCCTAACTCCGTGATATTGGTTCCCAGTCATCATCGACAACATCACATTCCGCATTCGCGCATGCGCGGAAATGCTCACAAACAATTATATAGCTTTAGGGGCCAGTGCCATCACAGCTGTGGTACATGATAATTGCTAATTAATGGGGTCACTTCCATTACCAATAGTG